>NC_092125.1:189943331-191167831 GCF_043159975.1 Macaca nemestrina | reverse complement strand
GTTGATGTTAACAAATAATGTCACCAATAATAATTGGAATGATTAAGATTTGTCTGAGCAATTACTATATGCTAGCTCTCTCATTCATTTAATCCTAACACCAATCCCAGGAGAGAGGCACTATTAGCCTTATTTTACAGATAGGAAGCCAAGGTCTAGAGAGGTGAGGGAACTCACCCAGCCCAGTCAGTGACAGAGCAGCATGTGGACCTCAGCAGCCTGGCCCTAGACCATAGCACCATAGTCTGGGGAGAGGACTGCCAAGCAGACTGGAATGTTCTTGTCCACTCCTTTGGGCACACATCTCTGGGCAGGCTTGGAGAATCTCTGATGATCTTTTACTCTCTGTGTCTCCCTTTTAGATGTCCCATATAAATCACTGCTCTTCTCAAACTGTCATAGCTTCTGACAGTCAGGATCTAACACAATTAACTCATTACCTTTGCATTAACATGAATAATCTTTCTACCTTGCCCTACTGATGACACAATCACCTGGATTGGACTTGAATGTTTTCCTTAGAGTAAGTTTCTTCCAAGGAGTATTTCGTCATTTTACAGATAAGGAAACGGAGGCTCAGATTTGTCACAACAGTTTATATTTCATCAGGTTGCTACGCATATTAAATGAGCTAATACATGAAAAGTTTTAAGTGCTTATGGTGTGGGTAGGTTACATTGCATAAAGTACATGGCAAGTACTTGAAACTTGGTTGCTGCTACTGCTACTACTATTTCTACTTCACAAGAAATCAGAAGCAGATCAGTATGAGAACAGAACCAGATATAAGCTATGTAGCTACAATATTTGAAGGGATACAGAGCCTCTCTTGTTTCATTCCCATCCCTAAATGGGATCATATCCTTCCTTAAATTTTTTAAGGGCTAGAATTAATACTCTTGTACATGTATTTAATAACCATGTACAGCCCAAAATCTTATTAACTTTTACTTCGTGTATTAGGGTTCTCTTAGAGGGACAGAACAGGAGATATATATATATATATATACACACACACACACACACTCCCATATGTGTGTGTGTATATATATGTATGTATGTATATGTAAAGGAGACTGTGTGTGTGTATATACATATATATATATAAAAAGAGGAGTTTATTAAGTATTAACTTACATGATCACAAGGTCCACAATATGCTGTCTGCAAGCTGAGGAGCAAGGAGAGCCAGTCTGAGTCCCTAAACTGAAGAACTCAGAGTCCTGTGTTCGAGGGCGGGAGGCATCCAGCATGGGAGAAAGATGTAAACTGGGAGGCGAGGCCTGTCTCTCTTTTTCACGTTTTTCTGCCTGCTTTATATTCGCTGGAAGCTGATTAGATTAAGGGTGAATCTGCCTTTCCCAGCCCACTGACTCAAATGTTAATCTCTTTTGGTGACACCCTCACAGACACACCCAGGATAATACTTTGTATCCCTCAATCCAATTAAGTTGACACTCAGTATTAATATCACACTTGGTCTTGGAATATGGTGGGAATTATTCTGTCAAAACTTGCTTCTAAAATCTGGACAGTGGTCTAAGATCCAGAGCCAGTGGGAATGTAGTTTTGGGTTTTTAGTAATGATACAGAAATTTCTAATCATGCCACTGATTTATGCCATTCTTAGGGTACTTTACATGGATAAAGAAAATAAGCAATTACAGGAAAATAGTCTTCGTCTCACACAGCAGATTGGCTTCTTAGAGCGAATTATAAGGAGCATCCATATTCGCAGAGGAGAGGTAAGATGTGTGCTTCCTATTGGGCCTGCCTTTAATGTGAAGTTCGGGTTGCTACGGCTGCTGTGCTGTCTTTTCCCTTCATCTTTATATAGTTGTAGCTGGGCTCTTGGCCTCATGGTAGGCTGTGGCAAAGAGGCTCTTGGCTGCACATCAGGATAGCAGACCTTTAGACTGCTCTTGAACAGCCAGATTTTAGTAAACTATTTCCACCTGTGTAATCTCCAAGAAATTTGTATATGCCTCATAGCTTCTTCCTTAATACACTGTATTGTCATTGCCCTTTTTCTTCTCTATCTGATTAACTCAGCAGTGAGTTCCCGGAGGGCAAGGAGTGTATCTCATATATTACTGTATCTATGGACAGGTACTCCATAAATATTTGAGAATGAATAAATATTCAGTGTTTTAACATATGTGCCTCATTCTCAACAGCCCTGTTTGCCATGTATGATTCTAGCCCCATATGAAAGATGAGCAAATCTGAGGCTCAGCGAAGTAATGTGAAGTTTCCTATGGCAAAAGAGTCAAGCCTAAAGAGAGCATCTGAGTGAAAGAAAAGCAATTATGTTCCAAAAGTCCAAGCAGACAAGTAGCCAAATACAGAGAGATGCAGAAAATAGTACATGTTCAGATCAGGTCCATAGTCTGTCTGGTAAGCAAGTCAGCAAGAGGGACTTCAATGAACAGAATCATATTCTGAAACCAAGATGGAGGCTGATTACTTTCTTCTCTGGTTTATATCACCTACTAGATGTTTCTTCCCAAGATACTGGACAGTAGATCCTGCTTGTTGGTCATTGTTGCTACAAGACTTATTTGGTCTCAGAGAGGTGATTATTTCCAAGCTATATGAGTGGGTTTTTGGGTTTTTTTCCAATTTTGTCAAAAGTAGAACTGCCAAGTAGTGTGTCTTGATATCCAGTAATTTATGTCTTTCCTTGAGCTACAACTGTTTTCAATTGTCTAGTCATTCATTCTTTTACTTATTCATTCAGCAAATACTTACCATTTCCAGGAAATAGCCTAGGTTCTAAGAATACAAAGATAGTCCCTGTTTTCAGAGGCCTTTGGTCTAGTAGAGAAGGACAGACACAT
This sequence comes from Macaca nemestrina, assembly GCF_043159975.1. NCBI lineage: Eukaryota > Metazoa > Chordata > Mammalia > Primates > Cercopithecidae > Macaca > Macaca nemestrina. The sequence continues at coordinate 191,164,991 of NC_092125.1, read as the reverse complement.
TTGTAAATAAGTCCTATAGTATCACAAGTGCTGAGTTAGAAGACTTAATGGAGTATGTCTGGGACCAATAGCTTTGAGATGTATATTGTTACCCTTGAATCAAGATAAGGGTCACATGGGTCAGAACTATAGCACATCAAACTCAATATTCCATATGTGTCAAAGGTACTAACTTCTAACATCTTGATACCTATTGGAATAACTCCAAAATTGTTTTTAAACTTAGAATCTTAAGGAGTTTCCTGTTCCAAAATGGTGGCATAGAGGCAAGCTGGCTTCTCTCCCCGCAACAAAGAAACGGAAAGAAATATACAGCACTGAGGTCTGCACCTGCAACAATGCAGAACTCCAGCATGAGGATGAGTCAGTTCCCAAGGCCACTGAGAAGTGGAAACACTCTGAGCAGATGGTAGGAGAATCGAACTTCCGCATCCACAATGCCCTTCCCCTCAATCTGCCAGGCACCCACTGTTTGGAAAATCTCTCAACTTATGGTTTCTACGCTGGAAAAAGTAAAACTGAAGTAGTCAGATTCCCCACTTTCTTGGGTTTCCTAGCCAGAAACCAGTCCTTGTCTTAACCCGCGGGTAGTATCACAACTTCCTGAACGCAGAAATACCCCTGAAGACAGACATATCCCTGAAATATCCCTGAAACAGAGGAGGTGGGACTCTGCTCTGTAACTCAGCCAAAGAAGACATAAGAGTGGCTGTAGGAGCTATGTCCCCCAGGTCTCCTGGGCATGAACCCCTAGACAGCCTTCCCTCACTGCCAGGATAATCCGTTTGGGACCTCCCCTATTTGGGACAGGCAGTGCTCTGACCATTTACTAGAGCCAAGGTGAACCTGAGCTTAAGGTGCCACCTAGAGCCAAAAAGGAGGCAGGGATCTAGCATTAAAGATTTGGCTGGGTGCGATGGTTCATGCCTGTAATCCACTTTGGAAGGCTGAAGCGGGTGGATCACCTGAGGTCAGGAGTTTGAGACTAGCCTGGCCAACATGGTGAAACCCTGTCTCTACTAAAAATACAAAAAAATTAGCTGGGCGTGGTGGTATGTGCCTATAATCCCAGTTACTCAGGAGGCTGAGGCAGGAGAATCACTTGAACCTGGGAGGCAGAGGTTGCAGTGAGCCAAGACTGAGCCACTGCACTCCAGCCTGGGTGAAAGAGGGAGACTCCATCTCAAAAAAATAAATAAATAAAATCAATACAAAAAAATAAAATTCACCAAGTAGCTGAATGGATAAAGAAATAAAACCCAACTATATGCTGCCCTCAAGAAACCCATCTCACCTATAATGACACAGAGAGTGAAAAGGAGTGGAAAAAGATATTCCATGCAACTGGAAACCAAAGAAAAGCAGGAATAGCTATAGTCATATCAGATGAAATAGACTACAAATCAAAGACTAAAAACCTATATAATGATAAAGGGCCAATTCAGCAAGTGAATATAACAATTATAAATATCTATGCATCCAACACCAGAACTCCCAAATATATAAGGCTAACATTAATAGATCTAAAGTGAGAGATGGACTGCAATACAGTATTCGTGGGGACTTTAACACCCAACTCTCCATAATGGACAGATCATCCTAACAGTAAATCAACAAACAGTGGAGTTAAACTACACACTAGACGTACTAGATCTAACTGACACTTATGGAACATACCCACTGCTGCAGAATACACATTCTTTTCATCAGCACATAGAACATTTTTCAGAATAGACCATATCTTAGACCACAAAACAAGTATGAATTTAAAAAATAGAAATTGTGTCAAGTATCTTCTTTGAACACAGTGAAATGAAACTAGTAAACAATAACAGGAAAAACCTTGGAAACTACACAAGCACATGGAAATAAAACAACATACTCTCAAATGACCAATAGGTTAATTAAGAAATTAAGATGGCACTCCAGCCTGGGCGACAGAGCAAGACTCCGTCTCAAAAAAAAAAAAAAAAGAGAAATTAAGATGGAAAATTTAAAATATCTTGAAACAAATGGAAATGGGAATACAAAATCTATGGGATATGATAAAAGTCATATTAAGAGGGAAGTTTTTTGTTGTTGTTTGTTTGTTTGTTTGTTTTTAGACGGAGTTTCACTCTTGTTGCCCAGGTTGGAGTGCAATGGTGCGATCTCAGCTCACTGCAACCTCCACCTCCTGGGTTCAAGTGATTCTCCTGCCTCAGCCTCCCGAGTAGCTGGGATTACGGGCATGCACCACCATGCCCGGCTAATTTTGTATTTTTAGTAGAGACAGGGTTTCTCCATGTTGGTCAGGCTGGTCTCAAACTCCCGACCTCAGGTGATCCGCCCACCAAAGCCTCCCAAAGTGCTGGGATTACAGGCCTGAGCCATCATGCCTGACCTTAAGAGGGAAGTTTATAATAATAAACACCTATATCGAAAAAGTGGAAAGACTTCAAACAAACAACCTAAAGATGCACCTCAAGAAATGAGAAAAGCAAAAACAAACCAAACCCAAAATTGATACAAGGAAAGCAATAATAAACATTAGAGCAGGCTGGGCGCAGTGGCTCACACCTGTAGTCCCAGCACTTTGGGAGGCCAAGGTGGGTGGATCACGAGGCCAGGATATTGAGACCATTCTGGCCAACACAGTGAAATCCCATCTCTACTAAAAATACAAAAGAATTAGCTGGATGTGGTGGCACGCACCTGTAATCCTAGCTACTCGGGAGGCTGAGGCAGCAGAATCACTTGAACTTGGGAGGTGGAGTTTGCAGTGAGCCGAGATCACACCACTGCACTCCAGCCTGGGTGACAGAGCAAGACTGTCTCAAAACAAAACAAACAAACAAAAAGATTAGAGCAGAAATAAATGAAATTGAGATTAAAAGAACAATACATAAAATCAATGAAACAAAAAGTTGGGGTTTTTTTTTTTTAAGATAAACAAAATCAACACATCTTTAGCTAGACTAACTAAGAAAAAAAAGAGAGAAGACCCAAATAAATAAATCAGAAATGAAAAAGGAGAATAACAACTGAGATCTCAGAAATACAAAGAATCATTAGAGACTATTATGAATAACTATATGCCAACAAATAGGAAAACCTAGAAGAAATGGATAAATTTCTAGAAACATACAACCTACCAAGATTGAACCATGAAGAAATAGAAAACCTCAACAAACCAATAATGAATCATGAGATCAAAGCCATAATAAAAAGTCTCCCATCAAAGAAGAGATCAGAACCTACTGGATTCACTCCTGAAGTCCACCAAATATTTAAAGAATGAATACCAATCTTACTCAAACTCTTCAAAAAAAATAAAGAGGAGGGAATACTAACAAACTCATTAAGTGAGGCCAGCATTACTCAGATGCCAAAACCAGGCAAGAATATAAAAAGATCGTTCACCATGATCAAGTGAGATTTGGCCCAGGAATATAAGGATGGCTCAACATATGCAAATCAATAAACATGATACCCCACATTAATATAATAAAGGACAAAAACCATATGATCATCTTATTACATACAGAAAAAGCATTTGACAAAATTCAAATCCTTTCATGATAAAAACTCTCAAAAGTTTAGGTTTAGAAGAAATATACCTCAATACAATAAAGGCCATGTATGACAAGCCCACAGCTAACATTATACTCAATGGTGAAAAGTTGGAAGCTTTTTCTCAAAGATCAGGAACAAGACAAGGATGCCCACGCTTACCACTTCTATTTCATATGTACTGGAAATCTTTGCCAGAGCAATTAGGCAAGAGAAAGAAATAAAAGGCATCCAAATAGGAAAGGAAACAGTGAAATTGTGTCTATTTGTTGACAACATGATCTTATATATAGAAATCCCTAAAAACTGTTAGAACTCAGAAGAAAATACAGTAAAGTTGCAGGATACAAAATCAACACACCAAAATCAGTAGTGCTTCTATACACCAACAACACATTATCCAAAAATGAAATCAAGAAAATAATACAATTTACACTAACTACAAAAGAAATAAACTACTTAGGAATAAATTTAACCAAAGAGGTGAAAGATCTGTATACTTAAAACTATAAAACTTTGATGAAATAAATTGAAGAAAACACAATAAACGAAAAGATATTAGTGTTCATGAATTGAAAGAATTAATATTGCTAAAATGCCCATACCACCCAAAGCAATCTATAGGTTCAGTGCAATACCTATCAAAATTCCAATGTCATTTTTCATAGAAATAGAAAAAACAGTCCTAAAATTCATGTGGAACTATAAAACTCGCAAATAGCCAAGGCAATATTCAGCAGAAAGAACAAAGCTGGAGGCCTCATACTACCTGATTTCAAACTATATTACAGGTTGGGTACAGTGGCTCATACTTGTAATCCCAGCACTTTGGGAGGCTGAGGCGGGCAGATTGCTTGAGCTCAGGAGTTTGAGACCAGCTTGTGCCCAGGAGTTCAAGACCAACATGGCAAAACCCCATCTCTACAAGAAAGTAAAAAATTAGCCGGGCATAGTAATCTCAGCTACTTGGCAGGCTGAGGCAAGAGGATTGCTTGAAGCCAGGTAGTAGAGGTTGCAGTAAGCCATGATTGTGCCACTGCACTCCAGCCTGGGTAACAGAACAAGATCCTGTCTATATATATATATAACAGAACTATAGTAATTAAAACAACATGGGACTGGCATTAGACACACAGACCAAATGGAACCACATAGAGAGCCTAAAAACAAACCCACACATTTACAGCACATTGATTTTTCTTTTTCTGTTGCCCAGTCTGGAGTGCAGTGGTGCAATCATAGCTCACTGCAGCCTCAACTTCCTGGGCTCAAGCAATCCTCCCACCTCAGTCTTCCAAGTAGCTGGAACCATAGGTGCACACCATCACACTCAGCTAATTTTTTAAATTTTTTGTAGCAATTGGGTCTTGTCATGTTGCCCAGGCTGGTCTCAAACTCCTGGGCTTAAGCAATGCTTCTGCCTTGGCCTCCCAAAATGCTGGGATTTAGGTGTCAGACACCACCCCTGGCCTATAGTCAGTTGATGTTTTGACAAAGGATGAGAATGACATTGAGAAAAGGACAGTCCCTTCAACAAAACAGTATTGAGAAAATTGGATATCCACGTGCAAGAAGAATGAAAGTGGACCCTTACCTAACACTACATTAAAAAATCAACTCCAAGGCCGGGCGCGGTGGCTCACGCCTGTAATCCCAGCACTTTGGGAGGCCGAGGCAGGCGGATCACAAGGTCAGGAGATCGAGACCACGGTGAAACCCCGTCTCTACTAAAAATATAAAAAATTAGCCGGGCGCGGTTGTGGGCGCCTGTAGTCCCAGCTACTCGGGAGGCTGAGGCAGGAGAATGGCGTGAACCCGGGAGGCGGAGCTTGCAGTGAGCTGAGATCGCGCCACTGCACTCCAGCCTGGGCTGGGCGACAGAGCGAGACTCCGTCTCAAAAAAAAAAAAAAAAAAAAAAATCAACTCCAAATGGATTAAAGACTTAAAGACAAGACCTGAAATTGTAAAACTACTAGAAGAACACCACATAGCGAAAAACTACATGATGTTGATCTGGACAACAATTTTTTCAATTTGACATGAAAATTTCAGGGAACAAAAACAAACATACACAAAAGGGATGGGATTACATCAAACTAAAAAACTTCTGCACAGCAAAAGAAACAATTAACAGAGTGAAGAGGCAACCTATGGATTGGGAGAAAATATCTGTAAGCTACACATCTGATAAGGGATTACTATCCAAAATATATAAGGATCTCAACTCAATAGCAAGAACATAACCCAATTAAAAAGTGGGCAAAGGGCCTGAATAGACATTTCTCAAAAGAAGACATACAAATGGACAACAGATATATGAAAAAAAAAAAAAAAGCTCAACATCATGAATCGTTATGGAAATGCACATTAAAACCACAATGAGATATCACCTCACACCTGTCAAAATGACTATTATCAAAAAGATGAAAGATAAGGGTAGCTCAAACTTGTAATCCCAGCAGTTTGGGAGGCTGAGGTGGGAAGATTGCTTGAGATCAGGAGTTCTAGATCAGCCTGGGCAACACAGCAAGACCCTGTATGTACAAAAAAAATTTTTTTTGTTTTAATTAGTTGGGTGTGCATCTGTGGTTGTAGCTTCTCAGGAGGCTGAGGTGGGAGGATTCCTTAAGCCCAGGAGGTCAAGGCTGCAATGAGCTATGTTCACATTACTGCACTCCAGCCTTGGTGACAGAGCAACACCCTATCTCAACAAACCAAAAATATGAAAGATAATGTGTTGGCAAGGTTGTGGAGAAAAGGGAAACCTTGTACACTGTTGTTTGGAATATAAATTAGTACAGCAATTATGGAAAACTGTGTGGAGTTTCCCCAACAAAGTGAAAATAGAACTACCATATGATCCAGCAATCTTACTTCTGGATATACATCCAAAGGATTTGAAGTCAGGATGTGATATACACCATGGTGTGTAAAAATGTGGTATATATACACAATAGAATACTATTTAGCCTTAAAAAGGAGGGAAATTCTGTCATTTGCAACAACATTGGTGAACCTGGAGGACATTACGCTAAGTGAAAAAAAGCCTGGCACAGAAAAACAAATACTACATCTTCTCACTTAAATGTGGAATCTAAAACAATTGAACACATGTAAGCATAGAGCAAAATGCTGGTTACCAGAGACTGAGGGGTAGGGAGGCAATGGCCAAAGGTGCAATGTTTCAGTTAGACAGGAAGAATAAGTATTTGAGATGATGGATATGTTAGTTACCTCAATTCAGTCATTTCATATCATGTATCATAGCATCACTTTGTACCCATAAGTATATGCACTTATAATTTGTCAATATTCAATAGTATAAATATAAATTTTAAAAAACTTTCTGACATCACAATATCCAAGAGAAATAAGAATATATGTCCTACCAGAAACTTGTACATAAATATTCATAGCAGCATTATTCATAATAACTAAAAAGTGAAAACAACCCACTCTCCATCACCTGATGAATGGACAAACAAAATGTGTTTTATCCAAACATTGGAATATTATTCAGCCATAAAAGACATAAAGTATTAATACTTACTATATAATGAACCTTGAAAACATGATAATAAAGAAGGCAGACATAAAAGGCCACATGATTCCATTTATATGAAACATCCAGAATAAGGAAATCCATAAAGACAGAAAGTATATTAGTGATGCCAAGGATTGGGGGAGGAATAAATGGGGAGTAGACTGCTCCCGGGTATGGGCTTTTCTGGGGGCTGATGAAAATGTTCTGGAATTAGATAGTGGTGATGGTTGCATAACTGTGTGAGTACATTAGAAAGCACTGAATTGAACCAACTAAAAGGGAAAACTTTATAGTATGTGAGTTAATTCTCAACAAAGCTGTTATTTTAAAAATAAATTTTCTGCAATATCTCCAAAATATACGTAACAAAAGAAAGAAGCAAGGTGAAGATAGTATGTCTAGTACCACATGTGTAAAACTAGATAGACAGATATAGATAGTCTATAAATAGATATAGATAGATTATAGAGAGAGAGAGTGAGAGGGCAACCAGCTTTTCATTCTATACCCTTTTATGTTTTTCATTGTTTGTACTATGTGGAGGTATTATATCTATTATATACATATTCTTTCTAGGATCATAGAGCTAATGATTTATCACTATAACTTTTCACATTCATCCTTTCTTTCCTTTTAGGAAACAACAATTAGTGACATCCTTGAATCTGAAGTAGTGAATGAAATACTGCCTTTATCAAACTCCAGGTTAGTAAAGTTAAGACAAGTAAAGTCAAGTCTATCTGAGATGGACTCTCAGCCACGCCTGAGAGTCATGGCTGCCTAACTAGTCCTGGATTGCTGGCTTCAGAAGGCATAGCATTCTGGGGTCATTTTCTCTACATGAATTATTTGAGTCTTCTTCCAATTCCTCCCCTTGCCACTCCTTCACCCCTAAACCCCACAGAATCCTGACTTAAGGTAGGAAATAAAATATGAACATAGGTTTAAGGTAAATTTTATTTGGCTTTCTTTGTGTAAGAGTTGCAAAAAATTGAAATTCTATTAATGCCTATATCCCTGTAACCCCAAACTGCTACCAAGAAACTCTTGTCTACGTGATGTCCTCACATATGGCCTTTCTTAGTTTTTCAGGAAAAGGTTTGGTAGAGTCATTTGTAAGTCTTCAAGAGACTGACGACATTAAGTCAAAAGAAGCAATGGCAAGTTCAAAGTCCCCTGAAAAGTCCCCTGAGAATCTTGTGTGTTCACAGAATTCTGAGGCTGGATACATAAATGTGACTTCTCTGAAAGAGACACACGGTATACAAGAACAAGACCAAAAGTCAGAACTATAAAATCACTGGTGCCTAAAGCTATACTGAACAAAACTGCTAACTTAAAGCCTGGACAAAAGGTGGACCATGACATTGAGAAGAGTTACCACAGATCCCAAATGGATATCAGCCAAGAGTCTTCAAAATTGCTGATAAATTCATTAAAGCAATTCTAAAAATGGATTTCTCAAGTTTGTTTGATATCCTCAGATGCCTTGTATTGGCCAAAATATTTACTTTAGTTCAATGATTTATTTAGGTTTCTCTTCAACAGAGCACATGTATGGTTAATTAAGCATTCTTTCCTATTATCGTGGGTTTCTTTTATGATTTATTTTTTAAGAGTAAAAACAATACAGTCACATTAAAGCAAATTTTGTTTTTAAAAAAACCCTCCTAGGATGGGCGCAGTGGTTTACACCTGTAATCCCAGCACTTTGGGAGGCCGAAGCAGGCGGATCACGAGGTCAGGAGATCAAGACCATTCTGGTCAACACAGTGAAACCCCGTCTGTACTAAAAATACAAAAAAATTAGCCAGGCGTGGTGGTGGGTGCCTGTAGTCCCAGCTACTCGGGAGGCTGAGGCAGGAGACTGGGTGAACCTGGGAGGCAGAGCTTGCAGTGAGCCGAGATAGCACCACTGCACTCCAGCCTGGGAAACAGAGCAAGACTCCATCTCAAAAAAAAACAAAAACAAAAACCCTCCTATAATACCACAAGCTTTTTTTTTTTTTTTTTTGAGATGGAGTCTCACTCTGTCACCCAGGCTGAAGTGCAGTGGCATGATCTCCGCTCACTGCAACCTCCGCCTCTCAGGTTTAACCAATTCTCCTGCCTCAGCCTCCCAAGTAGCTGGAATTATAGGCACCCGCCACCACGCCCAGCTAATTTTTGTATTTTTAGTAGAGACGAGGTTTCACCATATTGGCCAGGCTGGTCTCGAACTCCTGAACTCAGGTGATCTACCTGCCTTGGCCTCCCGAAGTGCTGGGATTACACCAATACCACAATCTTAACTATTTTTATTTTACAATTATTCCCTTTTGGTCCTCATTCAAGTGCATATATTCTAAATTGTTATTATTATAATATTGTATATTCATTTTCACAGTTTGATTTTTAATTTACTGTATATACCATGGAAACATTTTCAATAGCCATATGATATTCAATCATGTTGATGTTCTATAATTATTTTTATGGGAAAAGTTTTAAATGTTTAATGAAGAAGATTTAGAGCAATACATTATTTAAAAGTGGACAGGAGGTTGGTCACGGTGGCTCACACCTGTAATCCCAGCACTTTGGGATGCCAAGGTGGGCAGATCACGTGAGGTCAGGAGTTCGAGACCAGCTTGGCCAACATGGGGAAACCCCATCTCTAACAAAACTACAAAAACAATTAGCCAGATGTGGTGGTACGTGCGCTTCTAGTCCCAGCTACTGGGGAGGCTGAGGCAGGAGAATCACTTGAACCTGAGAGGCAGAGGTTGCAGTGAGCGGAGATTGCACCACTGCACTCCAGCCTGGGTGACAGAGCAAGAATTCATCTCAAAAAAATAATAATAAAATAAAATAAAAGTGGATAGGAAAATACCAAGAGCTTTTCCTGGAGGAGGGAGTATGAGAAGAGAGTTCACATAAACCCCATTACATAGAAACTACCCCTAAATATTTCCAAATAGGAGTACAAAGTAGGTGAACAGTCTCCAACTCATCTTTAGTGTAGTGGGACTGCTTCTTCAGAAAAGATCAGCCACACTCACATCCATGTCACCAGTCAGGGTGGGACAGCACTGCTCAGTATCTCTGAGGATGTGGATGTTCTGTAAATTACATGTTCTCATGTTCTCTTGTTTGGCATTTATGTTGTTTTTACTTTTTTTTTTTTTTTTTTTTTTGAGACAGGGTCTCACTCTCTCACCCAGGCTGGAATGCAGTAGTGTGACTGAGCAGCCTCAGCCTCCCATGCTTAAGTGATCCTCCCTCCTCAGCCTCTTCCAAGTACAGGCACATGCTACCATGCCTGGCTCATTTTTGAACTTTTTGTAAAGACAAGGTCTCACTCTGTTGCTCAAGCTGGTCTCAAATTTCTGGGCTCAAGTGATTCTCCCACCTCAGCCTCCTAAGGTGATAGGATTATAGGCATGAGCCTCTATGGTTTTACTTTTTTGCTAATTAAGATTATGCTGTGTTGAAGGTCTTTGTGCATGTAGTTCTTCTTTTGAATTATTCCAGAAAACAAATTCACACGATTGGACTGAGTCAAAGGATATAAATGTTAATATTGCTCTAGGACATCACTTCCTTGCTTTACAAAAGGGTTCTGCCTGGCCAGTTGCAGTGGCTCACACCGGTAATCCCAGCATTTTAGGAGGCCAAGGTGGGCGGATCACTTGAGGCCAGGAGTTCAAGACCAGCCAGGCCAACATGGCAAAACCCTGTCTCTACTAAAAATACAAAAATTAGCTGCGTGTGGTGGTGCATACCTGTAGTCCCTGCTATGCAGGAGGCTGAGGCATGAGAATTGCCTGAATCCAAGAGGTGGAGGTTGCAGTGAGCTGAGACCACTCCACTGTACTCCAGCCTTGGCAAAAAGTGAGACTCTGTCTCAAAAAAAAATAAATAATAATAATAATAAATAATAACATAAATAAAAAAGTGTGTCAACATACTGTTTTCATAGTCAAGTTACTCAACCTCCTTGAGCCTCAATTTCTTGATTCATAAAATGGGAACAATAATAGTTATCTATCCCACAGGGTTGTGAGGACCAAATGAAACGAAGCATGTAAAGTATTTAGCACTTAGTAACTGCTTAATAAATAAATGCTAGCTATCATCATTTATTTTCACTAGTAGTTTATCAATGTACTATTTTTTTCACAACCTCATCAACATTGGGTATTATCAATTTTAAATATTTATTCTAAAACAGTTGGTATAAAATTATACTGAAGCATGACTGCTGCTGTTCCTTTTCTCCCTCTTCCCCTTTCTTCTTTTTCATTTGGAGGAGACCAAGAGGAGAGGATCAGTAACCAGGAATAAAAATGACCCTTTAAATTGAGACACACTGGATTTTTATATGTAATTCTTGCTTCCTCCGACGACAGAGCTAGAAAAGATGATCAAAGGACCTAGGAAATAATAACTATTATATTAAATGCATGCTGTTATAGCTAATGAGTCTTGCCCAAGTTCCCCTTCTTTCACTAAATTCATTGAATCTATTATATTTACCTACTATGTGCTATTCAGTAGGAGACATTGCAGCTACAGCTGTGAACAGGACTGAGAGAGTCTCTACTTTCATGGAGTTTATATGCTATTAGGGAGGAAGATGTATGTGTGTGTGGCAGGAAATGAGGTGCAGACACATACCATACAAATGTGAAATGGGGGGTGGCATGAAGAAAACAAACCAGTGATCTGAGTGACCAAGGGCTACTTTAGATTAGGTCTAATGTTGCCTCTGAGGAGGTAACATCTGAGGTGAGCCCTGAACTACAAGGAGCATTACTTCCCACACACATAGCCCAACCAAACCCCACCATCACCCCGCCAACCCACATTAAGATCTGGAAGGAATATTTCAGACAGAAGAAACAGCTATTACAAGGCCTTAAAGAAAGGAGGGATCTCAGTGACCTGAAGGAGCAGACAGGTCAGAGCACAGTAACTAAGGGCAAGTGGTACAAGATGAGGTCAGGTAGGTAATAGCCAGATTAATGCACTGGAGGGCTTCCTATGTACAGAATTGGATTTTATTCTAAATATAGGAAGCCAGGAGTTATTTTAAAAATAAATAGGAATCACAAGAGGTATTTTAAAAATAAAAAATAAAAAACTCTAGTTACTCTGTGGGAAACGAATTGGAAATGACCAAACTGGGAGCTTGTGGCAGAACGGAAACATAATCTATTGTCCTGACTTAGAGGAAGGGACAAATATTTACTTAGCAAGCCTTTACGTGCCAAGCTGTTCTAAACGCTGAGGATGAACAAACCAGAGTTCCTGCCTTCACGGTGTTCACAGACTAGCGGGCAGAAGACAGACACAGCACGTGTGGCGGTGTAGAGGGCTTGGTTGCAAGAGCCGATAAGGAGGACCCTGGCGACTGCCTAGTCCAAAAGCCCTAGCTAGAGCAAGATCAACTTGTACTGCCCTTAGTACAGCCACGTGAGTGGGGTGACCATCGACCTTAACCAAAAAGATGTCAAGGCTTTCCTCCTCCTCACTCCCGCGTCCCCCGTCTCAGGGAGAGTCTCCCAGCTAGACCCCAGCAGCCTCAGCACACACGGCACGGGGCGACAGCTTCCGGGGGCGGGGCCCGGTCTCTCTCGGCGTCCACCGCGCCTGCTCCCCGGACGAAACCCGCGGACAGGGCTTTAGGTTCGCCGGAATCCCACGCTCCCGACTTCTGCTTCCGGGTCGGAGCCATGGCGGTGGCAAATTCAAGTCCTGTTAACCCCGTGGTGTTCTTTGATGTCAGCATTGGCGGTCAGGTGAGATCCAGGACGCTACCCACACCTGCGCCGAAGGGAAACTGCTCGGGGCTAGCTAGGCAGGCAGAACTCACCCAGAGAGAGCGGACTCGGGAAGCCAGCCAGAAAGCGAAATTGCACCCGAACCTACCGACCTGCAGGGCGGGGAGAAATGAGGAGAAGTCTCCCCAATCCTAGCGCCCCGCTTCTGGAGGAACTGGGCGGTTAGACCAGAGAGGCGGAGGTGGGTGATACCGAGCGGCAGGGTGGTGGGTCAGCCCATCCTGCCCCCAGCTCCGTGAAGCCCTCATGGTCTTGGACTGGGCCTTCTGACAGTCTCCCGCTGATTGCAGGAAGTTGGCCGCATGAAGATCGAGCTCTTTGCAGACGTTGTGCCTAAGACGGCCGAGAACTTTAGGTAAGGACGTGCTCCAGTTCCGCTGGATTAGCTGAGGCAGAAGTCGGGCTCTAGTCAGCCGCCTGAATAGCCTGTCTACCTCTGTCCGTCCGCTCACTGCTCTTGAGACCTGATTCCTCCGTGCATTGCTCTGTCTGGTTGCCGTTTGGATTGTTCCCGTGTTAATTTACGTTGTTAGTCTGTACGTCTCCGTGTTTGGACGTCTGGCTGGCCGATTGGTGGACTTGCTGGCTCCATTGTTTATTCTTTCCCGTCTTTAGAGGCGGTCACGACTGTGATGTCATAGTGATTGAATTGTTCACTTTTTGTCCCTTTCAGGCAGTTCTGCACCGGAGAATTCAGGTCAGTTTCAGATGTGTTTGACTTCTTTGCCTGCTCCAGAAGGGTGTTCTGGGGCTGCGGTGAGGGTATCGGTGAACCAGCTGCTGGCCTTGAATGATTGCTGGTGACAGTGATAGAAGGTAATGCCCCAAGGGTCTGTCCCTAGTTTATTTGCCTTCTTTATGTCTGTCAACCATCTTTAGGAGAGTCCTTTTGGCTCCAGTGCATGGTAAACTGGAAAGGCCTTGTGCTACCTGCTATCACTCCAAGTCTCTTTCTTTTTGTTATAGAAAAGATGGGGTTCCAATAGGATACAAAGGAAGCACCTTCCACAGGTAAGGCTTTTGGCAAGCCATCCTAGAGTCTTTCAGAAATATTTCCTGGGGGATTAGGCTCTTTAGAGGAAAATAAAACCAGAGGTAATTCTTACATTTCTTGAGAAGAAATGTTTTTGTGGACTCAATAACTGAAGATTTATTAAATATTCTAACTCTACTTATACTCTCCCAGTTCTTATGTCTTTAAAACAGAAACTACTCATCTTTACAATATCCTGTCTTTTTCATGCACTTGTTTGTGCAAATGCAGATTTTTAAAGAAGTACACTTGTAATCCTAAAGTGCATATAATATATCCTGCTGGTTGCTATTTATAACTAATTCCTAAAATGATCATATATGATTGTCCAAGGATAATCATATTTCCTGGGGAGTGGAGTATGGCAACACTTAGTCTCATTTCAATATAGAATCTTTCTCATGGCCTCACTGTGGTTAGTAACAATGTTAGCACATAATGATATCACAGCTTTAGAACTGTGGGTCTCTAATCCCCAGTAAGACTCCTGTGAAGTGGTATGTGTGATCTGCATTCTACAGAGGAGGAAACTGAGGATAACAAAGGTTAAGGACCCTCCCTAGGGGTAATAGCTAACAATTGTTAAGCCCTTACATGTGTAGCAGTACCTTTCACATAAATTCTCTGTAGTTCTTTCCCCCAAATTTACATCAAATCCTTGATCTGCCTTTTGCTTTGGCAAGTAATGTGGTCATTCTTCCTGCAGGCTTTCAGCCCCTTCTTCTTGTTACTGTTCAGGTACCAGATCATGCACTTGATCAACTCTAACATGCCCTAATTTATAACTAAAATCCTTTTTTATGGTTAATTATCCTTTCAGCTTAATCATTCCAGGAAAAGAATAATCTTCTTTTTTTGTTGTTTTGGTTTTTGGTTTTTGGTTTTTTTTTGAGACAGAGTCCCGCTCTATCACCCAGACTAGAGTGCAGTGGCATGATCTTGGCTCACTGCAACCTCCGCCTTCTGGGTTCAAGCAATTCTTTTGCCTCAGCCTCCCAAGTAGCCGGGAATACAGGCATGTGCCACCACGACTGGCTAATTTTTGTATTTTTAGTAGAGATGGGGTTTTGCCATGTTGGCCAGGCTGGTCTCAAACTCCTGGCCTCATGTGATCTGCCTGCCTCGGCCTCCCAAACTGCTGGGATTACAGGCGTGAGTTACCGCACCCAGCTAAGAATGGTGATTTTTTTTTTTTTTTTTGAGACGGAGTCTCACGCTGTTGCCCAGGCTGGAGTGCAGTGGCGCGATCTCGGCTCACTGCAAGCTCCGCCTCCTGGGTTCACGCCATTCTCCTGCCTCAGCCTCCTGAGTAGCTGGGACTACAGGCGCCCGCCACCGTGCCCGGCTAATTTTTTGTATTTTTAGTAGAGACGGGGTTTCACCGTGGTCTCGATCTCCTGACCTTGTGATCCGCCCACCTCGGCCTCCCAAAGTGCTGGGATTACAGGCTTGAGCCACCGTGCCCGGCCAAGAATGGTGATTTTATAATAGCCAAAGTTATAGTGTATTTTGAAATCAATGTTAATCTAATACAATAATAACAAAGTCTCCATAAAATCTTCTCTCAGTATTCTTTGCTCTCTGTTTCAGGGTCATAAAGGATTTCATGATTCAGGGTGGAGATTTTGTTAATGTAAGTACTATTCCTTTTCTATCAAAGACCTGTAGTTTTAGTTTTTATTATTGTTGCAATTGCTGTTTTTACTACAGAGACCCAGTCTTAAGGCTTGAGAACAATAGCCAGGTTTGATGGGGGTGTTGGAGAGAATGGTGATGGGGAAGTTCTTGAAAGTGGCTAGGTACAACTGACTGTAGATAACAGACTTTAGCACTTTGATTGAGGCATTAACTTCCATGGTCCAAATCTCAGCCTTTTTGAGCCAGAAATTGGACTTTTTAAGAATACCCTGTAGATAATCTATGATAGGTTCACACTAATTGGTCATATGAAACTTAGTCAGAAATCAGCTGTGGTTTGTTTTTGTTTTTGTTTTTTTCTGAATGGAGGTAAATCTCCTTCTAGTGGACTAAATGCCTGTCTCATTTTCTCTTTTACTTCTGGTGTCACAGTGCCTGGAAAGCTGAGTTTTTCATAAGAAGTTGATTTGTGGGCAAGGAATCAGAGCGAGATAGGTAGATAGTTCTGGAGGAATTTTGCGCTATGCACTGGGAGGGCCCAGTGAAATAGTTCTTTTTTGCTAACCATAACTTTCTTGTAAGTAGACTGTTTTTTTCCCCCAAATGAAGCCTCCCTCCCCACCCCAACCTTGGAGGGTGTGGGATAAACTACAGTTTTTCTTTCTTAAACCTGCTTTCGTCCTTACCCACCCACTTCTGTGCATGGTCTTTCTTTACTCTTATTAATATCATTTGGTTAGTTGTGTTGCTATTTTCTTGGATCTGGGAGACATTTGTTCTCTTTTATATGTTTATTTAGTCCGGCTCTCATGAGTTTTTAAGACCTCTTTCCTTTCCTATGCAATATAGGGTTGCAGAGTGGCAGGTTTTAGGCTGATTTATGCTTTTACCTATGTTTTGTTTCGTCTGCATGGTGTTGTATAACTGTGAAATGGCACAAAAAAATCCTAGTTTTGTTTTCTCTTTAAAAAATGGAAAGTGGAAGTATGCTGGGCCTGCATTTCTCACAGTGGCAGTGACAGTGACAATTGGTTGGAATAAAGGAACTGGTCCCTCTGGACATGGCATATCTTTGCCATTTCACCAGTCTCCACAGCTGTTTCCCTTATTTAGGTTGCCTGCTCCTGTAGGCATTTGTTTGCAACCCCTGGAAACAAATAATAGTAGTGGGGTTTGTTAGCTGGTAAGAAGGGCGGAGAAGCTATCCTGTCTGCCTTCTTTCCTTTCTTTTCCCCTAGGCTCCCCTGTTGCCCAAGGAGAGGAATAGCTTTTTACTAGTCTTTGCCCCAGGCACATCTGATCACTTGTTGATAACTCTGGGGTTAGACAATAGTTGCTCATTCTGAAGGGTGAGTTAAAAGCAATTGGTGGCAGGGCTCACATCTGTAATCCCAGTACTTTGGGATGCTGGAAGGATTGCTTGATCCCAGGAGTTTGAGACCAGCCTGGCAACATAGTAAGACCCTGTCTCTACAAAAATAAAAAAAGTTATTTTTATTTTCTTATTTTTGGTGGTGTGCGCCTGTAGTCCCAGGTACTTGGGAGGCTGAGGTAGGAGGATCCCTTGAGCCCAGGAGGTCAATTCAAGGCTTCAGTGAGCCATGTTCATGCCACTGCACTCCAGCCTGGAGGACAGAGTGAGACCTTGTCTAAAGGAAAAAAAAAAAAAAAAGCTTGCTTAGAACCTTCCTTGGGGAGGGCAAAATGGAATGAGCAAGCGCCAGAAAAATCAGAATTTGAGACCTTCCAAAGTTGGACCAAGAATATTTGTTTTGTTCATTTATTTTTGGTTTTAATAGTATTTATTATTTTGTTTGTAAAAGAAAAGTGCAAAGAAGAAAATAAATCACCAGATGAATCACCCTCAATCTCACCTGACAATATACTATTGGCATTTTGGTTTACAGTTGTCAGCCTTACCTTAGTATGTATATGTGTGTTTATATAATTTTTAACAGACTTAAAATAATCTGTATGTTTTACTTTTTTTGTACTTCATAATTGTCCATACTTTCCCTTGTCATTATGTCTTCTAAAACATACTTTCTAATAGCCACCTAATATTTCATTATGAATGACAAGTTATTTGATCAATTCACTATAGTTGGAAGATTAGTTGCTTTCTATTGTTTGCTCCAAATTATTAATTTTGTAATTTTGCCTATTGTTTCTGGAGAACTATAGATAATGTGATTACGGAGAATGGTAGTAACTGATGTGTCCCTGAGGTTCACTGGGAAATTGGAGATGAACTTGTTTTCTCTCTTCCTTCTGTATTAATAAGTATGTGGAGTTAGTTAATGACATAATAGCTTATTTGATTATTTATATAGTGCTGTATTGTTTGCAAAGTGCTTTTTACAGACACTATCTAATTGAATCTTCATGATAACTGTAAAGAGTAGGTAATTTCCCCCTCACTTGATAGATGAGGAAATTGAGGCTCACAGATAGGAAGTGACTTTCCCAGCTCTAAGTGATAGATCAGGAACCCAAATCCAGGTCTTTTTTTTTTTTTTTTTTTTTTTTTTGAGATGGAGTCTCGCTCTGTCGCCCAGGCTGGAGTGCAGTGGTTCAATCTTGGCTCACTGTAACCTCCACCTCCCGGGTGGGTTTGAGTGATTCTCGTGCCTCTGCCTCCCGAGTAGCTGGGATTACAGGCGCCACCACCGCACATGACTAATTTTCGTATTTTTAATAGAGATGGGGTCTCACCATGTTGGCCAGGCTGCTCTCAAACTCCTGACCTCAGGTTGTCCACCCATCTCAGCCTCCCAAAGTGATGGGATTACAGGTGTGAGCCACCGCGCCAGGCCAGGCCTTTCTAATATACAGACTTGATTTTATTTGCTAATATTTAGCCAAATAAAGGTTTGAATTTGGACAGTTTTTCTGTATTCTCTGGCTTATCTTAATGATAGTCCTTGTCCCAAAAAGGGACCCTTGATTCTACACCAGGTCAGTGTTTTCCCTTTCTCCCATGCACTCTTTCTCTTTACTAACTGGCGAGGAGAGCTTGATCTCTTTGGCAGTCCTCAATATTGCCTTTAAAACTCAGGGATTCTATTTAAGGCACTGCAAATATGGCCTTGGTCAAATTGTGTTATTGCCCAGACTTTAGTTTCCTCACACGAAAAATGGGGAAGGTGATAATGCTTATTCCTCAAGGTTGCTGGAAGAGCAAAGAGATAATGCAAATAAAGCTAGTTTAAGCAGAAATTGGAAGTTTATAATAAAGGGAGTGTTTCATGGAACTAAAGGAAGAAATAGAACTAGGAACTAGAACCATAGAGAACCAAGGCAGTTCTTTATCTCTGTTTCTCTAGTGCTTGCTACACATCTGTGTTGTGTTCTCTTTCTGTTCTCTAGCCCACCTTGCAAATGGTAGTCACATCCAGCTTCCAGGTTTACATGATTCAAATTTAGCCTCAAAGACAGCATCTATCCCACCTCCAGATTCCCGGAGAAGGAACTCTAGTTGGCCCAGTGTGAGTTAGGCATCCTCCCCTGGATCAATCAACTATGATCAGGAGGGTGGTATCATGTTGTACATACAGACTGCCAAGAGCTCACCCACCCTCTTAGAGAGTTTGGAGGAATGGGTGGTAGTCACTTAAGTGGGTGCTTTTATATGACTGCAGGCATGACAGTCTTCAGGAATGGCAACGATTGAGTATGTGATCACCTTGTTGCTATTCCCTACTTTGTCTGCATCTTAATTGATCTTTCTAGGGGCCCAGCTGTGACCTGTTTTATCCAGTCTATAAAATGCTCCAGCCAGTTTTTGTGGGCTGTAGGTACCTTGTATAAGGCTTGCTCTGATGGCAGGGTGGGGTCAAATAGGTGCAGCTTCCAAGATGACCAACAAGAGTAAGAGTAGACTTTAAAGATGTCAGGCTTTAGGTGCGACAGTGTTCTTCCTCTGGTTTCCAGGGACCCAACACTCCAAGTCACTAATATTTCCCTTCTGTCTGCTCAGGGAGATGGTACTGGAGTTGCCAGTATTTACCGGGGGCCATTTGCAGATGAAAATTTTAAACTTAGACACTCAGCCCCAGGCCTGCTTTCCATGGTAAGTGAGGTCCAATCAAGGTTTTGCGTTACAGCCAGCTGGTTTCTGGGCCCCTCTTGAGGCCCAATGCTGTGTTTTGGCATGATGAAAGCAAATGCTTTCTTTCTCTTGCTTGCCCCAGGACTCACCTTTACCACCTCTTTTCTCAGTCTGGTTTGATTGAGAAAACCGGTAGGTACATGGTGGATTACAGGTGTGAGCCTGTATCACGTCTGTAATCCTAGCACTTTGGGAGGCTGAGGCGGGTGGATAACCCGAGGTCAGGAGTTCGAGACCAGCCTGGCCAACATGGTGAAACCCATCTCTACTAAAAATACAAAAAATTAGCCAGGTGTGGTGGTGGGTGCCTGTAATCCCAGCTACTTGGGAGGCTGAGGTAGGAGAATCACTTGAACCCAAGAAGGGGAGATTGCAGTGAGCCAAGATCGTGCCACTGCACTCCAGCCTGGGCAACAAGAGCGAAACTCCGTCTTAAAAAAAAGAAAAGAAAGAAAAGAAAACCAGTAGGTAAGACCCTCTAGCAGGCTAGCAGGCTGGGGAACTAAAATATGAACCAGGGTTTGTGTCTAGGCATTCAGCCCTACTGCTCAGAATGTAAAAAGCTGTGCTTTCAAGACATATTCGTAGCTGGGCCTGGTGGCTCACACCTGTAATCCCAGCACTTTGGGAGGCCAAGGCAAGAGGATTGCTTGAGGTTGAGGTCAGGAGTTTGAAACCAGTATGGGTAACATAGTGAAACTTAAGTCTCTACTAAAAAAAGAAAAAAAAAATTAGCCAGGTATGGTGACACACACCTGGAGTCCCACCTACTAGGGAGGCTGAGGTGGGAGGATTGCTTGAGCCCAGGAATTTGAGTCTGCAGTGAGCCATATCCTGTTCATCTCTGTATCCTTGGATCCTAGCTTAGGCCCTGGCTCATAATAGGTGCTAAGTTAGATTTACTGAAAAAAACATGGAGGGATTAGGGTTACAAGCTCTTTTGGGAATCTTACCCATCAGGTAACATGGCCAAGGAAACTTACTGCAGGTATATTTGGTTTCCATCAGGCAAATAGTGGTCCGAGTACAAATGGCTGTCAGTTCTTTATCACCTGCTCTAAGTGCGATTGGCTGGATGGGAAGCATGTGGTGTTTGGTAAGTCCTACTCATGTCCCATGGTCCAGGCCCCATTCACCGCAGATGGAAC
The DNA here is from genome assembly GCF_043159975.1 of Macaca nemestrina. Lineage (NCBI taxonomy): Eukaryota > Metazoa > Chordata > Mammalia > Primates > Cercopithecidae > Macaca > Macaca nemestrina. The sequence goes on along the minus strand of NC_092125.1, from coordinate 191,144,139 downwards.
CTCCAGAGGAGTTAGTTCTCAGACTCTTACCAAGAATGCTCAACTTGGATAACTGCTTAGGTGGTAACAGAGAAAACAGAAATGGTGGGGAGGTGGGGAACATGTTTGGCTAGAGAACTAGAGGGAAGGACAAAAGGGCCATTTGATATAGTATGGAACCACTCAGGGGGAAAACCCAGTAGCTAGCACCAAAGAAATGCCATACAGGCAGCATGATATGGTGAGACTTTGCAGTCACTCAGATATAAGTGTGAGCCCTAACTCTACTTATTACTTATGACCTTGAGCAAGTCATTTCACCTCTACTGCATCTTAATTTCCTAAAGTTAGTAACAGAATCTAATGACATAATAGCTAAGAATGGGCTTTGGAAGCTGGAAAACGCTATGTAAACAAGAATAAAGTCCAGCTCACACTCTTCCTACAGGAAAAATCATCGATGGACTTCTAGTGATGAGAAAGATTGAGGTAAGTACTGCTTTGATTTTTCTCTTTCTCTCCCATTCTGGTCTGGTACTGTCTGACTAGCGTCCAGGAGCTAGAGAAGGGGGAATGAGCTCCAGTTTGTTAGGCCCAGTCTTCATTGCTTCAGGAAAAGGGAGGAGAGACCACCTAAGTTAGCCTGTCTGGTCAACACTGAGGTTTGGCCCCTGACGACCCTGTTGCCTACTTGATAAAATTCTACTCCTCAGCATTGCATTCAAGGTCCTTCATGATTAGTCCCTGTCTACTTCTCCATGGCCCCTTCTCCTGCCACTGCCTCTTTCATGTTCCAGTCACATCAGGCTACTAGCTCTTCCCTAAATCTGCCATACACATCTCTGCCCCTTGCTCTTTCCTGCTCCTGAGCCTTTGTTCACACTGTTTCCTGTAGCTGGAATGCTCTTCTTTCCTTCCCTCCTGGTGGAATCCCATTCATCCTTCTAGGCACAGTTCAAATAATCCTCGTTTGTGAATCCTTCCCTGACCTCTTTAAGCAGCAATTTAGTTACCCGTCTACCCCTTATCCAACTCTCTCATAACTTTTTGTTATATTATCATAGGTTTGATGTTTTCTAAGTGTTTTGCATTTTCTCTTTGATACCTGTCTGCCAGGACATGGACAGTTTCTGAGTGCTGAGTCCTTAGCACAGGGGCTGGCAGGCATCAGTAAAAGTTTGATAAGGGAATGAGGAAGTGCCTGAGTGGATGAATGTCCATTGTGCTTTTTTTCCTAGAATGTTCCCACAGGCCCCAACAATAAGCCCAAGCTGCCTGTGGTGATCTCACAGTGTGGGGAGATGTAGTCCAAAGACTGAATCAGGTAAGTGTGTCTTTTTGCTATTAGGTTAGGAGTCAGACCTCAAAGAAGACAGCATGGTCTAGTGGAAAGATCTTTAGTCTTGAAGACATGAGATTGAGCCCAGTTCCTCTGTGTGTGACCTTGGAGTGGTCACTTTCCTTCTCTGAGCATGTGTCCTCATCTGTCAAATGGAAATACTGTAATACCTATCTCTCAGAGTCACTGTAAAAATCAAAAGAGAAAGGGTTGTAGGAGCACTGTACTTTTCTATCACTTTGTAATGTACAAAGTATCAATCTGAAAACTACTCAGGCAGTTTGTAACAGCACTTTCAGACTACAGTTCCATTCAGTAGTCCCCCTAGAAAGACCTGGCTCCAGGCCTGAGTAACTCTCTGCTGGGACCAGGCCAAGCAGCCAGGAGACACGCCTGTCATGCACCTCATCAGAACTGATACTGCAATTCCAGGCCTTGACTTCGTATTTGCCGGCCTCGCAGGTGAATGCCTTGCATCTTCCAGCCTACATGGACTCATTTCTTACCCGTATTTGCCACTGCCTGCTCTGCGCTGGGCAGCATGCTCGCTGCAGAGAGCGGGGCAAAGAATTGAAAGGTGTCTCCTTTCAGGAGCTCATGGGAAGTAAGACATTCTCAGAGGTCATCACTAGTAATATGAGTGACACTGCCAAGTGTGAGAAGAGTACAAGGGGGAAATCCGAGGTGAGGGATAGTAATGTTTTTCTTTTTTTTAATTTCAAACCTGCAAAAAAGTTAGAAGAATACCTTGAACACCCATATATCTTCACTTAGATTCACCAGTGATTAACATTCTTGTTTTATTTCTTTGCCTTGACATTGGTTTTTTTCTTTCCCTTCTTGCCTCCTCATCCATTTCCATTGCCTCTCCTCCTCCCTCCTGCTCCTCTTCCCTCCCTCCATCCTTCCCTTCCTATTTTTCATCCTTCCTTCCCATCTTCCTTCCTTTACCCTTTCTTCTTTTCTTTCCCATTTGAAAGTTGCAGACTTCTTGACACTTTACCCCTAAGTATTTCGGCGAGGAACTCCTAAAAATAAGAATATCCTATGTAACCACAATATTATCTAACATATAGTACATTTTCAAACCTCCCCAGTTGTCCCAAAAGTAACTTTTGTAGCTTAAAAAAAGGTGATCCAATCAAGCTTCCCATATTTCATTTCATTTGGTTTACACAAGTAACATATTACACTCTCCTTGTGAAAACTTTCACACCAAACAGATAAAGGGAAAGCCCCTCTTGACAACACCCACCCCCAATTCCACTCCTCTTTCCAGAGATCACTTCCTTATCAGTTTGGTGTGTGTCCATCAGGGCCTTTGCCTTGCCCATCTAATTTTGGGAGGTTTTCTTTTTCCCAAATGAAATCATACTATATTTTAAATGTTCTAGGAAATTATGTCTTGAAAACTTTTCCTTCTTAGTTCATGTAAAACCACCTTGTATCAAAAAATGAAAACAGCCCAGCACGGTGGCTCACTCCTGTAATCCCAGCACTTTGGGAGGCCAAGGAGGGCAGATAGCTCGAGCTCAGGAGTTCGAGACCAGCCTGGGCAACTTGGTGAGATCCTGTCTTTCCAAAAAAAACAATTAGCCAGGTGTGGTGGTGCAAGCCTGTAGTCCTAGCTACTCAGGAGGCTGAGGTGGGAGGATTACTTGAGCCCAGGAGTTTGAGGCTGCAGTCAGCTATGATGGCGCACCACTGTACTCCAGCCTGGGTGACAGAGTGAGACGCCATCTCAAAAAACAAAAGAAAGAAAAAGAAAAACCAAAACTGCAGTGCAGCCTGAACATCCCTAATCCGAAATCCCAAATGCTCCAAAATATGAAACTTTTTGAGCACTAATATGACATTAGAAGTGGAAAATTCCACACCTGACCTCATATGATGGATCATAGTCAAAAATTTGCTTCATGCACAAAAGTATTTAAAATATTGTACAAGATTACCTTATACAATAGCTATAAGTAGCTAGGACTACAGGTGCGTGCCACCATGCCCAGCTAATTTTTATATTTCTTGGTAGAGATGGGGTTTCACCATGTTGGCCAGGCTGGTCCAGAACTCCTGGCCTCAAGTGGTCTGCCCACCTTGGCCTCCTAAGGTGCTAGGATTACAGGCGTGAACCACTGCCCCCAGCTGAGCATTAGTTCTTAATTTTATATGTTGTAATTGTTTTCTTCAGAATATATTTTAAGAAAAAAATTAGTATGATGTTGCTTAAGTTTGGTAATATTCTTTGTTAAAGAGAAGTTCTAAATTTTGATGAAGTCCAAATTATCAGTCTTTCACTGCTTTTTGGTTTTGTCTGATTTAAGACGGTCTTTACTACCTCAGATCACAATGTTTTCTGTGTTTTTTCTAGTATTTATTTTTATATGGTGGAACTAAGATCATTTTTCTAGTATTTTTATAGTCTTATTTGTATATTTATAAAATCATCTTATAATTAATTTTTCTGTATAGTGTTAAGATAGGACTTTTTCTTCTTTTTTTTCCCAAATGGAGATCCAGTCAAATACTTGACCATTTTAATGACTCTACAACACACCTTTATCTGTGACCAACTCTGTTCAGAATATCTGGCACTTCAGTAAAAATTTATTACATGAGTTAAGTAGAGAGGGAGAATGTCAGGCATTTTAGGCGGGGAACTGGTGTGAGCAAATGCTGAGGCTGGAATGCACAAGTGTGTGCTGAAAGCTGCATGTGGACCTCTCTTGTTCAGCCAGATGATCCCTTCTCAGGCTCACTTGACACCCTGAGCTTTCCTTTCTGCCAACACTGGGTGCCCCTTGGGCCCAGCCTGCTCTCCCTCTTCAATGGCTGCTGGCCATTCCCTCCCTCTTCTGCTCATTTCTTTGCTATAACTAAAGTTGAGTTCATAGGTCCTTTCTTTCCAAAGACTGACCACTGATCACTACCAGAGGACAGACGATAACAAAAAGAATAAAGTTTAGAAATTCTTTATGTTGGGGCCTCTTTTCTGTATCTGTCTGAGTCTTTTACATAGAGTTACTGGAAGTCCTTGTTGTGGTTTTATTTCTGAGGGTGGGGATCATCAACCCTCCCCCCATCCCCCACTGTTAGCAAAAGTTATATGAACTTTTGCCTTTAAGAAAGCCCTTCTTCTCAGCCTGCAACCCAAGCAGAATGCATTCCTCAGGTGGCCGTTGTACATTCCACAGGCCCTCTAGACCAGGACTGTCCATAGGCTGTGATGATGGAAAGGTTCTAGATCTGGGAGGTCCAATATGGTTGCTACCAGCCCCATGTGACAACGGAGCACTTGAAATGTGGCTGGTGCAACTGAGGGACTACACCATTAACTTTTTATTTTTTTATTTTTTATTTTTATTTATTTATTTTTGTTTTTTTGAGATGGAGTCTCGCTCTGTCGCCCAGGCTAGAGTGCAATGGCACCATCCTGGCTCACTGCAACCTCTACCTCCCGGGTTCAAGCAATTCTCCTGCCTCAGCCTCCTGAGTAGCTGGGATTACAGGTGCACACTGCCATGCCTGGCTATTTTTTGTATTTTTAGTAAAGATGGGGTTTCACCCTGTTAGCCATGCTGGTCTTGAACTCCTGAGCTCAGGTAATCCGCCCATCTTGGCCTCCCAGCCTATTTTTTTTTTTATTGACAGAACTAGGCTGTAATTTATTAAATTTAAATTAGGCTGGATGTGGTGGCTCACACCTATAATCCCAGCACTTTGGAAGGCCGAGGCGGATGGATTGCTTGAGGCCAGGAGTTTGAGACCAGCCTCACCGACATGGTAAAACCTCTGTCTACTAAAAATACAAAAATTAGCCGGGCATGGTGACGCACGCCTGTAGCCCCAGCTACTCCAGAGGCGAAGGTACGAGAATCTCTTGAACCCGAGAGGCAGAGGTTGCAGTAAGCCAAGATTGTGCAACTGCACTCTAGCCTGGGCAACAGAGCAAGACCCTGTCTCAAAAATAAATAAGTAAAAAAAAATAATAATAAATGTAAAGAGTCAATTGTGGCTAGTGGCTACTGTACTGGACAGTGAGCTCTTTTAAACGTAAGCCTCTCAGTCTACTCGCCCTGGCTTGCTCAGAACTGAATCTCATAGCTAATACTTAAGGATACTATAATTAAAGCAGTTATCCTTCATTGAATTCTTCCTGTGCCAGATAATAAGCTAAGAACTTTACTTGAATTATCGCATTTCACCTTACCAAAAATCCCTATCATAGGTTTTAAAGTGTTAGGAAATCTGGGGGCAGTCTAATGTAAAGGGGTTCCACAGATGGGTGCCCCATTTTGGGTTTCTGAATAATGTGATTTGGGAAAAATTAATGAAAGAGGAGATGAATTTCCCAGGGAGCAGGGGTCTGGAGGGAAGGGAAGTGGTATTTTTAAGCCCTATTGGGCAGTACTTCTTATACTTTAATGTGCATATGGATCTCCAGGAGATGTGTTATAAAACAGTGGTTCTGATTCAGTGGGTTTGGATAGGAACTGAGATTTTGCATTTCTAATCAGCTCTCAGGTGATGCTGATGCAGACTTTGAGAGGCAAGGCAATGGGGAATAAGAGTCTATCTTTTAATTGAGAACTTGCCATATTCCAAAGAAAAAGACCAAGAGGAAGTAATCTCTTGGTGGCACTAGTCCAGCAGGAATCCATGGCATTCACATCAAGGTATCACTTAATCCTGCATTTGAGGCCTTGTGCCCAGGCACTGGGCATATGCAGTGAAACAGCTAGGAAGGAGATAGAAGACAGGTCACTTGATCAATTCTACCTCCCTATGGAGCACTTCTTTCCAGAACCTTTGTGTTTTGCCTTCCTAGGTTCTGACTTTGGTTTTAGTGAAAATGAAGTTTTGTGTAAAACTTTTTTTTTGTTTTTTTAAGACAGAACCTCACTCTGTCGACCAGGCTGGAGTGCAGTGACACAGTCTCGGCTCACTGCAACCTCTGCCTCCCAGGTTCAAACGATTCTCATGCCTCAGCCTTCTGAATAGCTGGGATCACAGGCATGCACCACCATGCCTGGCTAATTTTTTTTGTGTTTTAGTAGAGACAGGGTTTCACCATGTTAGCCAGGTTCATCTCAAACTCCTGACCTCATGTGATCTGCCTGCCTTTGACTTCCCAAAGTGCTGGGATTACAGGCATGAGCCACCATGCCTGGTCTGTACAACTTTAGGTACAGAAACCTTGGTTTTATCTCAGTGAGTTCTGGGAGATTTTTTTTTTTTTTTTTTTTTTTTTTTTAGACAGGGTCTTACTCTGTCACCCAGGCTGGAGTGCAGTGGCACAGTCACAGCTCACTGCAGCCTCGACCTCCCTGGCTCAAGTGATCCTCCCACCTCAGCCTCCTTAGTAGCTTGGATTATAGGCGTGCACCACTACACCCAGCTAACTTTTTAGAGATGGGGTCTCACCATGTTGTCCAGGCTGGTCTCAAACTCCTGGCCTCAAGCGATCTTCCCTCCTCAGCCTCCGAAAATGTTGGAATTACAGGCATGAATCACCGTGCCCAGCCCTTGGAAAACTTTTTATAATGAATTTGGATATGTGTAGCATAAATGAACCTCTACCCTCAGGATTCTCCTACTGTAGTCGGAATGGGTTCTTTGCTACTTACATATACATGGGAGAGGGTGGCACCTCTCTTTTGAAAGCCTGAGTTCTGGCAACTCTGCTAGTCTGATATGCTACCCGCCTTCCCTGTGATCCTCAAACCTGGTACCAGTACCAAGTGGTGGAGAGCGTTCATTAATTCATTGTTGCCTAGATTCTCCAACAGATAATAATCATTTTGGGGCACTTGTTAAACCTACGAATTCCCAGATCCCTTCCCTGGAGTGTTTGATGTGGCTTTGGGGTGGGACTCAGGATGTTATGTTTGTACCAAGTATCTCACGTGCTTCTTAATAGAGAAGTGTGGGAAACACTACTTTAGTTAGTGCTGGGATGACTGTCTTTTAATATTTGGATCTTAGGGGAAAATATAGAATTGGCACAATACATAATTTTACAGTTATTACAGCTTACAGTAAGGCAATATTGAAGTTCGAATAGTGATTAGCTTAAAAAGTGAATTGCACCTGTGGATGATAGATACTGTAACAGTTGTGAAGGTGCTATCTGAATGACTAAGGTTTAGAAACACCGTCTTTCATTCTGGAATTACCTGTAGATGCGAGATTCCCGGGGGGAAGATGAGGGAAGATGTGTTGGTAGCAGTTGGGCTCTATTCATTGCACAACTAAGCGCTGATGAATTAAGATAGGTCCCATGCTGCATACGAAGCTACAGATTTGAAAAGTCCAGTTCCTTCCTTCAAGGAACTCAGTCTCTTGGGAGAACTGACAATTGCAGTACAATAAAGCCCTGTATTGGAGGTTTTAGATCCATGCCCGGATCTTCCCGGAGTGGTTGGGTAGACTACAGAAGAGATGATGCTCCAGTTTAGTAAAGAAGGAATATATCTTGTCAGGTGGCTAAAACTGGGCAGGGCATTCCAGGCAGAGGGAACAGCCTATGCAAAGTCACAAAGGCAGCAAACAGCAGGAAGTGTAGAGGAAGCTGCAAATAATTCAATATGACTGAAGCAGGAAAATATGAAAAGCAAACGGTAAGAAGGTTGGAGAGAGGCCAGGGCCAGTAGTGAAAGCTAGTGCCAAGCTTAGCAGTTCGTATGTTATTCTGAGGGCAGGGGCTGACTTTCAGGCATGAAGTAATTTTTCCCCTCTGGGGAAGGAGTCCATTGTGTTCCTGAGATTCTCAAAAGGGGCACTGACCCTCCAAAAAAGAATCAGACCAATATGAACCACTGAAGGATTTTCAGCAGAATATTGTAGTTGAATTTTCATGTTCAGAAGACGATTCTGGCAGCATTGTGGAGGATAGGCTGGAGGCCAGTGAGGAGTCCACTGCCGCAGTAGTCCAGGCAAGAGAAAAGAGATTTTACATGAAAATATGGGTCTGGGGAGCACTGGAGATTTGGCAGCAAATGTTTATGTGCCTGCTGAGCATGTGACACTGTTTGTTCCCTGTCCTGAAACGCAGAAGCTCTGCCAGCTGAAAAGGCCAGGGGAGGGGAGAATGTCTGGCTCCAGTCCATTCCAGTCCAGTACAAAAGCAAAGCTTCTTGCATTGCAGCCAAGTCTTACACACATAGAGTTTCCATTCTCTTCAATGGAATACTATACAGCCTTAATAAAAACAGAGGTAGATTTGGATGTGTTGGCAAGATTTCTAAGGTAAGTTAAGTGACAGTCAAGATGTAGTAATTTATGTAAGCATGTTACTGTTTATTTTAAATGATTTTCAGGAATCTCTGCAGTGATATAAAGCAGACTGTTGATAATATTTCTGCAGAGTAGAGATAGCAAAGAGACTTTTCAGTTGCCTTATTGAAGCTTGAATTTTCTACCTCGAACATGTGTCTTGTAATAGAAATACATACTGTTTATATGTAGTTTTAACTAATCCTAAATCCTCCCAGCACCTCCCAGGAGCCTGCCCACAGCTGTGGCTAACATCAGTTGTGAATCCGTCGCTGATCCCTCCACCTCCTCTTCCAGGTCTAAGCCCAGACAGTGGTTCCCACCTGGGTGCTCCCGCAGCACTTGGTTCATCTCTCCACTGTGGCATTTAACACACTGTATCACAAATGTGTCGGTCTGTTTTTCCCTGGACTGAGATCATGCTGACTAACATAGTGCTTGGTCTGACAGAGCTTAGGTCTTGGCACACCATGCAGCTTACAAAGTACATTTATGCATTTTCATACATTTTGCTTGAGGGCCCACAATTAAACTTCAGTCTGTGCCTACAGTACGATCGATGCCAGCACTCATTGTCCACTGGAGCAAGGTGTGGCATGTCTGAGGAATGGCAGGAGGAGGGGGACAATAGTATCTGAGTGTACTTACCCTGTTCTCTTAGTATAGCTTGCTCGATTTCAAGGCTATAAACCGAGAATGTGGACTGCCCTTTCTCTTACCTCTGGGACCGAAACCTGCAAGGAAGAAGGATTACTTTTTGTTCTGGACCTCCACAGAGAGCCATCAGAGTCTGACAAAAAGAACAAAGGCTTTGGAGCCAAGTAGACCAGGAAGCCCCACCACTGTCTAATTCTGTGACTTTAGTCAAGCCGTGAAACCCCTTGGGACCCTACTCCTTTGCATAATTAGATAATATATAATGCATGGAGTTGTGAAGGGCAAATAAATGAGACAGTATGCTTGACCATAAATGTTAGTTGCTTTCTTCCTGGTTCTTTTGTAATTTACTGCCCAACTTTGCTCTGGGGACCCAAAGGTCTGACCTATGGTGAGACTCTGACCTGTTCTACCCTTTTGGGAAAAAAGGATTGGGAGTGCAGAGAATAGCTGGGAGTGGCCGGGCACGGTGGCTCATGCCTGTAATCCCAGCACTTTGGGAAGCCAAGGCAGGCAGATCACAAGGTCGAGAGTTCAAGACCAGCTTGGTCAATATGGTGAGACCCCCGTCTCTACTAAAAATACAAAAATTGGCTGGGTGTGTGGGTGTGGTGGCGTGTGCCTGTAGTCCCAGCTACTCGGGAGGCTGAGGTAGAATTGCTTGAACCTGGGAGGCAGAGGTTGCAGTGAGCTGAGATCGTGCCACTGCACTCCAGCCTGAGCAACAGAACGGGACTCTGTCTCAAAAAAAAAAAAGGAATAGCTGGGAGCATTGTCTCATATGGGATGTCCCCTTCCAGTTGCTCTGAGGTGCTTACCTCCCCATCCCACATTGACCTCCATGTCTCTGCCATTGTAGGCCTTCCCTTCTTCTTGGTGGTGGTCTTGAGTAAGATAATCTGGAGTGGCCCTCGTGTTTGCTTCCCTGCCTGCTGCTGCCCCATTTGATCAAGAGACCATGGAAGTGTCAGAGATTCAGAATCCAAGATTGTCTTTAAGTTTTCAACTGTAAATAAAATTTTTTTGTATTTTTTTTTCTTTTGGTTTTGTTTGTGTGTTGTTTTTAAATAGTTGTAATAGCCCTGTCTCCTCACACCTCAGCTTCAGCTAGGAGGACTGGCACTCCTCAGAGGCCAGCATGGACCAGTGCCAAGCTTTTGCTGTGTATAGTTGATGCCTCTGAATTGCAGGCAGTCGTAGCAAACCTAACTCTCGTAGGTTAAAGCTGATGGACAAAGAAGGCACAGCCCTAGGACTTTACAGCTCTACTTATTCCAAGGATGTTCCCAGCAGGATCAATTTGGTTAGTTCTGGATGGAGCCCGTGGGGAAAGGGTCACTAACTTGACCTATCTACTTACCTCAGAGCATCCTTGAAAGAGTCAAATAAGAGAGTGGATATGAAGGTAATTTGTAGGAAACAGCAACAATACCTTAGAAAATGTTAGTTTTGGGACCAGGTGCCATGGCTCACACCTGTAATCCCAGCACTTTGGGAGGCCAAGGTGGGTGGATCACTTGAGGCCAGGAGTTCAAGACCAGCCTGGCCAAGATGGTGAAACCCCATCCCTACTAAAAATAAAAAAATTATCTGGGCTTGGGGCACGTACCTGTAATCCCAGCTACTCTGGTGGCTGAGGCACAAGAATCGCTTGAACCGAGGAGGCGGAGGTTGCAGTGAGCCGAGATCACATCACTGCATTTCAGCCTAGGTGACAGAGTGAGACTGTCTCAAAAAAAGAAAATGTTAGTTTTGAAAGGAAACAGCTCAACATATAAAGATCCCACTGAGCCGGGTGCTGTAGCTCCTGTCTATAATCCCAACTACTCAGAAGCCTGAGGTGGGAGGATCACTTCCGTGCGCAGAAGTTCAAGACCTGCCTGGGCAACATACCAAGACCCCGTCTCTACAAAACAAACAAAAATTAGCTGAGTGTGGTGGCACATACCTGTAGTCCTAACTGCTCAGGAGGCTGAGGCAGGAGGATCCTTGAGGCTAGGAGTTGGACGTTGCAGTGAGCTATGATCGTGCCACTGCACTCCAGCCTGGGTGACAGAGTGAGACTCCATCTATTTTGAAGAGGCAAAGAAGAAAGTTCCCTGATGTTTCTTTCATGAGGCACTTTCTGTTTGCTCTCATTCTTTCTTGCTTTCTTCTGTCTTGTGGATGGGGATGCCTCTTAACTACTGGCAGCAAGATACTGCAGGAGCAAAGGTAGCAAACAGCTGAATTCTATGACAATAGAACTTGGTTAAAAGTGTTGTTTCAGTGTGTCAGATGACAAGGGAGATGGTGATAAGGGCCCTACAGTATAGACACTTGCAACTCTCTAGCCAAGGAAACATACTTCAGAGGACATTGTAGAGAAAGGACTCATCTAGTGGAGGAGAAATTTTTAAGTAACTATATAGGGTGGGATTGTAAAGAGATGGGAAGGAGGATGAACAGCTGTGATCCAGAGCTCACATTCTTGTGATGGGCTGTTCAGCTACACTCTGTTACATCTGGCACCTACATTCTATGCCAGTCTCTGTCCTAGGCCCTGGAGCTGAGTAAGTTGTGGCTCATACTTGTGATAGGAGACAGGGACAGTTTCAATGCAAGGTGGTATTAGAATGTGAGCCCGTATGAGGGCAGGGCATGACATTTGGTTTTTTTTTTTTTTTTTTTTGAGACAGAATCTCACTCTGTCGCTCAGGCTGGAGTGCAGTGGCACGATCTTGGCTCACTGCAACCTCTGCTTCCCAGGTTCAAGCAATTCTCCTGCCTCAGCCTACCAAGTAGCTGGGACTACAGGCACATGCCACCACACCCGGCTAATTTTTTGTATTTTTAGTAGAGACGGGATTTCACTGTGTTAGCCAGGATGGTCTCGATATCCTGACCTCATGATCCACCCGCCTTGGCCTCCCAAAGTGTTGGGATTACAGGCGTGAGCCACCGTGCCCAGCCGATCTTTTTCTTGTTTTGCTTTGTGTTTTTGAGACGGAGTCTCGTTCTGTTGCCCAGGCTAGAGTGCAGTGGCGCAATCTCAGCTCACTGCTAGCTCCGCCTCCCGGGTTCACACCATTCTCCTGCCTCAGCCTCCCGAGTGGCTGGGACTACAGGTGCCCACCACCTCGCCCGGCTAGTTTTTTGTATTTTTAGTAGAGACAGGGTTCCACCGTGTTAGCCAGGATGGTCTCAATTTCCTGATCTCATGATCTGCCCGCCTCGGCCTCCCAAAGTGCTGGGATTACAGGCGTGAGCCACCACGCCCGGCCTGTTTTGTTTTTAACTGCTGTGTCCCCAGTACCTGGAAGTGAACTTCTGGAATCTAATAGATGCTGAATAAATATTTGTTGCATGAATGATAGTGGTATGAGAGGAAGAGGGGAAAAAAGGGGGAAAAAGGCTTCTTGGAAGAAGTGACGTTTGAGGTAAGTAGTGACAGGCTTTAATTTGCCAGATCAACAAGGTGGCAGGTGCTTTCTAGGAAGAGGGAACTATGTTCTTAGGCCACAGTCTGTTAGAGATGGGGGACAAGGTAAAAGTTATTTTGCAGAGATTCTTGGGATGAATCCCTTGCCCATCACATCACTTAAAGGCAGGCCCTGGAGTTGTCTGTACCGTGGTCACCACGGATACCTGGGTGGTGTGAGCTCCCAGGATAGCAGGGAGACCAGCAAAGCTCTGGAGTGGCGCTCTCCTACTTTGGAACAGGAAATGAAATTTGTCATGAATTGTTGATGCTTGTAGAGAGGTGGCTACAAGAAAATTATTTTTTGAGACATAGTTTCACTCCGTCACCCAGGCTGGAGTGCAGTGGCACAATCCCAGCTCACTGCAACCTCCACCTCCCGGGTTCAAGCGATTCTCCCTCCTCAAACTCCTGAGTAGCTGGGATTACAGGCACATGCCACCATGCCCAGATCATTTTTGTATTTTTAGCAGAGATGGAGTTTTGCCATGTTGGCCGGGCTGGTCTCAAACTCCTGACTTCAAGTGATCCACCTGCCTCAGCCTCCCAAAGTGCTGAGGCATGAGCCACCATGCCTGGCTGCAAACTACTTTCTGAAACAGCTCATCCTCAGGCTCACTGAGCCCGAAGAGAGCTGAATGAAGTAACTGGATGAGTAAGTAATGATACTTTTTAAAGTAACATTGAAAAGACAGATGTTACACAATTTGTATTTTTGCCTGAGAAGCCATCCCTTCAAAGCAGTTCCATAGTGAGATTGTTCATTTATTCGTAGAGGTGCTGCTGCAATATTTTCTAAGTGTCTTTGTAACTGGAGAAAAGCTCTCAAGCCTATAGGGCATGCTTTTAAATGTCCTCAGTGTTGGCAAAACTGCCTTTTGAGGAAATATTTTAACATTCAAAAGTCATCTGGAGCTGGAACACATGAACAGAGGCTGTGGAATCCACCCACTCTCCGTACACATTGCTGCTGAAAGTCTTTTTCACCTGGATTACTGGCACAGCCGCGCAGATTACCTTTCTGTTGCCAGTACCTTTTTCAATTCATTTTCTACACCATGTCGCTCATTTAACAAATATTTTAAGGTATTATGTGTCAGGAACTAAGATGCCCAAGGAAGTCACAGTCTGGTGGGGAACATTTAATTAGAGCAATACAGTATGTTAGGATGGGAGAGATTCTTAACCTAGGAGCATCTGAGTGAAGACCTAGAGGATGAATTAAGCAGGCAAAGAGGAAGGAGGAAAGGAAGGGTGTTATATGCAGAATTTTATGTGATACTCCAAAGGAAACAGTGGCTAAAGGACTCCACTAGATGAGTCCTTTCTCTACAGTGCCCTCTGAAGCGTGTTTACTTGGCTAGAGAGTTGCAAGTGTCTATTCTGTAGGGCCTTGTAATATTTCACCATCTCCCTTGTCATCTGATACACTGAAGCAACACTTTTAACCAAGTTCTATTGTCACAGAATTCAGCTGTTTGCTACCTCTGCTCCTGCAGTATCCTGCAGCCAGTAGTTACAAGCACCTGGAAGGTTGGACAGGGAATACAAGAGAAGACTCTAAGACTTCTTAGAAATCATAGAGTCCAGTAAACCACATTAAGGAATCTGGACTACCCTAAGGGTAATGGTAGTCACTGGAAGATTTTAAGTAAGACAGTGTCATGATCAGACAGATGTTCTCAAAAGAACTTTCTGGCTGTTGTGGTGAGGAATATTAGAGTGAGACAGAGGTAGAGAGGTGTGGTTAGTAGCCAACAGCACTGCTCTATACTAGGGATCAGCCAACTACACTCCGTTTTTCTGTGGCTCATGAGCTAAGAATACGAATCGTTTTTAAAATGTTTAAATAGTTGAAAATATGTAAAGATTCGTGTCATGTAAAAATTAGGGCTGTTTTCAAGCTCCAAACCTGAGTAGTAAGTCAGAACCATATTGTCGGCCAAGCTTGTATTATTATTTGGTTCTCACAGAAAAAGTTCCTACCCCTTGCTCTAAGCAATTGGCGATGATGGCCTACAGTAGTGGCAGTAGGAATGAAGACTCTGAATTGACATTTAGAGAGTTTAGGACTGACTCAAGAAGGCCTTTAGGAGGTGGAACTGACAGGCCTAGACGGCATTGGTAGGGGTAAGGGATACTGCACTAGCCTCCTAACTGCTTTCTCTACTTCCATTCCTTGCCCCTCTGCAACCCATTCTCCACTCCGCAGCCATTTTTAACAAGATGCCCCTCCCTACTTACGACTCTAAAATTGCTCTTCTCACTCTTCCCCTCAGGATATATTTCCAATTCAATATACCTAAGTGACTCTGCCCACCTCTGCAACCCAATGTCACATTCGAGTCTTATTGAACTACTTGACTGCATTTCCCGAGATCCCACCTCTTCTCGCCTGTACCCTGTGCGCAGAAAGTCAGCCCTCCACCTTCTCCCTGCTTCTACTCCCAAAATACTTCGTGCTTCTGCAGCTCTGGAGTATTTACCGTGTTGGCTGTTTAAATTTCTGCCTCCATCAGAAGGCAGAAACTGACTCGCGAACTATTCCATCCCCAGCCGATAGTAGACGCTTAAAAAAGAACGAAAGAAGGTGGGTGGAGGACTTCAGTAACATCAGGTGGCAGCCTCAATTTTATCGTTTGTGAAACGTGGATAGTAATTCCTCTATCACATGGCTGTTGTACGAATTAAATGAAAAAAAACATAGGACGCTAGCTTGTTCAATAAATGTGAGTTGAATTAAATCTGATTTGTGGCCAGTAGAAAAACACGTTAACACTTGAAAAGGAAGACACATTTTTAAAAATATATGCCTGGTAAAACGGATCAGAAGGCAGGTCCCCACGGAGCACACCCTCGCCCTAAACATGCTGAGCCCGGGCTGCCAGAGCCTGCGTGGTCCCTCCAAGGTGACTGCTCCGACAAAAGCGTACGCTCTTCAAACGCATACGTTTAAGGCAATTCCAGAAACCCTCGGCTGTGCCGCGAGTACACGGCCATTAAAGAAAAGACGACTCTATGCCCGCCGTAATGTTCTCAGATCACAGGGACCGTATTTGGTGCAGGGAGGGAGGGAAGCCTTTTCTTCACGGGGAGCTAAGGCGTCGTCGAGCCCCCTTCCAATCCCGGGTCCGGCCGGGTAATCCCTGCCCAGCGTTCGGGCGTGCCTTTTTTTCAGCCGAGACACAACCCTGAACGTCGGGCCCGCCAGCCCGGCGACTGCCTCGTGGAAGTCACGTTCCCTCTGCCCGTCCTCTCAGGTACTCTATGGTTTTCGTGGCCGACTACTCTAATTCTAGTTCCGGTCTCTATGGCGGCCGGCGGAGGCAGGAACGGTTGTAGGTCGGCTGAATTAGCCGCCAGACAGCCAATGAGAGTGGAGGACTGATAAAATGTTAGTCAATAGAAGCCAGGGACTGAGGTCAGGTGGGCAGATTGACAGTACCACCGGCCAGTGAACAACGCCTAGGGCGGGTCGATCGTAGGGCTTATCCCGCCTGTCCCGCCATTCTCGCTAGTTCGATCGGTAGCGGGAGCGGAGAGCGGACCCCAGAGAGCCCTGAGCAGCCCCACCGCCGCCGCCGGCCTAGTTACCATCACACCCCGGGAGGAGCCGCAGCTGCCGCAGCCGGCCCCAGTCACCATCACCGCAACCATGAGCAGCGAGGCCGAGACCCAGCAGCCGCCCGCCGCCCCCCCCGCCGCCCCCGCCCTCAGCGCCGCCGACACCAAGCCCGGCACTACGGGCAGCGGCGCAGGGAGCGGTGGCCCGGGCGGCCTCACATCGGCGGCGCCTGCCGGCGGGGACAAGAAGGTCATCGGTGAGGACCGGACAGGGACGGGGGTGGGGCCCTCGGGCAGCCTGGCAGCGGAACCGTTAGCCGGGGCTGGGCGAGCCGGCGGGCGCGCGGCCGGTGGGGACCGACTCCGCGGCGCGCGGCCGCCCCTCCCCCCGCCCCCCCACTCGCTCTTGCGGGGGCCCGCCCGGCAGGCGCGCGCACACTGCCTCCCGCGCCCCCTGTGGACCCCGCGCGGCCGCGCGCCCCTCCTCCTGCGGCCGCGCGCCGCCGACCGCGTGTGCGACGGGGTCCCCTCCCCGCCGACTGGCCTCGTGCGCTCGGGCCCGCACGCCGTTGTTCGCGTCTCCCCCACCCAGCTCCCTTCCGCGTGTGCTCGGAGGGCGCGGCGCACCGCCTACGCAGTCCGGAGCGGCTTCCCCTTCCCTCACGTGCTCTCCGTCCGCGGCCTGCGAACACACCCATCCTGGGCCCGCGCCCCGGGCCTGCCCGGGAGCGCCCCGCGCTTCAGACTCACCCACGTGTGCGGCGGCGGCGGCGTGGCCCCGGCGCGGACCCGCACCCAGGCGGTGGAGAGAAAGGGCTGTCAGGTGGCCGCGGCGGGCAGCGTGCGAGGGACCGGATGCCGAAGCGAGACGGGTTTGGAAAAGGATAGCTGGTAATCGTGGCTTGTTTTGCTTTGTTTTCTTTTCCAGCAACGAAGGTTTTGGGAACAGTAAAATGGTTCAATGTAAGGAACGGATATGGTTTCATCAACAGGTGAGCTGCTGGGCTCTGAAGCCTCCATCCTACCTTCTTGCTTGCTTCTTGCTGTGCCAATCCACAGTCCTCTTCTGAAAGGCGTTTACTACCTCTCGTGTATTAATGTGATTTTTTGTTTGTTTGTTTTCCTTGACGACTGGAGGGATTTGGGTTTAGAGAATGCCTTTGTTTTGCAGCTAAATATTAATTTGAAGCTAACTTCAAGGGCTTCGTCACAGCACAAAGCAATTTAAAAGGCAAGCGGAGTGAATGAGCCATTCCTTAACAGGGTAAACGGGAAAGTACGGTCCAGTAGATTTTTATTCTTGTCATCCTTTTCTACTTTATTGAACTCGGTATTTGAGAATGTGATCCACTGACATCGGATATTTACGCCTTGTTAACATTTTGGGGGTAAGAGGATTTGACGTGTCAAGTATATGAGGTTTTGTCATCTTTACCGAGAGGTTGTATTGCCTTTGTTTCACGTTTCATTTTAATACCTGAGATAAATTCTATATTAGCACAGCTTTGACCAGAGAGAACTGTTTTTATTTGTTCATAAATAATATATCTGCAAGAAAATGGTTTTTTTCCTTCAGTTCTTATTTTTCATTCTTCCTTGTCCTAAAATCATGCTGATGAAGTCAATTTCCGCTAGATCCCTGGCTGTAGCTTATTAGAGTGGCCATAGTCACTAGTAACTTGACATTGTTCTTCCTGTTTGAAGGTAAAGCTGCAGATACGTCTTTAGGACTTACCCTTCGGGTTGTTTGTGGCAGTGGTGGTGGTAACGTGCAGTAGACGCACAGTATTCCATGGGCTTCCTTGTGAGCCGGGCATCATTTTCAAGATGGCTGCCAAGGCTAGTAGTGCAGTTACATGGGTGTAGAGCACTGGGTATGCCAGTAGCAATCTTGGCCTCACAGGTATGGTACTTAAGTGCCATCTCAGCATTCTCTTGCTTACTTACTGTAGAAGACCTAAGCAGATGATTAAAAGAACAACGTGGAATGGACAACAAATGGGCAAAATCAAGCTTAAGGACAGAGTCATGGCCTGATGAAAAACTGTTCATTAATCAATCATAGAGTATTGTGGAAATACTCAAAGTAAGAGATAAGCATTTGATGATCTATTCTCTACTTTTGCAATTGTGGGAAAACATTTTGTTTCTTCCAGAATCTTAGGATTTTCCAACTTGTTCTATACTGTTTGCCTTCCTGGCTGGCTGAAACTACGGTTTTCATTAATTTTTTGATAAAAGCTTACTAGCAAAGAAGAAAGGGAATGCTTATATATGATTGGTAAACTGATAGCTTTTTAACTGATCTGTCTGAATTTATTAGTGTTTTAGTTTGTATTTGTGTCTTACTGACTGTCCTTACTAGTCTAACTCTTAAACCAGTGGTTTTCAAATTTAAGTGTGCTTACCTTGGAAGGGTGTGATTTAAGTGGTGTATTTCTTCTGAGCTTTGGATTCATTAGGTCTGGGTACATTTTTAACAGGAATGATAATGGTCTTCGGGCCATACCTTCAAAATCACTGCTTTTAACCCTTGACCCAATGTAATGGTAACTCTGGTGTGCAAATATGCATCCTTTTCAGCAGATAGATCGCAGTTTTTGTATGTGTTTAAGAAGTTTTAGCATGTGCCTTGTTTCGCTGCATTTTTTTTAAAGTGGGCATAGGTTATGACATTTTTTGAAATCAATAGTTTTGTCCAAAATAAGAGTATTATCTTTACACTTTATAAGTATTTAGTCCATGAGATACTATTCATTGAATATCTCTGTTCTGAATTGGAATCAACTCAATTGGTCATCCTCCAGGGCAAGTTATGAATTGGCTTTTGATGGTCCTTTGGACTATCCTAACCTCGATTATTTTGTCAGATTAACTGGTTAAAATATTCTTTATGCTTCTGAACTGGTTGTTTTAATTATTCTGGGATTTTTTAATAAGATGCTGTAAAATCTGACTCCAATTAAATACAGGGAAGATTTGCTTTAATTAAGGAAAATGTATGTGTTAAATCAGTTTGGAAGCTAGCAGTTGGTTCTATATGTAGTTCCTGTAGTAGAACGAATGGACTTGGCTGGAGGCACCT
Organism: Macaca nemestrina; assembly: GCF_043159975.1. Lineage (NCBI taxonomy): Eukaryota > Metazoa > Chordata > Mammalia > Primates > Cercopithecidae > Macaca > Macaca nemestrina. The sequence goes on along the minus strand of NC_092125.1, from coordinate 191,124,783 downwards.
GGCTCTTACGAGGGAGGCAGACTGACTGACACATAACGTGCTGTTTTCTGTATAAAGGAGAGAGTGCAGTGTTTGGGATGACTATTATGACGACTTTTAATTGCTGTTTTTGGATGCGCTGGATTATATATTCTAGGATTGTACGGTATTTTTATAATTACAACATTGTATGTAAATTTTCTGCCTTTAAAGATGCAATTTCATTGTAAATGTGTTTATTCCAGCCTGAATTACCACCTGATGAATTGTTACAACCTTGTTAGAATTAATTCATTAAAGGGCTTCTCCCTGATTGGTTATATTGTGAAGAAGGTGCTAAGTAACATGAGAATAGAACTTTTAAGAATAGTAGAAGTTTTGGCTTTATTTTGTTAGACTGTGTAATCTAGATATTCTAAGAAATTCATTGAGTTATTCTTTTGTGAACTCTGTCTACAAAACATAATTGGAGAATGTGACTTAGAGGGGTTTATTATGCTCCTCCTATATTACTGTTGAATGTTATTAGTGGTTGAGAATTGATCCATATTCACCAAAGATTACCATGAATTGGCAACAGTTTATGGTGACCAGAATAGGAATATTTTTCTGTTTCCAGAGTACTTAGAATGTCTAAATTAATAATTCTTTATGTTTTGAGGTGAAGAAAGAATTTGGAGCAAAGGTCACAAATTTGTGACCTTTCTAAGACTACTCCCAGATGCTTTGATTAGACAGCACAGTATTTTTTAAAGGAATTGGGATTAATTACTAACATTTATAATTCAGGAGATGACACCAAGTAATCCAGATTATTATATTGTTAAGATCTGAACTTTAGCTAGCTTTGGGGGCTGTATTTCCACATAGTAAAAACCACCTGCCATATTGTCACCACGTTTGGGGGGAGTATACTTTTTTTTTTTTTTTTTTACAACAGTCTGTCATGCTTAGTTGTCTTAGGTTGCTGACTTCGCTTCACGCCTGGCCTCTGTGTGTGCATTTGAGTTGATTACCCATGGTCTGGGAAGATGTAATAAACCAAGCCAGGGAAAGGTTTAGCTCTCTTTAGTCACGCCTATCAGGTTTAAGTCTCCCTTTGGAGTGGGGGCTGCCTTGTGGGGATTCCATATGTACATAACTGATAGGTGACTTCCTTCACATGTTGGTGAAAATAGATACAGCTAACAAGTATTTATACTAGGGTCTATAGTAAGTGCTTAAAATGAGCCAATTCCCTTAATCTTTAAAAACTTTTGAGGTGTAGGTACTGTCACTCTGAGGCACAAAGAAGTTGTTACTTGCCCCCATAAGCATAGGTGATAAGTGGCAGGCAGGATTGGAACTGTTTTTTCACTCTGGAGTTAGTGTTCACCAACTGCTGTTATGCTGTCTCTGAAATAGACCCTAGCCATTTTCAATTTGGTGGTTGTCCACGTAGTTACAGGTAATTTCTTAGGGTGATTATTTTTAGCCATTGAAAGATTCTTAAATGATCCAAGTATGTCACTGGGGCTCTTGTGTGCTGACTTGGTAGTTCCTGGATTTGAAAAGCTTTCTGCCTTTCACTATCTACTTTGTGAAGTTTGGGATTGTTAAAAAGTTCTAGTTTTAGCATGTAGGTCAGCTTTACAAATAAAAGGACTTGCTTAATTCCTGATACTGGGAGGCGAAGAATTGAAGGAGAGAACATTGCACCTTATCTTACTTAATCTTTATGTGGCCTGCAAGGTAAGAATGAATATTGCCTTTTTAAAGGGTGATTTTTTTTTTTTTTTTTTTTTTTTTTTTGAGATGGAGTTTCGCTCTTGTTTCCCAGGCTGGAGTGCAATAGTGTGATCTCACTGCAAGCTCCACTTCCTGGGTTCAAGCAATTCTCCTGCCTCAGCCTCCCAAGTAGCTGGGATTACAGGCGCACGCCACCACACAGGCTAATCTTGTATCTTTAGTAGAGACAGGGTTTCTCCGTGTTGGCCAGGGTGGTCTCAAACTCCTGACCTCAGGTGATCCACCTGCCTCGGCTTCGCAAAGTGCTGCGATTACAGGTGTGAGCCACTGCGCGGGGCCTCTCAAGGGTGCTATTTTTTTTTTTTTTAAGGCGGCAGTGTAAAGTACTTAATGTGTGGTGGGTGGTTGGTTGGTTGAGGTGGAATCTCTCTATGTTGCCCATACAGTTCTTGCACTCCTGGGCTCTGGGCTCAGGTGATCTTCCAGCTTCAGCCTCCCAAATGTGTGGTTCTTAATAAAAGTGGAAACCTTTGGAAGGATGTCATTACCGAAAATCTCTTGGGCTGTTAAAGTCACACTGGTCTTAACTCGATCAGGGTAGATCCATTGCTAAGCCATATAAGTCATGGGTAGACTGTAACATAACTGACAAAATGTTTTGGCACTAGGAAAGGCTTAAAGACTTTTCTGCAGGTGCTACTAAGGGAGAGACGTCGAAGGTTCCAAACTGGAACCCTAAAGACAAACATCAATGACATGTATGCAGGCGACATTAAGAGAGATTCATATGCTGGTTAGATTAGCCATTGATCTTAAGCTGGCAAGAAGTCATCCGTGTTCACCAAGTCACTGATACCTGTAGGTCCCACTCCCGTGTCCTCCCAAAGTAGACTCCTTTACTCTTGAAATCTAAGATAGAGAACTAGTATACAGTTTGACTCGTGAACAACGTGAGTTTGAACCGCACAGGTCCACTTACACAGATTTATTTTCATATATAAATATATTGGAAAAATGTTTGGAGATTTGCAACAACCTGAAAACTTCAGATGAGCCACATAGCCAAGAAGTATCCCCCAAAATAAGGAAAAGTTGAGTATGTTATGAATACCAAAAATATGTAGATACTAGTCTGTTTTATTATTTACTACCATAAAATGTACACAAATCCATTAGAAAGTTAACTTGGCCATTTGCAGTTGAGAAATATAAACAAACATAAAGATTCAGGCAGTGTTAAATCATAACTGCACGACATTCACTGCTACTGCATTGAGCCCCTTAAAATGCCGTGTGACACTAATCATCTTCACATGAACAGTTGTCTCTCTAGTAAATTGTGTGTCAGTGAAAAGAACTTGTAGAATTGAGGTATTGTGGTTTAGTGCAATACTGTAAGTCTTGAATGACACCTTGGGACCCATGCAGAGTGGCAGTAGTGAAGCTGAGAAAAGTCATGGCGTTGTAAGAAGTTGAGTTGCTTGATATGTGCTGTAGATGAGGTCTACAGCTGGAATTACCTTTCAGACAGATGTACACTTACTGTGTTAAGTACAGTACTGTACATGTATTTTCTCTTACAACTTTCTTAGTATTTTCTTTAGCTTTATTGCAAGAATACAGTATATGATACATATAAGATAGAAAATGCGTTCGTTAATGATTTGTGTTACCAGTAAGGCTTTCCAGTCATGAGTAAGCCATTACATTTTGGAAGAGTCAAAAGTTATAGGCACATTTCAACTGTGCAGCAGGTTGGCACCTCAAACTTCCATCCACCGTCATAGATGTTGAGTTATTCAAGGATAGGCTGTATTACCTTCCTGTCCCCGTAGTCCTGGGGCTGCAATTACTGAGTTTGCTACCCTCCAATCTTGGCCCTTGGAAACAAACATACAGTCTGTCCTAAGGCAGAATCACAGACAATATGTGGGAAAAAGTGAGTCTGTTGGGTGTGAAGGGAGTTTAATAGAGAAGAAATACAAAGATAAGGGGAGTTGTTATCTTACAGTCATCTGTAAGGCTTGGAAATTGGTATCTGGTTGCTTTAGGTTATGAAGCATATAGATGCTAAATCCTGGAGTTTTTATAACCATAGGATTGTAAATTGGTATATGCAGTTAGGTGAATTAAGGTGTTAGACTAACTTGGTCTGGTAATCTGCAACAAAGTAGTAGTGTAAGAGCATTTAGTTATGGATAAAGTTATGAATAATAAGTCTTATTTAAGGCAATACTGTGGATTGGCAAAAAAGTTTTCTAAAATTTAGCTTTTTTTAATGTAGATATACAGCTAGGATAAAGATAGTTGTCTTTTAGGAGTGGGAGGGTGGTCAAACATGGTGAACATGCTGGAGTAGAGTCCTGGAGTTTGGATGGATTGGGCCATGAAAAGCAAATGCTGGAATTCCTAGTTCCTATGGCATGGAGAGTTATCAGGCAAACTGTAATTGTCTTTTGAGTTATTAAAAAGTTTTCCAGGGAAGTTAAAGTTTTTTGCCTTTGTTTTCCCATTTTGATTTGCATTTTGTCTATTTTTAAGACCCTTACCAATCTGTATAGGCTGTACTATAGGAGTGGTAGCAATTAGATTTTAATTTAAAAAACTGGCTAGTATTAGTGAATATAAATGCCTGATACTAAGAGTTGAGTCCCTACCTTAGTAATGTAAGTTATTGTTTAGTGTAGTTTTTCTCATTTTGCGGGTAAAAAAGCCAATGAGGCAGCGTTCCTAGGTTACACAGCTGTTAATAGTTGAATCAAGACTAAAAGTCTAGCAGGGTGTGGTGGTGCACACCTGTAATCCCAGCTACTCATAGCTGAAGTGCAAGAACTTGAACCCGGAAGGCGGAGGTTGCAGTGAGCCAAGATCGCCACTGCGCTCCAGCCTGGACAACAAAGTGAGATGCCATGTCAAAAAAAAAAAAAATTGAATACTGTTTTCTTTCCTTTTTTTTTTTTTTTTTTTTAAGTTCTGCAAAGGGGTTTAATAATGCAGATATCACGTTTCCATTTTTAACAACATATTTGTTTTCCATTTTCTTAACAATAGAAAGTGATTAAAATGTTTTCCCCAATATAATAATACAAATGGGAAATACTATAGTCATATACTAACCCAATAAATAAGATTCACCAGAAGCAAAATCCATTTTGCGGGTCCTGTATTGTTACATATGTACAGGGTACCAGCACCAGAATCACTTTTTTTTTTTTTTGTATTTTTAGTAGAGACAGGGTTTCACCGTGTTAGTCAGGATGGTCTGGATCTCCTGACCTCGTGATCTGCCCACCTCGGCTTCCCAAAGTGCTGAGATTACAGGCATGAGCCACCGCACCTGGCCCAGAATCACATTTAAACTAATACTTTTTATTTCTAATTAAAAAGAAAACAATGCAGGGCACACCTGTGACCTGCGAGTCTAATTGGACATATGTGTGTGTCAGACTATGCAGGTACCCAAGAAGAATACAAAAAAATATTTTATCCAGATTTGGAGTTCAGGGCCTGATTGCCCCAGCTTAAGCCGGTAGGAACTTGACAGCTTGTTCACACCTCTCATCTGTAGTCATAGTTTCTCTTTCTCCAAACCCTTTTCTCCCTAACTACTCTGTGCCATTTAGACTGGAAATTCTAACAGGTAGCTTTTTCTTTCTGAATTATCTTTACTACTATATAATTTTTATTTTCAGAATATTCCTTATTTGTACATCTTGAAGACATTTCTTTATAGTAGATGGAGGAGCTAGAGCTTATATTCACTGCCAGAAAAGGGTCAGTTCCAGTGTTAATTTCCCAGCAAACACCTGAGAGAAAAACTGAACAGAAAAGAGGAGTGATAGCTGGCAGAGCAGTGACACCTGCACCCAGAAAGCTGCTCTGCAACTGTCTAATATTTGAGGCTCTGCTTTGTTATAACTGCTGATTTAAACTAGAGATTCTGGCTGGTTGCAAATTCAAAGCAGATCAATACATTTAAATCACTGGTTCAACAAATCACTTTTTTTAAATGGTATAATGTTTTTATTGCAATTGAGGACGTTTTCAATAAATATCTTGAGCTTAAGACCCTGGCTAAGTGTTCCTTTTGGAGTACTCTTTTTACTGTCATGACATTGGTCAGTGAACTATGTTGATTTCAGATATCTATCTATGTACCCACAAAACACCTCCCTGTTTTTGCAGGAGTGACATTACCGTGTGTGTAATGGCAGCCTTGTACTTTCTCTGTTTAGAGACAGGGTCTTGCTCTGTTGCACAGGGTGGAGTGTAGTGGCATGATGATAGCTCACTGCACCCTCATTTCCTGGGCTTGGGGCCCAGCTAATTTTTTATTTTTTGTAGATACGGGGTCTTGCCCCATAACTACTTATAATTCTTTTTATTGCAGGGTATGATGATATTGATATGTGAATGAATACCTGTTGTAACTGCATTAGAAGGCATAACAAACAGTCAGTGCCACCACAAAATGTATCGATAAAGAAATGATGTATTACCCGGATACCATGAGTAGCATTATCAATAATGAAAAATTCTCCACAGAAGCTGCATTTTTAGTGAATTTAATGCATATTAAAGCAGTACAGAAATACATACACAACTCAGATAACAATAAACAAATTGACTTTTTAGACCAAATCTTTATATAGCCTTCTAGCAACTGACACCCCCCACTTCTATTAATGCAGATAGTGTTCCCAATCTTTGGAAAAAAAATTTTTTTTTATTATTTTGAGAGGGAGTCTCACTCTGTTGCCCAGGCTGGAGTGCAGCAGCTCACTGTAACCTCCGCCTCCTAGGTTCAAGCAGTTCTCCTGCCTCATCCTCCAGAGTAGCTGGGACTACAGGCGCACGCAGCCACACCTGGCTGTTTTTTTTGTAATTTTAGTAGAGACGGGGTTTCACGACGTTGGCCAGGCTGATCTTGAACTCCTGGCCTCAGGTGATCTTCTCACCTTGGCCTCCCAAAGTGCTGGGATTGCAGGCGTGAGCCCCTGCGCCCGGACTGGAAAAACTTTAAAAACGCTGCCAGAGGAAGTATTGCCCCTGTTGAAAATCACTATTCTAGACTTTGCCTGCCTTTGCCTTTGTTACTCTACCAGTTTTTTATTGTATTTTCCCTTAGAGCCTTAGAGCTTGAAATTCAGTCATATTGGAGAGCAGAACTAATAAATGATGGCCGTAATCTGTTTTTTTGGTGCCTGTGGAGCTATGGACAGATGGACATTAGGTAAAATTATCATTTCCCTAGGCAATCCTAATCATCTAGCTTGAAAGGTCAGTTTTCAGTCACTTGCCTTAAGTAGCTTTTACAGTTTACCTGTTGTTTTTTAAATTATCCTGTTCCCATCAATTAAAAATGTTCTTATAATAATCCAAGCCATAATTTACAGGTCAGATTTAAAGTTAATTTTATGTGGATCCTTTGGTGCATATGTTGCCCCCTAGTTCAGCAAGAAGCTAACAGTCATCCAGTTTGTCCAGTTCACTGTAACCTTTGTTCCCTTTGTCATTAAACACTAGAGCTACTGTTGAACTTTTTCTCACTCTGAACTGACGGAGTAAGGTGAGGCAGGTCACTACAGGCCTGGAAATCTGTTCCCTTCTCCAGTGGTGGTTCTTGCTCCTAGTATTACCACTTTAATCCCAGTCTGCAGGCTAAAAAGTGAGATTATTCTCTACTTTCCCCTCACTTCTGACTTCAGTTATCCACAAAGTCTTTCTCATTTTGCCTCAAAAAGAGATCTCAAATGTCTTCTCATATATGGCTCTGTGGTCTAAACCTTCATCAGTCCTGGTGTGGGCTTGTGGAGTAGCTTTTACAACTAACTGGGCCTTTCCTACATTCAAACATACCTTATCACCCAAAGGCCACAGTTCACATTAGGTTTCACTCTTTGCGTTGTACATTCTATTGCTAGGGGAGGAGGTTCTACTCGTTTTTATGATCTCAAGGAAAGTTGGTAGTAGGGGATGGTGAAGAGGAAATGATTGAAGGATAAGGTGAGAGTGTAATTACTACTTCTGTTGATAACCATGCTCTAGAGGTAAGAGGAGGGTGTGCTAGAACAGTTAATGTTTAATAGGATAAGGAGGGGCAGAATATATGTTGCTAGTCACTGCTACCCTCTTAATTATGGCTCAGTAGGTCACACTTTAATTTCTTAGACTTTTTTTTTTTTTTTTGCTTATCTTACAGGTAATGAGGCTACAACTGTTTGCAACTGCTTAAGTCTTTAAAGCAGAGAGCATGGTGGCTTGTGTTTTTTTATTTTCGCCAAATTTCCTGGTAGCTAATTGGCAGCCAGAGAGTCTCTGGGAAAATTAATCTTTGACAACATGAGATGTATTTCATTTTCTAACGTGTTCAACTTGGTTCTGTCTTGCAGGAATGACACCAAGGAAGATGTATTTGTACACCAGGTGAGTGCTTGTGTAGATATTTGCACTTCTGATTCAAGGATTGTGAGAAGAAAAGGTTAGATATGTTTTCAACTTTTGTTCCTTATAAAAAGTTAAGTCCAGCCACCAGTTTATTTACTTACTACAGGAGTAGTAGCATGCTTAAAATGTATACATTGAAATGTGTTAGAGTTGACTTAATTATCCTAGACATTTCAAATTGGAATTTTGTCAACAGCTGTGGCTTTCTCAAATGTTGAGTCAAACTCACTGCACTAACTATTTATACCTAATTTCAGATGAACAAATTACTCCATGATTCTAAAGTTGAACAAATAATGTTGCTGCAAATACACAGAAACTTTGGCAAGAAGTTTTCAGAGGCTTTTAGATCTGCCTGTAGGGACAAATCTCCATAATCAAGGGTAAATAAGACAGACCTGCAAAACATAGTAATTGAAGTGAATACTTGAAAAGTAGCGTAAAGAGCCTTCTACTTATTTTAAATCACTTTGAATGGGTATTGGGTTTTTTTGTTTTGTTTGTTTGTTTAACCTTTGGAGAGTTTTGGCTTGGAAAATGAAAAAATTCTCACTAGTTTAAGGTTAAGTGAGGGGAAGTGTGACAAGATTGGCAGCTACTCATTAAATAATTTTTTAGATTGGCTTCCAGTGTTTTGGAAAGAAAAAACTGTTAACATAGGATGAGTACTACTACATACTGAACTTTCTCCTCAAGTATCATTTAAGGAAAATGTTTGTACATTCGGGAATTAAGATTGTTAATGTAAACCACTGTCAAGTGTCTATTAATACCTCAAATTTAGGTATAAGCTACATTGAATGTACTTATTCTTACAGATACAAAATGGGTAGGAAAAAATATGTTTGTGCTATCAGTTTTCTCCTGAAGACTTTTGAAATATTGTCAACTTGTATTAAAGTTAGAGACCATAACTACTTTTTTGTACTATAATCCAGAAATCAAAAGACCTAAAGTCAATTTCCATACTCACATTTAATTAAGATACTAGCTTGTATGGCAGCATGTTTCATAGGAAGGGCTGTCATAGGTTGGTGCTTTGTAGCTCACTGAAGTGTCCTACACAGCATTCGATGGCAAGGAGGAAGCTGTATCAATTTCTAGTACATCCACAACCCAATCAGGTAGTTCAGGGTCAATTTTAATTATGGAAACATTTAAAATTCTAAATGTAGATAAATACAGGACTACTTCAGACAAATGTTATTTTAAAGCAAATGTTTTATAAAATTGGTATTCTTGTTTGGGTGAACACAGCTCACCTGTTCCTTATTCCCCTTCTACATGTTCAAAAGAATATGTAGACTTAGGAACAAGAGACAGCAAAGTTTATCAGTCTTGTTGCCTGTTGGCAACCCTTAAGGGTTGGGGTTGGGGCAGGTGTTGGAGATGTTGATAAAAATAAAGAGTTGGGATTTTAATTATCCGTACTTCTGCTATCCCCTATGACTGCAGGTAATTGATAGTTGGCTATATATGAAAGGTATGAAAACTATGTGACAGTTTAAATGACAGATGAGATCAATTATTTGACTCAACTCACCCGGTTGTACTGATTCACAAGGTGCCACCAATAGCTTTCATTTTTTTGGAAGTGGTTTCAACATGTAGTTGTTTCCTGGGACTTTGGCTGCTCAGGTCTTAGTGGTGTATCAAGGAGACTGCAGTTCTGGGCAGCTTCACTTAATTGGCCTCAGATTCGTTGGTTGTCCTGTCTCCTCTGCAGTGGAAATGCGTGAGTGATCCTGTAATGGATATAGCTGGGATTTGGAGTGAACATGGAATTTGGAGACCCAATACCTGGGTTTAGAAAGTCTCCTTACTAACTGTGTGACCTTGGGCAAGTCACCTAACTTTAAAGCCTGTTACATTATCTGTAAAATGGGATTAACAATGCTTTCACATGTCCTGTCTCATAATGAGATTGAATAGGTAGTAAGTGAAAGAATATTGCAAAAAAATTTCATAGAAACGTGAGATGTTACTCTTCCTCCCTTCTCCTAACAGTCTGAGAAGTAGAAGCAACAAGTCTCTAATACAAGATTTATTGAATGCTGGAGAGGTGATAAGTAACAATTCCATGCAGTCAGATCATATAAAGAATGACATAGTTAATACACGTGAATTGCATTTCCACTGACGTATTATCAGATTGGAAGGGATTTGGGTTGACATTTGTAATTGAGTTTGATATGGTAACACAGGGGCAAAGTTGGTTTGGTCAGCTGTGAAGCATGCAAAACCCAACTCGCCTGTCATCTAAACTGACCCATGTGGGGCCACCTTCTACTATTAAGTGCAGTCTTTAGGGGATAGATGGATATCCTCATTTGTTCAAAATTACATATAATGCTTTTGCAAAAAGCAGTTTTTAAAATGTTGTGTCTGTCTTGAGTGTTAAATTACTTGTTTTAGTTTTGTAAATAGTGGTAAAATGCTGGGGCCTTGTATGATTGGAGTGTTTTTGTTGAAGTTGGGGATAGCGTGGTCCCTGCTTTCCTAAATTTATTGATGATTTGGTCTTATTTAAAGCAAATCTTAAGTGTATATCCAAGCTAAAATAATATTGACTCTGGTACATTTTAAATGAAAAAGCACATTATTCTCCCCTGTTAATCTGTTTTTGGAATGTGATATTACTAGACTGCCATAAAGAAGAATAACCCCAGGAAGTACCTTCGCAGTGTAGGAGATGGAGAGACTGTGGAGTTTGATGTTGTTGAAGGAGAAAAGGTGAGGATGCTTTTTGTGTAAAGGTTTGACTTCAGTATGGAAATATTTTGGAGGTCTCATCTGTTAGGATGGTGGCTCTAATGTGGATGGATGTGTTCAGGTGACCTCATGAACACAGGTGCATCAAGCCTAATGTTCTGGCTGCAGTTAGAGGGCAATCTCTTCAGAACAGTGAGGAACTGATATTTAGTCATTTCTGTGCACCCCTGGCCACGCAGTCGCCCCACCCCCCTTTTTGTTTTCCTTAACATTGTTTTTTGCTTTGTTTGAAATTTGTTGAAAGTGTTCTGATTTCCTTTGTCACTATCAATATGTAATGGCTTTTGTAGGGTGCGGAGGCAGCAAATGTTACAGGTCCTGGTGGTGTTCCAGTTCAAGGCAGTAAATATGCAGCAGACCGTAACCATTATAGACGCTATCCACGTCGTAGGGGTCCTCCACGCAATTACCAGCAAAATTACCAGAATAGTGAGAGTGGGGAAAAGAACGAGGGATCGGAGAGTGCTCCCGAAGGCCAGGCCCAACAACGCCGGCCCTACCGCAGGCGAAGGTTCCCACCTTACTACATGCGGAGACCCTATGGGCGTCGACCACAGTATTCCAACCCTCCTGTGCAGGGAGAAGTGATGGAGGTAAGTTTCACCATCAGCAACAGCAATGTGATAAGTTCTGGTAGGACTGTTTAGAGCTGTTAATCATATGGAAAGCACCTTTGATTCCTAGTAAGAACTAACAGGATTAATTTATAGTGTAGTCACAGTTACTAGATGGTCTGATTTTTTGTTTGTTTTTTAACTCTGGATTTCCTGGTAAGGTTATTATGTTACTGACCCAGTAGCCTTGATTTCCATTATCTTTTTCAGGGTGCTGACAACCAGGGTGCAGGAGAACAAGGTAGACCAGTGAGGCAGAATATGTATCGGGGATATAGACCACGATTCCGCAGGTATGGTCCACATAAACCTCTGTTAGAACTCAGCAATATCATGCCTCTCCCGCAGACTTTTGGACTCATTTTTCTGTTAACACTTCACGTTTCCTTTCATCAGATGCCTAAGAGGTGAACCTGTTAAAAACAGCTCATATAGATGAAGTCAGCTTTATACATAAATTTTTTTTTTTTTAAATGATGAGGGTATGGAATTTCAAATTTTCTATCCTTGAACAGGTAAGATAATATTTTAAACCACGTCTTTTAAACCTGCCTCCTTGGTAGGGAGAAAGGAAAGCATTAGGAGTATCTGAATTGTACCATGGCATTAGTGAAGAATCAGCAGTAAGTGTTAACCACTTGAAATGGCATACATAATCTTCCACTAATTACTTCTTAGTTTAGGTATGTACCCCCCCTTTTTTTGGAGTTGGGATGTCAGCTCAAAGTTGCAAAATGAAATTGCTCCATGAAGAATTTACATTCTGGGAGGAAAAATCTGGTCTATCATTAGACAACTGATCTATCTGCTTGAATGGGTATTAGAAATCTTATTAATAGATGTCATTATTAGAGTAATGGAGGAAAAATTCCGTGAGCCAAGCATATTTTAGTCCATGCTGTGGTGTGCTTTAAGGCAGCGTTCCCAGTCCCACGGTGGTAGGATAGAATGGTGTAACCTTTCTGTGAGGGTTTGCTATTGAAGTATTAAGTTTTCATAGGTGATCCCTAAAATCTGACAGGTACCTCTGAAGAATCAAACCAATACAGTAATAATGCATCTTAACTGATTACTTAAATCACAACTTTTAAATCCCCAAATTTTTAAGTGTCAAGTTTATTATTCTAGAAGTATCCAACATATCCAAAATATACTGTGAGTATATTTTGAGGGGGTTTCTGTATATAGGTTTTTAAATTTTACAAAAGTCGGAGCACTTAGTGTAGTTTTAGCAACTAGGGAATCTAGTTGAGGTTGTATTACATACTTATCAGCACGTGTACATTGAGAGTTTTGCAAGAGCAGCTGATGTCATCATATTTCTTGTGTTAATATATGTCCTGTCCTGAGTTTTCAGTTAAAAGAGCTGGGATCCTAACTGATCACTACTAGAATTGAAGATCTCTGATTCAGTTTTCTGCCAGGAGATTGTGTTAGCCAGATGCTGGATGTTGAAGATAGATGGGTTTTTATTTTTCAAAGTAGGTCTAAAATAGGCTCTCATGTATTAAGTCCATGGGTTCCAGCAGCAGAATCTTTGGTTTACCTTTTTGTTACACTGAAGAGCTTAAATGTTTTGCCAAACTAGTTTCATAGATGTCCTTAAAAATAGTATAATTTTGTGTTTGTATTCAGTGCTTCAGTTCACTGTTGAGCAAATTGTTTTTATATTGACAAACAAGAAGCTTGAGATTGACTTGTCTCTTACAAAGGTATCTTTATCCATTGTTACCCCCTCCAGTGCAAAGGTTTTTGCCATTTCGTTTAAGTTAGACTTAATGTCTACGTGTTTCCATGTTTAGAATGCTCAATCCTGCCAGATAGTTAGCAGAAGTAACATATAATTGCTTTGAAGTTATTAATGAATGCTAGACTTTCCAAACTGTGCAGGAATCTTTTGTTCAAATGAGAGTAAATGAAACATGCTGCGCCTAATGCATGGAGTGGTGTGGTAAAATCCTGGCTGGTGTGGGTTCAAGAGCAAATTGAAAGAGAAGTCTTAAGACAGAGTGTAGTACAAGTTTTGCTGAAAAGGAGACAGGTAGCAGGGGAAAATGGGGAGTGAAAAAGGGAGGGTTTTTTTTGAGAAATAATATTTATAGGCTGAAATGCAATCGAGGATAACGGTTGATGGCAGGAAAGTGACTGCTGGAATGTTTTCTTCCTCAGAGAGAGTTGGGTTTTGCCCACAGGTGAAAATGTTGACCTGTTGTTAGAAACCTGATGTTTTCATGTGTAAGAAACAAGAATACATGGGCAAACATGTTTAATGGGAAGACATGGAAGCCTTTGTTTGCTCAATTGAGTCAAAAGAAGAGGAAGTTTGAAAAGTTTGGGGCAAAGAACCCTGTGGCAGAGAAAATAGAGATGGTAAATTTGTAAGTAATAGGATAACAATCATAAATTAGAAGTGAGTTCACCCAGCTTGGCTCTGTGTTTCTAGCCATTTGAGCATCAGGCTCAGATTGGGCAGAGAGTTGGATTTCTCTGGCATTGATTTATCCAGACTTAGACCCTGGGGTAGGGATTGGTCATATGATTAATGGTGGACTTTATACTTGGATAAAGAGGGGAGAAAAGGGGAACATGAGGGGTTTTAAAAAATTGTGTTGTAGAGATGGAGTTGCACTGTGTTACTCAAGCAGTCTTGAACTGCCCTCAAGTGATCCTCCCCAAGTGTTAGGATTACAGGTGTAAGCCACTGTGCCCAACCTTGGAGTGAGATGAACAGGTGATAGGATCGCTGTATTACAGGTCCTAGATGAAGAATGAGAAAACAATAAGGAATTAACTAGGAAAAATCAGAAGGTACATAATTGGAAAGGTGGGTGGTATAACTGAGAAAACCCAGGTAGAAAACAGCTGGACTGGGAGGTCGGTCTGAAAGCCCAGGTTATTAGAAGCTGTTATCCTCGAACCTTAATAATAACTGCAATAAGAAAAAGATAGTAAATGGAGCAGAATCCAAAATAAGATGGAACGCCTACAGTTTTTAGAAGCTAGGAGAGTTGATTTAGAAGCCACAATAAGGTTAGAACAGTCACCACTGGAGGGTTACAGAGAAAAGTCAGAACAATTTTGTTGAAGATTCATCATGAGTTCCAAAAGATGTGGGGAAAGAGTTTTAGAATGTACAAAGGTAAATGTGAATTTATTCCCATGATAACTGATAGATACTAAAGGCCTGGGGCTTTCTGGAGTGCTCAGGGTATGGGTGAAGGAAAGGCCAGGAATCCATCATTTCTGAGCACTGGGGGAAAGAAAATCCCAAAATTTAGTATCTTTATCTTGGTGATTAAAAGACTCAAGCCTTTAATCCCAGCACTTTTTGGGAGGCCAAGGAGGGAAGATAGCTTGAGCTCGGGAATTGAAGACCAGCCTGGGAAACATAGCAAGATATCTCTACTAAAAATCAGACATTAATGAGGCATGAGGGCTTGCCTATAGTCCTAGCTACTCAGGAGTCTGAGATGGGAAGATCACTTGAGCCTGGAAGATAGAGGCCACAGTGAGCTGTCATCATGCCATGGCACTTTAGCCTGGGCAACAAAGCAAGACTCCCAACCCGCCGACACCCACCCACCCCCCCACCCCCGACAAAAAAAAAAAATCTCCTTACACAAATTGCCTACAGACCACTTGATACAGAGAATGGGCCAGACATGATGAGTTAGTTGTGAACCAACTGGTAACACTGGTAGGTGTGTTGAAGAGAGAAGGTTTTATCATTCTTAAATTTGACACTGTTCATTGCAGGGGCCCTCCTCGCCAAAGACAGCCTAGAGAGGACGGCAATGAAGAAGATAAAGAAAATCAAGGAGATGAGACCCAAGGTCAGCAGCCACCTCAACGTCGGTACCGCCGCAACTTCAATTACCGACGCAGACGCCCAGAAAACCCTAAACCACAAGATGGCAAAGAGACAAAAGCAGCCGATCCACCAGCTGAGAATTCGTCCGCTCCCGAGGCTGAGCAGGGCGGGGCTGAGTAAATGCCGGCTTACCATCTCTACCATCATCCGGGTAAGCAAGCTTGGATGGCCATCATTTATGACAGTTGTGAGTGGTGACCATTTCATTTTATTAATACAAGAGGGGGAAAATCTCAGTTCCATCAGATAAAGCCATGTTATTTATAATGTGTTCTGCCCTGTTCTTAATTACCTAATATTTCATTTTAGGAATATTGAATATCATAGTCATATTTGGCCACCCCTCAGCTAGTTCTCAATTCTGACACTGGAGACCTGTATTTTCTTGAGTATTTTGAACTGTTAGCACTTTCTATCAACTTTTCTGAATGAATTTTATGATGTCACTAGTAAACGGAGGAAAGTTTTGCTAGCTGTATTCTGAGAAATAAGTTAATTACATTATTATTTATGCATTATTTCAAAAAAGAAGTAGGATAGCTATTAGAATTAACCCACTGAAAGTGGCAACATTGATATAATCTTTTAATCATTTCTAATTGTTTTTTGTTGGTTTATGTTGTTCCGGGAAAAAGATGAGAGTGTTTTGTGTCTAAAAACTCCTAGGAGAATGACTCATGGTTTATCATGGTGTATTTAAACTGCCTATAGATTAATAGTAGTAATTCTCTGGCAGACCACATGATACATTTTTGTTCTTGTTACTTTGGCTTATTAGCTCACTTGTTTTTGTTACCCTTAATTCCAAAATTAAGGGATTCCTTTTCATTCAGCATTTTACATGATATCGAGAGGTGTGTGATTGTCCTTCCCTCCGAAATTAGCATTCAACCAGTAGTGCTCTTGGTTTTTTCCCCTTTGCTATTTGCTGGATGGCAAAAGATCTGTTAATGTCTCCCAATACACAAGTAATGTAAGCTAGAGCATGTACTACACTAAATGAAGATTACCATGAATTCTACATGATCATCTTTATTTTTTTCTTTACAGTTTAGTCATCCAACAAGAAGAAATATGAAATTCCAGCAATAAGAAATGAACAAAAGATTGGAGCTGAAGACCTTAAGTGCTTGCTTTTTGCCCGTTGACCAGATAAATAGAACTATCTGCATTATCTATGCAGCATGGGGTTTTTATTATTTTTACCTAAAGACGTCTCTTTTTGGTAATAACAAACGTGTTTTTTAAAAAAGCCTGGTTTTTCTCAATACGCCTTTAAAGGTTTTTAAATTGTTTCATATCTGGTCAAGTTGAGATTTTTAAGAACTTCATTTTTAATTTGTAATAAAAGTTTACAACTTGATTTTTTCAAAAAAGTCAACAAACTGCAAGCACCTGTTAATAAAGGTCTTAAATAATTGTCTTTGTGTAAATTTGTCTAGTTTTGCTTTAGTTTAAGTTTTTAGCTATTTATAGGACCCTCAGCTTGACCCAGTCTACAAATAGATGATGCTCACTGGCAATTCCCTCAGGTAAAATGTCTTTAAAATCTCTAATCCTTTAAGTGGCATGCCTGTGGGCCCGTAATAAAAATTAGAAAATACATACTCTTGATAACCTGGCTATTTTTCATTGAAGGATTAGCTCATTTGTAAGGAAGGCTTTTTTTGTGTGGGTTCCTTTGGCTGTGAGGCAGTGTTTAAAAGGGCATTGCTCTAACCTAGACCAACCAGACTCTCATCCTGCTCCACTTAGTTTTGTCACGTTCGGAGAATTTATTTCAGTGTGCCAATTGAAGATGTCAACTTTAGAGTGTTAGGAGAACCTGTCACAATGCCTGGTGTGGTTCAGCTGCTTATGTCCTAGAGATGGAAACAAATAATATAAAACCCATGGGAAAACTGCTTAGGAACATGGAGGTTGGTGAACTTGTAATTATGTGGTTCTCAACACCTTATAGCCTAAGCCTAGTCTGGCTGTTCTTTTCTGTTTTTGAGACTTGAGTCGTGTTCTGTCACCAGGCTGGAGTGCAGTGGCGCGATTTCGGCTCACTGCAACCTCTGCCTCCGGGTTTAAGCGATTCTCCTGCCTCAGCCTCCTAAGTAGCTGGGACTGCAGGCGTGTGCCACCACGCCCAGCTAATTTTTGTATTTTTAGTAGAGATGGGGTTTCACTGTGTTAGCCAGGATGGTCTCAATCTCTTGACCTTGTGATCTGCCTGCCTCAGCCTCCCAAAGTGCTGGGTTTACAGGCGTGAGCCACAGCACCCGGACTCTGGCTGTTGTTTTCTAAATGTTTTGTTAGATGTTCTTTGGCTTGCTTTGTGAAATAGTCATGTAGTTGATAGTGACTGCTGTCCAGAAACACTCCAGATCATCCTGGCCAGCTTTCAGGGCCCAGGAGAAATAGACAGGGGTCGGGAGTAGGCCAGAGTGGCACATCAGGAATCCTGCAGTGCTGTGGAAGTCATCTCCTGCTTGGGACTAACTCTTCACAGAGGACTTGATAAGAGACTACTCAAAAATTTTTTTAACCCTAGTTAATGTAAATATCTGTACTGCAGAAGTGAGTTTGTTAGCCCATTTCTTGCCGGTGTTTATGAAAATAATACCCAGTGTTGGCAAGAGTGCAATGGACCTGAGACTTAAAAACCGTTGGTAGCATCTAAACTGTTACTTACATGCACACAGTCCCTGACTTACAGTGGTTCAACTTAGGGGATTTAGTGGGGTTGCAGTTTCTACTGAATAAACATTGTTTTCATGGCATCACAGAGTTGAAAAATCATCAATGAAACCATCGTAAGTCGACTGCCGTGTTGCCAACATTAAATTTAGTTTCAACCTAATGATTTTCTGACTTGTGGTTTATGGGAATATTGCCTCATCATAAATTGAAGAGCATCTGTATTAGGATATCATAGAAATAGGAAGACCAACAACTGATTAAATACCAATAATGTTAGAATGAGATTTTTGCAAACACGTTGAGGAGGACAGTTTTGGGGGAGTACAATCTTGTGTGCTAGTGTTGGAAACAGAACTACGTACACATTTTTAGATATTGTCTTGTGTTCTGTTGCCCAGTACTTTGAGTACTTAAGGATTATTTGTAAGGAACTACAGAGCCTGTACATCTCAAAAACTACCCAGAAAACTTGTAGCCAAGATCAAGGTTTAGAACCTGTTCTGCCAATCAGATGCACCAACATGAGACCTAGAGACATTGCTAGGAAGCTATGCAAACTCATTTTGCTAGCGAGGGTGGTCGCTGTGCTTTGGTGATACAACAGCAGGGATGATTTCCTCCTCTCTGCCTCTTGGGTTTTTATATTCACTGAGCCTGGTTCCCCAGCCTTAGCAATTGTGAGATAACCTGGTTTTTTTTTGTTTGTTTTTGTCTTCAGAAGGGAGGTGCCATTTGGAGCAGAGTGAACACAGGAGAGCAGGAAGTGAGGAAAAAAGCGACTGTGTCATAGTTCCTGTTGAACGTTGCACTGGAAGACCTAGGGCAGTACAGTTAAAAAAAAAAAAAAAAGGAAGGATTTGGGAGAAATAATTGTCATACATAGGTGATGCTAGCCACACAGAAAATCCAAAAGATCTTGTAGTCAAATTTGAGTGTTTATAATTGGCTAGTTGTGTTTCTGTATAGTAATGTCTAGAAAATAATGACACATATTCTCGTGATACTATCAAAGAAAGGTAGTTAGGAGTGAATTTATGGATCTTCATGGAAGGGAGTAGAACAATCAAATGACAATGGATTTTTTTTTCCTTGTTTATGGATATTAAGACTTGTCAGTTTATCCAGTGATTAAATGTATTTCACTTTTAAAGTCTTAGGGTTACTAGGCCAGGCGTGGTGGCTCACACATGTAATCCCAGCACTTTGGGAGGCGGAGGTGGGTGGATCACGAGGTCGAGATCGATACCATCCTGGCCTACATGGTGAAACCCCATCTCCTAAAAATACAAAAATTAGCTGGGCATGGTGGCAGGCACCTGTGGTCCCAGCTACTCAAGAGACTGAGGCAGGAGAATTGCTTGAACCGGGGAGGTGGAGGTTGCAGTGATCCTAGATTGCGCCCCTGCACTCCAGCCTGGTGACAGAGCAAGACTCTGTCTCAAAAAACTAATAATAATATAAATAAATAGATGAAGTCAGGGTTATTCTGGCGTGTCTTGGAAAGCAAACAGAAAGGGGCCTGAAGGGATGTTGAAGATTTAAAAAGATGTGAAGTAGTTGTCTTGGGAATGGGAAAACAAATATACGAGGGACATGCAGAATTGCCAGCAGGTGGAGAGTTGAATTTAACTAGGGCTTTGCCAGGTGAATTCAACAAAGGAAGGAAAGAGCAAAGGTATTGAGTGTGTATACAAACCTATATGGTATAGCCTATTGCTCCTAGGCTGCAAACCTGTACAGCATGTAACTGCTGAATACAGGCAGTTATAACACAGTGGTAAATATTTGTGTGTCTAAGCGTAGAAGAGGTACAGAAGGCTGGACATGGTACCTCATGCCTGTAATCCCAGCATCTTGGGAGACCAGGAATTTGAGACCAACCTGGGTAAAATAGCAAGACCCCATCTCTACGAAAGTTTCAAAATTAGCCAGATATGGTGGCACATGCCTGTAGTCCCAGCTACTTGGAAGGCTAAGGAGGGTCACTTGAGCCCAGGAGTTCAAGGCTGCAGAGCCATGATTGTACCACTGCATTCCATCCAACCTGGGCAACAAAGCAAGATTCTTTAAAAAAAAAAAAAAAAATGAAAAATGAGAAAAGGTAGAGGAAAAAGGCCATATAAATGTTTCAAAAGAAACACCTGTACAGGGTACTTAACCATAGGTTGAACTTGCAAGACTAAAAGTTACTCTGGGTGATTGGTGAGTAAACGTGGAGGGCTAGGACATTACTGTACACTTACGCTACAAAAAGCACTTATAAAAGGTGTTTTCCATTTAACTTTTACCTTACAAACTAATTGCTTTCTTCTTTTTTTTTTTTTTTTGCGGGGGGGGGGCGGTGTTAGGGGATGGAGTCTCACTGTGTGACCCAGGCTGGAGTGCAATGGCAGAGGCCTCCCAGGTTCAACTGATTCTCCTGCCTCAGCCTTCTTAGTAGCTGGGACTACAGGCACCTGCCGCCACGCCCAGCTAAGTTTTGTATTTTTAGTAGAGACGGTTTCACCATGTTGGTCAGGCTGGTCTCAAACTCCCGACCTCATGATCCACCCACTTTGGCCTCCCAAAGTGCTGGGATTACAGGTGTGAGCCACCGCACCCGGCCGCAAACTAATTTTTAACAACTTTTTGACTCTTAACTAAAAACTACAACTGTCTGAAAATACATCCTTATCTGTAAGCTTTCTTTAAAATTTTACCATGTAGGTTCAGGGGGACGTTTGCTGGTTTGTTATTTAGGTAAACTTGTGATTCTCCATATCACTGTCTTTTACCTACACACTTGTCCCACTGAAAGGTCTTCAGGGGCAGTAACATGAATGGAATTTTCATCTCCTTTGATAACAATGATAACAGTGCCTTCTGGAATACCTCCTGAAGGACCTGTCTGGGGCTAACAGTTAAACATTAACTTTTAAAAAACATATTAGGCAAACATTATTAAAGTGTCACGTAGTAAATACATAAACCATTAACAGTCATTTGTTATTACAAGCTGTATATAATTGTATGTGCTTTACTTTATGTGACTGGTAGTGCCGTAAATTTGTTTATACCAGCATCAGTACAAACACGAGTAACATGTTGCCCTATGACATTCCTATGGCGAGGACATCACTGGGCAGTAGGAATTTTTCAACTCAGTATCTTTTATTGATAGGAAGTATTTTACATGTGTACATGTGAGTATTTGTTACATGAATAGAATGTGATGATCAGGTCGGGGGGTATGTCACCTTGAGGTACACCTTGAGTATCATTTGTACATATTGGTAACACTTCAAGTTCTGTCTTCTAGCTATGTTGAAATTAGAGTACATTGTTACTAATATACAATACATAGTCACCCTACTGTGCTATAGAATATTGGGGCTTATTCTAACTACCCACTAATCAACCTCTCTTTACCCACCCTGACACCCTTCCCAGCCTCTAGTATGTATTCTCTATCTCTGTGGCGTCATTTTTTTTTTTTCTTTTTTTTGAAACAGAATCTTGCTCTGTTGCCCAGGCTGGAGTACAGTGGCGCGATCTCGGCCCACTCCAACCTCTGCCTCCTGGGTTCAAGTGATTCTCCTGCCTCAACCTCCCAAGTAGCTGGGACTACAGGTGCCCACCACCACGCCAGCTAATTTTGTGTTTTTAGTAGAGACGGGATTTCACCATGTTGGCCAGGCTGGACTCAAACTCCTGACCTCAGGTGATGCACCCACCTCAGCCTCCCAAAGTGGTGGGTTTACAGGCATGAGCCACCATGCCTGGCCTGGGATTAATTTTTTTTAGGTCCCACATAAGAGTAGGAACATGTGACATCTGTCTTTCTGTGCCTGACAGTACTTAATGTAACATGCCTCCATTTCCATTTATGTTGCTGCAAATGATATGATTTCATTCTTTTTTTTTTTTGAGACTGAGTCTCGCTCTGTCGCCCAGGCTGGAGTGCAGTGGCGCTATCTTGGCTCACTGCACGCTCTGCCTCCTGGGTTCACGCCATACTGCCTCAGCCTCCCGAGTAGCTAGCTGGCACTACAGGCGCCCACCACCACGCCTGGCTAATTTTTTTGTATTTTTAGTAGAGATGGGGTTTCACCGTGTTAGCCAGGATGGTCTCAATCTCCTGACCTCGTGATCCGCCTGCCTCGGCCTCCCAAAGTACTGGGATTGCAGACGTGAGCCACCACGACTAGCCGATTTCATTCTTTTCTAATGGCCAAATAGTATTCCGTTGTGTATATATACCACATTTTATTCATCTGGCAATGGTCGCTTAGATAGACTCCCTTTTGGTTCTGTTTTACATTATTATTTTTTAGGACAATGTCTCATTCTGTTTCCCAGGCTGGAGTGTAGTGGCACCAGCCCAGCTCACTGCAGCAGACTCAAACTCATGGGGCTTAAGCAACCTTCCCAACTCAGCCTCCTGAGTAGCTGTGACTACAGGTGTGTACCACCACACCTGGCTATTTTTTAAATTTTTTGTAGAGATGAGTTCTCCCTATGTTGCCTAGACTGGTCTTGAACTCCAGAACTCAAGGAGTCCTCCCTCCTTGGCCTCCCAAAGTGCTGGGATTATAGGTGTGAGTCACCACGCCTGACTGCTGCTATTGTCAATAGTGCTATGCTAAATGTGCAAATGGAGGCATCCCTTTGATATACAGACCCTTATTCCTTTGGGTAAATACCCAACATTGTGATTGCTATATTCTATGGTAGTTCTATTCATAATTTTTGAGGAATCTCCATACTGTTTTCCACAGTGGTTGTACCAGTTTATATTCCTACGAACAGTGTATAAGAATTCCCTTTTCTGTGCATCCTCACCAGCATCTGTTATTTTTTGATATTTTAATAATCACCATTCTTACTAGGGTAAGATCATATCTCATTATGGATTTGATTTGCATTTCCCTGGTGTCTAGTGGTCTTGAGCATTTTTCCATATACCTGTTGGCCGTTTGAATATTTTCATGTGAGAAATGTCTTTTCATGTCCTTAGCCCACTTTTTAATGGGATTTTTTTATTATTATTATTTGAGTTCCTTGTATACTCTGGATATTAGTCCCTTGTCAGATGAATAGTTTACATATTTTCTCCCATTCAGTAGGTTTTCTCTTCACTCTGTTGTTTCCCTTTGTTGTGTAGAAGCTTTTTAGTTCAATATGGTCCCCATTTGTCTATTTTTATTACAGTTGTGCTTTTGCATCCTTAGCCATGAAATCTTTGCCTGGACCAATGGTTTTTTTTTTTTTGTTTTTGTTTTTTTTTAAGAAACAAAGTCTCACTCCATCACTCAGGCTGGAGTGCAGTAGCATGATCACGGCTCACTGCAGCCTCCACCTCCCAGGTTCAAGCAATCCTTTTAATTTTTGTAGAGACACTGTTCTCCTGCCTCAGCCTCCCGAGTAGCTGGCACTACAGGTGCCCGCCACCACACCTGACTAATTTTTTGTATTTTTAGTAGAGATGGGGTTTCACCAAATTAGCCAGGATGGTCTCGATCTCCTGACATCGTGATCCGCCCGCCTTGGCCTACCAAGGTGCTGGGATTACAGGCGTGAGCCACTGCACGCGGCCAGCCTTCTAATATATTTTGAAGTCAAGTAAAGTGATACCTCCAGGTTTTGTTTGTTTGTTTGTTTGTTTGTTTTTTGCTCAGGATTGCTTTGGCTATTCAGACTCTTTTGTAGTTCCACATGAATTTTAGGATTGTTTTTTCTAATTCTGTGTAAAATGACATTGATATTTTGATAGATATTGCATTGAATCTATAGATTGTTTTGGGCAGTATTGTTAACAGTATTCTGATCCATGAGAATGTGATGTCTCCATTTGTGTCCTCTTCAATGTCTTTTTTCAGTGTTTTGTAGTTTGGTTTGTAGAGATTTTTTGCCTCCTTGGTTATTTCTAGGTATTTTTTTTTTATAGCTGTTGTAAGTGGGATTACCTTCTTGAGTTCTTTCTCAGCTAACTCATTATTGGTGTATAGAAACGCTATGGATTCTTACAAGTTTATTAAGTCTGGGAGTTTTTGATGGAGGCTTTAGGTTTTTCTAGATATAAGATTATATCATCAGCATAGAGGGACAATTAGACTTCTTTTCCAATTCGGATGCCTTTTATTTCTTACTCTTACCTGATTTCACTGGCTAGGACTTTCACTACTGTACTGAGTAGGAATGGTGAATGTAGGCATCCTTGCCTTCTTCGAGATAGAGGAAAAGGTTGGCCAGGTGAAGTAGCACACACATGTAATCCCAGCACTTCGGGAAGCTGAGGCAGGAAGATCACTTGAGGCCAGGAGTTCAAGACCACCCTGGTCAACGGAGTGAGCCCGTCTCTACTAAAAAAAGGAAATTTAAAGAAACAAAATTTCCTGTCAAATGCTGTGGAAAATAAATTAGAAAATTTTAAAAATAAGACTTTCAGCTTTTCTCCATACAGTATCATGTTGGCTATGGGGTTTGTCATATATGGCCTTTATTATTTTGAGATAAGTTCCTTCTGTTCCTAGTTTGTTTGGAGTTTTTATCATGAAGGGATGTTGAATTTTATCAAATGCTTTTTTTGTTGTTTTTTTTTTATAAGACGAGGTCTCACTCTGTCGCCAGACTGGAGTGCAGAGGCGCGATCTCGGCTCACTGAAACCTCTGCCTCCCAGGTTCAAGTGATTCTCCTGCCTCAGCCTCCCAAGTAGCTGGAACTACAGGCGCATGCTACCACACCTGGCTACTTTTTGTATTTTTAGTAGAGATGGGGTTTCACCATGTTGGCCAGGCCGGTCTCGAACTCCTGATCTCATGATCCGCCCGCCTCTGCCTCCCAGAGTGCTGTGATGACAGGCATGAGCCACCACACCCGGCCTATCCAGTGCTTTTTCTGTGTCTTATGAGATAAATGGGTTTTGCCCTTCATTCTTTTGATGTAATAATCACATTTATTGATTTCCCTTTTTTTTTTTTTTTTTGAGACACAGTCTTTGTCGCCCAGGCTGGAGCGCAGTGTCATGATCTCTGCTCACTGCAACCTCCAACTCCAGAGTTCAAGCAATTCTCCTGCCTCAACCTCTTGAGTAGCTGGGATTATAGGCATCTGCCACCACGCCAGGCTAATTTTTGTATTTTTAATAGAGGCGGGGTTTCACCATGTTGGCCAGGCTGGTCTCAAACTCCTGACCTTAAATCCAACCACGTCGGCCTCCCAAAGTGCTGGGCTTACAGGCGTGAGCCACCATGCCTGGCCAATTCCCATATATTGAACCATCCTTGAATTCCTGGTGTAATACCACTTGGTCTTTGTGTATTATCTTTTTGATGTGCTGTTGGAGTTAGTTTGCTAATATTTTATTGAGGATTTTTATATCTGTGTTCATCAGAGATACTGGTCTGTAGTTTTTTTGTTGTGTGCTTCTCTGGTTTTGGAATCAGGGTACTGCTGGCCTCGTGGAATGAGTTAGGGAGAGTTGCCTCCCTTTAACTTTCTATAATACTTTCCAGAGGATTGGTATTAGTTGTTTTCATATATTTGGTAGAATTTGGCTACATCTCCATGAGGTCCTGGGCTTTTCTTCTTAGGGAGACTTTTGTTGTTGTTGTTGTTGTTTTTTGAGATGGTGTCTCGCTCTGTAGCCCAGGCTGGAGTGCGGTGGTGCAGTCTTGGCTCACTGCAACCTCTGTCTTCCAGGTTCAAGCAATTCTCCTGCCTTAGCCTCCCGAGTAGCTGGGATTACAGGCATCTGCTACCACGCCCGTCTAATTTTTGTACTTTTAGTAGAGGCGGGGTTTCACCATGTTGGCCAGGCTAGTCTTGAACTCCTGACCTCAGGTGATCTGCCCCCCCTCGGCCTCCCAAAGTGCTGGGACGACAGGTGTGAGCCCTGGCACCCGGCCAGTAGGGAGACTTTTAATTACTGATTCAACCTCATTACTCATTGGTCTCTACGGGTTTTCTGTTTTTCCTGATTCAGTTTTGGTAGGTTGCGTGTTTCCAGGAATTTACCCATTTCCTCTAGGTTTTCCAGTTTGTTAATATATTGTTGTTCATAATAGTCTGATCTTTTGTATTTCTGTGGTATCAATTGTAATGTCTCCTTCTCATTTCTGATTTTGTTTATTTAGGTCTTCTCTTTTCTAGCTTAGTCTAGCTAGAGGTGTATTAATTTTATTTATCTTTTTAAAGAACCAACTTTTTTTTTCTTAATCCTTTGTAATTTTTTTTTTTTTTTACAGTCTTTATTTCATTTAGTTCTCTGATCTTAACTGCTTCTGCTCATTTGGGGTTTGGTTTGTTCTTGCTCTTTCACTTTCTTGGGGTGCATCTTTAGATTGTTTACTTGGAATCTTTCTACTTTTGATGTAGGCATTTATTGCTCTTAGTTTTCCTCTTAGTAGTACTTTTGTTGTACATATCCAACAGGTTTTGGTGTGTTGTGTTTCTGTTTTCATTTCTTTCAAGAAATTTTTTTATTTCCATCTTAATTTCTTCATTGATCCAATGGTAGTTCAAAAGCATATTGTTTGATTTCCATGTATTCATAAAGTTTCTAAAGTTCTTGGTGTTGATTCATAGTTTTATTCCATTGTTGTCTGAGAAGATATTTGATATGATTTCTGTTTCTTAAAAATTTGTTGAGATTTGTTTTGTGGTCAAACATATGGTCTGTCCTGCAGAATGTTCCGTGTGCTGATGAGAAGAATGTCTATTCTGTAGTTAAAATGCTCTGTAAATGTCTCTTTGGTTTATTTGCTCTAGGGTCCAGTTTAAATTCAATTATTTCTTTTTTTTTTCTTTTTCTTTTTCTTTTTTTTTTTTTTTTTTTTGAGACAGTTTCACTCTTGTTGCCCAGGCTGGAGTGCAATGGCGTGATCGTGGCTCACTGCAACCTCCATCTCCCGGGTTCCAGTGATTCTGCTGCCTCAGCCTCCTAAGTAGCTGGGATTATAGGCATGCACCACCTAATTTTGTATTTTTTAGTAGAGATGGGGTTTCTCCATGTTGGTCAGGCTGGTCTTGAACTCCCGACCTCAGGTGATCCACCTGCCTCAGCTTCCCAAAGTGCCGGGATTACAGGCGTGAGCCACTGCTCCCGGCCTTCAGTATTTCTTTATTGATTTTCTCCCAAGGTTTATTTGCTCTAGAGTCCAGTTTAAATTCAGTATTTCTTTATTGATTTTCTCCTGAGATGATCTGCCTTAAGCTAAGTGTGGAGTTTTGAAGTTCCCAGCTTTTATTGTAGTGGAGTCTGTCTTTAGATCTAGTAATATTTACTTTGTGAGTCTCAGTGCCCCAGTTTTGGGTGCATACATATTTAGAATTGTTATATCCTCTTGCTGGATTGATCCCTTTGTCATTATATAGTTACCTTCTTTGTCTCTTTTTACTGTTTTGACTTAATGTCTGTTTTTTATTTGATACAAGTATAGCTTATATCAAAGCTCCTGTTTGCTTTTGGTTTCTAGTTGAATGGAGTGTTTTTTCCATCCCTTTATTTTGAGTCTATACGTGTCTTTGCAGGAAAAGTGGGTTTCTTGTAGGCAGCGTAGAGTTGGATCATGTTTCTTTATCCATTCAGCCAGTCTGTGTTTTAAGTGCAAAATTTAACCCATTTACATTCAAGATTATTGCTATGTCATATTTTGTTATTGTCATATTGTTAATTGTTTTCTGATTGCTTTGTATATTTGTTCCTTTTTTTCTCATTGTCATTGTGGTTTAGTGTTATAGTGGTACCATTTGAGTCCTTCCTCATTTGCATATTTAACTTACCAGTGAGTTTTATACTTTAGTGCACTTTAATGATGGTAAATGTTGTCCTTTCTCTTACAAGTTTAGGACTCCCTTGAGCATTTTATATAGGGCTGGTCTAGTGGTGGTAAATTCCCTCAGCATTTGCTTCTCTAGAAAAGACTTTATTTCTCCTTCATTTGTGAAGGATAATTTTGCTGCATGTAATATCATTGCATGGCATTTTTTTTCTTTCAGCACTTTGAATATTTCATCCCATTCTCTCCTGGCCTATATGGTTTCTGTTGAGAATTCTGCTGTTAGTCTGATGAGGGTTCTTTTATAGGTGCCTCTGCTTTTCTCTTGCTGTTTTTAGTATACTCTCTTTTGTTTTGGCTTTAGATAGTTTTGACTATAATGTGTGCTGTGAACAAGACCTTTTTGTACTATATCTGTTTGGGGATCTTTGGGTTACCTGGATCTGGATGTCTAGGTCTCTTGCTAGACTTGGATATTTTTCATCTAATATTTAATTAAATAGGTTTTCTAATCCTTTCATTCTCTGTTTGCCCTCAGGGACACTGATAATTCAAATATTCTGTCACTTTTTGTCGTTACAAATGTGAAGGCTTTTCTCTTTGACTGACTGATTGTAACAGTCTCACTCTTGCCCAGGCTGGAGTGTAGTAGCATGAACATGGCTCACTTCAGTCTTGACCTTCTGGACTCAAGAGATTCTCCTGCCTCATCCTCCTGTGTAGCTGGAGCTACCATGCCCAGCTAACTTTTTATTGAGGCAGGGTCTCACTTTACTGCCCAGGCTGACCTTGACCTCCTGGGCTTAAGCAATCTTCCTACCTTGGCCTCCCAAAGTGCTGGGATTATGGCCATGAGCCACTGTGCCCGGCCTTCTTTTTAATTCATTTCTTTTTTGTCTGACTAGATTATTTCAGAAGACCTGTCTTTTAAGTTCTGAGATTTTTTCTTCTGCTTGATGTAGTAGTCCATTGTTAAACTTTTCAAATGTGTTTTGTATTTCATTCAATTAATTCTTTTGTTCCAAAATTTGTTTGGTGCTTTTTTTTTTTTTTTTTTTTTTTTTTTTTTTTTTTTTGAGACAGAGTTTTGCTCTTGTTTCCCAGGCTAAAGTGCAATGGTGCAATCTTGGCTCATGCAGCTGCCACCTCTCAGGTTCAAGTGATGGTTCTGCCTCAGCCTCCCAGGTAGCTGGGATTACAGGCATGCACCACCATGCCCAGGTAATTTTGTATTTTTAGTAGAGTAGAGTTTCACCATGTTGGTCAGGCTGGTCTCAAAATCCTGACCTCAGGTGATCCACCCACCTTGGCATCCCAAAGTGCTGGGATTACAAGCATGAGCCACTGTACCTGGCGTCTGTTTGGTGCTTTCAAAAAAAACCTCTCTCTTTGGTAAATTTCTCATTCATATCCTGATTTTTTTTTTCTATTCTCTCTGTATTGTTTATCTTGTATCTCACTAAGTTTCTTTAAATCAGTAATTTGAATTCTTTATCTAGGCTTTTGTGAATTTTTTATTGGAATCTGTTGCTGGAGAATTACTGTGCTTCTTTGGAGGCATCATATTTCCTTGCTCTTTCTTGTTTCCTATGTCTTTATGTTAATATCTATACATGTTTCCTATGTCTTTATGTTAATATCTATACATCTGGTATAATAGTTGCTTCTTTCTTTTTTTTAAGACAGAGTCTCACTCTGTCACCCAGGCTGGAGTGCAGTGGTGTGATGGCTTGCTGCAACCTCCGCCTCCCAGGTTCAAGTGATTCTCATGCCTCAGCCTCCTGAGTAGCTGAGATTACAGGTGTGCACCACCACACTCAGCTAATTTTTGTATTTTTAGTAGAGATGGGTTTTGCCATGTTGGCCAGACTGGTCTCAAACTCCTGGCCTCAAGCAATCTGCCTACCTGGGCCTCCCAAAGTGCTGGGATTATAGGTGTGAGCCACTGTGCCCACCCTCAATTTTTTGACATTACTTTTGTAGGGGAAGTCCTTTTTCTGAAGATGTGTCTATGGTGTTGGTTGAGTAGGGCACTTTGATTTTGATTTGGGGCGCATGCAGTAGGATATATTTCTTCCACTGTAAACAGCTTCAGTGGTATCTGTGATTTCCCTCGTGGCATAGAGTATGGTTATTAGTGGAGGCTATGGGAAAGTTGTTGGGGAGTAGGATGCCAGATGGGCCACTCTTCAGTCCCTAGTGGTGGCAATGGTGGGCTGGGCATGCCTGTCCTTGGGTCTTTGGGCAGCTTACACTGGCACCAGTGTCAGTGAATCCAGACAGACTGATGCTTGGGCCTCCAGGGGGCTCGCTCAGATGCCGGTAATGGCAGCTGTGGTCTGGGTACCCAGGCAGGTTCTCAGGCCCCTTGGCAGCTGATGTGATGTGGGTGATGGCAGTAGCAGTGGTGGAGCAACCCAGATGGTTCATGCTAGTGCTGGTGGTAGCTATAAGAGGTTGGACGGGCCAGTCTCTTGGCCTGCTGGTGGTATGTGCAGGTGGTTGCCAATTGTGGTGGTATCGGCAGGTTGCGTCAGCACAACTTCAGACCCCAAGAGGAGTATTCATATGCTAATGGTGGTGGACTGGGCCAGACAACTTCCAGGCCCCTGAACGGCATGCTCAATTACTGAATCAGCTCTATCATAATCTTACGGGACCACCATCATATATGCAGTCCGTCATTGACTGAAACACTTTTATGTGGTAGATGACTGTACTTATTAAGTGAACTGGAAGGATATGAGGTGGTGGTCCTAGGCTGGAATGGGGTATGTTGCAGTTACTTGTAATGACAAACCTTAGGTTGTGGATATGTAGATGGGAGATGGAGGAGGAAGAATGGCAAGCCGACTGAATATGGAGTCAGACCACAGTGTTTAATGGATCTTTTGTGTGCATGTTGAAATTGTCACAAATGATGGTGGAAGTAGTTAGTGGGTGTGGAAAGGACAGTGAGGTAGTACAGGAATTAAATCTTCAAGGAATGCTTCTGCATAATGAGTTTAATCCAGAAACTCATTGGACTAAATGAATTTTGTCCATGGCTTCAAAGGAGTTTTTGAGGACTTAGAGGAAAAATTGTTTAGAAGTGGCAGTGCTGGCTCATACCTGTAATCCCAGTACTTTGGGATGCTGAGGCAGGAGAAACGTGAGCTCAGGAGTTTGAGACCAGTCTGGGCAACAAAGTAAGAACGCCATCTCGAAAAAAAATTAAAAACTAGCCAAATATGGTGGTGCACGCCTTTAGTCCCAGCTGCTCTGGAGGCTGAGGTCGAAGATCATTTGATCCCAGGGGGTTGGGGCTCCAATGAGCCATGATTGAGCCACTGCACTGCAGCTTGGGTGACAGAGTGAGACCTTGTCTTTAAAAAAAAAAAAAAAAAAAAGAAGAAGAAGAAGTGGCAATACTGTAACAGAGGAGACTTAGCCCACCACCAGACACCATGGTATTTGGGACATAGGAGAAAGAAAAAACAGACTCCATTGAAAGGGCTCCAAGGGAAGAAGGTTGTGGAGGTAAGTATGATTAGAGAGAGAGTAAAAAGCTGAATAAGAACATTCAGACAAGAGGCAGTGCCTAAATTCCAGCAGGCCCCAAAGAAGGTTGGGAAGGGAGCTATATTGAGTTAGATTAGGAGATACAGAGAGCTAATGAGAATTAACAGGCAGGCAGTGACAGCTGACTGGGGAAGTTTGGACGCCTAGTTGAGACTGAGGCACACGGTCAATTGTAATGCATGACAGGTTAAGTCCCAAAGTCCAGATGAGTAATGAGACCTCGACCAGAAATACAGGGTAAGAAAGAGGGGCTCAAATGTGAGATGTTTTCAGAAATGGAGTTGGCAGATGTAGGTAACTAGCTGAATGCAGGGATGACTGCAGAATGTTGATGCAGATACTGTCATTCGCTGGAATAAAAACATGCATAAAGAGGAGAGGAGTCTGATAGCTCAGTTGAGATACATGGAGTTTGAGGACCTATGGGGGCATCCATGGGGAGTGTGCCGGAAGCTAAGGAGGGAGGCATAGGCCGAGGCAGAGTGACACTCATCAGGTAGCTATTGGAAGCTGTGATCATGGGTAAAATCATATCACTTTAGGGGCATTTGTGGAGAGATGAAGATGGAGACACAAACTTTTGGAACAAGGTCAAGGACATAGAAGCGATGGCTAGAAAAAAGGTGTGGCAAATCCAGAAAGGGGGCATCACAGAAAACTGGGGAGCAAAATAGGAAATGGCTCACAGCATCAAAGCCAATAGGTCCCAGAAGGTAGGGGTTGAAAAGTGTTTACTGGCCTTAGCGACCAGGAGATGACTGGTGAGAGGAGTGGAATGCAGAGGCAACCCTCAGACTGCAGCAGGTGAGGGGTGCATAGGGCAGCTACAGTGCACCTGCTGCTCCCACAGCCTTCCGCATCTCCACAATGGCTGGTCCATCCTTAACAGGTCTGTGCCAAAACCCTCAGTCATCCTTGACTTCTCACTTTCCCTCGCATTCTACATCCAATGAGTCTGCAAATTCCATTGATTCTGACTTTGAAACAGCTAGAATCTGACCACTTACCTCTGACCACTTGGGTCCAGGCTGTGGTAGCCTCCCTGCTACCATCTTCCTACCCTAACACCTGTGTCAGGCCTTGAGACACCCTGCTCAAAATCCTTCAGAGACTTCCAGTCTCACTTTTGAGCAGAAGCCAGCATCCTCCAGGAGCCTCCACAATGTGCCCCCAACTGCCCCATGCCATCTACTCTCTCGCCTGGTTTCCTCCACCCAACCTCACAGGCTTCCTTTTCCTGGCACTCTCCCACCTCGAGGCATTCACACCTGCTGTTCCCTTCTGACTGGAAGAATGTTCTACCGGATAAGTAAGTGGTTTTCTCCCTCAGTTCTTTAGGTCCTTGATCAGCAGGGCCTCCCCTGCCTACCTGTTTAAGATGGCCACCCCTTCCCATGGCCAGCCCCCAATTCCTGGCCTTCCTGATTTTCCTCCATGGTGCATGTCATCAGCTGGCTGCATTAACTTGTTTGCTTACTATCTTCCTCTGATAGGAGGTAAGGTACATAAAGGTAGGAATTTCTGTCTGTTTTGTTCACTACTGCTATATCCCTGCAACTACAATGGGGCTAAAAGAGTACAGAACAAAAGCTCAATACGTATGTTGAAATTAATAATTATGAATGACCATGAAGAGGCTTGGCAGCTGAGTGAAGGAAACGAGGGCTGCTGCTAGAAAGGGACCGTGGAACCATGTCTTAGCCTGCTTGGGCTGCTGTAACAAATTACCATAGACTAAGTGGCTTAAGCAGTAGATACGTATTTCTCACGGTTCTGGAGACTGGCAAGTCCAGGTCAGGGTGACAGTAGATTTGGTTCTGGTGAGGGTCCTCTTCTGACATGGATTGCAGAACGCCACCTTCACCCCCTTCTCGTGGGGTCCTCACATGAGAGAAACTTGGAAAGCAACTCGAAGTAAGAAAACCTGAGTTCTAGTCCTGCCAGTGAAACTTCGTCTTAAGTCCTAACATTGATCACCTCCTTTACCAATACCAGAAGCCACTTGCCTCCGGACTCCAGGATGTGGGAGAAAATTAAACAACTAATTAAAAAAAAAAAAAAGAAGTATAAATAGTACTCACTTCCTAAAGTTATCAGGATGAAACAAGAACCAATGAAATCACATTTTGTTAGTGCTCAGTAAGTCTTAGCAGGCCGGGTACAGTGGCTCATGCCTGTAATCTCAGCAATTTGAGAGGCTGAGACAGGAGGATCGTTTGAGCCCAGGAGTTTGAGATCAGCCTGAGCAACACAGTGAGACCCAATCTCCTAAAAAAAATTTTTTTTTTGACTGGGCATGGTGGCTCACACCTGTAATCCAGCACTTTGGGAGGCCAAGGCAGGTGGATCATGAGGTCAGGAGTTCGAGACCAGCCTGATCAACATGGAGAAACCCCGTCTCTACTAAAAATGCAAGTGGTGGCATGCACCTGTAATCCCAGCTATTCAGGAGGCTGAGGCAGGAGAATCACTTGAACCCAGGAGGCAAAGGTTGTGGTGAGCTGAGACCATGCCACTGCACTCCGGCCTGGGCGACAGAGCGAGACTCCGTCTCAAAAAAAAGAAAAAAAATATTTCTTTTGCCGGGTGTAATGGCACATGCCTGTAGTCCCAGCTACTTGGGAGGCTGAGGCAGGAGGATGGCTTCAGCCTGGGAAGTCAAGGCTGCAGTGAACCAAGATTGCACCACTGTACTTCAGCCTGGGCAACAGGGTAAAACTCTGTCTCAAAGAAACAAGTAAGTTTTCTGTTATTATTACGGGAATAATATAAGGATAAACTGAGATACTAGGTATAAAAATTGTAAACTGTAAAAATGTAGTTGCCACAAGAAAGTGGCTTGTAGACGTCCAACTACAAGGAATGTAATTAACCAAGGGCCCAAGTTGCTTTGCTCTAAAATTTGCCACCTTATTTGCCCTGAGGCTCTGCTTACCAAATGCTCCCAAGCTGATGGCTGAGTGTGGCAGGGATTCTAAAACAGGCCTTTTCCTGGGAGACATGGGACTCACAGCTGACGTTGCCTCAAGGACTCCCCTGATGCTCATGCCAAGCTTTTCTTAGACTGTGTGGTGATCTAGGATGCTTCCACCCAGCATCCTGGGCCGGGCTCTCATCACCGTGGGATGGCTCTCCCAGCTGCCTCTCCATTTTCTCTCACAAATATTTCCCTAATAAAATTCTTACATATTTAATCCCACTTAGGGGTCTACTGTTTGGAGGACCCAGACTATCATAAGAAGCATCATTTAAAAAGTAAGGAGGTTTGGTTCTGGTGAGGGTCCTCTTCTGACATGGATTGCAGAAAGCCACCTTCACCCCCTTCTCATGGGGTCCTCACATGAGAGAAACTTGGAAAGCAACTTGGAGTAAGAAAACCTGAATTCATAAGAAGCATCATTTAAAAAGTAAGCAGGTGTGAGCCACCATGCTTTTGGAAGCAATTTGGGAGGCTGAGGCAGGGCAAATCACTTGAGGTCAGAAGTTCGAGACCAGCCTGGTCAACATGGTGAAAACCCATCTCTACTAAAAATAGAAAAATTAGCTGGACGTGGTGGTGCACGCCTGTAGTTCCAGCTACATGGGAGGCTGAGGCAGGAGAATTGCTTGAACCTGGGAAGCAGAGGTTGCAGTGAGCTGAGATGGAGCAACTGCACTCCAGCCTGGGTGACAGAGCAAGACACTGTCTCAAAAAAAGATAAATAAAAATTAAAAAGTAAGAAGGCAAGAGGATTCTGGGAAGATGGATGAGTAGGAAGCAACAGCATTTTGCCCTGCCCCCACAACACGGACATTAGATACAGTGACAGAATCTGTTTGATGTAATTATTTTGGAGTCTGTTGAAGTCTTGTAACTTCCAGAGGAGCCATGGATGTGAAATTGCAGTTAATTCCAATCCATTTCAACTCCCAGCTCAGCTGCAGCTACCTATCCCCTTCTCCCCCAGCCCCATGGCAGGAAGCTGTGCATGTGTTCCAGGAGGACCCTGCAAACAGTTTGCAGGAGCCAGGGTGGACAATAAGGACCAAGTCCTCCAAATATCAGGGAACTGTGTTCTCATCACTGATCAAGGAGGTGCAGACACAGAGGTGAGCAGCCGCTGTTGCACCTCTCCTGCTATTGCAAACCCCTCCCCTCCAGCTGAAGCGGCTTCCAGGGAATCGAAAGGGACTTCTTATCATAATCTGGGTCCTTCCCCCTTCATTATCTTTTCCCCTCCTGGGATCCAGACATCAAAGACTAAAACCTCAAAAAGCATATACAGGGGAAATTAGAAAGTCACTGCACATCCCAGGGAAGAGTGCAGGGTACCAAAAGACCTGGAAACACCTGAAGTTAAACCTCATGCTGATCTTTGATATAGAGACAGCCAAAAGCAATACAAACAAACCAAAACCAGCAAACCCTGGGCAAGGGGGAGAATCTGATTTCCAGAGTTAACATTATTAGACTCAAATGTTCAGTTTTCAATAAAAAAGAGTATAAGGATACAAAAAAAAAAAAAGTGGGAAAGTTTGAACCGTTCATTGAAAGGAAAAACCAACAAAAACCATCCCTGAGAAAGACCACATAACTGATTTACTAGACAAAGACTTTATAATAACTGTCTTAAAGATGCTCAAAGAACTAAAAGAAATACATGGAGGAAGTCAAGAAAGTAATGTATGAAAAAAATGGAAATATCAAGTAGAGATAGAAAACCAAAAAACAGTCCGGGCGCAGTGGCTCATACCTGTAATCCCAGCACTTTGGGAGGCTGAGGCGGGCGGACCAAGTGAGGTTGGGAGTTCCCGACCAGCCTGACCAACATGGAGAAACCCCGTCTCTACTAAAAATACAAAATTAGCCGGACCTGGTGGTGCATTCCTGTAATCCCAGCTACTCGGGAGGGTGAGGCAGGAGAATTGCTTGAACCCAGGAGGCAGAGGTTGTGGTGAGCTAAGATCGTGCCATTGCACTCCAGCCTGGGCAAAAAAGGGTGAAACTCCATCTCAAAAAAAAAAAAAAAGAAAACCAAAAAACAAATTCTGGAGCTGAAAAGTACAATAACTGAAAGAAAAAACTGAGTAGCACCTGGGCATGGTGGCTCATGCCTGTAATCGTAGCACTTGACAGACTGAGGCAGGAGAGTCATGTGAGCCCAGAAGTTCAAGACCAGCCTGGGCAACGTAGGGAGACCCCATGTCCAGAGAAAGAAAAAAGAAAAAAATTGACTAGAGAAATTCAAAGGCAGACTTGAGCAGGCAGAAGGAAAAAGCAGATAATTTGAAGATAGGACAGTTACTAAGTCTGAGGAACAGAAAGGACAAAAGACTGAAGAGCAGTGAACAGAGCCCAAGGGACCTATGGGACACCTTCAAGCAAACCAACATAGATTGTGAGAATTCCAGAAGGAGAAGAAAAAGAATCACACTACTGCACTCCAGCCTGGGCAACAGAGCGAAACTCCATCCCCGCCCCACCCCAACAACAACAACAAAAAAGGAAAACCAAGAGGCAGAGAAAATATTTGAAGAAATAGCCAAAAGATACCCAAATTTAATGAAAGACATGAATATAAACATCCAAGAATCAGAGACTGGGTGCAGTGGCTCACGCCTGTAATCCAAGTACTTTGGGAGGCTGAGGCGGGCAGATTACCTGAGGTCAGGAGTTTGAGACCAGCCTGGCCAACATGGTGAAACCCCATCTCTACTAAAAATAAAAAAATTAGCCAGGCTTGGTGGTGCGTTCCTGTAATCCCAGCTACTTGGGAGGCTGAGGCAGGAGAATGGCTTGAACCCGGGAGGCAGAGGTTGCAGTGCGCGAGATTGTGCCACTACACTCCAGCCTGGGCAACAGAGCAAGACTCCATCTCAAAAAAAAAAAAAAAAATCCAAGAATCTCAATGAGCTTGAAGTAGAACGAACTGAAAGAGACCCATAGTGAGACACTTTATAATCAAACTGTCAAAAACTAAAGACAAAGAACCTGAAAGCAGCAAGAAAGAAGTGACTTGTCACATATAAGAAACCCTCAATAAGAATTATAGCAGATTTCTCACCAGAAACTTTGGGTGCCAGAAGGTACTGAGCTGATATAATTAAAGTGCTAAAAAGGGAAAAGAAAACAACTGTCAATCAACAATCCTGGCTGGGCACGGTGGCTCATTCCTATAATCCCAATGCTTTGGGAGGCCAGCTGAGACAGGAGGATCACTTGAGTCCAGGAGTTCGAGACCAGCCTGGAAACATAGCAAGATCCTGGCCCTACAACAAATGTTTAAAACTTAGCTGGGCATGGTGGCACATGCCTATGGTTCCAGTTACTCAGGAGGCTCAGGTGGGAGCATCACTTGAGCCTGGGAGGTCGAGACTACAGTGAGCTGTGATTATGCCACTGCACTCTAACCCCGAGCAATACTGCAGCAAGACTGACTGTCTTAAAAAAAAAAATGTTGGGGGGAAAGCAGGGGGTGGGGGTGTTTAAAAAATAGGTTGAAAATGAAAGGAAGGCTGGGCACAGTGGCATTTGCCTGTAGTTCCAGCTACTTGGGAGGTTGACGCAGGAGGATCACTTGAGCCCAGGATTTCAAATATAGCCTGGGCAACATCGTGAGACCCAGCCTCTAAACAAAACAAAACAGTGAAAGGATGAAAAAATATATTTCATGAAAATAGTAACCAGGTGGGGCACAGTGGCTCACGCCTGTAATCCCAGCACTTTGGGAGGCTGAGGCAGGCAGATCACCTGAGGTCAGGAGTTTAAGACCAGCCTGGCCAACATGGCAAAACCCCATCTCTACTAAAAATACAAAAACTAGCTGGGCATGGTGGTGGATACCTGTAATCCCAGCTACTTGGGAGGCTGAGGCAGGAGAATCACTTGAACCCAGGGGGCCGAGGTGGCAGTGAGCTGAGATTGCACCACTGCACTCCAGCCTGGGTGACAGAGTGAGACTGTCTCAAAAAAAAAAAAAAACCCACGAAAATGATAACAAAAGAAGGCAGGGGTGGCTATACTATATTCATTTAAGATAAAATAGACTTAAAATCAAAAACAGTTATGAGAGCCAAAGGACACTATATATGTATATATTAACAAAACACTTAATATAGCAAAAGATATAACAATTATGAACACTTAGGTACCTAATAACATCATCAAAATAGATGAAGCAAACATTGACAGAGTTGGAGAAACACTTCTAGAATGATAAAGTCTTCAATTTTCCACTTGCAGTAATGAATAGAACTAGAGAGAAGATAAGTAAGAAAATAGAGGACTTGAACAACATAATACACCAACTAGATCTAACATACGTTCCAAACACTCTACACAATGACAGTGAAATACACATTCTTCTCAGGTGCACATGGGATATTATTCAGGATAGATCATAGGTTAGGCTAAAACTTAAGCTTCAATAAACTAAAAATGATAGCTATCATATCAAGTGTCTTCTCTGACCACAAAGTATGAAGTTAGAAAGAAATAATAGAAGAAAAACTAGAAAAATTACAAATTCGTAGAAATTTAACAATATGAGTGTATTGTTTAGTAAGAACCAGTGGATCAAATAAGTCACAAGGGAAATCAGAAAATCCTTGGAGAAGCCAGGCACATGTTTCACCTCTGCAATCCCAGCACTTTGGGAGTCAGAGGCAGGAGGATCGCTTAAGCCTAGGAGTTTGAGATCAGCCTGGGCAGCATAGTGAGACCCCATTACTACAAAAAATAAAAAAAATTAGCCAGGCATGATTGCACACACCTGTAGTCACAACTAGTTGGGAGGCTGAGGTGAGAGGATTACTTACACCTGGGAGGGCCGGCTGCAGTGGCTCACGCCTTTAATCCCAGCACTTTAAGAGGCCAAGGCAGGCAGATCACATGAGGTCAGGAGTTTGAGACCAGCCTGGCCAACATAGTGAAACCCCATCTCTACTAAAAATACAAAAATTAGCCAGGCGTAGTGGTGTGCACCTGTAATCCCAGCTACTAGGGAGGCTGAGGCAGGAGAATCGCTTGAACCTGGGAGGCGGAGGTTGCAGTTAGCCAAGATCATACCGTTGCACTCGAGCCTGGGCAACAGGAGGGAGACCCCCATCTCAAAAAAAAAGCCTGGGAGGTCAAGGCTGCAGTAAGCCACAGTCATGCAGCTGCACTCCAGCCTGGGTGACAGAGCAAGACCCTGTCTCAAAAAAGAGAAAAGAAAATACTTACGGATAAATGAAAAACAAAAACTCAACATACCAAAACTTACGAAAACCAGTGAGAGCAATGCTAAAGGAGATATTTATAGCCATAAATAAACACATTAAAAAACAACAGGAAAGATCTCAAATCAACTACCTAATTTTGCAATTTAGAGAACTAGAAAAAGAAGACAAATTAAACTCAAAGCTAGCAGAAGGAAAGAAACAATAAAGATTAGAGTGGAGAGAGGCTGGTTACGGTGGCTCACGCCTGTAATCCCACCACTTTGGGGAGACAGAAGTGGGTGGATGGCTTGAGCTCAGGAGTTTGAGACCAGCCTGGGCAACATGATGAAAACCTTGCCTCTACAAAAATTACAAAAATTAGCCAGGCATTGTAGCCAGGCAGTGTGCACCTGTAGTCTCAGCTACTCAGGAGGCTGAGATGGGAGGATCGCATGAGCCCGGGAAGTCAAGGCTGCAGTGAGCCAAGATTTCACCACCGCACTCTATCCTGGTCCACAAAGCAAGACCCTGTCTTAAAAAAAAAAAAAAAAAAAGAAAAGAAAAGAAAAATGCAAAGAATGCATAAAATGAATTAGCTCTCTAAAAGATGGGAATATAAAACGATACAACTACTTTGGAAAAATAGTTTGGCATTCTCTTAAAAATCTAAACATTCTCCCTGCCATTCCACTCTTAGGAATATACCCAAATGAAATGAAAGCATTTGCCCACATAAAGACTTGTATATATTGTAGCCACTTTAATTGTAATAATAGCTCCAAACTGGAAATAACTCAAATATTTATCAAAAGATGAATGTATAGGTTCATACAATGGGATATTACTTAGTGATAAAGAATAAACACACAACAAAAAGGCCAAATATCGAAATAATTATCTGAGTGAAAGAAGCCAGACCATAAAAAGTATGTAGTCTATGATGCCATTTATATCAAGTAGTAGAAAATGCAAACTAGTTTATAGCAATAGAAACACGGCCGGGTGCGGTGGCTCACATCTATAATCCCAGCACTTTGGGAATCTGAGGCAGGTGGATCACTTGATGTCAGGAGTTCAAGACCAGCCTGACCATGATGGCAAAACCCCATCTCTACTAAAAATACAAAACTAGCCAGGCATAGTGATGTGCGCCTGTAATCCCAGCTACTCAGGAGGCTGAGGCAGGAGAATCGCTCGAACCCGGGAGGTGGAGGTTGCAGTGAGCTGAGATCCTACCGCTATACTGCAGCCTGGGCAACAGAGTGAGGCTCCATCTCAGAATAATCATACAGGCCATTTAAGGAGAATTTGTCATTTGTATATCACTTTCTTTCCCATTTTTGTAAACATTGCTTAAAGTAGGCTTCATGTGCTCATTATACAATTTTTGAAATACATATTTACTTTTAAAACTCTCAAGTAATAAGTTGATATAATTTTAAACCAATTTTGTGATATGTTAATATCTAGTAATTCTTTTGTTAATTTGGATTGTAATGAACAACCGTGTCACAGAAGAGAAAATAATAAACAATAATGTTCTACTTGTGCAAGAATTTTGAAATGCATCCTGTGGTTACATGACGGCATTTTGAAAAGATTACTCTTGACTTCCACTTTTGGTAATGTTGGAACAGCTCTTCTGCTGAAGACAGCTAAGAAAACTATACAAAATACTTTAAAAAAATCTTTCTAGATGCAAAATATACAAAAATCCTGAGAGATTTCCAGGCTTGGGTCCAGGAGAACATAGTAATGTAGGAAAGTGAGTCTGATGCTCAGGATTGCTTTTGCCCTAGAATTATTTGCTAATCTCTTAGAGGCAACGGAGAGACTGAGTGTTGATTTGGAAGCACAAGTGTGTGCTTATCTGGGAGAGGCAATTGTACAGTGATAGAGGAAAACATCTAGACACAGTCTGGTAACCTTTATTAGACTACCCAATGCTTTGAGTTGGGGACCCTGAATGAATGTGCCATAGTGGTACCTTAAGCTGACACTCACGTGGATTGTAACCTGACTGAAGACCCAGAAATCTTTAGTCCTGAACTTAGATAGAAGTGATCCTGGATGGCTGGTGCCCTTAGGCACCTGGCCAAAGAAAATAAAATATTACTAAAGGAAAATAATGCAATCCTAGGCTCAAAAAATATTGAAAATTAGTCAGGTGTGGTGGTGTGTGCTTTTAGTCCCAGTCATTTGGGAGGATAAGATGGGAGGATGGCTTGAGCCCAGGAGGTCGAGGCTGCGGTGAGCCAAAATCACACCACTCCTCTCTAGCCTGAGCCACAGGGAAAGACTTTGTCTCAAAAAAAAAAAAAAAAGAAAAAAAAAAAAGAAAAAAGACAGGATCTCGCTCTGTCACCCAGGCTGGAGTGTAGTGACAATCATATCTCATTGCAGCCTTGAACTCCTGAGTTAAAGTGATCCTCTGACCTCAGCCTCCCAAGTAGCTGGGACTACAGGCATGTACCACCACTCCTCGCTACTTCTTTTTTTCTCTCTTCTTCTTCTCCTTCTCCTTCTTCTTCTTCTTCTTTTTTTTTTTTTTTTTTAAGTGATGGGGTCTCTCTATGTTGTCCAGGCTGGTCTCAAACTCCCGGCCTCAAGTGATCCTCCTGCTTCAGTCTCCCAAAGTGCGGGGCTTACAGGCATGAGCCACCATGCCCAGCCTGCATTTGCTTCTGTTGAGCACACAGGGACATCACCAGCCCACAAACAATTTTTCAAAATTTTGAATAGCTTAACTTTTTGGAGGCCACTCAGGTGATGTGAATTTGGGCTTCACATCCACAAGCAAGTTGGCTTATGGTTACAACTTGTCAAGGATTTTCCCTACCTCTGCCCTGGGGTGAGTGTGAGGCAAGAGTTACTCCGCCTTACACCTTTTTTTTTTTTTTTTTTTTTTTTGAGACGGAGTTTCGCTTTTGTTGCCCAGGCTGGGGTGCAATGGCACAATCTCGGCTCACCGCAACCTTCGCTTCCTGGGTTCAAGCGATTCTCCTGCCTCAGCCCCCGAGTAGCTGGGATTATAGGCATGCACCACCACGCCTGGATAATTTTGTATTTTGAGTAGAGATGGGGTTTCTCCATGTATGTCAGACTGGTTTCGAACTCCTGACCTCAGGTGATCCGCCCGCCTTGGCCTCCCAAAGTGCTGGGATTACAGGCCTGAGCCACCATGCCCAGCTTTTACTTTTAATCTTGAAATAATTTCAAACAGAGAGAAAAGTTGCCAGAACAGTTCAAAGAATTCCCGTACGTCCTTCACTTAGATTGTTCGATTAGTATTATACT
This sequence comes from Macaca nemestrina, assembly GCF_043159975.1. Taxonomy (NCBI): domain Eukaryota; kingdom Metazoa; phylum Chordata; class Mammalia; order Primates; family Cercopithecidae; genus Macaca; species Macaca nemestrina. Next base: position 191,081,886 of record NC_092125.1, on the reverse strand, counting down.
GCAAATATTTCATATAACTCTTCTTGTGCATCTCTGCCTATTTTTTTTCTGATGCCTCTTTATCCTCTTATATTTCCTAAAAAAACAAGGACACTGTTCTACAAAACCACAGGGTAACTGTCAAGCTCAGGACATTAACTTTGCTGTTATACTACCATCTAAACCACAGCTATCATTCCAGTTTCACTGGTCATCCCAACATGTCCTTTATAGGTCCAGAATCCAATCCAGGATGACTCGCCGCATTTTGCTGTAATATCTCTTCAGTCTTTCCCTGTGGTTCTTAGCTTTGACAGTTTTGAAGGGTACAGGCCAGTGATTTTATAAAACAGTCCTAATTGTGTTTTTCTGTCTCTTCATGATTGATTCGGGTTATGCACCTATAGCAGGAATATCGTGCAAATGACGCTGTGCTGTGTTCTTCTCCATGCACTCCAGCAAGGGGCATCTGTTTCGATTTGTCCCATTCCTGGTGGTAACTCTTATCACTTGATTAAGATATGTGTTGGCCAGGCCTGGTGGCTCACACCTGTAATCCCAGGACTTCGGGAGGCCGAGGCGGGCAGATCACCTGAGGTCAGGAGTTCGAGACCAGCCTGACCAACATGGAGAAACCCTGTCTCTACTAAAAATATGAAATTATCTGGGCGTGGTGGCACATGCCTGTAATCCCAGCTACTCAAGAATCTGAGGCAGGAAAATTGCTTGAACCTGGGAGGCGGAGGTTGCGGTGAGCTGAGATCACGCAATTGCACTCCAGCCTGGGCAACGAGAGTGAAACTCTGTCTTAAAAAAAAAAGATATGTCTGCTATGTTTCATCACTATAAAGTCATGATTTTTACTTATTTGTTAATAAGTTATTCATATAGTCATTTTACTGTACGGTAGAACTTTTTCTTTTCCCCCACTTTTTCAAATTGGTAAGGACTAGTAGATTCTTATTTGTATCCAGTGAGTTGAAACCCATTATTCATTATTATTATTTATTTTGATGCTCAAATTGTCCCAGATAAAGCAAGTGGGACCACCTTTAATCCAGCTTCTGGATCCTTTAGACATACTATCATCATTCTTGAGCACTTTTTGCTTCTGGAATACCAAGATGCTCCAAGTTTCTTTTGTACTTTCTCTACTCCAGTTCTGAAATCAGTCATTTTTCCTTGGAGCCTGATAACTTTTAGTGGAGAATGGTATTCAGAAACCAAGCTATGGCTTAGTGGCTTAGGTGTGCCCATTGCTACTGGGGTATCATTACTGCTAGGCCTTCCTAGGGGGTACGGCTCATAGATACATGCATGTATATGCATCACACGTGCACACACACACACACACACCCCTGTATTTATTTCCATATGTATCTACATATGTTAAAAACCACAAGTTCATCCAGATGCCCCCAATTTGAATCCAACACCACAGAATTTACTCTAGTTTTCCCCCTTTCCATCTTTGGAAGCCTGGCTCCCATTTTCTTCAGTATATTTACATGTTTGTTTAATCCCCTTATATGTAACTAATCTCCAGCCATGCCAGCCAACCACTCCTCAGCGTTGTGGTGACCTCGTGGGCCACCATGTGGCTGAGAGGGAGAGGAAAAGCTCCTGAGGCTTTGACTTGGTGATTCCATAGGATCCTTGTCAGCTCTTTGATGCCTTGAAGAATTTTTTTACACTTCACCCATTTTTAGTTGTTTTCAACAGGAGGGTTGGCCAGAATGAAATTGCCTGCAGTATTTTCATAAGCTGAACAAAATATATTTTTATGTGTTTGATGAGAAGAAAAAATTGGGAAGTACTACTTTGGGTGTTGCCTGTCTTCATTTGAAATTTTGCCTGTATCTATTTTGTTTTGTTTTGTTTTGACAGAGTCTCGCTCTGTCACCCAGGCTGGAATGCAATGTCATGATCTCAGCTAACTGCAACCTCCGCCTCCCAGGTTCCAACAATTCTCCTGCCTCAGCCTTCCGAGCAGCTGGGATTATAGCCACCTGCCAGCACGCCTGGCTAATTTTCGTATTTTCAATAGAGACGAGGTTTCACTACGTTGGCCAGGCTGGTCTCGAACTCCTGACCTCAGGTGATCCACCCGCCTTGGCCTCCCAAAGTGCTGGGATTACAGGTGCACACCACCACACCTGGCTAACTTTTGTTTTTTAAATAAATGTTTTTAAATTTTAAATAACTGAAACAGGGTTGTTGCACAGGCTAGTCTCAAACTTCTGGCCTCAAACAATCCTCTTACCTCGGCCTCCCAAAGTGCTGGGATTACAGATGTGAGCCACCCACCTGGCCTGGATCATGCTTAGTTGTAGCTCCTCATAATTTGCCAGCTCTAGACAAAAATCATAAAATGAACCACTTTCAATATACCTAATATGCAAATGATGGAGGAAAACAGGATAAGGTCCGTTGAAACTCTCCCCTCAAAAAGGAGAAGCACCACACAGCTCTCACCAGCTGCATCAGTGTTTCTCAAACTTCACTGTGTCTCAATCACCTGGAGAGCTTGTTAAAATGCCACGTCTGAGTCACGGGGTCTGGGGCGGGGCCTGCAAATCTGCATTTCTAATGATTCCAGGTGATGCGTTGCTGCCATCTGAGGACTGTGCTTTGAGTAGCAAATCTCTGGGGTGTCCATCATTCTTACTCCCCTGGTCAGGAGGATTCTATTACGTGATAAAACCAGCAAACCTTAGAGGTATTTTTAAACTTTTTATTTTTTTAATTTATGAACATACACAAGGAGAACCCGTAAGTACCACTGGGATTCACCAATCTTTTTTTATAACTTTCGCTGCCTCTGAACTTTTTCTTTGTTATTTGAAAGCAAATGCAACCATTATATCATTTCAGCATGCACCTCTACCAGATAAGAATAATAAGAAACAAACAAACAAAAAAACAGTATCATTACCACACAAAACTAACAATACTTGTAACACAAAATTAACAATAACTCCTTGATAATCTTTTTTTTTTTTTTTTTTTTGAGACGGAGTCTCACTCTGTTGCCCAGACTGGAGTGCAGTGGTACGATCTCCGCTCACTGCAAGCTCCTCCTCCCGGGTTCACGCCATTCTCCTGCCTCAGCCTCCCAAGTAGCTGGGACTACAGGTGCCCACCACCTCGCCCAGCTAATTTTTTGTGTTTTTAGTAGAGACGGGGTTTCACCGTGTTAGCCAGGATGGTCGATCTCCTGACCTCGTGATCCGCCCACCTCGGCCTCCCAAAGTGCTGGGATTACAGGTGTGATCCATCGCGCCTGGCAATAACTCCTTCATAATCTAATAGTCAGTCCATAGGCTGTATTCTCAGCTGCACGGTTTTTGAGCCTCTTCCCAAGCAGTAGCTGATTTTCCTGGTCAGCTCCTCCGGTGGCTCAGGTTCACTCCTTTTTGCTGAACACCTTATGTTGCTGTGCTCCTTGGCCCTGGGGCTGAGTACATGGGTGTATTCATCCTACAACTGTATTTTATGACCTGCCAATTTCCTTCTCGGGGTGAGGGGACTCTGTTTGCTAGTACACAATGCTCTAGAATAAGGCAAAAGCTTTAGAATCATGCCTTTTGAGTCTGAGCCCTACCTTCCTGGGTCTCTCCCCAGTCCTGTAGCCTTAAGGTTAGGACAGTAAACAACAGCCTGGACATGAAGCCTGGATTATCAGCCCTGCCTCTGGTTGGCAGCTCAGGTGGCCTTGTAGATATGGGAGTGGGTTTGCTTCAGGAGAAGCCTGTGGGACCAGGCATCTCAAAGTCTTTTAGCTTCAAATTCCTCTAGTTTTTTCCCAGATATCTTCCCATTGCCAGGATCTCACAACATTTTAAATCAGTGTATTAATTGGTTGTTCAATTCAGCGAGGTGTGTGGTTCTCTGACCCTCTGCCTCTCCAATCCCTGGCTATAGGCAGAAAGGGCTTCCCCTAACAAAGGAACAGACTGAAGCTTGTTCCTACTCTGCCGTCAGGCACCCCCTCCAGCGCCCCCACCGCCCCCGCCACTTGCACGTATCTTGTCTCTCTTGCAGTCTGTCCCTGAAACCCACAAGAAGGAGCCAGCACACTCTATCCCAGCATTCTCCATTGGACCCTGAAGCTCAAGAGAGAATGACGTGTGGTTTCCTGGCCAGCTGCTTCATGACCAAATAGCAAGGATTGCCCAACACCCAGCCTAGAATAGGAGGATGATCCCATCCCTGCTCCGCTGGCACCATACAACAGGACTCTGCAAGGCTGCGCTGAGTTTCCAGGTTCCAAATCCTGTTAGGCAGGGCTCTTCTGGCTGTGTGGGACAGGACTCAAACTCAATGTTTTTTCAGCCGAAAGGGGAATTGACTGGAAAGATGTGGGCATGTCACAGAACAGCCTGGTATCGGGAAAGGCAGGAGTGAGCTGGGGCTTCCTCTACCCATCTCTTTTTTTTCTTCTTCTTCTTCTTCTTTTTTTTTTCTTTTGAGATGGAGTCTCGCTCTGTCGCCCAGCCTGGAGTGCAGTGGCGTGATCTCGGCTCACTGCAACCTCCACCTCCCGAGTTCAAGCGATTTTCCTGCCTTAGCCTCCCAAGTAGCTGAGATTACAGGTGCCCACCACCACAGCTAGCTAATTTTTGTATTTTTAGTAGAGACAGGGTTTCACCATGTCGGCCAGGCTGGTCTCGAACTCCTGACCTCAGGTATCTACCCACCTTGGCCTCCCAAAGTGCTGGGATTACTAGCATGAGCCTCCACGCCTGGACTCCACCTCTTTTCTTGTGGGTTCTTTTCTCCGTCTGCGGGCCTCACAGAGACCTGGGCTTGAGGCCTCATAGAGGAGCCCTCAGTGCTGACCACACACTACAGTCCCCTGAGGAGCTACCTGACCTCTGATGGCAGGTCCACCTAGACCAATGAAATCAGAGTGTCTGCGGTTGGAGCCTGGGCGTCGCCCCCACGTGACTCGAATGTGCACGCAGGGTTGGGAACCATTGCACTGTAGCTTCAGGCACCCAGAGGAAAACTCTTGCAGTTATCATTCATGATTAGGGGGGCAGGACTCTGGGGAGCCTATTTAGGGTCGGGTGGCCACACCCTCTGACCAGAGACTGGACAAGCTCCTGTGGTGCCCCGGTGGATGTGCAGGGCCGGCCAGGCCAGGCGCTGAGGGGTCAGTCCCCCAGCAGCTCCCTGCCATTTGTGTCATTCCTCCTGCCCCTGCCCTCGACTGCAGTGTACATGGCAGTCATCTCATCCGACTTGGTTTCCATCACTTTCCCTCTCAGAGTCAAGCTCGAAGGAGAAGCCGAGCAGCATTCTTGAGATCTGGGGACTTGGTGGGAGATGTGGTCACAAGGCAGGTGGTGGAGGAAGCCAGAATGGGGCTGGCCAAGGAAGGTGCATAGCAGGGAAGGGGAGGTTCTGTGAGGGATGCTCTCCCCAGAAGCCTGCTATGCAGTGGCCAAAGAGACTTGGATACACCGGAGAGGGTTTGGAGTGGGAGAGGTCTGAGCATGAGGGGCGGGGCTGGCACACTTTGGTTCGGGGAGATGTAGGACAAAGGACTCTGGCCTTGGGACTGACCTGGGCTGGTTTCCCTACATTCCTCTCCGGCCCTTCCCCCTCTATACTAAGCGGGGATGGTACCTGGACTTCAAGACCAAAAGCCCTTCTAACTCTGACAGTACTGCTAGGTGCAGCAAGCAGTTTCAGCCACAGTCTCTGGGCAGCCTCAGGCTGTCCCCTCCCCACTCTGGTTCTAGGAAAAGACCTTGGACCTCAGCTGGATGCTGGGGATCAGGAGAGGAGGAATGGTAGGTGTGGAAACAAGGGGCAGGATTCGGGGTGAGCAGAGCTGGGGGCTGCAGACCATGCTCAGGACAGTCCTGATGCCCGCAAGCTCCTAACGCCCTCCCCACATTCCCTTTTCTACATAGGGAGCTCCTACACTGTGTTCCCTCATCTATCTCTGATCCCCAGCATCCAGCTGGAGGGCCTTCCAGGAACTGTCCCTTCCCTTAGGAGGTCTCTGGAGCACAGTAACAGGGGCAGGGTTTACTACCTTGGGGCCTCTTTCCACACCAGGGGCTCCGTGACCCAGGGGCCTGCTCCCAGAGCTGGGCCAGGCCTCAGGGGCAGCCTCCAGGAGTGGGTGGGGTCTCCCATCAAGGAGGACCTTGAGCCAAGGCCAAGGCCAGGCTTGGGAGGGGGTTCCCTAGACAGGGGGTAGGAGCCCTGAATTGTCTCCTGCTCAGCCTTGGATGTGCTGTGTAACCCACCCTGGACCTCTGTCTCTTCATCTTTCTGCCCAAGAGCCCCAGGGGTCAGCACTGACCACTCTGACCCAGGTCCCGTCCAAGCCACGCCGAGGACAGACTGAATGACACCATGATTGGGGCTGGATGTTCACTTCTCTTTCCAAAAAATATGAAACACAGAGTCTAGGTATGGCAGGGGACAGAGCCTGACTGGGGACTGGACATTACACACCCAGGGGGCCCTTGGCGGAGGCGGGCAATTTAACAACGGGTCTGAAAGTCAAAAGAGAGAGAGCTGGTTAGTGGAGTGAGCTGTGGGGTCGGGGACAGGGGCTGTGCATTCAGGCCCGGACATGGGTACTGGCCAGCATGGCAAGACCTTGGCCCTCACAGCAGCCCTGCCTGGGGCCCATTCCCGGGGGCGGGGGCGCCATGGTCCGACCTAGCCATCTGTGTGGGTAGCCCCCAGCCCTGGGTGCACTGGAAGAACCTGAGACCTAAACTCAGACCCTCCCTGTCCTCGTGTGAACGTTCAGCATCCCGGCACTGCCCTTGTGGGGTTGCTGTGAGGAGCCCATGGGACTGGGGAGGGTGAAGGTTTCTGCTCACCCCAAGGACCTGGGTACTAAGGTACTTCTTGGCCACTGCTGTAACTCCAGGGCCCAGCACGTAGCAGACACCCACCCGGCTCTTCAGTGAGTAAACAGCCGGGCTGGTGCCTGAGGGCCTGTCTCCAGGGATGCATGCTGGTGCCCACCAGGCTGTGCAGACAGGACCGTGCCTGGACCTGCATCCGTGTGTGTGCCTGGGGGCTGGGTCCTGCCTCTGGTCTCTCTGAGGATCTGGGTCTCGGATTGCAAGGTGGGTGCTTGCGTTGAGGACAAGCCACTCAGAGCACCTATGCCCATCCTATGGCCCAGTGGCCCTGCCCAGGGTGCTGCGAGGCTGGCTGGATGCTGGGTGAGGGGGCCACCGGGCGGGGGGCTGGCCAGGGCAGGAGGAGCTCAGACGTACTCTCGGGCAGCAGCAGAGGGTCCAGGCCGATAGGGCTGCGGGCTGCTGTTGGGTCTCTCTGGCTCCGGGCACGTGCAGCAGAGGAAGGAGCCCCCCAGCACGGCCAGGCCAGCTGAGGCCCAGCCCACAAACAGGGCTGGGCCAAATTCATACCTGCAAGGGGTAGGGAGAATGGCATCAGGTGCGGCTGCTGCCTCAGGTTGTTCCCAGTCCCTGCCCTGGCAGAGGAAGGGCAGAGTGTGTGGAGTTGGAGGCTGGAGCCGCACGACCTCTTCCATGTGTCCAGATAAACTGAGGTGAATGCTCTTCCTTTCTGCCTCCCGCCAGCCCAGAAGATCCACATCACACAGGGTGACCCGGCCAGGGTGGGCGTGAAGGCCAGAGGCTTGGCCTCCAGCTCCTGCTCTGGGCAACCTTGGGCTCATTTCCTGATCTGGCCAGTGGAGGGGGCATGGGAGGGCCTGAGAGGTCTGCGCGGGAGGAGTGGGGCAATCCCTGCCATCTTTCTTCCCAGTCACAGTCGGGCCCACAGAACTCCCAGCCAGGACTGCTCCCGCTGCCCTCTGGAGAAGGCACTCTGGGCTCTCCACACCCAGGCCCTGCTGGCCAGTCCAGCCCCGATCCTGGGTCTCACTGCCTTAGTGCCTTTGCACAAGGCACCCCCTCCTGGGGCATCAAGCCCCCCAGCCCGCCACTCCTGTGCCTCCCCAGTTCCTTCTCTGCCTTCAGAGCCCAGTTCAGATGCCTCCTCCTCGTGGGGTCTTTCCTTGACATCCTCTGTGTTCACACTGCCCCTTGCGTGACTCCACTGCCATGCTTTCTTCAGGAGGCCTCAGCCCCTTGCTTGTCCGGCCCCCTGGGAAGCCCCTTGAGGGCAGACAGAGCCATTAGTGTCCCCAGGACCCAGCACAGGGCCTGGCAGCCCAAGTGGCATTGGGGACTGTTGAAGGGATCAGGGGCCGAGTCCTATCCTGACATGCCTAAGCTGGACCTTTCTTGGCAGATTTTGTGGCTGCAGCTGCCGCCCAGGGAACAAACCTTGTACCTGAGATCTCCTCCCTCCCCTCTCCACATCTCTGCCTCCTCCAGGGATCCCTCCCGATTGCAACAGCCCAGGCATCTTTTCTCATCCTCTCTCCACTCCAAGGCCCAAAGCCCACTGGGATGTCTAGGTTTGAGACTGTCCCATTCTCTGCTCCTGGCTAGGTTGAGAAGTGAGGGAGGAGCCAAGGTCCTCTTTGCAGAGCATCCCCTTCTGTTCCCATGCCCACAGCCTTACAAGTCCTGGTTATCTCCTGAATATCAGCCTGCTCTCTACTGCTCCCTCCCTGGTGCCCCAAACCCTCTGCTCAGACCTTTGGGACAGCCGCCTTCCTGGTGTCACTCCCTCCCCACCATTCTGCACATCACAGCCAGAGGGACTGCCGCTGCCTCCACTCGGATGAGGAACAAAATCTTCCTATGGTTGCAAGGCCCTCCACGATCTGCCCTTATTCTCAAGTTTCTTCCTGGCTCAGAATAACTGCTGCCTCCTCCAGGAAGTCATCTCAGCCCTGCTGCCACCAGCAGAAATGCCACACCCTCACCTGCGTCTTGCTGGATACGGACAACCATGCGTGAACTGGTGCTCAGTTTCTAGCCCTATTTTACAGAGGAAGAAACTAGGCACAGAAAGATTAAGTAACTTGCCCAGGTGACACAGTGCATGCAAAGCTGGGATTGATTGATTGATTGATCGTTTGATTTTTTTGAGACAGCATCTCACTCTGTCACTCAGACTGGAGTGCAGTGGCATAATCTCGGCTCACTGCAACTTTCGCCTCCCGGTTTCAAGCTATTCTCCTGCCTCCTCTGCCTCCCAAGTAGCTGAGATTACAGGCGCCCGCCACCACGCCCAGATAATTTTTGTATTTTTAGTAGAGATGGGGTTTCACCATGTTGGCCAGGCTGGTCTTGAACTCCTGACCTCAGGTGATCCACCCACCTTGGCCTCCCAAAGTGCTGGGATTACAGGTGTGAGCCACTGCACCTGGCCAGAGGTGGGATTGAAACCCAGAGTCAGGGCACTTAGGTCCTTAGAGAGTCCTTGCTGCGCCTGGGGGCCCATCAAAGGCTTCCCGCCCCTATGGAGGCCCCAGCACACTACTCCTGGCGCCCCCATTTAAAGCTTCTGGGACAGCAGCTGGACCCTGTCCCCCACTTCCCCCGCCAGGTGATCCAGTGGACAAAGGTCAGTGGTCCCAGAGGAGGTGAAGCAAAAGACCCAAGCCCTGGCACCCACCTGGCATTGACAGGTGTGCTTGGGTTGAAGAACTCCTGGGTCACCAGGGTGGCATACCACGAGACGGCAGTCAAAGTGCAGAGGCCTAAGGACAAAGCAGAGGGGCGCTCAGCTCTGCTCTGGTCCCCCGAGGCCACTGGGGCTGGGGCTGCCTGCCATGGCTGTGATTGTGGAGAAGTGAGGGGCACTCACCTGCCAGGATGAAGAGGGCTCCCCCGGCGATGGCGACACGGCCCTTGGCAATGGGGTTGCTGTCTCCCACCCGTGTGCACTTCATGCCAACTACGCTGAGGACCATGGCCACGAAGCCCAGGAGCACGGCCACCACCATCAGGGCCCGCGCTGATTGGATGTGACCTAAGGTGGGCAGGGTGACACTGAGTCGGGCTGGCGGGGATGGGGGTTGGGTCGGCACCTGGGGTTGGTGGAAGGAGCCCAGCTTGACAGAGGCTTGAGTAGGAGCTGGCCTGGGGATCAGACCAACTGCTGGCAGGTGTGGGTTAGTGAGGAGTGACAGCCTGCGTCAGGAGGACGGGTGTGGGGGTGAGAGTCCGCTCGCCCTTGCAGGCTTTTCTGGTGGTATGATTCACTCTGCTGTTGCTTTCTGGCCTGGGGACTCCCTCTTGGGCTTGACCCATCCTCCCAAGCAGCTGAGGGCAGCTCCAGGGTCCCCTCAGCTTTGGTAGATGGAAGAGCTGGGGGCATCTGAGGCCCAGCTCAACTCAGCCTGAGCCCCGCAGCAACCCCTCCCCAGCAGCCATTCAGACAACAGTCACTTTCCCCTCTGCCCATGGCAGCTAGAAGCTTGCCTCTTCATGGGTGCGTGGGTCTGGCCTGGGCCCTGGGGGGCGTTCAGGAGACCTGGGTCCCTCAGCGAGGCTAGACGACCTGCCTGAACTGACCAGCCTGAACTGGCACAATGGGGCTGGTTGATGGCCGCTCTGCTCCCAGCTCCCATGGGGAGCAGATTGCCCTGGGGGGTCCTGGGCAGATTGCAGGTCGATCACCTCCACCCCAGAGTTAGAGCTTCGGCGGTGCCTGTCAGGCTCAACTCCACACCCCAGAAGGAGAGGGACTGCATGCAGACGCACCTGTCGGTGCACGCATGTGCACGTGCATGTGTGTTTGTGTGCCTGCGTGTGCATGTGTGTTCGCATGCGTGCGTGTGCACCCATATGCTGGCACACAGGCCTGGGAGCAGGACTGGGGAGCAGGTGTGCATTGTACAGTGTGTGTCTGTCTGCTGAGTGTGGGGAGAAGTGGGTGAAGGGTCTTAACTGAGCATTTCAGAGTGCCACAGGTATTAGTATTCCCCTTTGGAGACGAGAACATCACAATGGGAAGAGGTTTGGTGACTGGTTCAAAGTTACAGTGACAGAGCAGGAATCTGGACCCACAGCTGCCAGACCCTAGAGCCCTCCCCTCCTGCAGGGCAGCAGGCTGGCCTGGACTGTCGATGGGCACAGGGCAGTAGTGGGGAATTGTAGAGTGGGGGCTGGAGGATGGAGCCCAGTGCAGACAGCAGACTGTGAGGAAAGCTTGCTCCAGACCCCTCTGCTGTTCCCACCTCCCACCTCCCACCTCCCACCCCGCCGGCCTCAGGCCTACCGTCCAGGGCGAGCAGCGAGTCGTAGAGCTTGCACTGCACTTGCCCAGTGCTCTGGGAGGCGCAGGACATCCAGAGCCCTTCATAGAGGCCCACGGCGGTGATGATGGCGTCGCCTGCGTAGGAAGACTGCTTCCACTGCGGCAGGGCTGTGCTAGCAATGATGCCCACCCAGCCACCCAGGGCCAAGAAGTAGCCCAGGAGCTGGAGGCCTGAGTTGGCCATGGCCTGAGGGAGGGGACCGAGGGTCCCGGGACTCAGAGCTGGGCCAGGGTCCCAGCAGGGGCTGTGGTCATGGCCAGGTGGGAGGAGCAATTGGGCAGGGGGAGCAGTGAGAAGGAGGGTCAGAGGCAGAGAAGGAGAGGTGGTGGGGCGGCAGCGGCTGGAGCAAAGGCAGTGGCTCTGGACTCCAGAATGCAGGGGGAGGCCCAGGGGCTGGAAAAGGCCAGGGCCCGCCCACAGCAGCCGCCTAAGCCAGAGCAGGGTCCCCAGCAAAGCTCATGCCCAGCCCCCTGGGGGCGGAGGGCCGGCCCATGGCCCAGGTGGTGTCCCTGCCCCGCCCCGTTCCCCAGGGATAGGGAAGGGAGGGGCTGAGAGGAATGACCCAGCTGCCCTCAGGGCCTTTCCCCCCAGGGAAACCCCTTTAGGAACCTGATTTGGGTGCCCTAAAATTCGGATAATCGCTCACCCAAACACCAGCCCTGGGAGGATGGGCTTCGCTCTTGCAAGGCTGATGTAACTCTTGGGGTTTTCTGCCCTTTGACTTTAGGACAGAAGGGAAAGGGATGCCAGTTTGCAGCAGGTAAAACTAGAGTTAGACGTCACAGATAACTTTTTGGCAGGGTCTCTGAAGCTAGATGTGGGGAGGCTGAGCTAGGGGTGGGGTGTTGGGAAGAGGGGTCATGGGTACCTGGGAGCTGTGTGTGCCAAAAATCAGGGAGGCCAGACCAGGAAATAAGTACTGTGGGGTCTTTTTGAGATCTGAGGGGGACAGAAAAGGGGCCCTATCAAGGCTGGGCCAGCGCTGGCTGCCGGCCAGCAAGGGGCCTGCTGGGGAGCTGGGGAGACAGCCCCGACCTTCTGGCATCAGCCTGAAGGAAGGCGGATTGCTCAGCCCCTTAATCCCCTTGCTGCCTGGCTTAGTAGCTCCCGCTGGGACTGGAACACTGGGCCCTGGCCCCCAGCTCTAGAGCAGCCTGGTGCAGAGCAGTGGCCTCTGCACATTCCTGGGGTTCAGGCTGCCCCCTCTGAGCACCCCCACCTCCCTCTTCTCTCTCCCAGTCTCTCGGTCCTCAGGAGTAGGGGAATGTTTAACTCTCTTCCACCTCATTAGCAATCCCCTCACGTTCAATTGGGCCCCACTGCTGCGTGGGTGCAGGAGGAATGTCACAACCCTGCTCCCACTCCTGCCAGCCCCCGGCCGCCCCCTCTGTCCCCAGTAGCCCACCCACCTTTCCTGGACTACATTGCGGGAAGGCAGGGTCCTGCTGCAGACCCCTGCTGGCTTCCTCCCCTACAGCCCAACCCCCCTTTGAAGGGACAAGTCCCCAGCCTGCTCCCTCGCATTCTTCACGTGGCTATGCAAACGAGAGGGTGCCAGGCGCTGAGCAGACAATGGCAGCCCTGTGTGCCCGCCCAGGGTGCCCGCCCAGGGCGTAGGCCTCTGGTATGGCCTGCAACTCTGGCCAGAGCTGGGGGAGTGGTCTGCCGTCTGAGGGTCAAGGGTGGGCACTACTTGGCCTGTGGTGGCCCACACTGCGACCCTCTGAGGTTCTCTGTGCTGGGAGGGTCAGAGCCACATGCTCTCAGACCTGCTTCCTGCATGACCTGCGGGTCCGAAAGAGCAAATGGGGTCTAGGACAGTGGCAAAGAAGTAAGTCCTGAGCTCAAATTCCTCTGCCACAATGACAAGACAGTAGGATCGAGGGGAGCCTCCTCCATCCTGCTGGGGCCGCAATGGGCACCCTGCGACCAGTGCATTAATTTAAGCATGCGGGCCACCGTTGCAGGCAGCAGGCCTCCTAACAGTAAGGAGACCACGGCGGAGGGAGGTGATAGACCCCCAGCCAGGAAGCAGCAGGAAGAGTTTTCCGCTTGAAACTGTGTGGTGCTTGCCCTCACGGTCTCTCTCCCACACTCCTCCCTTTTTGAGGGAGGCACCGGGTCCGGATTGAAGGGGGCCGCGGGCAGTGACAAGATACTCCCCAGGGGTGACCTGAATGACTGTGGTGCCTCAGGGTCCTCACTCTAAATGGGAGGTTTGCTGCATGGAGTTGTGGTGGTCTGTTAAGGTAAGCGATGTCTGCGGAGGGCAGGGGCCTGGTGCTGGGTAGCTGCTCCTCATATGCTTCTCCAAAGGCAAAGCCCTCCTTCTCCCCATGCTGGGCCTTGGCGCCTTTTCCCTGCCATCTGCGGGAGTGCTCTCTGTAGGGAAGATCCAGGGGTCATTCTGGTTTCAGGGGGACCTGGGTCAGGAGCCCAGAGGCCAGTCAGAAACACGCCTCAGAGACCACGGGCTGCGGCCCCCTCCATTGACAATTTGAGAGCCAAAGAGGGAAAGGGAGCCACGGTCCACAGGGCCCCAGAGCCAGCAGGAGGCCTGCATGCTCCTCCATCCTGGGCGTTCCCAGAGCCTCTTCGTGATCCAGAACAGGGCTCTCCTCTTCCTCTGAAGCCCTTCTGTTTATCCCTTCTCTTTGTTATTTGAGGCTTTGAGTCTCTCCTACCCTGATGGCCTTCCCTCATTCTTGTTCCAAAGCCTTTTGGAATTCAGATTCTGCTTCTGGAGTGGCACTCCGTAACCTGGCACAGCTTCTCCACCTAGGGCACCTACCACTCCTGGTGCCCCCCTTGCAGTCCAGTGACTCCCAGGCATGCGGGGAGAACAGGAAGGCTCAGGGACCCAGCCCAGTCTCCATTAAGAGCTCACTGAAACTGCCCTGGGGTGGCACACCACACTGTGCTTTCACTCAGGCTACGAGAAGCCTACAGTGCTAGCTTTACCCCTGCCACTGAAAAGCTACGTGACAGCCAAGTCCTCAGCTTCCCTGGACCTGGTTTCTCCACTGAAAAGCAGGGATAATAACACTTGCCCTGTCTGATGCATGAGGGAGTTTACAAGGATCAGATGATAGGTGAGAAATGCCGTTTGAAATCGTAAAACGCCTGCAGAACTGTGGCTAATTAAAGCTCTGTTCCAAAAAGACTCCCCGCACCGTCTGCCCCTCCAGCCTTCGCACCCTGGGAGTGGGCAGACTGCCTGTGGCTGAAGACCCACTGCCACTTCCTCTGCAACAGTGCCTGAGAGCCGGCCTCGCTAGGTATGTGGTGATCACTGACTGATTGGTATGAGGATTCAATGTTTTTGCCTCCTTCCCTGTGAAAAATCGGAGACCTTTCCACCGCCTTCTCTCACTGCCAGTTAGGAGGGTCTGATTCAGTCTTTAGCAATCTAGCACCTTCTCTGCAATCATCATTTGAAATTTTGGAGTTCTTATCACCCTGCCAACTCAGAGTCTGAGATTCCCGGAACTATAAGCTTGGAATGGAGACTACTTGCCTCAGGGCACACAGCTAGAAAGCAATACAGCCAGCTGTGTGGCCACCCCCAACGATTCTGCCTGCCCAGGCACGGCTAAGCATCCTGATCTGCAATCCCATCATACTCTTGGCATCTTTTCATTCGCTGCACTTAGCACATCATTTACCTCCTTCCTGAGGTCCCTGAGCACCTTGAGACTGTGTTAGCAGACGCATTTTTGTGTTCCACTCTCTCGCCCGGGCCTAGCGCCTCTGTGACACATGTGGCCGTCCCATTTGTCTTATCTCCTGTGCTAACCACACTGAGTACAGGATCTGTCTCTTGATGCCCCTCCTGAGAGCTCTGCTAGATGCCTGGGGCACCAGAGACTAGTGGCGTCTTCCATATCTGAATCTTCACCAAGTTTGAGGAGTTGCTTCTCGTCCCCTCCAACCCTCCCATGGGCTCTCTCCTTTCTTCTCGCCCTTGCACGTGCCTTACCAAACACAGACCTACATCACAGTCGCATCTCAGCCAGGCTGCCATCGCCCCATGCTTCCAGGAGGACTCGCCCCACTCTAATTATATATACTTCTCTTGGGCCTGCTGCCTTGAAAACATCTGGCCTTTTGTGAGCTCAGTTAAGAGGCTGCTGCCTGTATCTGGTTAGCATAAGCTGAAACTGTAAAGGTCATCTGCCTTGATGTGGAAACTTCTGGAAAACCAGAATCAGGCTGATGTAGTCTCCTGTAATGTTGATGTCTACCATGGGCTAAGTGTTTCGTGCTGGTTGCTTTGTGAGCATTCCCTTGCTCAACCATCCTGGGAAGGACTGTGATTCCATTCCGCTGGTGAGGAAACACACGCAGGTTCCCTAACTTGCTGGAGGTCACACAGCTCCACGTGGTGGAAGTGGGGGTGTCACCCAGCTCAGTGTGTGAGTAAAGTTCATGCTCTTTGCACTAATGTGGTCCTCTCTGTATGCCGAGTGAGTCACCCAAATAGGACAGCGGGGATCAACCATGATAAAAGGAGGAGTGACTATTTTGACTGGATCATTCCCATCAGCCAACTAACACGCAGTGCTATCTCCCAGCTCAAAAAATAATCGTTTCCTAAAAATCAATTTTTCTTTTTTAATAGAGATACGGTTTTCCCGTGTTGCCAAGGCTGGTCTTGAACTCCTGGGCTTAAGTGATCCTCCTGACTTGGCCTCCCAACATGTTGGGATTACAAGCTTGCGTCACTGTGCTCAGCCCAATAACCTTTTTTTTTTAATTGGAACTTTTGTTTTTGTTCGTATTTATTTATTTGAGATGGAGTTTCACGCTTGTTGCCCAGGCTGTAGTGCAATGGCGCAATCTTGGCTCACTGCAACCTCCGTCTCCTGGGTTCAAGTGATTATTTCACCTCAGCCACTTGAGTAGCTGGGATTACAGACACCTGCCACCACACCCAGCTAATTTTTGTATTTTTAGTAGAGATGGGGTTTTGCCATATTGGCCAGTCTGGTCTCAAACTCCTGACCTTGGGTGATCCACCCGCCTTGGCCTCCCAAAGTTCTGGGATTACAGGCGTGAGCCACCGTGCCTGGCTGTTTTTTTTTTTTTTTTTTTTTTTTTTGAGATAGAGTCTCGCTCTGGCGCCCAGGCTGGAGTACAGTGGCGTGATCTTGACTCACTGCAACCTCCACTTGCCAAGTTTAAGCAATTCTCCTGCCTCAGCCTCCCAAGTAGCTGGGATTACAGGCACCTGCCATGAAGCCCAGCTAACTTTTTTTTTTTAGTAGAGACGGGTTTCACCATGTTGGCCAGGCTGGTTTCAACCTACTTACCTTGGGTGATCCACTTGCCTCGGCCTCTCAAAGTGCTGGGATTACAGGCGTGAGCCACAACGACCAGCCTTGTTCTTTCTTTGAGGCATGGTCTTGCTCTGTCACTCAGGCTGGAGTGCAGTGGAGCAGGCTTGACCTCCTGGGCTCGTGATCTTCCTACCTCAGCCTCCTTAGTAGTTGGGACCACAGGTGTGCATCACCATGCCTGGCTTTTAAAAATTTTTTTAGAGGCAGGGTCACCCTATGTTGACCAGGCTGGTCTTGAACTTCTGAGCTCAAGTGATCCACCTGCCTTGGCCTCCCAATCTGCTGGGATTATAGGCGTGAACTACTGAGCCTGGCCTAGCTGCTTCTTGATGCCTTTTCTCACACCTCACATCCAATCCATCAGCAATGCCTGTTGGCTCTACTTTAAAAATAGGCCCCAGACACCCCTGACAATCCACCACTCTCCTTTTTATTTGTCTTTAGAGCTGGGATCTTGCTTTTTTGAGCAGGCTGGAGTGCAGTGGGGCGATCACAGCTCACTGCAGCCTCGAACTTCCAGGCTCAAGCGATCCTCCTGCCTCAGCCTCCTGAGTAGCTGGGACTACAGGCGCACGACACCTCTCCTGGCTAATGTCACTACACTCTTTCTTGCCCAATCTACACTGCCACATTGACTTCCTTGTTTTTCCTCCACCTTGGGCCCTGACTTGTTTTATTTTCTACCTCAAAGGGTTACACACACACACACACACACACACACACACACACTTTACACGTGTTATCTGTCTCTCCTACAAAATACAAGCTGTATGAAGGTGGGGACTTGTTTTGTTCACTACCATGTTCCCAGGACCAGGCACTTAGCTGGTGCTCAGTAAATATACATTGGTTGATGGAAGAAGTGAACACTCAGGTGCAGGTTCCTACACTCAATGCCCTGTAGCATCTCAAGCACAGTAAAAGCTCTGGACCTAGTACCAGGGATGTAGCCAGAGGAGCTAAATCTCCATTTCCAGTGTTTCCTAGAGTGTGTCGTTCTGCACAGGGAGGCTGAGATACAGGACACGGAGGACAGACAGCAGAGCACGAAGCATGTGGCTGACATGGGGGCGACGTGCCAGGGCACTGCTGACCACTGTTCCCTGCCAGAAGAGGATTAACCATAATCCCAACCATTCACCCAGAGCTTTACCGTTTACAAGTGTTGTCACATCCGATACTGCATCTGGGCCATACAGCTGCCCCAGAAGGTGAGCAGAGGGAGGACTATGATCCCCATTATACAGATGACAACCCTGAGGTGCTGAAGGTTAAGTGTCTGGCCTGTGGCTGCACAGCAAGTGGCTGAGCCAGGTACCAAGCCAGGCCTTCTCGTCCTGCACCTGCCACTGGGTCCTGCCTAGAGCAATTTTTATCAAGTGAGACCTCTGGGACAGAATTTTTGTCTCTGGGCAAATTTCCACTGTCTGAACAAACCAAGTAAAAAACACCATGAATCATTTATTCTTTGGTTGTCTACACAGACACTTAAATACTGTATTGCTGTCATGCAGCAGCCTGTGGAGGCCCCTTGGGGTGTCTGGGCCTGTGTCCTGAGCCCTCAGCCAGGTCCAGGGGGTGCGGTGTCTGGTCATGTCCACTCCAACAGCAGTAGCACCATGTAGAAGGCTGTGAGCAGGGTCCCCTCGGCTGAGTGGCAGAGGTAGGCTCACTGCTCCACAGCCCTGAGGGACTGGCCAGCTCAGAGCGCGGGAGAGTTCCTCTCCGTGGGTCTAGTCACCCATCTATCTGACCTGGACGCTGTCATAGCTCATCCTTGGGCTTTGATTCACTGCCTGAGAGAGACTCTTGTGCAGGTTCAGGGGGGCCCTGCTGGGCATCCAGGGGCTGCTCCTGGGAGAGGTCCATCTCTTCTGGGCTGAAAAGCATCTTCACCAGGTCATCTGCCTGCACCCTGTCCTGCAAGGACAAACCCCTGTCCATTCAGAGAGGCCTCCGGACCAGGCACTCGCTATCTTTCAGCTGCTACTTCCCAGGGGACAAGGAAGGTTCCTTAATGGCCCCAGGCTCATCTCCTTCCCAGCAGGTCCTACTCTCTGGACAAGGACAGCTGAAGTGGGGCCCAAGGACGGAAGCAAGAACTCAGCATCGCTCCCTGTCTTGACCCCTTTCCCCACCTGGATCCCGTTCACAGCAGGCCCAGGGAGGACAAGGCAATGTGACCATAATGACAGGGCATTGGAGCTGGTGTCCCAAGTGCTCCTTTCGTGTCTCGGCCACTGGCAATGGGATTGGGGGAAGGGAGAGGCAAAGCCAGGGCACTCTGGGAATGGGTCACTGCAGCACCGGCTGCTCTCACCCGCTCGCTGTGTCGAGGGTCCAGGGTGAACCACAGGGCGATGGCACAGCGCTGCCCCCTGGTGACAGCCTTCACTCCATGTGGGTTTTCAGTGCCTGAAGAGAATCCCACGGCCCTTCCACACTGAGGTTGCACCTCTGCCTAAGGGGGACAGAAAGGGAAGGGGGGGTTGCACAGGACAAAGACTGTAGTCCACTCTCAGAAGAGACATGGGCTCACTATGGCTCAGGACCGAGGGCAGCTCTTCAGGTTGGCTTCCCTAAGGCCAGAACTAAAGAGAAAGGGTGACTGGCGAGAGGAGTGATGGACACGTCTCAAAGCCCCTCTGGCTGGGGGAAGGGTACTGCCCACTGGGAAGTCCAGTAGGTTATTTTTGTCCACCGCACTTTGGGAACATCAGCTGTAGAAAATGGACTTTTTATCTCCCAGGGACAAGGACAAAGGAGCACTCACCGTCACGGTCTTGGCATCCAGTTCAGTGAAATAAAAGTTTCCGCCATCGAAGTCTCCATTGAGGTAAAGGATGGCGCTGGCAAAGGCAGAGACATCTCAACACGGCCCTTCCCCACCTCCCTCTCCCCAGAGTCTCTGCCTCCAGGTGCTCTCAACCAGCAGCAGGACGGTGGTTTTGTGTGGGAGGGAAGACTTTTAAGAACCTACACTGATGCCGCACAAACTCCACCTTTCCACTCTCCACCCTCGCCTCAGAGTCCCCTGTGCCCTTCTCAGGGTGCTTCTGTACCAAGTCCACTCACACTACTGTTCTTGTCACACCACGCTATGATTCCCTCTTTGCCTATCTTCTTATCCAGCAGGTTTGGGGATACAGGATTGGACTCTGGGAACAGCTAGCCCAAACCAGTATGTGTGTGTGCTAGGGTGGGGTAGTAGAGTGCAGGGCGCTGTGGGGCCTCTGAGGAGGGCACAGACTTCCTCACCCCGCACCTGCCCCACACTCACCTGTAGTCCCGGAAGGTGTAGGCTGGGGGCTCTTTGACACACACGAGGGTCTCAGCATTCAGGATGCAGTTGTCTACGTGGACTGGATGACTATCATCCTTCCTCTCCGCCTGGACCTCTGGGGCCAATGTCACACGTTAGCACGGCAGCACCTCGGGAGATGGCACAGCTCTCTTCTTGGCAGGGGAGGTGCTTCCCAAAATGTGTCTGAGTCTATGGAATGCCCAGTGAACTAGGGGGGTGTCTTTGGCTAAGCCACAAGCCTAGGGGCCAGGACAAGTCTGCAGGCTTCCTAGGACAGTTCTTGGCAGAAGTGAGCAGGGTGTGGCAAGCAGGAATGAAGGGCTCCAACCAAGGGCAGATCCTGGGCAGAATGGCACAACCCTTGTTTGTAGCTGCACTTTACAAAATACAAAGGCCCAGGGAAGCGAGAATGAGGGGTCGGGAGGTGGGAGGGATGCAGGGCAGAGTGGTCAGCCTTCCCTCAGGACGGCAGAAGATGGGACTGAGTGGGAGGAAGTGGGGCAGAGCTGCCTAGCAAAGGGAAAGCATGAACTTCAGGGGGGCTCTGGGGTGGGGTGGGTGGAGAAACCATGCAGGGAGAAGGTCACAAAAGGGAACAGACTGGGCTCACTGTCAAATACCAGGCAGACCACGTCTTTCCCCAATGTAAACCTTTGTGTAGGCACCATCACATTGTGGTGGGTGCCTCCTTCTCCATTCCCACTTGTCCAGCCAGTCACTAGGTCCTGTCCATCCACCTCCTGCACCTTCCCAGGGCCTCGCTTCTCCCTCCTCCCACTGCCACTTCCTGAGTTTAGGGCTTTACCCTTGTCCACGGAGGTCACTGCCGACCAGCTTCCCTTTTTGGTTTGAAATCTCTCCGCACACACAGCAGCAAAATGAATCTTTTAAAAGTCAAGGCCTCACCACGTCCTTCACTGCTTGATGAGGCCTCTCTGGCCTCCTGGGGCCTGTGCCTGTGCTCTCCCACCGGGGGCTTGTGACACACCCAGTTGTGTGTCTGACTGGTCCCTTTGGGTGTGCCCAGATTCTGACAGAATTCCAAACATCCTGAGGCAGAGGAAAGCTGTCTGATCTGTGCCACCTACCAATGGCCGTCAGTGCCAGGGGCCTGCTGAAGGCTCCAGTATGACAGAGCCGGCTCTGGGCCACATGGGATCCTTGCAGCACTGGCCGAACCTCTCGCCTTCTCAGTCATGCAGAAGGGAATGTGGGTGGGTGAGGGAATGAGGCGTAAGCTCCAGGCCACTCTCACTTGTAAATCACGCAGCTCTCTCACAAATTTGGTATTTAACAATTAGTAAAAGAGAACCTGCCACATAGCTATGGTTGAGCTAAAGGATAAAAAATCCTTGAAGGTAGCTCTCCAGGATTTGGCAGCTTTCTTAGTTCCCCTGACTACCGGGCTGCACAATGCCTCCAATCCTGTGCAAACACCATCCCACCACCCAGTGTACTCCGTAATCGTATTCATCCTGCAAAACTCCCATCGCTTCCTCGGGAAGCCTTCTTTTTGCTGTTGTTATTATTTTTGCTTTTAACAAACCCTTCTGTTGAGGGCTGACTTTCAACAGGTGGCAGCGAGGGAGCTGCTCAGCTCTGTATGAAATCCCGACCGGGAAGCAGGTCCTCTGCGAATGGTTTAGCGCCAGCTTCCCCATGAACGTGCGTTGCGTGACGAGTGAGGGGAGGCCACCTTTCTGGCTGCACCCCGTTTCCCTCTGGGAAGCCTTCGTGATAGCCAAGTAGGTTGACTATAACTTCCTCCATGCTACTGTGGCATGCATCACACTGGGATGCCACTCATTTGTTTACATTGGTTCCCCAACTGGAGAAAAGGGATTGCATCCTATTCTCTTTGTCCTCAGCATCCAGCACAGAGCTGAGATGCAGCATGTGTGGGAGCCTGCGGGGGTGATGAGTCCCACCTTCGATGGCAGTGCGGCACACCAGATGAGAGTAGGAGAAGTAAAGCGGCGTGTCCAGGCGGAAGTAGGACTCCATGATGCGCCGCACCTTCTCCGTCACGTTGTAGTACAGGTGGGCACTCTGCAGAGGAACTTTGCCTTCTTGCCCCAGCTGCCAAGGAAACAGGTGGTCAGCTGCCCTGAACGCCTGATATGGTTTGGCTCTGTGTCCCCACCCAAATCTTATCTTGTAGCTCCCATAATTCCCATGTGTTGTGGAAGGGACCCAGTGGGAGATGACTGAATCATGGGGGTGGATCTTTCCCGTGCCATTCTCATAACAGTGAGTAAATCTCACGAGATCTGATGGCTTTAAAAAAATGGGAGTTTGCCTGCAGAAGTTCTCCCTTTGCCTGCTGCCATCCATGTAAGACGTGACTTGCTCCTCCTTGCCTTCCACCATGACTGTGAGGCTACCCCAGCCACATGGAACTGTAAGAGTCCAGTTAAACCTCTTTCTTTTATAAATTGCCCAGTCTTGGGTATGTCTTTATCAGCAGTGTGAAAACGGACAAATACAACGCCCCTCTTTGGGCTGCCAGAGACAATGAGGAGTAGGCCCATCTCACATCCCCACACCCCCACTGAAGCTGCAGCCTCTGCTGCCCATGCCCAATACCTCTACCATATTCCTCTTCCTCCTCTCCTTCCTCTCTCTATGAGCACTCTGTGCATCCTGCACAGAAGCACAGCCCTCTGAAATCAGCCTTTCTTCGGAAAGCATTCTCATAGCTTTGGCCAGCAGTCTTAACTGCTCACTTTGCTTTTATTACACTCGGTCGAACAGCGAGGATTCGAAAGAGAACCTCACTCAACATAACTCATCTTCACTTCCTGGCAACAGGAATGTTGGCAGGTGGACCCTCTTCACCTTTCCTGGCACCAGCCCCAACTCCTCCTCAAAGCCTGAGCTTCCCCCTTCCCCACCCCTTTCTCCACACTCTAGAATGCCAAGTGTTGATCTTACCTTGAGGGCTTTGAAGACAGTGACACCATAGAACTTTTCATTGGGAGTATGTGGGGAGGTTTGACCCCGGTAGCCATCTCCTGAGGTTGCTGCCACCTACAAGGCCCAAAACACAAGGTGATGTTAGCCACGACAGCTGAGGGCTTGAGAAGAGGTGGTCAACTGCAGCCAGCAAGAGGAAGGTGAAGGCTACCACCCAAGGGGCACTTGATGGGGGGAAGCTGGACCCTCAGGGGAAAGTGCAGTCACTGGGCTTCCCTTACGTTGGTCAGTCTCTGCAGCTCCTGACATTCATGGTCAGAGATTACACCGTCCATCACCACCCGCTGGGAACCATTCAGGAGTCTGGAGTTCATGGTGAGACTGATGCCTTCATACAGCAGGGGGCCACCTACAAAGCAATGACAAAACTTTAGCTAAATCTAGCAGCAGCTCTGACCAAAGACTCTCCATTAGATATTGCCTCCTTGTCATCAACAGAAATTCCAGCTGTTTCCTTTTCACCAGCAAAATCTCCCGCTAGGTCATTTTCAAAGGCAGAATAGTCCAGAGGACAGAACATAGAGCTGAAAGATGAGATTCCCAGTCCCAGCTCCATGACCAAATAGCTGCTAGCTCTTGGGCCATGACACACTGTTGAGGAAACATCAGAAACACAATCCTAAAACATGAGCTCGAGAATGAGGAAGAACTGACTTTGACTCCTAGATCCTCCATTGATTAGCTGTGTGACCTTGGCAAGTTACTTAACCTCCCTGAGGTTAATTTTAATTAATTAAAATGTTCTCATCGGTCAAACAGCATCTACCTTATATGTTTGTTGCCAGTATAATGTTAAGAACAAGGAAGGCAAGTTAAACACTTAGCACGACATTTGGCAGATGGTAAGTCCTCAAAAGTTTGGCTACCATGATATCATCATTTTCATTTAAAATAAGGATCTTGCAATCTGCATGACCCATCTCTCAGACAATTGTAAGAATCAAGAGAAATAACAAAGTGAAAGTGGTCTGAAAACAAAGGAATGCTGGACAAATTATTTTCATACACTAATCTTGTTTAATTAACCTCTGTTAATTTAAGCAACTATAGGGCAAAGGTCAACATTTCTCTCTTACAGTTCTCACGGTGTTTCTCTGTGCTAGGGACATACTAATACTAGAGACTCAGTTCAACCCCACTCGATAACTGAGGCTTCAGTGTGTACCAGGAACTGTGCCAGACAGGGTGAGAGATGAATCCTAGAAGCAGTACCTGTTCTCTAACAATTATGCAAATAACTAGCACAAGACAGATCGTAAATGCCCTAAGAAGTTCAAAAGAAAGGAGGGCACTCCAATCATCTGGGAGGTTAAGAAAGGCTTTACGGCTGGGCATGGTGGCTCACACCTGTAATCCCAGCACTTTGGGAGGCCGAGGTGAGTGGATCACAAGGTCAGGAGTTTGAGACCAGCCTGGCCAACATGGTGAAACCCTGTATCTACTAAAAACACAAAAAAAATGAGTCAGGCATGGTGCCACATGCCTGTAATCCCAGCTACTCAGGAGGCTGAGGCAGGAGAATTGTTTGATGATCCCAGGATGTGGAGGTTGCAATGAGCAAAGATTGCACCACTGCACTCCAGTCTGGCAACAGAGCGAGACTCCGCCTCCAAAAAGGAAAAAGAAAGGCTTTGCAGGGTGTATCTCAGATGCCCTCATGGGCAGGGATGGTGGGAAGCATACTAGGAGAGCCAGGCATAAACACAGACTGGTGGGCAGCAGGCAGGCTTATGGAACAAGGTGCAGTCCTGTGTGAAGAGAAGGTGTAAACAGGACAACAGTAGAACATTCAGTTAAGGGGCAGGCACGGAGGATGGGTCAGAGGCCAGTGTGTGGAAGACTGGCCTAGCTACCATGAGCAGAGGGAAGGACAGGCCAGGCGAGGAGAGGGTGGGTACAGATAGGAGGTGCCAGGCCCTGAAGGAGACCTGAGGCAATGAAAAACAGAAAAGGCTGGGGAGAGAGCTGAGAAGCAGCACTGCAGAGCAGAGCCACAATCAGTAGGCCTTCCCAGCAGCTTGCAGGGGACGGGCACAGGAGGAAGAGGAGTCAAAGGAGGCCTGAAGGCGTTGAGTCTCGGTAACAGGACGAATGGTGAAAACTGGGAGAAAAGAGTTTGGGAGTGGGGAGACAGGATGAGTTAATACCTATAGAAGTGGACAACACTAGTCACTCGTGTTTCTGTGACACAGGAGTCTTACTTTCTTTTTTATTTTTTTTAAAGATGAGGTCTTGCTATATTGCCCAGGCTGGATTCAAACTCCGGGGGTCAAGCGATCCTCCTGCCTCAGCCTGCCGAGTAGCTGGGATTACAGGTGTGCACCACTACATCCTGGAGTCTGATTTCTGAACCAAAGGACAATTCTCAGTGCTCTTTCCAGTTGAAAGTCCCGCTGGTGAGTTAGGAAGGATGCCCACTGAACTGGGACCCTGAGGCTGGCTCATGGTGAGTTCTGTAATGCTGGGGTGCAGCGCTGCCTGGCAAACGTGAGGTGACCTGCCTGGCTCCCTGAAGACAGTCAGACATGCCCCTATCTCTGTCCTCTCACCTTCCCGGGTCAGTCTGCTCACATCCAATGACTCCTTGGTCTTCTCTTCCACTAGGGTCTCAATTTCCTTCATAAGGTTCCCAATCTCCTGGGAGATGCGTACGGCTGTTTCCCGTTCTGACCTATGGGCACAGCCGCTCTGAGGACTGCATTCGAAGGCCAGCCCTGGGCTCCACCCCAACTTCCCAAACTGGACCTGCCCACCCCTTGCCAGGAGTTCACATCTGCCTAGGCTCAGGAAGCCTCAAGTGCTTCATCAGACTGATCCAACCATGCAGTTTCTTCAAGGTCCTCACTTCTGTTTCTCTTGCAATCTCTTGGGAATCACCTCTTCCGGAGTCCATGAATCCTAAGTAGGTCCGGAAGAAATGAAAAAGGTAAGATGATCTACTTAATCTTCCAGGTGTCTCAATGCATAAAATAGGCCCACAGAAGTAATCCAGCTCATCACCCTCTTCCTTTCAGGAGACAAAATGGGAGGTTTCCACATCTAAGTCACTTCTAGCTGCCCAGTGTTCCCCTTTCATCTGTCTCTCATCCCTGCCTTGCACAGATCCCAGGCTAGGCTCAGCCTCCAACAAGTTTTCTGTCAGAATTGCACAGTGTTCCCCTCGTCCCCATTCGTCTCCCCCGCTCACTCTGTCCCTGCGCCCTTCCAGCTCCTGTACCCTAGCTCACCGGATCCACAAAGGGGATTCCAAAAACATCATAAGCGAAGAAGAGCAGCTCTTTCTCCAGAAGGCTTCGCTGTCGGTACTCTTTGGCACTCTGCGGGTACAAAGGCAAACAAGTCCCCCAGAACTCAGCCCTGGCTTTTAACCTCTGGGGGTTCCCCTCCCTGGCACCCCACACTGATGCTCCCATGTGACCTGAGGCCTCCTTCTCCCTACCAATGCTCTCTGTCTGTTCCTCAGTTTGGGACAAAAGTCTAATTTCTGTGTCCAAGGGTTCCTCTGCCTGGCACAAGCAATAGTACCTCTGAGGTACCGGAATAACCAGGCTTTACTTAAGGGAAAAAGCCCTGCTCCTCCCCCATCCCAACCCCCATTAGTCTCTAGGACAGAAAATCTGATGATTCTTAGAAGTAGAAATATTCTTCAAAGAAGGAGAATTCCTTCTTGACTTCTACAGGAGTCCACAAAGCAGGAAAAGGAATCAGGCATTAGGCAACTGACATGTTATTCATTTAATCTTTATAGCCACATCTGAGGTTGATACTATGCTCATTCTACAGAGGAAGCATCTGAGGCACAGAGATGTACCACTGTCTAAGGTGACACTACAGGACATGGGAGAGCAGGGACCTACAGTCAAACCCAGGTCTTCTGTTATCTTTTTTTTTTTTTTTTCATAGCAGAATGTGCATTTGGACAGACAGAGCCGGGTCTTTACAGTCCTAAAGCCCATGTGCTTTCTGTTCTGCCACCTGCCTCCTCTCAGACCCTAACCAGGCCACACCCCTCCCTGAGAATGAGCAGCTGCAGTGGGAGGGCCTGGCACTCTGGCCTTCCCACGTGGACTCCCGGGCAAGGCTTACCCAGGGCAAGGAAACTGAGTACCTTCCAGGGTCACATCTTTCCCTAGGTGCCCTGCTAATCTCCAAGCAGCAGGAGGAGGAAGGAAGAGAAAAAGAAGACATCATCAGTTGAAATAAAACATGAAGCAGTTCAAGGAGGAATTAAAGGAGTCAATGAATCCTATGTCATCTACTATATTTACCTAAGAGGAAGAGAGACGCTTTCTCCTCAGGAGTTTACATTACTGGCTTCTGTCACCAAGTGCTATGTTATCTCATTTAATCCTCTCCAATTACCCTATAAGGCTGCTATGAAGCAAACCCCACTTCCATCCTTTATTCATTCCACGCTCATTTACTGAGTGTCAGCCATGTGTCTGGAGCTGTGCCTGCACTGGGGCCAAGCAGGGAACAGATTCCGGTCATCACTGACTGGCCACAAGCCACTGCACAAGTTGCTTCCTCTCTCAGATGCTAACAGTCCTCATCCCTAAAGTGGGAAGAAGACTGCCCACCTTGCAGGGCAGCTGTGATGATTAAATGGGATGATGGATACAGCCCACCCTGCACAGAGCTTCACCTGGACAGGGGCTCAACAAATGTTAGTTACCATCTTTCCAAAAGGGGACTTCTAGTTACAAATGCGAGATTGGCCACATGGGTTTATTTCCCCTCACTCCCCTCAGGCTCCCCTTAATGGCCATAAGGCAGGGAAAAGGTATTAACCAAGCAAGACGAAAGAGACTGAAAGTGCCATCTTAAAGCCAGATGGTCACCATCTAGTGGCCAAAGAGGACAACTACAAAGACAACACACACGGGAGGGACAGCAAGAGGCTGTTTCTACTGGAGCCTCTCAGACTCCCCAGGGCTGGGAAGGAAGAGCCTGGGTGTTTCCCTTCAGCGCAGCAGCCTTTGTGTTTTACAGATATTTCTCCCGGTTTTGGAGTGAGACAAGGAAAACGCTGAAAGATGGGAGAGAGAACAAACAATGGCAGGAAGAAGAAGAGATGGGAAAGAAAATGGAGACAGAAAACAGGTGAACAGGAAAAAAAAACAAAAAACAAATAACCCAGCATTAAGTGAAAAATGATAGATCTTGGCCAAACAATATCGAGTGTCCAAGTTAGGGGTGCCAAGAGGGGAAAGAACATGCCCGCCGCGCAGTTCTACAGGACTCAGAGAACAGACTTCTGGGCCCAGATAACGCTAATTGAGGCTCCTGTGTACTCCCCACACTCCCTCCTGTGCTGTGCTCCTTTCTCCTCTGAATAACAAGCCGAGTGGGTGAACTCACATCTGACCCCGACACTGACACCTGGCTCCTGCCCTGCACACGCAGCACCGACTCCCCTCTGCCACCCCACTCTTCCGCCCTCAGGTCTGCATTCAGGAGTTCAGCTGGCAGCTGTCATAACAGAAGGAAGTTTCTCACCTCACGGGGGCCAATGGATCTGGCGTGTTCTTCTCCAAGCATAGCTGCATAATAGGCCAAATTTTGGTTCATCACCTCGTCATTGGGGAAGAAGAGAAGATAGGTCTTGGCACATTCAACAGCCTGTGTATAATTCCCAACTGCAAAGTGGAAAGAAGAATGGCTGAGAGGAAAGGGTCAAAAGGAAAGGATCAAATCCTGGCACCAGGGACCACTTGGTGCTCAGTCTCCGCAAAGCTTAGGCAATGGCAACATGACAAGGTGGTGCCTGCTACTTAACATGATGGCCTGATTTCAGGGGCAGAAGTTATGGAATACACATAGAATGTGTGATTAATTTTAAGGTGAGGTGGTCAGTGTCCTCAGGGCTGCCTAACAATGAAAGAGAAAAGAATCAGAATTCTCTGCATGCCCACATCTTTAAAGATGCACAAATAATTCAAATACTCCTTAATATTCTGCCTCAATACACTCAATCATTAGATCAATTTCTCTGTCTTCCTACCTTCTTTTTTCTATAGATTTTCAGAAGACGGGGAAGATTACAATAGCAGACTGTCTCTTTGGCAGAATAGTTCTTGTTGATATTTGTTAGTCACCTCCACTCAACTGTAAATATTGTACACTCATCAATATGTTTGTAATGCTTAGCACACAGTGGGAACTCTGCAAACAGTTGGTTTTCTGGGTATTAATTGGCAGCCCCACAAAAGCATCAGTGCTATATCAGGGAGAGGGCTGGCAAATGTCCTCTGAGCTAAACAGTGGCACACCCTTACTTTCGCTATTAACTTTAATTCGAAAGCAAAAATAGATTACAAGTTATAGAAGGCACAAGAGATGAGGTCCTAAGTCTCCCTCCCCCAGCTTTTTGGGTTGCTGGTATTGGCTTCCTAGGCCAGTTGCTTATAACAAACTACCCAACGATCACTTGGCATGGTGCCTCCCATAGCTACTGAAAGAAGCCAAACACCTTGAGGAAGTAAGTGGCTGTAATCCCTGTCCACCTTGCCTTTAGCTTCTTAGTTAGCCAGCAGAGAAAGAGGAAGGAAAGCAGGCCTTACTGTTATAGTAGGCAAACTGCAGATAATTATAATGGGATGGGAGGAAGTCTTCAAAGGGCTTCTCTCGACTTGGGTGGGAAGCAAGCTCAGTGACGCAGTTCTGCTTACAGCTGAGGACCTGGATATAATGATCTGAAAGGAATCAAAGAGGCGGAATAACTATGAGGTCACTCTTTAGGACTCAAATTCTGGTTAAAATGAACGCATTCAAATGGAAGCAATTTTTCATCGGCTTCTCAGATTTAATAAATTGAGGGATGAGGGTGAAGATTCTCCATTTATATTATCAGATGGTGACCTTAGAGTCCCAGGAGGCCTGGTTGAAGGTCTGGTTCTGAACTGCACCCACCTGTGATGGCCTGGAAGAGGTCAGCGTTGTACTCAAGGTAGTTGTAGCCATCGTAGTCATAGGGCCCTTCGCAGAGGGCATGGCACTCCTCATAGGCCACAAAGTACTCGTGCAGCGCCGCCTCTAGGTGGGGCACGGCTTCCTGTGGCTGTTCCTCTGAGTAGAGTCGCACTCCTAGTCGAAATTCTTGCTACTGGGAAGAAGGAGCACTCAAACGCAGGCCACAGAGGAGGAACCCACTCTCCTTGACCTCAGCCATCTTCACGGGGGTCCTAATTTCCTGTTCCTCAGGTTACGGATGGAAAGGGGTGACCTGGGTGCCACTATATAATGAAGGCCTTTTGTAAATGGTCTTTACATGTTCCTCCGGAAATTTGAAAACATTTAGCTTTTTTCTTTTTTTTTTTTTTGAGACGGAGTCTCGCTCTGTCACCCGGGCTGGAGTGCAGTGGCACAATCTCAGCTCACTGCAACCTCCTCTTCCTGGGTTCAAACGATTCTCTTGCCTCAGCCTACCTAGTAGCTGGGATTACAGGCACGTACCACCGTGCCCAGCTAATTTTTGTATTTTAGTAAAGGTGGGGTTTCACCATGTTGGCCAGGCTGGTCTCGAACTCCTAAGCTCAAGCAATCCTCCCACCTTGGCCTCCTAAAGTGCTGGGATTATAGGTGGGAGCCACCGTGCCTGGCCAAAAAACATCTAACTCTTAATCTGGATGAAAGATATCTGGGAGTTCATTATGATTTTCTTTTACTTTTCTTCCCTCCCCCGGCCCCCCACCAAATTAGTAACAGATTCTTGCACTTTTTTTTTGAGACAGAGTTTCACTCTTGTTGCCCAGGCTGGAGCGCAATGGTACAATCTTGGCTCACCGCATCCTCTGCCTCTGGGGTTCAAGCAATTCTCCTGCCTCAGCCTCCAGAGTAGCTGGGATTACAGGCATGCACCACCATGCCCGGCTAATTTTGTATTTTTAGTAGAGACAGGGTTTCTTCATGTTGGTCTGGCTGGTCTCGAACTCCTGACCTCAGGTGATCCACACGCCTTGGCCTCCCAAAGTGCTTACAGGCGTAAGCCACCGCGCCTGTGCCAGATTCTTGCGCTTTTTTGTAGGGCTAACAGTTTTCAAATAAACACAACTTACATTTTTTTTGTTTTGTTTTGAGACAGAGTCTTTTTTTTTTTTTTTCTGAGATAGACAGCCCAGGCTGGAGGGCAGTGGCGTGATCTTGGCTCCCTGCATCCTCCACTTCCTGGGTTCAAGTGATTCTAGCACCTCAGCCTCCTGAGAAGCTGGGATTACAGGCATGCACCACAACACCTGGTTAATTTTTGTATTTTTAGTAGAGACAGAATTTCACCATGTTGGCCAGGCTGGTCTTGAACTTCTGGCCTCAAGTGATCCACTCACCATGGCCTCCCAAAGTGCTGGGATTACAGGTATGAGCCACCATGCCTGGCCGACATAACTTACTTTTTTTTTTTTTTGTGATGGAGTCTCACTCTGTCACCCAGGCTGGAGTGCAGTGGCGCAATGTCAGCTCACTGCAACGTCCGCCTCCCAGTTCAAGTGATTCTCCTGCCTCAGGCTCCTGAGTAGCTGGGACTATAGGCACACACTACCATGCTCAGCTAATTTGTGTATTTTTAGTAGAAACAGGGATTCACCATGTTGGGCAGGATGGTCTCGATCTCCTGACCTTGTGATCTGCCCGCCTTGGCCTCCCAGAGTGCTGGGATGACAGGTGTGAGCCACTGAACCCGGCCACAATTTACCTTTAAAAGTCATTCTTTTCTTTTCTTTTTTTTGACTCTTGCTTTGTCACCCAGGCTGGACTGCAGTGGCACGATCTCAGCTCACTGCAACCTCCGCCTTCCAGGTTCAAGCTATTCTCTTGCCTTCACCTTGAGTAGCTGGGATTACAAGCGTGCGCCACCATGCCTGGCTAATTTTTGTATTTTTAGTAGAGATGGGGTTTCACCATATTGGCCAGGCTGGTCTCAAACTCCTGACCTTAAGTGTTCCACCCGCCTCGGCCTCCCAAAGTACTGGGATTATAGGTGTGAGCCACTGTGCCCAGCCTAAAAGTCATTCTTACATTGTTTCTAACATTCTTGGTTCATAATTAAAATGTAAGGAACCATAAGCTCTCTATAAAATGCTGTATCATCACAGACAATCTCTCCTTTGGAATAGACTTTTCCTGCTAAACAAACAGAATAAGAACATTGAGGGCTACTGTAACATTTATTGTAGTGAAAATAAAAAATGTACATGACCAAAAAAATGTGACTAGTGAATGAATATAGTCTCCGCATAAGATGGACTATCATGCAGCCATAAACAATTATGTTTTCAAATAAAACTGAAGACATGAGAAAAGGCTGATACTAATGTTAGCTAAAAAATGATGACAGGGCTGGGCATGGTGACTCACACCTGTAATGCCAGCAGTTTGGGAGGCCAAGGTGGTAGGATCGCTTGAGCCCAGGAGTTTGAAATCAGCCTGGGCAACACAGTGAGACCCCATCTCTACAAAAAATAAAAACAATAGGTGGGTGTGGTAGTGCATACCTGTAGTTCCAGCTATTTGGGAGGCTGAGGCGGGTGGATCACTTGAGCCCAGGAGGTCAAGGCTGCAGTGAGCCATGATCACACCACTGCACTGCAGCCTGGACAACAAAGTGAGACCCTGTCTCAAAAAAATAAAAATAAAAAAAGATGATAAAAAATGCATACACAACATAACACCAAATTAGATGAAAAAAATTATATACGGAAGACTATCTAAACTGGTTTTCTTAAGGTGGCAGTATTACAAATGATTACTTTTTGTTTTATACTTATCTACATTTCTACAATGTTATACAATGAACATTTATTACTTCTGTAATGTAATTAGAAAACAACCTTAGCAATGTCATTTTAAAAAAACGAAAGAATGCATGCCTGTAGTCCCAACTACTCAGGAGGCCGAGACTGGAGAGTCTCTTGAGTCCAGGAATTTGAGGTTACAGTGAGCTATGATCAAGCCACTGCACTCTAGCCTGGGTGACAGAGCAAGACTCTGTCTCTAAAATAAACTTAAAAAGAAAGAGAGAAAGAAGGGGATAAAGTTTTTTTTTCACCATATGGGGTTGAGTCTCAAGATCCTTGAAGTCGGCCTCCTTTACTCCAGACATGGTTTGGTAATAGTCTAGGTTCTGCCGCATCTCCATGTGCTCAGGATTGCCCATGAAGAAGGTGTGTGCTGCAGCGACAGCTTTCTCCAACTTGTTGATCTAAGAACGAAGCATGAGAAGGTAATGCTCACATCCAAACTCTGAATGTTTGTGTCCACATGAGCAGTCTACATAAACAGGAAATCCCTGCTCCCCGAGCCCTCCACTCAGCATGCCCAGCCCTGCCAGCCCCAAGAAGCACACCTATTGCAGGAACTACCCACCAGAGATTAGGAGCACAGTGCCCTGGGCAGATTTGTAGCTCTTTCCCAAGTCAGATTTAGGGGTTCCCCAGATTATAGGAAGTAGCAATGTTGTATTTTAAAACAAAGGTCATATTGTATGGGGAGTGCTGTGAAAGACTGACTGCCCATATGATATGTTTTCATGCTGGGCGCGGTGGCTCACATTGGTAATCCCAGCATTTTTAGAGGCCGAGGCAGGTGGATCACTTGAGCTCAGGCGTTCAAGACCAGACTGGGCAACATGGTGAAACCCTGTCTTTACAAAAAACACAAAAATTACATGGTACTGTATGTCTGTAGTCCCAGCTATTCTGCAGGCTAAGGTGGGAGGATCGCTTGGGCCTGGGAGGCAGAGGTTACAGTGAGCCGAGATGGTGCCACAGCATTCCAGCTTGGGTGACAGAGCAGGATCCTGACTCAAAAAAAAGAATACATATATATATTTCATGATTCAAATGTAATGCCTGACCTGAAAAAATTCTGTGGCTTCAAGGATTTAGGGGTAGAGAAAAAAGAGCAGCTAACAGACTATGCCTAAGAATTTTCCTAGAATTTTTTTTTTTTTGCATAAAATAAAATGAAGCATTCTTGAGACATTTAGGGAAAATGTGGATGGCTAAAAATTCTAAGGTCCTTTACTAAGTCCAGACATGTACTTTCTGACTCAAAGCTCAGGGCTCATGAGGTTCAAACAAATAGGTCTAAGAAATCTGAGGGGCTGGTCGGGGGCGGCAGTTTGCGCCTGTAATCCCAGCACTTTGGGAGGCCAAGGGGGGCAGATCACTTGAGGTCAGGAGTTTGAGACCAGCCTGGCCAACATGATGAAACCCCGTCTCTACTAAAAATACAAAAATTAGCAGAGTGTTGTGGCGCACACCTGTAATCCCAGCTACTTGGGAGGCTGAGGTAGGAGAATCGCTTGAACCAGAGAGGTGGAGGTTACAGCGAGCTGAGATCGCCACACTGCACTCCAGCCTGGGTGACAGAGTGAGACTCCGTTTCAAAAAAAAAAAAAAAAAAAGCAATCCAAGGGGGAGAAAGAAATAGGCTACAGACTACAACAATACCCACAGCAATGGACTCCAGTATATCAAAGTAACACAGGTTTCATATATAGAATCCAACCAAATAAATCACTGATGATCTAGTAATTAACTGTGTGGACACTGGTATCAAAGAGACCAGCCATGGCCAGGCACAGGGGCTCATGCCTGTAATCCCAGCACTTTGGGAGGCTGAGGTGGGCGGATCATGAGGTCAGGAGTTTGAGACCAGCCTGACCAACATGGTGAAACCCCGTCTCTACTAAAAATACAAAAAATAGCTGGGCGTGGTGGCATGCGCCTGTAATCCCAGCTACTCAGGAGGCTGAGGCAGGACAATTGCTTGAACCCAGGAGGCAGAGGTTGCAGTGAGCTGAGATCGCACCATTGCACTCAAGCTTGGGTAATGAGAGCGAAACTCCGTCTCAAAAAAAAAAAAAAAAAGAAAAGAGGGCCAGCCGTGGTGGCTCATGCCTGTAATCCCAGCACTTTGGGAGGCCGAGGAGGACGGATCACGAGGTCAGGAGATCGAGACCATCCTGGCCAATATGGTGAAACCCCGTCTCTACTAAAAATACAAAAATTAGCCGGGTGTGATGGCATGTGCCTGTAATCCCAGCTACTCGACAGGCTGAGGCAGAAGAATCATTTGAACCAGGAAGTCAGAGGTTGCAGTGAGCCAAGATCGCTACTGCACTCCAGCCTGGCAACAGAGCAAGACTCTGTCTCAAAAAAAAGAAAAAGAAAAGAGACCGGCCAGCAGCAAATCTGGGCTTAATGACTCACTGACTGGCTGGGCAGTAGACAAGATATTTAAAGTTTACTTTCTAAACTCAGTTTCCCTAATCTATCATCTGGAGATAGCATTCTCTAGCTATCTCCTAGCATTGTTGAGAGTTCAAAGAGATAATAATACATGCAGCCTGTAATACATGGTGCTGGGCACAGATCAAGTGCTCCATAAATTTTAGATGGTATGATTAATATGCTAAGAAAACTTATTTCCTTATCACTGGTACTAGTAAAGGCACACTAAAGGAGTCAGCCCTGGTTAGGTGACCCAAGGTAAATAACTCCCCATCTCTGTACCTCAGTTTCTTTAACTGTAAAATTAGAAATTTTCTCAGGTCTGTCCCTTTTATGGAATTACTCTATCTCTTGTATCTTTCAGCACTGCTCCTGCCTGTCTCTGTTCTCCCTCATGTCCTCACTCCTCTCTCCACCCCCAGTCTTCTTTACTCCCTAAGCACTGAGGTACTTAACCTCCTCTCTTGTGGACAAATGCCTGTCTCCTAATCATGTGCCACCAGTTTCTCCTTCTTCCAAGGCTCATTCACCATGGTTTCCAGAATGAGTGTTTTAAAACCCAAATCTGAGGATGGCTCCCTGCAGTCCGCAGAATTCTCTTCCAAATTTGGCCTCAGTGACCATTCTAGCCTCTTCTCCTACTACTCCCCACACACACCTCGACATTGCAATCACAACAATTCATTTTTTTTCCTGAATACATCATGCTTTGGTTCTACTTTTCCCTCTATCTGGAGGAGCCTTCCTTCCTCTCCCCCTGACAATACTTAGGACGGGCTTCAATATTACCTCTTCTTTGAAGTCTAATTTCTCTGAGATAAAGCTAGAGTCTCCCTCCTTTGTGCTCCCACAGCCCTAAGTATATGCCCTTGCAGTATCCCTTACTACAGTAACTCTTAACATCAAAGCAAGACAAAGCAAAGATGTTAGTCGAGCATTTAAGTACCTGTACAAGAACTGGAATGCAGTAGGCATGCAATACATGTTTGTCAAATAATTTTAGAAAGTGCTATGATGAAGCGACATAACCAAAGACATAATGCAATTATTTTGATTTCAAGTCCAGCGCTCTTCCGAGTAACTAGGAAAAATGAAGGGAACTGTGTAGGCAGAATGTTGTGGAGGGGTGGAAATCTGAGGTCCCCAAGAGTCTCTCAGTCTCTCTTTAGGTCGAATCGAAGGTCTTTTAAACTACAGATATAACAGATATAATGCACAGCTCTTTCTCCCCCCACCCCCAATACAGCGGGACTAATAACAGCATCTACCTGACAGGATATTGTGAAGATTAGGGCAAATGCGTTAATAAAGGCAAACTGCTTAAAATACTGCCTGAAGTACGTGCTGGCTATCATCATCATCATCATCATCATTATCATCATCATCGTCACCATCACCACCACCAAACAAGCCTGGAACGCTCCAAGCCCAAGTGTACACTTGAAAACATGGCATTCTGGCATTCCTAAAAATACTCATGTTCTTTGTAAACCTGACAGACTAGCCAGAGGGTCCCCCCGACAGGCAGGGCCAGACAGCCCCTGCTGGCGACGTGGCAACCTCACGTCCTGAAACAGAGCTGCTGAATCAAACAGCAGGAAAAGCACCACTGGAAAACCAACCGGAAGGAACATATTGTAGACCGCTACTAGCTTCTCAGTCGGACACTTAAAATGACATTAGGATGGGAGACCCAAACTACCGCTTTAATTCCCTGCAGGAGATTTCCCAGGGAACAAAATGGCCATGAGTTTTGCTTGGCCTGTGCCCTAACCCCAGGCTGGACCTCTGGGGTTAGCAACTGCCCATGCGAACTGGGCGAGGAAGGTCTCCTGCCAGGGAGCAGCTCTCCCCGGCTCCGAGGAGAGTTCCCCAGCCAGGAGGCCACTTTCCCCTCCCTGCGGACACTTCCCCGATCCCCCTGGCTCCCCAGGTCCCCTGCAACATTCCTCTCCCCAGAAGGACCCCGGCCGCCCGGCTCCGGGCTGGTCTGCACCTTGAAGTAGGCGACCTGCAGGTAGTTGTAGGGGCTCCGCTTGCGGAACTCCAGCTCCATCTCTTCGCTGAGCGAGTGGGCGGCCGGCGGCCCGAGGCAGCCGCGCAGGCAGGCGGCGCGGCGCAGGAGGCCCCCGAAGAAGCTCAGGTCGCGCAGGGCTGCGGCGCCCGAGGCCTGGGCCGGGCTGGGGAGCGATTCAGGGTCCAGCTCCCACGGGAAGTCGGCGGCACACCGGGTGCGGCAGCGCAGGCGAAGGGCGCGGAGGGCGGCCCGGGAGCGCAGCGCCCGTTCCATGCTCAGGACCA
The DNA here is from genome assembly GCF_043159975.1 of Macaca nemestrina. Lineage (NCBI taxonomy): Eukaryota > Metazoa > Chordata > Mammalia > Primates > Cercopithecidae > Macaca > Macaca nemestrina. The sequence goes on along the minus strand of NC_092125.1, from coordinate 191,044,569 downwards.
CCCCGGGCCAGTCCCCGCGCGCATAGGCTGCGGTCCCCTCCGCGAAGAGCAGATCAGGAGTCACCACGCCCCATCCTGCCTCGGACTCGACCTCGGCTTGGGAGGCAGCGGCCACGACAGCCAGCAGTGTGGTCAGCAGCTTCAACGCGCGTGCCGCCATCGTCTCCTCAGACCTAACGGGACCGATAGCCACCCAACACGGAGGCCGGAGTCCCACCCCCGGAGAAGGCCCGCCCCCGGGCGAAGCCCCACCTCCCAAGCCGGGCGGCGCATGCCCACGAGGCTTGCACCGCCTCTTTTCCTTTCAGTCAACCCAGATACCCTCACCGGCCCTCAGCGAATCCCGGCGCGTCAGCCGGAGCCCCGCCTCCGAGCTCAGGCTTTGCTCAGTCGCTCTGAAGCCCAGTGAACAAGAAATACGGAAGCTCCGCCCACGCACCTTTATGCGTAGGCTCTCCCGACTCGCACCGCCCAGGGAGTGGGGAGGATAAGTCGCTGTCATGGAGGACGCCGCAGCGCTCGGGAGGACCGAGGGGGTCCTTGAAAGCCAAGGACCGCAGCCAGCTGCAGGCCAGGGAGGTATGCGGGGCGGGAGTCAGCAAGGGGAAGTCAGCCCCAGCGAGGCAGCCGGTCTCGGGGCTCCGCGGGAGGCCGAGGGCGGGAGCTCACGGCCTGTTCCTGGCTGTGTGTCGCAGGAGCCCTGGTGGAGCTCACCCCGACCCCCGGCGGCCTGGCCCTGGTGAGCCCCTACCACACCCACCGGGCCGGGGACCCCTTAGACCTCGTGGCGCTCGCAGAGCAGGTGCAGAAGGTGAGGAGGCGCGACCGGGGCAGCGAATAACCGTCTTCATTCACGTTGTGCTCTGCGTCTTTCGGCTCAGACCTCACTACCACCTAGGGTGGGGGTGGCAATTGCTCTTGTCTCCATTTTACAGACGAGTAAAGCCGACTGTCATTGTGAGTCGGTGGCCTGACTCGAATGACCTTCTGTGACCAAAAGCTCCTCTAACGGCAACTTGAGTGCCCATAATCTCCCTTCGTGGGAAGGTTTACACAACACGTTAGCGTTCATTATTTCATTTGCACTTTAGGACAGCCTTGTGAGGTAGGCAGTAGAGAGTTATCTTCCCATTTGACAAAGAAAAGTTCCCCAGAAGTTTCAAGGTCCGCTTTTTTAAAGCTGCTTCCCATAAGATCTTTGTTAACTGAGAGTTTAAACATCTAGCAGGGCAAGGACTCCGAGTTTAGTCCTTATTAAACATAGTATTCCCAAGCCCAGTGCTTTTATATGGATGGCCAAAATAAGTCAAATAAGGAGGAAATGTGAAATAATGGAAAAAACACTGGAAGTTTGGACACGTGACTATGAATCCCACTTTTGATACAAACTTGCAGTGCGACTTCAGGCAGATTACTTCTCTCTGGACCTCAACTATTTTATCTGTAAAGTGAAAGGTTTGAAGTAGGAGAGCTCCAAGATCTAAAGCTTTGTCATTATTCAATGAAAAACCAGATTCCTTCTTATCTCTTGTCAAGACTTCCAGTTATACACCCTCTTCAGTGTGCACAGATGGAGAGTCCTGCTGTTTTAAAGATTATGATGGCCCCTTATCCCTGTATACACTATCAGATTTAGCCTTGATTATGTTCTAAGGTCTTTGCTTTGCTCAAAATTATTTAATGTGCTCAAATTCCCTCACGTCTTTTTTTTCCCAATGATCCTAGAAATCCTTCGAATCCGTTTTTTTTTTTTTAATTAAGAAAAATTCAGATACGTAGGAAAGCTGTTTTAATTCAAAACTTGTACTTTCTTCTTTTTAAAGAACTGGGGAGCAAAGTGCAACTTTTATGGATTAAGAGAATATGCTAATCAGATCACTATTATTGGGAGGGAGGTTGATAGGGATAGAATCTTGTGCACACAACATACTCATGTGCTGTCGAATGACTATCATGTTTATTATAATGGCCTGAACAGATGGAATAAAGAACAGTTTTTGCCTTTCATCCTATAATCTTGTGAAATACAGAGGATGCATTATTATGCTGCCTCTGTTTCCCCAATACAATCTGTATTTGAGAAGCTGAAGAAAAAAACAACTTTAGAGACAAACAAATTGAATCAAACATATTTACTATCTAAAATGTACTTTTTGGCTAGGTGCCATGGCTCACATCTGTAATCCCAGCACTTTGGGAGGCCAAGGTGGGTGGATCATTTGAAGTCAGGAGTTCGAGACCAGCCTGGCCAACATGGTGAAACCCCGTGTCTACTAAAAGGTGTGGTGGCTCACGTCTTTAGTCCCAGCTACTCGGGAGGCTGAGGCATGAGAATCGCTTGAGCCCAGTACATAGAGGTTGCAGTAAGTCGAGACTGCACCACTGCACTCCAGAATCAGGGACAGAGTGAGACTCAAAAAAAAAAAATGAGGCTGGGTGTGGCGACTCACACCTGTAATCCTAGCACTTTGGGAGGCTGAGGCAGGAGGATTGCCTGAGCTCAGGAGTTGGAGACCAGCCTGGGCAACATGGTGAAACCCTGCCTCTAGTAAAATACAAAAAATTATCTGGGCATGGCGGTGTGTGCCCGTAGTCTGAAGCTACTCTAGAGGCTGAGGCAGGAGAATTGCTTGAACCTGGGAGGCAGAGGTTACAGTGAGCCAAGATCACACCACTGCACTCCAGCCTGGGCGACACAGCGAGTCTTTAAAAAAAAAAAAAAAAAGGAATGGAGGGGGCAGGTCCAGTGGCTCACGTTTGTAATCACAGCACTTTGGGAGGCCGAGGTGGGCAGATCACGAGATCAGGAATTCAAGACCAGCCTGGCCAACATAGTGAAACCCCGTCTCTACTAAAAATACAAAAAATTAGCTGGGCGTGGTGGTAGGTGCCTGTAATCCCAGCTACTCAGGAGGCTGAGGCAGGAGAATCACTTGAACCCGGGAGGCGGAGGTTGCAGTGAGTGGAGATTGTGCCACTGTACTCCAGCCTGGGCGACAGAGTGAGACTCCATCTCAAAAAAAAAAAAAAAAAAAAAAACTTTTTTTTTAGCAGGACTCACCCGGGTATTGGTGTGTGTTCAGAAAGCTCAGGAGGCCTGGTATTAAGGCATGAATTTTGGAATCAGACTGACCTGTGTTCAGATCCTTTGCTGTTTATTATCTGTGAAACCTTGGACAGGTTGCCTCATGTCTGTGAGTCTTAATTGCTAAAATGAGAAAGTGAGGTTATCAACTTCATAAAGGTGTTGTGAGAAGTAAATGAGATGAATGTAAAGGGCCTCAGAGTAGTTGAGGCTAGGGTTAGTGCTTACTAGTTGTAGGTACTCTTCTCTTCATTTTTTATGAGGCTTTTTTGTTTTTAAGTTGTTCATGAAATATTTTGCATTTTTTGTTTCTTTTTTCCTTTTTTTGGACCTCAGCCTAATCCATATTTTGCATTTTATATTAACTCTTCAAAATATAAATTCAAATTTTGTTTACGAGATTTACTGCTAGCACCTTAAGAAAAGGGAGGGTTATTATAAGGCTACCCCTAACCTGGAACTACCTTAGCTCTGGAAATACCTACTGTCTCTTTGGCCATATATGGCTCCTCCTTTCTTTCTGTCTTTTTTTTTTTTTTTTTTTTTGAGACGGAGTCTCGCGCTGTCACCCAGGCTGGAGTGCAGTGGCCGGATCTCAGCTCACTGCAAGCTCCGCCTCCCGGGTTCACACCATTCTCCTGCCTCAGCCTCCCGAGTAGCTGGGACTACAGGCGCCCGCCACCTCACCCGGCTAATTTTTTGTATTTTTTAGTAGAGACGGGGTTTCACCGTGTTAACCAGCATGGTCTCGATCTCCTGACCTCGTGATCCGCCCGTCTCGGCCTCCCAAAGTGCTGGGATTACAGGCTTGAGCCACCGCGCCCGGCCTTTTTTTTTTTTTTTTTTTTTTTTGAGACAGAGTTTCACTCTTGTTGCCCAGGCTGGAGTGCAATGATGCTGTCTTGGCTCACATCTACCTCTGCCTCCTGGGTTCAAGCAAGTGTCCTGCCTCAGCCTCCCAAGTAGCTGGGATTATAGACATGTGCCACCACGCCTGGCTAATTTTGTATTTTTAGTAGAGACAGGGTTTCTCCATGTTGGTCAAGCTGGTCTCGAACTCCCAACCTCCTGTGATCCACCAGCCACGGCCTCCCAAAGTGCTGGGATTACAGGTGTGAGCCACCATGCCTGGGCTTTCATTCTTGGAACAAAATGCAAATTCTTTTACCATGGGCTACAAGACGGCAAGATCTGGTCTCTGCTCTCTTTTTTAACCCCGTTCTACACATTGCCTATCACTAACTACTCTTCAACTGCATTGGTCTCAAATGCCTGCAAACTTTTTTTTTCCCAGCTTTTCTCATGGTCGGTCCTCTCCTTTCATTTAGACCCAAGTCTAATGTTACATCCTTAGTGAGGCCTTCTTGTCTGAAAAAGGCCTTACCCTACCCCATCCAAATGACAGTATTATTAAATTGAATTCAAATACTTCTAGGCTACATATACTTTCCAATTCCCCACCAATCCCTATTATTAAACTTCATAAAAATGAAGTAGCTTTTCTACTTATTTGTTATCTTTAACCTGCTTCTACCACATAATTGTGATTATTTCCTTCATAATAGTGCATTGTTATTATGTGTACATATAATATTAACTTTAATCATGTTTACTTTTTGGTATCTATTACTCACTGGAGCTGTGCTTTAAAATATGGTACCCACTAGCAACATTATGTCTGTTAAGCACTTATGTTGTTATTGTGGTTGAGGAACCAAATTTTATATTTTATTTTATTTTAATTCATTTGAATTTAAAAACAATAATTACTTCAAGTATTGGAACTCAAGTATATTGGAACAATTTGAGTATGTGAATCAACTTTTTCACATATAAATTTTATTAAGTCTAAATGCAGATGAAGTATTTCTGATGAAAATTTAGCATCCAAATTGAGATGTGCTGTGAGTACAAAATAAACACTATATTTTGAAGGCTTAATATCAAATGCAAAATATGGATTAGACTGCAAAGGACCAAAAAAAGAAACAAAAACAAACAAAAAATGCAAAATATTTCATTAACAACTTAAAAATAGTGATTACATGTTAAAATGAACATGTTTTTGATATATTAGGTTAAATAAAATGTGTTAGCTGGAGCACGGGGGCTCATGCCTGTAATCTCCACTTTGGGAGGCTGAGGCAGACGTCTTACTTGAGGCCAGGAGTTCAAGGCCAGCCTGGCAAACATGGCCAGACCCCATCTCTACTAAAAATACAAAAATTAGCCGGGCATGGTGACGCATGCCTGTGGTGCCAGCTACTCAGGAGGCTGAGGTATGAGATTCGCTTGAACCCAGGAGGTGGAGGTTGCAGTGAGCCACTGCACCACCGCACTCCAGCGTCTGTGACAGACCGAGACTCTGCCTCAAAAAAAAAAAAAAAAAAGTATTGTTAGAATTAATTTACTGTTAACGTGGCTACTAGAAAATTTAAATTTAAAATTTTATATGCGACTTGCCTCATATTTCTGTTAAACTATATTAGACTTGACTTGCCATCTTAAAGGCAGGGATTTCTCTTTCCTGTTAACCAGTACACCCAGTGCCTAGTGTGGTGTCTGACACACAGTAGCTGCCTAATATACATCTGTGGGACAGATAAATGACTCAGTTTACTTGTATGGTTTCTGTTCACTCATAACACTGGTTTATACCTGAATTTTGCCGTAAGACTCCTCAACTAACCAACAAATTCTCTTTAATATTTTTTAGTTCAAGTTCTAGTTTAATTTCCTCATTTCTTTACCTTAATTGTGTATAATCAGCTCTTCGTAAAAGTAAGCTGGAAATTTTTGACAGATTTCTATTGCCTGAGTGGTAATCCTTCCCAGCACATGAATTGATCACATTAGTCTCTCCTAACTTTGAGAATTTGATCTATTTTAAGAAATGTCCTGGCTGGGCGCAGTGGCTCACACCTGTAATCCTAGCGCTTTGGGAGGCCGAGGTGGGTGGATCACCTGAGGTCAGAAGTTCGAGACCAGCCTGGACAACATGGTGAAACCCTGCCTCTACTAAAAATACAAAAATTAGCTGGGCATGGTGGTGGGCATCTATAATCCCAGCTACTCGGGTGGCTGAGGTTAGAGAATCACTTGACTCCAGGAGGCACAGGTTGCAGTGAGCCAAGATCGCGCCATTGAGCTCCAGCCTGGACAGTAAGGGCGAAAACTCTGTCTGAAGAAAAAAAATTTCCATTGCCTTCAGTTGCACTTTGTGGCACATGACAGGCAGTCTTGTGTGCACATTATAACTCTGTTTCAGGTCCACATCATAATGCAGTCTTTTAAAATACGTTTTAAGTAATAATTAGAAATGCACATATAAGTTAAAATTTAAGTAGTTGTGATGTAAATAACTGAGGAAATGGTCAGATTAACACATACTTTCTCAGTTCTGGGGGTGTGGGGGTCACATAGAAAAACCCGAATACTTTCTGTGTGTATCTAGATTTCTACCTTAGCAGATGATAAGGGCCAGATCACAAGTGTCTTTTTTTTTTTTTTTTTTTTTTTTTTTTTTTTTTGAGACGGAGTCTCGCTCTGTCACCCAGGCTGGAGTGCAGTGGCCGGATCTCAGCTCACTGCAAGCTCCGCCTCCCAGGTTCACGCCATTCTCCTGCCTCAGCCTCCCGAGTAGCTGGGACTACAGGCGCCTGCCACCTCGCCCAGCTAAGTTTTTGTATTTTTAGTAGAGACGGGGTTTCACTGTGTTACCCAGGATGGTCTCGATCTCCTGACCTCGTGATCCGCCCGTCTCGGCCTCCCAAAGTGCTGGGATTACAGGCTTGAGCCACCGCGCCCGGCCCACAAGTGTCTTTTAATTATTTAAAATCCATCCCTGATTTCACAAGGGTTTAAACATGAGAAAATGGAGACCTGAGAAGTGTGTGGTGTTTGTTAGGTAAAGAGCAGGAGGAAAAATGGACTGGTTGGAGGAGAGGGTATATTCAATATATTTGGTAGCAGGAGAGAGAGAGAGAGAAAGAGAGAAGGCATGTTGGAGAACCAAAGAAGTTCAGTGTAACTGCAGTTCATAGTGAAAGGGTAGAAAGCTATGGGAAATAGAAGAGAGCATGTAACTGTGGTGTGGAGTCATGTCAGGGTGGCCTTCTCATGACAGTGCTATCTGAGTGGGGCCTCAGGATGAGTGGGAGGCTGTGGGGCAGTGGAGAGAATGGGAAAAATATTTTAGGCAGAAGCAAAATATTAGCATAAACCTCTTCACTGGGATCCAGAAAAGAACATCATAGAAGTCTTTTCCTCTTTCAACCCACAGTTTAGTTTTCTCTCACCTGTAGGCTGATGAATTCATCCGAGCAAATGCCACCAACAAGCTGACAGTCATAGCTGAGCAAATCCAACATTTGCAGGAACAAGCCAGGAAGGTAAGGAATGACTGTTAGACAGGCTTTCATTTTCTTTCTTTAGTTCTCAGGATTGGCTGAACTTGTTTATAATCATTGTGACTTTTTATGTCTTTAGTGCCTCCTAGAAATGTAGAGGTAGGTGTTGAGTAAAATAGAAGGAATAAGCTTAAGAGGTTAAGTATAAGTTTTTGTTTGTTTGTTTGTTTGTTTTTGAGACAGAGTTTTGCTCTTGTGGCCCAGGCTGGAGTGTAGTGGCGTGGTCTCAGCTTACTTCAGCCTCTGCCTCCCGGGTTCGAGCGATTCTCCCGTCTCAGCCTCCCAAGTAAATGTTGCCAGGTTTTTTCACCATATTACAAGCTACATGGTACAGGTCAGCATCTCTGTGAGCATCTTCCAGTACCTATGAATCACAGATATGTAACGAATTAGGCCTCCCTTGTTTTGTTTTTTCCAGGAGAAGGTTTCATGAGGTAAAGCATTTTAACAGGGGAATATGTTTTCATTTATAAAAGAAATGTACTGGCTGGGCGCGGTGGCTCAAGCCTGTAATCCCAGCACTTTGGGAGGCCGAGACGGGCGGATCACGAGGTCAGGAGATCGAGACCATCCTGGCTAACACGGTGAAACTCCGTCTCTACTAAAAAATACAAAAAACTAGCCGGGCGAGGTGGTGGGCGCCTGTAGTCCCAGCTACTCGGGAGGCTGAGGCAGGAGAATGGCGTGAACCCGGGAGGCGGAGCTTGCAGTGAGCCGAGATCCGGCCACAGCACTCCAGCCTGGGAGACAGAGCAAGACTCAGTCTCAAAAAAAAAAAAAAAAAAAAAAAAAGAAATGTACTTAGCACAGAAAAATAGGAAAGAAACTTAAAAATTACCTGGAGTCATTATTGCTCAACATTTTGAAATACCTTTTTTTTTTTTTTTTTTTTTTTAAGATAGGGTATCACTGTATCACCCAGGCTGGACTGCAGTGGTGCAGTCTCGGCTCACTGTAACCTCTGCCCCCTGGGCTCAAGTGATCCTCTTGCCTCAGCCTCCCAAGTAGTTGGGAGTACAGGCATATGCCACCACACCTGGCTAATTTTTTGTATTTTTAGTAGAGATAGGGTTTTGCCATGTTGCCCAAGCTGGTCTCCTGAGCTCAAGTGATCCGCCTGCCATGGCCTCCCAAAGTGCTAGGATTACAGGCATGAATCACTGTGCCTGGCTTGAAATATAATTTTTTTTTTTTTTTTTTTTTTTTTTGAGACGGAGTCTTTGCTCTGTCACCCAGGCTGGGGTGCAGTGGCGCGAACTCGGCTCACTACAAGCTCCGCCTCCTGGGTTTACGCCATTCTCCAACCTCAGCCTCCCGAGTAGCTGGGACTACAGGCGCCCGCCACCTCGCCCGGCTAGTTTTTTTTGTACTTTTAGTAGAGACGGGGTTTCACCGTGTTAGCCAGGATGGTCTCGATCTCCTGACCTTGTGATCTGCCCGTCTCGGCCTCCCAAAGTGCTGGGATTACAGGCTTGAGCCACCGCGCCCGGCCCGAAATATAATTTTTTAAAGCCTTTTTTACAGCATAGCAGCATAGTCTAATTTTTGTTTCTTCAGAGTAATCTGGATCTTAAAAGTTGCTATTGGGGACCAAGATCCTAAGCATTGAATGGTTTCCAAATTTTAATTGGGATGATCACTGAATATGGGTGCCTGTTATCTCCAATACCTAATTCGTTACATATCTGTGATTCATAGGTACTGGAAGATGCTCACAGAGATGCTGACCTGCACCATGTAGCTTGTAATATGGTGAAAAAACCTGGCAACATTTACTACCTCTATAAACGGGAGAGTGGTCAGCAGTATTTTTCCATCATTTCTCCAAAGGTAAGAACATACATTGTTTGCCCAAAAATCTACTCCAGCCTCTGAGAAATTCTTGGTATATATGTGAAAATGTAGACATGTGGATTGGTATATGGTTTCTTAGAAAACTGGGGGTGATGTGAGCCCAGACATGACTATAAAAAATATACCTGTGCTTAAATTATTTCACTCATTTTCTCAAGGGAGGGATCTGATGTGTAAGGTAACTGCTTTCCAAAGATTGTTCTGACTGGTATGAAGTGAAAAGCCAAAAAAGAGATTGTGGCATAATTAGGAAATGAGCTCAGTTTGTTCACAACCCACCCTGATGGGAACTGCCTACTTTGCCTTCTCTAGGAATGGGGGACAAGTTGTCCACATGACTTCCTTGGTGCCTACAAGCTACAGCATGACTTGTCCTGGACTCCGTATGAGGACATTGAGAAGCAAGATGCTAAAATCGGCATGATGGACAAGTTGCTAAGCCAGTCAGTGGCCCTGCCTCCATGCACTGAACCCAACTTCCAGGGACTGACTCACTGAGAGTGGGCTCTGACAAACAGCTCTCACAGGACCTGGCTGTCACCTCCTTGTTGACCCCATTGTTATCTTGAGAATTGAGGACATGTAGGTGAATCACAAACTTCCTGGAAAGAGACCCTGTGTGAATGTAAATGCTGTCATTTTGACTTTTAATTGGGATGGTAATAATCATTGAGACAGAGTCACTGTCTTTCGGGATCCTCTCTGGACCACAGATACCCAAGTCAGTCAGTTTCAGAGTATTGGCCAATGTACTTTCCTTCTTCCTCTCCATCACTTCTTCCCTTAAGTTAAAGTGTTAGAGAAGACTTTCTTCTTCCCATAAAAAGGTTGGTGGATCGTTTTCCAGAGAGAACTGTTTTCAGTCTTTTTTTTTTTTTTTTTTAGTAACTGGTAGTATTTAACATTGGGGTTGAGGCTGTCTCACAGTTGGTGCAACTCCAGTTTAAAATTCATCTGGGAACGAGAATGTTGGGTAATGGAGGGTGATTAAACCCCCCCCCCCAAAAAAAAAAAAACCACTTGGCTTGGCTGGACCAGAGAGTGTGTGATTCTGGGATTTCTGTGCTGTTGATGAGGTTTGTCTTGCCCCTTTTGCTCTCTCTGCCTTGCTAGAGTGAATGAGAATCTGAGGCAGCAGCAAAGGCCAGGTTTGGGGAGTGTCAACTTTGAAACTCACAAATTTTAGACTTGGAAGAGACGTTGGATGCTGCCACTAATCATTATAGAATCCATTGTGTAGTCTCCCAAGGAGGAGCTCCCAGGCTCAGCCACCTGCAGCAGAACAAACCCATTTAAATGGCTACTTAAAAATACTGTGGAAGAGAGTATGGCAGTAGAGTGAGAAACAAGAAAAACAGCCAAATTGTTGACTGTGAGTTAACTCAGATTGAAATTCATTTTGACAAGAATTATTCAAGAACTTAAGGGCCTTTGGCAAAATTACTGTAGTTCTTATTCCGACTAGGCTGTTGTAGGACTCTACCTTCTTTCCTGTCTGTTCGGTGGAATTAGCTCGTTTATGGATGATTTAGCATGGCTGTAATCTATTGCAGTATGCTGTAAAAGGACAGAGAGATATGTCCTTGAACTGACAATGGCCCAAGTTTCTCTCTGGGAATGGATGTTCCTTATACTGATCTGCTTGGTAATACCCTCCCCCCGCATTATTCATGGTCTCTCCTCATAAACTGGATTTCTTGTGAGCTGTAAATGGTCCACCTAAGGCCTCACACAGGATGGGGCTAGAATCTAACAAGCTCACTCAGATGACACTTGGTCGCTCAGTTCACATGGGAATGTTCTTTGGACTCAGCTGCAGAGGTCTTTTGCTGGGGTGCTGCAGAGTCGGAGGGAAGAGACATTAGTGGTACAGTAGTGGAGTCTGACTACAGAAAGTTTCCCAGGTTTTCAGAAGGTTCTCACCTGCATCATGATGACAATTTTGAATAGGTACTTCATTAGTTATCAGATAAACAAATTACTACAAACTTAATGGTTTAAAGCAACACCCATTTATTTCAGAGCTTATAGGTTAGGAGTTCAGGCACCATTTCATTGGGTCCTCTGCTTCATGGTTTCTCTGAAACCCTGTAAGGCTGAAATTAAGTTATTGGTCAGGGCTGTTCTCATTTGAAGGCCTGACTGGGGGAGGATCTGCTCCCAAGCTCACTTATATTGTTAGCAGAATTTCTTTTCTTTTTTTTTTGTTTTATTTTGTTTTTTGAGACAGAGTCTCACTGTGTTGCCAGGCCTGAGTGTAGTGGCTCAATCTTAGCTTACCGCAACCTCTGCCTCCTGGTTCAAGCGATTCTCCTGCCAAATAGCTGGGATTACAAGCACACGCCACCATGCCCAGCTGATTTTTTTATTTTTAGTAGAGACAGGGTTTCACCATGTTGGCCAGAAGGTCTCGATGTCTTGACCTCATGATCCACCTGCCTCAGCCTCCCAAAGTGCTGGTGCTTGAGCCACCGCATCAGGCTTGTTGACAACCCTCAAGGGTTGCTGGCTTCAGGGATTCCACTAGCTGACTGTTGGCTGGAGGTTGCCCTCACGTCTTGCCACACGAGCCTCTACAACATGGCAGCTTTCTTAAGCAAAGTAAGCAAGGATTAGAGTCTGCTAGCCAGATGGAAGTTACAGTCTCATGTAGTCTGATCACAGAAGTGACATTTCATCACCTTTGCTGTAATCTGTTGGTTGGAAGCAAGTCACTAGGCCAGCCCATATTCAAGGGAGGGAGTTATACAAAGGCATGTATACCAGAAGGCAGACATCACTGAATCATTGAACAGATCCTAGAATCTATCTGCCACAGGGCTCAGTTGAGAAGAAGAAAGGAAAGTTCTAGGTAAAAAAGGCAATATTACAAAGTGGTTAAGTGTGATGGTGTCAAAGTCACAGATCTGCACTTCACTCTCAACTCTAACAAGACAGCCTACCAGCTGGCATCCCTGCTTCCTCCTCTATCCCCTCTCCAATCCATTCTGCATGCAGTCATCAGCTTGATCATTTGAAAATGCAAATCTCCCTCACTCTTGACATTTCCTAACCTCAACAGCGGGACAGCAGTGATTGAAAAGAGAGAAACTTCCTTTTGTTCAGTAAGATGTACTCCCTGCACTGACCACCAAGGGGTATCATTGCTCTTTCCTGGTTAAGCCAGTTACCACACTTGGGAAGGGCTAGTGGCAATGTGAGGTGATTTGGGGCACCTGAGAATGGAAACTAGGACCCAGTGATTATATACAGTAATCATTTTTCATTTACCCATCCATCTGTTCACCTGATAATTTCATTAGTATGAAGTACCTTCTAGGTTCTAGGTTCTGGGGAATAATAGAGCTGAATCACTATTTCCAAGGAGCTCACAGTATGGTAGAGAAGGAAACAAGTTAACAACTCCAAGATGCTCTAAGAAGGGGTGTGATAGAAGTACGTGTGGAATATTATGGAGCTCCAGGGAAGGGTTCCTTATTGAGCTTGGAGAATTTGGGAAGACTCTTGGAGGAGCTGATGCTTGCTTGGTGTTGAAAACCATACAAGTTAGAACTTTCTGGGGGCTCCAATTGCCCTTTCATAGGAAGTTTGTCTTTTGGGGTAGGGTTCATTTTTGGATGGAGTTTATTTGTGAATGAAGACAGGGACATCCATTTAAGCCATATCAACCAAAGCAGTCCTGGCCACAAGGAGGGGTGGAGTGAGATATGTCCTGGCTAGAAAATCCTTGTGTCTAAAAGCTAGGAGATAGATGAAGAGGGGAAGGAAAAAACATTCCAGACAAAAAATAACATGGAAGGGACATTGACTAGAAGTGATACGACATGTGAGGAATTGCAGCCAGTTAAACAGGAGAATATGGACTGGGGGCTATGGGAGAAGAACTAATGGAAGGATTTGGGTAGGTTGGTAATATTGGCCATTAGAAACATCATTTTGGCAGCAGAGGCTGGGTAGAGGGAAGACAGGAGCTTCCATCCCTAATCAAGGCAAGGGATGATGGGAGTCTGAACTAAGCAGTGGTAGAATGAGAGGGCCTGTATTTCACCAATTGCAAGGTGTACTTTTTCCCCCCACATTTTGGTATCTCAAACCTGGACACTTCTAAAAGTCAGTGGCATGTCACAGTTTAAGTGGCATTTTTTCTTTCTTAGAGCTACATAAAAAGATCAAAACAGATAGCATCTTACATTTGATGAAGCATGGCACATTGAAAGTACAATCAATTGCCATCTTGTTAATAAAATGTCAGAGGGATGAGAGGAAAGACTCTTAGATGATGCTTGAATTCAAGCATTTCTGGCTTGAGTATCTGCAATGAATAGTGGGGATCCACTCAACAAAATTTGCAGGAGGAGGAGGACATCCCTGTCATTTTCCAGAATAATCAGTGATATTCTGTGATATTGATAATCCACCTAGTTGGCCCTTCCAAAGTTACTGGGTGTGAGTAACAGTTGACTGTAGCTCCCTTTCTCCACCCTAGTGCTCTGGAAGGAGGAAAGGAGAGCTGGCTTGTATCTTACTTTCTCAAGTTATCAGTCCACAAACATGAAGAGTATTAGTGTTACAGACACAAAGATGATAAGTACTGTCTAGTGAGCCTTTATTCTGCTAAGTGTATCCATTATCTCTTTTAATCTTCACATAACCCACCATCAATGAGGTATATAGTATTCTTATGTTACAGAGCAGGAGCATCTCAGAGATTCTGAAACTGGCCCATGGTTATACAGATGGGAAGTGGTAGAGGTCAGATTCAGACACAGTCCTGTTTGAGTCTGACCATAACCTTAATCCTGTTTGGGCCAATTAAGACAGTCATAAAGGATCTCGGTATAGAGGTATAAAGAAGTTAAATCACAAAAGTGATAAAGTAAGGTTTTTTTGTTTTTGTTTTTGTTTGAGACAGTCTCACAGTCTCACTGTGTTACTCAGGCTAGAGAGCACTGGCTCAATCATAGCTTACTGCAGCCTTGAACCCCTGGGCTCAAACGATCCTCCTGCCTTAGCCTCCCAAGTAGCTAGAAATACAGGTATGCACCAATATGTCCAGCTAATTAAAAAAAAATTTTATAGAGATGAGGACTCACCATGTTGCCCAGACTAGTCTCAAATTCCTGGCCTTAAGCAGAATGAGATGTTTATGTGAGACACTACCGGAGTAGTTCACTTGGGGCGTTTAGTGATAGGTATGTAGAGGATGTATATCAAGGTATAGAGAAGTAACTTATTTAAGGTCATACAACTTATACAACTTATAAGCAATTGAGCCCATATCTCTGGCATTAAAGCCTGGATATAGAACCCCCATCAGAAGATAGGGTTCATTCATTCCTTTAAGGAGCTGGAGCTTGGGAGGAAGGAGCTACAACGTGCCTGGAAAATTTTCATTTCTGTAGTCTTAAACAGCATTTGATTGAGTGGAGCAGTCCGTACTTGAAAGCTTTTTTTTTCATTTTGATTTGTAATATTATCATCTCCTGCTTTTCTCTACTTCACTGACTGTACCTTTTCTGTGTCCTGATCCTCCTCTTCCTGACATCTACATTCTGAGGCCAAGTCTGTGGCCCTCTCCTTTTTATCTCTACTAAGTGGTCTAATCCATTCCCCAGGCTTTAAATGCTGTCCACACACTACTGACTCGCATACATACCTACAGCCCTCATCAGTCCCCAAGTTTCATGCACACTTGTTTGCCCAGCAGCCTTACTTGCTGTCTCCACTTGACTTGTAGTCATTACAAATTTAATGTGTCCAAATCTAAACTCTTGAGTTCATCCCCAAAACCTGTTTCACCACCAGGCCTCTCTCTTTCTATCAGCACCTGTCTCACATTGTTGTAGCAGCCAAGAACCCAAGTCATTCTTGATTCTTCTTGTTCTCCTCATACCAGTCAGCAGTCCCAGCTCTGCCTTCAAAATGTATCCCAAATGTGACTGCTTCTCTTCACCTCACCCCTTTCCCCCTTAGTCCAAGCCACCAACATGTCCAGCCTGGACAATGCAGTAATCTCCTAACTTGTCTCCCTGCTTCCACAGAGATTGTCAACATCATCTTTTAAAACTACAAACCAGATTGCACCTCTGTTAAAAAAAAAATCCCAGAGTTTCTCATTTCTTCCCTAGATTCTATGTGATCTGCCACTCTCAGGACTCAGCATGTTCCTGCTTTGCTGACCTTGCTGTTCTTCCCACACACCAAGCTCATTGCTGCTCATTGGCATTTGCTGTCTCATCTGTTTGGAGCATTGCCTCCAAGATCTTTGCAGGTTTGTGTCTTCTCATCCTTTAGGTCCTTGCTGAAATACCACTTCCCTGATTACCCTATCAGAAATACCAACCCTTCTCACATTAAAGTGGTTCTGATTCTGCTTTGTTTTCCACAGCACTTAGCACAACCAGAAATGATGTGTGTTTTGCTTCTGTTTATAAGTTCTGTGATTATAAGTTCTGTGAGGACAGAGACTGTCTGTCTTGTTTACTGCTGTTTCTAGCATCTAAAATAGTGCCTGGCGCATGATAAATACTCTTAACAATGAATAAGTAAGTGGGCCAGGCATGGTAGCTCATGCCTGTCATCCCAGCACTTTGGGAGGCCAAGGCAGGCAGATCACTTGAGGTCAGGAGTTTGAGACCAGCCTGGCCACCATGGTGAAACCCCCATCTCTACTAAAAATATAAAAATTAGTCAAGTGTAGTGGCGGGCACCTGTAATGCTGGCTACTCAGGAGGCTGAGGTACAAGAATTGCTTGAACCTGGGAGGCGGAGGTTGCAATGAGCCAAGATTGCACCACTGCACTCCAGCCTGGGCGACACAGTGAGACTCCACCTCAAAAAAAAAAAAGAATAAATCAAATAAATCAATGGATGGACATCTGTAGCTCTGTACCTATATCCTGCAAAGGATCCAAGTCAATGCAGTTAATAGAAGTATAATGTGAGCCACATGTGTGATCTAAATTTTTCCAGTAGCTACATGAAAAAGTAAAAAGTGAAATTAAGAATACATTTTATCACAGGGTGCAGTGGCTCATGCCTATAATATCAGCAGTTTGGGACTCTGAGGCAGGAGGATCGCTTGAGCCTAAGAGTTCAAGACCAGCCTGGCCAACATAGGGAGATCTCATCTCTACAAAAAATACAAACATTAGCCAGGCATGGTGGCGTGTACCTGTGGTCCCAGCTTCTTGGGAGACTGAGGTGGGAGGATTGCTTGAGCCCAGAAGGTCAAGGCTGCTTTGAGCTATGATCATGTCACTGCATTCCAACCTGAGTGACAGAGTGAGACCCTGTCTCAATAAATAAATAAAATATATTTTATCTAACCCAGCATATCCAAACTATTAGCATTTCAACAATTTACTAAAAAAAAATTATTTTACATTCTTTTTTAAACTAAGTATTCAAACTTTGGTGTGTATTTTATACTTACAGCACATCTCAATTCGGACTAGCTACCTTTCAAGTGTTCAGTAGCCACTTGTGGCTGCTGGCTACCGTATTAGCACAAGTGTAAGTAGCCTAACTTACTGTTCCTGTTCTGTACTTCCTGTGAGATCCAGAATGAGGAAAGCTAGAAACTTCTGGTAGGGGGTATCTTTCTCAGCTACCCTGCTTCCTTCCCCTCTCCTGAAGGAAACTTTGGGGATGTCCAGGCTAATAGATATATGATCATATCCTTAGATTAATAATGCTAATAATTGAGCTTCTACTCTGTGCCAAGCATATAATCTCATTTAATTCTGACAACAATCCCATTTTACAGATTAGGAAACAGGTTCAGAAAAAGTAACTTGTTCACATTTATACATCTGGTAAGTGTTAGCGCTGGAATGTAAACTTGGTTTAAAGGTAAGCTGGTATAATCATTATGCTACAATTTTTAATTTGCCACTCTTTTTTTTTTTTTTTCGAGATGGAATCTCGCTTTGTCGCCCAGGCTAGAGTGCAGTGATGCAATCTCGGCTCACTGCAGCCTCCGCCTCCTGGGTTCAAGCAATTCTCCTGCCTCAGCCTCCCAAGTAGCTGGGACTACAGGCATGCACCACCATGCCTGGCTAATTTTTTTTTTTTTTAATTTCTAGGAGAGGGGGGGTTTCACCATGTTGGCTAGGATGGTCTTGATCTGATCTCGTGATCTGCCTGCCTCAGCCTCCCAAAGTGCTGGGATTATAGGTGTGAGCCACCGCGCCAGGCTAATTTGCCACTTTAATGGGCCACATGGCAGGGAGCAATGAAGAGAAACACATAGATGATCAAAGGAAGCTGGCCTGACTCAGGCTGGGGTGTGTAGCACACCTTTTGTCGCCTCCACCCGGTTTCTCACACACCCTAGGTCTGACTTTGGTATCGCTGTTTTCAGGTCTCGGCTCCACTAATTATTAATGGTGTATTCTCCAGTAGAATCAGCTGTCTGATCCCCTATTTCCTCTTCTGTAGGATGGGAATGCTAACACTAACCTCAGGGTAGCGGGCAAGTTCCAGTGAGATGATGAGAATGTCTGTACAACATGTAGCCCAGTACTTGCTGCCTGGTGTTCCCCTCAGAACATGCTCGGTCTTACACTCCTCTTTCCCGGGCTGGCTGCAAGGAGAGGCAAAGTGTCACTTGACCTCCTATCTCCCTTGCCCTTTTATATTCTCCTGTGGGGTCCTCACAGTGATCCCTTCTCTATTGTTGCTTCCGGTGGGCTGGTGAGGATGGGGCCGTATCTGAGAACTGGTGCCTGAAATCCTTACCCAATACCAAAAAGTTTCTTTGTGTAACACTCTGTCAGCCTAACTGCCAAAGAGAGTCACCTCTGAGAAGCTCTTACGCCCTCCCTCTCGCCGCTCTCACCCCTGGGAGTCCATCTCACATGGGCTCCTGAGGGGGCTCCTTCTTCCCATCCCGTCTGTTGCTCATCTGCCTCCTGGCCCGCAGGATTGCAGATCCTTCCTCCGCAATGGCTGCCAGGTTAGTCTTCCTGAAACAACCTGACCATGTCACCTTCCTACTTAAAAACTTTTCTTCAGGAATTGAGTGCAAATTCCTTAGCTTGTCATTCATCCAAATAGTATTCCTATGTGCCTATGCCCTTCTTATAGGCACAGCGAACAGCAGCGAAGCAAACGTACAAGCAGCCCTGCCCGCGTGGAGCTTACCCTCTAGGGGCCCCGCAGAGGCTGGGCCCAGCATCCCAGCACAGCCTCGCCTCTCCAGCGCACTTCCCGCCCCACTCCAGGCCCACGCGCCGGGGCCGCTGTCTCCACCATGAAGCCTTCCCAGCCTCACTCAGGTAGAGAAGACGTCCCCTCCCCCGGGACTCCTCCATTCCCCGCCGCCCCTACTACAAGACCTGGGCTCCCCTGGAAACTGAGGCCCTTCTCCCTGACTACAGACCCGCAACCCCTCCCCTGCTCTGGGGATTGTGAGCTAAGAGCCAGGGTGGGAGCAAGAGGCTCTCCTCTTCAGGGCTGGCCCCCTGCACTGCACAGGAAACGGGGCAGGAGGGCGGACCCCCATTTCATGTAGGAATGCCTTGTCCCCAGGGTGAGCCCCCAGGTGAGCCTCCGCGGCCGCGTGGAAGGGACAAGAAGCGCCGCTGCCCGGGTGCTGTTGGCGAGCAGCCCAGCTCCATCTTCCCGGTGTGGTAGCGGCTGGAGCCAGGCCTGGGCAGCCTTGGGACAGCCAGAGTGGGCCAGGGGACCACGTCCCGTCCCCAGAGGCCGGGGACGGTTTCCAGCCTCCAGGAAAGGAGCGGGGGCTGGGAGGGGAGAGGGTCTGGAATTGGCATGAGCGGCGTTGCCGTGTCTGCCACGCGTGTCACCTGCTGGAGAGTCCGCCTGGATGATTTCACTCCGCGGAGGCGCCGCCCCACCACTCAGAAACCTCAGAGCCATACTCAACTCTCCCCTCCTCTCCAGCCCCACTGTCACAGCCCTGCTTTTCTCCTCCTCACGTCCACGCTCCCCCCGCCCCGCCCCTCTCCCCCCTTCACCCCCTCCCGTCTCCTGGCCGGTTTCCTTTTCTGTAGTTTGTCCCCTCAAAGCCGCCCTGCGCTCCCTGCCCGTGTCTGACCAAGACTCTGCTCCCTTACTGAACAGCACAGTGCCCGCCACGGGCTGCCACTCAAGGTCACGTCTGCACGACCACCCCCTGCAGCCTACCTGCCAGTGTCACCTCTGGTCACCCCTCTCTTCCAGGATCCAGGGATCCAGCCTCCTCATCGTGCTTCCGCACCTGCGGCTCATACCCTGGGCCAAGAATGCCCCTCCTAATTCTTTGTTCATCCTTAGAGACCCTGAAAAATGTCACCACAGGAGTGGAACCTTCCTCTGCCCCACCCCAGACTTAGTCTCTCCACAACAGCTGGCGCATCCCCTTGTCCAACATTACACTTGTCCCTACACACAGCTGCCTCCTCTACCAGACTCTGAGTTGCTGGAGGGTGCAGCCTGGCTCTTGTTCTTCTCCCCATCCCCCCCGACACAAGGCCTGACACAGAGCAGCCATCAGCAATAAATAAACAGCATTTTAAAAATGAGTAAGTAGAAGATCATAAGAACTGGGTAGTTGCTGGGTATGTGGAAGGGGCTGGACTGTTGGGCGTTCATCTGAGAAGGCTTCTTGGAGGCCACATTGGGCAGGGTTAGATGGGGGGTCAATAAATTTGGTGCAACCAGAGGGCCTCAGGGAAGCACCAGAGTGACCTGTGATGTTAATTTAACAAACACAGAACAACTTCTATTGTCAGGCCTCATACTGGGCGCAGGGACCTCAGCCAGCACTCAAATTGCATCCCCTATAGGAACCCCAGGGTAGGCGGTGCCAAAACTCTGCCAAAACAGAGTGCCAAGTATCACATGGTAAGCACAAGAAGATGAAACCATACAGATGAGGGACACCTAACATGCTCGGGGCGGGGTGGGGGATGTCAGAGGGGCTTCCCAAAGAGGAGCACTACCCAACCCAAGGCCAAAGAGAGGGTCTGAGAAGGGTGGGGAGGACTGAGAGGAAGCTGGGAGAGCTGAGCAGAGCTGGCATACCAAACACAGGAGTTGGACTCCATCCTGAGGGCATTCAAAAAGCTGGGGAGTGACCAGATCACCTGCAGTCTGGTGCTATGCCAAGCCTCAGCCCTCAACCCTCCTGGGAGCCTTCTCACCTCCTGGCAGGCTGAGCCCCTTTTCGGTGCTCCCTTAGTAGCCTGGTCGCCTCTTTTCTGTGCAGAGTTAGGTACTGTGGCTAAACTGTGTCCCTTGGTCTTAATCTTCTCTGTGTCCCAAGCACCAGGCACCACATCTTGCCCCTGGCCAAACATTTGCTGAATGAATGGCGGGTGGCTCCTTATTTCTGTTGTCTTCTATAGCCCTTATTCTCAGTTCCACATCCTTTCACGCCTGGGACTTGTGCATTCTGCTGCAAACAGCATTTAATTGGGAAAGAGGAGACCCAAATCAAATCCTGGCTCCACCATTTATTGGACAAGTCACTTAACTCTCCTGAAACCTCAGTTTCCCCATCTGTAAGATAAGGTACCACTATGAATAGAGTCTAAGTCTCCACATGTATGCAAAAGACTCGTTTCCTTGGATAGGTTGTAAACTCTGTGATGGCAGGGACCAAGGTTTCTACCAGCACCCAACTCAGGCACAGCATATAACCAATACAATGCTCAGTCCTATTGGTTGGTAGACAGCAGAGCACAGGGGAAAGAACACTTAAGGCAAAATTGTAAGTTTTGTTCTGCCACTTCTGGTGTGACCTTGAGCTAGGTTGTTCCCATCTCTTGAGTCTTCCTTGCTTTACCTGGAAAGTAGGGATTAGAACCCTTGCCTGACAGTGCTCACAGGGCCAGTGGAAATCCTAAATGTGAAAGTGGTTTGTGAATGGAGGAGATAACGAAAGAGATAATATAGTAGACAATTGACCATTAATTAAAAATTAACCAGCTGTGAAGTAGCACAGAGGCAGCAGCAATGCTTGACAGCTGGTAGACAGACCCTGGGCACCTGCTGACTCTGAGCAGCAGACACTGGGATGTTTGATCTTGCTGGGGTCAGCCCAGAGACCCAGGAGAGACCACTACAGCAGGTTCACGGGGAGGGAGTATGCAGCAAGTCCTTTGTCCCCTTCCCCTCCCAGATTTCCCTGGCTTGCATTGCTTCCTGTCGTAGGTTTGGAGGGACTCTGGCATAAGAAGGTCTTAGGAATCCCAATGGCTGTGGCCACGTAGCTACTGATCCCCTTTGGTGAGTGAGGCTGGCCCACTGAGGCAGTGAGCCCAGCAGTGCTGTCCTGATAAACTCTAGTCCCAAACTCCAAGTCAGCCCTCCCAGCTGCTGGCATCTTTGTGGCAGGTTAATGAGAAAGGACCACGGTTTGTCTCAGCTCTTGTCCAGACCAGATGGGCCTGGGGCTGAACAGAGGGGCTGGATGGAGGCAGAGCTGGAGGTGAGATTAATCCTCACCTCTGAAATGGGTGAGGATTAAATGAGAAGACAGATCTGGGAACACCTTGAAGCTTGTTTATTTTACTCAAGTGCAGGATCTATTTGTGGCTGATACATTTGCCCCAACCAGTGGGGCTTCTCAGTTTTGAGGAGGAATGGGGCTCTTTCTCCAAGAGACTCAGTTGCACAAGCAGATTATGTGTAAGGTGTACAAATGTGGTCTTAGAGTAAAGGCAGAGATAAGACAGGCTGTGAAGATGGGCAGGGCCAGCCAATTCCCTGTTGTGGGAGAGACTGGGAGAGACTGGGAGCGCTGTGGGACCTAGGCTGGACGGTGCCGCACACACAGGGAGGCTGCTGCTGTCTCGCAGACCTGGCCATCGAGCTCCCTCACTGCCACATCCCATATACCTCCTCCTGCTAAAATCTATGCTTCCAGCAGAAGAAACACCAGATTTAGAATCAGATGGGATTTGGTTCTACTTACTGTGTGACTTTGAGCAAATACCTTCCTTTCTTTTAACCGTAGTTTCCTCATTCATAAAATAGGTGAGAATTCTAGCACCATCTCCTGAGGTTGTCAGGCTCTGAGAAGGAGACACGGGAATGAGAACATGGTGAAACGATCTTTGTGAACTATTCAGTGTTGTACACATTCTTTTTTTTTTTTTTGAGACAGAGTCTTGCTCTGTTGCCCAGGCTGGAGTGCAGTGGCATAATCTCGGCTCACTGCAACCTCTGCCTCCCAGGTTCAAGCGATTCTCCTGCCTCAGCCTCCTGAGTAGCTGGAATTACAGGCATGCACCACCATACTCAGCTAATTTTTGTATTTTTAGTAGAGACGGGGTTTCAACATGTTGGCCAGGCTGGTCTCGAATTTCTGGCCTCAGGTGATCCACCTGCCTTGGCCTCCCAAAGTGCTGGGATTACAGGCATGAGCCACCGTGTCTGGCTACACATTCATTTTTAATCTGTCATCTCTTGTGGGAAGTAGGCCTGCTGTTCTGATTGGGGCCTGTCAGAACCAGGACCTTAAGGCACCTCAGCTGCAGCCCTTTGCTTCAGGAGGAGTGAGCTTGGACTGTGGGACAACAGGGCTTCCTGGCACTTCTTCTCTCTCAGGCCAACCCTTGGTCAGTGACAAGGGCCCACCTCTCAGATGTGAGAAGGGCCCATATCCCCTGCATTCTGGGCCATGGGGCTCCAGGATGGTCGGCATATGGACTGGAGGGATGTCTGCGCTGCAGGGCAAAGGTGCAGCCAGAGAGGGAGTGGAAACTATGCTTGTGTTGGTTCACCCACTCTGCTATTGAGCTTTTCCAAGACGCTGGATCCTCAGCACCTTTGTCTTCACCTCCTGAGTCTCCTTCATCTACCTCCTGTCTCCCTTAGTCTAGTCCAGCCAGTGAAACTGAATGTAGGGAGGGTGCCATTTTGGGATGAGGTCTAGTGGAACAGGTCCCTGGGAGCCTCTTCTGGGACTCCTTGACCTTGGGAACCCTTTGCCCCTCTCTCTTGGGCCCCAGGTAAGGGTACCAGTTTCTTCCTGAGCCATGACCAGAGCCATTCCCAGATAAATGAGGTTTCCTGGAAGGATGTTACCAATGCCTTATCTCTGGCCAACATGGTCCTGGGGCTCTTCTCCATCATCTTCAGCTTCAGCAGGTAGGTCTGGGGCCCAGCAATCTCTTAGCCAAGAGCTGGAGCCAATGGCATGAGGGAAGGAGAGGGAGAGTCTAGAGAGCAGGCACTGAGGCACAGGAATCCACAGTGTACCCGGGGAAAGTGCAGTGGCTTAGGAGTCAAAGGGCCAAGATCCCAGACTCAACTGTACCAGTTCATTCCAGCTGTGGCAGTCTAGAATGGTTTTTATGAGAAAGTCAAGAGATTCTGTTCTGGTGGCCTTTATACAATCTTTGGGTAGGCCACAGTTCATATTTTCTAATTCTTAGATCATACGACCTGGCAGAATATTTGAAATTAGCACTGTTCTGGAAGGTCCGAGACATGCATATGTTCCCCTAAAACGTTGTAAGCAAATTCTATTTCTGTAAGTTGAATCCCATTTCGATGTTTTCGGGATATCAGTCCTTTAAAGATAAATCCTTTATGATGCAGGTAACGTCCTCCTAATCTACTCGATTGTCTATAACCATCAGCAAGTGACTTCTCTTTGGATTTGTTTCTCATCCATAAGATAAGATGACTTTACCTGATGATGTTTAAGCTCCCTTGCAGCTGGAAATTTTTGTGATTCTCTAAAATCTTGGTTTTTCGAGTATAATAAAGTAGGGCACACCTACAGCAGAAAATCTCTTTTTTAAAGAAACTTTTTTTTTTTTTTTTTAGAGATGAGGTCTCACTATATTGCCCAGGCTGGTCTCAAACACCTGGGCTCAAGTGATCCACCTGCCTAGGCCTCCCAAAGTGCTGGGATTACAAACGTGAGCCACTGTGCCCAGCCCAGAAAACTTCTATCTTCTTAGTTCAGCCTAATTATCTGGGAGTGTTGTTTTTTTGCCATAATGGTGCCCTGAGTATTTTTATTTAGCTTCAGTCCCCTTTAGATACATAGGACTGGGTCTAAACAAAGGAAATGCTGTGGTTGTTTGGAGACAGCTGAGGTCTAGGTCAGGCCCTTTGCTTCTCCTGGGCTGCCTAAGCATTGCAATCCGGGTGCAGACTTGAGAATGGGCCTCTCAGGGAAGGTTTGCTTGGAGCTGTGGTGGCAGCTTTTAGAGGGACCTGGGAACAGGTGCTGGATGGAGGCACAGAATCAAGAATGTGGGATCTGAAAGAGCTCATGGAAATAATTTAAAGCATCAAAATACATGAGACAAAACTAATAGAACTGCAAGGACAGTTGATGAGTCCACTATCAAGGTTGGAGATTTCCACACCCCTCTATCAGAAACTGACAGATCCAGCAGGCAGAAAATCAGCAAAGACATAGTTGAAGTCAGCAACACCATTGGTCACCTGGATAAAATGGACATCTATAGAGTACTTCATCCAACCATGCAGAGTACACATTCTTCTCCAGCTCACTTGGACAGATCACATTCTGGGCCATAAAACATACCTTAACAAATTTAAAAGAAGCATACTCTCAGCCCACATGGAAATGAACTAGAAGTCAGTAACAGAAAGACAGCTGAAAAATCCTGAAATATATGAAGATTAAACAACACACTTCTAAATGACACATGGATAAAAGAAGAAGTCTCACGAAACATTAAAAATGTTTTGAACTAAAAAAATGAAAACACGATTTATCAAAACTTATAGGATGCAGGGAAAGCAGTGCTTTGCTTTGAGGGAAATTTATTTCATTGAATGCATATATTCAAAAAAGAAAAGATTTAAAATCCATAATTTAAGCTTTAACCTTAGGAAACTAGAAAAAGAAAAGCAAATAAATCCAAAGTAAGCATAAAAAGTAAAAAGTAAAAATTAGGCCGGGTGCAGTGGCTCATGCCTGTAGTTCCAGCACTTTGGGAAGCTGAAGCAGGTGGATCACTTGAGGTCAGGAGTTCAAGACCAGCCTGGCCAACATGGTGAAACACCATCTCTACTAAAAATACAAAAATTAGCCAGGTGTGGTGGCACATACCTGTAATCCCAGCTACTTGGGAGGCTGAGGCAGGAGAATCGCTCGAACCTGGGAGGCAGAGGTTGCAGTGAGCGGAGATCGCACCACTGCATTCCAGCCTGGGCAGCAGAGGGACTCCATCTCAAAAAATAAAATAAAAATTAGAGTGGCAATCAAAGAAATTGAAAACAAGAAATTAATAGAGAAAAATCAATGAAACCAAAAGCTGGTTCTTTGAGATCAATAAAATCGATAAACCTCTAGCCAAGCTAACCAAGTTAAAAAAATGAAAAGACAGAAATTACCAATATCAGAAATAAAACAAGGGTCATTACTACTGATTCCACAGACATTAAAAGTATAATAAAGGAATGCTATGAACAAGCCTCTGCCCACAAATTTGATATCGTAGCTGAAAATAATCAATCCCTTAAAAGACATAAGTTGCCAGGCGCAGTGGCTCACGCCTGTAATCGCAGCACTTTAGGAGACCGAGGCGGGTGGATCACGAGGTCAGGAGATCGAGGCCATCCTGACTAACATGGTGAAACCCTGTCTCTACTAAAAATACAAAAAAATTAGCCGGGCGTGGTGGCAGGCACCTGTAGTCCCAGCTATTTGGGAGGCTGAGGCAAGAGAATGGCGTAAACCCTGGATG
Organism: Macaca nemestrina; assembly: GCF_043159975.1. NCBI lineage: Eukaryota > Metazoa > Chordata > Mammalia > Primates > Cercopithecidae > Macaca > Macaca nemestrina. The sequence continues at coordinate 191,018,533 of NC_092125.1, read as the reverse complement.
CAGAGCTTGCAGTGAGCCGAGATCGCACCCCTGCATCTAGCCTGGGCAACAGAGCTAGACTCTGTCTCAAAAAAAAAAAAAAAAAAAGACATAAGTTACCAAAACTCACACAAGGAGAAACAGGTCATCTGAATAGGTTTGTATCTATTAAACAAATCATTTAGCACACACTCCTCATTTTACAGATGGGGGAACAAGCCTAGAGATGGGGTAGTGATTTAGCTAATAATTCATAGAGAGATGGTGGCAGAGGCTGGGCTAGAACCTAGGTCCCCTGTGCCATCAAAAATGCCTGGAAGTTAGAGTTGGAAGGGATCTCAGTGATGTTCTAGGGGGTTTGGGGTACCTCTTTAAGACTGTAGATTGAGTTTGTGAGGGATGTAGGCGTGTATGTGTGCATGTGTGGTGTGAAAAGCAGCATATATCAGAAAGGATGTGAGTGTGGGGGACATGAAGGGATGTGTGTGTGTGTGCAAGTGTGGGAGGTATGTAGGAAGTATATTAGTGTATACTAATATACTAATGGGGGGTGGGGGAGAGTCTCCAGTGGAGACTGCGAAAGTGCTTCCCCATTCGGGCTTGCTGGCCTGCACTTTAGGAAACGCCACTATGCCTCCTGGATGCTCCTGGTCAGCTTCCTGTTGGACATGGCAGTCAGGGCAATGACCAGCCACATCAACATCTGCTCCAAATGGGGTGAGTTCAGGCCCCAGGCCCCTAATCCTTGTCCCCAGTAGCATCCATCTGGGGTCACCCCTTCGTCCATCCTCTAACATCCCGCAGGCCTTCCTCAGGCATCCACCCCTGTTCACACCCCCCTGAGAGCAGCAGCAGCAGCCCTGGAGCAGGAGTTCGAGAGCCCCGCAGTCCAGCTCCAGCTCCTCTGCTGGCTCACTTACTGACCTTTGGGCAGTCCTTGTCCTGGCTTTCAGTTTTCTCATCTGCCCTGCTTCCCTGTTCTGGACCCATCCAGGTATTGGAGTGGAAGTGGGTAGGGGTGGGGTGAGAGGAGGTTGGCAGAGAGGAGATGAAAATTAAACCAGCAGAGCAGCTGGTTTAAAATACAGTAAAATGCTTCCATGTAAGATTTAGCTTGAAAAAAGTCCCATAGCTTATCAGTTTGTATCTGATTGTAGCCCAACCCTTGCATGTTAAAGGATAGGAAAACTAAGATCTGAGAGGGAAATACTTGCCCAGGGCCACTGGCCAGCACAAGGCAGAGCCAGGAGGAAATCCTGGTCTTTGATCTACAGACTGCCCCCCAGGGGAGCAGCTGTTGCTTTCTGGGACCTCAGGACCCCTCTTGTCACTACCCCAGCTCCCCTACTAGAGGGGGACTAAGGTGCAAGACATGGGAGTATAAGTTCTTCTAACTTTGGGCCCTCTGGGGCAGGAGCTGAGCTGAATGACTTTGCCGTCTTCACCACCTTCGGCCTGGCCTCTGCTCTGCTCCTAGGCGTGGATGGACTTCTGAGTGGGATCCTGGCCATCATCTATGTGTCAGCTGCTTCTTTCCACTTGTGCTTTTATTCACCTGGTGAGTGGAACCAAGGTTGCCTTAGAACAGAGGGCAGGGGAGCACAGAACTGGCATCTGTCAGATGCCAGAAGCCTGGGGTGCAGTTACTGACTCCTTTTTTGGAGCTCCTCTTCCTTCCTCCTTGCATGCCCCATGCCTCATGCTCATTGAAGGCTGCAGGCTGCATTGGCAGAGCCCTGGGCTGGGAGGCAAGGGCTTTTGTTTCTTGGAGCAGCTGTACCTCTTTCTCAATGCATGACCTGTGACATTTGGATGGAGCACACTGATTCTTGGACTAGAACTGGAGGTATATTCTAGTTCCTGAAAACAGATGGAGAAACCATGCTCCAGTGAGAGAAATTATCTTGCCTAAGGTCACAAAGTGAGGGAGAGCAGATACAGCACAGGACTTAGACTAGCAGGTCTCAAAGCAGAGACTTCCTAGGAGCCAGGGCACACCCTGGTCCTAGCTGGCTGTCTGCTTTCCCTTGGAAACCCAATGTAAAACCCATGCATCATCTTTGTGAATAAATGATTTTCAGCCTGCCACTGCCTTTGGGTTTAAGGGAATATTGTATCCTGGGTAGGGGAATACCCAAAGAGAGAGGGGCCTGCTTCATTTTGGTATCTTTAGAGCAGAGGGAAGCAGCTAATCTCCAGTGTTCTTCCCGGCAGGAGTCCCCTCCACATACAAGGGTCTACCCTGCCCCTATGCTTCCTGCATCTTGGCTTCCACCTCTCTTCTGACCAAAGGCAACAGGTTCATCCTCTGCTGCATGGCCTCACTCATGATTCTCTTCATGATGGACCAGAGCTACTATCCATATGACAAAATCCTGGAGTCTGAGAACTGGAAAAAATTGGTTTATATGGGAGGTGAGTGAAAATGTCACTATGGCCTGTTTGTTATCACTGTTGCTTATTGCCACTGTACCTCACCCCAGCATTTTTCTATCTCCCTTGTTCGGCTTTATTTTTCCCCATAGAACTGATGATCATCTGACATACTTACTAGTTTTCTTATTGTCTATAAACACTAAACCAACCCCCCAATAGAGGACTCTCTTTTATTCATGCTATTAATATAATCCCCAGTGCCTAGAAGTGTGTCAATCACATGGTAGGTGCTCAGTATCTATTTGCTAAATGTTAATAAGTTCAAAAGAGATTTAGGAAGCACCCCCCGTGTGCCAGGTACTGGAAATCAAATTGGTAAACTAGGCAAACAGTCCCTGCCTCTGAATCTAGAGCCTGATCACAGGGGAGACAGATACCAAACAAATGATGGCAGAAATAACTAGAAACATAGAGTTTTACTGTATGTATTATGCAAGTGCATGGTGCTCTGAGAGAGTGTCAGAGGGTGACCTACTTCAGGCTGGGATGATCTGAAGGGAAGGAGAGGATCCTTAAGCAGGTGTCATTTAAGTGAGACCTACAAGAGGAGTGGCCAGGTGGGGATGGGGAGGTTCAGGAGGTTCAGGAAGAGGAACAGTTGTGATGGCTTTGAGGCCACAGGGGCTGGACACATTAGTGGAGCAATGTGGCTGAAACTTGCTGAGATAGCCAGTGACAAAGACTGAGGCCATGAGGTGAGCAGACCTGGCAGGATTTGGGATTTGAGACCAAAGGCAAATGAGGAGCTTCTAAAGGGATTTATGCAGGGAACTGACATGGCTGGAGCAGCAGTTTTCAATGATCACTTTGACTGCAATGTGGAGAATAGATTGTAGGCCTGAGAATGTAAGTAGGAAAACAAACTTTTTGTTCAGATGAGAGGTGATGGTGGCAGTGGAGATAAAGAGAAGTGAATGGATTTGAGATAAATGTTGGAAATAGAATTGACATTGAGGAAGGAGGAGGAGACATGGATGACTCTTAGGGTTGGGGTTGAAGTAACTGAGCACTGGGTTCCAGGCCCTGAGTTCCTGGTCACACTGGCACCTTGCAGAAGTCTCCCTAGAGCTTCCCCTGATTTAGGGCTTCCTTCAAGGAATATCAGCTTTTCTTCTCTTAAAATGTGCTCCTGTAAACAAGACAAACATCTATGGGGATACAGAGTTCCTTCCTTTATTCCCGTGTGAGTCCACTCTAGTTTATAGGGTCTTCGGTTTCATCCTGACCTTTCTTTTAAGGTTTATACCTTTTGTAACATTAGTACCAACAGCCCTATCCAAGTTCCAGGAGCTGGCTCCTCCTATGCCTTAGGTGGCAGAGGCAGAACAGTGGTGAGAAGCTTCTGGGTTTGGAAGCTTCTCAGGAAGACCTGAGCCCAAGCTCTAACTCTAGCACATATTAGTTGTATGAACTTGGGCTAATACCTCACTGTTTTGAGCTCAATTTTCTTCATCTGTAAAACGAAGCCACTAATCCCTACTTTGCAGGATTACTGAGATTAAATGAGATAATAAATATAAATCCTTTGGTACAGATGTGTCCATTTCTAGCCTCGTTCTTCTCCTCCACCTCCCCTTCTCCTATCTCATAACAGTAGTATTTCTTAGTGTTCTTCACTCCTGTGGATACTACTGATCCCCCTTGTCTCAAAGTAAACCACATACTTGGCCTCAGCCTTCCTCAGATTGTCCTGCTGTGTGAGTAAAGGAGGAAACTGCACCTTACAGATTTTGACAACAGTTAATACCAGAGCCCTACTGGGTAGATTTCAAAATGGCTGCTGTGGACATTCCTTTTATTTGGAGTGCAGCCAGTCGCCTTCTTAGACTGAGGTCCCTTCTACCCCACAGAGCTTCGTACGTCTGAGAACTGGCCTGTGACCAGCACTCTGAGACCTTAGGATATACTTTTTTTTTTTTTTTTTTTTTACAGAGAGTACCCCAGTATCATATATATACGGTAGAGACGGGGTCTCACTCTTTTGTCCAGGCTGATCTCAAATTCCTGGACTCAAGCAATCCTCCTGCCTTGGCCGCCCAAAGTGCTGAGATTACAGGCATGAGCCAATGCACTGGGCAGGTACTTTCCAAGACAACTCTGGTTTTCACGATTGTCTTTTTGCCTCAACAGATCAATGACTATTCTTGAAATGCAGTATTCCAAAATGCCCATGCGTATCGTTAACTGCTTCTTACTCCTAGAAGCGGCCTTCTATCAGATCATATGTTCTGATTTCTCTTACAGGATACATGGTGATCATTCCCATGGAAATACCATTGGCTCATACTCTCTTTGTCCTCTTTTTGAGCTCCCTGAGGCAGTGTGTCTAGTTTTTAAGAGTCAAACAGAAGTGGGTTTGAATCAGGACCTTGCATGGGTTACTTCTGTTTCTTCTTATGAAAAACAGACTTAGTTCTAAACCATGGGATTATTGTGAAGTGTAAATGAAAAAAAATATACGTATCTAGCAGAATGTCTAGTGCAAAATAGATATTCCACAAACATGAGTGCTCTTTTGTCTTTTGGTGGCGAATCTGAGAGGCAAATTGTGTTGGGAGTCCCCAAGACCACCTCTAAGAAGACTCACAGGACTCAGCTTGTTGTTGTACTCATGGCTAAGACTGATTTCCGCAAAAGGATACAAAGCAAACTCAGCAAAGGGAAAAGGTGCATGGGACAAAGTTCAGGGGAAACCAGGTGCAAGCTTCAGAGAGTCCGCTCCCAGTAGAGTCACACGAGATGCACTTAATTCCTCAGCACTGAATTGTGATAATACAATAAAGTGTTGTCTACCAGGGAAACTAATCAGAGACTCAGTGCCCAAGATTTTACTGGGGGATGGTCACGTCAGCACCCTGTGCCTACCACATAGGAAAATTCCAGACTCCCAGAAGGAAAGCAGGTGTTACCACTGTGCTTATATGGACAGTCCAGAAACAGTGAGACACTCTTATCAGTTGGGGAAAGTTTTATGTTGGTCTGGGGAACTGTTTACTATTCAAGTTTCCAGCCATCAGCCAAGGGCCAGCCTTGCAAGAAGGCCTTTCTGAGGATAGCAGTCTCAGGCCTGCATGTAAACTCTTTTCTGCATACATACCATATTGCATTGGTCATTATCACATGTTAAATTTCAAACAATGAGGAAGTTTTTTTTTCCTGACAAGAGTTTTTCGGTTTTTATCTTGTTTTGTTTTGTTTTCCCTAACCAAGGCAATTCAGATTTATTCTTGGCTGGAACTTCTGATGTGAATTTGACACAATGGAACCTGAGACTGCACTGGGCTATACTTCTCTAGTTACTTACCTATCTCTATTAAACTGAACTTGAAGACAGGGCTCCTGTCTCTTTTTGTTTCTTAGGCACTGTGGGTGAAAAATAAAGAATGGGAGGGTGGGGACGGGAGAGCAGAGGGTAGAAAGCATAGAAGACAGCTTTCTAGAAATTGAGTGTCTGCACTTTTTCTTCTTCCAGGTGTCATCATGCTGTTTTTCTCCCCACTGTCTCTGTCTGCTTTTTACTGCCTGATGTGGTCGCTCTCATACATCTTCTTTCCAGATGCTCTGTGGGGCAAGGCAGCCTGTGTTTCGCCACAGCGCTGAGGAAGCTAAGCAGCTCTACCAGCTCCTGCCGGCCTCTGTGGGGTTTGTGTCAGCATATCGGGTCAAGCCTTGTGTAGCTGCACTAAAGCTTTGCGTATACCTGTGTTGTCCTATACTAGATATATGGTATGTCTCTTGCCGTGAAGTGAGAAACCCAAAGTAGGGTCAGTGACCTTCCCTTCTTTGTTTATTCAGGGTTCTGACTCCCTTGGGGACAATACTTGTTTATGTCATGTAGAACAGAATATCCCCCCGCCTCAAGCTCAATGTGGGCTGGGTTTGAGTTCCAGCTCCGCTACCAACGGGGTGACTGTGTTACTAAGGTCTACCCCTTGGAAAGGAGTGACAGCCTTCAGAACTGGTATTGGCCTTGGCCTCAGCCCTGCCTGGTGGGACTTCCTGAAGCATTTCTTACTCTTGCAGACTCTGGCTCTGAGAGTAGAGCTAATCACAGGACTCTCTTGTTGCCCAGTTTGAATGTGTGTAGGATTTTGTAACTTAAACATTCTGTATTTTAATAGTTCAAAGCTGCTGCCTTTTGCTTTGTTTAGCAATTAGATACATTGGGCATCATCTGGCTTGCAGGATCTCGTGTGGATTTTCTTTCCTACCCTAGAAACTACTAAATTCTAGCAATTCAGATGCCACTTCATATTCTAAAATCCAAATCAAATAGAAATAAACAGTACTGTATGGCAAAGTTGTACCTCACCGAGAACTTAGGTCCACTGAACCCCCAGTGTAGACAGACATTCCACCTCCCAGAGGGTGGAAAAAAGGATTGATGGCTGGTTCTGCTCCACCCTCAGAGACTGTGCTGGAACACCTTCTACTCTGGATATAACTTTTTTAAGTTTCCAGAACAATGCATGTGGTAAATATACATCTATTCTCAAATTAGATGTTTAAAAATAAAAACCCAAAGTAAGATTTGGCTGTAACAGAATAGATAGTGCCTTCCTGTTAAATCATTCATATGCTCCTAGTTAAATGGATTTGCCTGTGCTCCATGACTTTATGTCTCCTTCAGTTTAGGTTTTGTATTTTTGCTATCTGCCATAGTGCCTGACACTCAGAAATGTTCACTTTGTATATGAATTGATTTAGTTGTGGATTCTAGTAAGTTACATACAAGGTTACTATAATGTGGTAAGAATTTTACAAATATACACGGGCTTAGACATCTCAATACAATGTCCTTCAATGCTGTACATTCATTTCAATCTGATGCTCCCCTTAATCAAAGCATTTTAGGAACTCCAGTTTGAAAATGGTCTTCACATAAATTCTTAAGGACCAAGCAGCTGTAACAATGCCTGAATAAATAGGTGCTCAACAACACCAAAAAGCGAAAAACATGTTTTATTCTGAACTGACTAAATTCTTTCCAAAAACCTAACATTTGAGATTAGCCAATTATGTTCTATTCTTAAATCAAATTAGGTATCATATTTGAATTCAAACGACTTGTGGCTGCTTCTAAAATTTGAAACTATGTTGAAAGGAAGAAGATGCAATTCTGAAAGAGAATTTCCATGTCCATTTTAAGTGAAGCAGCAGAGTTAAATACACAGACCCCCAGGAGGACAGCTTTGAAAAGTAAAATACCCATTTGGATGTGTAAATTATGGCTTGATTGTAACAGCAATAATTCATACTTAATTACCTCCAGTTTTTGTGTAGGTTAATGACACTAGGATAGTTATAGGTCAGCTGACAGCTGGTTAACAGAGGGATCTATGCTTCCTTGCACCTCTCTGAGAGTATGGTTATACTTCCATATGGGCTTCAGGGTGTCAGATACTAAGGCTACTCATTCAATGCCTTCACTTCCTCAGACAGTGGTTTTCTAAAACAGAATGTCTCTTCTTGGGCTTCCTCTTAGGAACAAGGGAGAAGGCCGAGACTTTAAAATCCACACTTCTCAAATGAATACATGAAGCCAGCAGGGTTTAGGCAGTTCTCTTTGTCCTAAACTTGAGAGTGTAGATCTCCCTCCTGGTCAGCTTCTAGTCCCTTCTTCCTAACCTGAAGTCCTACTCCTGTGTCTGATAAGCAGAATCAAGTGACTGAGAATTCTGCTACTCTTTTAGCCCTGTGACCTTGAATAAAACGTTTAATCTCTCTAAGCCTATTTTCTTATCTGTAAAATGGAGGATTTACTTCCTTTCAGGGTTCTTTTGTGGATTGAACAACCGTGATGTTTTATGTGGATGAACGTAAAACACCTAGAATAATGAATGACATATAAAATATGTTAAATAAATGTTAGATGGCTTTCTGTCCCCTCTAGCCTTCTTCTCTTCCCATATATACATATTTCAATTTATAATAGTAGTAATAGTTAACATTTACTATGTACAGTAAATGTATAACGTTTACTATATTATACCATATAACTTACTATATGTCAGGAACCATTCCTTGAATTTTACTATTTTACATAATCCCCTAAACAATCCAATGAGGTAGGTGACCACAGGTTTTAGGTCAGCAGTTCTCAAAGTGTGGTCTGTGGATCCCTAGGGTTCCTGAGACCCTTTCAGGGTCAAAACTGTTTTTTTTTTTTTTTTTTTTTGAGATGGGAGTTTCACTCTGTTGCCCAGGTTGGAGTGCAGTGGCATGAGCTCAGTTCACTGCAAGCTCCGCCTCCCAGGTTCACGCCAGTCTCCTGCCTCAGCCTCCCAGGTAGCTAGGACTACAGGTGCCCACCACCACGCCCGGAATTTTTCTTTTTTTTTTTTTTTTTGTATTTTTAGTAGAGATGGGGTTTCACCGTATTAGCCAAGATGGTCTCAATCTCCTGACCTTGTGATCCACCCAGCCTCCCAAAGTACTGGGATTACAGGCGTGAGCCACCGTGTTTTCTTAATCCTAAAACTGCGACTAAAATGTCACTCTGTTGACATTTTTGCCAATGGAGCAAAGCAATGGTGTGCAACATGCCCAGCATTCTGGTTTGGATCAAGGGAGTGGTCCTAAACGGTACTGCTAGTTACTGTACTTTTCACTGCTGCAGGCTCACAGTAAAAAACAAAAAACTCAAGAATGTCATGATGACTAGTAAAAAGTATTAATTTTATTAAACTTTTACCCTTGAGTAAATTTTTTTTTTTTTTTTTTTTTTTTGAGGCGGAGTTTGCTCTTGTCACGCAGGCTGGAGTGCAATGACGTGATCTTGGCTCACTGCAACCTCTGCCTCCTGGGTTCAAGTGATTCTCCTGCCTCAGCCTCCCAAGTAGCTGGGATTACAGGCACCTGCCACCACACCCCGCTAATTTTTTGTATTTTTAGTAGAGACGGGGTTTTACCATGCTGATCAGGCTGGTCTTGAACTCCTGACCTCAGGTGATCCACCTGCCTTGGCCTCCCAAGGTGCCGGGATTACAGGTGTGAGCCACCGCGCCTGGCCGAGTACACATCTTTTTAATATTCTGTGGAATGAAATGGAAAGCACACATAGAACATTCCTGCTGCATACTGCAGTGATGATGTTTTTCTGGAGGAAAAGCACTGCTTTGAGTTTGAGCTGAACTCGCTTCTTATGAAACACCAAAGGACGATTGACAAACTGGGGTTGCTCAGACTTGTCTTTCTGAAAATATAAAGGGAGACAGCCTGTTGCTTCAAGAAATAGTTTTTGTTGCCAAGGATAAAATTTTAACTTCCAAGTGAAAAGCAGAATTTTAGAAAACTTGTATCCAAACTCCGTCACTGGGCATTTGACACTTTTCCAATACTCAAGACTTTTCTGGTGAGATCAGTGTGGATATTAATGAATAAATATTTCTGATGTTGTGTAATGCTGCAGTAACATTTAGAAAATTCGCATACCTCAGCGAACCAATATTTTCTAAATGATCAGTGCATGATGTTACAACATCATGCATGGGTGAAAGATCTGTTCATAGGGAAAGATTCAAAGACCAAAGGATTTTAATGTAACAGAGTACAAAAAGATCACTAACATGTTATCAGATTCTACATTGCAACTAACCTTTAAGAAACCACCACTCGCTGAGTTTTGGTATAGTAGTAAAGCTTATCTGCAATGATCATAAAAGGCTATTAAAATACCCCTCCCTTTTCTAACTACATATCAATATGAGGCCACATTTTCTTCATATATTTCAACTAAAACAAGATGAGAATCCAGTATACAGAAGCAGGTATGAGAATTCAGCTTTTTTCTATTATGCTGGATATTAGAGATTTGCAAAAATGTGAAACAATGCCACTCTTCTCACTAAATGATTATTTTTGAAATTTTTTTCACAAAAATGTTATTTATGTTATCCTATAAGGGTTATCACTTTTAAATGAATTAGTAAATATTTTTTAAACTTTTAATTTCTAATAAAGCAAATATGATCTATACAACAAGTTTTAGCATATAAAAAAGCCCTGAGACCAAAAAACTTAAGAATTATTGACTTAGGGGCCAGGCAGAGTGGCTCATGCCTGTAATCCCAGCACTTTGGGAGGTTGAAGTGGGCGGATCACTTGAGGTCAGGAGTTCGAGACCAGCCTGACCAATATAGTGAAACCCTATCTCTATTAAAAATACAAAAATTAATCAAGCATGGTGGCGGGTGCCTGTAATCCTAGCTGCTCATGAGGCTGAGGCAGGAGAATTGCTTGAACGCAGAAGGCAGAGCCGAGATAGTGCCACTGCACTCTAGCCTGGGTGACAGAGCAAGACTCTGTCTCATTTAAAAAAAAAAAATCATTGACTTAGGGAGATTAACACTTGCCCACACAATCACCAACTAGTGGATCTTAGCGTCAAACCCAGGCAGCTTGACTTCCAAAGTCAATCTTGTCATTATTGGTTTTAGATGTAAGGCTTCAAAAATATCTCTGTACCTCTGAGAAATTGGGGAGGGACCACATCAGGATGAAGGAATTCTGGGCAGGTAAGCAGAGATGATGTGTTCCTAGTTTTCTTTGACTATGTTTATAACACCCTTAGCATTCAATGTTATTCCAATTATGGACACAGTGACTTCTGGACCCCTTACCCTGGTATTTCTTAGCAGTAGAAAATAAATCTTTTTCTTTCTAAAATGTGAATAAAAGGCCAGGTATGGTGGCTTATGCCTATAATCCCAGCATTTGGGAGGCCGGGAGTTTAAGACCAGCCTAGGCAATGTGGCGAGTCCCCATCTTTACAAAAATATTTTAAAAAATTAGCTGGGTGTGGTGGTACACATCTGTAGTCCTAGTTACTTGGGAGGCTGAGGTAGGAGGATTGCTTGAGCCCAGGAGTTCAAGGATGCAGTGAGCCGTGACTGTACCACTTGCACTCCAGCCTGGGTGATAGAGGAAGACCCTGACTCAAAGAGGTGGGGGAGAAAAAAAGGGAAGGAGAATACAAAGATGACCCGTTGCTGTCTTGGTTCAGATATCCTCTTGTATCTCGATTTTTTATTTTTATTTTTTTACCACAACCCACAGTAAGGAATAATTTTTACATCAAATGCAGTATACACATTCATGTGTATGTAACCCTAAAACAAAAGTTTCACCAAACAATATCCTTACCACATGTGGTAGTTTTTTTTTTTTTTTTTTTTTTGAGTCTTGCTCTGTCGCCCAGGCTGGAGTGCAGTGGCGTGATCTCCACTTACTGCAAACTCCACCTCCCGGGTTCACACCATTCTCCTGCCTCAGCCTCCTGAGTAGCTGGGATTACAGGAACCTGCCACTACGCCCGGCTAATTTTTTTTTTGTATTTTTAGTAGAGACAGGGTTTCACCGTGTTAGCCAGAATGGTCTCGATTTCCTGACCTCGTGATCTGCCCTCCTTGGCCTCCCAACGTGCTGTGATTACAGGCATGAGCCACCGTGCCTGGCCCCACATGTGGTATTTTCTAATTTATTATTTCATTGAAAAGAAAAGCTGGTCATAATTTACTAAACTGATTTTACAACCACTTGCAGTTTGAAAAACTGTGCCATACTAGAGTGTTTCTCCAGGACAAGAATATACCCAAGGCTGAGTGATGTTAATACAAGCAGTTCCCAACTAAGAATCTTTCCACACAATGATCATGTCTTTCCTGGTTATGTGAAATCTGAAAACATTTCCCATGAAACAATCTGAAAGGTGGCTGGAAAGGGAAGTAACATTTTCTGAGTGCTATGGTTTGAATGTGTCCCCCAAAGTTCATGTGTTAGAAATAATCCCCAATGCAACAGTGTTAAGAGGTGGAAACGTCAAGAGATGATTAGGTTATGAGGGCTTTGCCATCATGAATGAGTAATGATGTCTTATTGCTGGAGTAGGCTAGTTATCTTGGGAGTGAGTTCCTAATAAAAGGATGAAGTTTGGCCTCCTTCTCCCTCCCTTGCCCTTTCACCTTCAGCCACAGGATGATGTAGCAAGACGGTCCTCAGCAGATGCAGGCCCCTCCGCACTGGACATCCCAGCTTCTAGAAGTGTAAGAAACCAATCTCTGTTCTTCATAAATTACCCAATCTAGGCCAGGCATGTTGGGTCATCCCTGTAATCCCAGTACTTTGGGAGGCTGAGGCGGGTGGATCACTTGAGCTCAGGAGTTTGAGTCCAGCCTGGGCAACAAAGTCAGACTCTGTCTCTACAAAAAAATACAAAATTAGCAGGTATGGTGGTGCATGCCTGTAGTCCCAGCTACCCAGGAGGCTGAGGTGGGAGGATGGCTTGAGCCAGAAAGCAAAGATGCAGAGGTTGCAGTGAGTCGAGATCATGCCACTGCACTCTAGCCTGGGCAACAGAGCCAGACCCTGTCTCAAAAAAAACAAAAAACAAACAAAACAAAACAAAACAAAAAACCCCACAAAAACACAAACCCAATCTAAGGTATTGCTGTAACAGCACAAAGTGGACTAAGACACTGAGTATCTATTACATACATTATTTCTCAACAACACTCCTGACAGGAAGGAAATATCATTCCATTGTGTAGATGGGAAAACTGCAGTTCAGAGAGGTTAACTGGTAGTTGGGTACCCCAGGTCATTTGGTTCCAAAACGGCTTTTTTTTTTTAAGCATATGACAGTATTTCTGTGTATTTATAGGGACAGCTCCCTCCAACCCCCTACTTATCTGAAAACACAAAACTCCATTCAAAAAAATTTAGCAGGATGCTACAGAACCTAATTACCATTTGTGGAGATAATCTATGTAGAGATTATCCTTAATTATAACTTGGGCTCTAAAAACACATTCTCCACAGTGGTAGAAAGTTTAACATCCCATTAACTCCCCAGTTTACTCCTGAAATATGCCAGAGCAATGAGAAAAGTATTCTCAGTGACTTCAGAGGCAGCACAGGGAGACAGAGGAGACAGGGACAGCTTGAGGTGTTTCCAGCATTTCCAGCTTAGAGGAAAGGAGGTGGCAGTGTCTGCCTCTTTGCCCCATCTGAGTGGCATTTTTTCAGCTCTCTTAAGTCCTGCTCCCCCTACTCCCAAGGAATTTCTGGAAATGAAATATCCTAGAAGAACAATCTCTTCTTTTGCTCAGCATTAAAATAACTCTACTAAGCATTCAGGTATGAACTACCATTCTTGATACAAATGTCAGAAGCAGAAACCACCTTACATTTCTACACCTAAAAATGGCAGTTGAATGGCGGAGGGGTGGTGGTTGGTTTCTGAGGGACGTCTGAATATTTCCATCATAAATTCGTTTCTAGGTCTGATAAGGCAGACAACAAAACAAAAAACAAAAAGCACCTGCACTCCCCTCTTGCTGTTGATGAAAGCCTGCTGCTAGCTCTCCACAATCACCGGTGAGGAAATCCTAGCTTCAGGCCTCTAACCCTGAGTAGTGACTCATCTGGGAGTAAAGGGGTCACATATTTATATCTGTGTGCCTATAAACTAGAGATCAGCAGGGTCTGCAAAGTTTTAGCTCCAGGAAGAATGAAAACTGGAAGCAGTCGTGTTCTTTCTCTCCTCTCTGCCAAGCTCCTGAAGGAGAGAGGGTGCCTTCTGCTCACCTCAACTTTTCTTACCTATTACATTACTTTGTATTCCATTTTCTATGGCTAGGCACTTGCTAAAGTATCAGTAAATGAACATTTTATTAGTATTTTATTTGTATTTTTGGAGAAGATATAGTTTCATGAGAAACACTGATTTTTCTCAAATAGAAAAAGGTTTTTTTGTGTGTTTTGTTTTTTTTAAAAAAACAAAAAACAAAAAACAAAAACCACTGTCTTAGAAGAAGAAAACAAGTCTCTTCAGCAAGCATGCGGCCAATTCAGATTGGAGGAACCAGTGAAGTAGAAGTTACACATAGGAAGTGAGTTCAGATTTATCCACAAATGTCTTCTGGCCTAGTTCTGTAAGGCTCCAAATGGGCCATCTCAGCTTAAAACTGGCAACACCCTGTCAAACAAAAATCTCAGGGTCCCATCTGGTTTGAACCTGGGGAGCTCATTCTCCAGGAGGCTGCATCTGTTTACAGAACTCATCAAACTGCTGCTGCTCCAGTTCTGTCATGACTCTGTTGAGGGCATAGATCTGAATGAGAGAAAGAGATACATCTGTTAGCAATGGAAGCAGCTGCACAACGCATCTTCTGACATAACAGGTGGTGCCTTCTGAAAATACCAGAATCTCACCAGTAGTGGTAATGCAGGGACAGTGATCTGGGAATAGGAAAGTTAGATATTAGTTCCATCTAGAGAATCAAGAATGCAGCAGGATGCAGGTGACTTGATTTGGTCTTTAAGGGATTAGTAGGATCCCTTAAGAAGAAAACAAGTCTTTTCAGCAAGCATGTGGCCAATTCAGATTGAGGAACCAGTGAAGCAGAAGTTACATATAGGAAGATCAGATTTATCCACAAATATCTTCTGGTCTAGTTCTGTAAGGCTGCAAAATGGGCCATCTCAGCTTAAAATCGATCATGGGACATGATAGGTGGTGGGGGAGGATATTATGTGTAAATAAATGTAATGGAAAAGTATAGGGTCTGTTCTGGAAACTTCAAGTATGCCAATATGAAGGATATTATAGAGTAGGGGTTGGGGAGCTGAAGAAAGCAAGAAAATTATGTTGGGGTCTTAAATGCCATATCAAGGAATCTGGATTTTACCTGGCAGATTCTGGAGAGCCAGCAAAGATAAGTGTGCAGGGGAACAATGTGAATATATATATAGTGTGTGTATATATACTATGTTTAGTATATATAGCTTATATAAGTAGAGTATATATAATATATAAGCTATATATACTCTATAGCTATATATACTAAGAGTATATAGTATACTTGCAAACCTGACCTGACAGATCCTCCCGTCCTAGCCTCCCAAAGTGTGTGTGTATATATATAATAATAGTATATATACAATATATAGCCTACATATAGTATATATAAGCTATATATATAGCTATACACTATATAGCTATATATACTAAGTGTATATATACTATATATATACTTGCAAACCTCTGACATGACAGATCTTCCCACCTCAGCCTCCCAAAGTATATACTACTAATAGTATATACACTATATATACTATATAGCCTATATATAGTATAGGCTATATATATACTATATGTATAGTGTAGGCTATATATAGTATAGGCTATACATAGGCTATATAGTACATATAGTATATACTATATATAGCCTATACTATATAGTATATATATAGCCTATACTATACATAGGCTATATAGTATATATAATATATATACTATTAGTAGTATAAGTATATACTATATATAAGTATATACTATAGTATATATACACATCTATACATATATGTATAGCTTATCCATATATACATATATACATTATACATAGGCTACATATACTATATATAGGCTATATATGCTATAGGCTACATATAGTATATATACACATATGTATGTATCGCTTATATATACATATATACTATATATACTACAGATAAGCTATATATACATATATAAGCTATATATGTACTATGTAGTATATATAGCTTATCTATACTATACAGCATATATGTATATAATCTATATATAGTATATGTATATAATCTATATACTATGTATATATTCCTATCTATATACATGTATATAGCCGATATATGTATATGTATATATATACATATAGCCTATACATATATGTATGTATAGCTTATCTATATACGATATATGTATATATAGCTTATCTATATACTATATATGTATGTATATATAGCTTATATATAAGCTATACATATATCTAGTTCAGACACAGTTTTGCTCTGTTGCCCAGGCTGGAGTGCAGTGGTGTGATCTCAGCTCACTGCAACCTCTGCCTCCCAAGTTCAAGCAATTCTCCAGCATGAGCCTCCCAAGTAGCTGGGATTACAGGTGACCGCCACCAAACCCAGCTAATTTTTGTGTTTTTAGTAGAGACGAGGTTTTATCATGTTAGCCAGACTGGTCTCCAACTCCTGGCCTCATGTGATCCTCCTACCTCGGCCTCCCAAAGTGCTGGGATTACAGGCGTGAGTCACTGTGCCCAGCTACAAGCAACGTAATTCTATCTGTGCTTTAGGAGACATCTGTTACAACAGTCCAGAAAGGAGGTCATGGGAATATCGCCTACAGCAGGCAGTGGTGATGGAAAGAAGATGGCAAGAGACATCCTCAGGTAAAAGGCAGGGTAACTACACCTTATTCCTCACCTTTCTTTATCCTTAATCCACCCACTAAAGAACAGAAACAGATCACAGAACTTCCTAATTTGTAGAAGAAAAAAATGAAAGAGCGAGAATGTGTGCATGTGTAGAGGAGCTATAACTTGATTAACTGAAAAGACAAGGAAGGGGGAAAAAATGAAACTTAGAAATGGGACAAATAGAAAATACAAAATAAGAGCAGAAACGAATGAAAAAGCAACCAAACCTACAATAGAGAGGATCACCAAGACTGCAAGATGGTTATTTGAAAACACTAAAAAAAAACCTTGCAAACTTCTGACATGACAGATCAACATAAAAAGGGAGTGGGCGGCCAGGCACGGTGGCTCACGCCTGTAATCCCAGCACTTCGGGAGGCCAAGACGGGCGGATCACGAGGTCAGGAGATCTGTCATGTCAGAGGTTTGCAAGTATATATATAGTATATATACACTTAGTATATATAGCTATATAGTGTATAGCTATATATATATAGCTTATATGTACTATATGTAGGCTATAAAAAAAAAAAAAAAAAAATCCCAGCACTTTGGGAGGCCGAGGAGTGGGGATCACTTGAGGTCAGGAGTTCGAGACTATCCTGGCTAACACGGTGAAACTCCGTCTCTACTAAAAATACAAAAAATTAGCCGGGCGTGGTGGCGGGCACCTGTAGTCCCAGCTACTCAGGAGCCTGAGGCAGGAGAATGGCATGAACCCGGGAGGCGGAGCTTGCAGTGAGCCAAGATCACATCACTGCACTCCAGCCTGGGTGACAGAGCGAGACTCCGTCTCAAAAAAAAAAAAAAGGGAGTGGGCACAAATAAACATTATTAGGAACTAGAAAGAAGACTTAACTACTGACATAACAGAAATTAAAATGAAACATTATGAACTCCGTGTCAACACATTTGACAACCTAAATGAAACAAGTTCCTAGGAAAAGTAAAATGATCCAAACTGACTAGAAAGCTTGAATGATCCCGTCATCTGTAACAAAAATGGAATTCTGCAGAGTGATGAAAACTGTTACAACACTACCGCAAATAATTATTGCAACACAGAATGCGGCTGATAAAACTGGTAAATTTTATGTACATTTTACCATAATAAAAATAAATAAAATTGAATGGTTAGGCTGGGCGCGGTGGCTCAAGCCTGTAATCCCAGCACTTTGGGAGGCCGAGACGGGAGGATCACGAGGTCAGGAAATCGAGACCATCCTGGCTAACACGATGAAACCCCATCTCTACTAAAAAATACAAAAAACTAGCCGGGCAAGGTGGCAGGCGCCTATAGTCCCAGCTACTCGGGAGGCTGAGGCAGGAGAATGGCGTAAACCCGGGAGGTGGAGCTTGCAGTGAGCTGAGATCCGGCCACTGCACTCCAGCCTGGGCGACAGAGTGAGACTCCATCTCAAAAACAAAAACAAAACAAAACAAAAAAAATTGAATGGTTAAAAAAAAGCCGAGTGAAGAGAACCAGTCACAGTAACATAATATGAAAGTTCAGAAACATGCAAAACAATATATTGTTACACTACAAAATATTATTTAGAAGTACATAGACAGTAAATTAACATAGAACAGCAAGAATGATTAGCATAAAATACAGCAAGGAGGGTACCGCTGGTGGGAAGGGTGAGGTACATGAACAGAAAAGGGGTACGCAAAGCTTCCCAGTTACTGGTCATGTTCTATAGTTGGGTGTTTTATGAAGCTGCACACACACGTTATATAAATATACTTTTAACACACACATATATATACAAATACGTATGTAAATATTAAATATGTATTATATATATTAAATATGTATATCTATTTATATATTAAATATGTATTATATATATTTATATATTAAATATATATAATTTGCGTGTGTGTGTGTGTGCACGCGCGTGAGCGGAGTCTTGCTCTGTCATCAGGCTGGAGTGCAATGATGCGATCTTGGCTCACTGCAACCTCCACCTCAGGGTTCAAGCGATTCCCTTGCCTCAGCCTCCTGAGTAGCTAGGACTACAAGCGTGCACCACCATGCCTGGCTAATTTTTTGTATTTTAGTAGAGACGGGTTTCACCATGTTGGCCAGGATGGTCTTGATCTCCTGACCTTGTGATCCACCCGCCTCGGCCTCCCAAAGTGCTGGGATTACAGGCAGGAGCCACCATGCCCGGATTCACATATATATATGTTTTAAAACCTCCACTTGCTTCATTCAGTATTTACTAGCATTTGTAATCTGCACATTACTGTGCTAGGGACTGATAGGCATATTAAATAGCTTCTCAGAGACCTTCAGATCAAGGAGGCAAGATGGCAGGAGAAAGAGGAGACTCACAATGGGTCAGAGTATCCAGGCCAAAGAATGACTTTCAGTCAAGAAGGAAACAGACCCCAACAGTGTCAAACGGTGCTTCCACTGCCAATGCGCCTTCCATTCCCATTCACCTCCCACATCTCTCCTTCACATCTAACTTTCTGGAATCTGGCATCTGCAGAATTGAATAGAAACTTTCTCTTCCTCCCCACAAAGGGTCTTGTTGCATTACATTCCAGGCAATACAGATTAAAACAAAAACAGGCCAGGAGCGGTGGCTCAAGCCTGTAATCCCAGCACTTTGGGAGGCCGAGACGGGCGGATCACGAGGTCAGGAGATCGAGACCATCCTGGCTAACCCGGTGAAACCCCCTCTCTACTAAAAAATACAAAAAAAAAACTAGCCGGGCGAGGTGGCGGGCGCCTGTAGTCCCAGCTACTCGGGAGGCTGAGGCAGGAGAATGGCGTAAACCCGGGAGGCGGAGCTTGCAGTGAGCTGAGATCCAGCCACTGCACTCCAGCTGGGGCGACAGAGCGAGACTCCGTCTCAAAAAAAAAAAAAAAAACAAAAAAACAAAAAACAACAAAAAACAACAAAAAAACAGGATGGGTGCGGTCACTCAAATGTGTAATCCCAGCACTTTGGGAGGCTGAGGAGTGGGGATCACTTGAGGTCAGGAGTTCGAGACCAGCCTGACCAACATGGTTAAAACCCATCGCTACTAAAAATATGGTGGCAGGTGCCTGTAATCCCAGCTACTCGGGAGGCTGATACAAGAGAACTGCTTGAACCTGGGAGGTGGAGGTTGCACTGAATCAAGATCGTGCCACTGCACTCCAGCCTGGGTGACAGAGAGAGACTCCATCTCAAAACAAAACAAAAACACCAACCAACCCAACAGAAAAAAACAGCAAGGCAGCTGTAGGGGGCAAGGCAAAGCAACAGACAAAGGTCAGAAGATGTTTAGACCACAGGCCTGCCCCTCATTAACTACAGGACTCTACTCACATCACTTTAAAGTGAGGATAATACTGCCTACCTCACAAGGTCATATATTTTACATATCGGATTAACCAAGGTTAAATGGGAGTCACAATAACTCCTGTTTTGGAGCCCTGGTGTAAGGACTAGATGTGGCTATGCATGTGTAGCTTGGCCCGGTCCTGGCACATCTCAAGAGCTCCACGGAGCCAGCTGCTGCTTGAGTGCAGCAACGTTGCATTTCAGCAGGTCAACAGGAACTTAGCAGTTGTTCAACTTAGAATCCACACAATAAAAGCAGGCTGCCTGCTTGGAAACACAAGATTATTCCTGATCATAATCACTGCCATTTATCAAATGCTTCCTAAGCCAAGTACTGCGCTATAGGCTTTACACATGGTATTTCCATTCCTTTTAATGGTCTTCTGAGGTAGATGATATCCTCATTTTACCAAGGAGGAATTGATGAACTGGGGGTTCAGAGAGGTTAAGTATCTTGTCCAATGTCACATGGAAAGAACTGGGATTTATGGAGGAGCTGAGATTTGAAGTCAGACAAATAAATTTAACCTGTAGAACTTTACAGAAGGGTGTCAATAAGGACATGAACAATGTCCTCAACATCTATCCTTACAATATGCACAGAGGACAGTTTCACAGGGCTGGTTTTTTTAAATGGATTTTAACATAATTACTATGTGTACATAGACAACTAAGAATAGGGAAAAACCCCCAAATTAATGTTTTAACAAGTTAACAAGCTGTTACTAAAGACCATATGCTTGGATTAAAAAAAAAAAAAAAGAGTACAATAGAGGAAGTCTCTCATTCAACCTAGCAGTTTACCTAATCTCTTTTAATAAATCCAGCACATTAGAGTGGTAAAAATTTATCTTTTAACACTCTACATAAAAACATGTGTGCCCTCTCCTACATTTAATCATTAGTAGTCTCTAAAATGGTAAAATAAATTGAATTTACATTAGCAAATGAAAGCGCAAATTTGTACAGCTAGGCTCAGCAGCAAAAGTGAATAAGAATGAAAGGTGAAAAGCTGGTGTATGCCCTGTGGAGCGAGGACTTCCATGACGGTCCGTGTCCTGCAGCCAAACACAGTCAACATGCCACCATTTTCTCATTGCTCTTAAATGAGCAAAACCAAATTTTTTTTTTATTTAATGAAATATTAAATCTTTATTTCCCCCAACATAATTTGTAATCAGGTAGAGCAGAGGTAAGTCCCACCATCACTGGGGACAGTAGCAACATACAGACTTCAGAAACAGACTTGATTCATCAATAACATCCTCCCCTGGTACCATTAGAAGGAATGCATCTAATAACAAATTTGCAATGTTGTCACGTTGTTCTAATTTATTTGATTAGTTTATCTGAAAAACTTTATACATTATTTAAGACAACAGTAAATTATTTTCTTGCTCTGAAAAAATAATGTTTTTCACATTTTAAAACCTCTTAGTATCCTTTTGCAAAAGGAGTTGCAAGAAATGTGACAGCTGGGTTTGCAGAATGTCCATGTACAAGTTTGTATTTATAAGAACCTGGTAATCTGCCTATAATTTGCTTCTACAAATAGAGCTCTTTACAATAATTTTTTTTTAAAAACAGGCTTAAACTTTCCCCTATTCATTCTACTTGTAGCAAAGAGGTACTTACTTTTCAAGTATTACATGGTAAAAGGCAAGTGTTTTTTTTTTTTGCCAATTTTAAGCTGTTAAGCTTTAAGACCAAACTATTTATGTGAAAAAAAAAAATGATGCCTAGTCAATCCTAGTTGTTGCGGGAAGTCAGGGACCCTGAACGGAAGGATCAGCTGAAGCCATGGCAGAAGAATATAAATTGTGAAGATTTCATGGACATTTATTAGTTCCCCAAATTAATACTTTTATAATTTCTTATGCCCGTCTTTACTGCAATCTCTGAACATAAATTGTGAAGATTTCACAGACACTTATCACTTCCCCAATCAATACCCTTGTGATTTCCTATGCCTGTCTTTACTTTAATCTCTTAATCCGGTCATCTTCGTAAGCTGAGGAGGATGTATGTCACCTCAGGACCCTGTGATGATTGCGTTAACTGCACAAATTGTTTGTAGAGCATGTGTGTTTGAACAATATGAAATCTGGGCACCTTGAAAAGAGAACAGGATAACAGCAATGTTCAGGAAACAAGGGAGATGGCCTTGGACTCTGACTGCTGGTGAGCTGGATGGAACAGAGTCATATTTCTCTTCTTTCAAAAGCAAATAGGAGAAATATCGCTGAATTCTTTTTCTCAGCAAGGAACATCCCTGAGAAAGAGAATGCACCCCTGAGGGGAGGTCTACGAACGGCCCCCTTGGAGGTGGCCGTCTTTTACAGATAAAGCGAAGGGATGAAATAAGCCCCGTCTTCTGTAGCGCTCCCAGGCTTATTAGGACGAGGAAGTTCCCACCTAATAAATTTTGGTCAGACAGGTTGTCTGCTCTCAAACCCTGTCTCCTGATTAAGATGTTATCAATGACAATGCGTGCCCAAAACTTTATTAGCAATTTTAATTTCACCCCATCCTGTGGTCTTGTGATCTCGCCCTGCCTCCACCTGCTTTGTGATATTTTATTACCTTGTGAAGTATGTGATCTCTGTGACCCACACCCTATTCGCACACTCCCTCCCCTTTTGAAAATCACTAATGAAAACTTGCTGGTTTTACAGCTCAGGGAGCATCACGGAACCTGCTGATACGTGATGTCTCCCCCGGACACCCAGCTTTAAAATTTCTCTTTTGTACTCTTTCCTTTTATTTCTCAGACCAGTCAAGACTCTTAGGGAAATAGAAAAGAACCCACATTAAATATTGGGGGTGGGGTTTTCCCTGATACCTAGTCAGTCATTTTATAGCCAAATGCTCTTGTCTTTTAAAGAATGCAGAAAAATACTAATTTGCTAACAAGGAGCACATTGGAAAAAGCCATTTTAAAGTACTGAAGAATAAGGAGTATTTTTTTTTCTACTGATGAAAATTATTAGAAAAGCTATCCTGGGCCGGGCGCGGTGACTCAAGCCTGTAATCCCAGCACTTTGGGAGGCCGAGACAGGTGGATCACGAGGTCAGGAGATCGAGACCATCCTGGCTGACACTGTGAAACCCCGTCTCTACTAAAAACTACAAAAAAAAACTAGCCGGGCGAGGTGGCGGGCGCCTGTAGTCCCAGCTACTCGGGAGGCTGAGGCAGGAGAATGGCGTGAACCCGGGAGGCGGAGCTTGCAGTGAGCTGAGATCCGGCCACTGCACTCCAGCCTGGGTGGCAGAGCGAGACTCCGTCTCAAAAAAAAAAAAAAAAAAAAAAAAAAAAAAAAAAAAGAAAAGCTATCCTGTCTGTTGTCTTTAGCTAGTTTTAATAAGTCTGTTCAAAATAATGGTCAAGAAATCTTTAGAAAATTGGAAGAGGGGATGCTTTTTTACAGCATGAAAGGAATTCCATTAATTGTAGAAATTCTCATTAAATTTTGACTTTGGTTCTTCATAAAAAATACTGATTTAACTTCTGCAGTCTATGTGTTTGAACACCATCTACCTGAGACAGGGACCCAAGCATCCCTTCATCGTCAAAGGCCAAAATTGGATTCAAAGGAATTTCTGGGCTCTTACTGTTGGTGACATCTAATCTGGATGGTTTCGAACCAATGGGTAAATTTATAATTTCTTCAAAATTTTCATTCTGAACAGATACTCCATTTTCATTTGGTTTTCCAAATTGGGGGTGCTCTCCACAGTCACTTTTGATTGGTGTGAGGTAACCACATATGGGCTGGCAACTGGTTCTCCATTTCCCAGAGCATTTGTCTTACACAGAAGTGTAGATAGGTCTGTTCTTCCAGTGAGAGCTCCCTTGGCTATATCACCATTTCTCTGATCAATGGTTTTCTTATCTGTAGCTTCTGTTCTCCCGCTTCAGGGCTGTTCCTTATAGCAACCCTTATATTGTTCACCAAAGCACAATGCAGTCACATCATCTGGGGACTTGGATCCAGGTGGGAATGGGAAGGTAAAGGACCACAGCTCTCAGGTGGTCTGCCTTAACCCAAAGGTAGATTTCAGTTTACATATTAACTTCAAATGCACTAGTAAGTTTACTTATTATGTTTACTGCCTCCCCTTGCTGGAATGCAAGATCCATGAAGGCAGGGATTCTTTTCTGCTTTATCATCATGTGACTCAAATTCCTAGCACAGTGCCTGGCACATACTAGCAGTTCAATTTTTTTTTTTTTTTTTTTTTGAGACAGAGTCAAGCTCTGTCGCCCAGGCTAGACTGCAGTGGCGCGATCTTGGCAACCTCCGTCTCCTGGATTCAAGCAATTCTGCCTCAGCCTCCCAAGTAGCTGGGACTACAGGTGTGCGCCACCACGCCCAGCTAATTTTTGTATTTTTAGTAGAGACTAGGTTTCACCATGTTGGCCAGGATGGTCTCAATCTCTTGACCTTGTGATTCGTCCACCTCAGCCTCACCAAGTGCTGGATTACAGGCGTGAGCCACTGCACCTGGCCAATATTTAATGAATCAATCAGATTAACAAAAATTAAAAGTTAACAATATCGGCCGGGCACGGTGGCTCACGCCTGTAATCCCAGCACTTTGGGAAGCCGAGGTGGGCGATCACGAGGTCAGGAGATTTAGATCATCCAGGCTAACATGGTGACACCCCACCTCAAAAATACAAAAAAAATTAGCCGGGCGTGGTGGTAGGCACCTGTAGTCCTAGCTACTCGGGATGCTGAGGCAGGAGAATGGCATGAATCCAGGACGCAGAGTTTGCAGTGAGCCAAGATCACACCACTGCACTCCAGCCTGGGCGACAGAGTGAGGACTCCATCTCAAAAAAAAAAAATTGACAGTATCAAGTGTTAGGAAAAAAATGAGGAATGAGAATCCTCTTCCACTGCTAGTGGGAGTGCAAATGTATACAATTCCTTTGAAAGCAATTTGGCAGGCCAGGCGCCGTGGCTCACACCTGTAATCCCAGCACTTTGGGAGGCCGAGGTGAGCAGCTCACTTGAGGTCAGGAGTTCCAGACCAGCCTGGCCAACATGGTGAAACCTCATCTCTACTAAAAATACAAAAATTAGCCAGGCGTGGTGGCACATGCCTGTAATCCCAGCTACTTGGGAGGCTGAGGCAGAAGAATTGCTTCAACCTGGGAGGCAGAGGTTGCAGTGAGCCAAGATTGCGCCACTGCACTCTGGCCTGGGTCACAGAGTGAGACTCCATCTCAAAAAAAAAAAAAGCAATGTGGCAATGTCTAGTAAAATTGAGAATGTACCCAGTAATTTTTCTAGTTAAATACCCTATAGAAATTCTAAGGCAAGTGCCAAAGGAGACACCTAAAAGCTTTTCACTACAGCAATGTTTGTAATAGCAAAAAATACTATAATTTAAATGTGCATCCCTGTAAGAATGAATAAATATACTAAAATGGATGCATAAAATAGACTACTATAAAAATTAATGAGAATAAACTAGATTCTTATATTAGCATGAACAGTTCTTAAAAAAACAATGTAAGCAAAATGCAAAATAAAATGCAGGAATTTTA
Organism: Macaca nemestrina; assembly: GCF_043159975.1. Lineage (NCBI taxonomy): Eukaryota > Metazoa > Chordata > Mammalia > Primates > Cercopithecidae > Macaca > Macaca nemestrina. Next base: position 190,992,968 of record NC_092125.1, on the reverse strand, counting down.
TTAATGTAAAAATTTAAAATACTATTGTATATTGTTCAAGGATCTCTATTAACATATTTGAATGTAAAAGTATGAAAAACAGTAGTTGTCCATGGAAAGGTAAAAGGATGTAAGACAGGAAATGGACAAAACAGACAGATAAATAAACAAAACAAAGAGGGAAAAAGAGACCAACAAGCTTTTCCCTGACATTAAATACTAAAATAAAATACTCATGTCTGTATGTGGCTCAATATTGGCAGTGTAAAGTTTAAAGCTTTTTATTCTCAAATTGATTGTAATCGTTGAGAGAACAAAGGAACACAATGGCTTGGGCCTCTACCTGGCATGAGTAGCTACTTTCTGCACCAAATCCAGAACATCTGTACTGGGGTGTCTGACACTTGCGTGCTCTCTCTCATTCTGACTCCTTCTTTCCCCTTACATACCACTTTTTTTTTCCTTTCTTCCTTCCCTTGGGTCTCTACCACAAAAGCTCCGCACCAGGCTGGGGTTCTGACACTAACTTGGCATGTGATTCTGGCCTGCCACCTCACCATTCTGAACCTCAGTGTTTTCCCCTCTAAATCTGGGAGAACACCCATCCTGCCTGGAGGCAAGTAGGGCTCGCTGTCAGTTCTTTCTGCTATTTCTCTACTCCAGCATCATCATCTCCAGCAGACTACAGGCATACAGAGCCTCCGCCTTAATCTCACCTCTGCTCTTTGTCTCTGCTTCAGCTCCTGCTGGGCTGATTTCTGTTTGGCCTTCTCAACTCTGCTGACAGGTTCTTTAACTTTGGTTTTTTCTTTACGTGCAGGTGGATCCATGGCTTGACTTCTGGGTATTTCTTAGGAGGCTCTGATCTGGGTGGTACAGAAAAAGGCAGATCTTAAAAAAAAAAAAAAAAAAAAAACCTGCCAGTCATTCCTCTAACTAATCCTTTAGCTCCGCCCCATCCTTTGCCAGGTGAGGCAGAGGGGTCTGGTGGCAAGGGCGCTGGATGTGGCGGAGTAGGAACCCAGACCCAACGCCACAACCTCGCTGGGTGTCTCTGGGCAAGTCTCCTCCCCACTCTGAGCCTTAGTTTTCTGTCTGCAAAATGGGTTAATAGTGTCTTCCTGGCCTCCCTCCAGGAGCTGCTGTGTGCGGGTGGAATGCGAAGACCCCTGTGAAAGCTCTGCCCACTCTGCGGCCTGCGGCACCCACCGCGGAACCGTCCTAATGGGATGCTGAGGTCCAGGGGACGCCCACGGTTTTCCCACCGCGGCCGGCCTAACTGTGCCGCAGCAGCCGCTCCTGGAGCCTGGGGGCCGGGCCCCACCGCCGCCCGGGCCCGCCCTCCGCCGCCCGGCCCCCGACTCCGCCCCGGCCCGCCCGGCCCCGGGGGACGGCCCCCGCCTCCCGCCCTCTTCGCTCTTCTGGAGGAAAATGGCGGCCGCTGGAGCCGCCGACAGAGGGGCTCGGGAGTCGGTACCTTTCCCGACCGGCCCGCTGGAAGTCGGAGCCTCCGCCGAGTCGCAGACAACGCCTCCGGGGGGTAATCCTCGCCTTCTCTCCACCACTGGACCCAGCACTGCGCGCCCGCCGCCCCTCGTCCTGGGCGGGGCCGCGCGCCGGGGGGAGGGGCGGAGGGCCGAGTGCCAGGAGGCTTCCGCCCGCAGGAACGGCTGCGCGTGCGCGGAGAGGATAGCTGGAAAATCACGTAGAGGGAGGGGCGGGGCAGGGGCGGAGCCAGGGCGGGGTGGGTGGGTGGTGGTTACTGCTAACAAAAGCTTTCTCACCGTTATATTTTATGCAACAGCTGCTAGGTTTTAGAGGGTGAGATCTGAATCCTGGAATTGGAATTGCTCAGAATTCGAATTCCGAGCCACAATTTCTTAATTCGAAAAGTGGGGATTGGTGATTGCCACCTTCTTCATTCATGAGTTTATTGGGAGGATCAAATGAGATCCCGTTTGCCGCAGTGCTTTGAAAAAGGAAATCTTGACAGAAGTACCAATAGCCAGTATAAATACAGAGAATATTCACGTTCAACTGATTACGGAGGAGATGTAAATTAAAATAGCTGACTGTCATTTTCAATGTATCACATTAGCAAGGATTGACAAAAATGACAATAGCTACCTTACATTTGGGCATACTATATTCCAGGCACTGTTCTTACAGCTTCACATTTATTAACTCCTCATAATAAATGTCTAGAATGTATATGTGTATATTATTATCTCCATTTACACATAAGGGAACAGAAGCACTGAAAAGTTTAGTGAGTTGTCCCGGGTCACACAGCTCCTAAGTGCTGGAGCAAGTATTTCAGCCAGGATTCATAGGACAATGGCCTTATCCAAAGTAAAACCATGTTTGGGTCCACTATTTGTTCCTCTATCAAAACGGCAAGAATTGAAACAATTGATAGATGCTAAGCAAGCAATGAACTCAGCCCAGATGGACACACACTTCCAGTCAAACTGTAAATCGTTGACAGCCTTTCTGGAGGTCAGTTTAGTACTAGGTATCAAAAGCCTTAAAACACAACCCCCCAAAAAGACAAATACTGCATGTTTCCATTCATATGAAGTATCTAAAGCAGTCAAAGTCTAAGAAACAGAAAGTAGAATGGTGACTGCCAGTGGCTAGGAGAGAGGGAAAAGAGGAATTGTTAAAGGACGTAGAATTTTAGGTTTGTAAGGTGAAAAAGTTCTAGAGATCTGCTGCAAAATGTTTATTTTTTATTTATTTAATATTTAAAAAATAGATGGGGTCTTGCTCTGTCACTCAGGCTGGAGTGCAGTGGTGTGATCATGAGTCACTGTAACCTGGGCTCAAGCAATTCTCCCACTTCAGCTTCCAAAGTATCTGGGACTACAGGCACACACCATCATGCCTGGCTAATGTTTTTAATTTTTTTGTAGAGACGGGGTCTCACTATGTTTCCCAGGGTGATCTGGAAATCCTGAGCTCAAGTGATACTCCTGCCTCAGCCTCCCAGAGTGCTGGGATTACAGATGTGAGCAATTGCGCCCAGCTTTCCCAGAATTTCTACAGTAAACGTTCATACTTTAGCAATCAGAGGAAAGTATAATAAATGTCTTTTTAAAAACCCTATACAAATGCTGATTCGATTATTATTAATAAAAGTAACCAAGCCAGAGTCTATTTCAGAAATCTTGATGTAGTACTGGTATTTCACATTTGTGTCACATGGTATAGTTTATAACGTTCATATAAGCTATGAACTAGATTACAGCTGGAGACAGGGCAGGACCTTTAGAAGCCTTTAAAAAGCCAGCTAAAAACAGACCAGCTATAGGGAATGGAGGAGTGGAAAAGCCACATGGAAGACTGGAAAAGTAGTGGTGCCATTGAGGCACTGCTGAAAGTGGAAAAGTTGATAAGTTGGTTTGGGAAAGGGTGAGAAAGAGGATAAGTTAGGAGTGTGTGTGTATGTGTGTGTGTGTGTGTGCACGTGTGCGCACAGAGAGGGACCTAGAGAGAGAAAGAGATAGGTTATGCTTCAAGTGGCAATAGGCAAGAATTGTCCACTGAGCAATTACAAGACTCCAGAAAAGCACAGAACTGGAGATACTAGTTTGGGATTCATTCTTTATCGGGAAGGTGAAGGTTGGAGCCACGAGGGAGTGAAAGTTGAGGCTGAACTGCCGAGACCAGCTCAGTCGGGGAGACCCTAACCCAGTGGCACTAGAGGAATTAAAGACACACACACAGAAATATAGAGGTGTGACGTGGGAAATCAGGGGTCTCACAGCCTTCAGAGCTGGCAGCCTCAAACAGAGATTTACCCACATATTTATTAACAGCAAACCAGTCATTAGCTTTGTTTCTATAGATATTAAATTAACTAAAAGTATCCCTTATGGGAAACGGAGGGATGGGCTGAATTAAAGGAATAGATTGAGCTAGTTAACTGCAGCAGGAACATGCCCTTAAGGCACAGATCGCTCATGCTATTGTTTGTGGCTTAAGAATGCCTTTAAGGGGCTTTCCGCCCCGGGCTGGCCAGGTGTTCCTTGCCCTCATTCCCGTAAACCCACAACCTTCCAGCGTGGGCGTTAGGGCCATTATGAACATGTTACATTGCTGCAGAGATTTTGTTTATGGCCAGTTTTGGGGCCAGTTTATGGCCAGATTTTTGCGGGCCTGTTCCCAACATGTCTCCCTTCTTTGATTTGCAAAGGGATAAAAGCAAGGGCAACTTTGTCACAGTGACAAAGTCCTACTTCTCGCAGGAGTCGGGATCCGCATCTGCAGACTATACAAAGACAACGTAAACTAAAAACACAATCATCACTGAAATCACAGAGCTTCCAAGTATTTTTATCCATTTTCAACTCCTTTAAGCACTCCAGTTCCTGGAATTAAGGTCAGGTGTGCCTGGGATGCTTTAAATATTTGTTCTTTTCATTTTAAATCCTTATGTTAAGCTCCTAGAGCGGGCCATATCATTTGAGGTTGAGGTGCCACTATATCACCATGGTTCCAGATAATAGGAACATTTGCCATACTTCTTATCATTTCTACCATCTGACCGTTTTGTTCAGATCATCTGAACATAGTATGACTGTGGCACGAAGACTGAGAGGTGCAATTCAAGCTAAACATCCCCTTGGGGGACCAATTAATAATGATTCCATAGGAATCGTTGTGCAGCACCTCTGCCCGTGCTGCAAAGCAATCTTCCTAGACAAGTACGTTCATTTCTTCAAACTGGGTCCAATCCTGTTCACAAATAGGTTTTTGAGCGTGGTATGCCTCAATTATAGGAGCAGATTTATTATGGTAAATCCTGAGATCAGAAAGCATGTGTAACTGTGTCATAGTGGTTGTATCCAGGCATTATTACCAGCCGTTATTGAAGGAATACTCACAGCAGTGGTGATAACTGCTATCATAGCTACCATTAAATTATTCATTGTGACTGGTTGTCCTGCTTTCCTCAGGTTTTCTTCCACCATCTGTGACAGCTTCTTGATCTGTCCCCAGGTGGGTGGCTGTGTTCGACGGGTGTTGCTCGTGACAGTTGGGTTCCTCCTCAGCTCCAGTCTCGACATGGCTGCAACTGGGGGGTACTCGGGATCCTCCCGGAGTCTCTTCCTCAGCATCTGGCTCATAATAAGGTTTCAGGTGTCTTGATGGTATCCAAATCGGCTGTTGATTTTGGCCTGGAGAAATACAAGCATAACCTCTACCCTAAGTTATTATTTTACCTATTTCCTAACTTTTTATTATTGGATCTCTCCACCAAATCAGTTGTTCTGTTTCTGTCTTTGCAGCTGCTTTCTATAGATGCTGTTCAGCTGCTGATAACATCTGGCCTTCGGGCGGATTCAAAAAATTTAAAGTTAATCATGCTAGGTTCAGTTACATCTGTGGGTTTCCATATTCTCTGTCTCTCCCTTTCTGCTTTTGCAACTGCTGTTTCAGGGAGAGATTCATTCTTTCCACTATGGCTTGTCCTTGAGAATTGTATGGGACACCAGTAATGTGTTTAATATTCCACATAGAGAAAAATGTAGCTAGAGCTTGGCTAGTATAGCCTGGGGCATTATCTGTTTTAATAGAAGCTGGAACGCCCATCACTGCAAAACACTGCAAAAGATGACATTTAACACAGGCAGAAGACTCTCCTGTTTGGCATGTAGCCCAGACAAAGTGAGAAAAGGTGTCCACACATACATGTACATAAGCTAGTCTCCTAAACGAGGGAACATACGTGACATCCATTTGCCAAATAGAGTTAGGTTCCAGTCCTTGAGGATTAACTCCTCCTGTAAAAGATGAGGAATGTACAATTTGTCAAGTTGGGCATCTCTGGATAATAGCTTTAGCTTCTTTCCAGGTAATGCTGTAATGCTGTATCTGCGTTTGAGAGCAGAGGCAATAACATGGGTTAAATTGTGAAAGTGTCTAGCATTAGATATTGCATTAGCAACTAGGTGATCAGCCATTTGATTCCCTTCAGTCAAAGGTCCTGGAAGAGGTGTATGAGCGCTAATGTGAGTAATGTAAAAAGGACGCATTCTACTCCTAACTGCTGTTGGCAATTGGGTAAATAAAGTCATCAATTGTTTGTATGAAATCATAACTGAGCATTTTCTATTAACTGTGTGAATTACACAATTAACTGTGTAATTAACCACGTATGAAGAATCAGAAATCACATTAATAGGCATATCAAAAGCAGTCAATACCTCAATTACAGCTACAAGCTCCGCTTTTTGAGCTGAATGTAGGACGTCTGGAAAACTTTACTTTTCGAGCCAGAATAAGAAGTTTTACCATTACTAGATCCATCTGTAAAACAATGAAAACGCTTAGTGGGTTGCAGGTTGTTTACTGCGGGTATTGTAAATGCAAACCGTTCACAGTCTTGCTCAGCTAAAGAAAGAGTTTTTAAAATTTATTTAGGCCAATTTAACTATTAAAGGCCAATGTTTTGGAATTACAGCAGTAGAAGGCAATCCTGGCTATAATGCTCCCACAGATTGTATAACTGAATTGATGGCTCTTAAATCAGTTAACATTCTCCATTTACCTGACTTTTTCTTAATTAGGGAAACTGGAGAATTCAGGGGGAAAATGTTGGAGCTATGTGCCCATTTTCCAATTGTTCAGCAACTAATTTCTCTAAAGCCTCCAGTTTTTCTTTACTTAGCGGCCATTGTTCTATCCAAATTGTCTTATCTGTTAACCATTTTAAAGGTATAGGTTCTAGAGGCTTAACAATGGCCGCCATTAAAAATTATTTCTTAATCTTTGCTGGGAACTTTGTTTTTCCTCTTGAAGCGGTTCTTTCAAACCTTGTAAATTTTTTTCTAGTCCCATACCAGGGACATACTCCATTTGATGCATCATATGTTGACTATGAGGGCTATGTAATTGTTCCAAAATTAGAACTTGTGCTCCCCATTGTTGTAATAAATCTCTTCCCCATAAATTTATAGGTACAGAAGTTATAATTGGTTGAATAGTCCCAGGTTGTCCATCGGGCCTCTCACAATGCAAAATGTAACTACTTTGATATATTTCAGGGGCTTTACCAACTCCAACTATGTTAAATTGAGCGGGTTGAATTGGTCATGCGGACAGCCAGTGTGGTAGAGAAATTATTGAAATATCAGCTCCTGTATCTATCAAACCTTTAAATTTCTTTCCTTGAATAGTTATTTCACGGGTAGGACGTTTATCAGTAATTTGATTTACCCAATAAGCTGCTTTGCCTTGTTTATCTGTGCTTCCAAATCCTCCTGTTCGTTTAATTTCACTTTTTCCCATTCCCACATACGGCACAATCAGGTGCTGTGCTATGTGCTCTCCTGGCTCTGCTTTCCAGGGAACAGAAGTAGATATAGCAATTTGAATTTCCCCATTGTAATCAGAATCAATGATTCCTGTATGTATTTGTACCCCTTTTAAACTCAAAGTAGACCTTCCTAAAAGTAATCCTATTGTACCTGCTGGCAAGGGTCCACAGACTCCTACTGGGACCTTTTACAGGGGTTCCCCAGGCAGAAGGCTCACAGCCTTTGTGCAGCCTTAATCTACTGTGGCACTACCGGCTGTGGCAGGGGACAGACATTGTACAGGGGCGAGGGAATGGCCTGAGCTGGAAATGCCCTGGTTTAGAACGGGGCCCGGAACAGGCCCCTCATGGCATTTCCCGAAATCGGGTTCCCTTCTTTATCAAACTTAGAGTGATATGATTAGCTCAGTGTTTTACTTTTTAACATTTTGGACATATTTCAGGCTTAAGAGTTTTCTTTTTTCCCCTATCTGGCAGCCTGACTTGCTGATTTTTTCTACGTTTTTTTTAGTATGACCATGCTTTCCACAGTTAAAACAAGCTCCAAGAAATGGAGTATTTCCTTTATCCACTCTCAGTCCTGCCATTGCCTGTGCCGACAAAGTAGCTTTATGCAGATTACCTCCCATACCATCACAGGCCTTGATATAATCAACTAAATGTGCTTTCCCTCTGATAGGTTGCAGAGCAGCCTGGCAATCGGGATTAGCATTGTCAAAAGCTAATAACTGCAGCACTGTATCCTGAGCAGCCGAATCTGCAATCATCTTTTTAAGAGACTCCTGTAACCGAGCTATAAAATCAACCTATGGTTCTCTAGGTCCCTGTTTTATAGCACTAAAGGAAGGGTATTGTTCCCCACCTGAAGTGATTTTTTCCCAAGCTCTAACGCACACTCCTCTAAACTGTTCTATGGCATCATCCTGCATGACCAGTTATGCATCTAAACCAGCCTAGCCGCCAACCCCCAAAAGTTGGTCTGCAGTTATATTAATTTGAGATTGGGTCTGGGCATTGCGAGCAGCCTGAATGGAAGCTTCATCTGCCCACCAAGTTTTAAATTGTAAGAACTGAGCAGGAGTTAGACAAGCTCAAGTAAGAGCATCCCAGTCAGTAGGAATCATCTGACTGGAAACAGTAACATTCTTTAACAGTCCCATTACAAAAGGAGAACCTGATCCATATTGACTTACTGCTTGTTTTAATTCTTTGAGTAATTTAAAAGGAAAAGGCTAAAATGTAGCTATAATATTTCCCTGTTGATCTGTGGGGTGTAACAGGGAACTGCCAAGCCTCTAAATCACCGTCTAGTCTAGCTTGCGGGATTCCTGCCTGCATAGAACTAAGAACCGTCGCTCGAGGCACTGCTCAAATAGTCACTTGGGCAACTACTTTTTGCCCGGCGTCCTCCGGAAAAAAAGATCTGGAGGGTCATTTTCTTCAAAATAATAAGGAGGGGGTGCAGAAGGGTAGGGATGAACCTCTCCTTCCTTTGCTGCTTTAGCTTTAGCTGGCAAATAAACATGCTCTGTAACCTCTTCTGTTACTTTGCTATACTCTTGTTCCTCCTCATTATCAGTGTGAAAAAGTTCCAAGGTGAAACGAACCAGACCCCATACCTGTCGCATTGTTACCCTGACGCTTCCGAGCTCCCCTTCTTACTCACCACGGGGATTGCTTTAAGAGTACTTGGGTGTCCTCCAGCTAGTTTTCCGTTCCAACCGGTGCTCCAGCGACCCTTCGACCTGGATTTGAGCCCCTATGAATGGATGCCACTTGCCGAGATCAGCTCAGTCGGGGAGACCCTAACCCAGCAGTGCTAGACGAATTAAGGACACACACACAGAAATATAGAGGTGTGAAGTGGGAAATCAGGGGTCTCACAGCCTTCAGAGCTGACAGCCCCAACAGAGATTTACCCACATACTTATTAACAGCAAACCAGTCATTAGCATTGTTTCTATAGATATTAAATTAACTAAAAGTATTCCTTAAGGGAAACGGAGGGATGGGCTGAATTAAAGGAATAGGTTGAGCTAGTTAACTGCAGCAGGAACATGCCCTTAAGGCACAGATCGCTCATGCTATTGTTTGTGGCTTAAGAATGCCTTTAAGGGGTTTTCTGCCCTGGACTGGCCAGGTGTTGCTTGCCCTCATTCCCGTAAACCCACAACCTTCCAGCGTGGGTGTTAGGGCCCTTATGAACATGTTACATGGCTGCAGAGATTTTGTTTATGGCCAGTTTTGGGGCCAGTTTATGGCCAGATTTTGAGGGGCCTGTTCCCAACACTACTTATCAAAGTCCCCTCTCTGTTCTTTCCATGAGTTTATGCTTTGTCTGTCTCTTTTGTGTCTACCAGTGGACTCTTGGCCAGTCTGCAGAATTTCTTGGTTTGTTGAATGACTAGCAAGAGTTTATAGTAATATAACTAGAATATTTTTACAGTTGAAGTGTCTACCATACTAAGATTATATTCACTTCATTGAATAACATTTTTTCTAGAGTCAAAAATTGTCTATTTTTTATTTGCTTAATGATCTATGCATCCATTGTTTATTTTTTATTTTTAGAGATGGGCTCAAGGGATCCTCCCGCTTCAGCCCCTGGGTAGCTGGCACTACAGATGTGAGGCACTATACCCAGCTGTCTATGCATCTATTTTTAACTCTTTCACAAACTCTCCATTAGAGCTATAAAATATCTCTTGGTCTGGTCACATGAACCAGGTCATTTACCAGTGTCTTTTTTATTTTTTTCTTGGCAACATCCCTCCTTAGACTCATTCTCTGCTCCAAACTCCTCTGCTTGGCCTTGCTTCACAGCTCTCATCCTGGGATTAGGAACCTAACCACATTCTGGGGATTCTCTTCTTGTTTCTTCTGTGCCAAATGCCCTGTTCACTGGAGCTTATGCTTTTCTGTTCTTGGTTTATTCTCTCATTTTGGAGGAGTACATTCTCCACTAACTCCCCAGAAGGGATTCATGGAAGGTGAATTTTTGAGTCCTTGCTTGTCTAAAAATGACTTTATTTTCTTTCATCCTTGAGTGACAGATTTCCACGTTGGAAATTATTTTCCCTCAGAAGTTTAACGGCATTGATTCATTGTCATCTAGCTTCTCATGTGGCTACTCTTGAGGAGACTAATTTATTCTGACTTCTGTTACTTCCCGTATATTTTGTTTGTTAATTTGTTTTTGGAAGCTTTTAGGATATTTTTCTCCTTTATCCTTGATGTTCTGAACGTTCATAATAAACCATCTTGTAAGTATTTTTCATTCATTATGCCAAGCACTCAGTGGCCCCTTTCAATGAGGAAACATAGTCTTCAATTCTGGGAAACTTTCTCTGTGATCAGTTTCTCTTTTTTTTTTTTTTTTAAACAAATAGGGACAGGGTCTCCCTATGTTGGTCAGGCTGGTCTTGAACTCCTGGTTTCAAGTGATCCTCCTGTCTCTCAGCCTCCCAAAGTGCTTGGATTACAGGCATGAGCTGCCACACCCAGTCAGTTTCCCTGTTTTTAAATTTTTCTTCATGTTCCATTTCCTGGTTTTGTTTATTCTGCTTTACAAGAGATTTTCCTGAGCTTTATTTCCTGGTTCTTCTATTGAATTTTTTCATTTCTGCTACAAAAATGTTAATTTCCAAGAGTTTTTCTTTGATCCCTGACTTTCCTTTTGGGTAGCCTCTTGCTCTTATGTTGTGGATTCAGGATCTTCTCTTATTTCATATTTCTGAGGATTCCAGTTGTAATTTTCTGCTGTTTTCTTCTGTTTCCTAGATTGTCTCTGTTGTTTATTTTGATCTCTGGCTTTCAAGTTGGAGGAAAACTCAGACAATAACAGATACCATTGAGTATCAGCCCCTATTTTAAGTATTTTGCATGTTGAAGTATTTTGCATGTTTTAGCTAATTGAATCCTTACAACAACCCCATAAGGTAGAGCCAGGCCCTGGTCCCTCCCATCTCAAGCCTGGAAGGTTCGCAGTTGAGAATCAGCTTTCTTCTTGCTGATGTCAAGGGTTGATGTCAGGAACCCTTTACCTGATGTTTCCCCCAATCCTGCCTCGCTCTGCAGGCACCTGGGTTAGAATTCAGTTTTTCCTAGATCTGTTACTAGTCAGCCCTCTGCTTTCCTTCATTAAAAACATGTATTGACATCTCTATTGCACAGTTTGTCCTTATAGGCTTTTCCTTTTGCACTCCAAGATTGTCATTTTAGTTCATTTTGGGAGGTAACAGAGATAAGCATTTGTGTTCTATGAGCCATGTTTATTTAACTGGAAATCCAGAGCTCTGTCTCCCTCTTTAAGTCAGGAAGCATACAGACCAAAAAAATTATAGCGATTATTACTAGATTCTGGGATTATGGTTAAGAGTGATATCTTTATCTATGTCTGCAGCTATTTTTCTCACTCATAGAGTTAGAAGTCTAAAAATCACATTTCAGATAAGAAACTCATTTTATGATGTGATTTAGACTGATAAAATGCTTCTTGAGAAAGCAGTAAAAATATTAATTATGACAAGTTATAAATTGGTACAATTACTTTGGAAAACAATTTAGTATCATCTATAACCTGGCAATACCACTTCTAGGTATATATTCTCAGGAACGCAAAAGTATTGAGGACCTCAGAGAGCTTCAGTTTATGAGTTATATTTTTTGAAATTTTCCATGTTAAAAATTAAAACATGACTAGGTGTGGTGGCTCACGCCTGTAATCCAGCATTTCGGGAGGCCAAGGTGCGAGGATTACTTTAGGCCAGGAGTTTGAGACCAGCCTGGGCAACACAGTGAGACCTCATCTCTATAAAAACATTTTTAAAAATAGCTGGGCTTGGTGGCATGCACCTGTAGTCCTAGCTACTAGGGAGACTGAGGCAAGAGGATCACTTAAGCCTAGGAGTTCAAGGCTGCAGTAAGCTATGATTATGCCTTTGCACTCCAGCCTGGGCAACAGAGCTAGACCCTAGCTCTAAAAAAAAAAAAAAAGTGAAAACTGAGAAAAATTAAATATAATTATTACTTCTTTTAAAAATAAAAATAATACACAAATTACAATCAACAAAACATGTATTTATGAAAAGCAACTTTTTTGATACAAAAATATTACTGAGAAGAGTAGCACTGCTTTATATAAATCGTTTTTTAAAAATTAACTAATTAATTTTTTTTTTTTTTAAGACGGAGTCTCACTCTATTGCCCAGGCTGGAGTGTGGTGGTGTGATCTCGACTCACTGCAACCTCCACCTCCCAGGTTCAAGCAATTCTTGTGCCTCAGCCTCCTGAGTAGCTGGGATTATAAGCGTGTGCCACCATGCCTGGGTAATTTTTGTATTTTTAGTAGAGACAGGATTTCGCAATGTTGGCCAGGATGGTCTTGAATTCCTGACCTCAGGTGACCCGCCTAGCTCAGCCTCCCAAACTGCTGGGATTACAGGCATGAGCCACCATGCCCTGCCCTAATTAATTTTTAATTGACATATATGGTACATATTTATGGGGTACAGAGTAATATTTTGATATATACAATGTGTAGATCAGATCAGGGTCATTATCGTATTCATCATCTCAAACATTTATCATTTCTGTGTTTTGGGGACATTCAATATCCTTTCTTCTTTATTTGAAACTACATAATATATTATTGCTAACTATGGTCATCCTACAGTGCTACAAAACACTAGAAGTTGTTCCTCCTACCTAGCTGTAATTTTGTGTTATTGAAGAAATCTCTCCCTATCCTCCCCTTCCCTCTCCAGCCTCTAGTAACCTCTATTCTGCTTTTCACTTCTATGAGATTAAGTTTTTCTTTTTTTTTTTTAACATCTAACTATGAGTGAGAACGTGTGGTGTTTAACTTTTTGTGCCTGGCTTATTTCACTTAACGTAATGTTTTCTAGTTCCATCCATGTCACTTTGAATGATGGGATTTTATTCTTTTTAATGGCTATAAATATTTTAGATGTCTGGCTTAATAGAAGACAGTTGTATTCTCGAGCCAGCTATATCTTTCAATCTGCTGCAGTATGTTTTGTGGTTGAAGTGTACGCAATTGGAAAAGGAGCATTTCAATAGCTTTTTCAGATAATCGTGGATATTCTTTGATAAGACACCAAAACTCAGCAAGTGGAAGTTTTTTAAAGCTTAGTTATGACATGAAATCTGAAACCATAGCAATGACCTTTTTATACTCTATTACAGCAACACTCACAGTTTTTTCTTGCATTTTGAATGAATGTTTTACCCATGCAGGGTTTTGTCAACACACCCATTGATCATTTGGAAATTGCTGGGTCGCTGAGTTATGCAGATCTTCTAAATGTTGACACATTTCATTATGCAACATCAAAAAATCACATTTATTTATTTATTTTGAGACAGAGTCTCGCTCTGTCACCCAGGCTGGAGTGCAGTGGCACGATCTTGGCTCACTGCAAGCTCTGCCTCCCAATTTCACGCCATTCTCCTGCCTCAGCCTCCCGAGTAGCTGGGACTACAGACATGTGCCACCATGCCCAGCTAATTTTTTGTAATTTTAGTAGAGACGAGGTTTCACTGTATTAGCCAGGATGGTCTCAATCTCCTGACCTCGTGATCCGCGCCTCAGCCTCCCAAAGTGCTGGGATTACAGGCGTGAGCCACTGCGCCCGGCCAGAAAATCACATTTCTTAATATCAATACCAATCTCATCAGAAAAGTCTTTTGCTATCGTGAGGGTATCAAGCCCATAACAGCACATAAAAATTTTCCAAAATTCTAATTTTTGCTCAAAAGATTGAATTTTCTCATTGACAACAAACACTGTCAATTGCTTTTCTTGAAGTGACAGGTGCACTTGACTCATCTGGAGAAAATGCCTGCCAAATACCCAAGGCTGAATAATGATACTTTGTCTTTCAGCTGTACTTTCAGGTAAGAATGGTGCTCCATGAGTCAAGTGATTACTTCAGCTCACAATCACTTAAGGTTTTTTCCTCGAGAAAGTCATCATAGCTTGATATGCAGCGTAACTGTTTACGCATCCTTCCCATTTTGTCCCACAAAGTATTAAAAAAATGTGTATCTAAGAGTTGAGGTTTAATAAAATGTGTAACTTCTACTACAGTTTGGTGCCACTTGCTGATTTGTGCTAGCTGTTTTACCCACTATTGCTTTTGCAGTGTCCTTGAAGATGTCAACACCATGAAGAAGGCAAATAACATCTTTATTGTGATGAATGTAGTTTTAACCTGGCTGATAGGGCCTCAGGGACTTCCAGGGTTCGTGGACCACACATTAAGAACTGGTGCTCTAGAGAAATTCTTGCATATATGAGCAGGAAATATCTATCAAGAATGTGCAGGGCAGTACTGTTTATAAAAGCAAAAGCCTGGAAACAACCCACATTTCTATCATTAAGGGACAAGAGAAACTGTTGGTAGATTTATATAATGGTCTACTATATAGCAGTGAATGACTATCCAGGTGAAACAACCTGGATTAATTTCAGTGTCTTAATTTGTACACCCCCAGAACAGAGTGTGAGGTGTGAGACAAGTCCTTCAGTTCAAGAGTGTATTCAGGAAACAGAAATGGGAGTGAGCAAAAAGGGAAGAAAAGTCAATAAAAGGTGCAGTATGGAACTACTTACCACTCTGAACCACTGTGCTCAATCCCATTGGGAACACTCGGAGGAATCACATCGAATACAGCTCAGAGCTGAAGGTGCAAGGCTGGAGCATTTTGTCTTGACTCCTCTCACTGTTGTTTATATCTCCGAGGTGTTGTGGGCCACCACAGATGTCTGCTAGACCCAAAAGCTAATGTTGAATAAAAAGGGAATCATTGGGAATTATGTACAATGGGCTCCATCTTTATAAAGTTCACACGACATAAAAATGTATAAGGTATTGTTAGTGATATAATTATGGAGATTATGAATATATAGTTAAGGATATTATGAAAGCAAGACAGGCGGGAAGCGTTTATCACATGTTGAAAAACAACAAGCTTGCTTGTCAGAAGGCACATGTCAGGGTGTAGCTGGAGATAAAGACAGTGAGTTAAAGAAGGTGGCTAATTGGTGGATGTCTTTGAAACCAATCTTCCAATTTACTCTGATTTGAAAAGTAAAGGGGAAGGTTTTCAGAAAGAATGTGATAGGATCAAAATGCATCAAAGGGAATTACTATTGGCAGCATTGGAGGAAAAGGGAGCAGAGGGGCAAAAGTCCCTTATACCCAGTCAGTCATACTCAGTGGTTCCCTCACTTCTGGGAGCCTCCTCTTTGCTCTGTTCTTTTATCAGAGGCAGACAGACAGGGTGTGGCTTGCTGGTTTACAGGGACAGCTAGAAGGGAGTTCTGTGGGGGCAGAGAGAGCCCTGGCCTCTCACATTTCATAAAATATGAACTTTTCCTGGCCCACATCCCTAGGCCTTCCTGATGCACCTGCCTGCTCCCTGGTCTCGCTGCATGGGGAAGGAGAGTTCCCAGCTTGCAAACTCCAGCTTTGCCTGTGAGAGGAACAAACATCCCTGATCCAGAAGGTGGTGAGTTCTCCCCTCTCTCTTCATGCTTTTTAGTCCTTTAACTTTCTCAGGATCCTCAGGTTCAGTAGAGAAATAATCCCCTTTTCTCCCTACACACAAGAACATTTTGAAGGGCGAAATGGGGCAGCTGTTAGCTATCACTAAAGAAACACAGGAGACAAGTGACAAGAGAGCTGGACGGGTTTTGTTGAAGGACTCTTATTTAAGTAGTATTGTCATCATTATTAAACTACAGCCAACATTTATTTAGCTCTTACTATTTGCTGGACCCTGTGCTGTATGCTTTTAGACTGATCATTTGCAGATTTGCAGGGTCTTATTAAACTGCTTGGGATTGTCAAGAGAACATTGTTACAATCTTTTTTCTGATTTAGAAGTTTTAAAAATTAAACTGTTTCAAACTTCAAATGTAAATAACTGCCTAGGGGAAAATGTTTCCAACATGTGTAGTGGAAAAAAAAATGGTTAGTGTATGAAGAATTTTGCAAGCCATTAAGAGATAAATGTCCTAATAGAAAAAAGAACAAATTACATAGACAGGTAATTGACAAAGTCCAAATAACAGGTGAGTAATCAAAGAAATACAAATTGAGATGAAACACCATCAAATTAAAAAAAAAAAAAGATGGCATTTTGTTACTCATCAAATTTGCAAATTTTTTTTTTAAATGATAATATCCAGTGATGGTAAGGTTGTAGGAAAACAAGAAATTTCATATGATACTTTGGTAAATTGATATGACTTTCTGGAGGGCAATTTGTCAGTGCAGATGAAAAGTCTTCCCATTTTAAAGATGGGAAACTCAAGGCCTAAGAATCTAAGTGACTTGCTTAAAGTTACAAAGTCACAGCTGGGCGCAGTGGCTCATGTCTGTAATCCCAGCACTTTGGAAGGCCGAGGTGGGCAGATCATGAGGTCAGGAGTTTCAGACCATCCTGGCCAACATGGTGAAACCCAATCTCTACTAAAAATACAAAAATTAGCTGGGCGTGGTGGCGCACGCCTGTAGTCCCAGGTACTCGGGAGGCTGAAGCAGGAGAATTGCTTGAACCTGGGAGGCGGAGGTTGCAGTGATCTGAGATCGTGCCACTGCACTTCAGCCTGGCGGCAGAGCGAAACTCCGTCTCAAAAAAAAAAAAAAAGTTACAAAGTCACAGAGCAGTAAGGGACCAAGCCAAGACTAGGACTAAGCCCTCTGATTCTAGCCCTCAATCCACTGCTACTTATAGCAATGTTTATAATAGCCATGTATTGGAAAACAACCTAAATATACACAATATAGAATTATTTTAAAGCTTTTACATCTTATATCCTAATTTCTAAAATTCTGTGTCCATGATGGAATCCTAAAGTAATGGAAAGAAGATTTGATTGCTTTGGGAAATGCACATAATGTTGCATTATGTGAAATTGGTGAAAATATCAGGTATCAAAACAGTGTATAAGTATTTATTTATTTATTTAAGACAGGGTCTTGCTCTCTCATCCAGACTGGAGTGCAGGGGTACGATCATGGCTTACTGCAGCCTCAACCTCCTGCGCTCAGGTGATCCTCCTACCTCAGCCTCCCAAGTAGCTGGGACCACAGGCACACACACCATAGCCAGCTGATTTCTTTTTGTATTGTTTGTAGCAATAGGGGTTTGCCATGTTGCCCAGGCTGGTCTCAAACTCCTGGGCTCGAGCAATCTTCCCGCCGCTGCCTCTCAAAGTGCTGGGATTATAGGCGTAAGCCATTGTGCCCAGTCATGGTTTTTTTTTTTTTTTTTTACAAAATGTTATGTACATGCATAGAAATAATATTTGTAGAAACATTATCTTTGGGTGGAGGAATTACAGATGATTTGAAATTTTTGTCTTTGTTTTGGATCATTTCCAGATTTTCCTACAATAAGTAAGACAGAAAAAGCCCCAAACTGTGGCATATACATTGAACTTTAGGAAGTGAAATCGTATTTTATATTTGTTGGGGA
Source organism: Macaca nemestrina (assembly GCF_043159975.1). Classification (NCBI taxonomy): domain Eukaryota; kingdom Metazoa; phylum Chordata; class Mammalia; order Primates; family Cercopithecidae; genus Macaca; species Macaca nemestrina. The sequence continues at coordinate 190,975,155 of NC_092125.1, read as the reverse complement.
AAATGTCTTTGTAAAGGGGTTCCATGATAATCACTCTGTAAAGTGAGGTGGTCATTTGCTCATTTTGTGACTCATGATACAGGGCTATGCAGGCATGCATTCATTCATCTGTTTATTCATTATGAATGAATGTTATTCATGCATCTGTTAATGTTTTACATTCGATCTGCTTCCAGAAAGGATCCTGGCAATTCACTTGCACGGTACCCTGAAGTGTGTATGATTGCCTTTCCTGTTCTAAGTGTAAAACAGAATAATACCTACTTTTCTGAGACGTTGTCAGTACTGAAGACAATATATAGAGAGAACCAACAAATGCAATAAATAAGAACTGTTATTGATTTAGAGCAATATCATCATTTGGAAACATATTTATGATTTAGTGTTAATTCACAGCCATTAATACTATGTTGACTACCATAATATTGATATATTACGTGTTAGAAGAGATGGAGGAAGGGGCCATCCTGGCAAACTAGATTAGAAGAATAAATCCTAGAGGTCAGTATGGTGACCAGATGGTTCTTACATCTGTGTAAGAAAATATGAAATAAAGGACCTGGTAGCACGTCTTACATAGAGTGACAATCTAACAGAAGGACTTCATTTGGTTTTTATTTCCAGCATCTGGTGCAAATCATTTTACATGTGTTTTCTTTGATCCCTACTATAACCCTATCTATGAGGTAGGTACTATTATTAACTCCATTTCATGTGCGAGCAAGAGGAGGTTTGGAGAAGTAAATTAACCTGTCTAAGGCCACCAGCTAGGAAATGGCGGAGCCAGGAATTGAACCCAGGCTGACTCTAGAGCTCATTCTTTTTATTTATTTATTTATTTTTTTGAGACAAGATCTTGCTCTGTCACCCAGGTTGGAGTGCAGTGATACAATCACAGCTTACTGCAGCCTCAACCTCCCAGGCTCAAGTAATTCTCCCACTTCAACCTCCTGAGTAGCTAGGACTACAAGTGCGTGCCACCATGCCAAGCTAATTTTCTTCCATTTTTTGTAGAGATGGAGTCTCACTATGTTGCCCAGGCTAGCCTGTAACTCCTGAGCTCAAGTGATCCTCCTGCCTTGGCCTCCCAAAAGTGCAGGGTTATAGGCATGAGCTACCATGCCCAGCCTAGAGCTTACCCTCTTAACCACTTCATAGATTGTCTGAATCTTAGAATATGGGTCCATAGAGGTCTCCTCCTATTCGATTTCAGGCAGCCTTGGGTTAGCTTGGAGCTCTGTGTCACTCCGGGCATGTCTACCCAGGCAGGGTGTGCTTCAGAGTCACTAGAAAGTTGAGGAGTTTTGGGAATAACTCCAGGGAATCCTGGGCCCTACTTCCACCTTCAACCATACTTGATAAAATAGAGAGCTGTTCTCATTTACTCCACTTCTCTTGTCCAGTTTTTGAGTGGCTAGTAACCAATAGGAAAGTGGGTGGGACAGTCACAAAAAAATGTGTCCTAATGTGATCCTAACCTCACTATGGCCTACTACTATGTTGTCATTTGATTAGAGGGGTATGTTGTATAAAATATGATTTAAAGAAAGACAAGAACAACCCTAAACCAGTGTGCTTTTTGCCGTGAGAAAACAGAATTGGGTTTTCAAAATGAGAATGTGTTCAATACTAGCTTCATCTTCAGTTTCCCAATCTCCCTTTGACACGTCCTCTGTGTGCCATGACCTTTTCCATGACCTTCAGGGACTGGGCCTGCTGACTTATACAAAAGCCTCCTCTTTGGAAAGGATTTGAACCTTGGAGAGAATTTAAGAGATGAGTTGCCTTTTCCTAGAGCATTTACATTTTAAACTTTATCCTCACTTGTGGCATGAGAGATTCTGTTTCCTGCTAAAGCAATTTCAGGCAGTAGCAAATAGTTGGGGAAAGAGCTTTACAGGAGGAAATCCTTTAGGGTCTCCCTGTGATTCATGCACGCAGTCATCTGAACCTGCTAGGGATAATTTTCCTCACTTAGTTAGTAGTAATAACAACAACTACACACTTATGAGCACTTGTTCTGCCAGGCATTTGTGGCCAGTGCTTGGCAGGCAGTATCTCTTTGAACCCTCACACTCATCTGTGAGGACAGTTCCCCTTTATAGATTAAGAACCCGAGGCCCAGAGATGTTATGCAACCTTCCTAGGGACACAAAGCTAGTAATAGGCAGAGCTAAGATTTGAACCCAGGTCTTTCTAGTGCCAGACCCTGAATTTGTACGATTAATGCCTTCAGGATGACATGGAGGGGCCTCACTGCCTTGATCTGTTATTTGTCAAGAGTCAAACTTGAAAAGGCTGTCCAGGGAAACCTCCAGGCTGCATCTTGGGCAAAGATTGGCTTGAAACAGGCACTTCCCAAGCCTGGCCTTGGACACTAACTGTAAAAAGAGGCCATTACTGGTGTTTCTTTGGTTAGTTCTGGGTATAAGTTCTGGATCCTCGTGCATCTCATCTGCACCGTCATCCTCACTCACGGCATTTAGAGACTTAACACGCCAGCCTCCGTGTGAGCATTCACCTCTTTCAACCCTCACCATAATCCCACAAGGAGGCACAGTTCTTATACCCATTTTGGAGATGAAGAAACACAGTCTCAGAGAAGTTCGGTCACAATATCACAAGAAGGTAAGTAGCAGTGCTGGGACTGGAGCCCCTGCCTTTGTGATCCCAGAGCACCAGCAATACCGTCTCGGCCTCGGCTCCTGGGTTATACCCTCTGTCACACCAAGCCCATCAGCCCGCCTGTGCTGTCTCCCTCTGTCTGTCCTAGTTCGGATGGAGATGGCGAGTTCTGCCGGCTCCTGGCTCTCTGGCTGCCTCATTCCTCTCCTCTTCCTCCGGCTGTCTGTGCATGTGTCAGGTAGGAGTTTCTGATCCTCTTTCCCTGCCTGGTACATGTGACGTTGGCATCCCCAGAATAAAGAAGTTTGGTTGGAAACATTACGTCTTTTGGGGTTCTGTTCCCCCGGCCCTGGCAATCCTTTCCAGAGTCCTTCCTGGGCTCTGTCAGTCCCCGGGATACCCGCTTCCTCATCCTTTCCCAAGCTTTCTCCTGCCCTCCCTCCCAGTTGGCCTTGTCTCTTTCTTTGTCCAGGCCGCGCAGGGGATGCCAGCAAGTTCCACGTGGCCTTACTAGGGGGCACAGCCGAGCTGCTCTGTCCTCTCTCTCTCTGGCCTGGGACGGTGCCCAAGGAGGTGAGGTGGCTGCGGTCCCCATTCCCGCAGCGCTCCCAGGTTGTTCACATGTACCGGGATGGGAAGGACCAGGATGAAGATGTGATGCCGGAATATAAGGGGAGGACGGTGCTGGTGAGAGATGCCCAAGAGGGAAGTGTCACTCTGCAGATCCTTGACGTGCGCCTTGAGGACCAAGGGTCTTACCGATGTATGATCCAGGTTGGAAATCTGAGTAAAGAGGACACCGTGATCCTGCAGGTTGCAGGTTAGAATGGGTTTGAGGTGCCTAGGGTCATTTGTGGCAGTTGGACAAGCCCAGTCAGGACCTACTTTGTCTCTCCATGTCTAGACTTTTTTTCCATTTGCAATGTAGTTTTTACTTGCCAGGATGGCTCAGCCTTACCCAGCCATGTCCATTGATCTCAGCTGAAGCGGTGAAGCTGGCCCAGGCATTTCTGATAAGGAAGGAACTCAGACTTTGGAAAACACTGTACAATGCAGGTCCTGGTTAAATAGGGCTTGGAGGATCAGATAATAGCTTTTCCTCCCTGGGTCATCTTTGTATGCTCCACTATCAAGGAACTCATTACATGGCTGTAAGGAAATGTCTTAAAGGGACAGATCCCCTGCTGTGACAAGGATTTACTTAATGGGTCCTCTCCTGGGGTTCCTGAGAACGTAAAGGGTTAGGAAGGGAAAGACAGTGTTTGTCTCTCTCTGTCTCTTTTTTTTTTCTGTTTGTTTGTTTTGAGACAGGGCCTTGCTCTGTTGCCCAGGCTGGAGTGCAGTGGTGCAATCATAGGTCACTGTAGCCTCGACCACCTGGGCTCAAGTAATCCTGCCATCTCAGCCTCCCAAGTAGCTGGGACTACAGGTATACTACTATGCCTGGCTAATTTTTTTTTTTACTTTTAGTAGAGACAGGGTCTCCCTATGTTTCCTAGACTGCTTTCCAATCCAGCAATCCTCCCCGCTTGGCCTCCCAAAGTGTTGACATTACAGGTATAAGCCACTGCACCCAGTTGAGAGTGTTCTCAAACTAGCTTCAATATTTTTTTAAAAAATAGCCTACTGAAAATCAGTCCACCAAAAATCAGTCTACCAATATTTTAAAAAATCAGTCTACCAACCCAAACCCAACTCAACCCAACCCAAAACATGTCTTTGCATTTGCTTGAATGACACTGGCTTCACATGGTCACATGCTGATTATCTTTTGGTCCTAATTTGAAGTTGCACACTATGAAGTGGGGATGAATCAATTACTTTAAAACACTCAGTAGTTGGTAGACAGACTTTCCAAAGTTGGAGTCCTTTGGGGTGAAAAGTAATTTTTTTTTTTTTTTGAGATGGAGTTTCGTTCTTTTTGCCCAGGGTGGAGTGCATTGGCACAATCTTGGCTCACTGCAACTTCGCTTCCTGGGTTCAAGTGATTCTCCTGCCTTAGCCTTCTGAGTTAGCTGGGATTACCGGTGCCTGCCACCACGGCCGGCTAATTTTTCTTTTTTCTTTCTTTTTTTTTTTTGGAGACGGAGTTTCGCTCTCGTTGCCCAGGCTGGAGTGCAATCTTGACTCACCACAACCTCCGCCTCCCAGGTTCAAGTGATTCTCCTGCCTCAGCCTCCTGAGTAGCTGGGATTACAGGCATGCGCCACCACGACTGGCTAATTTTTGTATTTTTAGTGGAGACGGGGTTTCTCCATGTTGGTGAGGCTGGTCTCAAACTCCCAACCTCAGGTGATCCACCCGCCTCGACCTCTCAAAATGCTGGGATTACAGGCATGAGCCACCATGCCCGGCTGAAAAGTAATTTTTAAAAGGGGACTGAGATGCCCAAAGGCATCTGAATCATGTGATACAGTTATTGCTATGGGTGAATTTTTAAATGTCTGAGAATAAAGCTAGAGACTGGCTTATCCTACTGGGAGGAGTGTGGGGAGAGGGTGGAGAGAGGACAGACATTCAAGTTTCATTAACAGCTGCCCCTGTTCATCACAGGAGGTTATGGGGGAAGAGGGCTCTGGCTGGGACCACAACCTGGCGGAGGCCCTGCTGATGTGTAGATAGGTGGGATGGTTCCCAGAGCCCTGGGCCAAGTGGAGAGAACCTCAGGGCAGGGTATTTCCATCCCTGTCAGAGGCCCACTCTCTGGAAAACCTGGGCTCTTCCAAACAGCGGTGTCTAGCAGAGTCAGGGACAGCACACCGGGGAATGTGTCCTGAACCATCCGCAAAATGGCCTTTGGCCAAGAGAAGACCACAGCCGCGGTCATAGCAAGTAAAAGCTGGGGCAGAAACAGGTTTGAAGGTGCTGGTGGTTCCAGAGGAAACTCCTACCCTAGTAGGAACTTTTTGAGGAATTTTCAGTTTTTTATATTCTAGGAATAAAGCATGTATATTGTAGAAAATTTGAAAAAAATCCAAAATATTTAAAGGAAACTGAAAAATGGCCTATTAATAGCTTAAATTAGAGAGGACGGCTGCTAACATTTTTGTATCTTTCTTGCAAGACTTTATTGTGTATATGTATCTCTGAGCATGTATATGTTTATGCATGTGTATTCTTGTGCCCAGGATTTTTTTCCATTTACGATGTCATGAGCATTTGTGTTTTTTTGCCCATGTCCCTAAGTAATATGATTTTAAGGGCTGCATAGTATTTTACCATGTGGCTATAGAATAATAAAATTAATCAAAGCCCTGTTTTGGGGCATCTGGATGCTTTCCAAATTTTCCTCATATTATAATTAAGAGTGCAATGAACATCTTTGAGCATATTTTGGAAAGTGATTTTGATTTTTTTTTTTTTAGAATGTGCTTCTGGAAGTAGAATTAATGGATCAAAGGGTTCAAACCTTTTATTTATTTTTTCTTTTTTATTTATAATAAAGATGAGGTCTCACTATGTTGCCCAGGCTGGTCTCAAACTCCTGAGCTGTAGTGATCCTCCTGCTTCAGCCTCCCAAAGTGCTAGGATTACAGGTGTGACTCACCACACCTGGCCTGAACCTTTCAATGATCCTTGAAACAAACTGGAGACCAGCCTGGCCAACATGGCAAAACCCTGTCTCTACCAAAAAAATAGGGCATGGTGGCATGTGTGTGTAATCCCAGCTACTTAGGAGGCTGAGTGCTTTATATGACTGATCTCTTTAAATCTCTCCAAACTTCAGAGATAAGGAGTCCTGTCATGCACACCTTTTACAGATGAGGGACACTGGGCTTGGAGGGGCTCAGTCTCCTGCTTCAGGTCACACAGGATTGAGCAAGGACACACTCTCGGCTTAGGCTCTTAACCACTTCTACCCATAGCCCGCTTCTGCTCATTTCTTCTCTGTTTCTTCTTTCTTTTCCCCTTTCTCTCCTGCCTAGGCTTCAGGCCTACTGCTGTAGCATGGTAGAAATTGCTTTGCCCCTGTCACAGTGCTCAGGGCAAACAAAGAGGTTGCCGCCTGCTCTTCTAGCGCAGAGTGGGTATTGACAGGCGTAAACAGGCAGGCGCTCCTGGGAAGACTGCAGGTGCGTAGTGAGGAGAATGCCTTCAGTCTTCTGAAGTCCCTGGCTTCTTTTTCCATGGAATTATAGGGCAGGACGAGATTGTGGTCAAGAAGTTTGTTTAAGTCATCATCTTGAGGCAGGACCATCGAAACCATTCCCGAGAGAGGAACATCTCAGTTATCTTTTTTTTTTCTTGAGACGGAAATTCACTCTTGTCACCCAGGCTGGAGTGCAATGGCGTGACCTTGGCTCACTGCAACCTCTGCCTCCCGGGTTCAAGGGATTCTCCTGCCTCAGCCTCCTGAGTAGCTGGGATTACAGGCGCCCGCCACCACACCTGGCTAATTTTTTCTTTTTTTGAGACAGAGTCTTGCTCTGTCGCCCAGGCTGGAGTACAGTGGTGCCATCTCGGCTCACTGCAAGCTCCGCCTCCCGGATTCACACCATTCTCCTGCCTCAGCCTCCCAAGTAGCTGGGACTACAGGCGCCCGCCACCACACCTGGCTAATTTTTTCTCTTTTTGAGACAGAGTCTTGCTCTGTCGCCCAGGCTGGAGTACAGTGGCGCCATCTCGGCTCACTGCAAGCTCCGCCTCCCGGATTCACACCATTCTCCTGCCTCAGCCTCCCAAGTAGCTGGGACTACAGGCGCCCGCCACCATGCCTGGCTAATTTTTTGTATTTTTAGTAGAGACGGGGTTTCACTGTGTTAGCCAGGATCTCATGACCTTGTGATCTGCCCGCCTTGGCCTCCCAAAGTGCTGGGATTACAGGCATGAGCCACCACACCTGGCCCCCACACCTGGCTAATTTTTGTATTTTTAGTAGACACGGAGTTTCCCCACATTGGCCAGCTAGTCTTGAACTCCTGATCTCAGATGATCCTCCTGCCTCTGCCTCCCAAAGTGCTGGTATTACAAGTGTGAGCCACCATTCCCAGCCTCAGTTATCTTTAATGCCATCCAGGGCTTGAGTTATCACGAGAAGCAAAGAGCCTCTTGGCTGGAGGTCTCTCCCTAGAGGTGATGGAGACAGTTGGGATGTGCCGGAGCCGCCTGCCATCTGAGATGTGCCAGAAACTCTTGGACATCTCCCTGATGTCAGTCGTTGGTGGTTTCTGTTTCAGCCCCATCTGTGGGGAGTCTCTCCCCCTCAGCAGTGGCTCTGGCTGTGATCCTGCCTGTCCTGGTACTTCTCATCATTGCGTGCCTTTGCCTTATCTGGAACCAAAGAAGATCAAAAGGTAATTAAGTGGTAAGGGAGCTCAGGCTGGTGGGAAGTGGGACTGTGACTGCTCTGGGAAAGGGCCAGACGGAAGTAGATGTAGACATGACACTTGTCCATAGGTTGGGGACCCTGCAAGCTGGCTGGGAGAAAGCTGGTAGAGCCGTGCCCTGGGGACACACATTGCAAAGGGAGTTCAATAAACTGCAGAAAGGCCCCTGGGCAGAGCTGTAAATTCTCATCCTTTGAAAAATTAGAAAATAACCGACTATGCCAGCCTTCTGATTAAGAAATTAATTACAGCCTTTTAATAAAGAAATCCAATTATATCCATTGGATAAGACTCTCATAAAAAATGGTCACATTTCACAGGCTCTCAGGGCTGCAAGGGACTTTGAAAGTCACAGTCACATAATCCAACACTTCTCCCTTTATCTGATGGTTTGAAGACTCTGTAATCCTTTCAAATGCCGGCTTACCTGTAGTGACAAGGAGTCAGTCCTACTCAGGCAGCTTGGTGCATCTTGGGACACTTGTGCCTGTTAGAAAAAGGCCTTCCTAAGCTGAGCTGACATTTCTCTCTCCCTTTTAGAGAAACTTCTCTATGAACATGTGACGGAGGTGGGTAAGTGTTCTTGGCTGGGGGCAGGGGAAATGTTTATTTTGTTGTTAATTTCTGTACCCCCATACTCACTAACCTGGATTCTGTTCCTGAAAATTCCATTATCTGCTATCCTTGGTGATGGTGGCAATGTCTAAATCCATTGCTTCCAGTGTTTACTGCCTCTTTTTTTTTTTTTTTTTTTTTTTTTGAGATGGAGTCTCGCTCTGTCACCCGGGCTGGAGTGCAGTGGCCGGACCTCAGCTCACTGCAAGCTCCGCCTCCCGGGTTCACACCATTCTCCTGCCTCAGCCTCCCGAGTAGCTGGGACTACAGGCGCCCGCCACCTCGCCCGGCTAGCTTTTTGTATTTTTTAGTAGAGACGGGGTTTCACCGTGTTAGCCAGGATGGTCTCGATCTCCTGACCTTGTGATCCGCCCGTCTCAGCCTCCCAAAGTGCTGGGATTACAGGCTTGAGTGTTTACTGCCTCTTACTTGTAATAGCTTGCCTTCCTGTATGTTTAATGAATTTTGCCTGTGAGCTCATTGCTTGATCTTATTCTGTGGGAGTTGAGTAGGTTGAACATGAGGGAAGCTTTTATTTGTTCAACAAATACTTGATAATTATCTGCTAAATGCCCTGGACAATACTAGATTCTGGGGATAAAATAGTGAGTAAAAGCAGACAGAGTTTTTGCCCTCCTGGAGCTTTCAGTGTAGTCAGGGAGATGAGATGAATTAAATAGTTACACAAATAATGTGTACAAATGCTACACAAGAAAGCTCCTGGTTCTGTGAAGGCTATGACCAGAACGAGCTAACCAAGCTTGAGGGTTGAGGGTGTGAAGTTTGTCCTGAATGACTAGAAGTCATGAGTGAAGAGGGAGTGGAAAACCATCCACCGCAGAAAGAACAGCTTCAGAGAGAAGCATGGTCGGGGAAAGCAGCACTCACTGGGGAGCTGAGGAGGTGTAGGAGGGAGGGGAAAGTTGCAGGGGTGAGGCTGGGGAGCTAGGCGGGGCTGGGCCTCCTAAGGCCTGGTGGGCCACATTCAGGATTTTAGTCATTCTCAGAAGAGCAGTGGTAAAGCAACGAATGGGGATATCCAGATGGAATTGTGCTTTGAAAAACTTGGCTGGGTGCGGTGGCTCATGTCTGTAATCTCAGCACTTTGGGAGGCTGAAGAGCGTGGATCGACTGTGGTCAGGAGTTCAGGCCCGGCCTGACTAACACGGCGAAACTTGTCTCTATTAAAAATACAAAAATTAGTGGAGCAAGGTGGTACATGCCTGTAATCCCAGCTACTCAGGAGACTGAGACAGGAGAATTGCTTGAACCCCAGAGACGGAGGTTGCAGTGAGTTGAGATCGTGCCACTGCATTCCAGCCTGGGCCGCAAAGGAAGACTCTGGGTTTTTTTTTTAACTGGCTGGGCACAGTGGCTCACGCCTGTAATCCCAGCACTTTGGGAGGCCGAGACGGGCAGATCACGAGGTCAGGAGATTGAGACCATCCTGGCTAACATGGTGAAACCTTGTCTCTACTAAAAATACAAAAAAATTAGCTGGGCATGGTGGCGGACACCTGTAGTCCCAGCTACTTGGGAGGCTGAGGCAGGAGAATGGTGAACCTGGGAGGCAGAGCTTGCAGTGAGCCGAGATGGTGCCACTGCACTCCAGCCTGGGCGACAGAGTGAGACTCCATCTCAAAAAAAAAAAACAAAAAACTGAACAATTCTCCCTGGCTGCAGTGTTTAGTAGAGACCAGTGGGAGTAAGACAGGATGTGGGAGACAATTTGGGCTGCCATTTCTGTTGTGCAGATGAGAGTTGATTAGAGACCAGATCAGGGAGGTGGAGGTGAAGATAGAGGTGGACACGTCCAAGGGCAGGTAAATGCAACAGGAACCAGGGACCCTCAAGGCAGTGGCAAAAAATCTCATTATCTTTTCCTTTCTTCCTCTAGACAATCTTCTTTCAGAGCATGCTAAAGAAAAAGGTAACGATATATAAAGAGTAAGGGGTAGGGAACAAAAAACACATTCTTTATTTTCTATGTAAATGTTGACAGTCGTTATTATAACTCTATTACTATAATACTATACACACATGCACACATATACCCTCCATTGATATTACTGGAATTTAGTTTGCAATCTCAAGGGGCTGTGGAGCTGGTGGCAGTGGGTGAGAAGGTGTCCGGGTCAAAATTCATAGGCCTAAATTACCATAAACTCCCTTCATTAGCCTTTCCGCCAATCATTTTAAAAAGAAGTCTACTTATTATTGAAAAGTATATTAATGTGGTCATATGGGATGTATGGGAATTTCAAGAATCCACACAACCTTTGCACAGAGAGAGGTGGTATGATACAGAGGAAGGGTTGCAGGCTCTGGGGTCAGTGACACCTCAGATCATTGGTTTGCCACTTACTGGCCTTGAATAAGTCACTTTACTACTCTGGGTTTTGGTTTCCTCATCATCAAAATGCAGATAACTTCCTCTTACTTGATTGTTTTCAGTGTTAAAACAGGCAACCTTAAAAAAAAAAAAAAAAAGAAAAGAAATCTGTCACAGTGCCTGGAACTCCTTTTCCTTATTGCCATTTTGTCTTCATTAATTGGACATTTACTGTGGGCCACTGAGGGTCAAAGTTGGACACCTTGTTGAAGTCTATCTGGGAAGACAAGTCACTGGCTCAGATGACTCCAGATTCAATTATTTCAGCATCTCCTCTCTTCCCTCCTTACATCTCCTCCAACCCGGTACAAGTGTGGCATGTATCTGGCAGACACTGGCTGTTCTGCTCAAGTAGGGAGGGAACAATGTGGGGTGAGGGCGAGGGCCTCCGACTCAGAAGTCAGACAGACTTAGATTGAATCCCACCTCCTTGGTCACTTACTAGTTGAAAGACCTTGGGCAAATTTTGTGTCCCTTTGAGCCTCAGACCACCCCCCTATAAAATGGCAATAATAATTCTAGGCACCTCACATTGTTGAGGATTGAGTGCCTACTTCAGTATAAGCACAGAAGACAGTAAGTGGAAGCTGTTAGTAGTGGACATAGTGACAATAAACCATAAGCTACTTAGGAGCCGTGTCATATTCGGCTGCATTTCTCCAATGCCTAATGCCTAATGCCTAATACATGCCGGGCCCTTAGCACGGGAACTGGTGGTGGACTCAGGATGTATAACTTCAATTGTCCGGCAGGGTAGGGGGAAATGTGGGCCATGTGGCCCTCCAGAGAAGCCGCAAGTACTCCCCGGAAACATATGTCTCATACACATATATCCCCAAATCCTCTGGGACCTCCAATTTGTGAAATTTATAACCACAGGGGAGTTACTGTAGAGAATAATAAAGCCATATTAACAAGTTCATGCTAGGCCTTTGGCCAGTTTTACATTTAGATACCAGAAACGGTGGGCTATAAAAGGACAGCAGTGCATACACTCATGTACCAGTTACAAACCTATAGAAACACTCATGCAGACAGCAGAAATGAAACCAGACAGATGAAAAGGAGGGGAAGGGGAAGGAGGAACCAAAGTCCCGGGCAGGCTGGGTCACTGGGGGAGTGTCACCAGCACCATCAGATTTCTGGGTCTGAACTCTGGGACACGGAGCTGGGACTAGGGACATAGAAGCGTCACCATCATTTTAATCTTCTGGGGTGGAGTGATGAGGCTTCCACAGCCCGAGGAAAAAGAGGCAGGATCTGATCACTCACTCCTCTCTCTCTTTCTGGTTTTTAGGAAAACTCCATAAAGCTCTCAGTAAGTTCTGCTCCTCATCTATGGCACAAGCTCCTTCTGCTGACACCTTTGCTTTAGGATGAGCATCTCAGTTTCACTTCCTGGGGCAGAAGGGAGGGGGTAAGGGTAATTCAAGCCATGGGGACTGGGGCTTTCTTGGCTCTCCAAGGTCTCTTTTCTCAAGTGTTCTCTGTTCCTCTTTCCTACACAACTGTTATTTAGTCTTTAAATTGAAAAATGTTTCACCAAGAAGAGATAGATGCACCTCCCATAGGTGAAGCCATCTGGAAGTCCCTTTTATCACTCAGGCATGAAATTTCCTTAGATGGGGTCCAAGAGGACGGGATCCTCATTAAACTGAATATGGTGGAGCAGTACTTCTCCATCATTTCATGTGTGAGGACCTCTTTTTAGCATTAAAAAAAAATCTGGCCAGGTGCAGTGGCTCACGCCTGTAATCCCAACACTTTGGGAGGCCAAGGCAGGTGGACCACTTGAGGTCAGGAGTTAGAGACCAGCTTGACAACATGGTGAAACCCTGTCTCTATTAAAAATACAAAATTGGCTGAATGTGGTGGTGCACGCCTGTAATCCCAGCTACTTGGGAGGCTGGGGCAGGAGAATCACTTGAACCCAGGAGGCAGAGGTTGCAGTGAGCCGAGATTGCACCATTGCATTCCAGTCTGAGCAACGAGAGTGAAACTCTGTCTCAAAATAAAAATAAAAATAAAAATAAAAATAAATCTGTAGACATGTGACATATCTATGCATTATTATATTGAGAAAATATACATGCTCACAAAGTCCAATACTCAGTGATAGTCTTAAATGAAGTAATATTTCCTACAACATCTACATAAATTTATGTTGTCATTACCTGTAGGTGTGAGATGTGTTACTTATTTAGCCTGCAGATAAGGTTTGGCTCACATAGGAATTTGCTGATCCTCTGCAGTATCTCTGGGGATACTCCCATGGTCCACAGCTGGGATCTATTGCTCTTGCAAATCTTCTGGGGAAGTTCCAGGGTATGGCTATTGAGTATCTATCTGCCCGTGGTGGGGATGGGACTGTAGCATTATGGGAGGGCCTCTATATAGAGGCCCTCCTTCTGATTTGCCAAATTGTTTTCATTCCTTAGAGAAACTCCGGAGTGAACTGAGTAAGTTTCCCATGTTCTTATAACTTCCGTACCAACTTACCTCTTGTTGCCCTAATATTTCCAGTGATAGCTCATTCCCCTTGTTTCTTCTTTCATAGAGCTGAAAAGAGCTGCAGCAAACTCAGGTGAGATGCACTTCCTCCACGTTTGACCACCACCCTATAGGAGTTCTTAATGTCTCCAGTGTTTTAATGATCCCCTTTTCTCATTTTTCAGGCTGGAGAAGAGCCCGGTTGCATTTTGGTAAGTTATACCAATCAAATAGATCCACATTTCAGAGCACATCCTCCCTATGGCTTTGTAACCTTAGATTTTGTTTCATTCCTCTGGAATGCATGTAATTTAACATTTTTTAAATCAAATCTGTATATCTGCCTATCAAATTAAAAAAATCTTTGCGACCGATTTTAGGTCGTACTTAGATTTAGAAAGTATCCCCTCTTTTAGAGCGCTGATAAATATTAGGTTTGGTCTTCTTAAGGGTTTTCTGTGATTTTTGAGATTTTTCCTATGTTTATCGGTTATTTGTATTTCTTCTTTGTGTGACTTTCTGTTCCTGTTCTATTTGGGCTATTTTTTTATTTGTGAGGACTCTTTCTAGATAAAGTATATTAGCTCTCTGTCATATTTGTCACCAATTATTTTTCATTTGCATTTCCTTATAGTATTTTTCTGATGCATGAGTGTTTTATTTTTACGTAGTCAAATGCATTCATCTTTTCCTGTGTACATGCTTTCAGGTTTGGGAAGTCCTTCCTGTCCCACAACCAGATAAATAGCCACTGCTTCCACCACTTTCTACACATATGCTTTTTCTTCTTTCTCTGCAGACCAATTTGCTTAGGGGTGGTGATTAAGATTCTCAGAGAAGAAGGGAATGGGTTGAGCAGATGCCCCAACAATATACATTATGAAAAGATTTGCACCTCTCTTTCAATTTATTCCTAAATAGTTTGCATTTTTTGCTGCTGTTCAAATGGGATCTGTTTTTTTTTCACTGCTTTGGGATCTTTATCAATTTTCTAGGCTTTTATCCTTCTCTTGTTCACACCATCTTCCTTCAGGCACAGTACAACGAATTATGAGTTGGCCACTGGAAAGAACTCCAGGTCACCTTGGCTGGCATTCTGGGAACATACAAACCCTTCTGTCTCACATTTACAGTCTGGCTTATTGCCACCACCTCAACTGCGTATGGACTTAACTCTCCAAAAAGAGCCTGTTTGCTGTATTTCGGGAAGGAAGGAGACTCACTGTGACACTCATAATCCACAATTTTAAGGAAGAATCCTTCTCTCTATATTAACATTTAAAAATAATAATTTAGTCCTACCTATTTGGGAGGCTGCAGTGGGAGGTTCACCTGAGGCCAGGAATTCAATGCTGTAGTGTGTTATGACTGCATGCCCATGAATACCTACTGCATTCCATCCTGGGCAACATAGTGAGACCCTGCCTAAAATAAAATAAAATAAAATAAAATAAAATAAAATAAAAATAAAGCAGATAATTATAAGTAATAATTTTAAGTGACAAAATGAACATCATGTACTCACTGTAGGAATGAGGCACTATCTCATTAGTTCATCAAGTCTGCGCAATAGCTCTAAACACAGGTTCTGTTACTATTTCCATTTTACAGATGAGGAAACTAAGGTTCAGAGATGAATAACAAGCCCAAGGTCACATAACTAGCATGTGGCAGAGCTGGGATTCAAATATGCTATGTGGCTATAGGACCTAACATCAAACCCTATATTTATCATCACACATTTGATTCTTTTGGAACATCAAAGACAAAGGTAGTGTCTTACTCTATTTTCTGTTGCTGTAACAGAATACTTGAGACTGGCTAATTTACCTAGGAAAGAGGTTTATTTAGCCTATGGTTCTCGGGGCTGGATGGTCCAAGATTGGGTGACTGCATCTGGTGAAGGCCTTGTGCTACTTCATAGTATGGTGATAGCTGCTTCTGGAAAAACAGAAGGGCAGTGAGTGCCTGCAAAAGCAGAGAGGAGACAAAGTGCCTGATCTGCTTTATCACAACCCACTCTCCAGAGAAATAAACCCAGCCTTGTGAAAACTGTATTAATCCCTTTGTGAGGGACCCAAACACCTCCCACTAAGCCCTACCTCTGAACACTGCAGCAATGAGGGATTAAGGTTCCAACACATGAACTTCTGAGGGACACACTTAACTCACAGCAGGTAGTTATTTCCTAAGGATTAAGGCAGCTTCACAGACAGATGAAGAAGAACTTTTTCTTCTATTACCTAGTAATCGACCAGGAGACCTGTTCTTTGAAAGAGAAAATTATTTGATTCCAGTACACATGGTGGGGGCGGGACTCCGTGAACTAAAATGGGCTAATGACAGTGATGGCAGACCTAAATATTTTTTTTCCCTCCAAAGCTATCCCCACATCTCTTAAGACCTAGGCTTCCAAGCCTCACCTGTCTATGTCTCTTTGCAGTGGCAGTGACCCTGGACCCAGAAACAGCACATCCCAAACTCATCCTTTCTGATGACCAAAGATGTGTACGGCTTGGAGACAGAAGGCAGCCTGTACCTGACAACCCCCAGAGATTTGATTTCGTCGTCAGCATCCTAGGCTCTGAGTACTTCACAACTGGCTGCCACTACTGGGAGGTGTATGTGGGAGACAAGACCAAATGGATTCTTGGGGTATGTAGTGAGTCAGTGAGCAGGAAGGGGAAGGTTACTGCCTCACCTGCCAACGGACACTGGCTTCTGCGACAGAGTCGTGGGAATGAGTATGAAGCTCTCACATCACCGCAGACCTCCTTCCGCCTTAAAGAGCCTCCACGGTGTGTGGGGATTTTCCTGGACTATGAAGCAGGAGTCATCTCTTTCTATAATGTGACCAACAAGTCCCACATCTTTACTTTCACCCACAGTTTCTCTGGCCCCCTTCGCCCTTTCTTTGAACCTTGCCTTCACGATGGAGGAAAAAACACGGCACCTCTAGTCATTTGTTCAGAACTACACAAATCAGAGGAATCAACTGTCCCCAAGCCAGAAGGGAAAGGCCATGCTAATGGAGATGTGTCCCTGAAGGTGAACTCTTCCTTACTACCCCCGAAGGGCCCAGAGCCAAAGGATATAATCCTGTCCTTGCCCTCTGACCTTGGCCCAGCCCTTCAGGGGCTCAAGGTTCCTTCTTTTTAGGGATATGCCACATTACCTGCTCCCATCACCATCCAGCCCAGCACCCTGGACTTCAGTCGCCTGGTCCAACCCCATGATTCTGGAACGTCTCTTCTCCTTAACCCAATCCAGACCCTTTTGTGGTTTCTATTTGTACCACTTTTCTCCCAGAACTCAGTTCTGAAGCTTGCCTTTCTTCTAAGGAATTGAAGTTTCCAGTGACCTGAAGGGAGGATTCCTGGAAACCAATCAGTTTAGGTGTAGGTGGAGATGTTGAATATGTGTTACCAAGATATAGCACAGGTTCAGGGGAAAGAGTTCTCTACTCCAGGGGTTATTTAGAAGACACTTTCTCTGCCTCATCCTGCCCTCAAGCTTTAGTCAAGAAGTTATGGCCCCCAGTCCCTGACTTCTTATCCCATCAAGGGCTGCTTTTCTCTCTTTCTCTCTCTCATTTCTGGCCTCTGGCCCCCAAAGTCAGCTTTCTAAAAGCAAGCATGTTTTAGACCACTCACTCTTTCCCTCTTTCTTCAGGAATGAGTTGGGGGAGGAGTAAAACACATCCTTTTCTACTCTCTTAATGCTGTTTATAACGTAGTTTGGTGATATCCAGAGCTAATGTACATGCTTTCAAAAGCTAATCTGCCTGTTGATGATAACTAGGTACAGGGACTTTAAACACAGTTGCTATAATCCTGAAAAGCCTCAGGAGCAATCAGGTTACTGGGAAGCACAGCTGCAGAGAGCTCAGCTGTGTATTGCCCTCTGACTTTGGCCCAGACCTTCAGAGGCTCAGTCTGTTGAGTCTGTTGTGACTGTCTTATGAATCAATCTGTTGTGCCAGCCCTTTCTGAGATTCAGAGAGGCCCAACTAGAAAAAGTGGCAGTTTTAACCACCAACGTAGAAGCTTTCTTTTTCCCCACAAGACCATTGTACTGGAATACTTGACTGTGTAGCAAACAGCCTCTTAGGTTGGAGAGTATTGACTTCAAATAGGAAGCTGGTAGACTAGGTGTGAGGATGGAATAATGACCTTGATTTTTGGGTGCGTATTGCAGAAGCCTAGTCACTTTTAAGTCACACCACATAATGAGATCTGTGGCCTAATTGTGGAGATGTTGGTTATCAGTTTGCAGATGAATACAGAGTTCTATCCAACAGAAACTGTATCTTTCTGTTTGTCAGAAGTTCTCTGTTAGTTCCTGTATTAGTCAAGGTTTTCCAGAGAAACAGAATCAATATATATTGGGGCAGGGGGGCAGTGGTTATTATAAGGAATTGGCTCACATGATTATGGAGGTGGTTAAATCCCAAGATCTGCAGGGTAAGTCAGCAAGATGGAGTCCCATGAGAGCTGATGGTTTAGTTCCAGTCTGATGGCAGCAGGCTTGACACCAAGGAAGAGCTGATGTTTAATTCAAGTCTGAAGGCAGGGAAAAAAAGCTGATGGCCCTGTCCAAAGGCTATTAGGCAGGAAGAATTCTCTTAGTCAGGGCAGAGTTAGCTCTTTTGTTCTATTCAGGCCTTTAACTGATTCCATGAGGCCCACCCACATTTGGGAGGACAGTCTGCATTACTCAGTCTACTGATTTGAATGTTAATGTCATTGAGAAACACCCTCACAGGAACACTCAGAATAATGTTTGACCAAATAACTGGGCATCTTGTGACCCAGTTAAGTTGGTACATAAGATTAACTATCACAGTGACTCAGTGGAATTGTTTGCTTTTCTACAGTTTTAAAATAAAAGTTTGGTATTTGTGTTTTGGTATGCTGTTATTTTCATTGCGAATGAAGAGTTGTGGGGAAGGTAAGAGATTGGTTTTCAAAGAGCTTTGAGTCCCCCAAGGCAAGGTTTAGCCACCATTCACACTAAAGCCATAGTTTTATTCCCGAGTCTGCTCTCTAGTATTTTATTTTATCAATTTATAAACAAATAGTGTTCATCAGGTACACATATTTCACTCACCCACATTCAGTTCCAAACATGCGTTCCTGAATATCCCAGTCTTAAAACTAACTCACATTGTCAGCTTGTGGAGGCAGAATACTTACATACATACATATACACATGTATATATGTATGTGGATATATACATATCTATTATATAGGTGCATATGTATATATGTAACATGTATGCATGTGTATATGTATGCACAGATACACATATGTATGTATACATATTCACATGTATGCATGTATATACACATGTATATATTAATGTGTATATGTGTATATGTATATACACATACGTATGTGTATTATACATGTATATGTATATACATATCAGTCTACTGATTTGAATGTTAATGTCATCAAGAAATAACCTCAATATATGTATTATACGTACATATAACCTTACAACTATATACAACATATATACATATATATGTATGTGTATATGTATACACACATACACATGCATGAGTATATATGTATGTATATAAAATATCCTTACAGTAATTCTGCCAGGGATTTTATGGGGGAGGAAGTTGGTACTCCAAATGGCTAGGTGGTAGAGCGGGGTTTTATACTTGATTTATCTAGCTCTGAAGGCAATGCTCCTTGTTCTGTGCACTGAAACATTGTGCAGCTATGAGAAGCCTGCAGTTAGTCTACGTATTCCATTAGCCTTTTATTATTTAAAAAAATAAAACCTGAAAAAAATGACATAGTCCTGGATACTTTGGTGATCTTGTTGTGTCTGGATTGATGAATAAGTGTCAGGCTTAATTAGGGATGCATGCAGAACCCGGGAAAATCCCTACTTAGGGACGCTGGCAGACCTAGAGGTTGCTCCTTGGACGGGTACTTTTCGCTTCTCCGATAAGGAGAATGGGTTATTTTATCTTTAAACTCCCTTCCAGCTCTACCCTCCTTTGATTTTAAGTTATTAAACCTTGAGTGCGGTGCCATACTCTTGGCTTCGTTGGATGTCTACAGGACGGTCAAGGGTTACCAACTCAAAGTAAAGAAGGAACTCTGAGTACGTGCCCCCTTGGAGGTTGTGTAGGTTAGCTATACAGATTCTACAACTTCCCAGACGAGTGGCCCTGAGACTTGGGGTTGAACGCGCGAGCACGGAAAGAAATCCCACCTTAGGACAGAACCCAATCTCTTCAGCTGCGTTCTAAACTTCGCAAGTTTTCTCCGAGTCTACGCGCTTCCTTAGGACTACAACTCCCAGCATGCCACGCCGGAGGTCAAAGCTTATTGGCGGTCCCGCTAGGTCGCTTGCGTTGTGGCAGTTATAGTAGCCAATGGAAATAAAGGATTATCTTAAGAAACCAATCCTGGAGTAGTAGGGAGGATCCTTCCTGGGTTCCGGCTCCGGCCCCAGCGCCTTCCCTTGCCTACGGAGGCGGTGCTGTCCCTGACCGAGCAGCGGGAGTGAGGTGGGTCCGGGTTGGGCCCGAGGTCGCGGGGGGAGGCGGACACGACTTCGCGGGAAACTCTGTACACGGCCACTTCACTCTCACCGAGAAGTTGGAGGCTGCTGCTTTGCTCCCTGGACCGAGTGGGAAGCCAAGGGGCCTTGTGGTCCCTCCGCCCCGACCCTCCGCCCTGGTCCCCGGACGACGCAGCCAGGTGGCTGTCCCCACCCTATTCCCCGGCCCTTCTGTTGGGTTTGAGTATACGGCACTCTTGCCACTGACCATACGTTTAGAATCAGCCCTTCCTCCTCTCCCACCCCTCCGGCCCCAAGCCCGCCGGCAATCTCTGAAACCAGCCCTTGTCCCCTTGGGCCTCCGCCATTGGCTTCTCCCCGCCCCACAACACACAACCCAGCCTCTTGGGCCCTGGCCCTATGACACTTCTGGCAGTCTTTGCTCCCTCTTCCCTGACCAGCTCCTGCTACCCTCTGGCTTCCTTGGTCCTCCTCTATCTTTGACCCGTTATCTAGCTTCCCTGTACAATTACCCTGTTCGTCAACACTTTGCCCTTGGTCTTTCACAACTCCTCTCTCCCCTTCCTCCCCGCAGCCCTTGACTTGGCCCCAAAGACCTGTAACTTTGGCCCTCCATACCGCACTATGGCTTAGCTCCTTCCCTTTAACCTAGCCCCTTCACCGTCATCATCTGTGATCACTAGCCCCATCTTCTTGGCTCTTACTTCTTAGACCTGGCCCCTTCTCCACTTCTCAGCCCCTTCCACCTATGCTTCTCCCTGGGCAGCTGAGCCCCCGGGAAGACAAAGCCCAATAGACCTCTTTTCCCCCAAAATCTCTGCAGTGTGATGTGACAGTGCCTCTGTACTTCAGCTTCATTCTCGTCTCAGTAGGTAATTGGCTTTCTATCTCTGTGCGTCCCAGTCTTACCCATCCTGCAAGTCTTAGATCAAATACCTACTCTTCCATGAAACTGCTCAACCCTGATCTCATCAGGGAGATACACCTGTGTCATGTGAACTTCAGCGGTACTGTTTTTATTTATTTCCTTCCTTCCCGTCTTCTCTCCTTTTCTCCTTCAGTACTGGTATAATGGTTAAAAGCACTGGCTTTGAAGTGATGGGCATAGGCCCCAGTTCTGCCACTTACTTGCTGTGGGCCCTTGGTCAAGGTACTTAATTTCTCTGAGCCTCAGCTTTCTCATCTCTAAAATAAGGATGATGTGAAGTGAAATTAGATGATTCATGTATGGTGCTTAGTTCACAGCTTAGCACTTGATATGAGCTTTGAAAAATGTTAATAATGTGCCAGTGCTGTGTTAGACACTGAGGAGTGGGTACAAAGGTGACTAAGGCCCACTTCCTGCCCCTGTCCCCTGAACTTAACCTTCTGCATTGTAAGACAATTTCTGCAGTTCATGGTCTGTGTCACTACACTGTATCACAAACTGTGAGTGGTAATCATAATCCTAAATCCTTTTGCTCTTACATTGACCTAGCATCCAGCCCTGGGTAGAGCTGGAGCTTGGTAAATTATAGGTTCTCAGAATAGCAATTTTGGAATGGAGGCCAAATAGCTCATAGCATAGAGATACTGTAGCCGTGGGTCAGATGGGAGCAGGGCAGGGGGTGGGGGATGGGATGGTGGCATAAATTAAGATCACATTCTGTCACTTATACATTCAAAGACATTTGAGCACCCAGCTTTATGCTGCAGAAGGAGATTACTAATATGACCCAGTCCCTTTCCTCAAGTTGCTTATAAACTGCTAGTAGAAACAGACATGTAAGTAAGTAATTGCAAACCACTATAAGGCAAGCACAAGATTCTGTGAGTGCATAAAGGAGAAAGGCAGGAATCAGGAGATTGCTGAGGAAAAGTGGGTGAGAATAGACACAAGTAACCATGAATTGGGTTCTGAAGACAGAGCTGGTGTTTTATTCAGCTCATTCAACAAATACTTATGAAGGATCTACTGTGTATGGCTGCCACTACTCTAGGAGTTTTGGTTACATTGGTAAATTGAAAAAAAAAAAAAAACACCCCCCAAAAAAACACAAAGACACCAGCTCTCATGGAACTTATGTTTTAGGGAAGCAGACAATAAATAATTGGCATAAAGAAAATGTCAGAAGGTAAGATATGCTATGGGGCAGGGGGACTGGGAGTGTGGGAGTGACTTAAATTTTTTAAAGGATGGTCAGGAAACAGTGTCTAAGTATCACGGAATAGTTTCTCATGTTTACTTGCGTTTTTGGAAGTAAAGCAAGTCAATTATTTTTCATATTGATTATCTAAATTCTTCAAGGAGCACTAACAGGGATTGGTAAATTACAGCTCACTTCCTGTTTTAAATAAAGTTTTATTGGAACACAGCCACACTCCTTTATGTCTTATCTATGGCTGCTTTAATGATTCGTGATACAGTGGCAGAATTGAATAGTTACATGGCCATAAATATCCCATGGCCATACATATCCCATGGCCATAAATATTTACTAAATATTATCTGGCCCTTTACAGAAAAAGCTTGTCAATCTCTGGTTCTTAAAGAGTTGAGGGTCTGTCTGTATTTCACATTTTAGAAGGTTATATACAGTTTTATGCTATTTTTAAGTTAAAAGTTTTTTCTTAATGAGATCGTTTAAAAGATCTTTTTCTTGTGTTCTTCACAGGGCCTGGATATAATGTCTTCAACAGTTGTAACAGCAGCTGCTATTTGCTGATTGACAGCATGTGTCACACACTCTGCTGAGTATTACAGGCATTTTTTTCTAACACAAAGTCTTGTAGTGTGGGTAGGTATCACAATTTTAGTGATGAGGGAGTTTAAGCTCAGAGTGGTTGAATAATTTGCAGAGAGTAGTAGAGTTAGTATGTGTCACAGTTGTAATCCAGCCCTAAATGTAGTCAGTACCTCTCTTCATTCTGTGTTTTTTTCCAGAAATACTTGCAGACTTGAAGGAATTATCAGTCTTTCATTTTCTATCATCAGTGTCCTGTGATAGTTTGTGCTTCCCTCCCTCATCCCTTTGTTCATGTCACTCTGTTCATCAGCCCACTCTGCTGAAATGTCGTTATTTCTTCAAGGCCTCGAGGAAATGCTATCACTCTCATCAGAGGTACTTTTCACCCCAACTCTTTCCCTGTCCTTGGCTGTAGGAACCTAAAGGAGTCTGTGAGGCTTAGCACACATTTACTGATGTTTGCACAAATCAAGGCCTATACTGGGCACTCTTATGTGTTTAGTTTTGGGGTGGAGTGTGGGGAGTGTGGTTTGTGTGTCTGTGTCTGTGTTTATCTTTGTGTGTACTTGGTATGTGAGTGTGTGCTTGTGTGTGGTGTGTGGGTATATGTGTGTAGACATATATGTAACTATGTGTGTGGCTGTGGCATGTGGCTAAATGTGTGTGTAGTGTGTGTGTGGTGTGATAATGTATGGTTGTGTGTGGTGTGTAGGTGTGTGGTGTGTAGTTGTGTGGCTGTTGTGTGTGGTATGAGAATGTGAGTGTGTCTGGTATGTGAGTATGACTGTGTCACATGAGAATGTGGCTTTGTGTATGGTGTGAGTGTGTATGTGTGATTCTGCTTGCTTGTGTGCATGCATGCGTGTGTGGAGGGGGGGCAGTGGGTGGGGCTTTGTGTGGTGTTTGAGAATGTAGTGGAGGGCACTGACTGATCAGAAGAAACACAGCCCAGGCCCCACAGTAGGTCCTGGAGGTCCCAGGTATTAACCCAGATGTTTACTTGGTAGATTCTGCTGTGGTCTGGAGAGGGGTACAGTGGCAGAAATCTCAAGAAAAGGCAAAGCTGGGCTTGTCACCTAGGAGAGCCTCAAGATTTAGAGGTTTTGTTTTGTTCATTTTGAAATCTGGCAAATAGATGGATACTTGTAAGGAAGGCTTTTCAAAAAGGATTAAACATAAAAAGAGTTACAGTTAACTTACAGTTAGGCAGAAAAATTGCACTTATCCCAAAATGAAAGCTCTTTTACTTGCCCATGAATTATAGTCTGGATTGTCGTTACTTAGTGATATCAAGAAGAGTGACATTATTCAAATGGCACAAATATCATCTGGTGGTGGTGGACAAAGCCGGTGCCTTCTTTTTGCTCTGGTGGGTAGCTTTAAATATCTCTGAAAGTTTGTCACTTAAAAGGTAGCAAGTAAAGGTGTTCTATCCAAGTATTCCAGTTGATTGAAGTTATTTCTAGTGGATGGTCCCATGGGGAAGGTGTATACCCTTCAAACTGAACAAAAGATTCCCTATGATCTGGCCCAACCCAAAGAATAAAGGTGTTGGCCATTTGTGTTCATTCTCAGGGTTCAGAGATGGGCAGTGAGAAGGAGCAGAGTCCAGAACCACACCTGCCTGAGGAAGGGGAAGGGGGTAAGCCTTGGAGAGTGGATGACTCAGAGGGTTCTTGGATCCCACCTGGGGAGAAGGAGCATGGGCAAGAGAGCCTGTCGGATGAACTGCAAGAAACTCATCCAAAAAAACCATGGCAGAAAGTCACTGTCCCGGCTCGAGAGCCAGGGGATCCCATTGCTCATCCAAGGCATGAGGCAGATGAGAAACCCTTTATATGTGCCCAGTGTGGCAAAACCTTCAATAATACCTCCAACCTGAGAACACACCAGCGGATCCACACTGGTGAGAAGCCTTACAAGTGTTCTGAATGTGGCAAGAGCTTCTCGAGAAGCTCCAACCGCATCCGGCACGAGCGGATCCACCTGGAAGAGAAACACTACAAATGCCCCAAGTGTCAGGAGAGCTTTCGGCGGCGCTCAGACCTCACCACACACCAGCAAGATCACCTAGGCAAGCGGCCATACCGCTGTGACATCTGTGGCAAGAGCTTCAGCCAGAGCGCCACACTAGCTGTGCATCACCGGACCCACCTGGAGCCAGCGCCCTACATCTGCTGTGAGTGTGGGAAGAGCTTCAGCAACAGCTCCAGCTTTGGCGTGCATCACCGCACCCACACAGGTGAGAGACCTTATGAGTGCACTGAGTGCGGGCGGACTTTCAGCGATATCTCCAACTTTGGAGCTCACCAGAGGACCCACAGAGGGGAGAAGCCCTACCGGTGTACTGTGTGCGGGAAACACTTCTCCCGGAGCTCGAATCTCATCCGCCACCAGAAAACTCACTTGGGCGAGCAGGCTGGGAAAGATTCCAGCTGAAGGAGAGCCCCATTTAGAGTGAAGGAGAGAGAGCGAGAGACCCCAACCTATTGGAGGAAGATCTTGAGCATCTGCTGCTGCTACCTTGACCTCAAGCCCTTCATCCCACTTTGGAGAATGGTTTTGTATTGCCTCTGAAGTCAGGATCTCAGGAAGTCCTGATAAGGGACTCTGGAGTAAAAACCCTTGCCTCTTTCCGGGCCAATTTCTTGTGCTGAAAAGTCAGAGGACCCAGTCTTGGCTTCACTTTCTTGGGGTGAAAGAGAAATAGGGTAGGCTCAGAACCTGCTCGTGTCATTAAGGCAGCAGTCCCCTGGCCTTTGAGGAAGTACCTATGAGATGGGTGTCACTATCTGAAGGTTCTCCAAATTGTCTGTGAACTTGCTTAGGTAGGAGTGCACTGCAGTGTCCTGCTAGTTCCCACCTATTGTGCCCCAACTTTGCTTCTAGATCTCTGGGCTGGGAGGAGTGACCTTCTCAATGGAAGGGGCCTCCTTGGTCTGGAGAAGAGATCTGAGGTCCTGCCTTAGAAATGAAAGGGATACCCTCAGGGAGCCATGACCCAGGGACCTTCACACTCCCCAATGTTTGTTACTTGTTATCCCTCCCCCAACCTCCCCAACCTGCCTCTGTTTTCCCCAGAGTGATTAGCAGTAAAACCCTTCAATGAAAAGGACCCGTGTACTTATTTGGGGAAGTGGGGAGCTGGGGAGATTGTCCCACTGAACCCACTCTGCAAGGGAGTTGAATTCTAAGAAAGACAGATGGGTAGATGCTCTGGAAAGCAAAAGAAAGCCGACTGAGTTTCTGGGGCCTTTGAAGAGAAGGGGGAAAGGAAAGGAACTAACATTAATTGAGCATCCACTACATGCAATTGTTTCCATCAGTCACATTTAGATTCTTTATCTCATGTAGTTGTTACAGCAACCCTCAAAGGAATAAGAAGAGGACATGGAAGTGAGTAAAGATAAAGTCACTTGCTGTGAAGTCATAACAGCAAGTATGTTGTGGAGCAGAGTTCAAACTTGGGCCTCCCTGACTGCCAGCTGTTGCTCTTTTCACCAGATTTACCTTTTAGCTTCTGAAGGAGGAGCCACTTAGGAGACTTGCCTGGAGGTAGGAGCCAGTGTGGCCTCTTAGTATGGCCTTGGACCATTTGCTCTATGGCAAGTCAGTACCAAGCATGAGAACCTTTTCAACTTTATTTTGAGGTCAACTTTATTTTATCTTGAGACAGGATCTTGCTCTGTCGCCTGGGCTGGAGTGCAGTGGTGTGATGACAGCTCACTGCAGCCTTGATCTCCTGGGCTCAAGTGATCCTCCCACCTCAGTGTCCCGAGTAGCTGGGACTGCAGGTGCACACCACCACACCTGGCCCTCAATGTTATTGATTGAACACTTACTCTGTGCGTAGGAAGAATGGCAGTGACAGGGAGTAGGGGGTGAAGGGTGGGATAAGGTGAGAGAAATCTTAAAACCCATAATGAGAGTCTTTGCTTTTAGTAGCAATAGTTTAGTCCCCAAGGCTGAAACAGCTTAGCACGGATTCTGTCTGGTTTCCTGTCCTCCTGGTTTAGGCCTGGCTCCACATGGCAGATTTCAGTGTTTTCTACATCGAAGTTTAGTGTTCACCCAGTTTTCCTCTAACAAATACAAAAGAACCCTTCCTCTAACAAATACAAAAGACCTCTGTCTACCTCTCTTGTGAATTTGGGGCCCTACTCTTCCAGAGTGAGGGGCCCTCTTCATTTGTAGCCAGTTGGCAGAGTGTGATTCTGGCACCAGGCTTGGAACTGACATCACCCATAACCTTGCCTAACATGGGGACCCTGCCGTTCACCAGGAAGAGATGTGCTAGGAACTTTACACTCATTGAATTCTCACAGCAACTAACAATGACCTGCATTTGCCATATGTAGAACTAGGCTGATGGAGAAAGTGACTTGCCCAAGGTTACAGAGCAAGTAAATGTAGAGTGTAGGACCTGAACTGCTGCCCAAATTCAAGTTCTGTATTTTGTCCAACTACAAAAGACTTCCCAAATGATTCCTTTATATTTATAGGGTACTTTATTGTTTACCAAGCACTTTTATTTCATACACGTTTTCCGATTCCTTGAAAGTCTCCACACAATATATTTTAAACATATAGTCACCCAAACGTGAGTTGGCACACACCTTAATAATAAAGATCACTATCTTCTAAACCCTACTAAGTGCCAATTATTGTACACCTCTTATCTCTAATCTTCATACTATCCTTTAAGGTAGTAATGTCCCCATGTTCAAGGCAAGAAAATTCTGTGAGGTTAAATGACCAGACCTATTGGCAGAGTTGGACTTAATTCAGGTATGTCTGATCCCAAGGCCAAGCTCTTCATTATACCCACCATCAAGCTAGGTCTACAGATCCCCTCTCAGTCTGGGAAGCTTGGTCTGACTCCTTTCTGACTTGGAGACTTTGTAACGACCACTGTGACATTTTTTGTTTTTTGTTTTTGAGACAGAGTTTTGTTCTTACTGCCGAAGCTGGAGTGCAATGGCGCGTTCTCAGCTTACCGCAACCTCCACTTCCCAGGTTCAAACAATTCTCCTGCCTCAGCCTCCCGAGTAGCTGAGATTACAGGCATGTGCCACCACACCTGGCTAATTTTGTATTTTTAGTAGAGGTGGGGTTTCCCTATGTTGGTCAGGCTGATCTCAAACTCCCGACCTCAGGTGATCCGCCCGTCTCGGCCTCCCAAAGTGCTGGGATTACAGGCGTGAGCCACCGTGCCCAGTCCCCGCTGTGATTTTATAAGAGTGTCTGCTGCCATTTGGGCCTACGACCAATGTACCAGGCCCCTGCTTTGATCTTGGAACATAACTCCCCAGCCGATTTCACTTGTCCCCCTTTTTTTTTTTTTTTTTTTTTTTTGAGATGGAGTCTCACTCTGTTTCCCAGGCTGGCGGACAGTGGTGTGATCTTGGCTCACTGCAGCCTCTGCCTCCCGGATTCAAGCAATTCTCCTGCCTCAACCTCCCGAGTAGCTGGGATTACAGGTATGTGCCACAACACCTGGCTAATTTTTGTATTTTTAGTAGAGACGGGGTTTTGCCATGTTGGCCAGGCTGGTCCTGACCTCAGGTGATCCACTTGCCTCAGCCTCCCAAAGTGCTGGGATTACAGATGTGAGCCACTGTGCCCAGCTTACTTGCCCTTTTTTGACCGTAACTTATATGCTAAGATTTTTTTGTGTGAGTCAATGCTTTTGAGTCCTGACTAGTCCATTTATTCACTGTCTAACTTCCTTTTAAACTTTATTTTCTCCTTCATTGCCCTTATTTTTTCCCTTTCTCCCTCACTCCATCTATTCTTTCTTCTCTTCCTCTCCCTCTTTTCCTACTTCCCTCTTAGTCACTTGTAATACTGACACTGAAGACAATGTGGCCCCTGATTTCTAGTGCAGGAGATTGCCACACAAATCCAGAGTTGCAATGCAGGATGATAGGTGTCATTACAGTCGTACCCAGGATGCTGTAGAAGCCGGGGGAGTACCTTAACCTGGCCTGTACTGGACAGTGGGGCCCAGAAGTGGGTAAGACATAGTCCTTCCTGGCTGGGCACGGTGGCTCACTCCTGTAATCCCAGCACTTGGGAAGCCGAGGCGGGCAGATCATAAAGTTAGGAGATCGAGACCATCCTGGCTAATATGGTGAAACCCCATCTCTACTAAAAATATGAAAAGTTAGCCAGGTGTGGTGGCAGGCACCTGTAGTCCCAGCTACTGGGGAGGTTGAGACAGGAGAATGGTGTGAACCCGGGAGGCGAAGCTTGCAGTGAACTGAAGTGGCGCCACTGCACTCCTTTCATCTGAAAGGATATGATTGAATTTGGTCTGAATGAATAGTTGTTTATAGCAGAGAAAAGAGAGGAAAGGTAAAGGTTATTTCAGATGGAAGGGAAGGCTTAGTGTTTTAGGAAATAATGAAATGTTTGATAGTGTGCCCTGCGTGAGGAGGAGAGGAGGCCCTTGTGTTGGATGCCAGGTTAAGAAATTTTGGACTGTGTACAATAAGGAATTTTAAAGCTTGGGAATGACATGATAACATTCATCATTTATTTAGGAAAAGCACTTGGGCTAGTGTGGAGGATAAACTAAAGAGGGATGAGTGATTTGGAAACATGCTCAGTGTGTAAACCAGGTGCCAATTAGGACCCTCCTGATCCACAGAGAGTTCTGTATGATTGCCTCAGAGCATTGCCAATTCCACAGAATGGGAAATTTCAAACCTTCCACACCATTTCTGCAGATTCCTGGGGTTTATGACCTCATAGTCTCTTGCCTGAGATTCCTGTGATCTGTATAAACCTTTTCTATTTTGTCCCCATTAGTCCTGTCACAGAACTCAGCTCTTTTGATAAGTTTAGAATCCTTGCAAGAGATTGAGAATCTTAGTGAGGAGTTACATTAAGACATGTCAGTAGCTTCCTATTCTGTCATTTCTGCTCACCTCCCCACCCTCTCTCTGGATTGCCACAATAAGACTATGGTGCATCATTGTTTGTTGTTTGATATTCTGAGATAAGGCCTCCCTCTTGCCCAGGCTGGAGTGCAGTAGTGTGATCACAGCTCACTGCAGCCTCCGCTTCCTGAGCTCAAGCAATCCTCCTACCTCAACCACCCCAGTAGCTGGGACCACAGATGTATGCCGCTGCACCTGGCTAATTATTTTTGTTAGAGATGGGGGTCTCACTGTCAGGCCTCTGAGCCCAAGCTAAGCCATCATAACCCCTGTGACCTGCACGTTTACATCCAGATGGCCTGGAGCAACTGAAAAATCACAAAAGAATTGAAGCAGTCAGTTCCTGCCTTAACTGATAACATTCCACCATTGTGATTTGTTCTTGCCCCACCCTAACTAATGAATCAACCTTGTGACAGTCCTGCCCTGGACAGTGAGTCTCAGGAGCGCCCCACTGAGCACCTTGTGACCCCCACCCCTGCCCACAAGAGATAACCACCTTTAACTGTAATTTTCCACTACCTACCCAAATCCTGTAAAACTACCCCACCCCTATCTCCCTTTGCTAATTCTCTTTTTGGACTCAGCCCACTTGCACCCAAGTGAAAATAAACAGCCTTGTTGCTCATACAAAGCCTGGTTAGGTGGTCTTTTCACACTGACGTGCATAACATTTGATGCCGAAAAACCCGGGTCGAGAGCTCCTTTGGGAGACTGCCCCCCTGTCCTCACCCTCCCTCAATGAGGAGATCCACTTATGACCTCGGGTCCTGAGACCAGCCCAAGGAACATCTCACCAGTTTCAAATTGGGTAAGCTGTCTTCTTCACTCTCTTCTCCAGCTTCTCTTGCTACCCTTAAATCTCCCTATCCTTCCAATTCCAGTTCTTTTTCCTCTCTAGTAGAGACAAAGGAGACACATTTCATCCATGAACTCAAAAACTCTGATGTCGGTCATGGATTTGGGAAGACAGTCTTCCCTTGGTGTCTGATCATAGTGGGGACGCCTGCCTTGATCATTCACCCACATTCCACTGGTGTCTGATCTCCACGGGGACACCTTCCTTGATCATTCACCCACACTCCCTTGGTAGCAGGTCAACTGCAGGGACGCCTGCTTTCCCTGCTCACTCACATTACAGCCCAGGACTCAGTCAGGGATGCCTACTGGAAGCCTGGTAGGTGCCCACCTCCATTTCTCCATGTCTCTACCTTCCTCTTTAAAGTTACCTTCTCCACTATGGGCAACCTTCAGCCATCCATTCCTCCCTCTTCCCCCTTAGCCTGTGTTCTTAAAAACCTAAAGCCCCTTTGACTAACACCTGACCTAAAACCTAAACATC
Source organism: Macaca nemestrina (assembly GCF_043159975.1). Taxonomy (NCBI): domain Eukaryota; kingdom Metazoa; phylum Chordata; class Mammalia; order Primates; family Cercopithecidae; genus Macaca; species Macaca nemestrina. The sequence goes on along the minus strand of NC_092125.1, from coordinate 190,944,144 downwards.
TTATTTTCTTCTGTAATACTGCTTGACCCCAATACAAACTTGACAATAGTTGCAAGTGGCCAGAGAATGGCACTTTCAATTTGTCTATCCTTTAAGACCTAGATAATTTTTGTCGAAAATTGGGCAAATGGTCTGAGATGCCTTACGTCCAGGCCTGTTTTACACTTCCCTCCCTCCCTAGTCTCTGCTCCCAATGCAACTTGTCCCAGATTTTCCTTCTTTCTCTCCCATCTGCTTCTTCAGTCTCCATCCCAAGTTCAGAGTCCTCCAAATTCTCCTTTTCCAGTGACCCTCTGACGTCTCTCCTCCTTTCCTGGCTGCTCCTCACCAGGCTGAATTGGGTTACAATTCTTCCGCAGCCTCTGCTCCCCAACCCTATAACCCTTCTATTACCACCCCTCCTCACACCTGGTCAGCTTACAGGTTCATTCTGCGACTAGCTCTCCCCCACCTGCCCAACAATTTCCTCTTGGAGAGGTGACTGGAGCTGAAGGCATAGTCAGGGTACATGTGCATTTTTCCCTATTGGACCTCTCCCAGATCAGCCAGCATTTAGGCTCTTTCTCATCAGACCCCACTAAATATTACAAGAATTCTAATATTTAACTCTGTCCTACAATTTAACCTGGAGTGACTTCTACCCTTTCCCCAGATGAGTGAGAAAGAGTTTATACCCTAGCCCAATCTCATGCTGACAACTGCCGGCATCATTAGCCAGGCCTCCAAGAAGGCACCAGGGCAGTTCCCCAGGAGGATCCCCAATGGGGATACCAAACAGGCTCCCAAGATATATCTAGACAAAATTACATGGTCTCTTGCCTAGTTGAGGGGCTTAAAAAGGACAGCATACAAAGTTGTTAATTATGACAAACTTAAGCCACTCAAGGTAAGGATGAAAACCCAGCTCAGTTCATGGCCCGCTTGGTGGCTACCCGCAGACGCTTTACAGCCCTGGACCCAGAAGGGCCAGAAGGCCATCTTACTCTTTTTTTTTTTAAGACGGAGTCTCACTCTGTCACCCAGGCTGGAGTGCAGTGGCGCAATCTTGGCTCACTGCAAGCTCAACCTCCCAGGTTCCTGCCATTCTTCTGCCTCAGCCTCCTAAGTAGCTGGGACTACAGGTGCCCACCACCACGCCTGGCTAATTTTTTGTATTTTTAGTAGAGACGGGGTTTCACTGTGTTAACCAGGATGGTCTCGATCACCTGACCTCGTGATCCACTCACCTCGGCCTCCCAAAGTGCTGGGATTACAGGCATGAACCACCGTGCCCGGCCAGCTTACTCTTAATATGCATTTTATTACCCAGTCCGCTCCTGACAGGAAAAAACCCCAAAAACTAGATTCCAGCCCTCAAACCCCACAACAAGACTTAATTAACCTCACCTTCAAGGTGTTTTACAATAGAGAAGAGACAGCCAAGCGACGACAACATATTTCAGAGCTGCAACTGTTTGCCTTCACTGTAAGACAAACCCCAGCCATGCCTACAGTACACAAAAACCTCAAAACAACAAAACTGCAGCCCCCAGGCACTCCTTCAAAACCTCCTTATGGACCTTGCTTCAAATGACAGAAGCCTGGCCACTGGGCCTTGGAAGGCCTGCAGCCCAGGATTCCTCCTAAGCCTTGTCCTGTCTGTGCGGGACCCCACTGGAAGTCAGACTATCCAACTCAGATTACAGCTGCTCCTAGACCTGCTGGAGCAAAAACCCAAGGCTGTCTGGCTGACTCCTTCCCAGGTCTCCTTGGCTTAACAGCTGAAGAGTGATGCTGCCTGATCATCTCAAAAGCACCCTGGACCATCACGGACGCCGAGCTTTGGGTAACTCTTACAGTGGAGGAAGACAGGAATGTCAGGCCTCTGAGCCCAAACTAAGCCATCATAACCTCTGTGACCTGCACGTATACATCCAGATGGCCTGGAGCAACTGAAAAATCACAAAAGAAGTGAAACAACCAGTTCCTGCCTTAACAGATGACATTCCACCATTGCAATTTGTTCCTGCCCCACCCTAACTAATGAATCAACCTTGTGACATTCCTGCCCTGGACAATGAGTCTCAGGAGCTCCCCACCAAGCACTTTGTGACCCCTGCTCCTGCCCACAAGAGATAACCACCTTTAACTGTAATTTTCCACTACCTACCCAAATCCTGTAAAACTTCCCCACCCCATCTCCCTTTGCTGATTCAACCCACTTGCATCCAAGTTAATAAACAGCCTCGTTGCTCACACAAAGCCTGTTTGATGGTCTCTTCACATGGCTGCATGTAACACTCACTGTGGTGCCCAGGCTGGTGTTGAACTCCTGGGCTCAGGAGATCCTCCTGCCTCAGTCTTCCAAAGTGCTGGGATTACAGGCACGAGCCACTGTGCCCAGCCTGCATCTTACTATATAGATGGTGTCTTACCATCACCATAGATCTTTTTCTTCCACATTGCAATAATTACTCCAAAATTGCAGTGTGTCTTACAATTAATGTTTTGGATTAAATGAAATGTCACGTAAGAAAGAGATGAGATGGTGATATCAGCAAGATGGTGAAATAGGAGGTAGGTGTCAGCCTCCATTTCCCCCACAGAAACACTGACTTAATATACAGACCCAAATACCTTTATTTTGGTAGAATTCTAAAAACCAATTAGGTTTTACTACCCCAGGCAAGCACGAAGCCAAAAAGAACCACACTGAAACAGGTAAGGAGCCATTTCACTTTATCTATGATTGTCCCTTCCTCAAACCAGCACAGCTCAGCTTGGGTCACAGGTTCTTCCTTGGGGGGAAGAGAAGAGCAGAACATACATCTAATGTTCTGGCCTTTTGGAGGGCTGCCAGTGGACTGGTTTCTTTTCTTGTGTAACTTGATGTACTAACGGAACTGGAATACTCTAGATGCCTGGGGGCCACTGAAAGCAAGGGAGAATAGGGTTGGGAAGTACATCTTGCTGCAACACTGGAGGGCCTGTAGTGCCAGAGACAGAGGTCAACACACTCAGCACAATTGAGAGAAGGCTCCCAATTTGTGGCTTCTCTCTTGGGAAGGAAGGAGAAGAGCAGAACATGTGTTAGTATTCTGCCTTTTGGGAGAACTGCCTAAGGGACTGGTATTTGTCACCTAATTTGGGATGCTAATGGGGAGCCAACATAATTTGAATGCCTGGGGGCCACTGAGCACAAAGGAGAGCAGGGGGACTTGCTGCAGTACTACCAGAGAACCTGCAGTACCTCAGACAGACACTAGAAAGAACAGGAAATTATGCACTTCTGAAAGTAACAACAAACTGGCAAAGGTCTGTAATTGAGAAATTACAAGCATGAGCCCAGAGAAGTAACATCCCCACCGAAAGGATTTGGAGGTTCCCAGAATCTACCTTGGCTGCTTATTGAAGCCAAGACCTTATTGAAGGTCTTTCTCTGTATGAAGCCAGTCTGTGAAAAATCAGAAAAACAATATGTGAATGAAATGAGAATGTCAATAGAGACAGAAACAAAGAACCAAACAAATTCTGAAACCGAAGAATACAATAACTGAATTGAAAAATTCACTACAGGGGTTCAACAGCAGACTTAAGCAGAAGGAAGAATCAGGTAACTTGAAGACAGATTGAACTTAGTGAGTCAGAGGAACAAAAAGAAAAAAAAGAATGAAGAAAAATTTTAAAATCCCAAGGGATTTATGGGATACCATCTAGTGGATCAGTATACACATTATGTGAGTTCCAGAAGAAGAGGGAGAGAAAGGGATTGAGAATGTAATTGAAGAAATAATGACCCAAATTTCCAAAATCTGAGGAATGAAATGGACATCCAATCCCAAGAAACTCAAAGAACTCCAATTAAGATGAACCAAAGAGGCCCACAATAAAGAACACACATTACAATCAAACTGTCAGCAGTTAAAGACAAAGTCTTGAAGCTAGCAAGAAAAAAGCAAGTCATCGCATACAAGGTAACTTTATAAAATTATCAGGGAGTTTCTCAGCAGAAACCTTATAGGCAAGAGGGAATGTGATGGTGTAGTTAAAGTGCTGAAAGAAACAAACACACACACACACACACACACACACACACACACACACACACACACACCCTGCCAAACAAGAATACTACATCCAGCAAAACTGTCCTTCAAAAATGAAAGAGAGGCGGGTATGGTTACTCATGCCTATAATCCTAGCACTTTGGGAGGCTAAGGCAGGAGGATTGCTTGAAGTCAGGAGTTTGAGAATAACCTGGACAACATAGCAAGACCCTATCTCTACACACACACACACCCCCACACACACAGCTGGTGTGATGGCATGAGCCTGTATTCCTAGCTACTCAAGAGTTTGAGGTGGGAAGATCACGTAAGCCCAGGAATTTGAGGTTAGAGTGAGCTATGATCATGCTACTGCCTTCCAACCTGGGTGATGGCAAGACAATGCTAAAAAAAAAAAAAAGAAAAAAAGAAAAAAAGTAAAGCTTACTAAGATAAGCAAAAGCTTAGGGAATTCATCCCCACAACACCTGCCTTACAGGAAATGTTAGGATGAGTCCTCAGATTTAAACTAAAGGATGCTAGACAGCAACACAAACATGTACAAAAATACACAACTCACTAGTAAAGGTATATCCATAGATAAATACAGAATACTGTAATACTGTAATGTTGGTATGTAAATCCCTTAATAACTGGTATATAATTTAAGAGAGAAAAACACAAAAACTCAAACTGCTTTTGATGCATACAAAATATAAAAAGATGTAATTTGTGACATTGATAAAGTGGGGGAGAGGTAAAGGAGTAAAGTTTAATGTAATTGAAATTGTTATTAGCTTAAAAGAGATTGTTATAACTATAAGATATTTATGTAAACCTCATGGTAGCCATGAAGAAAATATCCATAGAAGATGCACAGAAAAAAATGAGAAAAGAATCAAAGCAAGTCAACACACACAAAAATCAGTGAAACACAAAAGGAAGGGCACCAAGAGAAGAAAAGAGAGACAAAGTAACTACGAGACAGACAGAAATAATAATAAAGTGGCAATGATAAGTTCTTTCCTATCAGTAATTACTTTAAATTTAAGTGGATTAATCTCTGCAATTAAAAGACATAGTGCAGCTGAATGAATAAAAATAATTCTGGTTTCTAGTTCCACGTGTAAGGAGCTTAGAAGTCACCCCTCTGTTTTAGCAATAAGTAAAAGCTGAACAAACTAAAAGATCAACAGCTCTACTTAGATCCATAAGATCCATAAAAGATGTGAGGTCACAGGGCAAATCATTGCCCCTGAAACTGGAGAGACAGGTAGATACAGAGAATCACAACATACCAGAACACAAACCTGTGTGGAAACCAGTGCCAGGGTAGGAAAACCTAAACTGTAACTGATGAACTTCTGGAACATTTGGAGAGCTCCCAAGGGACTGGTACTTGTAATTCTGTAGAGCTCCTTGTTTCATTTAGGACTTTCACTCCATTCCTTTTCTGAGAAGGGTCTTTCTCTTTCTTAGCAGTGAAAGGAACTAGTCTGTCCTTCCTGGTTTTCTGTTAAGCTAAGCCCATTTCATTTTAGCTCCTTCTTGAATTCCAGCCAGCTGAGACTTTCCTCTGGAATAAGTCTCAGAGGACTGCAGTGTCCTGACACCAGCTAGAACCAGTGATGTGGCCATGTTCCTGGCACCTGAGACCACTCAGTACCCTACACCCCAGGGAACAGACAGCCCAGCACATCAGGTAGATTGCCCCCAGGACATAAGGAGCCAAAGTTCATGCCACTGAGAGTCTGAGAGCTGCCTGCCCAGGGCCACCATCACTGACAGCAACTCTGCCCCCTTTAGCAGAGGGGCCATACACTGCCTGGGGGCCCAAGGACTGAACTGCTTGGGGCTGCTGCTACCACTGCCACCGTTGGTGCCAGTGCACATGCCATCTTGGGGCCAAGGACCGGCCCACCAACACCTGTGCATGCTGTCCAGGGACCAGAGGACAATCCGTTTAGGGTCACTGCTGCCACTACTGATACTCGCATGCACTGCCTGGGTATCTGAGGACTGGCCCACCCAGAATCCATATCTACAGCAAAGCTTCACCACAGCCTTCACAAACAACTGCAGCCTAAGTCAATGAGGAACTTGGAAATACTGGTGACACTGATTACAGCTGTAGGAATCATAGAGACACTACACTATAATGCTCACTCAGAACCAAAACTGAAAAACCCTACCCAATTGATACTATAGATGCATCTACAGGAAAAAGTCTTCCCCTATGAAAGCTACCTCATAAAATTGGAAGAAGTGACTATTATACTAGATGCATAGATATCAACATAGAGACACAAGAAACAAACAAACAAAAAAGACAAGGAAACATGACACCTCCAAAGGAACACAATAATTATTCAATAATAGACCCCAAAGAAAAGGAAGTCTATGAAATGCCTTAAAAGGGATTCAAAATAATGATGTTAAGGAAACTCAGGAAGCCGGGCGCAGTGGCTCATGCCTGTAATCCCAGTACTTTGGGAGGCCAACGCGGGTGGATCACTTGAGGCCAAAAGTTCGAGACCTGCCTGGCCAACATGGCAAAACCTCATCTCTACTAAAAATACAAAAAAATTAGCTGGGCATGATGGTGCATGCCTGTAATCCCAGCTACTTGAGAGGCTGAGGCACAAGAATTGCTTGAATCCAGGAAGCAGAGGTAACAGTGAGCTAAGATCGTGTGCCACTGCACTCCAGCCTGGGTGACAGAGTGAGACTCAATCAAAAAAAAAAAGAAAGAAAGAAAGGCGAGAGAGAGAGAGAGAGAGAGAGAGAGAGAGAGAGAGAGAGAAAGAAAGAGAAAGAAAGAAGGAAAGAAAGAAAAAGAAAGAAAAGAAAGAAAAGAAAGAAAGAAAGAAAGAAAGAAAGAAAGAAAGAAAGAAAGAAAGGAAAGAAAGAAGAGAAAGAAAGAAAGAGAAAGGAGCCTATATGACATATAGGATACCATCAAGAAAATAAACATTTGTGTTTTTGGTATTCCAGAAGAAGAGCTGGCAAAGGCATAGAAAACCTACTTAATGAAATAATCACTGGAAATGTCTCAAGTCTTGAGAGAGAAATATGAACAACCAGATATGGAAAGCTCAAAAGTCTCCAGATAGATTCAACCACAAAATGTCCTTTCTGAGACATATTATAAAACTGTCAAAAGTCAAAGACAAAGAGAATTCTAAAAACAACAAGAGAAAAGCATTAAGTAGTATATATAAGGGAATTCCCATCACAGTAACAACAGCATAAACCTTACAAACCAGGAGAGAAAGGACGCATATATTCAAAGTGCTAAAGGAAAAAAAATAAAACAAAACTACTAGCCAAGAATACCCACCAAAGGTATCCTTCAGAAATGGAGAAATAAAGTTTTTCTCAGGTAAGCAAAAATTGAGGGGCTTCATCACCACTAGACTGGTCCTAAAAGAAATGCTTAAGGGACTCCTACATCTGCAAGCAAAAAGATGGTATCAACACTTACGAAAACACAGAAAGGTATAAAACTCACTGGTAGAGTTAATATACAAATAAAAAAAAGATTCAAACATTATCACTGCAGAAAACCACCAAATTGCAAGAATAAACAATAAGAAAGGAGCAAATGATATATAAAACAATCAGAAAACAATTACAAAATGATGAGAGTAAATCCTCACCTATCAATAGCAACCCTGAATATAAATGTTTCAAATTCTTCAGTTAAAACATATAGAAAAGCTGGATGGATTAGAAAAAAAAAAAAGACCGAACTATATGCTGCTTACAAGAAAGTCACTTCACCTTTAAACATGTAATAGACTGAAAGTGAAGGGATGGGAAAAGATATTCTACACAAACGGAAACCAAAAGCACGTGAGAATAGGTATACTTTTATCAGACAAAATACACTTTAAGTAAAAAAACAGAGACAAAGGTCATTATATAATGTGTTTTTTTTTTTTTTTTTTTTTTTTTGAGACGTAGTCTCACGCTGTTGCCCAGGCTGGAGTGCAGTGGCGCGATCTCGGCTCACTGCAAGCTCCGCCTCCTGGGTTCCCGCCATTCTCCTGCCTCAGCCTCCTGAGTAGCTGGGACTACAGGCGCCCGCCACCGCGCCCGGCTAATTTTTTGTATTTTTAGTAGAGACGGGGTTTCACTGTGGTCTCGATCTCCTGACCTTGTGATCCGCCCGCCTCGGCCTCCCAAAGTGCTGGGATTACAGGCTTGAGCCACTGCGCCCGGCCGGTCATTATATAATGTTAAAGGGATCAATTCAGAAAGAAGATTGTGAATATATATGCATGCAACACCAGAACACCCAGATATGTAAAGTGTATTAGAGCTAAAGAGAGACCACAATACAATAATAGATGGGGACTCCAACACCCCACTGTCAACATTGGACAGATCATCTGGACAGAAAATCAACAAGGTAATATCAGAACTGGAAATTCATTTTTCTATTTTTTTCCTTCTTCCTTTACATAGAAATATGTTTTTCTATGTTTAACTTTATCTATTAACTTTTATCTGTAGCTGGTTTGATTTTTCTCTCTTTTTTTTTTCTCTTTTCTTTTTTCTGACCACAAAGATCCAGAAGGTATCTACAGTTGGTTTGAAAGTTCTATTTTATGCTTCTGGAGGTTTCCCCTAACTTACCTACACTCACATTTATACTTTTTACATACATAATCACAAGGTCCCACAATAGGCTGTCTGCAAGCTGAGGAGCGAGGAGAGCCAGTCCAAGTCCTAAAACTGAAGAACCTGGGTCCAGTGTTTGAGGGCAGGAAGCATCCAACATAGGAGAAAGATGTAGCCTGTGGTTGTTTCTCCAGTGCCAGAATGCATAATTGGCATAGACATACTTAGCAGCTGGCAGAACCCCCACATTTGCTCCCTGACTGGTAGGGTGAGGGCTATTATGGTGGGAAAGGCCAAATGGAAGCCATTAGAGCTGCCATTAGAGCCATTAGAGCTCCACAGATTAGAAATGGAATCTGTGGATTCTAATGGAAGCCATTCGAGCTCCACAGATTAGAAACTAATCTGTAGAGATTAGTTTCACCATCAAGGACTTGAAAGATGCAGGAGTGGTGATTCCCACCACATCCTCGTTTAACTCTCTTATTTGACTTGTGCAGAGGACAGATGGATCTTGGAGAATGACAGTGGATTATCATAAGCTTAACCAAGTTATGACTCCAATTGCAGCTGCTATACCAGATGTGGTTTCATTGCTTGAGCAAATTAACATGTCTCCTGGTACCTGGTATGCAGCCATTGATTTGGCAAATGCTTTTTCTCCATACCTGTCCATAAGGCCCATGAGAAACAATTTGCCTTCAGTTGGCAGGGCCAGCAACATACCTTTAGTGTCCTACCTCAGTGGTATATCAAGTCTCTGGCTTCGTGTCATAATCTTGTTTGGAGAGACTTTGATCGATTTTCTTTTCCACAAGATATCACACTAGTCCATTACATTGATATCATTATGCTGATTGGATCCAGTGAGTGAGAAGTAGCAAACACACTGGCCTTATTGGTGAGACATTTGTGTGCCAGAGGATGGGAAATAAATCTGACTAAAATTCGGGGACCTTCTATCTCAGTAAGATTTCTAGGGGTTCAGTGGTGTGAAGCCTGTCAAGATATTCCTTCTAAGGTGAAGAATAAGTTGCTGCATTTGGTCCCTCCTGCAACTAAGAAAGAGGCACAATGCCTACTGGGCCTATTTGGATTATGGAGGCAACACATTCCTCACATGGGTGTGTTACTCTGGTCCATTTATTCAGTGACCCAAAAGGCTGCCAGTTTATATTGGGGTCCAGAACAGAGAAGGTTCTGCAACAGATCCAGGCTGCTGTACAAGCTGCTCTGCCACTTGGACCATAAGACCCAGCAGATCCAATGGTGCTTGAGATGTCAGTGGCAGATAGAGATGCTATTTGGAGCCTTTGGCAGGAGCCCATAGGTGAATCACAGTGGAGACCTCTACGATTTTGGAGCAAGGTCCTGCCATCTTCTGCAGATAACTTCTGTCCTTTTGAGAGACAGCTCTTGTCCTGTTACTGGGCTTTGGTGGAAACTGAACATTTGACTATGGGTCAAGTCACCATGCAACCTGAACTACCTATCATGAACTGGGTGCTTTCTGACCTGTCTAGGCATAAAGTGGGGGCATGCACAGCAGCATTCCATCATCAAATGGAAGTAGTATATATGTGATCAAGGTCGCGCAGGTCCTGAAGGTACCAGTAAGTTACATGAAGAAGTGTCTCAAATGCCCATGGTCTCCACTTCTGCCACCCTGCCTTCTTTCCCCCAGCCTGCACTGATGGCCTTATGGGGAGTTCCCTATGATCAGTTGACAGAGGAAGAGAAGACTGGGGCTTGGTTCACAGATGGTTCTGCATGATACACAGACACCACCTGAAAGTGGATAGCTGCAGCACTACAGCCCCTTTCTAAGACATTCCTGAAGGGCAGCGGTGAAGGAAAATCTTCCCAGTGGGCATAACTTTGAGCAGTGCATCTGGTTGTGCACTTTGCATGGAAGGAAAAACGGCCAGATATGCGACTATGTACTGATTCATGGACTGTAGCCAATGGTTTGGTTGGATGGTCAGGGACTTGGAAAAAGCATGATTGGAAAATCGGTGATAAAGAAATTTGGGGAAGAGGTATGTGGAGGACTTCTCTGAGTAGTCAAAAACTGTGAAGATATTTGTATCCCATGTGAGTGCTCACCAATGGGTGACCTCAGCAGAGGAGGATTTTCATAAGTGGATACGATGACGTGTTCTGAGGACATACTCAGCCTCTTTCCCCATCCACCCCTGTCATTGTCCAATGGGCCCATGAACAACGTGGCCATGGTGGTAGGGATGGAGGTTACACATAGGCTCAGCAACATGGACTTCCACTTACCAAGGCTAACTTGGCTACAGCCACTGCTGAGTGCCCAATTGCCAGCAGCAGAGACCAACACTGAGCCCTTGATATGGCACCATTCCTTGGGGTGATCAGCCAGCTACCTGGGGGCAGGTTGATTATATTGGACCTCTTCCATCACGGAAAGGGCAGAGATTTGTCCTCACTGGAATAGACACTTATTCCAGATATGGGTTTGCCTGTCTTGCATGCAATGCTTCTGCCCAGACTACCATTCATGGACTCACGGAATGCTTTATTCACCATCATGGTATTCCACATAGCATTGCCTCTGACCAAAGCACTCACTTTACGGCTAAAGACGTGCGGCAGTGGGCTCATGCTCATTGAATTCACTCGTCTTACCATGTTCTCCATCATACTGAATCAGCTGGATTGACAGAACAGTGGAATGGCCTTTTGAAGTCACAATTACAACACCAACTAGGTGACTATACTTTGCAAGGCTGTGTGTGCTCTGAATCAGTGTTCAATATATGGTACTGTTTCTCCCATAGCCAGGATCATGAGTCCAGGAACCAAGGGGTGGAAGTGGAAGTGGCACAACTTATCATCACCCCTAGTGACCCACTAGCAAAATTGTTGCTTTCTGTTCCTGTGACATTATGTTCTACAAGCCTAGCAGTCTTAGTTCCAGAGGGAGGAATGCTGCCGGCAGGAGACACAACAACAGTTCCATTAAACTGGAAATTAAGATTGCCCCCTGAATACTTTGGGTTCCTCCTACATTTAAGCCAACAGGCTAAGAAGAGAGTTACAGTGTTGGCTGGGGTGATTGACCCAGACTATCAAGATGAAATCAGTCTGCTACTCTACCATGGAAGTAAGGAAGAGTATGCATGAAATACAGGAAATCCATCAGGGTGTCTCTTAGTATTACCATGCCCTGTGACTCAGGTCAATGGGAAACTACAACAGCCCAATCCAGGCAGGACTACAAATGGCCCAGACTCTTCAGGAATGAAGATTTGGGTTACTCCACCAGGCAAAAAACTATGACCTGCTAAGGTGCATGCTGAAGGCAAAGGGAATAAGGAATGGGTAGTAGAAGAAGGTAGTCATCAATACCAGCTATGACCATGCGACCAGCTACAGAAATGACTGTAGTTGTCATGAGTATTTCTTATTTTGTTAAAAACATGTTTGTGCATGTATACACTTGTACTAAGAAAATATTCTTCATTTTTATTCCCTTTTTTCCTTTATCATGTGATACAAGATTTATTTACTTCATATCAGCATTTAAGTTTTGTTAATTTTATGTAATAGCATTTGGGTTGGGGATTGGTGCCCAAAGGACAGTTGTATTATGTTAGGTGTAATTATGTCTTTATTTGAAGATTATGGGTTTTTTTTATTTATTTGAAGATTATGTATGATCTCAGGAGATGTGTATGGGTTCAAGTTGACAAGGGACGGATTTGTGATGGTTAATACTGAGTGTCAACTTTATTGGACTGAAGGATGCAAAATATTGTTCCTGGGTGTGTCTGTGAGGGTGTTGCCAAAGGAGATTAACATTTGAGTCAGTTGACTGGGAAAGGCAGATCCACCCTTAATCTGGGTGGGCACAATCTAATCAGATGCCAGCATGGCTGGAATAAAAAGCAGGCAGAACATGAACAGACTAGACTGGCTTAGCCTCCCAGCCTACATCTTTTTCCTATGCTGGATGCTTCCTGCCCTTGAACATCAGACTCCAAGTTCTTCAGCTTTGGGACTCAGACTGGCTTCCTTGCTCCTCAGCTTGCAGATGGCCTATTGTGGGACCTTGTGATTGTGTGAGCTAATATTCCTTAATAAACTCCCCTTTATATATACATCTATCCTATCAGTTCTGTCCCTCTAGAGAACTCTAATACACATACAATAGAAGATTATGCAGCCTTTGAAAAGAATGAAATCCTGTCATATACTGCAACGTGGATGAAATTTTGGGACATTATGCTAAGGGAAATAAGCCAATCACAAAAAGCAAATGCTGCAACACTGCATGATTTTACTCAAATGAGGTATCTAACACAATCAAACTCATAGAAACAGAAAGCAGAATGGTAGTTGAGAGTCTATAGGGTGAGGGAAATAGGAAGTTATTATTCCATGGGTATAGAGTTTCAGACATATGAGGTGAGCATGTTCTGAAGATCTGTCATATAACAATGTGCACATAGTTAACAAGACTGTAGTGTACACTTAAAAATTGAGAGGGTAGACCGGGTGCGGTGGCTCACGCCTATAATCCCAGCACTTTGGGAGGTTGAGGCAGGTGGATCACCTGAGGTCAGGAGTTCGAGACCAGCCTGGCCAACATGGCGAAACCCCGTCTCTACTAAAAATGCAAAAATTAGCTGGGCATGGTGGTGGGCGCTTGTAATCCCAGCTACTTGGGAGGCCGAGGCAGGATAATCACTTGAACCCAGGAGGCAGAGGTTGCAATGAGCCGAGATTGTGCCACTGCACTCCAGCCTGGGCGAAAAGAATGAAAATCCATCTCAAAAAAAAAAAAAAAAAAAAATTGAGAGGGTAAATTTATTTTATGTATTTTTTTACCACAAAAAAATAAAAATAAAGAAATGAGCTAAGGCAATAATTGGCTTGACTGTTTATGCCCTAGAATGCACAGATTTGGAAAGAAAGAGATGATAGGGGTTCAGGAGTCTCAAAGAGCAAAACCAAGACTGCCCAAAACTTTTGAAAAGCACCCTTTACACTTCTCAGTTATGTAATGGGAAATAAGTCTGTGTCTTGGATTAGACCAAGGATATTGCTTTTTTACCCAGTGCTGTTGTTTCAGTTGTCCTCCAGATAGCAGCCATTAAACTGAAGAATAGATAGATGGGATAAATGGTATAAGGAAATTAGAAATGTTCTTTGTTATCTAAATAATTAAATGCTATTTTAAAAAGATACATCCCTAACAATCTAGAGTTAAAGCTTCCAATGATTTCAAAGTGTCAGGGAGGTAATGAAGAGACAGACACAGAGAGAGGTAAATGCATGCCAAGATTCTTAATGTGTCTGGAGTAAAGATTTAGATACCATGAGCTTTAGGCAACCAGAAGAAAAAGAAGTATAAATGTGAGTGTAGGTAAGTTAGGGGAAACCTCCAGAAGTATAAAAATATAACTTTCAAACCAGTTGCAGATATCTTCTGGATCTTTGTGGTCAGAAAAAAGAAAAGAGAAAAAAGAGAAAAATCAAACTAGCTATAGACAAAAAAATTAAACATAGAAAAACATATTTCTATGTAGAGGAAGAAGAAGGAGAAAAACAAAAATGAATTTCCAATTCTGGTAATTCCGTGGACTAAAAAACTGTTTATAAAGCACCTACAGTTGTGCAATTGCTACATAAAACACAGCAAATATCCACTTAGGTGCATGCAACTTTTTTTCTTTAGTTTACAGAGATTCAGTTTGTATTTATTTATTTTTTGATGATACAAGTAAATTTTAATGAAAACAATGTGCATGTATTTTGTGGCTAAATCTAATTATAATGCCTATAATTGGCATAGAACTTTCCAGTTTATAAAGAACTTAAAAAAAAACTTGTAGTTATGGGGTACATGTGCAGGTTTGTTATATAGGTAAATTGTGTGTTGTAGGGGTTTGCTGTATGGATTATTTCATCATTCAGGTAATAAGCATAGTACTCAGTAGGTGGTTTTTCAATCATCATCTTCCTCCCACCCGCTACTCTCAAGCAGGCCCTGGTGTGTCTATTGTTTCCTTCTTTGTGTCCATGTGTACTCAATATTTAGCTCCCACTTATTAGTGAGAACATGTGAACATGCGGTATTTGGTTTTCTATTCCTGCTTGGTTTGCTAAGGATAATGGCCTCCACCTCTATCCATGTTGCTGGAAAAGACACGATCTTGTTCTTTTTTATGCCTCAGTAGTATTCCGTGGTGTATATATACCACATAAAGAAATCCAGTCTACCATGGGTGGGCACTTAGGTTAATTCCAGGTCTTTGTTATTATGAATAGTGCTGTGATGAACATATGCATGCATGTGTATTTTATGGTTGAACAATATATTCCTTTGATTATATATTCATTAATAGGATTGCTAGGTCAAATGGTACTTCTGTTTTAAGTTCTTTGAGAAATAGCCAAACCACTTTCCACAGTGGCTGACCCAATTTACATTCCCAACAGCAGTGTGTAAGCATTCCCTTTTGTCTGCAGCCTTCCCAGCATCTATTATTATTATTATTATTATTGCTTTTTAATAATAGCTATTCTGACTGGTGTGAGATGGTATCTCATTGTGGTTTTGATTTACATTTCTCTAACGATTAATGATGTTGAGCATTTTTTCGTATGCTTTTTGGCCACATGTATGTCTTCTTTTGAAGTGTCTGTTCATGTCCTTTGTAACTGAGATCTCTGGACAAAGATGATATCCTCAATGAGCTACACCTTAGTGAAAAGGTGATCTAGGAGAAAAAGAAAACCAAAACACTTTGCTTGCTTTTGTGGGCTTGTATTGAATGGTATTGATCTGGTTTATGTATTGAAATAATTAGAAGAAGATGTTTGCAGTAAGGCATTTAAAATTCTGAAATTATTCAGGTAAAGGGAAATAATATTACTATAATAATATATAATATTAATATAATATATAATATTAATATGATAATATTAATATATTAATTTTTGAGATTAAGCATGCCTGTGAAAATGGTAAGGAAGGCACTAAAGCAATAAATTGAATTCCAGTTAGCAAAGGGGAAAACCTGAATTAATAAAAACAAATCAATCCCAAAGAAAAATAGGACAAATAGAAATATTTGTCCAAATAAATGTGAAATGAAATGAACTAACCAGTTAAAAGACAAAACTTTTTCAGATTAGTTGAGAAAACCCCTGTGGCTTACTCCTGTAACCCCAGCACTTTGGGAAACTGGGGCAGGAGGATTTATTGAGGCCAGGAGTTCCAGGCCAACCTGGGCAACATCCCTTGTAATCTGAGCTACTCAGGAAGCTGAGGCAGGAGGATCGTCTTACAGGAGTTTGAGGCTGCGGTATGCTATAATCATGCCACTGCACTTCAACCTGGGCAACAGAGGGAGACCCTGTCGCTACAGAAAAAAAGAATGAAAGAAAGAAAAAAACCCCTCAAATCCTGTTATATGTTATTTATAAGAAGTAAACCTAAAATGTAAGCACACAGAAAGGTTGAAAGTACAATAATTTTAAAAATCCCAAGGAATTACCAATTAAAAGAAATTTAGTGTGTAGAAAATATAGACTATAAGAAAAAAAGCATTATTAGGGACAAAAATGGCCACATAATGAGGAGTTACAATTCACTAGTAATATATATTTCCAAAGTTATAAGCACCTCAAAAGTTAGGTGTAGCCTTGTTTCTTTGAGTGGAAGCTCTAAGAATCAGTGTGTATTTTGCAACAGTGCTCTTTTTCCACTGCTATGGCAACCAGGATTGTTCTAGGTAGTACCTTCTCCATCAGCCCAGGTCCCAGACTGAGGATGAGGACAATACTCCTAGCCAATTCATGATGGATATGTGTCATTAGCAGGAAATAAATCTTTGGCCAGGCTCCATGGCTCACGCCTGTAATCCCAGCACTTTGGGAGGCCGAGGCAGGTGGATCACGAGGTCAGGAGATCGAGACCATCCTGGCTAACACAGTGAAACCCCGTCTCTACTAAGAATACAAAAAATTAGCTGGGCGAGGTGGCGGGCGCCTGTAGTCCCAGCTACTCGGGAGGCTGAGGCAGGAGAATGGCGTGAACCCGGGAGGCGGAGCGTGCAGTGAGCCGAGATTGCGCCACTGCACTCCAGCCTGGGCGACAGAGCAAGACTCCGTCTCAAAAAAAAAAGAAAGAAATCGTTGATGGGTTCTTTTATGACAGCTTTATTGAGGCACAGCTGACACAATTTGATAAGTTTTGACATAGGTTTGCACCTATAAAAGCCATCACCACATCAGGATAATGAACACATCCATCACACCCAAAAGTTTCTTCATGCCCTTTGTGATCCCTTTCCCTCATCCCTCTTCACTGTCCACTGGCTTCCAGGTGAACATTGAATCTGCTTTTGTCACTGTAGATTAGCTTACATTTTCTAGAATTTTATATAAATGGGATCATGCAGTACGTATTCTTGTTTCGAATGGTCTACCTTCTTTCACTCAGCATAATTATTTTGAGATTCATGCATGATTTAGTGTATATAAATATCCATTTTTATTGTTGAATTTTATTTCATTGGATGGCCATACATTTATATGTTTATCCATTCACCTCTTGATGGACATTTTGAGTGTGTCCAGTTTGGGATTATTACAAATAAAGCTGCTATGAATATTTCTGTAGAATTCTTTGTATAGCCAAATTGTCACAGGATCCTTAGGGTGTCACTTTTCCAGTCAGAAGCCTCTGTGGCCAGTGGCACCTTTGCCCAAGTTTTGCTAGGTTCATTCTGTCCACTCAACTTGACAGGCTGTGCTCAGTTCGTGCTACTGGCCCAGATCCCATGCCTGCCAAGGGCGAGCCAGGTGCATGAGAGGTGCATGAGAGAAGTGCATGGGGTCCAGCCACTGCACACAGCCAGGCATGCCAGCTGCTGTGGGTGGGCGGCTCCAGGCGCTGGCACAGGTGCTGGTTCCATGTGAGGCTGTGGCTGAACCAGGCATACTGCAAGCGACTTCCACTATGGGCTCCAGGGAATGCGGTGGCTCCAGGAAGCTTGGAGATACCAGGAACCACAGAGCCCCAAAGAGGGTGTCACAGCCCTGACTCGGAGAGCCCTTAGGTTTGGACTCCCTGAAGGATCGCAGCTCTTCTCTCCTTCTCATCACTTGCAATGTGGCAAGCCAGTGGGACGGGGTAGGATGTGTTTCAACCCTGTTTGTGTTACAGCTTTTTCAGCCCCACCATTTTGCAGGTCCCAAGTTCTTGTCCTGCATCCAGGAAGAATGAGGTATGCAGACAACTGGAAGGTGAGCAAGGTGAAAAGGTGCTTTACTGACCAACAGTATAGCTCTCAGGAGACCCAAAGTAGGTAGCTCCTATCCACAGGCAGTTCGTCCTGTCAAGTCTGCAGCCCTCAGAGGAGAGGAGACCCAGAGTGGGTAGCTCCTATCTATAGGCAGGTTGTCCCAACATCTGCATGAGTCTGAGCCTGGCTGAGGCTGGGTTTTTTATGGGCTTCAGAAGGGAGAAAGTGTGTGCTTATTGATCCATGGGTGGCCATAGGTGGGCCCAGAAAAAGCACCATAAGTTTTCATTCCAGGCCGCAGACTCCATCCAGAACTGACAGCCCAGTTCCCATGCTTTAGGACGTTTCTGGCATGAAGATGAGGCTTCACCAGGGGCCTGCCCAGGAGCCTGTCAGTCTCCTGCCACCATCAGTCATGTCATCCACAGTGCCCAGGCTGTTTGTGCTGAGGGGTGCCTGCAGACCTCTGCCTAGATGCCCTCAGAACTCCCTCAACCTCAAAGTCTGGAGGTGGCCGAGGCAGCAGGGCGCTGGTATGTCAACAGCACCCTGAGTGCACTCCCACACCCTGCTGGGTTGTGACAGTGCCCAGGCTTGGCCTCAACTTTGTTCCAAAGTCAGAGCAGGCAGTGAATGCAGGGAGAGGCCAGGCAGCGGGAGCAGGTGCTTCCAAGCCTGCAGGGGTAGGGAGGCTTCCTGGGCCCCGAGAGTGCAGGGATGCCTGGATCCATAGCCACAGTTGGGTGGCTGCAGCTGTGCCTGGGATGGCAGGGCTCCCACCCTGCCAGCTTGGAAAAAGGTGGGGCTCCTGCCTGTTTCCAGCTCCCTGCTCTTTGGGGCATGCAGTTCCAGCTGGGTCTCCTCCATTGCAAAGCCAGCGACTTTGCAGTGGCCACTCTAGATGGGCTGCAGTTGCCATCAATATGCTTTCATTTCTCTTGGGTAGGTAATTAACTAGAAATGACTGGCTCAAGTGATAAGTATATGCTTACCTTTTTAAAAAACCATCAAACTGTTTTCCAAAGTATACCATTGTGGTTTTCATGTTTGTTTCCCTAGTGGCCAATGATGTTGAAAATATTTTTATGTGATTATTTGCATCCATATATCTTATTTGGTGAAGTGTCTGTTTACCTATTTTTTTCCATTTTTTATTGGGTTGTTTGTTTTCTTTTTCAATTCAAAACTTCTGGTCTTTGAAAGATACTTCTAACAGAATAAAAAGACAATTGGGTATGTGTGAATATAAACAGTAGCACAGGGAGATCTTTATAATAATATGAGTGTTCTGTATCTTGATTGTTGTGGTGGTTACACAAATATACACATGTGATGAAATGATATAGAACTACAGACATACATTGTATCCATGTGTTATTCCTGGTTTTGATAGTGTACCTTAATTATGTCAGATGCAACCATTGGGGGAAACTGGTTGAAGGGTATACAGGGACTCCTTGTACTATCTTTGCAACCACCTGTGAACCTAAAATTATTTCAAAATTAAAAATTTTACAAGAGACAATTGACAGACCTTCTAAAGTAAATGGCATGTGGATGTTTGATTATAAGGGGAAAGATAAAACGGATCCCTATCTTACAACATACACAAAAGTCAATTCCTAGAGTATTTGAAACCTATATATAAACAGAAAAATGATTATACAAGACAATGTAGAAGATTATCTTTTTGACTACTGGATAGGAAAATATTTCTTAATTTGGTCAAAATGGACAAACTAAAAGAAAGAAAATCAATAAATTTGACTACATTAACATTAAACATTTCACATAAAAAGAGTGAAAAGGGCCGGGCGCAGTGGCTCACACCTGTAATCCCAGCACTTTGGGAGGCTGAGGTGGGCAGATAACCTGAGGTCAAGAGTTCGAGACCAGCCTGGATGACATCGTGAAACCCTGCCTCTACTAAAAGTACAAAAATTAGCCAGGCATGGTGGCACACGTCTGTAATCCCAGCTACTCAGGAGGCTGAGGCAGGAGAATCACTTGAACCTGGGAGGTGGAGGTTGCAGTGAGCCGAGATTATGCCATTGCACTCCAGCCTGGGCAACAGAGCAAGACTCTGTCTCAAAAAAAAAAAAAAAAGAAAGAAAGAAAGAAAAAAAGAGTAAAAAGATAAGCTACAAAATGAGAGAATAATTGCAACACATAAAGCTAAGTAAGATGTGATATGTAGAATATGTAAATAATTTCTGTAAGTCAATAAGAAGAGACAATTCAGTTAGCAAAATGGACAAAAAGTAGTATTATTTCCACTCAAGAAAATGCATAAACAATATGTAAACATATTTTAAAATGTTCAGGTTCATTCAAAGTCAGGGAAATGTGTGTTGAGACCACAGTAAAATCCAATTTCACAACCGCCAAATATAAAAGTTGGATAATACCAAACGTTAACTAGAATATGGCATAATAGGAACTTTCATATGTTCCTAATATTGGTATAAATTGGAAAATTCCTATAGGAAATCATATGGCATTACCTTAAAAAGTTGAACATGCTTGTACCCTACAATGTAGCAATTCTACTACAAGGTACATTCCCTAGGGAAACTCTTGCATGTGGGCACCAAGAAACATGTAGAAGACTGTGTATAGTGGCATTGTGCATAATGACAAAACAAACAAAAAATAACAAAAGTAACTGGAAAAAACTGAAATGTCTAATATTACAGTTTTGAGATTTATCTATGTTGTCACATGTATTCTTTGATTTTTACTGCTCTATAGTTTTATAGAGTATGAATTTTATTGTATTCTTTTTAGGGGAATGCTGCAAACTATTTATTATCATTAAAGGCACTACAGCCAGATCTTTTTTTTTTTTTTGAGACGGAGTCTCGCTCTGTCACCCAGGCTGGAGGGCAATGGTATGATCTCGGCTCACTGCAACATCCGCTTCCCGGGTTCAAGCCATTCTCCTGCCTCAGCCTCCTGAGTAGCTGGGATTAAAGGCGCCCACCACCACGCCCGGCTAATTTTTTGTATTTTTAGTACAGATGGGGTTTCACTACGTTGGCTAGGCTGGTCTTGAACTCCTGACCTCATGATCCGCCCACAAGCCAGACCATTTTACTAGTGAGCTTTTGCTAAACTTTCAAAGGAACTGATGATTCTTATCTTATACATGTCGTTCCAAAGTGGAAAAAAATTTTCAACACATTTTTAAGAGGTTGAAATAATATTGATACCAAAAACATTTAAGGGCAATAAAATGGACAATCTTATTTATGATGTGGATGCAAAAATTTTAATAAAGTATTAATTTTTAAGTCCAGTATTAAATTTAAAAATAATGCATTCACAGTCAAAGTATAGCTTATTCCAGAAACATAAGGATTTTTCAAAATTAGAAACTCCATCAGTGCTTTTGGCTTCCCAGCCTAGTCTCATTACTTCATCTGAGGCAATGGCACAGGCAACGAAAACAATGTAAGCAATCAGCCACTACAATTACTCTGATCCAAGCCAAATTATACAGAGGACTAGGGGAATGAACATTTGGGTTCATTCCAGACAACAAGGCTATTGATTTCAACACAGAGATAAAATAGATGTGTAACTCCATGATTTATTTATTTATTTATTTATTTATTTATTCATTTATTTTTGAGACAGAGTCCTGCTCTGTCGCTCAAGCTGGATTGCAGTGGCATGATCTCGGCTCACTGCAACCTCCGCCTCCCGGGTTCAAGCAATTCTCCCACCTCAGCCTCCGGAGTAGCTGGGATTACAGGCACACATCACCATGCCCAGCTAATTTCTTTGTACTTTTAGTAGAGACGGGGTTTCGCCATGTGGGCCAGGCTGGTCTTGAACTCCTGACCTCAGGTGATCCGCCTGCCTCGGCCTCCCAAAGTGCTGGGATTACAGGCATGAGCCACCGAGCCCAGCCCAACCGCATGATTTATTAACCTAAACTGACTTGGCTAAAGTTGACAGGAGAAACAACTGTTCAACAGATCTAAAACCTAGAAACTTTCTTGACTGTAGAAACTCAAGATAATCTTTTCTTTTATGACATTATCTCTTTGTCTTCTGCTTGAATCGCTTGAAAATGCCTCCCCAGTCCTCCTCCTAAGGTAGAGCTAAGTTCTCTAACAGCATTTGCAGCATAGAGGCACAGCTGCTTCTTTGTTTCCACGGGGCAGTCTGCTTTTTCTCTGATTCTTTCTTGGTCACTGAGCCCTGCAGGGGAGCTTCAGTGCAGGAAGGCGCAGTACAGCCACAGTAGGGTTGCCCAGGAACAAACTCAATAGTATTCACCCAGTCCTCTGAACCTGCTCATACAGTTGCAAAGTTTGAATTTCTTGACTCAGCTTTGCCTGTATTCTTTTCAACAAGTGGTCCAACTATCGATGAGAGACTTGAGGAAGCAGCAAGGGATGACATTGTAGTTAGCTCTGTAGCAGTTGCTTCTTCCTGTTTCAGAGGCTTGCTATGTTCATATCTGCAGTGGTCTCCATAAATATAGTACCCTTGCTGAAAATAATTGCACACTACACCATACGGACTGTCAGAAAGGTCAAGCGAGTAGTGACAGTTATCTCTTTCTTACAAACCCCATGCATAAAATATCTGCAGGTGACGTGCCCTCGCTGCCGCTTCTGCTCCTGATATTGTGGCTGTTGTTCTGGGAGCTGCAGCATTCACCATTACTGTTTATGATAGTACAATCATTATTCCCATTTTACAATTAGTGACACTAAGGCACAGAGAAGGTAAGAAATTCACTCAAGATCAAACCTAAATGGTTTGTTTCTAGGGCCTGAAGTTTCAACCACTATCCCATATTATAACTTACTGTCATCAACACAATTTTGTGGCAGACAAAGCAAGGTATGAGAGATATTCAAGCTCTGATGGAATAAAATTAATATGTCTTTAGAGCTGAAGGAGAAGGCATATCAGTGATTCTCAACCTTGGCTGTATATTAGAGCCACCAGAGGAGATTTGAAAACTCCTGATGCCTAGACTGTACCCAGACCAATTACAGCAGAATTTTGGGAGATGGGTGGAAAGGTCACCCACGTAGTTGTTAAAAAAAAACTACATTAAAATATCATAAGATGGCCAGGCACGGTGGCTCACGCCTGTAATCCCAGTCCTTTGGGAGGCCGAGGCAGGCGAATCACCTGAGGTCAGGAGATGGAGACCAGCCTGGCCAACATGGCGAAAACCCATCTCTACTAAAAATACAAAAATTAACTGGGTTAGGTGGCATGCATCCGTAAACCCAGCTACTTGGGAGGCTGAGGCAGAAGAATCACTTGAACCCAGGAGGTGGAGGTTGCACTGAGCTGAAAGCATTCCATCCTGGGCAACAGAGTGAGACTTTGTCTCAAAAAAATAAAAATTAAAAAAAAAAAATCGTAAGAGGCTCACATATCTACTCAAATTGTGGTAGAAGTTTCTATTCTTGCAACCTGAGTTAGGTTGCAAACTTTGACCAGATGAATTACAGAAGGGTATAATTTGAATCCTGTAGAAGGATATGGACTAGAAGGCCCCTGTTGTCATGGTGACTATGAAAACGGCTCACTGTATCCAGATGTAGCTCAGGTAGAATCATTCTGGAAGCCTGCAAAGCTCAGATCCTGCTCCCCAATGTCAAATCTCTAACCAATAATCACCTTATTGTGTTAACAAATTTTCAACTCTATAGCTTCAACTTGTTTAAGATGTCAACCTCAGTTTTCCTGACAAGGTAACTATCTCACAGCCATGAACTGTTGAGCCAGTCACCTCAGCTTGGCCCCCTGAGTTGGTAACTCTATCATGGTTGTGAATTCTTGACCTAGTAATCTGAACTCCCTGGAGATGCTAGAACTCAGTGAGTAAGTGAGTAATTTAGTAAGTAATTCTAAACCTGAAAAGGCTTAGAATTAAAAATAGAGATGATAAATAAATCAAACCTATTATGTTAATAATTTTGTGTTTATAATAAGTTCATATGTGTGGGAGTATGGTACTTAAAGTGTAATTTTAATATAATATGGCATATTGAAGAATCCAATAGATTAACTTAATTTGATCAATTAGACCTGTGAGGTGTATGAAAATTTAATTAGGGTTATAAATAGTATTAGAATATTTGACAATTAGACCTAATAAATTTGCATGTTTAATATACATAATAATTTTTAGTTGAGTACTTGGGAAGGATTTGCTTATCAGGGATGGAAATTTTTTGCTTTTTTTAAATTTATAATTTTAAAAAATTTTTTCCATAGGTTATTGAGGTACAGGTGGTGTTTGGTTACATGAGTAAGTTCTTTAATGATGATTTGTGAGATTTTGGTGCACCCATCACCCGAGCAGTATACACTGCACCCTATTTGTTGTCTTTTATCCCTTGCCCCCTCCCACCCTTCTCCCCAAGTCCCCAAAGTCCATTGTATCATTCTTATGCCTTTGCATCCTCACAGCTTAGCTCCCACATATCAGTGAGAGCATACAATGTTTGGTTTTCCATTCCTAAGTTATTTCACTTAGAATAACAGTCTCCAATCTCATCCAGATCGCTGCAAATGCTGTTAATTCATTCCTTTTTATGGGTGAGTAGTATTCCATTGCATATATATGCCACAGTTTCTTTATTCACTCATCGATTGATGGGCATTTGGGTTTGTTCCACGATTTCGCAATTGCGAATTGTGCTGCTATAAACATGTGTGTGCAAGTTATCTTTTTCATATAATGACTTCTTTTCCTCTGTGTAAATAACCAGTAGTGGGATTGCTGGATCAAATGGTAGTTCTGCTTTTAGTTCTTTAAGGAATTTCCATACTGTTTTCCGTAGTGGTTGTACTAGTTTACATTCCCACTAGCAGTGTAGAAATGTTCCCTGATCATCTCATCCATGCCAACATCTACTGTTTTTTATTTTTTGATTATGGCCATTCTTGCAGGAGTAAGGTGATATCACCTTGTGGTTTTGATTTGCATTACCCTGATTGTTAGTGATGTCAAGCATTTTTTCATGTTTGTTGGGCATTTGTATATCTTCTTTTGAGAATTGTCTATTCATGTCCTTAGCCCACTTTTTGATGGGATTGTTTGTTTTATTTCTTGCTGATTTGTTTGAGTTCGTTGTAGATTCTGGATATTAGTCCTTTGTCAAATGCATAGATTGTTAAAATTTTTTCCCACTCTGTGGGTTGTCTGTTTATTCTGCTGACTGTTCCTTTTGCCATGCAAAAGCTCGTTAGTTTAATTCAGTTCCAGCTATTTATCTTTGTTTTTATTGCATTTGCTTTTGGGTTCTTGGTCATGAAATCCTTGCCTAAGCCAATGTTCAGAAGGGTTTTTCCAATGTTATCTTCTAGTATTTTTCCAGTGTCAGGTCTTAGATTTAAGTCCTTAATCCATCGTGGGTTGATTTTTGTATAAGAAGAGATATGAAGATCCAGTTTCATTCTCCTGCTTGTGGCTAGCTAGTTATCCCCATGCCATGTGTTGAAAAGGGTATCCTTTTCCCACTTTATGTGTTTGTTTGCTTTGTTGAAGATCAGTTGGCTGTAAGTATTTGGGTTTATTTTTGAGTTCTCTATTCTGTTCCATTGGTCTATGTGCCTATTTTTATACCAGTACTATGCTATTTTGGTGACTATGGCCTTATAGTATAGTTTGAAATCAGGGAGTGTGATGCCTCCAGATTTGTTCTTTTTGCTTAGTCTTGCTTTGTCTATGTGGGCTCTTTATTGGTTCCACATTAATTTTAGAATTTTTTTAATAATTCTGTGAAGAATGATGGTGGTATTTTGATGGGAATTGCATAGAATTTGTAGATTCCTTTTGGCAGTATGGTCATTTTCACAATATTGATTCTACCCATCCATGAGCATGGGATGTGTTTCCACTTGTTTGTGTTATTTATGATTTCTTTTAGCAGTGTTTGTAGTTTTCCTTGTAGAGGTCTTTTGCTTCCTTGGTTATGTATATTCCTAAGTATTTTATTTATTTATTTATTTTTGCAGCTATTGTAAAAGGAATTGAGTTCTTGATTTGGTTCTCTGCTTGGTTGCTGTTGGTGTATAGAGGAGGTACTGATTTGTGTACATTAACCTTGTATCCGGAAACTTTGCTGAATTCTTTAATGAGTTCAAGGAGCTTTCTGCAGGGGTCTTTGGGTTTTTGAGGTAAACAATCATATCGTCAGCAAATGGTGACAGTTTGACTTCCTCTTTACCAATTTGGATGCCCTTTCTTTCTTCTTTCTCTTGTCTGATTGTTCTGGCTAGGACTACCAGTACTATGTTGAAGAGAAATAGTGAGAGTGGGCATCCTTATCTTATTCCAGTTCTCAGAGGGAATGCTTTCAACTTTTCCCCATTCAGTATTATGTTGGCTGTGGGTTTGTCATAGATGGTTTTTATTACGTTGAGGTGTGTCCCTTGTATGCTGATTTTTTAATCATAAATGGATTTGCTGAGAGTTTTAATCATAAATGGATCCTGGATTTTGTCAAATGCTTTTTCTGCCTCTATTGAGATGATCATGTGATTTTTGTTTTTAATTCTGTTTATGTGATGTATCACATTTATTGACCTTCCTATGTTAAACCATCCTTGCATCCCTGATATGAAACCCACCTGATCATGGTGGATTATCTTTTTGATATGTGGTTGGATTCAGTTAGCTAGTATTTTGTTAAGGATTTTAGCGTATATGTTAATCAGGGATATCAGTCTGCAGTTTTCTTTTTGGTTATGTCCTTTCTTGGTCTTGGTATTAGGGTGATGCGGGCTGCATAGAAAGAATTAGGGAGGGTTCCTTCTTTCTCTATCTTGTGGAATAGTGTCAAAAGGATTGGTATCAATTCTTCTTTAAATGTCTGGTAGAATTCTGCTGTGAATTTGTCTGGTCTTGTACTTTTTTGTTGTTGTTAACTTTTTTTTTTTTTTTTTTTTTTTTACTTTAAGTTCTAGGGTACATGTGCATAACGTGCAGTTTGTTACATATGTATACTTGTGGCATGTTGGTGTGCTGCACCCATCAACTTGTCAGCACCCATCAACTCGTCCTTTACATCCGGTATAACTCCCAATGCAATCCCTCCCCTCTCCCCGCTCCCCATAATAGGCCCTGGTGTGTGATGTTCCCCTTCCCGAGTCCAAGTGATCTCATTGTTCAGTTCCCACCTATGAGTGAGAATATGCAGTGTTTGGTTTTCTGTTCTTGCAATAGTTTGCTGAGAATGATGGTTTCCAGCTGCATCCATGTCCCTACAAAGGACACAAACTCATCCTTTTTTATGGCTGCATAGTATTCCATGGTGTATATGTGCCACATTTTCTTAATCCAGTCCGTCACTGAGGGACATTTGGGTTGATTCCAAGTCTTTGCTATTGTGAATAGTGCTGCAATGAACATATGTGTGCATGTGTCTTTATGGCAGCATGATTTATAATCCTTTGGGTATATACCCAGTAATGGGATGGCTGGGTCATATGGTACTTCTAGTTCTAGATCCTTGAGGAATCACCATACTGTTTTCCATAATGGTTGAACTAGTTTACAATCCCACCAACAGTGTAAAAGTGTTCCTATTTCTCCACATCCTCTCCAGCACCTGTTGTTTCCTGACTTTTTAATGATTGCCATTCTAACTGGTGTGAGATGGTATCTCATTGTGGTTTTGATTTGCATTTCTCTGATGGCCAGTGATGACGAGTATTTTTTCATGTGTCTGTTGGCTGTATGCATGTCTTCTTTTGAGAAATGTCTGTTCATATCCCTTGCCCACTTTTTGATGGGGTTGTTTGTTTTTTTCTTGTAAATTTGTTTGAGTTCTTTGTAGGTTCTGGATATTAGCCCTTTGTCAGATGAGTAGATAGCAAAAATTTTCTCCCATTCTGTAGGTTGCTTGTTCACTCTGATGGTAGTTTCTTTTGCTGTGCAGAAGCTCTTTAGTTTAATTAGATCCCATTTATCAATTTTGGCTTTTGTTGCCATTGCTTTTGGTGTTTTAGACATGAAGTCCTTGCCCATGCCTATGTCCTGAATGGTATTTACCTAGGTTTTCTTCTAGGGTTTTTATGGTATTAGGTCTAACATTTAAGTCTCTAATCCATCTTGAATTAATTTTCATATAAGGAGTAAGGAAAGGATCCAGTTTCAGCTTTCTACTTATGGCTAGCCAATTTTCCCAGCACCATTTATTAAATAGGGAATCCTTTCCCCATTTCTTGTTTTTGTCAGGTTTGTCAAAGATCAGATGGCTGTAGATGTGTGGTATTATTTCTGAGGACTCTGTTCTATTCCATTGGTCTATATCTCTGTTTTGGTACCAGTACCATGCTGTTTTGGTTACTGTAGCCTTGTAGTAGAGTTTGAAGTCAGGTAGCATGATGCCTCCATCTTTGTTCTTTTGACTTAGGATTGTCTTGGCAATGCGGGCTCTTTTTTGGTTCCATATGAACTTTAAAGCAGTTTTTTCCAATTCTGTGAAGAAACTCATTGGTAGCTTGATGGGGATGGCATTGAATCTATAAATTACTTTGGGCAGTATGGCCATTTTCACGATATTGATTCTTTCTATCCATGAGTATGGTATGTTCTTCCATTTGTTTGTGTCCTCTTTTATTTCACTGAGCAGTGGTGTGTAGTTCTCCTTGAAGAGGTCCTTTACATCCCTTGTAAGTTGGATTCCTAGGTATTTTATTCTCTTTGAAGCAATTGTGAATGGAAGTTCATTCATGATTTGGCTCTCTGTTTGTCTGTTACTGGTGTATAAGAATGCTCGTGATTTTTGCACATTAATTTTGTATCCTGAGACTTTGCTGAAGTTGCTTATCAGCTTAAGGAGATTTTGGGCTGAGATGATAGGGTTTTCTAAATATACAATCATGTCATCTGCAAACAGGGACAATTTGACTTCTTCTTTTCCTAACTGAATACCCTTGATTTCTTTCTCTTGCCTGATTGCCCTAGCCAGAACTTCCAACACTATGTTGAATAGGAGTGGTGAGAGAGGGCATCCTTGTCTTGTGCCAGTTTTCAGAGGGAATGCTTCCAGTTTTTGCCCATTCAGTATGATATTGGCTGTGGGTTTGTCATAAATAGCTCTTATTATTTTGAGATACGTTCCATCAATACCGAATTTATTGAGAGTTTCTAGCATGAATGGGCTGTTGAATTTTGTGGAAGGCCTTTTCTGCATCTATTGAGATAATCATGTTGTTTTTGTCTTTGGTTCTGTTTATATGCTGGATTACGTTTATTGATTTGCGTATGTTGAACCAGCCTTGCATCCCAGGGATGAAGCCCACTTGATCATGGTGGATAAGCTTTTTGATGTGCTGCTCAATTCGGTTTGCCAGTATTTTATTGACGATTTTTGCATTGATGTTCATCAGGGATATTGGTCTAAAATTCTCTTTTTTTGTTGTGTCTCTGCCAGGCTTTGGTATCAGGATGATGTTGGCCTCATAAAATGAGTTAGGGAGGATCCCCTCTTTTTCTATTGATTGGAATAGTTTCGGAAGGAATGGTACCAGCTCATCCTTGTACCTTTGGTAGAATTCAGCTGTGAATCCATCTGGTCCTGGACTTTTTTTGGTTGGTAGGCTATTAATTATTGCCTCAATTTCAGAGCCTGCTATTGGTCTATTCAGGGATTCAACTTCTTCCTGGTTTAGTCTTGGGAGAGTGTAAGTGTCCAGGAAATTATCCATTTCTTCTAGATTTTCTAGTTTATTTGTGTAGAGGTGTTTATAGTATTCTCTGATGGTAGTTTGTATTTCTGTGGGGTCAGTGGTGATATCCCCTTTATCATTTTTTATTGCGTCTATTTGATTCTTCTCCCTTTTCTTATTAGTCTTTTTTTTTTTTTTTTTTTTTTTTTGAGATGGAGTCCCACTCTGTCACCCAGGCTGGAGTGCAGTGGCCAGATCTCAGCTCACTGCAAGCTCCGCCTCCCGGGTTCACGCCCGTTCTCC
Organism: Macaca nemestrina; assembly: GCF_043159975.1. NCBI lineage: Eukaryota > Metazoa > Chordata > Mammalia > Primates > Cercopithecidae > Macaca > Macaca nemestrina. Next base: position 190,914,242 of record NC_092125.1, on the reverse strand, counting down.
TGCCTCAGCCTCCCGAGTAGCTGGGACTACAGGTGCCCACCACCTTGCCCGGCTAGTTTTTTGTATTTTTTAGTAGAGACGGGGTTTCACTGTGTTAGCCAGGATGGTCTCGATCTCCTGACCTCGTGATCCGCCCGTCTCGGCCTCCCAAAGTGCTGGGATTACAGGCTTGAGCCACCACGCCCGGCTTCTTCTTTATTAGTCTTGCTAGCGGTCTATCAATTTTGTTGATCTTTTCAAAAAACCAACTCCTGGATTCATTGATTGTTTGGAGGGTTTTTTGGGTCTCTATCTCCTTCAGTTCTGCTCTGATCTTAGTTATTTCTTGCCTTCTGCTAGCTTTTGCATGTGTTTGCTCTTGCTTCTCTAGTTCTTTTAATTGTGATGTTAGAGTGTCAATTTTAGATCTTTCCTGCTTTCTCTTGTGGGCATTTAGTGCTATAAATTTCCCTCTACACACCACTTTAAATGTGTCCCAGAGATTCTGGTATGTTGTGTCTTTGTTCTCATTGGTTTCAAAGAACATCTTTATTTCTGTCTTCATTTCGTTATGTACCCAGTAGTCATTCAGGAGCAGGTTGTTCAGTTTCCATGTAGTTGAGCGGTTTTGATTGAGTTTCTTAGTCCTGAGTTCTAGTTTGATTGCACTGTGGTCTGAGAGACAGTTTGTTATAATTTCTGTTCTTGTACATTTGCTGAGGAGTGCTTTACTTCCAATTATGTGGTCAATTTTGGAATAAATGTGATGTGGTGCTGAGAAGAATGTATATTCTGTTGATTTGGGGTGGAGAGTTCTGTAGATGTCTATTAGGTCTGCTTGGTGCAGAGATGAGTTCAATTCCTGGATATCCTTGTTAACTTTCTGTCTCGTTGATCTGTCTAATGTTGACAGTGGGGTGTTGAAGTCTCCCATTATTATTGTATGGGAGTCTAAGTCTCTTTGTAAGTCTTTAAGGACTTGCTTTGTGAATCTGGGTGCTCCTGTATTGGGTGCATATATATTTAGGAGAGTTAGCTCTTCCTGTTGAATTGATCCCTTTACCATTATGTAATGGCGTTCTTTGTCTCTTTTGATCTTTGATGGTTTAAAGTCTGTTTTATCAGAGACTAGGATTGCAAGCCCTGCTTTTTTTGTTCTCCATTTGCATAGTAGATCTTCCTCCATCCCTTTATTTTGAGCCTGTGTCTGTCTCTGCATGTGAGATGGGTCTCCTGAATACAGCAAACTGATGGGTCTTGACTCTTTATCCAGTTTGCCAGTCTGTGTCTTTTAATTGGACCATTTAGTCCATTTACATTTAAGGTTAATATTGTTATGTGTGAACTTGATCCTGTCATTATGATATTAACTGGTTATTTTGCTCGTTAGTTGATGCAGTTTCTTCCTAGCATTGGTGGTCTCTACATTTTGGCATGTTTTTGCAATGGCTGGTACCAGTTGTTCCTTTCCATGTTTAGTGCTTCCTTCAGGGTCTCTTGTAAGGCAGGCCTGGTGGTGACAAAATCTCTAAGCATTTGCTTATCTGTAAAGGATTTTATTTCTCCTTCACTTATGAAACTTAGTTTGGCTGGATATGAAATTCTGGGTTGAAAATTCTTTTCTTTAAGAATGTTGAATATTGGGCCCCACTCTCTTCTGGCTTGTAGAGTTTCTGCTGAGAGAGCCTGCTCTTAGTCTGATGGGCTTCCCTTTGTGGGTAACCCGACCTTTCTCTCTGGCTGCCCTTAACAGTTTTTCCTTCATTTCAACTTTGGTGAATCTGATAATTATGTGTCTTGGAGTTACTCTTCTTGAGGAGTATCTTTGTGGCGTTCTCTGTATTTCCTGAATTTGAATGTTGGCCTGCCTTACTAGGTTGGGGAAGTTCTCCTGGATGATATCCTGAAGAGTGTTTTCCAACTTGGTTCCATTTTCCCCCTCACTTTCAGGCACCCCAATCAGACGTAGATTTGGTCTTTTCACATAATCCCATACTTCTTGAAGGCTTTGTTCATTTCTTTTTCCTCTTTTTTCTTTAGACTTCTCTTCTCACTTCATTTCATTCATTTGATCCTCAATCGCTGATACTCTTTCTTCCAGTTGATTGAGTCGGTTACTGAAGCTTGTGCATTTGTCACGTATTTCTCGTGTCATGGTTTTTATCTCTGTCAGTTCGTTTATGGCCTTCTCTGCATTGATTATTCTAGTTATCCATTTTTCCATTCTTTTTTCAAGATTTTTAGTTTCTTTGCGCTGGATATGTAATTCCTCCTTTAGCTCTGAGAAGTTTGATGGACTGAAGCCTTCTTCTCTCAACTCATCGAAGTCATTCTCTGTCCAGCTTTGATCCATTGCTGGCAATGAGCTGCGTTCCTTTGGAGGGGGAGATGCGCTCTTATTTTTGTATTTCCAGCTTTTCTGCCCTGCTTTTTCCCCATCTTTGTGGTTTTATCTGCCTTTGGTCTTTCATGATGGTGACGTACTGATGGGATTTTGGTGTGGGTGTCCTTCCTGTTTGTTAGTTTTCCTTCTAACAGTCAGGACCCTCAGCTGTAGGTCTGTTGGAGATTGCTTGAGGTCCACTCCAGACCCTGTTTGCCTGGGTATCAGCAGCAGAGGCTGCAGAAGATAGAATATTGCTGAATAGCGAGTGTACCTGTCTGATTTTTGCTTTGGAAGCTTCATCTCAGGGGTGTACCCCGCTGTGTGAGGTGTGGGGTATCAGTCTGCCCCTAGTGGGGGATGTCTCCCAGTTAGGCTACTCAGGGGTCAGGGACCCACTTGAGCAGGCAGTCTGTCCATTCTCAGATCTCAGTCTCCAAGTTGGGAGATCCACTGCTCTCTTCAAAGCTGTCAGACAGGGTCGTTTGCATCTGCAGAGGTTTCTGCTGCTTTTTTTGTTTGTTTGTTTAGCTGTGCCCTGTCCCCAGAGGTGGAGTCCACAGAGACAGGCAGGCCTCCTTGAGCTGCTGTGGGCTTCACCCAGTTTGAGCTTCCCAGGGGCTTTGTTTACCTACTTAAGCCTCAGCAATGGTGGGCGCCCCTCCCCCAGCCTCACTGTTGCCTTGCCTTTAGATAGCAGACTACTGTGCTAGCAACAAGGGAGGCTCCATGGGCATGGGACCCTCCCGGCCAGGTGTGGGATATAATCTCCTGGTGTGCTGTTTGCTAAGACCCTTGGTAAAGCACAGTATTGGGATGGGAGTTACCCGATTTTCCAGGTGTTGTGTGTCTCAGTTCCCCTGGCTAGGAAAAGGGATTCCCTTCCCCCTTGCACTTCCCAGGTGAAGCGATGCCTCGCCCTGCTTCAGCTCTCACTGGTCGGGCTGCAGCAGCTGACCAGCACCGATTGTCCAGCACTCCCTAGTGAGATGAATCTGGAACCTCAGTTGAAAATGCAGAAATCACCCGTCTTCTGTTTTGCTGCCGCTGGGAGCTGGAGACTGGAGCTGTTCCTATTCAGCCATCTTGCTCCACTCCTCGTTGTTGGTAACTTTCTAATTACCACTTTAATCTTGCTGCTTGTTATTGGTCTGTTCAGGGTATCTAATTCTTTCTGATTTAGCTAGGAGGGTTGTATTTTTCCAGGAATTTATCCATCTCTTCTAGGTTTTCTAGTTTATGTGCATAAAGGTGTTCATAGTAGCCTTGAATGATCTTTTGTATTTCTGTGGTGTCAGTTGTAGTATCTCCCATTTCATTTCTTATTGAGGTTGTTTGGATTTTCTCTCTTCTTTTCTTGGTTAATCTTGCTAATGATCTGTCAATTTTATTTATCTTTTCAAAGAACCATTTTCTTGTTTCATTTATCTTTTGTATTTTTTTTGTTTCAATTTCATTTAATTCTGCTCTGATCTTGGTTATTTCCTTTCTTCTACTGAATTTGGGTTTGGTTTGTTCTTGTTTCTCTAGTTCCTTGAAGTGTGACCTTAGAATGTCAGTTTGTGCTCTTTCAGTATTTTTGATGTAGGCATTTAGGGCTATGAACTTTCCTCTTAGCACTGCTTTTACTGTATCCCAGAGGTTTTAATAGGTTGTGTCATTATTGTTGTTCAGTTCAAAGAATTTTTTTTTTTTTTTTTTGAGATGGAGTCTCGCTCTGTCGCCCAGGCTGGAGTGCAGTGGCCAGATCTCAGCTCACTGCAAGCTCTGCCTCCTGGGTTTACGCCATTCTCCTGCCTCAGCCTCCTGAGTAGCTGGGACTACAGGCGCCCACCACCTCGCCCAGCTAGTTTTTTGTATTTTTTAGTAGAGAGGGGGTTTCACCGTGTTAGCCAGGATGGTCTCGATCTCCTGACCTCGTGATCCGCCCGTCTCGGGCTCCCAAAGTGCTGGGATTACAGGCTTGAGCCACCGCGCCCGGCCCAGTTCAAAGAATTTTTAAATTTCCATCTTGATTTTGTTTCTGACCCAGTGATCATTCAGGAGCAGTGTATTTAATTTCAATGTATTTGCATGGTTTTGAGGGTTTCTTTAGGAAATGATTTCCAGTTTTATTCCACTGTGGTCTGAGAGAGTGCTTAATATAATTTCAATTTTCTTAAATTTATTGAGGCTCCTTTTGTGGCCAATTATATGGTCTATCTTGAAGAAAGGTCCATGCACTGTTGTATAGGATGTGTATTCTGGGGTTGTTGGATGGAATATTCTGTATATATCTGTTAAGTACATTTGTTCCAAGGTATAGTTTAAATTCATTGATTTTTTGTTGACTTTCTGTCTTGACCTATCTAGTGCTGTCAGTGGAGTATTGAAGGCCCCTACTATTATTGTGTTGGTGTCTATGTCATTTCTTAGGTCTATTAGTAATTGTTTTACAAATTTGGGAGCCCCAGTGTTAGGTGCATATATGTTTAGAATTGTGATATTTTCCTGTTGGATAAGGCTTTTTACCATTATATAATGTCTCTCTTTGTCTTTTTTAAACTGCTGTTGCTTTATAGTTTGTTTTGTCTGACATAAGAATAGCTACCCCTGCTCGCTTTTGGTGTCCATTTGCATGAAATGCCTTTTTCCACCCATTTACTTTAAGTTTATGTGAGTCCTTATATGTTAGGTGAGTCTCTTGAAGGTAGCAGATACTTGGTTGGTTAATTCTTATCCATTCTGCAGTTCTGTATCTTTTAAGTGGAGCATTTAGGCCATTTACATTCAATATTAGTATTGCGATGTGAGGTACCATTCCATTCATCATGCTATTTGTTGCCTGTGTACCTTCTTGTTGTTGTTTTATAGGTCCTGTGAGATTTATGCTTTAAAGAGGTTTTGTTTTCATGTGTTTCCAGGATTTTTTTCAAGATTTAGAGCTCCTTTGAGCAGTTCTTGTAGTGGTGGCTTGGTAATGGCAAATTCTCTCAGCATTTGTCTAAAAAAGACTGTATCTATCCTTCTGTATGGTGCTTAGTTTTGCTGGATACAAAATTCTTGGCTGATAAGTGTTTTGTTTGAGGAGGCTGAAGATAGGGCCCCAATCCTTTCTAACTTATAGGGTTTCTGCTGAGAAATCTGCTGTTAATCTGATAAGTTTTCCTTTATAGGTTACCTGGTGCTTTTGTCTCACAGCTCTTAGGATTTTTTCCTTCATCTTAACTTTAGATAACCTGATGACAATGTGCCCAGGTGATGATATTTTTGCAATGAACTTCCCAGTTGTTCTTCGCACTTCCTGTGTTTGGATGTCTAGGTCTTTAGCAAGGCTGGGGAAGTTTTCCTTGATTATTCCCCCAAATATGTTTTCCAAACTTTTAGATTTCTCTTCTTCCTCAGGAACACCAACTATTCTTAGGTTTGGTGGTTTAACATAATCCCAGACTTCTTGAAGGCTTTATTCATGTTTTCTTATTTTTTTTTCTTTGTCTTTGTTGGATTGGATTAATTTGAAGAACTTGTCTTTGAGCTCTGAATTTCTTTCTTCTACTTGTTCAATTTTATTGCTGAGACTTTACAGAGCATTTTGCATTTCTCTAAGTGTGTCCAGTGTTTCCTGAAGTTTTGATTGTTTTTTCTTTATGCTATCTATTTTCTTGAATATTTCTGTCTTCATTTCTTGTATCGTTTTTTTGGATTTCCTTGCATAGGGCTTCACCTTTCTCTGGTGCCTCCCTGATTAGCTTAATAACTAACGTCCTGAATTCTTTTTCAGGTAAATCAAGGATTTCTTTTTGGTTTGGATTCATTGCTGGTGAGCTAGTGTGACTTTTGGGGGGTGTTTAAGAGTCTTGTTTTGTCATATTATCAGGGTTGCTTTTATGGTTCCTTCTCATTTGGGTAGGCTCTGTCAAAGGGAAGGTCTAGGGCTAGAGGCAGTTGTTCAGATTCTTTTGTCCAATGGGGTGTTCCTTTGATGTAGTACTCTCCCCACTTCCGTATGGATGTGGTTTCCTGAGAGCCGAGCTGTAGTGATTGTCATCTCTCTTCTGGGTCTAGTCACCCAGCAAGTCTACCAGGCTCTGTGGTAATACCAGGAGTTGTCTTCACAGAGTCCTGTGATGTGAACCATCTTTGGGTCTCTCAGCTCTGGATACAGCTCCTGTTCCAGTGGAGGTGGCAGGGTGGTGAAATAGACTGTGAGGGTTCTTAGCTTTTGTGGCTTAATGCTCTATTTTTGTGCTGGCTGGCCTTCTGCTGGGAGGTAGTGCTTTCTAGAGAGCATCAGCTGTGGTAGTATGAAGAGGAACTGGTGGTGGGTGGGGCCCTAGAACTCTCAAGAGTATATGTCCTTTGTCTTCAGCTACCAGGGTGGGTAGGGAAGGACCATCAGGTGCGGGCAGGGCTAGGGATGTCTGAGCTCAGACTCTCCTTGGGTGGGTTTTGCTGTGGCTTCTGTGGGGGATGGGAGTGAGGTTCCCAGGTCAATGGAGCTATGTTCCTAGGAGGATTATGGCTGCCTCTGCTGAGTCACGCAGGTTGTCCAGGAAGTGGGGGAAAGCGCAGTCACAAGCCTCATCCAGCTCCCACACAATCCAAAGGGCCGGTCTCACTCCCACTATGCCCCGCTAATGGCACTGAGTCTGTTTCCAGGCAATGGGTAAGCAGGGCTGGGAACTTGCCCCAGGCTACCTGCCTCCCAGGTGTGAAAGACAAGGGCTTGAGTTCTTCCCAAACCCATGGAGTCTGCAAGCAGGATTCACACCCTCCCCCAAGTTCTGGTCAGGAGGCTTCTCAAATGCTTCAAATTGTTACAAAGTGCATCTGGAGACTTTCTTCTCTCCGTGGCATTTTTTCCTGCACCTCTGGCCACCCTCTCAAACAAGTCCTGTGATGCCAGGCAGGAATGGCCTGCTTAGGGACTCAGCGAGCTCCCAGGGCCTTTCCCACTGCTTCTTCTACCCCTGTATTTCACTCGGCTCTCTAAATTGACTCAGGTCCAGGTAAGGTCGAAATCTTCTCCCAAAAACTAGATCTTTGGTTTCCTTAGTGGCGGCATGTGTTCAAAAGCAGAGGATCTCCCTTTCCCACTTCCGCAGTTTGGGCACTCACAGTATTTGAGGTGTCTCCCAGGTCCTGCAGGAGCAGTTCACTTCCTTCAGAGGGTCTGTGGGTCCTCACAGGATTCCTGACTTATTCCTGCAGTCGTTCTGGAGCTAAAATTCACCATGCGAGCCTCCACATGCTGCTCTGTCCATCAGAGTCAGAGTGGCAATCTAGTCCTGCCTCCTCAGTGATGAACTTGACTGGTTAGGCATATTGACAGGTATAAAATGAAAAAAGAATATATGAAATTTACAAATTCAGTTTAAAATTCTAATATAATTATGTTGTATAAGCTTATAAGTGAGACTGTTTAAAAGAGTTTAGATAGTTCTACCTGAGTTACTTGAACAATAATAAAAGATCCCCTTAAACTGAATTATTATTTTATATAAGCTCAGTTTATAAGTATACTATTCTATCTGTAAATCTATATAATAGATTATATATAATAGACTTACAGATAGAATAGTATACTTATGAACTGAATTTTAAGACTTAAATAAACCTAGGTATTGAGTTTTAAATTAATAAATTAAATATTAACTTAAAACCTAAGCTGCTGTAAGTAGTCTTTTTGTGCTCACAGAATCTGCCCTCAGACATGAAAAAAAAAATTACATGACACTATTGTTATCTACATTTAACAGATGAAGAAACTAACACTCAAAAAGGTTAAGAAGCCAGAGTCAGCTCCATGAATGTCTGGCTCTAAAACCTGTGTCCCCACTTAACATATGGCTTCCTTGACTGACCAACTCCCTAAAGAGACAGGTGACTTGGGAACAATTAAATAAAATGTTTTGAAGTAACTTTACCAAGGTCTGATTATATGTATTATAGATTGATTTTATAGCTAAGCAGTCAATTTCAGCTTAAGAAAAGAGCATTTTTTGGCTCATGTAGCTGAAAAGTTTGACTTCAGACATGGTAGCGTCAGAAATGGTAGCTACAGACTGTGTTGGCTCCATTCAGAGACAGGCTTTCTTTCCCTTTGTGCTACAAGACAGCTGGAGCTATCCCTCTGGGCTAAAGTACAGCTAAAACATGGACTGCCTCTCTTCTAATTGTTCTCACAAAAGAATCATTTCATCTCACTGATATGAATAGGTCATGGGTCCATTCTGGAACTGATCACTGTGACCAGGGGAAGGTGATGCTTTAATGGTCATGCCTGGGGTCAAAAATTGACCCTTGGAGTTTGGGCTGGAATTAACTATTCCATAAACATATGGACTGAGAGTAGGGAAGGAGCGACCTTCCTTGAAAGGGGTGATTGGATGGCAGGCAGCCAAAATAGATGCCCACTATAGGGGGCAACTTTACCTCTCTTACTTTAAAGTTCTTTGTAGTACCTCACTATATCATTCATATTTACTGCTGACATTTCTCTTTCTTTTGGCCAAGAATCATGATACTACACTATAACTTAATTGAGCGTCGTTTATTTCTCCCGTGACTGCATGTCGAAGGCAAGGGATATCTGTATTGTTTTTCTTCAGTGACCTACGTAAATGCTTGTCTAAATGAAAAAAACCTAGATTACAGGAGACTGGGTTTGTTACGTAAGAGAAGAAATGTTGGAAAAGTGTTTTTAGGGAATTGTAGGTGGCAGCTCTGTAGTGTAAGGAGGAAAAGTCAAATTCACTAAACGCTTATTGATAACTTTCTTTGTGTTAAGCTGATCTGTCTTGGGGACAGTGTTCCAGTGGCCTTCAAAGAGCAACCAGTCTGAGCCAGGTGTGGTGACTTGCACCTGTAGTCCCTGCTACTTGGGAGGCTGAGGTGCGAGGATTTCTTGAGCCTGGGAGGCTGAGGCTGCAGTGAGCCATGATTGTGCCATGCATTCCAGCCTGGGTGGCAGAGCAAGACCCTGTCTTAAAAACAAACAAAAAACAAAGAGTAACTAGTCTAGAGGAAGAGACTGGATGAAGGGTATTGGTTACTGTGATTTGGTTTTGGCCTAGATCTAGGTTATTATGGATTGCATAGAGCTTTGGTAATAGACTGAGTCCTGGAGAAGGTTTGGGTTGCCATGTATGATGTTGGTTGGGTTTAAGGTTCTTATTTTTCATTTATTGAGCATCCCTGTCAAATTCTTGACACCCGGAGCCTGGGGCATGGGAATGAGCAGGTAAGAAGACTCCCAGGATAGGCCCCGGTCTTGATTCAGGGTTACACCCATTACTCTGTTAACAATGTCAGGAACCTAGCTAAAAATAGAGATTGAGATACCCACCAAAGCACAGACATAGGGGCAGACTGGGATAAAGCAGAGACCCACGCTGCCAGGCACCCAGTGAAACAGTGCATTTTCCCAAAGACAGCATGACTGCTGAGATGGAAGCATTACTGCCCAGTTCCAGAGGGAGGCTGTGAAGGGTGTCTGGGCTTCAGACTCAGTTTAGTAGAATTGCGCATACTTTTTACTTTGGCTGTGCAGAGGAAAGACATCTATAAAACACTGCACTCATTTGGAAAACCTGACTGTGGTCATTTTGAAGCCAAGGCTTGCTTAGAAAGTGTGGAAATTGATAAAGTAAAGGAAATTGATAAAGTAAAGATCTGTGCAAGGGTTTCCTCTGCCTAATCCTCCCACCTTCCCCATTCAAACCTAAACTCGAGCCTGCTGCTCTCCAGCCTAGCGTTGCTCTTGCCATGGCTCTCAGCGATGCTGACATGCAGAAGCAGGTAAAGCATATGATGGCTTTCATTGAACAAGAAGCCAATTAGAAAGCAGAAGAAATAGATGCAAAGGCAGAAGAAGAGTTCAACATAGAGAAAGGTCGGCTTGTGCAAACCCAAAGACTAAAGATTATGGAATACTATGAGACGAAAGAGAAACAGATTGAGCAGCAGAAGAAAATTCAGATGTCCAATCTGATGAATCAAGCAAGGCTCAAAATCCTCAGAGCGAGAGATGACCTTATCACAGACTTACTAAATGAAGCAAAACAGAGACTCAGCAAGGTAGTGAAAGATACAACCAGGTACCAAGTGCTGCTAGATGGACTGGTTCTCCAGGGTTTAGTACCAGTTGCTGGAGCACCAAATGATTGTTCGTTGCAGGAAACAAGACTTCCCTCTGGTAAAGGCTGCGGTGCAAAAGGCAATCCCTATGTACAAAATTGCCACCAAAAACAATGTTGATGTCCAAATTGACCAGGAGTCCTACCTGCCGGAGGACATAGCTGGTGGAGTTGAGATCTATAATGGGGATCATAAAATAAAGGTTTCCAACACCCCAAAAAGCCGGCTGGATCTCATAGCCCAGCAGATGATGCCAGAAGTCCGGGGAGCCTTGTTTGGTGCAAATGCCAGTAGGAAGTTTTAGGACTAAGCCTCAGGAGGTGGAGCTCGTTCTCGGCTCTCCTGCTGTGATGTGGAAGATTCTGATATTTGAAGAAATACGAATGTTTCTGTAGCTTCCTCTTTACTGCCCCAATATTGCTCTGTATTTATCAGTGATGCCCCCTGTCACTAACACCTTGCCTAATTTTTCACAGTGGCGGAAGGCTTCATGTAATACGATCAGGACCCACCTCTAGTTCATCTGAAAGTAACACAGCATCCGTTTGGCTCTGCAGCACTAGGGGAGGGGGCAGATGGTGGCTGCATGGGCTTCCTGGGTCTCCGCTCTCCGTCTGGCCTAGAGGTGATGTGTTTGGTATTCTCAGCCCTGCAGTTCCCACTGTGGAGGCTTAAGGCACATGTGGCATACCACTCCTTCCAGCAGTTGTTGCTTCACTGTTACCTGTTTAGGCCTAGAAGTTTTCTCTCACTTGTACATGTGATTTAAAATCTAAGTCCTGAATATGCTTTATTTATTAAAAGAGTTATGTGGATTTTTTTAAAAATGTGGAAATTACGTTCATGTTATACTGTCAACAAAGATACAATTTTTTTAAAAAAAGAAATAAAAAGAAAAGAAGTAGAATTTAAAAAATCTTTTTAAGTGAAAGTATGGGAAAATAGGAGCAGAGCTGGAAGAGGAGCCATGCAGACCCCAGGAAAGAACAGCTCATGTTCCCTTTCCCTCCTACCTCCCTGGAGGCAGGAGCTAATAAGGGAAGATAGCCTCTGTGACACTCCTTTCTCAGTGTATGTGGGTCTGAGATAAAGGTGGAGGGGGACTTCTTCTGGGAGTGAAGAGGGAGTAGCCTACCCTCCTGGACAAACACAAACCCTGATGTTGTTATATCTGGGCTGAGGACAGCTGTCCATTTCTCACCACTTCTGTTAGGGTTTTCAAGAGAAACAGAACAAATAGATTATATATTTGTTCTGTTTCTCTTGAAAACAGAACAAATATATAATCTATTTGTTCTGTTTCTCTTGAGAACCCTAATAGAGGTTCATTATGGAAATTGGCTCACATGATTGCAGAGGCCAAGAAGTCCCACATTATGCTGTCTGCAAGCTAAAGAACTAGAAAAGTATGTGGTGTGATTCAGTCCAAATTTAAAGGCCTGAGAATGAGGGTAGCTGATGGTATTACTAGCAGTCCAAGGCTGAAGGCCTGAGAACCGGAGGTAGGTGGGGGGTGGTGCAGAGAACTGCTGGTATAAGTCCTGGAGTGTGAAGGCCTGAGAATCAGGAGCTCTGATGTTCAAGGGCAAAAGAAGATGGGTGTCATAGCTCAAGAAGGGAGAGAGAAAACTCTTTCTTCCTCTGTCTTTTTTTTTTTTTTTTTGAGACAGAGTCTCACTCTGTTGCCCAGGCTGGAGTGCAGTGATGCAGCTTCGGCTCACTGCAACTTCTACCTCCCAGGCTCAAGCGATTCTCCTGCCTCAGCCTCCTGAGTAGCTGGGATTACTGGCGCCTGCCACCATGCCTAGCTAATTTTTTGTATTTTTAGTAGAGACAGGGCTTCATGTTGGCCAAGCTGGTCTCAAACTCCTGACCTCATGATCTGCCCACCTTGGTTTCCCAAAGTTCTAGGATTACAGGCGTGAGCCACTGTGCCCGGTTGCCTTTTGGTTTTACTCAGGTGGACCCTTAATGGATTACATGATAACTGCTCACACTAGTGTCAGTGGATCTTTTTTACTCAGTCTGCTGATTCAAATGCTAATCTTCTCTGGGAACACCAGCATAGACTCACCCAGAAATAGTGTTTGACCAGCTGTCTGGGCATCCCTTAACCCAATCAAGTTGACATATAAAATTAACCATTACAAGTCTGCCCCTTAGGAACTTGGCATCCATATGTATCTCCTTAAACCATAGTTAGTCTCCAAATAATAACAATAACAAGGTCATAATTCCACTTAACATGATACAACCATCCTGCATGCAACAAAAAATGCAGTAATCCCTTTTCCAGAAGAGGAAGTAGTCTGTGAGTGATGTGTAGTCTTCTGATATCCCATACTTAAAATACTAAGACGTATTTTAAGTATTAACAATACTAGTACTTAGAATACTAGTATAAACTCAATACATCTTATGTTACATGATAAGGGATAACAAAGGAAAGAAAACAAAGATGTTTGTTTAATATATGTATACATACACACATTTTTTAAAAAAATAGGAATGAAATACTCTTGACAATTAGTATTCTTTTCTGTAACTGATGACATGGTTGTAGCTCAGACTTATAACTACCATCTTCAACTACACATTCTGTATTCCCTTTGCCTTCAGCAAGAACCTCAGCTGGTCTTGGTTCTTAACCTAGGAAGCCAGGGTTGGTTTGGGGGCGGAGGGGAGGTAAGCCAAACCTTCATTCCTAAAGGGTCTGGGCCATTCATAGTCCTGCCTGGTATGGGTTGTTGTAGTTTTCCATTGACTTTAACCATAGGACACGGTAATACTGAGACATTCTAAGGGATCTCCTGTGTTCCAGACATATTCTTTCTTACCTCTTTTATGTCACATTTCCCCATGGTAGTCATGGTAGTCCCCAGCCAACACCATAACTCCCCTATTGGCCTGTTGACTCAGAGGCATGAGGGGAGCCCAAAGTGGTTGGATGGCAGTCTTAACTTCTAGTTCAATGGAATTTAGTTCAATTGTGTCTCCTGGTGGAAGCAGTCCTCCCTCTGGATCCAGCAGAGCATACCTTTGTAGAAACAGGAAGCAAAATTTTTGTTAGTGGATCACTAGGGAATTAGTGTGTGGTGCCCTTCCCATTTCTACCCCTTGATTCCTGGGCCATAAATCCTGACTATGGGAGAAACAGTACTGTATGTTGGACATTCATTCAGAGCCATACAGCCTTCTGGAGAACCTTGCCTCTGCCTTGCAAAGTATTGCCACTTAGCTGGCTCTGTAGGTGAGTCTTCAAAAGACCATTCCACCATTCTATCAAGCCAGCTACTTCAGGATTGCGGGGAACATGACAACACCAATGAATTCCATGAGCATGGGCCCACTGTTGCACTTCTTTGGCTGTGAGTTGAGTTTCCTGGACAGAAGCATGTTGCATAGAATGCCACAATGGTGAATAAGGCAAGATGAAAGTCCCTGGATGGTAGCTGACAGAAGCATTGCATGCAGGGAAGGTGAATCTGTATCCAGAGTAAATGTCTATTCCAGTAAGGACAAAATGTTGCTCCTTTCATAATGGAAATGGTCCATTATAATCAACCTACCACCAGGTAGCTGGCTGATCATCCTGGGGAATGGTCCTATATCGGGGGATCAGTGTTGGTCTCTGCTCTTGGCAGATTGAACACTCAGAAGTGGCTATAGCCAGGTTGACCTTGGTGAGTGGAGGTCCAGGCTGCTAAGCTACACATAACCTCCATCCCTGCCACCATAGCCACTTTGTTCATGAGCCCATTGGGTGTTGACATGGGTGGCTGGGGAAAGAGGCTGACTGATAACCACATAATGGATCACCCTATTCGCTCAGTTATTAAAATCCTCCTCTGCAGAGGTTATCCTTTGGTGAGCATTCATATGGAACACAAATATCTTCATTTCTTTTGCCTATTCAGAGCAGTCTGTCCACATACGCCATCCCCATATTCCTTTGTCACCAATATTCCAACCATGTTCCTTCCCAGTCCCTGGCCATCCAGCCAAACCATTGGCTATAGCCCATGAATCAGTATATTATCGCACATCTGGCCATTTCTTCTTCCAAGCAAAGTGTAGAATCAAGCACACTGCCTGTCGTTCTAACACTGGGAAGATTCCCGTTCAGCACTGTCCTTCAAGGATGTCCCAGAGAGGGGCTGTAGTGCTGTACCTGTCTACTTTCAGGTGGTGCCTGCGTATTGTACAGAACCATCTTTAAACCAGGCCCAAGCCTTCTCTTTCTCTGTCAACTGATCATAGGGAACTCCCCATGAGCCCATAGGTACATGTTGAGAGAGAGAAAGAAAGTGTAGCAAGAGCGACCATGGGCATTTAGGCCACTTATTCATGTAACTCACTAGTGCCTTTAGGGACTGCTCTGGCCTTATTACATACATAACACTTCTGTTTGACAATGGGGAGCTGCTATGCACACACAACTTTATGGCTTGGTGAGTTGGATAACACCTCATTCATGATGGGCAGCTCAGGTAACATGGTAACTTGGTGGCCTATGGTAGGTGTTTAGTTTCTACTAAGGCACAGTAGCAGGCTAAGAGCTGTCTCTCAAAAGAAGAGTACAGTCATGCACTGTGTAATGTTTCAGTCAGATGGGCCACGTATACTGCTGTGGTTCCATAAAATCATAATACTGTATTTTGTACTGTACTTTTCTAGGTTTAGATACATGAATACTTACTGCTGTGTTGCAGTTGCCTACAGTATTTAGTGCAGTAACATACTGTACAGGTTTATAGCCTAGGTGCAATAGCCTAGTTGTACAGTAGGCTATGATATCTAGGTTTGTGTAAGTAAACTGTATGATGTTTGCACAATGGCAAAATCGCCTAACAACACATGTCTCAGAACATATCCCTGTCATTAAGTGACTCATGGCTGTAGTTATCTGCCAATAATGTCAAGGTCTTGCTCCAAAATCCCAAAGGCCTGCACTGTGATTCACCTATGCACACCTGCCAAATAGGCTCCCAACAGCATCCCTATCTGCCATAGACTCATCAAGCACCATAGGATCTGCTGGATCATATGGGCCAAGTGGCACAGCAGCTTGCACAGCAGGCTCAACCTATTGTAGAGTCTTCTTTTGTTCTGGGCCTCATTTAAAACTAGCAACTTTTTGGGTCACTTTGTAAATGGACCACAGTAACACAATCAAATAGGAAATATGTTGCCTCCAAAATCCAAAGAGGCTCACCAGGTATTGTGCCTCTTTCTTGGTTGTAGGAGGGGCCAAATGCTACAACTTATTTTTTACCTTAGAAGGGATATGTCCCACACCACTAGCCCTCTAGAAATTCCACTGCGTAGAAGGCTTCTGAATTTTAGTAGCATTTATTTCCCACCCTCTGACATGCAAATGTCTTACCACTAAGTCTCAAGTATACTTCTTGCTCACTAGGTCCAATTAGCATAATGTCATCTATGTAATGGAAGAGTGAGATATCTTGTAGAATGAAAAGATGATCAAGATCCCTGAAAACTAAATTATGGCAGGACTGCGAGTGGATGTACCCCTGAGGTAGGGTGGTGAAGGTATATTTCTGATCTTCCAGCTGGAAGAAAACAGTTTTTGGTAGGCTTTATAGATGGGGTGGCAAAGGCATTTCCCAGATCAATAGACGCATACCAGGTACCAGAGGATGTGTTCATTTGTTCAAGCAATGAAGCCACATCTAGTATAGCAGGTGCAGTTGGAGTCACCAGTTGGTTAAGCTTATGATAATCCACTCTAATTCTGTAAGATCATTTGTCTTCTGCACAGGCCAATTAGGAGAGTTCAATGAGATGTAGTGAGAATCACCACTGCTACATCTGGTGTCACTAAACTCTGCAATGAAAGGAATGCAGTATTGCTTTTGTTTTACTGTTTTCCTAGGTGGAGGCAGTTCTAGTGGCTTCTAGTGGCTTTTTCCATGATAATATATCATTGTCAGGGAACCAAAGTGGAGGTTCTACCAACTGCTAAGTATATCTGTTCCTTATGCATCCTGAAACTGGGGTAATAACCACAGGATGGGTTTGGGGACCCCCTGAGCCCACTGAGAGATGGACCTGAACTAAAATTCCATTAATCACCTGGCCCCCATAATTCCCTACTCTGATTGGAGCACCACAGTGACATTTTGGGTCTCCTGGAATCAAGGTCAGTTCAGAGCCAGTGTCCAGTAGTCTCTGAAAGGTCTGGTGATTTTATTTTCCCCAGTGCACTTACTGTGATTAAAGACTATAGGTCCCTTTGAGGAAGGCTGAGGGAAAGACGAACAGCATAAATTTTTGGTAGTGCACCAAGATCCTTCCTCCAGGGGACCTGGATTTCCCTTAATTCAAGGGGTTCTGGGTCTGTAAACTGGCTCAAGTCTGGGAATTCATTGAAGGGTTGTGACTCTTTTTAAAAATGATTTGAGCTAGACTTATTGTTCACTTGATCTGGAACCTTTCTGCTTATACAGATCACTTCTAGGAACACCATGATTAACTAGTTAATGCCATAAGTCTGCAGGAGTCAGGCTATTCCTATTGCTGCTTTGACTCTGCTGTCCATTATAGTAACTATGCCCACCATACCTTTGGCAGTTTAGTGCTGCTACTTGGCCCCTGCCACCACATAATCTAATTACTGTGACTGCCTTTGTTTTCTAGTTCAGTGGCTGTGATTCCCACTGTAAGATCTGGCCTACAGAAGAGAGTGATCAAGGATGTTGGAGATCCCTTCAAAAATTTCATTTATTTATTTATTTATTTATTTAGAGACGCAATCTTGCTCTGTCGCCCAAGCTGGAGTGCAGTGGCATGATCTAGGCTCACTGCAACCTCTGCCTCCTGGATTCAACCAATTATCCTGCCTCAGCCTCCTGAGTAGCTTGGATTACAGGCATCCACCACCACACCCGGCTAATTTTTTGTGTATGTACTTTTAGTAGAGACGGGATTTCACCATGTTGGCCAGGCTGGTCTCACACTCCTGACCTCAACTGATCTGCCCGCCTTGGTCTCCCAAAGTGCTGGGATTATACTCTCATAAATTTATTTCTAAAAGTATTGTGCAAGATGTCTTCTGGACTCTCTTCATGTGGGTTAGTAGGTCTTAAATGACAAATCCATTGTAATGTTCCAATTTCCCCAAGCCTTTGAATCCCTTCCTCTACATTAAACCAGAGGGATCGGGCATTTCCAACTTGCATCATCATGGGCCACCTTTTTCAGCCAAAAACCAAACAACTAGAGCCCTTTCTAACTTCCCCAAGCGGCAACATTAAATGCAGAATCTCTGCTTAGTGGGCCCACATCAATAAATTAAGCCTGTAAAGGAGCAGGATTGAAAAATAATAAATTAGGCCATCCAACTCTATGTTCCCTCTGCCATTATTATATACTCCTAATATCCATTCTCACACATGTTCCCTAAATTTATGCTTGTATAAGAAGAAAACTCAAGTAATTCTTTTGGAATACAACGTACCTTCTCATGAGCCATACCTCACTTTAGGGGCCTGCTGGGACTTGAGTCTAGTTAGGGGTGTAGAAGAAAGAGGAGTGGTGAGGATGAGTCCTGAGAAGAATCAACATGATCTTGCTTAGCAACTGCTTTAGTGGAGGCCACTACCATCCCTCAGGCAATTTAGGATTAATCCCATCAGGCAGAGGTAGAAAAGCCAGTACCACTGCAGTCAGGGAGGCCATTTTTGTTGGGAGTGAGGAGGCCACTTTTGCTGGGGTTGGGGAAGCCACTTCTGCTGAGAGTAGGCAGGCAGCTTTTTCTAGGGGTGGAAAGAACTCTTCCACTGGCAAAGGAGACTTATCAGAATTTAGGACTCAATGTCCTCAGCTTCATTAGGATCTTCCCCTAAGTCCTCATCCTAACATATTGGATGGGACATTATTTCCCAATCAATACCCTCACTTCAACAGTAGGCACCTTGTAAGGCTGGGTGTTCCATTTGCATTGTAATTCAGCCAATTACAAGATGAGATCTTCTGTTTCATTTGTAGCAATTTCAGTCCTGAGGTTATAGGAGATAAGGCTCTCCCTCAGGGCACATGTAGAAGCTCTTAGACCATTTATGTGACGCTCAAGCTGGTAATTTGAATCTCTGAGCTCATCCTCCTCTTTCACCATTTTGTTCAATGACATTAGGAGCAACCAACCAATGGCATTATATTCCTTGGTTTTCCAAAAATGTTTGAAAGTATCATATACAGAGTTACTTAGGTTCTTACTTCTTATATTTGGTAAACTAGGACCATCTAATGCATATCTTTATAAATAGCTCATGCAATAGACTACTAGATATAGAGTCCTTAGCATCTTGAAATCTAAGGAGATTGAAGAGCCAATTCCATAAGCCCCAAAACCAGTTCAGAAAACTCATCCTTAAAATTCTGTTCCTCTAGAACCACTCTGAGTATAAAAATCTGCATTCATCAGCGTTCTTGAAAAAACCAGAACCAATAGGATATTTACATAGATATTAAGGGCAGATGTATTATAAGAATTGATTCAAGTGATTGTAGAGGCCAAGAAGTCCCACGATATACTGCCTGCACAAGAAGTCACATGATATACTACCAGGAAATATGGTAGTGAAATTCAGTGTGAGTTTGAAAGCCTGAGAACCAGGGGAGCCAATGATGTAACTCCCAGTCCAAGGCTGGGGGCCTGAGACCCAGGTGGCTGCTGCTCTGACTCCTGAAGTCTGAAGGCCTAAGAATCAGGAGCTCCAATGTCCAAGGGAAGGAAATGGATGTCCCAGCTCAAGAGAGAGAGAGAATTCTCCCTTCCTCTACCTTTTTATTCCATTCAGATGGGCCTTCAATGAGTTGGATAATACCTGCTAACGCTAGTGTGGGTGAATCATTTTTACTCAGTATGCTGACCCAAATTCTAATCTCTGGGAATACTCTCAAGGCATACCCAGAAATAACGTTTTACTAGCTATCTGAGTCTTCCTTAACCCAGTCAAGTCGACACATAAAATTAACCATTATACCATTCAAAGTCTGCCAGACACATCCTCTGACGAGGTGCCCAGCTTGGGGGTGGAAGACACCCAGTATAGGAAGTAGGTATTTTGAGAGCACATTCAAGGCAGACTTAGGAAACAAAATCCCAAAGGCAGCCAGAAGAATACTAATGTGAATCCTCCAAAAAGGTTATCTTTAAACTGGGTATTCATAACTGGGGATGTCCAAAAACATTTCCAAGGAATATGTGAACATATTTAGCTTTAAGGGAATCAATTTCCAAATCCCGATCTTTACCTTCTGCATGTACTGTTTTCAAAAACGAATCTTCCTGAGAGGAGTAACATCAGTAATACAGCATAATAGGACGTCTCAGACCTTGTTCTTCCATAGACACTGACTTAATATATGGTCCAAAAAGCTTTTATGAGAATTCTAGAAACTAGTACCTGAGGCAAGCTCAAAGTCAAGAACAGCTATATTAAAATGGGTAAGAAAACCCATTTTCATTTAACTTACAATAGCCCTTTCCCAAAGCCAGTACAGCTTGGTGCTTTCAGGAGTAAATGCTCAACTTGATGCTTCTACCTTACAAGGGAAACAGAAGAGTAGAATGTGCATCCAACATTCAGGCTTTTCAGAGGGCTCCCTGAGGGACTGGTTTCTGTCTTGCCTGACACTGAGTGCTGATAAAGTAAAAATACTCTGAATCCCTGGGAACTGCCGAGAATAAGAGGTATCAACAGCTTGTTGTAGACCCTGAGAACTTGCAGTACTGTAGACAGACACCAGAGGGAGGAAGAGACTACAAGCTTCTGAAAAGACATCAGCAAACCTCTTGAATTGGGAAATTACAGGCACAAGCCCAAGAATACATATCTCCAGAAAAGGTTTGAGAGACCACTCCCCCAGACTGTTGGTTGAGCTGAATGTTAAAGGTTTTCCCCTTTATGAAGACAATCCATAAAAACTAGAAGATATGGTCATTTTTTCAAATCCACCAACTCTTGCAAAAGATAACAAGACATATGATGATAGTGGGAAACATGATCCAATCAGAGGACCAAATATGTCTCAGAAATGGAACTCTAAAGAAACAGAGATCTATGAATTACCTGACAATGAATTCAAAATAATCATCTTAAAGAGGCTCAGCGGGCTACAAGAGAATCAGATAGATAAATGAAACCAGGAAGTGATATGTATAAACCAGAATACCAACGAAGACGCAGAGACTGGGTGCAGTGGCTCATGCCTGAAATTCCAGCACTTTGGGAGGCCGAGGCAGGAGGACTACTTGAGCCCAGGTGTTTGAGACCAGCCTGGGCAACAGAGTGAGACCCTGTCTCTAAAAAAAAAAGACAAAATCTATTAAAAAAAGACCAAATGG
The DNA here is from genome assembly GCF_043159975.1 of Macaca nemestrina. Taxonomy (NCBI): domain Eukaryota; kingdom Metazoa; phylum Chordata; class Mammalia; order Primates; family Cercopithecidae; genus Macaca; species Macaca nemestrina. The sequence continues at coordinate 190,893,390 of NC_092125.1, read as the reverse complement.
AAATTCTGGAGTTGAAAAAAACAATAACTGAATTGAACAATTCACTAGAAGGGATCATAACAGATTTAAGTGAGCAGAAGAAACAATCAGGAAATTTGAGACAGATGATTTGAAATTACTGAGTCAGGGGAAACAAAAGAAAAAAGATGAAGAAAAATTAAGAAAGCCTAAGGGACTTATGGGATACAATGTATGATCCAAAGAAGCCAACCCTGAGACACATAATAACCAAACTGTCAAAAGTCAAAGAGAGACTCTGAAGGCAGCAAGAGAAGAGTGACTCATCAAGTACAAGGGAGCTCTTATAAAATTATCAGCAGATTTCTCAGCAGAAAACTTACAGGACAGAAGGGAGTGGGATGATATATTCAGAGCACTAAAAGAAAACCTGCCAAGCAAGAATAATATTCAGGAGAACTGTCCTTCAGAAATGGAGAGAAATTTGGTTTCCAGTCCAGCATGTAAGGACCTTAGAAGATAATACTCCCATCTAAACAAGTTAAAAAGCTGAGCAACAACAACAAAACCAAGCAATAGGTGAACATCTCTTCTTAGATTTGTTAGAGGAATGAGACCACTAGGCAGATTGCTGCCTCCAAAATTGGAGAGACAGGAAAATACAGAGAGTCACAAGTTACTGGAAATGCAACACATGAGCAGAAGCCTCTACAGGAGGTTTGAAAACAGGAATAGGAAAACCTAAACAGTAACTGACCCAATTTTTAGAGAATCAGTGTGGACAACTCAAGGAGTTAAAAACTCCACCAGGGGCCAAGCATGGTGGCTCACACCTGTCATCCCAACACTTTGGGAGGCTGAGGTGGGAGGATTGCTTCAACTCAACAGTTTAAGAACAGCCTAGGCAACATGGCAAGACTCCGTCTCTACAAAAACTTTAAAAATTAGCTGGATTTGGTAGTGCACTCCAGTAATCCCAGCTCCTCAGGAGGCTGAGGCAGGAGAATCGCTTGAGCCTAGAGGGATTGAGGCTGCAGTGAACCATGATCATGTCACTGCACTCCAGTCTAGGTGACAGAGCAAGACCCTGTCTCAAAGAAAAAAAAAACACATTTCAGGGATATTGATTATGGAGACCCCTCAACACTTTTGTGATTTTTATCTCTCAGAGCTCTACCAGATCCTCACAGTGAATCTCAGAGAAAAATCCCTTCATGCTTCTAGCAAAGGGAGGGGAAATAAACCATTTGTAGTATGCCAGAACATTCTGTTGTTTTTAAAAAGGTCTACCCTTAGGAGAAATAATTTTGCCAGAGCCTAACCTATCTTGGGGAAGGGAAATACCCAACTCCAACAGGCTGTAGCTTCCCATCTGGGGGAAAGGAAATACCAACTCCAGCTTCCTCTAGGCTTCCCTGTAGGAGAAGGGAGATACCCAACTTCAGTCTCCTCTAGTGGTTCTGCCCCCACCTAAGGGGAAAAAACACAAGCTGAGAAGCACTGGTGAAGTTCGCAGTCCAGACCCACAGGCTTACCAAAAGATTGAGACCTAATAGTAGAACTGCAGAACACTTCTTCTCCTGCAACACCGCACTGTTACGTTACTAAAGATCTATATCTTTTTTTTTTTCTTTTTCCAAGACGGAGTCTCACTCTGTCGCCCAGGCTGGAGTGCAGTGGTGCGATTATAGCTCACTGTAGCCTCGAACTCCTGGGCTCAAGTGATTCTTCTGCCTGAGCCTCCCAAGTAGCTGGGACTACAGGCAGGCTCAGTTAAGGTTTTGTTTTTTGTTTGTTTGTTTGTTTGTTTAGAAATGGGGTCTCACTCTGTTGCCCAGGCTCTAAAGGCCTATTTACCACAGTTCCATTTATCCAGTACAAAATGGCTCATTTTTTTCCAACAAAAAAATTAGAAGACACACTAAAAGGCAAAAAAACACAGCTTGAACAACTAGTGCAAGCATCAGAGCCAGACACAGACATGGCAGGGATGTTGGCATTACCAGACTGGGAATTTAAAACAACTATGATTAATATGTTAAGAGCTCTAATGGAAAAAGTAGATAACATGCAAAAACAGATGGACAGTTTAAACAGAAAGATGAAAATTATAAGAAATAATAAAAAAGAAATGATAGAGATAAGAAAAAAACCACTAACAGAAATGAAGAAACCTTTTGATGGACTGATTAGTACACTGCACATGGCTGGAGAAAAAAGAACCTCTGAGCTTGAGGATATGTCAACAGAAACTTTGAAAGCTGAAAGTGAAGAGAAAAAAAACGTGAAAAAAAACGAGAAAGAATATCCAATCACAAAAAATGTAATATAGGCATGATGAGAATACCTGAAGAAGAAAGATAGAAAGAACAACATAAACATTTGAAGCAATAATGCCTGAGAATTTCACCAAATTAGTGCCAGACACCAAACCACAGATCCAGGAAGCTCAGGAATCACCAAGCAAAATAATGCCAAAAATAAACAAACAAAAAAGCTACACCTACACATATAATATTCAAGCTGCAGACAACTAAAGATGAAGAAAAAACTTTGAAGGAAGTCAGAGGATAAAAAACCACTTACCTACAGAGGAGCAAAAATAAGAATTATATCCAACTTCTCCTCAGAAATCACATAAGCAAGAAGATAATGGAGTGGAATACTTAAAGTGTTGAAAGAGAAAAAGCCAAAGTTAAGGTTAAGGTTTTGTTTTTTGTTTGTTTGTTTGTTTGTTTAGAGATGGGGGTCTCAGTCTGTTGCCCAGGCTCTAAAGGCCTATTTACCACAGTTCCATTTACCCAGTACAAAATGGCTCATTCTAGGATTCTATACACAATTTGGAAGCAATCAGATTGAAATAAATAATACAAATAATAAAAATTATATCAGCAATCAATGAATTGAAAACAGGAAATCAATAGTGAAAATCAACATAACCAAAACCTGTTTCTTTGTAAAAATCGATAAAATCATAAGCTTCTAGCAAAGCTAGCTAAGAAAAAAAGAGAAAAGACATGAATTATGAATATTGAAAATGAAAGAGAGATCAATTCAAATCCCATGGATGTTAAAAGAATAATAAATGAATATTATGAACAACTCTATGCCCACAGATTTGATAACCCAGATGAAATGGACCAATTTCTTGAAAGACACAATCTGTTAAAACTCACACAAGAAGTAGACAATCTGAAACAGGCTTGCATCTGTTAAAGAAACGGAATCAATAAATAATAAACTCCTCAAACAAAAAGTACTAGGCTTGGATGGATCCACTGGTGAATTCTACCAAACATTTAAGAAAAAATTATACCAATTTTCTAAACATCTTCCAGAAGATAGAAGCAGCTCATTCTATGAGGCCAGCATTACCCTAATACCAAAACCAGATAAATACATTACAAGAAAACTACAGATCGATTTGTCAATTTAAAATAAATAAATAAATAATAAAATTTAAAAAGAAAAATACAGGCCATCTCTCACGAACATAGATGCAAAAATCCTCGACAAAATAGTAGCAAAGCACACCCAATGATGCATTAAAAAAATATTATATACCATGACCAAATGTGATTTATTCCAGGCATGCAAGTCTGGTTCAACATTAAAAACTCAATTGGCTGGGCATGGTGGCTCATGCCTGTAATCCCAGCACTTTGGGAGGCTGAGGCAGGCGGATCACCTGAGGTCAGGAGTTTGAGACCAGCCAGGCCAACATGGTCAAACCCCGTCTCTACTAAAATACAAAAATTAGCTGGGTGTGGTGGCACACACCTGTAATCCCAGCTACTCAGGAGGCTGAGGCAGGAGAATCACTTGAACCGGGAGGTGGAGGCTGCAGTGAGCCGAGATTGTACCACTGCACTCCAGCCTGGGCGGCAGAGTGAGAGTCTGTCTCAAAAAAAAAAAAAGAAAAAGTATTTCACAAAATCCAACATTTGTTCCTGATAAAAAACTCTCAGGAAACTAGAAATAGAGAGGAACATCCTCAACTTGATTAAACAATGTTCACAAAAACCCTACAGCTAAATATTATACTTAATGGTGAAAAATGTGAAGCATTATTGTTGCTAAGATCAGGAACAAGGCAAGGATGTCCTCTTCACTATTCCTTTCCAACATTGTATTGGAAGTGCTAGTTTATGCAACAAGATAAGAAAATGAAATAAAAGGTATGCTGATCAGTAAGGATGAAGTTAAACTATTGTTGTTGGTTGATGACATGATTGTCTATATAGAAAATCCAAAAGTATCTACAAAATAACCCCTGGAACTAATAAGCAATTAATTATAGCAATGTTGCAGGATACAAGGTTAATATACAAAAGTAATTTGCTTTCCTATATGATAGCAATGAACAAGTGGAAATTAAAACATACTACCATTTGTATTAGCACCCCCCATATTGAAATACTTATGTATAATCTAATAATATATATGCAAAATCTCCTATTTTGTGGATATGATATAGTAACAGTGTGGTATCTTGTTTGAATATATAAAGAAGAGTAATGTAAGAGTTTTATTGTAAAATGACTATATCAGCCTGGCACGGTGGCTCACACCTGTAATCCCAGCACCTTGGGAGGCCGAGGCAGGTGGATCACTTGAGGTCAGGAGCTCAAGACCAGCCTGGACAATATGGTGAAACCCCATCTCTACTAAAACAAAAATACAAAAATTAGCCAGGCATGGTGGTGGGCACCTGTAATCCCAGCTACTCAGGATGCTGCTTGAACCCAGGAGGTGGAGGTTGCAGTGAGTCGAGATTATGCCACTGCACTCCAGCCTGGGTACAGAGCAAGACAGCATCTCAAAAAATAATAATAATAAAATAAAATGGCAATATCACATAGCAGAAATTAAATCTCCTGCAAATATTTGAATTTAAGAAGATAAATTTGTAACTTCAATCTAAAAATAAGCAAAGAGATAGTTTTTCAAATTCTTTTTTTTTTTTTGAGACAGGATCTTGCTTTGTCACCCAGGCTGGAGTACAATGCTGTGATCATAGCTTACTCATTGCAACCTCGACCTCCTGGGCTCAAGCAATCCTCCCACCTCAGCCTCCTGAGTAGCTGGGACTATGGGCGTGCACCACCACACTCAACTAACTCTTGTATTTTTTGTAGAGACAGGGTTTTTCCATGTTGTCCAGGCTGGTCTCAAACTCCTGAGCCCAAGCGATCCACCTGCCTTGGTCTCCCAAAGTGCTGAGATTACAGGTGTGAATCACCAGGCCTGGCCTCAAAATTCTTTTGGGAAGTATGTGAGCAAAAAAATTTGAAGATAACTACTCTAGAAAAAAGACAGAGATGTGGAATTCATTTTGAGACAGCGGAGGAAGATGGAAAAACTGATATCCTAGGTTGGAGTCAACACCACCCTCGTCTTGAACCATAATTCAAAATCAAGCTCTTTGTCCATGACAATTGTGAGGCACTGGGATCCAGTCCTTTATGAGGAGAATAGGACAAAAACAGTGAGTCTGAGAAGAAAGGAAATCCATTACCACTTAATAAACGTGCTTAAACCTTCTCACCTACTGCTTTATGCAAACATGTATGGAATAACTTTTGTAAGAGATTGCACATTTTAAGGGGAAATTTGTGATTCCCCTGCTCCCTGATAAAAACTGGGTAAAGGAAAGCCCAAGTAAATTGACAGGTCCTTACCAGCTGTCATTTCAAAGCATTAGTCAAGGCCTTTGACAAGCAAAGTGGGGACTGGGCAAGCTGGTTGGAGTTTGGGCCCAAAGCCTGAGCTGGGAAAGAGGCCAAGGGACTTAGATGTCTAAAATTCAATTTTAGGTTATGTTGTTATGATTTAAATCCCTTCTCCCCCACTTTCTAAAAAGGTTTATACAAGCCTTAGATTAGTATATTCAACTGCCTACTCAATGTCTTTAGCTGAATGTCTACCAGGATTCAATTTAACACATCCAAAACTGAACTTTTGATTCCAATTTTCTCAGTGGTCCCTTTCTCAGTTAATGGCACCACCATTTATCCAGTCAATTTGGCTAACCTTTATTTCTCTCTGTTTCTCAAACCTCACAGCCACCCCATTAGCAAATCCTGTAGGCTGAATCTTCAAAATACATCCCCTCTGACTACATCTACTTGTTGCTACTACCTGAGGCAAGCCACCATCACCTCTTACCTGGACAACCGCAACTGCCTCTTGACTGTTCTTCCCACTTCCACCCTTGCTCCCCTACAGTTTACAGCAGCCAGATGATCCTTTAAAAATGTAAATCAGGCTGAGTACGGTGGCTCACGCCTGTAATCTCAGCACTTTGGGAGGCTGAGGCAGGTGGATCACCTGAGGTCAAGAGTTTGAGACCAGCCTGGCCAACATGGCAAAACCCCATCTCTACTAAAAACAGAAAAATTACCCGGGCGTGGTTGTGGGTGCCTGTAATCCTAGCTACTCAGGAGGCTGAGGCACAAGAATCACTTGAACCTGGGAGGCAGAGATTGTAGTGAGCCAAGATCATGCCACTGCACTCCAGCCTGGGCAACGGAGTGAGACTCTGTCTATAAAAAAAAAAAAAAAAAAAGTAAATCAGATCATGTCACCTTTCTGGCCAATATTCTCCAGTGGATCACCACTGAAATAAAACCCAAAGTTGGCCAGGCACGGTGGCTCATGCCTGTAATCCCAACACTTTGAGAGGTGGAGGTGGACGGATTACCTGAGGTTAGGAGTTTGAGACCAGCCTGGTCAACATGGCAAAACCCTGTCTCTACTCAAAATACAAAAATTAGCTGGGCGTGGTGGCAGGCACCTGTAGTCCCAGCTACTAGGGAGGCTGAGGCAGGAAAATTGCTTGAACCCAGGAGGCAGAGGTTGCAGTGAGCTGAGATCGCCCCACTGCACTCCAGCCTGGAAGAGTAAAACTCCATCTCAAAAACCAACCAACCAACCAACCAACCCCAAAGTCCTCATGTGATATAAGAGGCCCTACAAGATCTAGCATCCTGCCACCTCTCTGACCTCATCTGTGTCACCCTGGTCCAGCTACCCAGGCCTCCTTGTTGGTCTGCTAACATGGTCCTGCCTCAGTACTTTCGAACTTGCTCAGAAGGCTTTTCTCCCAGATACATGTATGATTTGTTTCCTTATCTCATTCAGGTCTGTGTTCACATATCACTCCTTGAGGGAAGGCTTCAAATGATCTCATCTAAAACTGACCCCCATCCACACTGCCGCTTTCATCCCCTTAGGGTGGTTTTTTCTCCCTAACACAAATCACCATCTAAGTTTATCACACATTGTTGGTTGCTTATTGGGTTTCCCCCAACAGAATGTAAGCTCCGTGAAGGCAAATCTTTGTTTTCTTATTGCTGCATCCCTGGCATCCAGGAGGTGCTCAGTAAATGAATGAAGTGAAACTAAAGAAGATATGAGTTCCATGACAGGAAACAGCTTGTGGTAGAAACCCTGCACCTGTTGGTTTAGGGGATGTTGACCGTCAGAACCAGAGATAACCTTAAGAATAGAAGAGATCCTGCCAGGCGCTGTGGCTCCACCTGTAATCCCTGCACTTTGGCAGGCCAAGGTAGGTGGATTACCTGAGGTCAGGAGTTCGAGACCAACCTGGCCAACATAATGAAACCCCATCTCTACTAAAAATACAAAAAATTAGCTGGGCATGGTGGTGGGGACCTGTAATCCTAGCTACTTGGGAGGCTTGAGCCGGAAGGATCACTTGAACCCAGGAAGTGGAGGTTGCAGTGAGCCGAGATGGCACCACTGCACTCCAGCCTGGATGACAGGAGTGAAATTCCGTCTCAAAAAAAAAAAAAAAGAAAAAGAAAAGAAAAAAAAAGGAATATAAAAGATCCCTGGGGGCCAGGCATGGTGGCTCACGCCCATAATCCCAACACTTTGGGAGGCCAAGGCAGGTGGATCACGAGGTCATGAGGTCAGGAGTTCAAGACCAGCCTGGCTAACATAGTGAAACCCTGTCTCTACTAAAAATACAAAAATTAGCTGGGTGTGGTGGTGGGGGCCTGTAATCCCAGCTACTCAGGAGGCTGAGGCAGAGAATTGCTTGAACCCAGGAGGTGGAGGTTGCAGTGAGCCGAGATCGTGCCACTGCATTCCAGCCTTGGTGACAGAGGGAGACTCTTTCTCAAAAAAAAAAAAAAACAAAAAAACAAAGAAAGAAAACAAAAGATCCCTGGGAATTCACAGAAACCTTGGGGGTGATTACCAGACTTTCTGAAGCGTTTGGAAGGGGGAAGATGATGTAACTTCAGCTGACATCTGCATTACAATATATATTATCTTATTTCATTTTAGTATTACAACAGACAAAGAAACAGAAGATCAGAAAGGTGAAGTGACTTGCCCAAGATTATTCAGGTAAATAGCAGAGCTAAATAGCTAAATCAGCTATTTCTGACTCCAGAAACCATATTTTTTCCAAGACCCAGCATAACTGAGGAGGAAACTTGGCAACAAGTGTGTGCTCAGTTAGGCAACGGTTCAAATAATTAAGCAAATGCTTCATAAAGTGACAGCTAATTTGGTATTTTGATATCAGATAATCCTAAGGAGAGACCAAAGGCAGACCAGGAGAAAGGAGCTTAAACAAAAAGTTTTAGGGTGAGGAGCTGTCCTGGGAACATAAGAGCACATCAGCTTCGCTGGAGATTAGGGTGTGGAAGGAATGTATTGGGAGATAAGGTCGGCAAAGGCCAGAATGTGGTTAAGGAATTTGGGCTTTATCATGAGAAAGTGGGGAGTATTAACCCATAGAATAATGTGGTCAGAACACATTTTTAGGAAGATCATTTAGGAAGCCAGGGTCAGGGATACCGGATGGAGTTGTTGTAGTAGGACCAGTCAAGGGTTCCCTCCAAAGCAATGTAGTATCTCTGAAACCCTGAAAGGGTGAGGTTAAACCCTGCCTTGATCGAAATGTTCACAAAACAGCCACTAGTTGGCAGGAGTGTGCCAATGAATGAATGAGCCAAACTCCCAACTAGCACAGCTTCCCTTCTCTCACTCCTTGAGCTGTGGTGGGATATGATCAGCTGGTGGATAACAGGAGTAGGTGGGAGGGCAATCTCTTCGGAGGAAACTTCAAAGGCCCAGAGGAGAAGGAGAATGTGATCAGAGAACAGAGTGGATGGATGGCTGGAGGATAGGGTTGGAGTCGAGTGGGGCCAGCCGTGAGGGAGAGAGCTTGATCATGAATGACTTGAATTTTCAGGTTAAGAAACACAGACATTATCCTGAGAGAAATGAGGAACCCACGAAGGTTTTTAAGTAGGAGAGAGACATAACTAGATTTGAATTTTAGGAAGATCATCGATTGCAGTGTGGAGAATGAGGAGGAAGGAGGAAGCAGAGCCAGTGAGAAGGCAGTTGCAGTGATCCTGGGAGAGGTGATGAGTGGCCAGCACTAGGGGCAGCAATTGCAACGGACAGACGGGCCAGAATTGTAGGAGACTTATGAAATAAAAATCACAGAATGAAAAAGGGGCCACTAAAAATGTAGTTGACAGAAGAGAATGAATATCCTTTCCCTATTATTAAATGCATCCTGAATTGTCAGATCGTCTACCTAAAATTGCACTGGAAGAACTCAGATTTCAGAACTTCTTGGCTTCTAAATTCTACTTCATTCATTCAATAATCCTGACCAGAGTCTGTGGTGGAAAGTGGGGACCAAGGAACGGCTCAGTCCTGTACCTGCGGCAGCTGCCTCCACCCCGCCCGCGCGCCCAGTGTGGTGGAAAGATAGTCAATTCCGGTACAGCGTGGAGAGCGCTTTGATGGAGAAAATACAAGCCGATGTAGTGTCCCCGGGAAAACCTGATCCAGATGGCTTCCAGGGAGAGGAGATTTTGCGTCTAAGATTTCAAATGAAACATCTCATAACACTGTCAGTGAAACAACTAAGCACTGCTGGGAAAAGATGGTGGCCTGCTGGGAAAAGATGGTGGCCCGGAGAACAGTCCCGTTATCTATTTACCCCTTTTCGTCAGAAACCGTAGGCGTCACCTTATGCAGGATAGGAACCCGGGTGAGCTACGTCCCCAGGGATGCCCAGCGATACACAAGTCACCGTCACCCCCTCCAGAGTAAACAGCATCACCTGACAAGCAGGCGTCCGGGTCGTCCTCAAGGGCCAGGGCCTGGAACCGCCAGGGTGTGATTGGTGGAGTCTTGGAGCCCGCCCCTCGTCGGGCCCAAAAAGTCGTCTCTGATTGGTGGAGACGCCACCTGGCCCCGCCCCTCCCCAATCTTGTCCGGGCGCCGCCGGCGGCCGGGCTTTGGGGACCGTTGTGAAGTCTGGGGAGGATGCGCCATCGACCCCGGCAGTAGGCGGCCGAACCTTGGTCCCAAATCTTCTACCCCGGGGTGGATTGCGGCCCCTAGAGGAAAGGCTTCAGCGGACCGACCGGCAGCTGTGCCGCCACGGCACTCTGGGACACGCTGAGGGCGGGCCGGGCTCCCTGCGCCTGCGCTGACATTTTGCAGTTTGGGAAATGGCGGTGCTCGGGGACGTGGCGGGAGGGAGCTGCGAGTGGATTGTCGGGCCTTTTCAGACCGGGGTCTGGATCCTCGGGCCGGGGCGGTTCCGGGTTGCTGCCTGGCTCTGCCAACTTTCGGGGCCTTCGCGTACGGCCACCGGCGCGGGGCTCCCACCCATCCCCACCCCACCCCGTCTGTTTCCTTTCCGGTCCAGTGGGGACAGCCTCTGAGTGAGGAGCGTCGTAGGAGTAAGATACCCGAGTGGCAACCCTGACAGCCTAGGCCCCAGCCTCTCCTTCTCGCCCTGTCCCCAACCCTCTCCTGCACGGGGACCCGGATAACTCCTTTCCACAGAAGTCTTTTGGGAGCACGTGATAAGGCTTCTTTTCACCTGGCCTCAGCCCTTCATCGGTTAACCGCCCTGTCCTCAGGCTCAGGCAGGGCACATCCTTCTCAATCTGCTCTCCTTTGTGAGATGCAGATGGATGTTCTCATAGATTTTTATACCTAATGGTAATGCATATAGGTATTTCCATTTGCTAAGTACCAGTTTTCCTTTGTCAGCTGACCCTCTAGAGACAAATATCCTTGGTGTTTTATTTCCTGAAGTATCTTCTGAGTGCCTGCTGTGCATCAAGCACTGTACTGAATAGTGCTGAGGACCCACAGGAACCAAATCAGCATCTTCTCATGAAACTCAGACTAGTGGCAGAAAACTGGACTTGTGATGAAGGAACAGATGAAGTGCTCTGGAATTCAGGGGTGAAGGAGGAAGATGAGCTGTCTTTAGAGAGGAAACAGTAGCATATAGAGGAACCAGAGGGGGCAATTCCAAATGAAATGAACACCAGGCAGCTTGACAGCTCACTGGGCCCATACAAAGAACGTGGTTCATTTTGTGTGTAGGGGGGAGGGGTGCGGGAGGTGGGTGGAGTTAATGGAGTAGGGGTTGTATAGTACCATTGTTAAAAGCAGGGGTTTTAGCTTATTCACTGTACGACTTCAGGCACATAACCTCTTTGAGCCTGTCAAGTAAAGGTACAGTATTTACTTCACATTCAAAATAATGCATTTCAAGCCTGAGCATCACGGCACAAAACTGCTGTCTTTTTGAACACCAACTATCAAATATGTGATAGAAATGCCTTGATGTCAAGATAAAGAATGTATATATTCTCTGGGTCACAGGGATCAAACAGATTTTTGAGCAATAGAGGACACTGATGAGAGGTGCGTGTAAGGGACTGGATCCTGAGTCAAAGTCTAAGCCGCTGAAGTGGTTGCAACCCCACTTACTTTTGTCTCACTCCCATCCAAACCTCCCTACCCTCAATCCACAAGCATTTCAAAACCATGTTTCTAAAAACCAGCCATTTATATCTGTTTAGGTAAGTAACAGGAGTGAGGTGGTGTATTTACAAGTTGGCTTGTCCAGATATACTATAACTTAGTGTCTGTATTTAATATTGACAACCAAAAAATATATATAAATATCTTGCATCTATACACAACAGGGCAGGAGTCTCCGTGTCTTCTTGAGCAGTGAGTTTGCAGGCTCCCACAGGCCCTCTTCTCATGGTGACAGTGTGGCCCTCAGTGCAAAGGAGACTAGAACCCGGCAGCCCAGACTGGCCCTTCCCCTCTCCTCCCTGCACTCCAGTGCTCCCAACTGATCTCAGGTAAGGAAAAATTAATTTGAGTGGTTGGGTAGGAAGAGATGGGAATGGGCAAATCCTAATGGAGCCTGACCCCTAGAGTGGGGAGATCCAGGCCAGCAGAAGGGGTGGCCATAGCCACCTCCTGGGATAGAAGCCTTGTAGTTCATAGTTCGATTAGTGTGTCCTTAGGACATAGGTCCGGCCCTACAGATTAGCTCGGTGAAGAAGGCAAGTGTCTGGACAGGGCATAGTCCCCACCCTCAGGCACTGAGCCATTCAGGGTGAAGCCTGGGATGTGGGTAGAGGAGACTCAGGCTGATATAAAAATAACAAAATCAGTAATAAAAAAATTATAAAACCTGTTGCTTGTCTGAATAGATTTGAGCAACAGTCTTGCTTTCGTTAAAATCCTGGAGCTGTTAAGTCCTGAATATTCTTCTGGACATCATTGCTGGCTGGAGAAAGGAGCCCCAGGCCCGGCTCGGCTGACATCTGTCAGTTTGGAAGTCTCATCCAGCTGCCTGTGCTCCTGAGAGATCCTTAGGGCTGCTGGGAGCAGGCCGGGCTGGTGGTCTGGGGCGCCTCACACTTGGGAATCAGCCCCCAGGGGATGGAACAGCTCCTCGGGTGTCTTGTCACTTTGGCTGGCTCCCCCCTGCCGGAAGCCGGAAGCAATCTCATCGAAGGTCCGGCCTTTAGTCTCGGGAACTTTGAAGTAGGTGAAGATGAAGAACAGAACCAGGAGCACAGTGAAGATGATGAAGACGTAGGGACCACATAGTTGCTGAAAGACATACAGACATGCTTGGTTGGAGTCATGACCCTACATCCTGACTGTAGGACTTTGGATAAGTCACTTTACCTTTGGGCCTTTGAGCTGAAAAAGGGAACATCCACCTCCCCAGGAAGGCTATCATAATTAAATGAGATCACGCTTGCACCTAGCGTGTAATAGGCTCCAGGAGCACCACTCAAGGCTAAGGGGAGAACCCTGGAGTTGAGGTCAGCATTCTTGGTCATGTGACCTGGGCTTCCTACCCTCGATTTCCTCCTCAGCATGATTCCTAATGAGAATGCTGGGCCAGCACTTTGCACAGCACTGTGGGGTCATGCGTGCAGGCGAGAAATGGTGAGTATAGAGACAGTGGGGTTCTCACCTCCACATACTGGAAGCACATGCCCACAATGAAATTTGAGGTCCAGTTGGAGAAGCCTGCAACAGCAATGGCAGCTGGACGTGGACCCTGGCTGAAGAGTTCAGCCACGATGAACCATGGAATGGGGCCAGGACCCACTTCAAAGAAGGCCACAAAGCCAAAGATGGCTACGATGCTCAGATAGGACATCCAGGGTAGTTGCTCCTGTTGAGGATGACGAAGAAGGGGAAAAGTTAGACTGGGTTGTGATGGATCCTCAGGGGAAACAGAAGCTACAGAGGCAGCCCAGAGCAGAGCCATGCTAGAAGGCAGGAAGCCTGGGGCTGGTCCTGGATTTGTTGTGTATCCAGCGTTGGGCCTACGTTTCCTCATCTGAACAAAATGACTTAAGTCCTGCGGGTTGGTTCCAAGTGTGAGCCCACCCCCTGGGAGTGGTAATGTGGTATGCATGTGGAGGGTGCTAAGAGGCCCCGTGGTCCCCTGGCTGTGCCTGCAGTGCAGTCTGCCTGTGGCAGGATGCAGAAGAACATTCCTGGGGGTGGGGTGGATTCAGGTTCTAAGGTTTGTGTGGTGCCCAGCTCCGGATGGTACAGAGTAAGCACTAAGCATATGGTTCTCATATAACCATTCTCCTTGAGGCGGCCCGGGTGGAAAAGTTACGGTCTTTCCACTTGCTGTCTGTCCGGCCTTTCGGCAACCACCAAACTTTCCAAGCCCAGGTTGAGCTGTAAAATGATAGTCCTGGTGCTTTCCTTGCCCAGAGGCTGAATAAACGACTGCCTGTGTGTGAGTGCCAGGCACAGGGTTGGCATAGCGGTCACAGTCACAGGCTTGGGGCTGAGGTTGATTCTTGGCTTCATCCTTTATCTGACAAGTTACTAACCTCACTGGGAATTAGGCTTCCTCCCCCATAAAATGGGAAGAACTGAACTACACCTCTAGTCGTGTGAACTGAATGAGGCAAGACGTGGTTCTGCACCTCTGTGGGGAGGAGAGCAGTACTTCCCAGGGTTGCTGTGAAGATGAATTGAGGCTACAGATGAAGATTGGAAAGGGTTAATATTAGGCAAAGTAATTCCTTAAGGAGGTGAGAGTTTGGGGTCTGGGACCAGAGGTGCTGTGCTGAGAATCCATCAAGCAGGGAGGAGCAAGTTCAAGAGAGGATGTGTATGGTTTGGAAGGTGACAACTTCAGGAGCTAGAAGGTCGAACCCACAGCCAGGGAGAGCGCAGTCACCACCTGGCCTGCCAGCCTGGGGCTGAGACAGGCATTTTGGGATCTGAAGCCCAGGCGAACTCCCCCACATCCCTCACCCTCCAGAACCTGGCAACTCACCAGCAGTGCCAGCGCGATGGTCATGAGTACGGCACAACCTGCCATGCCAGCCAGGCCTATGAGATGCAGGGTCCGCCGGCCTGCTCGCTCCACCACAAACAGCTGTGGGCAGAGACAGTGTCAGTGCCACCCCTGCCTGGTGCCCCTCTGAACCCACCCACCCAGAGGCCTCGCTTCAACAGCCGGGAAAGTCACAGGACACTGCAAAGACCAGCAGGGAAGATGGCACCGCCTCCTCCCTGGGGCTTGGCTGGGGGAGCCAGTAAGCGAAGACTCACCGACACAACAGTGAAGGCCGTGTTGACGATGCCAGAGCCAATGGTGGCGTACACAGGCTGCTGCACCCCTGCCTTCTCAAAGATGCTCGTGGAGTAATAGAAGACCTGCCAGACAACAGAAACTGTTGGAGCCTACCTGGACATTGTGGCCCTTCCCTGCCTCTGTAGCAGTGCATGTGGAACCCAGGATGAGTAAAGAATGAAGGGGACAAATACTCAGGCAGAAGGACACTGCACTGCAGTGTCCTTACAGGCTTGGGTTCTAAAGGGAAGGTTCTCCTTTGGCAGAGGCGTATCTGTTATTTCAAGTTTGGGGCTTGTTCACCGTGCACACTTGACCAGAGGGCTTGGCTGGGGCACAGGAAGGGTGGGTGGGGGCACTCACAGCATTGATGCCCGACAGCTGCTGGGACAGCTGCAGCACCACAGCAATGAGGATGGGCTGGCGGTAGGCGGGGGAGCGGAACAGCTCCAGGATGGTGACCTTCTTCTCCCGCATCATCTGCCGACTCTCTTCCTTCATCTCCTGCAGGTCATGGGTCACGTCAGCCGTCCCGCGCAGCTTCTTCAGCACTGGAGGGACCGGAGGGAGGGTGGGGGTGGCTCAGAGTGGGAAGAAGGCCAGGGCTCAGGGAGTGGGGAGGAGGGCAGGGCCCGGCCCGTACCACTCTTGGCCCGGTTCTCCTCATTGCGGTTGATGAGCAGGAAGCGGGGGCTCTCGGGGCAGAAGGGCAGCACGATGCACTGCAGCAGGGCCGGGACGAAGATGATGCTCAGCAGCAGGGGCCACAGGTCCTCGTTGCCCATGATGGAGTCCAGGCCGAACACCTGGGGGAAGCAGGGGCTGTGAGCCTCTGCCCTGACCCCCCTTCCCACCCCGTCCTGCCAGAGTGGCCTTTCCTACTTTGTGTCAGCTGCTGCTTCACAGAAGAGCCCCAGTTCTAGAGGCTCTGCCACTAGCATGAGGCTCAACCTCTCTGAACCCTCAGTTTCCTCATCGGTCACGTGGGGAAAGTAGGACCTACCCCACAGTGTTGCTGGGAGGACAAATGCCAAGGCCACAGATGTGTCCAGGACAGAGAACGGGGGCTGCTACTCTGCCACAGGAGGGTTTTGGGGACAGGGAAGGGGAAGCCTCCTGGAGAGAGGGTACACTGCACATAATGGCCTAAGGCATGCTGGGGGAAGGCGGGCCCTGTGGTTGGCGGCCTAGAGTGAGAAGAAAGGGATTGAGAAGAGTCAAGTCATCTTGCTCTCAACTAGGAGGCCATGGTGCTGTGTTCTCTGGACCTGTGTACCATAGCTGTCCTCTGCAGGGCTGTGGGGGCTGGGTGGAAGAGAAACTGCCCTGCGGGGCACAGATCTAAGAGCCACTGAAGCTGTGGGCAGGGGCTGTGCCGGGCAGGTAGATCCTGCCCTAGCTTACCTGGGCAATGAGGATGCCAACGACGATGCCCAGCTGGTGCAGGGTGCCCAGGGCCCCACGAAGGGCTGTGGGTGACACCTCACCCACATACATGGGCACGAAGCCTGTGGTCAGGCCGCAGTACACACCGATGATGAAGCGGCCCAGGATCAGCATCTCAAAGGACTTGCCCAGTTTCGAGAAGCCCATGAGCACGGCAGACACGAAGGCCAGCAGGTTCATCATCAGCATTGAATTCCGCCTGGGGGTGGGGTCACAGGTCAGGCCGGTGCCCACATTCCTTGGGCTCCCAGGGGCTGGGTCATAGGTAACACCCTAGAACAGACAGGGAAGTCTCCCCCACCTCCCACCCCATCTGGGACTCCCTGGGCAGGAGGGCATGGGCCCTCCAAGGGCAGTGCCAGGACCTCTCCTACTTACCGGCCAAAGCGGTTAACGAAAAGGCCCACAGAGAAGGAGCCAATCATGCCCCCCACGGAGAATATGGCCACAGAGAGGGACCAGAGTGTGGTGAGCGTGGTGGGCAGGATGCGCTCCCCATAGCGGTGGATCCATGTCTGGTTGTAGAACTCCTCAATCACCTGCAGGGGGAGATGCAGCCTGGGTGGGCAAGCCCCGGGCCAGGACCCAGTCTTCCTTTTCCTTTCCCCTTGCACCCCTCCCTAAGAGAGGGCCGGGGCCTGGCTCTGCCACAGATTCACTCCATGTTCTTGAGCTAAGTCCCTCTATTTCTGTGGGCCTCAGTTTCCCCAGGCAAGAAACAAGGGGTTGGAGTCCATCTGAGAGCCCCGCCAACTCTCCCGCTTCCCCTAACGTGTGGTTTCCAGTGCCCTGTGGTTTCACAGGCTCAGTGTGACTTGCTGGGATGACAGCAAGTGACCAATGGTGGAAGTTCAGGCATAGAAGAGAGGTACAAGGCCAGGTGTGGTGGCTCACACCTGGAATCCCAGCGCTTTGGGAGATCAAGGCAAGCAGATCACGGGAGGTCAGGAATTTGAGATCTGCTTGACCAACATGGTGAAACCCTGTCTCTACTAAAAGTAAAAAAAAATTAGCTGGACGTGGTGGCGCAAGCATGTAATCCCAGCTATGCGGGAGGGCTGAGGCAGGAGAATCGCTTGAACCCAGGACATGGAGGTTACAGTGAGCCAAGACTGCGCCACTGCACTCCAGCCTGGGTGACAGAGTGACACTCTATGTCTCAAAAAAAAAAAAAAAAAAGAAGTACAGAAGGAAAAGGGCCTTCCTACTTGCCCCTTTTATCCTCACCATGTCTCAAAGCCCCAAGGGCCCATCTCCTGCCACCGGGCCCTCTCCCCAACCCCTTGCTGGGGAGGAAGCAGGGCTTGACAGACGGGTTCCGCCATCCAGGAAGTACAGACTCCCCGACCGCACTGAGGGCCTGGTGTGACAAACTCACACATGTCACCCTTCAGATGTGCTTGAAAGACTCACACTGTGGCTTTCTGTTCCCCAGGCCTAGCTCCCTTGTGTCTGGCCTGCGAGCACCCCCTTGAAGGACCCACGCATGGCCTCCTCCCCTCTCCCAAGGGCCCAGCTAGGAGGTACGGGGAAAGGCTCCACACAAGGAAGCAGTTCCAGGAACTGGAAACGCCTGTCCTAGGACAGACCTGCCCACCAGCCCTGCCCCCACCCTGGCCAGCTCCCAGGGATGTGGTAGGCAGGCAGCACCGGTTCTGCCTGAGTACACTCACTACACTCTCAGTGCCACGGGACTGGCCAGACCCATCCAGCCACACGTATAGCAGAGTGCGGGCCTAGTTACCCAGAAACGGCTTCTTGTGCACGTATACCATCACACACACATAACCATGCTCACAGAATCTGAATATTCCTGCTTCAGCCAGTCACAAACTCACAGGCCCCTCATCCCCTACCACTTACAGCTCAAACTCAATTCCATTTGAACCCAGCCCATCCCAACACCCCTCCATGTGTGTGCATGCCGCAAGTTCATACACACACAGCGGTATGCAGCCTCCATCACTGCTGTTGGTCCTCCCTATCCCTTCCAACCCACCGAGGTCTAGCAAAAGAGGAAGGTGTGGGTGGGCACACTTGCCAAACGGGGGCCTGCAGTCCCAGAAATGCCCACTGAATATGCTGGGCCTGCCTCCTGGTGCCTTCCTTCCCATTGCTGTGGGTCCTCAGCCTCTAGTCATCTCTTTGCCTGCCCTGTCACAACCTGTCCCAAGTCTGGAGGCATCTGATGGAGGCCAGGCTCCAACGGGCGAGGACAGTTGGTAGGGGAGAGGCAAGCCCTAAGGATCTGCTTGTCCATTCCAAGGATGCCAGGCAGGGCAGTGAACAGAAACCTGAACTCTGAATCTGGACACAACTAAATTCAGGTACTAGCTCCACCCCTTATTTCCAGTGTGACCATGAGCAAGTTATTTCATCTCTGAGTTTCCATGGCCCCATTTCTAAAGTGCAGACATTAGCAGTAGCTGCTTCACAGTGCTGCAGGGAATCAGTGACACAGCGCTCTCCAGTGCTTGGTGTCATCATCCCTAAAATCACCCCACTGCACACTGGTGGCCTGAAGGCTGTGCAGACCACTAACAGAGTCTCCCCAAGCCTTCAACTCGTAACTCAAATTCGGGGTTCTTGCCTGGTATCAATCCAATCTCCCTACCTACCACACCTTTGCGCTATATACCATTTCCCACTCCTCTACACCTTTGAGATGCTACCACTCCTGCCTGGAAGGTACCCCTGGCCTTACTGCTGAAACCTTTCGAGATGCAGGTTTCCCTGACTCCAGGAGTTTGTCTTCCCTGAGGAAGACACTTGATTCACACCTGGTCTGTCCCAGAGCCAATGCCAGGGATACCTGGTGAGTAAATGGAGGAATTGATGAACTAAAGATGTTTGGCTCTCCTCTTAGAACCCCTTGATTCCGCTGGGGGCAGAGAGAAGGTAGATTTTGAGAAAAAAACAGAGCAACAAAACACAAAGTGTTCTTCTATGGACGAAACTAACCCCAGAGGAGGACTGGTTGGGAACGGTAATGCCCTGTTTATCAGGCTCCACCAAGAACAGGCTGTTCTGGATGAGGGTGGATATGGGAACTGTCCAGATAAATGGCGCTTGCCCTTTTGAGGGTCCAACCTTTCCTGACCCATTATGGGGTGAAAATTTGAAAAGATTTCACTTTGCTCTCCTGAGCAACCAGACCTACAAGCAGGGCTGCAGGGCAATGGTGTCTGCCCTTGGGGCTCTCTGCAGGGGCAAAGAGAGGTGTTTGCGCCTGTGCAGACTGGCTCCTGATGGCTAAATTTCTGCAGTCCATAGTTCTAAGGTATTCCCCCACTCCTCCGTGGTTCAGAGGCTTGTCTTGTACAACTCTACACACCCCTTTTGAAATTTGCCAAGAAGTCAGCAAATGGAATTTGTTTGAATTGTATACAAAGAAAGAGTAAATAGGTGCTAAGTAAGGCCTGAAACTACCTAAATAAGCTTGAAGATCTGTCGAGATGTTGGGGCAACTAATAAGAGAGGTGTATAAGTGAGGTGTGACCAGAGCTCCACCCTGAGTTACGTCTCCTGTCTGTGGTCACACAGTCAGAGGGACCCAACCTCGTCCAGGGCTGGCTCCTGGACGCTGCCTAGCTGCTCTGTTACTCAGACCACTTTATGGGGTGGAGGAAGGGTGAGCAGCCAGCTCTCTGCATGTTAACCTTGGCCTAGACTCATCCTCTCCAGCCCACAGCAGCACTTCCTGGCCAAGCTGAGGCTGGGGAGTGGGTTTCTGCCTCTTGGTGCCTGAGATTTCTGGGAAGAAGCCACGCCTGGTTTTCCACTCCTACTGCTGGTTCCGGTGCTCTGTGCCCTCTCCTCCCTGGGGATTCATATGGGGTTCCATGCTGACTCTTGGCCCAGGAAAGGCGGGAATGCTGGAGAATGAGAAGAACCCTACATAGGGAAAAGCTCTGGACACATCCTCCCTAGAAGTGTCTGGGTGCACCTCAGGAAAGAAGACTCTACTTATGCCCTGACAGGATCCCACAGGCCCAATCCCGTGGGCTCGAGCAGCCTCCGCAGCCCTGGGTCATGTGTGAGGTGAGACCTGGCACGTGCCTGTTCTGAACGCTCCCACCTCACATGCCCATCCCAAGCTTAGGAGTTAGACACTTGATGCTGCCACCACCCCACAACCACCAATCACCAGGTCCTCTCGATTCTGCCTCCGAGTCTGTCCTACTTCTCTACCCAGGCAGCCTGCCCTGGGTCTCATCTGGATTCTGCTCCTGACTCTTCCTATCCACCAAAGTCAGACCTCATTTCCCACAGCGAACCACCCCTCAGAATGCAGTCGGTGTCCCGCACACCAAATGTGCCAGGCTCGGCCATTCACCCGCTTCTGTGCTCCCTTCCCAGCCCGGTCTCTTCACCCAGCCGTGGGGTCTGGGTGGCGGCAAGCGTGTTGAGGAGGGAGGAGCGGTTCTGGTCAGTTCCCAGGGGGACTGCCATGGCATCGGCCAGCCGAGAGCTGAGGGGCTACTAAAGATCTCTGTCCAGGTGCCTCACTGAGCCTAGAGGACACCCACCATGGAGACCACCCTAGAGAAGCAGGTTGACTGTGGGCAGCTGAGATCCTTTGGACCAGATGGCTTCTGGTACACGAAGCTATTCCTCACCCAGTGGCTTTCCTGGGGTGAGGGGGAGGCCTGCACAAGCCTAAGGACACCCTGGGAATCCCCATACCACCTCCTGCCAGTCTAGGCAACTGTGGGTGAGACCACATGTCCGCCTGTCTACCAAGGAACTTCTCACTTCCCGTTTGTAGAGCGGCATGAGGCGGCGGACACTGCCTGGCACATGGGTAAGCTGTTACTGTTGTCACTGTTGCTCTCTCAAGAAGAGAAGTCGCCACCTTCAGAGGAGCCTTAGGGACAAGGTTTTCCATTTTGAAATTGCCAGAAATCATTACCTTAAGAATGTAAGAGGAAGGAGGAACCTGAAGGAACTAGGGGCCTGCTCGGGGAGTAAAGCTAGTCTCCAGGCCCTGCTCAGCTGCTCCTGGCAGAGGAACCCAGCAGGTCTGTAGCCCCAGAGGGCAGAGGCGCCAGGGCCAGACTCCAGCTTCGGGGAAGGAAGAGCTTTATAGACTTCAGGGTAAGAGGCTGCCCACCTTACAGGTGGTGAGTTCCCTGTAAATAGGGAACATGCAAGTCAAAGTGCTCCAGAGCCGAACTGGCAAACATTTTATGTAAAAGGCTAGCTAGAATCCATTAGGCAGGGTCTGTGAGCCACATTCTTTTTTTTCTCAACCTTGTAAAAATGTAAAAACCATTGTTAGCTCACGGGGTAGACAAAAACAGGCTGCTGGCTGGTTGTGGCCCTCCTGCCAACCCTTGATCTAGGATTCTAGACCACTGCCGGGAGGGGTATGTGTTTTGGAACCTCTGGCTGGTCTCACCATCCTTCCTGCCAGACATTCCTCTACCCCAGGAGGACTAGGTCGGCTAGGTCATCCCCAGCAGGGATCCCTGGGCCAGGTTGAAGCTCCATCTCAACCCTCCCTGTGCTCTACTGGATGCTATTGTGGGGAAAAAGGAGCTAACTGCCAGCCAAGCTTTCAGCGCCAGTTACAAGGAGGAAAGGGCCAGCTTCTCCGGCTTAGCCTCTCAGCCTGGCCTTCACCCCTGTTCCCTGCCTGCCCGTCTTCCAGCTGGGGCTGGCCCCGCACCGCCCCTCCTCCAAGCTCTCAGCCCAGGGCCTTCATCTCCACAGCAACTCTCAGCCACACCCCAGGGTCAGCTGGGAGATTGGAGCCAGATTTTCCAGGTGGGGCTGGACAGATAACCCTCCCCACTGGGTCCCCTGGGGCCTCATTTTGGTGCCTGGGGGAAGAGGCCCAGGTTGGGGCTACAGCTGAGCCCCAACCCGCCTGCAGAGGGCTGGACCACCCAGGCTGCTTGCCTGGAAGGGCACGGACATGGCTAGTCTCCAAACCAAGGCCAGGCCTGCCGGCAGACAGAGGAATCATCCCACCGCGGCAGCCGTACCCGAAGCCCTTCTAAGCTCTTGCAATAAAGTGACTCCTCTACCCCAACTATGACTCACGAGGCACACGCGGTGACTCCCTCATACGACACCTCACATCTTTGCTCGGGCCTAATCACCTTTCAGGGCATGCACAGATACTCCTCTGGAAAGCCTTCCTCCTAAGAACCACCCCTCCCTCTCCACTGCAACTGGTTCTCAAACAGAGGCGGCTTTGGCACCCCATAGGACATCTGCCAATGCCCAGAGACATTTTTGGTTGTCACACTGGCTACTGGCATCCAGAGGGTGGAAGCCAAGGATGCTGATAAACATCCTCCAACGCACGGGACATGCCTCTGCAACACCAGCAGAAACATCACAGTGCCAGGTTGAAAAACCCGGCTCTAAGGGCGAAGCACCCTCTTCCTCTCCCTTCCCTGCTTCCACTGTGCTTGTTCACATTTCCATCATTGCCTTTAGACGGCTAACTGTAAAGTACCGTGTGCTCCCTCTGTAGTAAACCTCAGCATGGAGATGGTCTGATGCATCCGTGTCGCTGGTGCCCAGCACGGCGCCGGAGGTGGAGAGTTGACACTAAATGACCAGCAAGCCACGAATCTAACTGAAGGGCTTGAGGGGTGATGTGATATGACAGGATGTGATGGTGTAAGAGATTGTGCAACTGTGTGTGGGAAACTTGAGACGCTGGTACATGACTGAGCTTGACTCAGCTCCGAAGTGAGAGCACACACGGCCAGCTGGGTGGCAGTTGTAGGTGAGTGAAAGGGTGTTTAGGTAGCCATCTGGGACTGTGCCCATCTTCCACAAGGGCACAGACTAGGGCCAGACTCCCTGGAGTTACATCATAGCCTTGCCACTTATTAGCTGTGTGTCCTTGCTTTCATTGCTTAACATCTCTGTGACCCAGTTTCTTATAAAGCAGGGAAAATTATGGTTTCTGCCTAATGGGGTTATTTTGAGGAACAAATAATTACTATTTCTAGAGTATGTATAACAATGCCTGGATTGTATAATAATCTGAAACAATGTATAACAAGCCTTAAGTGAGCAGTAAGGGTTTATGGTAGTGGTGATGGATGAAGGGGAGAGGGGACCAGAGCTCTTTGGACATAGGAGAGAGAAGGAGAGGCTGCCTGGAGCACGAAGCCCAGCTCAGCCTGACGGGACACAGGGCTTGGGTTGGGAGGCGGGTGTTGCCTCCAGCTCTTTCACTCACCAAGCTGGGTCATCTTGGGCAGACCTCACCTCCTCTGCAGACCAGGTTCCTCCTTTGTCAAACAAGGAGTGTTGTTTGTCAAACAATGAGGTCTTTTCTGGCCCAAACTCTCTGGATTCTGAGGATGCCTTATTCTTAGACATGCCTGACACGGTCCCTTGGGCCAGGACTTCATGGTTTCTCAGTGCTGTTAGTCTACTGGCACTCAGTTATTTCTACTGGCAGCTCAGTCATTTGGGGAGGGGAAAGGCAGTGCTCAGATGAGCCCAGTATGATGGTCAGGATTCCCTGTTCATTTAGCTGCTCCCCCTGTGGCTGGGCTCACCTCTTCCACCTCTGTCCTCCTCCTCCAGGAGGGGATGCATGGCAGGAATTTCCTGTCATCACTCACAGCAGGGCAGGGCCAGTGCGCAGAGCTGGGGAAGCGTGAGGCCTGGAGCCCACCTCTAGCTTAGCCCTTCACTCTCCAGATACCTCATCTGGCTTCAGTTCCCTCATTTAGAAGAGGGGAAGATAATGTCAGCTCCGCCTGCCTTGTAGAGTTGCTGTGAGGCGGTAATTTATGGGGAGGTGCTTTGTAAACATGTAAGCAAGTAGAATTAATCAACCACTTCCAGGAGGAAGCCCTTTGGGGCCTGTTTTATGGAAGAGAACAAGCTTCTGGCATCCTTACCATTCGTGGGGCAAAGCCTCTTTTCAAGAGTAGGCAAACCATGGCCAACCCAATGCTGTTTCCTAAGAGAGGTTCTTCTAAACAGACAAGGGAAGTTGGTGTGCCCAGTGCAGGCAGTTAGCGATTCCTCATCAGCAGAACATTTCACATCCCTGCACCTCTGCAGAAGCCACTCCCACTGCCCAGACACCTGCCCTTCCTGCCCTATGGGGTCAACTCACACTTCAAGGTCAAGCATGCCTGCCAAGTCCTCCGTGAAGCCCCTTTTTTAAATCTCCCCTGTCTCCCCAGCCCCAGCATTACTTGCCCCCCGTTTGCTCTCACAGCACCTTGAAGCCCTCTGTTAGTGACACTCTGGCTTTCTCCAAGGGGTCTCTCCCACTGCTGTGGAGACAGGGCCTGGCTCGGACTGTGTCTCAGGCAGCTCCCTGAGGGCCAGCATATGCCTGCTGTGTTCACAGCTATACTTCTCCCTCCTCACTGTCTAGGACAGCATCTGGCACAGCGTGGATGCTCAGGAAGTCCTGGCTGAATGAAAGAGTTGACTGGATGGAATCTGTGCCGCCCTAGGGCAGGCCTTCAGCCCTACCCGGGCACAGGAGTCGCTCTGCCCTGTTACTACATGTGGGCTCTGAGCCTCACTTTCATTTCTTCCTCTTGGGTCCTTCTATCCTCTCTTCACATGTTACATGTGTCACTTCTAATCTGTCTCCGGGTTGCAAAAACTGCAGCCAGCCTTGTGAGAAGTGTTTGTAAAGTGCAAAAGTCAACAGACCGAGCGCCTGGGTGCTTGCCCAGGAAACACCGCTAGATTTCAGTGTTCTCGGTTCTGGCCACTCACATCTCCAGTTTTGGTCTGCTGGGGCTGGTTCCCGAAGTGACCTTTGGACAGGTGCCCATACATGGTCCTGTGAATGCAGTTTACAGCCTCACCTGGGCCCTCTGAGCTGCTGACTAGCCCTGTGATGCCCTGGTCAGAGGTTCTGCCCATAGTCCATGACAGTTATAACCTCTCGCTTATTTCTGATTAGACGGGAGGCCTCAGGGATCACAGAAGTCCATCTCAGATTTGTCTACATCTTTGGAAGTCTCTCAGTCCCTGGCTGGGCATGGTGGCTCACACCTGTAATCTCAGCACTTTGGGAGGCCAAGGCAGGTGGATCACCTGAGGTCAGGAGTTTGAGACAGCCTCACCAACCTGGTGAAACCCCATCTCTACTAAAAACACAAAAATTAGCTGAGCATGGTGGTACGCACCTGTACCAGTAGCCCAGCTACTCAGGAGGCTGAGGCAGGAGAATCACTTGAATCCAGGAAGCGGAGGTTGCAGTGAGCCAAGATCATGCCACTGCACTCCAGTCTGGGCAACAGAGCAAGACTCCATCTCAAAAAAAAAAAACGGTATCTCAGTCCCTCCTGGCCAAAGGCAGCCCCTCCCTTCTGCTCCGACACCACCTCCCTCCTGCAAGACCTCCGCCCTCACTTCCTTATCTTCACGCTCTCCTCTGCTGATTCCTTCCAACATGTTTTAAAATGACTTTCATTAAAATACATACATACATGCATACATACATACATACATAAATTCCCAGCCATACCATAATTCCAAACCTCCTCAACTCTTTTCTCCATTTCCCACCAACTCTTTTGGAAGGGCTGTCTCCACCCTTTCTCATCTGCCTCTCACTCTTCACCCAATCGTAGTGAGGCTTCTACCCGTGCTGTGTCACCCAGTCAGCCCAAATGGCCACAAGGCCACCATCGCCTCTTCTGCATTCAGCAATGTGGAGAGGCTTGCCCAGTTCAACCCCTGGGGCACCTGATGGCATTCCTCCACTCTGTTCATCCACTCACTATCCACCAGTGTCTATTACTATGACAGGCACCGTTCTAGGCACTGAGGACACAGCCGTGGACAAACCAGACAAATACCCTGGCCCTTCGACAGCTTACATTCTCCCTCTGTGTTGGGAGGGTATCCTCTCCTGGTTTTAGAGATACCAGCTCTTGTTCTTCTACTTAGGGTCCTTTTCTAGCAATGGGTTGTTCTCTGGGGCCTTAATCTTTTTACTTTTAATTTTTATTGATTTAATTATAAAATTGAGATGAGGTCTTGATGTGTTGCTCAGGCTGGTCTTGAACTCCTGGGCTCAAGTGATCCACCCACCTCAGCCTCCCAAAGTGCTGGGATTACAGTGTGAGCTACCACGCCTGCCTTACTCTTCATTTCTCTTTTTATTCCACAGTCTCCCTAGAAGATCTTCCTCCGCTGTGTGGATACCAGTGACTAACTCTCAACTTTTCTCCAGCCTGGGTCTAAGAAACAGACCCACACATGCAGGTGCCTCCTGCACATCTCCAGCTGTATCACCCACGTCTCCATTCCTGCACATCCCATGGCCACCTCTCAGCTCCTGGCACACCTGCTCCTTCAAACCACACATCACCAGATACCTAGAAACCATTTTTAAACCCTTCTCTGTTGCCCTCGCACGGAATTGATGACCAAATCCTGTCCATTCTTCCTCTGAGGGTTTGCTTTTATGTCACTAGTGCAACGGCAACTTTCATGGTTTCCCGTCTCTAGTCTCACATTCTTAGGTCTACCCCTCCATACCAGACGCCTGAGTCATTTCCGTACAATGCAAGTCTGATCACGTCTGCCCTGGGCAGTGGGTTCCTATTGTCTTCATCCTGAAGTCCATGCTCCCTAGCTGCCCCTCCCCACCCCCACCGCCCCTTCTGACTGTGCCATGCCATACTTACAGGGCCCTTTGTGGTCTGGCTCTTGCCTACCTTGTTGACCTCCCCAACCTTCCCCCTCCTCCTGTTCACTCTAGTGACACACTAAACTACTCATGCTTTACTCATGCCAGGCTTTCTCTCTTCTGGGCATTTTACTTTGCAGGCCCCCTGCTCACCCCAACCCTGTTCTGTTTCTGGAAAACACCTTCTCTGTCCTGACCTTAGAGTCCTAGTTCTGTCATTAACTCACTATGAGATCACAGTCAAGACGTCACTCAGTCCAGTACTGTCAACCTTGGCTGCACAGTTGAATTGGTGGAGAAACTTTTAATTGAATGCCCAAACAGCATCCCAGACCAATTAAATCAGAATCTGGGGGTGTCCTGGAAACCCTAGTGTGCAGCAAAGTGGAGAGCTCAGCCTCCCTCTGTTTCCTCCCAGCCTGTCTTACAGACTTTCCATTTGTAAGGATTCCCAAAGGGAGCCAGTTCTGAAGCACACACTTCGGCAAGAGCTGTCAAGAGCACTTAGCAAATGCAGGGCTTGGGGCTGGTCCAAACATGGGCCCACGGTCGCCATGCCCGGCAAACTTGGAAAAGTCCCGTCACCTCCGCGGCAGCTGAGCATGACTCAGCAGGCCAAGCCTTCCTGGTGACTTGCTCCTTGGCATCGGGCATGGCCCATAGCCCATAGTGCCTATTTGGAAAAGAGCCCAGCTAACTCCAGACACTACCTGGTTCCCCCAAACAGGCCCCTGATCTTTGGGAGTCACCACACTCACTTTCTAGCCGCATCCGTCTAGACAAGAAATGTGGTCCTGACGTGAGTGAGGACTGCCCACTCATTTGGTCCTCTCTGAGAAGGTACAGATTTTTAAACTGGCAAGGCAGCTGGTTAGGAAGACCGCCTGCGGCCATGGAAATAAAGAGCTTGGCTTCTGACTCCAACATTCAGTAGCTTTGTGACCTTGGGCCTGTCGGTCATTTCATCTGCCTGGACCTCAGTTTTCTGGGTCTATAAAATGGAAATCACCACCCAATCTCATAAACACAAGCAAAATGCCTGGTACAGAGGAAGGGCTCAGTTAGTTTCCTTTCCTGTCCCTACCCCCTACCCCCTTTTCCTCTTCTCTCCTCCTTAATGCAAGTAGGCTGGGCTGGAGGAGATGATCTAGGTCCCTTCCCATCCTGACATTCAAGTAAACAAGTGAGGACAGATCTAGGATGCACGGTAGGGAGGAGGAAGCCAGCACAGACCTTCACCCCCTGCGGCTCCCCAGGGCAAGACGCCATTTCTGCTTTGACTGGCACAGGGCCTTCAGGGAGAGGATGCAGTTTCAACCTACAATTGGATGCCTTAAAAGGAAGTGCACTGCCTGTGGATGGGTATGAGTGCAGGCTCAAGGACCACCTGGCAGGCAGGTGTTGGATACCAGCTGTCTCTGACTAGCTGGGTGATACTGGGCAGGTTTCCTCTCCCTGGCCATTTCCCACACCTGCAGGCTGGGAGTGGTGCCTGTTGCCTACAGTGCTGCAGTGAGCATCAAGTGAGACAAGCCCAGGAAAACCCTCTGCAGCCCCAGAATGCCATGGAAATGCAGCATTGTTGTATTGAGCTTTGCTCTGAGTTTATTATATCATCCAACATATTATTATACGACTGAGTTGGGTGGAGGGTTGGTCAAGAGGCCCTATAAAAGACCCCAGGATTCTGTGGGACCTGAGATTCTAGAATTCTGCCGCCCTAAGATTCCAAAGCAAGAGACGAGTCTCTGACATTGTCAGGGCCAGAAAATTGGCTGGAGAGGCAGACAGTGCGTTGATGTAAATGACTCTAATTCAGGTGGTGGTGTGAGACCATGGGCATGTGTGATGTGCAACAGAGCAGGCTCGTGTCCATAAGCCAACGATGGCATAGTACTCACCTTCTGGGGTGGTGTGAGACTAATTCAGGTGGTGGTGTGAGACCATGGGCATGTGTGATGTGCAACAGAGCAGGCTCATGTCCATAAGCCAACGATGGCATAGTACTCACCTTCTGGGGCGCATTGATGACTCCAGTGTTGTAGCCAAACTG
The DNA here is from genome assembly GCF_043159975.1 of Macaca nemestrina. NCBI lineage: Eukaryota > Metazoa > Chordata > Mammalia > Primates > Cercopithecidae > Macaca > Macaca nemestrina. The sequence continues at coordinate 190,864,335 of NC_092125.1, read as the reverse complement.
CAGGGAGCCAAGCACTGCTCCTCCCACGGCCAGCATGAGGCGACCCGTCAACTTCTGCAGAGAAACAAACCACACTATTATAGGCGTGTCTGGGCCCAGGTTACTACAGGGCAGGGCCTGGACTGGCAGGTTCCTGTGTTCAGGTATCTTGCCTGACTCCTGGCACCACACCAGTCTTTCTCCCAGGAAACTTGGCCTATTCCCGACCTCAGGTGCCCAAACCAGCCTAGCTGACTTCAAGACACTGGGCTGGCCGACCATTTCCTGGGGAGAGAGGGGAAGTATGGTCTTCTCTCTCTGTAGCCAGGTCTCAGAGAGGCAGAGGCTTCGGATTCGTGAGGGTCTCATTTCCCTGGTGAAGCCATGCCTGGGGTCTGGTGGTTCTAGACTCTCTAACTGGGAGGCCCAGGAACCAACCCTCCTATGTGAGGGGGCCCAAATTACTTGGTAGGAGTAGCACAGATATAGGAGAAACAACCTGGATTTGGAGCTGAAGGCGCTGGCTTCTGATTCCAGCCCATCGGCCTGTTTGCTCTGTGAATTCCAGCTAAGTCCCCCTTGCACCACTTCTCCCCTGTCCTCCACTTCTCCCCTGTCTTCCATTGGATGGTCAGCAAAATGGCAACAGCTTCGTTTGTCACATTGGAGATGTGATCCCACCTTGCCCTGACCTTCCTGCTGTTCACAGGGCAGGAAACTGAGCCCTGAGAGGGTGAGGCAAGTTCCAGATCACTCAGGAGTCTGCAGCAGAGAGCTCAGGGCTCCGGACTCCCTACCCAGTGCTCCTGATGGCAACAATCCCCAAACCATAAGACTCCCAAGGTTATTTGGACATAGATGACATGCTAGGCAGGAATGCACTTTGGAAAAGTGCACAAGGTGAGTAAGAGTGTTGGGCCAAGGTGTTTCCAGTGGGCAAAGGGCTAGGAGAGAAAAAGGGCAGTTTACTTCTATCCACTGGAAGCCGAGGACATGAGGCAGCAGGAAGGGCAGAGGCCAGCAGGTGAAGAGCCCTGCTTAGCCACAGGTGATTGAGAGGCCAGTGGGATGTCCGCCTTGCTGGAGAAAAGTACTCTTTTCAGCTATAAAAATGAGGAAATCAGGAAATGTGACATTAGGCAGGCCTTTAACTGATTGTGGGAGAACAGGGCTGCGGGAGGCACACCAAAGAAATGACTGGCATTCGCTACGCACACCACACCAGACTGGGCACTGGAAGTGAGTGGAGCTGGCCACGGCCTGCCTGTGGGTTTCTGGGCCTCGGTTTCCACAGAACCCAGAAGCACCCTTTACTTCAAGATCATCACAGATAGCCCTGGGCGTAGCTGTTATCAGGCATATTCCCAGTATGGTCTTTTCATTCTCTGGAAGCTGTCAGTCAGGGCAACGATTGCAAAAGCCAAGGCTCTCACATCAGAGGCTGCGAAAGAGGAAGAAGACTTTGGCCCAGGAGGAGCGTACAGCTCAGAGCCCCTTCTGTGTGTGCGTTGTGTCCTTCCTTCCCATTAGTCTGACCCCTTAGCCTGCCTTGGGACATTTATTCCACATGCTGGGGCTTCCCTCATACCACAGGGACTCCATTCTCTCTAAGTTCTCTGCATTGCCCAACTGGAAAGACAGCCCCTCCCCCAGTATGTCCTGGCACTGCCCCGAGTCTCCCTCTCTCAAGTCTCTGGGGAGCCTTCAGGCCCAGAGCTGTTGTTCTGAGTGGGTAGTGAGCAGCTGACAAACTTCTGGGGGATCCCAGTGACACACCAGGTCAAGTCTAACTCATAGGGTGGACACTGGGATTAAATCAGAGGCTGTGGCAAGGCACTAAGCATCACCGGGAGGGTTCACTAAACAGCGACTGCTAGGCCCACCACGTGCTGGGCTTTCTGCCTGCGGAATTACCTGCATTTGGCTTATGGGATGCAAAGTATATACTGTATTTTTCTGGAACACATTAGAATAGATTAAAAACAAGCAATGCAGCGACATCAATCTATGATTTCAGAAAACGTGGCGTGGCATAGTTATATAATGGAATACATAACCTGGGGGTTCGAGGCCGCAGTGAGCTGTGATCACCCCATGGCACTTCAGCTTGGGTGACAGAGTGAGACCCTGTCCCAAAAAACAAAAGCAAAACCAAAAACAGAGCAGTGTGTATATTGTATGCTCCCTTTTGTGTTTTAAAAAAAAATTGGCTGGGGGCAGAAGGAGAATATACACATCTATTTAAAAGAATGCACAAGAGGCTGGGCGCGGTGGCTCACACCTGTAATCCCAGCTTGAGGCCAGGAGTTCGAGACCAGCCTGGCCAACATGGCAAAACCCTGTCTCTACTAAAAATACAAAAATTAGCTGGGCATGGTGGTGCGTGCCTGTAGTCCCAACTACTTGGGAGGCTGAGGGACACGAATTACTTTGTCTGGGAGATGAAGTGAGCTAAGATGGCGCCACTGCACTGCACTCCAGCCTGGGCGACAGAGCAGACTCTGTCTAAAAAAAAAAAAAAAAAAGAATGTACAAGAAAGGTGACATTCTAACCTGGGGGGCCTGGGTGACTGGGGACAGGGTGAAAGGGAGATTTCATTTTATAGCCTTTGGCACTTTTTTGAATTCTGAATGGTGTGAATGGAATCACCTATTCAAAATAATTTTTACAAGCCCTATGATTTCATATTACTTAGAACAAAGCAATTTAAATAAAAACATAATTTAAATAAAAACATTTTTTGTTTAAATAAAAACAAAAAAATTTAAATAAAAACATGTTGGCAGAGCATGAGTGAATGACACTGGCCGTGTGAGGCAAGTGCTATTATCACAGGCCCTGTTTTACTGGGGACTGCATCTGATGTTCCAGGGGTCTGGAGCCTCTGAAGTCATCCCTGGGGCCCCACTGAGCAGCTGCTCGATTTTAGCCTCTGGCAATGGGGGCTGCTGGGGTCCAAGGACATACCCCTCTGCTGGACCTTGTCATCGGCAGGTCGAGGTCAAACTCCACTTTAGAAAACCTGCCTACCCACGCCCTGGATCACATCCACATCCACCCAGGCAGCTGCGGCACTAGGACTCACTAAAATACCAGTGACCTATGCTCCAGGTCTCATGCTAAGTGAGGCTGGGGCCCCGGGTGAAACTGGACCCAGTCCTGACACCAAGGAAGGGGTTTCCAGTCCAGTGGGGTGGGGGCAGTGGGGAGGCAGATGAAGATGAGTGGCTAGTGTGGTCTTGGCTTCAACAGGAGGCTGGTATGAGGCACTGTGAGAACCCTGGAGGGAAAAATTTCCAGTTTTGCCCAGGTACAAAAAAAGATGAGCTCCCAGGAGGTGACACTGGAGCTGGGCCGTGAAGGACACACAGAGAGTCTGCCAAGTGGGAAAGCAGTGGCAAGGCTACATTCCAGGTGGACAGAACAGTATGTGCAGGGGGAAGAAATGGGGACCGATCGGTCAGATTAAGAAACAGGGTGCTCAGTGTGGTTCAGTGCTAGGTGTAGGGGGAGGGACATGGCCCCTGCTCCTCAGTAGGCACACGATGACACTGCAACCAATCTCAGATTCATGCTCCCCTTCTGCTGCGCCCACCATAGCCGGCTTGATCACTGCTGGGCTTGGAAGCTGACCCACGTTTAAATGCAGCAAGCTGCCTCCTTTCACCTTGGAGTGGGATACAAGGTAGCCCTGCTTTGGGCCTTGGTTTCCTCACCTAGAAAATGGAGATGAAAGTTCCTTCCTTAAGGCGTTGCTGTTAAGTTTTCTATCAGTATCCATTACGAAGCCTGGCAGAATTCCCTCCACAAGTATTTGCTGGAGCAAGGAAGAAGAGCAAGCTACCCTTGACCGGGCAACCTCAGCACCATCTGCCCCCACCAGCCAGTGGCTGGAACTGGAACATGGTAACGAAGTCCATTCACTCAACGTGTATTTATTCTGGTGTCTGTCAAGCTGATGAACAGTTGGTGATGACTTAGAGAAGGGTACTAGCCCCAGACAGCTTGTGATTTTCTTGTGGGAGCCTTTTTTACTGGTGGGGAGCAATCTACAGCCCAGAATCTGGGATCCCCAGCAGCCCATCATCACTCCCTGGGGATAAGACTACTTTCTAGAACATTCCATTCTCTTCCAGGCCTCTGCTCTTGCTATGTCCTCTACAGTCTCTAGCTTATTACCCATCTGTCACTCAGTTTGGGAACTCCTTAAGAGCAGAACCAGGGGCAGGACGCAGTGACTCACGCCTGTAATCCCAGCACTTTGGGAGGCCAACATGGGCGGATCACTTGAGCTCAGGAGTTCAAGACGACGAGCCTGGGCAACATGGTGAAACCAGGTCTCCACTAAAATTACAACAACAACAACAAAATAGCCGGATATGGTGGCACACATCTGTATCCAGCCACTCAGGAGGCTGAGGTAGGAGGATCACCTGAGCCTGGGAGGCAGAAGTTGCAGTGAGTCATGCCACCTTACTCTAGCCTCGGCAACAGAGTGAGAAAAAAAAGAATGGAACCTGGGTCATACCGTGTCTGCAGCCAGAGTGGCCAGAGGAGGGAACAGCACATACAAATTGCAAAACAAAGAAACCTGCCACTTTTCAATTTAGCTTTTAGGCAAAGCTGGCTCTGTGTGTATCTGTTGTGCCAGACCAGTGTTCATCCTCAGCCATTATCAAAACCCTGGAGAGTGCTGGACTATCAGAGCTCTGAGAGGTGAAAACAGCATCCCCCAAAACCCCCCACTCCAAACCCACAGGGCTGTTGAGGAAAGACCTCTGAAGTCAGGCAGACCGAGTTCAAATCCTGACTCTCCTAACAGAGTCATGACCTCTCAGCTTGGCCAGCGCCTGGGCCCAGGGTCCAGCACAGAGAAGGATTTCTCATGTCCCCACCCCTCACCCTCCCTATCCCACTGCTGGGGGTCTCACGACCCACAAGAGACCTCCCTCTCCCAGGAAGCCGTGGATGGGGTGTTAAGATTCAGGACCTCTCCCCCAACACTCAGATGCCAGATGGCCCTGGCCACACTGTATAACTTGCAAAAACCGTGGCTTTTTTTTTTTTGAGATGGCGTCTCACTCTGTCGCCCAGGCTGGGGTGCAATGGTGTGATCTCAGCTCACTGCAAGCTCCGCCTCCAGGGTTTACGCCATTCTCCTGCCTTAGCCTCCCGAGTAGCTGGGACTACAGGCAACTGCCACCATGCCCGGCTAATTTTTTGTATTTTTAGTAGAGACGGTGTTTCACTGCGTTAGCCAGGATGGTCTCGATCTCCTGACCTCGTGATCCGCCCGCCTCAGCCTCCCAAAGTGCTGGGATTACAGGCGTGAGCCACCGCGCCCGGCCAAACCGTGGCCTTTTGACCCATGTCAGTGTGTCGGCATAGCGCTCCAGCCCCCGGGTTGGCCTGCGGCAGGTTCTCAATCTATATTGGCAGAGGGAGGGCACATGGCTACTGCCGCTCAGAGGCAGGGTAGTCCTGGCAAGAGGAGGGTCCCAGGGCCAACAGAATGCAGACGTTGCTCCATCTTGTCCTCTTCCTACAGCATCCCACGTGGGTTCCCGAGGTGCAGGGAAGCAGGGGACGCAGGGCTTTCCAACTGCTTAGTACACAGCACAAAGGTGGGCGGGAGGGGTTTACGTAATCCATGACAGCTCCCTTTAACTTGTTTTGTTGTGTTTCTTACTCATTTAAACAAATTTTGGGGCATTAAAAGAAAGAACCTCAAGGCTGGACGCGGTGGCTCACACCTGTAATCCCAGCACTCTGGTAGGCCGAGGCAGGCGGATTGGTTAAGGCCAGGAGTTCGAGACCAGTCTGGCCAACACAGCAAAAACCCTATCTCTACTAAAAATACAAAAACGGGCTGGCACAGTGGCTCACGCCTGCAGTTCCAGCACTTTGGGAGGCCAAGGCATGCAGATCACGAGGTCAGGAGATGGAGACCATCCTGGCTAACACAGTGAAACCCCGTTTCTACTAAAATACAAAAAAAAAAAAAAAAAAAAATTAGCCCGGCGTGGTGGCACACACCTGTAGTCCCAGCTATTCAGGAGGCTGAGGCAGAAGAATGGTGTGAACCCAGGAGGCAGAGCTTGCAGTGAGCTGAGATCGTGTCACTGCACTCTAGCCTGGGTGGCAGAGCAAGACTCCGTCTCAAAAAAAAAAGTACAAAAATTAGTGGGGCGTGGTGGCACATGCCTATAATCCCAGCTACTTGGGAGGCTGAGGCACGAGAATATAATCACTTTAACCTGAACGGCAGAGGTTGTAGTGAACAGATATCGCACCACTGCATTCCAGTCTGGGCGACAGAGCAAGACACTCTCAAAAAAAAGAAAAAAAGACAGCCTGGGCTGCAGTAAGAAAGAACGAAGCTCAAGAAATTGCAGACTGCTGTAACACTGGCACATGACAGGAGGCGCCTGAGGTCAGAGGGCAGGTGCCCAGCCTAGCATACAAACAAAAGCCAGGGTTGGGACTAGAGTTGTTTGGTTTCCTAGCCTGGCATTTTACCCTCTGACCAGTTCCATCCTGCCAAGTCTTTTAAAAAAGAAGAGTGATGGACTAACAGCCCGAAGCCTGACCTTAGGGTGACCTCAAGCATTAAGTGCTCCTGAAGCCACTTCCTTTAAGCCTTCCAGTGATGTCAAGACCCTTGCATGACTGAACCTCCCGAAACCCCTGGTGGCCCTCGAGGCAGAAGGCACTCGCCAGTCTTGAAAGTACAACTGAGAGGAGGGAGCTGGTGCATTTATCAGCAGCACCAGCGAGCTGAGGCACCCTGCCAGGGGCTGCTCATACATTCTGATTTAACCACCATGAACAAGCTTTTGGGGAGAGATTGCTCCCTTTTCACGGATGAGAAATGAGAGGGAGGGAAAAGCGCAGAACCAGGGCGCTCTAGGCTTCAGAGAAGCTTCCAACTGGGGGTCTCTGATGCCAAATTCTGCGCCTTGCCTGCTCAGGTCCTCCCCTTGTTTCCGGGTACTGGTCTCTGAAGGAAACAAGGTTTCTACCTGGTGCTTTCTATGTGGGTCAAATTCCATAACAGCAGCTCTCTGAGCCTTGCCCACTCTGAGCCGAGACAGCACGGGCACAAGCTCAGAAAACTTTGGGCCACTTTGCTGCATTTGCTGTAAGCCAAAGTTGGCAAACTATGGCAGCTAAGAATGAGTTTTACATTTTTAAGTGGCTGGAGAGAAAAAAAAGACAACGACTAATATTTTGTGATACGTAAGAATTATAATAAATTCACATTTCAGTGACCATGAATAAAATTTTATTGGAACCACAGCCACACTCATTTGTCTACGGCTGCTTTTGTACTGCAACAGCAAAGCTGAGCGGCAGGCTGAGAACTGCATGTCCCACAAAGCTGACAATATTTACGCTATATGTGGCCCTTTAGAAAAAAGTTGATTGTCGGCCGGGCGCGGTGGCTCACGCCTGTAATCCCAGCACTTTGGGAGGCCGAGGCGGGCGGATCACAAGGTCAGGAGATCGAGACCACGGTGAAACCCCGTCTCTACTAAAAATACAAAAAAATTAGCCGGGCGCGGTGGCGGGCGCCTGTAGTCCCAGCTACTCAGGAGGCTGAGGCAGGAGAATGGCGTGAACCCAGGAGGCGGAGCTTGCAGTGAGCCGAGATCGCGCCACTGCACTCCAGCCTGGGCGACAGAGCGAGACTCCGTCTCAAAAAAAAAAAAAAAAAAAAAAAAAAAAAAAAAAAAAAAGAAAAAAGTTGATTGTCCTCTGATTTAAGCCCCAAGTCCCCTGAGCTGCCCAGCATTCTCAAAGCCTTCCAGGCAAAACCACATCCTCCCTAAATAACCGAAAAGGTATGCATCCTATAATGGAATGTTAAATGTAAACGATTGGCTTCTTGGCCGTGTGCGGGCGTGGGGTCAGGATCTGGACCCTGGGGAAACTGACATCCCTGAGAAGATACACATTTGGTGGTTAGATGGGCAATAATTCAAGTAAGAGAACACTAATTTGGTAAGACTGGGCACATGCAAAGTTCACTGTCACTCTCAGCAGACACGTTTAACTCCCAGCTCCTCCACTTGTGTGACCTTAAAAACATCCTTTCCTGGCTGGGCACAGTGGCTCATGCCTGTAATCCCAGCACTTTGGGAGGCCGAGGAGGGCGGATCACCTGAGGTCAGGAGTTCAAGACCAGCCTGACCAACATGGTGAAACCCTGTCTCTACTAAAAACACGAAAAATTAGCCGGGCATGGGGGTGCACGCCTGTAGTCCCAGCTACTCAGGAGGCTGAGGCAGGAGAATCACTTGAACCCAGGAGGCGGAGGCTGCAGTGAACCAAGATGGCGCCATTGCATTCCAGCTTGGGCAACAAGAGTGAAACGCCGTCTCAAAAAAAAAAAAAAAAAAAAAAAAGTCTTTTCCTCTAAGCTTCAGTTAGTTCTCCATAAGAGAGGATTTTCTATGAATAAATGATAGTGCCAAGGAAAGATTATGCCCGAATACATGCTCCCAACACTCTTCTAGTCAATGGAAATTCAGTGATAAAACTATACTAAATCCCTGCCTATGGAACTTGATAGTTTAGTTGAAGGCTGGGGAAGAAAATAAATACATGTAATACATCAGGTGGTGAGTGGTATGAAGAAAGTGACGGGGGTGCTATTTCTTAATCATGGTAGGACATGCCTAGAATGAAATATTATGCAATTGGAAGAATGAAACACATCTGTGTTTCACATAACACATCTGTGTTATGAAGAGTACCAGGGTAGATTGTTCAGGGGGAAAAAAAAGCAATAGGTTGTACATATTGTGTAAGGAACAGGGAGATGGTGAACTTGTATAGTAGCACTTGGTTGTATGTGCAGAGAGAAACACTGCCAGTATTTACCTCTAAGGGTTGGGTTGGTGAACAGAATGGGTTGCAAAGAACTATGTAGAAAGTGGGATCCAACTACACAAACGTTATATTTATAGGCATGTATCTACACATGCACAAAGAGAAGTCTTTAGGGTAAACACCAAACTGTCAAAACTAGAAGACATTCTTTCATTTATTATGCTTCTCTGTAGTTGGCTCTATAACTTCTGAAATTTTTTTTAATCCAATTTTTTTTCCAATCACATCCAAGCACTTTATTGGACACAGCTTGGATGCCAGGACTTGGCAGACACCACACACTGCCCGCTAGGCCCTGGACTGTCTAGGGCTGGGAGCGAGCGTAGTTCATCCAAGGAAGTGTCAGACCACATGGTAACTCCACAATGCAACACTGTGGTTAGAGACTTTATATAGCTGGGAGATGGAGGGCTGCCCCACAGATGTATGAACAGGTCCAATCTTCCATAAATAAACCTACAGTGGAGAGGAAAATGACACTGGAATTCATCCTTAGACACGGAGCACCCTAGATGGGTGGGGGCATCCTCACTGGTCAGGGGGGCCAGGATGGGTGATGAGGGGGCCCAGATGTCCACAGCATGGAGCAGGCAGGGGCAAGGATGGGGTCAACAGATGATGGGCATTTGCACTAGGACACTGCATTCACAAGACCAACTACTGAAGGGACATGTGTGTCAGGCTGTTCATTCTGGAACGAGGAGGAGTGATCTTTATATTGTATTCTGTGGCTGGTGGGCTCAAAGGTTACTTTGTGGAGAGAATGAGGGCAATGAGACCATACAGTGAAGATGAGGTCAGGATCAGGCCCACAGATAGCCTGTGCTTCTGGGCAGCACTGCATCCCCCAGAGTGCGGATGGCACAGCTGGCTGCCAGGCCACTCAGGCCCACACTCAGGCTAGCGCTTGGCTGGAGGAGATTCCCGTAGAGGCTGATGCAGTCAATGAGTGAGTTGGAGATAAGGACTTCCACCACCAGCTTGTAGATGGTGATGATGCCAGCCATGACTGCTGGGACACTGGACTTCATGATCAGCTCCAGCCGCATGAGGGCCAGGGCCACAGTGCAGTGCCACTCTAGGCTGTGCCACAGACAGCAAGCAGGGCTGTGGGATGGAGGCAAGGCGAGCCCAGAGCCGACTCTGTTTACCTGGGGCCAGAATCCTCTGGGGATAGCTTCTGCACAGCTGTGAGGGCCACACCCAAGTTCTGCACAGCTGTGAGGGCCACACCCAAGTTATCACACGCAGCAGGGAGCCGAAGAAGGCACCCAGCTAGGGGAAAGAAGTCCTCAAGAAGAACTGCCATAGCTGGGTGCTCAAGGAGCCCAGGGCAGTTGCTTGTTTCTTTCCTCGAACTGGGCCCCCCAGCCCGAGAGAGTCCACCTCTTCCTCCAGCAGCGGCGCTTATGGCTAGCTGGCCTGTCTGCGCTCCCACTGTGCTATGAAACCCTATCTGTGCTGCTCAGCACTCCCCAAGCCTGCTGCACAGCCCACATGCTCCCCTGGAGCCTCAGTGCCGCTGACCCAGACAGCTAGGTCTCATCCCCAGTACAGCTGAGGACACAAGCTCCATCAAGAAGTGTGGCTGGCCTAAGGTCAAATGGTAGAGCTGTTTCTGATGGAGCCCTTTCCTCCCCACTCCCAAATGCCAGGGCAGGGGGAGATACAGGCAGACTTCCTGTCCAGCAGAGGCCTCAGTAGCCAAAAGCTCCATCAGCTGAGGCCTGGCAAGAGCTCTCTCCCATTCCAGGGTGCGCAGGCCCCAGGGAGGCAAGTCAGTGTGGTCACAAAGAGAGGAGATGATGCTTCTTTCTGCCCAGGTTGAAGGCCTGGGAGCCCTGCTCAGTTACTGCAAAACCCTAATGTTTATGCATCAGCTACTGCCAGGCCTGGTGGCTGGAAGACAGAGTCTCAGGCTCCAGTCCACCCCTCCTGTGAAGGGAGGTAACAATTGGAGGCTTGTTTGGGTGGCCAGGGCTGGGCCTGCAGGCCTGGACACAGCCTCTCTGAGTCCATGAGTCCGGTCAGGAGGCCTCCCAGCCTCCGCCATCATGGGGATGTCGATTACCAGACTGAGTGAGCGGCTTTATCACCTCTATGCCCAGGAGTGAGGTGGGGGAAGGGGTGAGGTTTCAGGCCCCAAGCCAACACTGCACACTTTCCTCTTTGTTCCAGGCCTCCCCAGCTCTGCCAGTCTTAGGGAAGCGGGGAGCTGGATGCCTGTACCCTTGGTACTGGAGCAGAGCTCTGGGCCGACACCCCGTGACCAGGAGGCACTGGGCAAAGCTGAGCTCCTTGAAGTCACAAGCTGATTACAGGGGATTTGAGGCTGGTCCAGCTCCGGGGCAAATAGGGTCGAATCCCTGGATGGCTCGGTACTAGACAAGGATCATCTTGGGGCTGTTTACATCTTTCGTACACCCAGACTGGCCATACAAAGGGTCTTTCCACTTCAAATAGCCACTGCCCTAATTTAGGGCATGGGGCCAGTCTCACCACATCCACCGGGGGTAGCCAAGTCTCTGTTTATTGAGAAGGAAACCAAGGCTCCAAGGAAAGCCACTTCTTCAAGGTCAGAGTTTAGTGGTAACACCTAGTGTTTTGTTTCCATTTACAGTAGAGTTTCAGTTGTCAAGTTACGTCTAATCCAACTTTCAGGCTCCTATGGCATGCAGAAAGAACATGGGCAAGTCCTGTGTCTGGGGATTCCTGCTCATTTGGGGGTGGGTGGAGGATGGCACAGACAGGCGTGTGCACAAGAAAGCATCTTTTAAGAAAAACACAGCTAGGCCAGGCGCGGTGGCTCATACCTATAATCCTAGCACTTTGGGAGGCCGAGGTGGGTGGATCACCTGAGATCTGGTTCGAGACCAGTTTGACCAACATGGAGAAACTCCATCTCTACCAAAAAAGTTACAAAAAAATTAGCCGGGCATGGTGGCACATGCCTGTAATCCCAGCCACTCGGGAGGCTGAGGCAGGAGAATCACTAGAACCTGGTAGGCGAAGATTGTGGTGAGCCGAGATCGTGCCATTGCACTCCAGCCAACAAGAGCGAAACTCAGTCTCAAAAAACAAAAAAACAAAAAACAAACAAAACAAAACAAAAAAACAAAAAAAACACAGCTCCGTAGAATGCCTGAAATCTTTTGTGATAGCCTTATCTCAGACAAATCTCTTCCCTTCTCTGGACTCAGTTTCCCCATTTGTCAAATGGAGGGCTGGGCCATGGCTGGAAGGCCCCTCCTGCTCTGGGTTCCTTCCACCCTCTAATGTCATCCTGGAAAGGCTGGCAGCATGTCTTGGGGTGGGAGGCTCAGTGTGTGATCTTTGCAAAGTCATTTTTTATTGGACCATGAGGTCATTGTAACTTGTATCACAGGGCAGTTGTGAAGACCCTAGGAGTTACTGGACATGAATGTCCCTTTCAAACTATCCCAACGGTGACCCAAATTCAGAAAGGCAGGCAGGCAGCCTAAGGCAAAAAGGCAAAGCAAAGAAGCCCAAAGCAGTGCAGGGCACTCACATGAGCGGACCCTCCCTGGCCTGGCACTCTCACCCATGTGCCATCCCTACTCACTTCCTGACAAGCCCCTATTAGGAAGAATGGGTTAGTGGGAGCTTTAATGATTTACCTGACTTAATACCCACGGGCCAGCATCCTGACTCTCCAAAAGCTCATACTGCCAGAATGCCAGCTTTTAGATAAAGGCCAAGGCCCAGGTACAGGTCACCCACGGCCCAGGTAAGTGCAATGCATCACGGGAGTCCAAGGAAGCAAGAAATATTTATGGAGCATCTATGGGGACAGAGACATACATTCTTTTCTGAATTCCTAGACACTGTAATGATGAAAACTGGGCAATTGAGGCAAGCTGGGAGTCAAAACCACATACGCAAACACCTATGCTCAGCCGGGTGCAGTAGCTCATGCCTGTAATCCCAGCACTTTGGGAGGCCGAGGCGGGCAGATCACCTGAGCTCAGGAGTTCGAGACCAGCCTGGGCAACATGGCAAAACCCCGTCTCTACCAAAAGTACAAAAATTTTGCTGGGCATGGTGACGTGCGTCTGTGGTTCCAGCTACTCAAGAGGTTGAGGTGACAGATCACTTGAGCCTGGGAGGTAGAGGTTACAGTAAGCCGAGATCGTGTCATTGCACTCCTGCCTGGGTGACAGAGTGAGACCTCGTCTCAAAAAGGACAAAAAACAAAAAACTATGCTCTCTGCACCACAGAGGGGCTGAGGATGCCGCGGATTTCTGATTTTTCCTTTTCTGGAAGGTAGAGACTGGCCAGAAAAGTGATGAGTTGATGGGCATAGGCAAGGCTAGTTACAAGTTCTTCACGAAGGGTAGGGTGAGACATCTGGGGCAGGGCTCACCCTTGCGTGCTGGTGCTGCCCAGGAGGGATTGTGGGCGAACCCCTGGCTTGGAGGCGAGGTGATTCCATCTGTCCCCTACTTCCTATTTGGTCAAGCTCATTACTATGAGTTACAGAGGAGCACAATGGAACACAGGGAAGTTAGTTAAGTCAGTTCCCATTTCCTGGGAGACAAAGAGGAACATAGCAGAACCAAGGCTTTGGAGCCAGGCACACCTGATTTTCAGATCTTGTGTGAAAGGCAAGCGATACGACCTCTCCAGGCCTCAGTTGAACATCGTGCACAAAAAGGTTGTGCTTGCAGGTCAACTCAGCAGTCTCCAAAGCGAAGGGCTTTATTCCAGAATGTATATGGAATGATCTACACAAGATTTGGAGGGGAAATGACCCCAACTGCCGTCTTGTATCTATTTGTCTTTTGAAATTTCTGTTTTGTGAAAGCATATAATCTGTTAGTATCAAAGTGCACGTGCATGAATTTAAAAATACATATATACCACTGTGAAAGAGGTGTTCCAACATTAATTACTGATGAGGTAGACAGTGGAAAATTTGGAGAGCACTCCATGAAGAGCACCCGTCTGCTACACTATTTAGAAGCAGCTGGCATAAGGAGCCACCTTCGAAGGTAAGCAAACTCTCTCCCTTTTGCCTAAAATTCAAGAAATGCTGTGGTGAAGAGAGACAGTGGAGACAGAAATGAAATTAAATCTGATGGGCCTGGGTTCAAATCCAGTTCAACCACTTACTAGCTCTGTGTGACTTTTTTTTTTTTTTTTTTTTTGAGATGGAGTCTCGCTGTGTCGCCCAGGCTGGAGGGCAGTGGCCGGATCTCAGCTCACTGCAAGCTCTGCCTCCCGGGTTTTTACGCCATTCTCCTGCCTCAGCCTCCCGAGTAGCCGGGACTACAGGCGCCCGCCACCTCGCCCGGCTAGTTTTTTGTATTTTTTAGTAGAGACGGGGTTTCACCGTGTTAGCCAGGATGGTCTCGAACTCCTGACCTCGTGATCCGCCCGTCTCGGCCTCCCAAAGTGCTGGGATTACAGGCTTGAGCCACCGCGCCCGGCAGCTCTGTGTGACTTTAGCAAACTTATTTCCCTTCTCTGAGTTCCAGGCTGGTGAGTAACCAGCAGGGCTATATGGTCCATGACGCTGAAAAGTAGTTTGGCTAAGAACCTGTTGATTTTCTCCTCCACTTTCCTGTCTCCACGTAGAATATTCACTCATTCACTCAACAAATAAATGCCCATGTCTGGCATAGCATGCTGAATAGATAGTTCCTTCCCTAGAGGAAGTGACAAAAGTGATCTCTATCTTTCAGATGGAAAAACTGAGGCCCAGAAGTTGCCTGCAAGAGCCCTGAGATATTTGGACTTCCTTGCCACTAGCTAAAAGAGCTTCTCGCTGAACTTTCGTTTAGTTATATCCCACCCTTATGGCTCACCTAGGATTCTGGGAGCCTTCCCCGGGAACTTCCTCGGGGTCTCACCTTACGCGAGGGCGCAGGAAGGGTGAAGCAAGTCGTCTGGACTCATGGATTCAACAGGTGTGGGGCGGAAGGCCTTTTCCCGCCGAGGGTACGGCCCAGCGTCACCCCTCTCAGTCCCACCGGGACACCTCCACAGCCAGTAGGAAGGGCAGTTCAGAATTCAGTGCTACCCCCGCGTCCCAGCTAAGAAAACAAGGGCCATCCAGATGCCCTCCCAGCTGAGATTGAAAAATCCAAGTATAATAAAGAGGGAGCGTTTCAAAAGAAAAAGGGCACTTGAAAAGATTGTAGACTGGGGAGGAAGGGAGGGTGGAAAGAAACAACGCCCTATACACAGGAGGGGTTCCACAAACATTTGTTGGAAAGAAATCGCTCTGCGGAAGTTAGAAAGATGCCCTGCAGGACAAGCCCGTCTACACATGAAAAAAGAAATCCCATCTAGGCAGTTGTTGGTCCCCAGAGTCCCCATCCCTCATTCTCCAACCCTGTGGTGTGCGCGCCTCCCGCTCGACTTCAGCCTGGGGCTCTTTCCCGGTTCCCGGATCCCCCGTCCCTCCGGCTGCGCTCCCCGCCCGGTCCCGAGGGTAAACCTGCCTCCGCGGAACACATCTCCGCGAGACTGGGCCAAAGCTTTGGGGCCTACACTCCTCGGAAAGGAGAGCCTCCAAGACCGGAGGTTCATCTCAACCCCCGCGTTAGAGCCCGGGCCTGGAGAGAAGTGCCCTCCCCTCGGCCTCGGCACCGCGGGGGACGGGCGGGAGGAGTAGGGTAGGCGGGCGGGACATCTCGCACCAGGCCGCCCACCTCCTGGGGCGCCCGGGTTAGGGGAGCCGGCGGAGAGCGGGGGCGGGTCCTGCCTCCTCCGCGCGCCGGGGCCGGGGCTGGGCCGGGGGCTCGGCCCGCTCAGCCAATGGGCGCCGCGCTCGGGCCCCCTCCCCCGCACCGGGAGGGGCCGACGCTGGGCTACCGCCGCCGAGGTCGTGTGCGACGTGCCGCGCCCGGGCCCTGTGTCCCCAGCACCAGCAGGGCCGCGTGGACGGCGCGGCGCCCCCGGAAAGAAGCCGCGTGCTAGGTGCCGGCGCCAACTACGCACGCGGCGCCCTCCGGCCCGCTAGATCCGGAGCCCATTCCCACTGCGGCGCGCGGCCCGGCCGGGCACTGCGTTCGGGACCCGCATCCAGCCAGGCTCGGAGAGGCGCGCGGCCCGCCCCAGGCGCACAGCGCGGCGGGGCGGCGGGGGAGGCCCTGGCCGGCGGAAGGCGGGCAGGAGTCCGCGCCTTTGTTCCCGGCGGGAGGGCCCGCGGGCGCGCGACTCACCTTGCTGCTGGGCTCCATGGCAGCGCTGTGCTGGTGGCTCTGGCTGCGCCGGGTACGCGGGTGGCGGCGGGCGTGCGAGCGGCGCTCTCCGGCCCAGGCTTGTGCTCTGGTCTGGGGACTCCGACTGCGACTCTGACTCCGACTCCCGTCGCTTGGTCTCCAGCTCCCTGGCGCGCTCACTCGGGGACCCGCGACTAGCTACCGGCACGCTCGCTGGTGCTACCTCTTGCCTCTTGCGGGAGAGCGCGCGGACCGTAGCGTTTATAGGACCCCGGCCATTGGCTGGCGACGCCGGTGTGTCAGGGGTGTGTGGGCAGGACCTCGGGGCGGGGCTTGGGGCCCAGCCTGTCCTGGGTGGTGCTCCGCGGGGAGGGGGTTAGGGGAGGGGCCGGGGCCGGGGCCCCCCAACCACTGCCTCGTTCAGGCTGCCGATCGGCCCTCTCTGTGCGTTGGGACCGCGGAGCGCGTTCGCTGTGTGACTCAGGGCAAGTGTGCGCACCTCTCTGAGTCTCCGCGGCCTTCTCTAGCAAAATGGTGGAGCCGGTACCCGGCTGTAAGGCAAGCTGGGATGCGCGGAGTAGCGGGTGTAAAGCTGGACTGGAGTTCTCCCTCGGCCGCTGGGTGACTTCGGTGCACTAGGGATAGTAACAGTACCACCTCGTGGGGTTATAGAAAGACCAAGTGATTAATATTTGTAAAGTGTTTAGAACAGCGTCTACTGCGTGCAAAGTAGTATTTATTTGTTAGAGAGACTCCAGGAGGTCTTGCCCAGTGATTGACTTTTCCCTTCCCTGTCTCCACCCCCCACGTTCCCGTTTGCGAGCCAAGCCTTGCTTTTGCACCGGCCGGGCTCTGCCTAGAAATGCATACCCGTCTCAAACCTGGGCTTTAAAATCACCTCCTCTGGGACGCCTTCCTCTACTTCTCACAGTTCAGGTGAGTCTATGGTGACCTATAAGTGTGTAAAATATGAAAGGCAGGCTAACTGACTGACGTTAAGGACATGATAGACCTTGGGTTTAAACCAGCTCAACTGTATACTGGCCCGGCCGCGATCCTGGGCGAATTCCTGGCCAATGAGGCTGTTTTCGGTTTTTTTTTTTTCGGTTTTGTTTTTTTTTTTTTTCAGACGGAGTCTCGCTCTGTCGCCCAGGCTGGAGTGCAGTGGCACGATCTCGGCTCACTGCAACCTCCGCCTCCCGGGTTCAAGCAGTTCTCTGCCTCAGCCTCCTGAGTAGCTGGGATTACAGGCGCCTGCTATCACGCCCGGCTAATTTTTTGTATTTTTAGTAGAGACGGGGTTTCACCATTTTGGCCAGGCTGGTCTTGAACTCCTGACCTCGTGATCCACCCACCTCGGCCTCCCAAAGTGCTGGGATTACAGGCGTAAGCCACCGAGCCCGGCCGAGGATGTTTTCTTATGAGTAAATGGAATTCTCACACCAATCTCATTGCTATCATGAGAGGTGCAATTTCCAGATAAGCTCATGAAGTGTTTAGCATGGAAGTTCTCATTTACTGGTTGGTGGTATTGTTGGTTTATTTATTTATTTTGTTAGTAAATAAATAAATGCTGGTCTCGAACTCCTGGGCTCAAGTGATCCTTCCACCTTAGCCTCCGTAGTAGCTGGGAGTGTAGGCATGTGCCACTGCACTGGTAGTGGTATTGTTATCATCTGACTTCACCTTATTTCCTCTAGACCAGTGTCTTGCTTGAGACACAGTGAAGGGAAGGACACCCAGTCCAAAGGTCTGATCAAAATCTTGAGGGTCCCTTTCCTGATGGAGGGAGTCATGGTAGGCTTACTATCTGTTGGAAACCAGGAGGCTGAGCTGACCAGATGACCCCTGGAGTTCTCTGGCAATGTGTCCAGTTCTGGCTGAGGGGCACCTTGGTTGAGTATGGAGCCCTGAAACAGAATGCAGGTGCATTCTGGGCACCCCCCTGCCCAAGGCTTCAATTCCTATGATCTCTCTATGCTCAGCCTGGAAAGCTTGGGGCCACCTCTCTCCTCACCCCTGGACAGAGCCCACTAAGTCCTGCTGACTCCGCTGTCTACACCACCTCATCCTCTTTCCCTCCCCTGCTGTCTGCCAGGGCCTACATCTCCACTGGTCTTTCGTCCTCCAGTCCTGCACCCTGCCACTCTCCTGCTCATCTGTCTGAAATTGTCATGGAGGGAGTAAGGGCCAAGCCTGGCCATCACGGTCCTTCTTCGGGGCACCAGTTTACACACTCAACCTCACCCCTCATACCAGCAACTCACATCCACACCTTTGCTCAGCTTGTCTCCTCTGCCTGGGAATCCCCCCGCCCGCCACCTCAGCATACCAAAAAGCACCATGGGTCCTTCCTCCTCTGGGAAGTTTCCCTGGTTCTCCCAAGTGGAAATCTTTCTCTCCTTTACCATTTGGTGTTTTGTAGGTTGCCACTTGTCTTCTGTCTGCCTTCCCTCAGCCTGTGAGCACCTCGAGGACTAGTTCTGCAGCTGAGGCACGTGGGTGAATGATTGAAGGAGGGAGGGAATGCACGAATGAGTGAGCAGCTAATCTACCTGTCTCGAATGTTCCTTCCACTCTAGTCTGTCCTGCTGATATGTCCAGGCTTTCCTTAAGTACCGTTTGGGTTTTGCTACTTCCCTGCTCCGAGTCTCTCCACAGCTCCTTGTTTCTTAGCACATCCAGTCTACTGTCTATGTCTTTTCTCAGTTGTGGGTTTGCCTCACTCAGCCCATGGGTCACACTTACCAAACAGCCACCTTGTCCTTCTCTGGGCCAGCCCCATGCTGGCCACTTTCCCAGGGACAGAGACATGTGACCCTGTTGTTAGCCTCATGGAGGCCCCAAGCTGGAGGGGGAGCAAGAGGGGAAATGAGCAGCAACAGTACCAAGTCAAGCATAGAGGGTTAAGAATCTGTACAGGAGCAGAACTTGTACCACAGGGGAAGGACAGTGAGTAGAGAGAGCATCTGGGAAGGGGGAGGTCATGCTAAGCAGAGTTTGGAAGGCTGAATAGGAGTTCACCAGATGGATCCAGGGTAGGCCATTCTCAGCAGAGGGAAGAGCATGTGCAAAGGCAGCAGACTGCCAGAATGATTACCTAGGGGCCTTAAGAATATCTGGGCTGTTCTTAGAGATTGATGATGGAGCCCCAGATCTGGACTCTGGAGTCCCAGCTCTGCTATTTACTTGCAGACATTGATGGGCAAACAATGGCTTCTCTTCTCTGAGCCCGAAGACCCACATCTGTAAAATAGATATAATAAACCCTTCCTGGGTAGGCCTGAAGGAAAGTGGATGTTTATAAAGGCTTAGCTACATAAACTGTACTCGTTCTTGACTTGAGAAATTCAGTCAAATCCCCATCCCATGGTAGGGTGGTACTTGAGGAACAAGCAAAGTGGCCAGAAGAAAAGCTTTTCCTTCACCCACTCCACCCCATCTGCCCACACACAGACCCCATTACCCTCTCTGTGTTCCTCTCTATGAATGTTTTATGACCCCTGGAGGCTACTGGTCAGAAGCAAATTCATCAGAAGCTACTGACTAGATTCTCAGGTGGACTGGTTTGTTTTTTGGGTGGCTGAGTCCTTGGAAGCAGAATTTAACTCCAACTAGGGAATAAGCCCTAGAGAAGCCCCCAGGAAATAGCATCTGAGCAGAGAAGGTTCGGGTGCAGGGGGAAAGGGGAGCAGGAGGGGCAGCTAAGTAACCCCTGTGGCTGGGGGATGGGGGCTCAGGGAGGAGAAGAGACTGAAGGAATCACAGAGACTGAAGGTGGAATCACAGAGGCTCCCAAATGTCAGGTTATAGGAGTTAGGGCTTTATGCAGTGGGTAGTGTGGAGCCATGGAGAGTTATTGAGCAGGGGAGGGACCTGAGGAAACCTCAGTGTCCCCACAGGCCTACCCTACCTGAGGCACTAAAGGGGGTGTGAGGAGGCTGTAGAGCCCCAGCATTCAGCTTGAATGACCTGGTGCCCCTTCCCTAGTCTGCGCCCACACTGACAGCTTTGTTCCCTGGAGGCTGTCTTTAGTCCTGGACGGAACTCGACCTCTTCTGGGTCCGATTCTAAGCAGTTCCAGCCCCAGCTAGTCTGGAGGAAAAGAGCTGTCTGGGACTGGCTAGCAGGGAGGTGTCAGGTGCCAGGCGGATGCTGGAGCCTAGTGCGTGCCTCAGAGCACGCAAGTGGGTGGGGGAGGGGTGGTGGTGGTGGTGGTGGCAGGGCCATGCAGGGCGGGTCTTAGCAGCTCCAGAGTTAGGAGTGAGTAAGGCGGGCTGGGAAAAGACTCTGTTGCCTTTAAAGGCAAGCGCCCCTGGCAGCCAGGAGGAAAGGTTTTGCTGAGTCAGCTGCAACTGGTATAAGGGGGGATAGCAGGGGCTGGGACGGAAGTGCCCCTAATCCGAAGGATGTTTTGCAATTCAAATCCTCCTGTATTGCAGGTAAACACAGTGTTGGATTCCAGGAAGGCCTGATGGGCCAGGCACGACAGTTTTGTGTGTTTAATATTTTCATTCTGATTTGCATTCCTGTTTGAACCACCTGCTCCCAGAAAGCTTTTCGGCATCCCTTCTTTATCTTCTGTATGCCCCTTCTTGACCCTCTGCAAATGGTCTTATCAGGGCCACCACCTGCTCGCTGATGCTGGAGGAATTGAAGGGATGTATTCCCCTCCCTTCTCTCTTGAGTACCAGACTTTTCTGTCCAGCTGCCTCCAGCACAGCCCTCTGGATGTCCCACAGGTCCCTCACACTCACCATGCTCAAACCTGAACTCATTATTTTTGCGCATCCCTTCCCGTCCCCACCCTAGAGATGGCTGCTCTAGCCACCAAATTGCCCTAGCTAGAGATCTGGTATCTTTCCTGACCCCTCTCTGTCTCCCTCATTCCCCATATCCAGTCAATCCCGTGGACTCTGCCTGCCTTCTTCATGCAGACAGTCCCTCCTACAGCACAGGCTAGGACCACTGTTCATTCATCCTTCTCCCTGCCACCACACTGGTCTCTTTAAAATGCATAGCTGACCACATCACTGCTTTGTTCAGACATCTTTCCATGGCACTCAATGATGTGGCTGAATCTCATAGACATCATATTGAGTGACAGCAGCTGTGCAAAAGTGTGATTTCATATGTATAAAGTTTAAAAACAGGCAAAACTTATCTCTGGGGTAACAGCACTTACCCTTGGAAGGGAGGGTCGTGACTCTGGGGGCGGGTGCTGGTAATCAGGGTGAGGCAGGTGGAGACCAGATCAGCAGTACTGGTTTTTTTTATTTCGCCTCGAGCTTCAATATGACTCAGCACAGCATGTTACTAATCCTGTTTTTATTTAAAATTTTGATATTTTGTCATCATGGATTTTTTGCATTAATTCTGGTTTTTCAAAAATACTGCATTAAAAATATGATTTATCCTGATGACAGAGTCTGCCGTCCCCCTCCACCCCTGCTTAAATTTTATAGGGGAGGTGAGTGCCTTTCTTGTCACACCCTGTTTCTGACTGTGTTAGTAATGTTGTGTCCTCATCAGGGTGCTGGTTGCGGGTGTGTTTAGTTTGTGAAAGTGCATTGAGCTGTGTACATTTCTGATTTTCGTACTCTTCTGTATGCATATTTTGCTTCAATTAATTTTTTCTAACTTAAAATATTTCCATGATTCCAAGGGAGTGTCTCCATCTGCTTCTTCCAGTGTCCCCAGCACCAAAAACAGCACCTGGCTCACACTGGGTCTCATACATTTTTGTTGAATGAAGGAATACAATATTTCAGTTAATTTAATTCCAACAGCAACTCTACGAAATGAGTATTTTTCTATTTTCTTTTTCTTTTTTTTTTTTTGAGATGGAGTCTCACTGTCATCAGGCTGGAGTGCAGTGGCACGATCTCAGCCTACTGTAACCTCCAACTCCCAGGTTCAACAGATTCTTCTGCCTCAGCCTCCCGAGTAGCTGGGATTACAGGTGCGCACCACCACACCCAGCTAAATTTTGTATTTTTAGTAGAGACGGGGTTTCATCATGTTGGTTAGGCTGGTCTCGAACTCCTGACCTCATGATCTGCCCACCTCGGCCTCCCAAAGTGCTGGGATTATAGGCGTGAGCCACTGCACCTGGCCTTTTTCTCTCTGTTTTCTAAAGGAGAAAACCAAGGCTCAGGGAAGTAATTTGCCCAAAATCACACAGGTAGTAAATGTGAGTGCCAGCACCTGGATTGAAAAAATAAACGGAGCCAGGTGTGGTGGTGCATGCCTATAGTCCCAGCTACTCAAGAGGCTGAGGCAGGAGGATTGCTTGAGCTCAGAAGTTCAAGTCTGGCCTGGGCAACAAGGTGAGATTCCCCCCCATTTCTAAAAATAAATAAGTAGGCCGGGTGCAGTGGCTCACACCTGTAATCCCAGCACTTTGGGAGGCCGAGGCGGGCAGATCATGAGGTCAGGAGTTCAAGACCAGCCTAACCAACATGATGAAACCCCGTCTTTCCTAAAAATACAAAAATTAGCCTGGCATGGTGGCAGGCGCCTGTAATATCCAGTTACTCAGGATGCTGAGGCAGGAGAATCGCTTGAACCCAGGTGACAGAGGTTGCAGTGAGTTGAGATCGCACCACTGCACTCCAGCCTGGGCAACAGAGCAAGACTCCGTCTCAAAAAAAAAAAATTAAAAATTAAAAAATAATAATAAATGGATGACTTGACTCTAGAGAAACGTGTTAAATCAAATACTGCC
This sequence comes from Macaca nemestrina, assembly GCF_043159975.1. Lineage (NCBI taxonomy): Eukaryota > Metazoa > Chordata > Mammalia > Primates > Cercopithecidae > Macaca > Macaca nemestrina. Next base: position 190,841,542 of record NC_092125.1, on the reverse strand, counting down.
AGATTATCTGTCTTTAAAGAAAGCAACAAAAACAACAGAAACTCCAACCGCCACTGCCTGCTCTGACCCAGCACCAGTACAAGCAATTTGCTTTGCCTGGCTCTTATCGCTTAGATTACAATTATTTGAGCCTTATCTGCCTCTGAGATAATGACCTCCTCTAGGGCTGGGGCTCAGGTATTCCTGTCTTCCCTCTGTCCAGCAAGTTATTTGGCACAAGAAAGAAGCTATAAATGTTTAATAAATGAATGAATCAAAGAATGAATGAAGGAGGAGGCTGACAGTGGTATGTGGTGGGCGGACCACAGGTTTTGGAAACAGACCTGCTAACTATATGTCTTTGAGCATGTTACCTCACCTGAATCTCAGTTTCCCCAACTGTAAGATGGGGCTAATAGCAGTACTCACCTCTAAGAATTATTGTGAATATGAAGTAAGGAAACGTGTATCAGGTGACTGTCCTACAGTAAGTACTTGAAATGTGGTAACTATTATTATTTCCATTTTTTTACATTCTCAAAGCCTGATTTTCTTCAGGGTTACAGGGATCTGCCCCTCTCGATTTCCACGTATTGTTTTCTGGAGGTCTGGTCTGTGAGGTTGGAAGAAGAGACCTGATGGTGCTTCCCCCAGTAGCTTTCTTCCCCGTGGGGTGGGCAGAACTCTGGAACAGTCCAGACATCTGGCTTCATGGCCCAGCTCCACCTTGCAATTGGTGAGTTGCTTATTACCAGTGAGCCTCAGTTTTCTCTCTGTAAAATAAGGCCCAGAATAATCTGTGGTTTTTTTGTTTTTGTTTTTGTTTTTTTGAGATGGAGTCTCACTCTTTTTGCCCAGGCTGGAGTGCAGTGGCACAATCTCGGCTCACTGAAACCTCTGTCTCCCGGGTTCAAGCGATTCTCCTGCCTCAGCTTCCTGAGTAGCTGGGATTACAGGTGCCTGCCACCACGCCCACCTACTTTTTTTGTATTTTTAGTAGAGACGGGGTTTTACCACGTTTGGCCAGGCTGGTCTTGAACTCCTGACCTCAAGTGATCCACCCGCCTCGGTCTCCCAAAGTGCTGGGATTACAGGCGTGAGCCACCGCGCCTGGCCCTCTTTTTTTTTTTTTTAAGACCCGGAATAATGTTGACCTTGGAGATCTCTGGGGAGGATTCAATGGCTTGGCCCTGGGCCTAGTGCACAGTAAGCCCTCCACAAGTATTGAGTCTGAGGAATTAACCTGGCACCCTGAGGCTGGGGGAACAGCAAGGAGACCAGAGGGACCCTGAGAAGCCCAAGGACTGATGGGAAAAACAAATAGCCTGGCATAGTTTTGTTTTATTCTTAGAATCATATTTCTCCAGAGAAGTGGAATGACAATGCCTTTCATGCCGATATAACTTTTTCTTTCTTTTTTTTTCCTTTTACAGATAGGGTCTGGCTATGTTGCCCAGGCTGGCCTCAAACTCCTGAGCTCAATCAATACTCCTGCCTCAGCCTCCCAAGTAGCTGGGACAACAGGCCAGCACCACTGTACCTGGCTTTGATGTAACTTTGTAACTCTGCAAAACTCCTTCCCACATGTCTTTCCTTGGGTCCTCCCCACACCTTATGCTGCAGGCAAGACTAGAATTATTCATGTATCCACAGTTGTGGAAACTGAGGCACAAAGAAATTAAGCCACTTGCTTGAGATCACAGTGAAGGAAGAATTTGGAAGCAAATTGAAGATGTAAAACCTGGGCCTCCTGACTTCTAGATACCACCATGCGGCAATTTGGATCTGAAAGAAAGCACACAGCTTACGCCCGGACAGAGCAGCCGGTGTCTAGCTGTGCCCACTTGCCCCACCCAGCCCCCACCTGTGTGCCACCTGGCAGTCATATGCACATTCATTACAGGGGAGCTGGCTGACTCACACATTATACTGGGGCTGACTCATGCTTTGCAAGAGGGAGAGTGAGAATCAGTTGGCCACAGGAGCCCCCGCTTTCCACATCGAGGCTTGAGATTCATGCCTCAAATCCACGGCAGTTTAGTTCTTTAAAAAGGGAAAGCACTGTGAGCTGGCTGGAGCTGGGGATCTCTGGACTCAGAGAAGAGTGGTTTGGTTCAACTCTGGGCTCTGTTACAAGTTGACTGGGTGACTTCAGGCAAGTCATTGTCCCTCAGTCTCTTCGGCTTTGTAACAAAGGGGTTGCAACAGATAAGTGCCAAGACTTTTCAAGCATCTGAAAGACTGTTCTTGCTCTGGTTTGAGAAACCTCGTCATAATCATGTTGTATGTGTTGCTAATTCACTATGTGCCAGGTAAGTGATTGGTATGGGGTTATTAATATCTCATTTAATTCTCATAATGAATTCTAGATTTACTATTTTTTGTCCTATTTCTCAAAGGAGGAAACTGAAGCACAGTTTCAGAGTGATTTTCCCAAGGTGGAGCAGGTCAGCAAGTGGCCGAGCTAAGAATTAAACCTGGTTTGTCCCCAGACTTTGCATAAAATCTAGTCTAAGGGCGTGGTGACTCATGCCTTTAATCCCAGCACTTTGGGAGGCTGCGGCGGGTGGATCACGAGGTCAGGAGTTGGAGACCAGCCTGGCCAACATGGTGAAACCTCGTGTCTACTAAAAATACAAAAATTAGCTGGGCGTGGTGGCAGGTGCCTGTAATCCCAGCTACTCAGGAGACTAAGTCAGGAGAATTGCTTGAACCCGGGAGGCAAAGGTTGCAGTGAGCTGAGATCGTGCCACTGCACTCCAGCCTGGGTGACAGAGCAAGACTCCATCCCAGGAAAAAAAAAAAAAAAAATCTGCTCTACACCTTTATGCTATTAGACCTCAATTTCCTCACTTAAAAAAATTAAACTACATGACATAAAATTTACCATTTTACCTATTTTAAGATTACAGTTGAGTGTCATTGAGTACATTCACACTGTTGTGCAACCATTGCCATCATCCATCTGCAGAATTTTTTCATCTTCTGAACCCACTAAATAATAATTTCCCATTCCCTGTTACCCCTAATCCCTGGCAACCCCCGTTCTACTTTCTCTGTGAATTTGACTACTCTAGGTATCTCATTTAAAGTTTCCTCATCTTTAAAACTACGATAATAAAGATCAAGTGTTATTCGATCCTTCTCCCAGTGGCATGGTTGGCTCAAACTTGAATGTAAGTCACAGTTCTTCTATTCACCTACCCCTCAGGCAGGTTGCTTAACCCCTTTGCCTCCCTCATTTCCATGCCCCTAAAGTTGGGCTGGTGGACCCTGTTGGGACGATCACAGGAGACAATGGGGATGAAGGTACTTGGAAAACCCAATGCCACTTCTAGAACGTGTTATACCGTCTTCCTGGCGGGCTGGAACGCTGGCTTAGATTTATAGTTGTGACAGCTGGGTAGGCTTTAGAATTGCACATTACAACCTGGCCAGTGCCCAACCCGACATTTGGGGCTGAGGCTGGGAGGTAGAAAGCACATCATGGAGGGCTTTGACTGCTTGGCTATAGAGCCCTCCCCTCAAGGAGCTTACATTCCAGCCTGTGCACCTGGTATTGTAAAGTGACTGGTATAGTCTTTACTTACAGAGAGTGCTCAGGCAGCAGTCTGTCCTGCGTGGTTCTTTTAACTGGTTCCCAGAGGCCTGGTCTTGTGGCTGAGAGTCCTATCTTCCCTATTTCCTTGAAGTAGTGATTGTTAGGATATTTTGGTTGCAAGCATCAATGCATTTAAGCCAGCTGTCACCAAAAAGGGAGTTTTTGTTTGTTTGTTTTTGAGACGGAGTTTCGCGCTTGTCACCCAGGCCGGCGTGCAATGATGTGATCTTGGCTCACTGCAGCCTCTGCCTCCCAGGTTCAAGCAATTCTCCTGTCTCAGCCTGGGCAACAGAGTGAGACTCCGTCTCAAAAACAAACAAAAATGTTGTTGAAATCCGGGCATGGTAGCGGCTTACGCCTATAATCTTAGCACTTTGGGAGACCGAGCAGGCAGAGCACTTGAGCCTGAGTTTGAGACTAGCCTGGGCAACGTGGCAAGACCCCATCTTTACAAAAAATGCAAAAATAAACTGGGCGTGATGATGCGTGTCTGTAGTCCTGGCTACTCAGGAGGCTGAGGTGGGAGGATCCCTTGAGTCTGGGAAGGGGAGGTTGCAGTGAGCTGAGATTGCTCCACTGCACTCCAGCCTGGGTGTCAGAGCAAGACCCTGTCTCAAAACAAAACCACAAAAATGTTGTTGAACGGAGACTCTACATTCATTGACATGGTAAGAAAGTCAAAAAGTATTTTTGAAGGGAAAAAAACAGGTTGCAGAGCAATATGTTTATCACATTTTTAAAAGTAAATATGCATAGGTAATATATTTGGACTTCTGTAGATATATGCTAAATGTTAAATGAACTATGGAGAGTAGAATTAGGGGTAATTATTATTTTCTTTTTTGTAATATCTGCATTTTTCTGCAATGAATAGGTATCAGTTAAGTAATAATAAAACAGTTCCGCTAGGCACAGTGGCTGACGCCTGTAATCCCAGCACTTTGGGAGGCTGAGGCAGGTGGATCACCTGAGGTCAGGAGTTTGAGAACAGTCTGACCTACATGGAGAAACCCCATCTCTACTAAAAATACAAAATTAGCTGGGCGTGGTGGCTCATGCCTGTAATACCAGCTACTAGGGAGGCTGAGTCAGGAGATTCGCTTGAACCTGGGAGGTGGAGGGTTCAGTGAGCCGAGATTGTGCCATTGCACTCCAGCCTGGGCAACAAGAGTGAAACTCTGTCTCAAAAAAAATAAAGAAAATAACAATAATAATAATAAAACAATTCCTACCTCCCAGGGCTACAGAGTGTGTTAACTAAGACATGTATTCACTTATTCCATAAATACTTATTAAGTACCTAGTACGTGATGGTATTTGTGGAAGCTGCACAATGACTGGCCAGTGGTGGAGGCTCAGTAAGTTGGAGTCACTTAAAGCTCTGCCTTCCAGGTGTGCACAACTAAGCTGAATGCTCCACACAGGTGCTTCTGCTCTTGTGGTCTGTGTGCATTCTGAAAATCTAGGAACGCAAACAAGGTGCCACAGCTATCTATTGCTGTAGATTAACCATGTCAAGCTGGGTGCAGTGGCTCATGCTTGTAATCCCAGCACTTTGGGAGATCGAGACAGGTGGATCACCTGAGACCAGGAGTTCAAGACCAGCCTGGCCAACACAGCGAAACCCTGTCTCTACTAAAAATACAAAAAGGGGCCCGCTCAGTGGCTTACGCCTATAATCCCAGCACTTTGGGAGGCTGAGGCGGGCATATCACGAAGTCAAGAGATCGAGACCATCCTTGCCAACGTGGTGAAACCCCATCTTTACTAAAAATACGAAAAGTAGCTGGGCATAGTGGCACATGCCTGTAGTCCCAGCTACTCGGGAGGCTGAGGCAGGAGAATCACTTGAACCCAGGAGGTGGAGGTTGCAGTGAGCTGAGATAGTGCCACCACACTCCAGCCTGGGCGACAGAGTGAGACTCTATCTCAAAAAAAAAAAAACAAAGAAAAGAAAAAAGAAAAAAAGAGTACCATCTGAAAACTTAGTGGCTTTAAACAGCAACAGCTTATTATTTCTCATGATTTTGTGGATTGACTGGTCAATTCTGTCCCACATGATGGCAGCTGGGGTGACTCATGCAGTGGCATTCAGCTGGACACATGACTGGGCCATTCTCTCCATATGGTGTCGCATCCTCCTCTGTCTCCTGAAGGATAGCCTGGACTTCCTTATAGCATGGTAGCTGGGTTCCAATGGGGACTGTTCCAAGGGGACAATCCTCAATGTGGAAAAGCTTATCCAGCCAGGTTATATCAATGCAAATCATTCTGGATTTAAGTTGCTTTGTCTCTTGATCTCTCATGAACATTCCTGTGTGAGTAAATATTCTTCCCAATGTGATTTTCTTCTTGTTGTTAAAGACAGGCTCTGGTTCTGTTGCCCAGGCTAGAGTGCAGTGGCATAACCATAGTATAATCATAGCTCACTGCAGCCTTGAATTCCAGGGCTCGAACAATCCTTCTGCCTCAGCCTCCCACATAGCTGGGACTACAGGTGCACACTACCATGCCCAGCTAATTTTTTTTTTTTTTTTTTAAGAGATAGAGTCCTGTTGTATTGCCTAGGCTGGTCTCCAACTCCTGGGCTCAAGTGATCCTTTCACCTCAGCCTCCCTAGTAGCTGGGACCACAGGCATGTGCCAACACACTAAATTAAAAAAATTTTTTTTGAGAGATGGGATCTCGCTGTGTTGCCCAGGCTGGTCTCAAATTCCTGGACTGAAGTGATCCACCTTCCTCAGCCTCCCAAAGTCCTGGGATTACAGGTGTGAGCCACTGCACCCTGCCCCCAACATGATTTTTTTTTTTTTTTTTTGAGACAGAGTTTCGCTCTTGTTGCCCAGGCTGGAGTGCAACGGTGCGATCTTGGCTCACCAAAACCTCCGCCTTCCGGGTTCAAGCGATTCTCCTGCCTCAGCCTCCCGAGTAGCTGGGATTACAGGCATGCGCTGCCACACCTGGCTAATTTTGTATTTTTAGTAGAGACAGGGTTTCTCCATGTTGGTCAGGCTGATCTGCCTGCTTTGGCCTCCCAAAGTGCGGGGATTACAGGTGTGAGCCACCGTGCCCAGCCCCAACATGATTTTGAATGGTTGACTGATAGCCCATCATTGAATGAAGCAGTTTCATCTTGATGAATAATTCGGCAGTTTTCATTTGGGGGCAGTTATGAACGACTCTGTGAAGGACAACTTTGTGTCAAGAACCCAGTACATATCACTGTAGGAGAAGGATTACAGGGCCGAAGAACAGGTGAATTTTTAAAGCTTTGCCAAATTGCCCTTCAGAAAAAAATGGTACATTTTGCACTTCTATCAGCTGTAAAGAGACCTGCTTTTTCGAAATCCTCCGGTCGATACTGGGTGTGGTTTGTCTTTTCAGTCTTTGTCAATTGGATCAGTGAAAAATGGTGTTTTATCATTGTCTTCAAAAGAGAGGATTAGAAGTAAGTTACCCAGAGCCAGATGCTTGAGAAGAGAATTCTTGTCTTTTACTCTGAGGTAGCCCGAATAAATCAGCAGGGTTGAGGCCAGGGCAATGCAAAGTGTCCCTCTGCACAATGTCAGGCTATTAAATGCACAGTGTCCCTCTGCCCGCTGACTCAGGCTGTAAAATTGGAGCATGGTGCTGACAAGAGTGCTCATGGCTGTGGGGATGAGGTCACTGTGTCCTCACTGTGCGGTCGACTGGGACAAGCCCATTGCTTTCCTGTCCCGTGTCTGTGGGCCTTCTGGCAGACAACAGGGCTCACGGCCTCACCCTCCACGCTCGTGTTGGCTTTCACCTTGTTCCCTCTGACCCACTCTGGAGGACCTGGTGCTGCATCTGGGCCAGGCTGGCTGTAACTTAATAAGAATTGTAAAAAGGGGCGTGTAAAACAGGACCCTGAGATTGGTCTTTGTTTTTGAGCAACCAAAGCCATACCCCATAGTGTCAGAAGTTTTAAAACTGGGGGAGGCTTCTTGTGTGGAGGCAGAGTCCTGGACTCAGAGCCGACCCTGCTTCGTCCTAGCTGTGGAGCAAGTAAGGGAGCTTTTCCGAACCTCAATTTCTTCATCTCGAAAATGAGGGTAATGGTGATTTAAGGACTATTATCTTCTTCCTCTGTGCCTGATGCTTGTGATTCTCACAGGAACCCTCAAAGGCTGAGTATCCCACCCAGTTTACAGATGAAGCAAAGTGAGGCCCAGAGAAGGGAAATTGCTTGCCCAAGATCACCCAGCAAGTAAGACACAGAGCTGGAGATGAGCTCAGGTCAGCACGGAAGCACGCAAACTCCTTCTGCAGGCTTTGTAAAGGACTGATGAGAAAAGCAGATGGTTGAGAGCTCTACAACTTCTGTGAGGTAAAGAATATCTGCAGGGCTGGACACGGCGGCTCTTACCTGTAATCTTAGCACTTTGGGAGGCCAGAGTGGGTGGATTGCTTGAGTCCAGGAGTTTGACACCAGCCTGGGCAACATAGTGAAACTCTGTCTCTCTAAAAAAAAAATTAGCCAAGTGTGGTGGCGTGTGCTTGTAGTCCCAGTTACTTTGGAGGCTGAAGCGGAAGGATCCCTTGTACCCAGGAGACAGAGGTTGCAGTGAGCTGAGATTGCACCACTGTACTTCAGCTTGGGTGACATTTTTTTTTAAAAAAGGATATCTGTGATTACAAGATTACAATGCAATTTTGAAAGCCAGCTGTTGCCCAGCTGGACAGCTAGAGTTATTCTCAGTGGTGGGATGGCTGAACTGAGGGCCCACTGTGGAGAGCTGGTTTCCCACTGGAGTTCTCTGAAAAGGTGCCTGATTTCACAGCTCTGATTCTACAGAGGGAGGCCGGGCCCTTCACATAATTGCTACCATTTATTTATGGAACTATTCCTCTGTGCGCGATGCCCTTTATATGTGTACAGTCTGTGCTGCAGTCAATTCTTATAGTGATTCTATGCAGAATGTACTTTAGAGGGGACTGCTGGGGCGCAGGGTGGGTAGGTAACTTGCCAGCTTGGTGGGGTTGGGTCTCCAGCTGGTTGGGACCCCACCCTCCTGTCATGGCCCAGAAGTGAGGCATTCGGGGCTGGACCACCAGCGTTTATGAAGCTTTGTGCTCCATTATCCCATCAGAACGTCTTCTTGGCCCTGGCAGGCAGCCAGGGCAGGGCCATTCTCCACTTTGCTGACAAAGAATCCCAGGGAGGGGAAGAGGGTGCTACCCCCACACCCCCATTGCCTCTGCCTGCTTAGTCCAGAATGCGGAATAGAGAAGTAATGGGAGAAGCTCCCAACTGTTGCTGGATCTCTGCCTTCCAGGGAAGCTGTGACCTCAGTAAGGGCAGGGTGTGCCTTTCCAGGGAACTCGAGGTGGGGCAGGATGGGTAGGCAGTGAGATCAGAGGGAAGTCCATGTTGGGAAGATAGGAAGGCAGGTCTCTGGGGGTTTGTGGAATAGAGGAAGGGAACATCATAGAACAGGCCAGGAATAGGAGCTTGACCTGGAGATTACTTTGCAGCAGGTTTAAACAGGGGCCATGTGGGAGAGTGGAGCCATGGGGTCAGAGGTTACTGCATGCAAATTATGACTCTGCCCCTTATGAGAATGGTGAGTTTGGAAAAATGATTTCCCTGGGCCTCAGGGTCTTCATGTATATAAGGGCCGAAGCCCAGTGGGTAACTGGAGCACTGCCTGGGTTAGATCCTGGCTCCACCACTTACCAGTGTGACCAAGGGCGAATGAATTCACCTCTCTGGGCATCAGTGTCCTTGTCTGTAAAATGGACTTGATAATAATGAAACCTACCCCTCACAGGGCTGTGGTGAGGATGAAGGGGTCTGGCAGCACATAGAGAATTCTTAGAGCAGCCTTTTTTCCTGCAGAGTCTTTGTTGCTATCATCATCATCCTTATCCTCATCCTCATCATCATCTACCTCCAAGGATTCTTGGGAGGCTTAAACAAGGCAGGTTGCACAAATTGTCTGGCACAGACATCATTAAATAATAACAGGGCGGAGTGATGGGTGCTGTGATACAGGGAGGTGCTGGGAGAGACACAGGAAAGAGAAAAGACTTCTGTCTGGCTGGGTGGAAGAAGGGTGTGGAAGGTATGGAAGCCAAGGGAAAACTTCCCCTTTGCCCTCTGAAGGTTCACTGAAAAGTCAGCTGACAAAAGGCAGATTAATAGAAGATTAATAGAAGAAATGGCATGCAAATTTATTAATGTGCACACAGGGAGAACCACAGAGTGGTTAATTACTCCTCACCCTGCAATGGGGTGCAGAAGCTTATATGCCATCTTGAGGTTACAGAAAGAATGGGGGCTTGGGGCCTGAGCACGGTGGCTCATGCCTGTATTCCCACCACTTTGGGACACCAAGTTGGGTGGATCACCTGAGGACAGGAGTTTGAGACCACCCTGACCAACATGAAACCCCGTCTCTACTAAAAATACAAAAAATTAGCAGTGCGTTGTGGTGTGCACCTGCAATCCCAGCTACTCGGGAGGCTGAGGCAGGAGAATCGCTTGAACCAAGGAGGTGGAGGTTACAGTGAGCCGAGATCGCACCACTGCATTCTAACCTGGGAAACAAGAGTGAAACTCCATCTCAAAAAAAAAAAGAGGCCGGGCACAGTGTCTTATGCCTGTAATCCCAGCACTTTGGGAGGCCGAGGCGGGTGCATCACCTGAGGTCAGGAGTTCGAGACCAACCTGGCCAACATAAAGAAACCCTATCTCTACTAAAAGTACAAAAAATTAGCCCCACATAGTGGCAGGCAGGTGCCTGTAATCCCAGTTACTTGGGATGACTGAGGCAGGAGAATCACTTGAACCAGGGAGGGTGAGGTTGCATGAGCTGAGATCGCGCCACTGCACTCCAGCCTAGGCAACAAGAGCAAAACTCCATCGAAAGAAAGAGAGAAAGAGAGAAAGAAAGACAAGAAAGAAAAGAAAGAGGGCTCAGATCCTGGCAAAACAGTTTATGAAAGAGGGAGAAGAGGAGGCCTCCCTCAAGGAGGCCTCAGGTGGGACTCAAGAATCTTCACATTTTTCCTTCAACTTTTATTTTAAGTTCAGGGGTACATGTGCAGGATGTGCAGGTTTGTTACATAGGTAAACGTGTGCCATGATGATTTGCTGCACTGATCATTCCATCACCTAGGTATTAAACCCAGCATCCATTAGCTATTCTTCCTGATGCTTTCTCTCCCCCCATCCCACCCCCAATAGGCCCCAGTGTGTGTTGTTCCCCTCTGCATCCATGTGTCCATGTGTTTTCATCATTCAGATTGTAAATGGGCACCTGAAGTGTTTGGTTTTCTGTTCCTGCATTAGTTTGCTGAGGATAATGGCTTCCGACTCCATCCATGTCCCCGCAAAGGACATTATCTTGTTCCTTTTTATGGCTGTATAGTATTCCATAGCGTATATGTACCACATTTTCTTTATCCACTGTATCACAGATGGGCATTTAGATTGAAGAATCTTCACTTTTTAAAGCTTCTCAGGAAATTCTGATGCCCACCCAGAATTGGGAACCCCTGCCATGGAAGAGGGTGGGGGATATATTTAAACAGGAATAGGGTCCATTGAGATGCCCACCCCAGACCTCCAAGATTAGGGCAGAGAGCTTGAGAAGGTGGGAAGTGGGTGTAGGAGACTCTGACCCCCAGCCTTCCACCCCTCTCCAAAGCAGTCCCTCACTCTGATGGCCACATTTACCACCAGGATCGGCCTCTGGAAGTGCCTCTTCCCTATAGCCCTCTGGCTCCAGCAAGGACAGACGGCCTTCCCTCCTTCCTTCCTTCTTCCCAACAGTTTTTGAGCTCCTCTGCCATGTGCTAGGCATGCTGTTGGGTCCTGAAAGTGAATAAAATAGGTAGTTTCTCCCCCCAACCTCCTGACCCAAAGTTTGGGTGATTCCTGCTCTTTTGGCTCAGCTAAGCGTGAAGTGCTGTGTCATCAGGAATGTGGCTAAGCACAAGAGACCTGGGACAGGAGTCCACCCTGGGGGATCAAGTGGTGGCCGCAGGGCTCAGTGATCCAGCCTCCAGGCCCTGTGGCTTCCTGGTTCCCCCTTCTCACAGGCCCAGTCTCTTGTCCTGGCTCTGGCCTTGCGGGCCAAACTCCCAGGCCCTGCCCTCGATACCCCCTACCAGGAGGGTTCTGGTGCCTGGAGTAGGAGTGAGCTGTGCAGCCGCCTTCCCACCCTCATCTTACACAGAAGAAAACAGCATTGGGTAAGGTCTGAGCAACTCTTCCCAGGGGCAGGGTTAAGAATCATTTCCTCACAGGGGTAGCAGAAACAACAAACACAAGGAAATGACAGGGATGCCGAGGATTTCAGAGCACACAGCTCCGGTCCAGGATGGACTCCCACAGAGAGATGGGGGGAACACTCCCGGGGCAGCTTCCTCACCTCCCTCTTGGAGTCGGTTCTTGTGTCTTCATGCTGCGTTCTGTTGTTTCCTTTCATCAGGATCCCTTGCCCACTCCAACCCCACCCACACCATCAAGGATGTCACCGTTTCACTCGCTCATTGCCATTCATTTACTTCTTCCTTTCTCATTCAACACATAGGTGCCATGTGCCAGGCACAGGATAAAGCCATAGGCAATATACAGCCTCACATGGCATTCCCAGTTGGATGGGGTCACCAACACAACCAGATAGCTCTAATACAACATGATAATTGCCACTGTGGAGTTGTGCATAAGGTGTTATAAAACCGAGGAGTAACCCAGGCAAGGTTGATTCTTGAAGAATGCATAGAAATTCATGGAGCACATACCAAGCAGTGAGAATAGCAAATGCAAAGGCACGAAGTTTGTGATGGCTACAGCGTGGCAGGTTCAGGGGAGCAGAGGGAGTGGAGGCTGGGAGAAGAGCAGGGGCATCCATGAAGGGCCTGGAAAGCTGGGCTGAGGAACTAGAACTTTCTGCCTTAAGCAGGGAGCAGTCATTGGAGGATTTTAGAGAGAGAAGGGACATGGTCAGATCTGCCTCTTTTTTTTTGAGATGGAGTCTCACCCTGTTGCCCAGGCTGGAGTGCAATGGCACGATCTTGGCTCACTGCAACCTCCACCTCCCGGGTTCAAGCGATTCTCCTGCCTCCCAAGTAGCTGGGATTACAGGTGCCTGCCACCACACCTGGCTCATTTTTTGTATCTTTAGTAGAGACGGGTTTTACCATGTTGGCCAGGCTGGTCTCCAACTCCTGACCTTGTGATCTGCCCGCCTCGGCCTCCCAAAGTGCTGGGATTACAGGCATGAGCCACCACGCCCAGCCAGATCTGCCTCTTAGAACAATGCTATGGAAGTTGGTTTTGGGGAATGGGTGGAAGGGGGAGAGGTCAGGCAGAGTGTTCAATAAAGAGGATCAGACACAGGCCAGGTAGGAGAAGCCGATGCCTAGCCTAGGACAGGGCAGTTGGCTCAGCAAGTGTGAGCACTTCTCAGCGTAAGAGCTGAGGTGGGAGAGGGGCAGATAGGCTGTGGAGCTGGCCACACTGAAGGCAGCTGTGTGTTTCCAGGGCTCAGGACCAAAGGGAGGCTAAGGCAGGAAGGCACTCCTGGGCTTTTGACTTGAGCAGGCTCAAAGTCAGCAAATGCAGCTGGGTCTGTGTCTAGCGATTGGGAAGGTCCACAGCAGGACTCCAGCCTATACCTGGGAGTCAGGGCAAAACCCAGCCTAGGGAAGAGCCCCCAGGAGCCAGGCTGGGTGTCAGGTGGGGCCCTTGCCCTAAAAGCAGAAGAGACTACAAGGCAGAGCACCGAGCATACCTGGCTCCAGCACCTTTACGTCTCTGGCCACTTCTCTCTTATGGCTCCCTGTAACGATGAGACGTAGACACCTGGAGGCATCTGGGGCTAGTTTCTTCTTCATACCTGCCCCGCTCAGATGACGCTCCCTCCAGGCTCTGCATCTTGACTCAGTTACAACCTGATCCTGAGCTGGGACCCAGGGTTGTCCTGCTCCTGGCTCCAAGCTCCTGGCGAGGAGGAACTTTGGTTTGGCTCTACCTGCTCATGTACCTTCGGAAGTGTGCCCACCTTGCCAGCCTCGTCAGAATGCAATCTCAGGATGATGTAAGAGTTCAGGAAATGCCACTCCCAAGGTATATCACTTTGGACTTCAAACTGAGAGCATTTGAGGAACAGCAAATGCAGGGAGGGACTTTCTCTGAACTTCCTATATCTGCTTCAAGATAAATCCTCCAAAAGGAACTCAGTGGTTATAAATCCCCTCCCCAGGAACGTCATGAACCAGAGAATAGTAAACTCAGATCACAGGACAGGAAACTGAGTCAACACCACCCCAGACAGACTTTATCACATATCATTCTGAGGGACCATTCATCTTTCACCCAAATAATTTACTCTCTCATAAGTTGCTTGAATCCTCCCTCCACTCACCCCCTGTAAGAGGTCCATATGCTCTCACTGAGGTTTAGGACATTCGCTTTTCTTTCATGTGATGTCTCCATGCGTATAGTATATTTGTGTACCTTTTCTTCTGTAACCCTTCCTTCTGCTTTCAGTTTATTTCATAGACTCCATTATTGAACCTCAGAGGGGAAATCTTCCCTCCCCTGCAGTGATGCTCTGGGACTGCCAGACACCTGAGCTCACTCCCAACAGCCCATTTGGACAATTAGTCACTCATATGATAAACATTTTTTAAGCCCCCAAAGTGTGCCAGTCCTTGGACAGAAAGCTGGATTTACAAGGTCAGATCAGATTCAGTGCTTGTGATAGAAGAATTCGTAATACAATGGAGCCAAACGCATGAAACACAACACAGCCTATTACAACACAACGCGGCATGACAGCTTCGCACATGCCAACACAGGATACAAGAACTCAGGTCTGTTTTCTAACTTCTGGGGCCTCAGCTGAGAAAAGGCAGCTCCCAGTGAAAGGAGGCTTATTAATTAGGAAGGGAGCTTATTGGAATGTCAGCAGTGGAAGGCAGAGGGGAAGAGGCTGTAAGTCAGACCAGCTGCTTCAGTTCTGGCACCATAACCTTGGACGGATGACAGAACTCTCTGTGCCTTAGTTTCCACATCTACAAAATGGAGAGAATGATAGTGTGTATGTCATAGGGCTTAAGGATTAATTAAGATAATACACGTAAAGTGCCTGGCACAGTCCCTAGAAGGTATAGCAAGCACAATAGCATCAGCTATGTGGTTGTTGTTGCCATAGAATTATAGAACCTGATTATACTCTTAGTTTCTTGGAGTCAGAGAACTGTAGAATCATAGAACCCTAGGACCTTAGAACCTTAAACATAGAGGTTTATAAACATATATAAATATAACGTGCACCAGAATATTAGCTAGGAGGGTGAAGAAGGGAGATCTCCCTATTCCTTCAGATGGAGGCGAAATGTCCTCTAATGCCTGAGTTTCAGGGCTGTCACATTCCGTTGCTCAGGTTGTACACAATATACCTCTAAAGAAGGCCATTCACATAGACTTTGATGTGAATGGAGTTCCTTAGATGCAGCATGACATGCACCATTGCGTGAGAAAGCCCACATTTCTCCCAGAGAAGTCGGCTAAGTCCCAGAGGGCTTACACTTACTACCGTAATCTCTGCCTCCAGAAAATCATGCTGGCTTTGTCCTGAGCCACACTGACCTGAATGTGATGAAACTGAAGCTTGGTTTCCATATAAAAATCAAATCACTCTCCTTAAGCATTCCCGAGAGAAGATTATACAGAGATCCAGAATGTTCTGGAGAGGGATCACATCTTGTGAAGCAAGCTATGCTTATAGCCACCCAGATGGTACAATGAGATGTGAGCTGTTCCTCCCCGACCTGTCACTTTCTGCTCACTTCTCTTTCTCCCTCCCAATTTGCTCCTCAGGAACCCAGGCATAAGCCATCCCAGGCTCTTGGAAGGGTCTCAACTCAAAGCCCTTGTCAAAGCATTTTCCTCAATAAAAGTAGTTCCTTTTCCCAACAGGAATTTGGGCCACATGTTTAGGTAGTAATTTTTGTATGCCTTATCACATTTAGTGCCACTTATAAAACCTGAGACTCACAGAATTTTAATACCAAATAATCTAAGAAACAAAAATTTTGGAATAACCTAGCCTAAGGACCACAAGTTCTAAGAATTGTGGAGAATTTCAGAATCCCAAAACTCTTAACAATTACAAGAGGCCTTAAGGGGTCATTGAGTCCACACCTTATTCAACACAGACATCTCCTCTGCAACATTGCTGGCAGGTGCCGATACTGCCTCTGCAACAACAACAACAAAAAAGCATACTTCTGAGAAAAATTGGAAGACAGCTTGTTATCTGAACTATACATAGGCTTGAATAATCTATTTTTGGTTTTTTGAGATGGAGTTTCGCTCTTCTTGCCCAGGCTGGAGTGCAATGGTGCGATCTCGGCTTACTGCCACCTCCACCTCCTGGGTTCAAGCGATTCTCCTGCCTTAGCCTCTTGAGTAGCTGGAATTACAAGCATGCACCACCACACCCAGCTAATTTTGTATTTTTAGTATTCTTTGTATTTTTAGTTTCTCCACGTTGGTCAGGCTGGTCTCGAACTCCCAACGTCAGGTGATCCACCTACCTCGGCCTCCTAAAGTGCTGGGATTACAGGCATGAGCCACCGCGCCCAACCTGAATAATCTATTAGAGTCTTTATCTCTAAGAAGGGAAATACATCTGAACTAAAGGGTAAAAAATGGCATGTTTTAACTGGTAAGTCTAAATGCAAAACAATGACAACAAAATTTTAAAGGATTGCTTCCTTCTTAAGCTTTGTTTTCATCCTCTGTCAGTGTATCACTAGACTCATCTTTCCCAGACACCCAGACCTCCCACGCGAGTATATACTTTCCATTTGGCTTGATTTCAAGTGCTAATGTATAAAGCTTCTGGGTTCTGGGTCTGGCAAGCTATTTCTCATGTTCTCTGATAAAATATTAAAAACCATCTCTAAGGTCTTCCAAGAGGGGATATGTGGAAGATACATTTCAATTTTCCACTGCATTTCAACCTCAATATAATGTGATTAGCTATGGCATTGGAAATTAGCTTAATACTGGCCCATCTTACTAAAGGGGCCAAGGAAAAACTTGCCCTTTATCCTCTGAAGGTCCACTGTAATCAACTGACACAAAAGGCAGATTAATAGAAGAAAAGGCATAACCATTTTATTTTAATATACATAGCACAGGAGAACTGAAGGAGAATGATTACCCTGCTATCTTAATTTAATTCCAGTGTGGTCTGAGAGCAGACATTGTATGGTTTCTGTTATTTTAAATTGGTTAAGCTGTGCTTTATGGCCCAGAATGCAGCCTGTCTTAGTGAATGTTCTGTGGGAGCTTGAGACGAATGTGTTTTCTGCTGTTGCTGGATGAAGTATTCTATAGACACCAATTATATCCAGTTGATTGATGGTGCTGTTGAGTTCAACTATGGTCTTACTGATTTTCTGCCTGCTGAATCTGTCCATTTCTTAAAAGGATGTTGAAGTCTTCAGCTATACTAGTGGATTCATCTATTTCTCCTTGTAGATCTGTCAGTTTTTGCCTCCATATTTTGCTGTTCTGTTGTTAGGCACATACCCATTAAGGATTTAACTGTGTCTTCTTGGAGAATTGACCCGTTTATCATTTGTATAGGGGACACAGCACAGGCAGGTGTCAGGAGCAGATATAAAACCTTTGTGGGTGGAAGGCGCGGGTTCTTCCACCCCATGGGAGCCCCACCATGACTGGCTAGGAGGCTGACATACCCACAAGGAAAAGCCTGAAGTGGCAGCAGAGCCTGGAAATGGGGCTGGGGAAAGAAGGAGAAGGAGAGGGGAGAGGGAGACAGGTATCTCAGGAGACAGAACCACAGAGTGGTTTAGTGCTTGGGGATTGGGCTGACTGACCCGGCTTTGCCAGTTACTAACTACATGACCCTGCCATGAGACTTAGTCTCTCTGAGCCTCAGTTTCTTCATCCAAAAAAAATGGAAATGGCACCACCACAGTGCTGTTGTGTCATATGAGAAGGTACTGTGTGTGGGCCATGCATACTCTCCGCCCACTACCTATGGGGCTGGGCTGCCAGCCCAGCTCGCAGTGGCACACCTGCACGACCCTGAGCAGTGAGGAGCAGTGAGTCCTTGTTGAGATGGGCCACAAGCAGCCCTCCGGTCCAGATAAACTCCCTCAGTCCGAGCCTCATCTCACCCAGCCCCAGCTTTCCTCCTTCCCAAGACACTGGGCCTGGAGAAGACCCTGCCCTGTCCCTGCACGAGGCCTTGATCCTTGCCTACACTGTTTTCTGGCTGTCGTGTGCTTCAAGGGGATGTGGATAAGGATCCCTCTCCTCAAACCAAACCTGGTGCTTCTAAGCTGTGCATCCTGCAGGTGCGCCTGTGGGCATGGAGGCAGCAGGCCTATGTCTGGATTCTGCCCTCCGAGGGCCACCAGGCTGCATGGGGTCATCTTCTAGGCTCACTCTCCTACCACAGAGCTGCTACCAAGTAACCCCAGTCCAAAGGGTGGCTGCAAGCCTCTCATTCCCCAAACAGCCTGTACTGTTTGGTTGTTTCATGAAGACAAATATGGAAGAGACTAATGGAGAGCCCAAAAGAGAAGCTGAGATGTGACTCGCCATCTGCCTCTGGTCTTGGCAGCCCAGGGGGATTGGGCTCTTTTTTTTTTTTTTAAAGATGGAGTCTCGCTCTGTTGCCTAGGCTGGAGTGCAGTGGCGCGATCTCGGCTCACCACAACCTCTATCTCCCGGGTTCAAGCGATTCTCCTGCTTCAGCCTCCTGAGTAGCTGGGATTATGGCCACATGCCACCACACGTGGCTAATTTTTGTATTTTTAGTACAAATGGGATTTCACCATGTTGGCCAGGCTGGTCTCGAACTCCTGACCTCAGGTGATTTGCCCACCTCAACTTCCCAAAGTGCTGGGATTACAGGTGTGAGCCACCGCGCCCAGCTGATTTGGGCCTTTTCTGTACATTGCCTCTCCCTGTAGGGGCTGGCATGCTGTCCTGGGTTTATCCCAGTGCCCAGGTCCACTGACAATATCTAGCTTGAAGTACTAGCCTAGCCAGCTGAGACCAAACCCCAGGGAGTGGCTGGGAATCTGAATCTCCAGGACTCTCCCTGTCCCTCCCACTCTGGAGTTGAGGACATGTTCCCCAGGAGACGAGGTGATGCTCCACTGTCAGCTGGGTGCCCTCCCCTGTTTCCTGGGATGGCTGTGACTTGGGCCCCAACAGTGGCAGCAGTGCCCTCTATCAGGATCCCCTCCCCAGGTGATGGGGCCTTCAGTCAGGGCATGGTGGGCAGTCTCTCGAGGGCCAGGCAGGCCTCTGGTGTCTTTGTATTTAAAGTGGGTATCTTGGCCGAGCACGGTGGCTCACGCCTGTAATCCCAGCACTTTGGGAAGCCGAGGCAAGTGGATCACCTGAGGTCAGGAGTTTGAGACTAGCCTGACCAACATGGTGAAACCCCATCTGTACTAAAAATACAAAAATTAGCTGGGCATGGTGGCAGGTGCCTGTAGTCCTGGCTGCTCAGGAGGCTGAGGAAGGAGAATCACTTGAACCTGGGAGGTGGAGGTTGCGGTGAGCCAAGAGTGTGCCACTGCACTCCAGCCTGGGCAACAGAGAGAGACTCTGTCTCAAAAATAAAATAAAATAAATAATAAAGTGGTTTTTTTTTTTACACAGCATATCGGTCGGTCTTGTTTTTGATTCACTCTGACCAAATCTCTGTCTTGTAATTGGTATATTTAGATCATTGATGTTTACAGTGATTATTGATGTAGTTGGATTAATGTATACCATATTTGTTATTGTTTTCTATTCATTGCCCTTGTATTTTTGTCTTCTACACATTTTCTTCCTTTTTAGACTTAAGTGAGCATTTTATGTGATTACATTTCCTCTTATTTTCAGAATATTGATTATACTTACTTTTCTTTTCTTTTTTTTTTTTTTTTTTGAGACGGAGTCTCACTCTTTCGCCCAGGTTGGAGTGCAGTGGCGCGATCTTGGCTCACTGCAACCTCTGCCTGTTCAAGTGATTCTCCTGCCTCAGCCTTCTGAGTAGCTGAGATTACAGGTGCATGCCACCACACCCAGCTAATTTTTGTGTGTATATATATATATATATATATATTTTTTTTTTTTTTTTTAGTAGAGACGGGGCTTTACCATCTTGGTCAGGTTGGTCTCAAACTCCTGACCTCGTGATCTGCCTGCCTCGGCCTCCCAATATACTTACTTTTAAAAAAATTTTTAGGCCAGGCATGTTGGCTCACACCTGTAATCCCAGCACTTTGGAAGGCTGAGGCGGGCAGTTCCTTGAGATCAGGAGTTTGAGACCAGCTTGGCCAACGTGGTGAAACCTCGTCTCTACTAAAAGTACAAAAATTAGCTGGGTGTGGTGGCGTGTGCCTGTAATCCCAGCTACTCAGGAGGCTGAGGCAGGAGAATAGTTTGAATCCAGGAGGCAGAGGTTGCAGTGAGCTGAGATCGCACCACTGCACTCCAGCCTGGGCGACAAGCGTGAGACTCCGTCTCAAAAAAAAGTTTTTTTAAGGATCGCCCTAGAGTTTGCTGTATACATATACACTAATCCCAGTCCACTTTCAAATGACACTATCCTGCTTCGGTAATGAAACATTCCTAATTCCTCCCTCCATCCCTTGTTTCGCTGTATTCATTTTGCTTATATATAGCTATATTCATTGTTGCTATTATTATTTTGAACATTATCTTATTTGTTAGATTAAGAATAAGAATAAAAGTATTAATTTTCTCTTTACTTATTCTTTCTCTATTGCTCTTCTTTTCTTTAAGTGGATCTGAGTTTCTGATCTATATTATTTTCCTTCTCTCTGAAGAACTTCTTTAAACATTTCTTGTAAATTAGGTTTACTGGCAATAAATTCCTTCAATTTTGTTTGAGAAAGTCTTTGTTTTTCTTTCACTTTTTAAAAAACAAGATCAGGCACGGTGGCTCACACCTGTAATCCCAGCACTTTGGGAGGCCAAGGCTGGTGGATCACCTGAGGTCAGGAGTTTGAGACCAGCCTGGCCAACATGGAGAAACCGCGTCTCTACTAAAAATACAGAATTAGTCGGGCACGGTGGCACATGCCTGTAATCCCAGCTATTCGGGAGACTAAGGCAGGAGAATTGCTTGAACCTGGGAGGTGGAGGTTGCAGTGAGCCAAGATCGTGCCATTGCACTCCAGCCTGGGCAACAAGAGCGAAACTCTGTCTCAAAAAAAAAAAAATGTAATTTTTATTTTGTTAATATAATCAAGTACACAAATTGATTTTCTTTCTTTCTTTCTTTCTTTTTTTTTTTTGAGACAGTCTTGCTCTGTCACCCAGGCTGGAGTACAGTGGCATGATCTTGGCTCAGCACAATCTCTACCTCCCAGGTTCAAGCAGTTTTCCTCTCTCAGCCTCCCGAGTAGCTGGGACTATAGGTGCACATCACCACGCCTGGCTAATTTTTTTATTTTTAGTAAAGATGGGGTTTCATCATGTTGGCCAGGCTGGTCTTGAACTCCTGACCTCAGGTGATCCACCGGCCTTGACCTCCCAAAGTGCTGGGATTATAGGCGTGAGCCACTGTGCCAGGCCACAAATTGATTTTCAAATACTAAAACAACCTTGCATTCCTGAGATTAAACTCTATTTGGACTAGATTTATTAAACTTTGTATATATAGCTAGATTTGTTAACTTTTTTTTTTTTAAATGGAGTCTTGCTGTGTTGCCCAGGCTGGAGTGTGGTGGCGCCATCTTGGCTCACTGCAACCTCTGCCTCCTGAGTTCAAGTGATTCTCCTGCCTCAGCCTCCCAAGTAGCTGGGAATACAGGCGCATGCTGCCATGTCTGGCTAATTTTTATATTTTTAGTAGAGATGTAGTTTTACTATGTGGCCAGGCTGGTCTCAAACTTTTGACCTCAAGTGATCTGCCTGCCTCGGCCTCCCAAAGTGCTGAGATTACAGGAGTGAGCCACTGTGCCCGGCCAACTTTTTTTCTTTTAGAGACAGAGTGTTGCTACGTTGCCCCAGGCTGGCCTGGAACTCCTAGGCTGATGGGATACTCCCACACTAGCCTCCCAAGTAGCTGTGATTATAGGCACATGCCACCTCACCCAGTTCCTTCACTCCTGAAGGAAAGTTTTCAGGATACAGAATACGAGGTTGGTGGGTTTTTTCTCCCAACATTTAAAATATTCACTTCATTCTCTTTTAGCTTGCTTGGTTTCTAAGAACTCAGATGTCATGTCTTTGCTCCTCTGTAGGCAAGGTTTTCCCCCCTCTGCTTTCCTTTTTAGAAAATTATTCCTTTTTTTTTTTTTTTGCCAAAGTACTGTTGGCTACCTCTCTGCTTTCATTCCAAGATTTTTTCTTTATTTTTGATTTTAGATTTTATGCAGTTTAAGTATGATATGCCTAGGTGTAGCATTTGGGGCTTTGTGTGTGTATGTGAGAGAGAGAGAGAGAGAGATCTGAGTTTCCTGGATCTGTGGTATGGTGTCTGACATTAATTTGGTGAAATTGCAGGGTGCGGTGGATCACGCCTGTAATTCCAACACTTTGGGAGACCAAGGCAGGTAGATCACCTGAGGTCAGGAGTTTGAGACCAGCCTAACCAACATGGTGAAACCCCGTCTCTACTAAAAATACAAAAAAGTTAGCTGGGTGTGGTGGCAGGTGCCTGTAGTCCCAGCTACTCGGGAGGCTGAGACAGGAGAATCACTTGAACCTGGGAGGCGGAGGTTGCAGTGAGAGGAGATCGCACCACTGCACTCCAGCCCGGGTGACAGATCGAGACTCTGCCTCAAAAAAGAAAAAAATTGGTGAAATGTTCAGTTATCCTTGCTTCAAATATTTCTTTTGTCCTTTTTTCTCCTTCAGATATTCCCATTATGCATATAATATAGCTTTTAGAGTTGTCTCACAGTACATGGATATTCTTTCTTATGTTTTTTCAGTCTTTTCTCTCTTTGCTTTTCAGTTTTGAAAGTTTCTACCAACATATCCTCGGTCTCAGAGATTCTTTCCTCATCCATGTCCAATGTACTAATAAGCCCATTAAAAGCATTCTTCATTTCTATTACAGTATTTTTTATCTCTATCATTAAAAAACATTCTTTCTTAGAATTTTTGTCTCTGTGCTTACACTGTCTATCTGTGCTTGCATGTTATCTACTTTTTCCATCAAAGCCCCTAACATTAATTTTAGTTGTTTTAAATTTTTAGTCTGATAATCTTAACATTCCTGTTGTATCCCAGTCTGGTTCTGACGCTTGCTCTTTTTCTTCAAAGTGTGTGTTTTGCCTTTAATATGCGTTGTAATTTTTTCCATTGAAAGCCACACATGATATGCTGGTGTTGGGGCTCAGAAACCAATACAACAAAATATGGTATTTTGACATGCCAAACTGAAGAAAAAGCCTCAAGGTCTCTCTGACCTTCCCTCATCTCCTGTCTCTCAATCCTCGTCCCTCCCAAAGCACATGATAAAGTTGTTTTCTGAAGTTCCCCTATCTGCCTAAAGTCCAGTTCCGCCAAAGTAGAAGACAATTGCCTCTAGTCCCGTCTTTGAGTTTTCATTAACTGAATTTGTAGCACAGGAAGAAAGACCCAAGTCTGTCAACAAATCTAGAGAGACTTTTTTTTTTTTTTTGAGATGCAATCTCACTCTGTTGTCCAGGCTGAAGTGCAATGGCGTGATCTTGGCTCACTGCAACCTCCACCTCCCAGATTCAAGCGGTTCTGCCTCAGCCTCCCAAGTAGCTGGGGCTATAGGCTCTCGCCACCACGCCCAGCTAATTTTTGTACTTTTAGTACAGACAGGCTTTCACCATGTTCGCCAGATGGCACACAGACTTTTGTCACAAACCATTGTCTGCTCTGCAGGCCCAACAGACTTTGTCGAAGGAAATCGTACGTTTTTCAAGCCCATTGAATTCCCCTAAAAATCATTTCCTATCCCCTAAAATCATGCATACTTTCCCATCTTCCTTTCCCCTAAGAAGAAGGGTATACAGTGCTCACTTTGGCAGCACATATACTAAAATTTTGACGATACAGAGAAGATTAGCCTGGCCCCTGCGCAAGGATGGTATGCAAATTCATAAAGTATTCCATTTTTTTTAATTTAAAAAATTTATAAAAGTTTTTTTAAAAAGAAGAGTACCATCTTACTCCATTGGGATATTGGGTAATCACTCTATGATTCTCCCCTGTGCATACTAATAAATTTGTACACCATTTCTCCTCCCAATTTGCCTTTTTGTAAGTTGATTTTTTTTTTTTTTTTTTTTTTTTGAGACGGAGTCTCGCTCTGCCGCCCAGGCTGGAGTGCAGTGGCCGGATCTCAGCTCACTGCAGGCTCCGCCTCCCGGGTTCACGCAATTCTCCTGCCTCAGCCTCCCCAGTAGCTGGGACTACAGGCGCCCGCCACCTCGCCCGGCTAGTTTTTTTTGTATTTTTTAGTAGAGACGGGGTTTCACCGTGTCAGCCAGGATGGTCTCGATCTCCTGACCTCGTGATCCGCCCGCCTCGGCCTCCCAAAGTGCTGGGATTACAGGCTTGAGCCACCGCGCCCGGCCAATTTTTTTTTTTTTTTTTAAGACAGAGTCTTGCTCTTGTCGCCCAGGCTGGAGTGCAATGGTACAATCTCAGCTCACTGCAACCTCTTCCTCCTGGATTTAAACGATTCTCCTGCCTCTGCCTCCCAGGTAGCTGGGATTATAGGCGCCCGCCACCATGCCCAGCTAATTTTTGTATTTTCAGTAGAGATGGGGTTTCTCCATGTTGGCTGGACTGGTCTCGAACTCCTGACCTCAGGTGATTCACCCACCTTGGCCTCCCAAAGTGCTAGGATTACAGGTGTGAGCCACCAAGCCTGGCCTGTAAATTGATTTTTTTTTTTGAGACGGAGTCTCGCTCTGCCGCCCAGGCTGGAGTGCAGTGGCGCGATCTCGGTTCACTGCAAGCTCCGCCTCCCGGGTTCACGCCATTCTCCTGCCTCAGCCTCCCGAGTAGCTGGGACTACAGGCGCCCGCCACCTCGCCCGGCTATATTTTTGTATCTTTTAGTAGAGACGGGGTTTCACCGTGTTAGCCAGGATGGTCTCGATCTCCTGACCTCATGATCCGCCAGTCTCGGCCTCCCAAAGTGCTGGGATTACAGGCTTGAGCCACCGCGCCCGGCCCGTAAATTGATTTTTTAGTGAAACTTCCAAGAGTGAAGGGAACGTTTTTCCCATGGCTCCTACACTGGGTAAAAGGAATTCCCGTAAAATAGGCCTTTAGCAATGTGGTGGAGGAGGTGTGGGGCAGGGGTGGTGTTCCACAGTCCTGTGATTAGTCCTCAGTCTTTTCATGAGCCGGGGAACCCTCCTGGGCTGTGAAGTTCACCAGTGCTTCTCCATTTTTTTTTTCTCCCCTTAGGTGGGACAGAGAGGGGTGTGGAGTTGGCTATTTCCCCTCCCTCAGGTCAGCTAGGCTCTGATTAAGCTCCAGAAGATTGGGCTGGGCTGAAATAGTTTCTCTTGAAAGCAGGCCTTGTTAAGAACAGAATGCTCTGGCATATTTCAAAATGGTCACTTTTCCCATCCCCCTGCTGAAAGCACAAGGAGATTTTTCTCTGACATTCACTGGGAGGACCCGATAGAGATCCTGAAGATTAAACTCACAAACATGTGGGTGCGCCCCTATGGCTGGATCTTGCTGGAATGTTTAACGTTCAGATTTGCCCATACTGAGCCTCCAGCAGTTCTTCAATTACAGGTTAGGATGTCCTGTCCTGGTACTGGTTCTAGAGGAGGTTTCTACTTGGGAGTTTCTGCTTTTCTGTCTCTTCAATTTTGAGGGCAGTGGTTTGCCCTGTGATCTCACTCCTCTACAGGATCTAAGAATTGTTGATTTTCGGCGGGGCGCGGTGGCTCAAGCCTGTAATCCCAGCACTTTCGTGATCCCCGAGACGGGCGGATCACGAGGCCAGGAGATCGAGACCATCCTGGCTAACACGGTGAAACCCCGTCTCTACTAAAAAATACAAAAAACTAGCCGGGCGCGGTGGCAGGCGCCTGTAGTCCCAACTACTCGGGAGGCTGAGGCAGGAGAATGGCGTGAACCCGGGAGGCGGAGCTTGCAGTGAGCTGAGATCCGGCCACTGCACTCCAGCCTGGGCAGCAGAACGAGACTCCGTCTCAAAAAAAAAAAAAAAAAAATTGTTGATTTTCCAGTTTGTTCAACCTTTTAGTTATTATTATGACAGAGAGACAACGTCCAAGCCCCTTACATGCCTGATTGGACACTGGGTGTCTCACTGCCATGTATTGAACACTCAGGTGGAAATAAGCACTTTTAACATATTATCTCATTTAATCCTCACATTCACCCTGTGAGGTAATACCACTACCCCATGTTGTAGAGGTAATTATTATGGCTCAGCAAGAATTTAGGGACTCCCTCAAGGTCACACAGTTAGAAAGTAGGATTTGAACCTCAGTCTGTCTGTTAACAAAGTCAGTGTGTGTCCTGCGCACCATGCCATGCCCCAGAATTAAGCAGATTCGGTTAGGGCTTCAGACCCAGAGGCAGACAAAAGCCAGAAACAGAGACAGGAGCCCAGGCCAAAATGGAGGTTGGGACCCAGAGCCTCTGAAAGGTCCCAGGATGTATGTATGACAGACCATCCCCCAGGTCTCCAGAGGTAAGTGTTGAATCCGCCTTTTTCCCCTTTCCAGCTGCGTCACTTGGGTGAGCAGCTTTACCTCCTCTAGCCTCAATTTTTTAGTAGGTAGCTCAGGGCCTGGCAAATAGTAACTGCTCAAAAAATGGAAGTTTGTCATTGTTGTTGCTAGGTAGTGGCTAATGTTGCCAGCTGGGAGGCTGTAGGTGCTAATCTCCTCCAGCTCTGGCCAAGTGAGGTCAGTCACTGGAGATGAGGTCAGAGCCCTTAGAGGAAGGCACCCTGACTCCAGCTGGGCTGGCTGGAAAGGTGGCAGCATTGGAACCTCAGTGAAGAAGCATTCTGTTGACAGTTATAATGAGATATGCCAGCTCTGGTTTCCCACGGGCACACCAGTTACCTCCTCTCCCTGGTTACTGACCCAGTTGGCACCCAGTGCCTGAGAGCTTGACGGCACAGTAGAATCCGTCCTCCTCTGCGGGCAGGTGTGCCAGCTGGTGTAAAGGAAGAAAAACCTCCCCGCTCCAGTGCAGAGCCAGCTCTGACACTTCCTGACCAACTCCAGTGCCAACTCTGACACCACGAACTTCTGCTTTTTCAGAACGGTCACAGAGACTAGATTTACCCTCCCTTCTGAAATGCCTTAAAATACAAAACCAAACAGACACACACACACACACAAAATGACACTCAAGACACTATGTATACATTAGACAGTGGCAAACAGTGATCATTGAGAGAAATGAAGAAATACAGGTTAGTCCTACTGACTTGTCACCTGGAGAAAGTTGCCATGCCGTGGCTCCCCTCATTAACAAGACATGTCCAGGGGCCTGGGGGAAGCCAAAGAGGCTGAAGTTTGTAAGGCAGAGTACTGGAGAGAGGAGAACTACAAAGAGCGAGCGCTGGAGATATTCAGAGGGTCCCCCTTAACTATTCAGTTGAGTATTAATCAAGTGGAAATTACCTGAAGCTGGGGTAAGAAACCACCCAAAAAGATAAGAGAGAATAGTGCTCAGAGCTTGCACAGAGCTAGTAGACAGAGTCTGTTCCTGATAGCCAGAGGGGATTAATTCAAGGGGTCTCAGGGTATTAGCTGAGTAGTGGGGAAAAAGTAACCCTACAGAAATACAGCTCTGGGCCCATCTAACCAAAGGACCAAACTGTTTCTGGGTAACGTAATTATTTTTCAGAACACAACTTGAGATTATTTATACATTCATTTTCTTTTTCTTCTTTTTTTTCCTTTGGTCTACCACTCTGCCAGAGATCAAGATTCTCTAATTCTTCTAGAAATACAAAAATATATAGTACACAACAAGGTAAAATTCACAAATGTCTGGCATCCAGTCAGTGGTTACCAGGCATGCAGAGAAACAAGAAAACACTTCCCATAATGGAGAGGTAATCAATCGATTGACACTGACCTAGAAATGACGCTGACAGTAAAATCAGTAGACAATACCATTAAAACAGTTATTAAATGTATGTCATGTGTTAAGCTAGAAGAACTATTGACAATGTAGGGACATGAAAATATTTTAAAAGACCAAAGAAAACGTTTAGAGATGGAAACTACAATGCCAGAGATGTAAAACACAGTGGATGGAAAGAGTGGAAGATTTGACATTGTAGGAGAGAATATCAGTGAACTCAAAGGCACAGTTATAGAAACTATGGTGAGCTTGGGCAAAATGAAACAGGCAGAGAAAAAAGACCTTTAAAAACCGCAGTATTTTAGGGAACTGCAAGACAACTTCCAACAACCAAATTGCTAGTGCAATAAAGCAAGGAAAAGAAATAAAAAGCTAAGATTGGTAAGAAAGAAGTGACACTATCTTTATTCTTGGACAACATGGTTTCCTGTGTAGAAAATCCTATGGAATCTATGAAAGAAGCTACTAGAACTAATAAATGAGTTAGCAAGGATACAGGCTACAAGATCAATATAAAAAACTTCATCATGTTTCTGTATACTATCAACAATCTAAAATTTAAATTTCTTTTTTTTTTTTTTTTTTTTTTTGAGACGGAGTCTCGCTCTGTAGCCCAGGCTGGAGTGCAGTGGCCGGATCTCAGCTCACTGCAAGCTCCGCCTCCCGGGTTCACGCCATTCTCTGGCCTCAGCCTCCCGAGTAGCTGGGACTACAGGCGCTGCCACCTCGCCCGGCTATTTTTTTTTTGTATTTCTTAGTAGAGACGGGGTTTCACCGTGTTAGCCAGGATGGTCTCGATCTCCTGACCTCGTGATCCGCCCATCTCGGCCTCCCAAAGTGCTGGGATTACAGGCTTGAGCCACCGCGCCCGGCCTAAAATTTAAATTTCAATGGCATTAAAAAATGAAATACTTAAGGTAAATCTGCTAAAATATATGTAAGACCTATACATTGAAATGATAAAATGTTGTTGACATAGATTAGCACTGTTCATAAAAGAAAAAATTGATAAATTTGATTTTATTAAAATTAAAACTTACTGCTTTTAGAAAGGCATTGCTAAGAAAATAAAAGACAAGCCACAGAATGGGAGAAAAAAGAATCACTATCTGACAAGTAACTTGTTTCCAGAATATATAAGTAACTCTTACAAATCAGGTTTGTTTTTTTTTTGCTTATTTTTTATTTTTTATTTTTTTGAGACGGAGCTTTACTCTTTTTGCACAGAGTGCAATGGCATGATCTCAGCTCACTGCAACTTCCACCTCCTGGGTTCAGCCTCTCAAGTAGCTAGGATTACAGGTGCGCGGCACCATGCCCAGCTAATTTTGTATTTTTAATAGAAACAAGATTTAACCACGTTGGCCAGGCTGGTCTGAAACTCCTGACCTCAGGTGATCCTCCTGCCTCGGCCTCCCAAAGTGCTGAGATTCCAGGCGTGAGCCACCGTGCCTGGCTACAACTCAGTATTAAGAAAACAACCCAATTAAAATATGGGCAAAGATTTGAACAGACACTTCATCAAATAAAATGGATGGTAATAAGGACATGAAATGAAGCTCAATATTATAGGCATTAGGGGAATGCAAATTAAAACTCAGTATGATACCACTACACATCTATTAGGATGGCCAAGATTAAAAAGACTGATCATATTAAATGTTGGGGAAGATGTGGAGCAACTGGAATTCTCATACATGCTGGTAGGAGTGAAATGGTATAACTACTTTGGAAAAACAGTTTGGTAATTTCTCAAAAAGTTAAACATACGCCTACCATATGACCAAGTTATTTCACTCCTAATTACTTACCCAGGAGAAAGAAAGCATTACAAGTACTTGTACGTGAATATTCATAGAAAGTTTATTTGTAATAGCTGAACAATGGAAACAATCCAGATCTCAGGGCGAAGGAAAAAAACTAAGGTCTTGGCCCAGTGATTACTGAGCAGAAGATTTAAACGTGGGTCATGTGGGAGTGTGGAGCCCTGGGATCAGAGGCTCTTGGGTGCAAGTTGTGATGCTACTTATGAGAATGGATGAGTTTAGGCAAATAATTTATCTAAGCCTCAGTATCCTCATCTGCAAGAGGGCCTGATAATAAAAGTACCTGCCTCACAGGGCTTTGGTGAGGATGAAAGGGTCTAGCAGCATATGTATAATTCTTTTTTTTTTCTTTTTTTTTTTTAGACGGAGTCTTACTCTTTTGCTCAGGCCAGAGTAAAGTGGCGCGATCTCGGCTCACTGCAACCTCCACCTCCTGGTTCAAGCGATTCTCTTGCCTCAGGCTCCTGAGTAGCTGGAATTACAGGTGCCTGCCACCACGCCCAGCTAATTTTTGTATTTTTAGTAGAGTCGGGGTTTTACCATGTTGGCCAGGCTGGTCTCGAACTCCTGACCTCAGGTGATCTACCTGCCTCCGCCTCCCAAAGTGCTGGGATTACAGGCATGAGCCACTGTGCCCGGTCCATATGTAGAATTCTTTGAGCAAACTTTTCACATGCTCAACCTTTGCTTTTATCGTCATGATCATAACATCATCATCATCTACCTCAGAAGTACCTGGGGACCTGAAACAAGGCAAGCTATACAAACTGTTTGACACTGGCATCACTAAATAATTATGGGACAGAGTGATGCATGCTGGGATATAGAATGGTGGGAGGTGCTGGGAGACTCACAGGAAAGAGAAACTACTTCTCACTGGCTGGTTGGAAGAAGAATGTGGAAGGCTTCCCAGAGGAAATAGTGTTTTAGCTGGCCTCAGAGGTCAGTGTGGAAGTTTCCCAGGTAGACAAGGGGGATATAGAAAGACGAACTAGTGTGAAGACT
Organism: Macaca nemestrina; assembly: GCF_043159975.1. Taxonomy (NCBI): domain Eukaryota; kingdom Metazoa; phylum Chordata; class Mammalia; order Primates; family Cercopithecidae; genus Macaca; species Macaca nemestrina. Next base: position 190,810,996 of record NC_092125.1, on the reverse strand, counting down.
CGGATGTGAGAGAGCCTGAAAATGTTGGGAACATAGAGGAGTTTCATGAGACTGCGTGTCTGGGTGAGGGCAACGTGTGAGCCTGCACAGGACATGGGGGCCGGATGGCAAAAGGCCGGAAATGCCTTGCTTGAGGTTTTAAACTTGACCTGGCAGGTGAGGAGTTCCTTCCTGTTAATATGGCAGAATCACAAAGGACACTTAAAAGAACAAATTCTGCAGTCCTACCCAGCAACATTCTAAGTCAGCAGGTCTCAGATGGGGCCCAGAAATCTGCAGCGTTTATTTTTATTTATGTGGTTTTTTTAGGAGACAGGGTCTCACTCTTGTCACTCAGGCTGGAGTGCAGTGGCACAATCACGGCTCACTGAGCCTCAACTTCCCAAGCTCAAGTGATCCTATCACCTCAGCCTCCTGAGTAGCTGGGGTCACAGGTGCATGCCACCACACCAGGCTAATTTTTTGTATTTTTATTTTTTTATTTATTTTGAGACGGAGTCTTGCTCTGTCGCCCAGGCTGGAGTGCAGTGGCACAATTCCAGGGTTCAAGCAATTCTCCTTAGCCTCCCGAGTAGCTGGGATTACAGGCGTGAGCTACCATGCCCAACTAATTTTTGTATGTTTAGTAGAGACAGGGTTTTGCCCCAGGCTGGTCTCGAACTCGCGGGATCAAGCAACACTCCGGCCTCAACCTCCCAAAGTGCTGGGATTACATGTGGGAGCCACCGTACCCGGCCTACAATGTTTATTTATTTATTTATTTATTTATTTAATTTCACTCCTGTCAGCTCATGCCTAAGGAATCTACAGTGTTTAAAGCTCCCGGGGCCAGATGTGGTGGTTCACACCTGTAATCCCCTGTAATCCCAGCACTTTGGGAGGCTGAGGCAGGCGGATCACCTGGGGTCAGGAGTTTGAGACCAGCCTGGCTGACATGGTGAAATCTCGTCTCTACTAATAATACAAAAAAAAAGCCAGGCGTAGTGGCATGCACCTGTAGTCCCAGCTACTAGGGAGGCTGAGGCATGAGAATGGCTTGAACCTGGGAGGTGGAAGTTGCAGTGAACCAAGATTGTGCCACTGTACTCCAGCCTGGGCAACAGAGCGAGACAGAGACTCCGTCTCAAACTAAATAAATAAATAAATAAATAAATAAATAAATAAATAAATAAAAGGCTCTCCAGGAAATTTTGATGCCCACAGGGATATGGGAACTCCTGCTATGGGGAGGAGGGCATCTCTAAGAAGGAATAGGCCCTATTGAGATGCCAGCCATAGACCTCCAGGAGTTGACCATCGAGCCTGAGAAGGTAAACAGAGGGTATAGGAGACCCCTGACTCTGACCTCCACCCTCATTCCTCTCCAGGGGAGTCCCGCACTCTGATGGCCACATCTGGTGCCAGGTAGTGTCTTGTAAAGATCTACACTCACATTACAGCCTAGACATCCCACTAGTAGGTATTTACCCAAGACACCTGAAAGCCTGTGTCTACCCACAGACTCGTAAATGAATGCAACTCTATATGTAATTAGCCAAAATTTGAAACAATCCAAACGTTCATTAGCAGGTGAATGGCAAAATAAGTTGTGATATGTTCATACAATGAACTATTACTCAGCATAAAAAGAAATGAACTACAGATACAGATAAGGAAACTTTTGGAGGTGATGGATATGTTCATGATCTAGTCTGGGGCAAAGGTTTCAGGGATGTATACATGCGTCAAAACATATCAAATCGTATAATTTAAATATGTGCTGCTTATTGTATGTCAATTATATCTCAATAAAGCTGTTATAAAAATCTGACGCCAGTTCTGTGCACTCACAGCCAGTGACAATCCCAAGGCCACACTGAATGATTACTATGCATGAGGTACTGTGTGCTGAGCATTCTATGGAGAATTTTTCCTTTAACCCTCACAATAGCCTTAGGAGGTGGCACTATTATTATTAATACCTCCGTTTACATAGGCAGAAAGGAAAGTTCAGAAAGGTTAAATCAATTCTCCACGGAAATGTCACCTGACTGAATTCCAGCCCCAGCTTTACCCCTAACCTAATCCAAGCTGTGTTCTATTTGTTTTTATGATTATACAAGCATTGTAATCATTATGGAAAGCAAAAGAAAACATGTTTCACTTGCTTTCAGCCAACCCCTACACATCATTGAATCCCTATATGTCTAGTGATTTTTTTTGAGACCTCTCACTCTGTTGCCCAGGCTGGAGTATAGTGGCACAATCTTGGCTCACTGCATCCTCTGCCTTCCGGGTTCAAGTGATTCTCCTGCCTCAGCCTCCTGAGTAACTGGGATTACAGGCACGTGCCACCACACCCAACAAATTTTTGTATTTTTTAGTAGAGACAGGGTTTCACCATGTTGGTCAGGCTGGTCTCAAACTCCTGACCTCGTGATCTGCCCACTTTGGCCTCCCAAAGTGCTGGGATTACAGGCGTAAGCCACTGCACTCGACCTATGTCTAGTGACTTTTATAGGCAGTATTTTTTTTTTTTTTTTGAGACAGGGCCTCACTCTGCTGCCCAGTCTGGAGTGCACTGGCACAATCATAGCCCAGCAGCCTTGATCTCCTGGCTCAAGTGATCCTCCAAGCTCAGCCTCCCAAGTAGTAGCTGGGACTACAAGTGCATGTTATCATACTCAGCTAATTCTTAATTTTTTTTTTGGAGAGACCGGGTCTCACTATGTTGCCCAGGCTAGTCTTGAACTCCTGGGCTTAAGCGATCCTCCTACCTCAGTCTCCCAAAGTGCTGGATTACAGGCATGAGCTATCCAGCCTAGCCAGTATTTTTTTATCACTATCATTCAATAATGTACATAGCATTTTGCTTGCCCCACACTTCCTACCCCAACCTTCTCTCTTTCCATGTGTTTTTGTTGTTGTTGTTGCTGTCGTTGTTTTTTGAGATGGAGTTTCACTCTTGTTACCCAGGTGGAGTGCAGTGGTGCAATCTCGGCTCACTGCAACCTCTGCCTCCCCGGTTCAAGCGATTCTCCTGCCTCAGCCTCCTGAGTAGCTGGGATTACAAGCACGCCCCACCATGCCTGTCTAATTTTTGTATTTTCAGTAGAGACAGGGTTTCATTCACCATGTTGGTCAGGCTGGTCTCAAATTCCTGACCTCGTGATCCACCAGCCTCGACCTCCCAAAGTGCTGGGATTACAGGCATAAGCCACTGTGCCTGGCCTTCTATGTGGTCTTATACTCTTCTACATGAAGAACGCCATGAACAACAGCTTTTAGGGAAGGTGATTTTTTTGTTATTGTTTTTAAGAAAAGCCCTGGGAGTGGAATGCAGGGCTCAAAGTGTTTATGCATTTTTCTCTCATCTGGAAAAACACAACTGAACCTTTTTATTGCTTAGTCTAGATTGGAACCTTCCTGGCACTCTAATCCAGACCCTGAAATTCCTGTAACATTTGTAAGTTTGGCCACTAAGCATCTGTTCTACCCATGCCTGAAGGAAGTAGCTCATGCCCCGGCACCAGGAATAGGTTTTGATGGGTCTTAGCCAATCCACATGTCCCACTCGCTGTCTGCAGCCATTTGTTCGGGGCTGGTTCTGAACCAAATCAGAGCCAAGGAAAGCAAGAGACTTTTTTGGCTTTTTTTTTTCTTTTTCTTTTTTTTTTTTTTGAGATAGAGTCTTGCTCTGTCGCCCAGGCTGGAGTGCGATGGCGCCGTCTCAGCTCCCTGCAACCTCTGCCTCCCGGTTCAAGCGATTCTCCTGCCTCAGCCTCCCAAGTAGCTGAGACTACAGGCATGTACCACCACCCCTGGCTAATTTTTTTTGTATTTTTAGTAAAGATGGGGTTTTGCCATGTTGACCGGGCTGGTCTTGAACTCCTGACCTCATGATCCACCCGCCTCAGCCTCCCAAAGTGTTGGGATTACAGGCGTGAGCCACCGCACCCGGCCCTTGGCATTCTTGAGAAAGAGAAGTGGCTTCCCCCGACACCTGTGGGTGCTACCAGGCAGACCTCCTTTTCTGAGATGGTGTAGGGAGGGACAAGGAATCCTTTAGCACAATCATGGATAGTGGGTCATCTGAGCATGATGCTGCAGAGATCAGAGCAGGCTGAAAGAGAGAGACCCCTTCTCCATTCTTGATTATGTTGTTTGAGCCACTTGAAGCCAGCCAACAGATTCCATTTGCTTAAACCAGTTTCCATTCATTCATTTCTTTGACCAATATATACTGATCACTTACTATGTAGACAAGTTCTAGGAACCATTTGAGCTAGATTTTGCATGAGCATAATTCTAAATCTAATCTTAACCTAACCCTTAGTCATAAACTGGAACTCTGACCCTTTTCTAGTGAAGAGCTTTTAGTGGCAGGAAACAAAGGACTGGACCACTCACACTGACTCAGTCAAAGGGGCATTGGTGTAAGAATATGCATGGATCACTAAGTGAAATCCCAGGAGTATTACAAAGATTTTACTAGCAATGGGCCTCATGAGGGTCCTAATTGATGAGGAATTCATTCCCTCCCTATTACCTGTACTACCTGTGTCTTCAAAGATTCTTAATGTCAAAAATCCCAACTAATAAAGATATCCTTAAATGATTCATTCCCTGGACAAACTCCATGGCCACCTATATACATCTTTAATAGGATTCTCCCCTAGACAGTTTTTTTTTTTTTTTTTTTTTTTTGAGACAAGAGTCTTACTCTGTCGTCCAGGCTGGAGTGCAGTGGCGTGATCTTGGCTCACTGCAACCTCCGCCTCCCGGGTTCAAGCAATTATCCTGCCTCAACCCCCAAGTAGCTGGGGCTACAGGTGCCCGCCATCACACCTGGCTACTTTTTGTATTTTTAGTAGAGATGGGGTTTCACCATGTTGGCCATGCTGGTCTCGAACTCCTGACCTCAAATGATCCACCCACCTTGGCCTCCCAAAGTGCTGGGATTACAGGCATAAGCCACCGTGCCTGGCCTAAGACTGGTGTCTTTCAAAGAGCAAAAATTTTTCATTTTGATAAAGTCAAAATGAAATCTTAACCTAAATAAACACAATCTTAACACAGAATATTGACTTTGTGGATTTTTTTTTTTTAAATGATTTCTGTATTTTGTGTTCTCTCTAAGTCTTTGCTTAGCCCCGGGTTTCTTGGCCTCACCACTATTGGGATGTTGGCCCAGATAATTCTTTGTTGTAAGAGGCTAGTCTGTGTACTGTAGAGTGTGTAGCACCATCCCGGCTAGGAGAAACCAACTGCAAGGTTGTGAGCAGCACTATGGAGAGTTCCATGTGATGAGGAACTAACTGAGGCCTCTGTTAACAACCATGTCCAGCCCCCGGATGACTGCAGTGCTGGTGGTCAACCCCACCTGGATTCCAACCTCATGAGAGACCCAGAACCGGAACGACCCAGCTGAGCTGCTCCTGACTTCCTGTGGAAACTAAGATAGTCAATGCTCATTTTAAACCACTAAGTTTAGGATAATTTGTTACACAGCAATAGATAACTAACACATCTTGCACATATTTTATTAAGTGTATCACTAAGTATTTGATGTGGTTTTTTTGTTTTGTTTTGTTTGAGATGGATTTTCGCTCTTGTTACCCAGGCTGGAGTGCAATGGTGCCATCTCAGCTCACCACCACCTCCGCCTCCCGGGCTCAAGCGATTCTCCTGCATCAGCCTCCTGAGTAGTTGGGATTACAGGCATGCGCCACCACGCCCGGCTAACTTTTGTATTTTTAGTAGAGACGGGGTTTCTCCATGTTGGTCAGGCTGCCCTTGAACTCCTGACATCAGGTGATCTGCCCACCTCGGCCTCCCAAAGTGCTGGGATTACAGGCGTGAGCCACTGTGCCCTGCCTAAGTATTTGATGTTTTTATGTAATTTTAAAAAGTGTTTGTAAAATTCCAGTTTCCAATTGTTGGTTGCTTGTATATAGAAATATAATTGATTTTAAAATACTGACTTTGTGTTCTGCCACTTTGCTAAACTCACTTAGTTCTCACTTATTATTAGTTCTAGTAGCTAAGAAGTCTATAATTTTAACATGTTAAGAACGTAGTGTGGACCGGGCACAGTGGCTCACGCCTGTAATCCTAGCACTTTGGGAGGCCGAGGCGGGCGGATCACGAGGTCGGGAGATTGAGATCACAGTGAAACCCTGTCTCTACTAAAAATACAAAAAATTAGGCTGGCGTGGTGGCGGGCGCCTGTAGTCCCGGTTGCTTGGAGGGGCTGAGGCAGGAGAATGGAATGAACCCGGGAGGCGGAGCTTGCAGTGAGCTGAGATTGCGCCACTGCACTCCTGCACACTCCAGCCTGGGCGACAAAGCGAGACTCTGTCTCAAAAATAAAAAATAATAATAATAAAAATAGAACCTAGTGTGATGGTCCCCAACCCCTGGCTGTGAATACTGTCCTCCTCCTTTCCCAGAATGCATTTTTAGAAACAGAGTACTTATAAATTCTAGGTCTGTGGTCTTTCCCCTCCAATGCTAGGAACCTTCAGGACCACCTGTAGCAGGAGGGCATGAACTTTTACTTTCACAGCTCAACATTAACACAACTCAACTACCATCCACACCTGCTTCACCTCACTAACTCAATCCTTTCGATTTCTCTGCTCAGTCACTGGCTTGAACAGGCTCAGATCTCTGGACCTCTCCATACTATGATTTCTTTGCCTCCATTTTCCTACTATGTTTTCCCAATTCAGGTTCCCAAGGGTGAGAACCTAGTTGGGCTCATCCCATCTTTTCCCTCCATGTCAGTGATTGTCAGGCAGCCCTTGAGTCAGATTCCTTCTTCTTCCAATTGACTCCATCCACAGAGGATGTCTTAGTCTATTTAAGCTGCTATAACAAAATACCATAGACTAAGGGGCTTATAAACAACACAGATTTATATTTCTCATAGTTCTGAAGCCAGGGAAGTCCAAGATCAAGGCACTGGAAGATGTGGTATCTGGTGAGGGTCCTCTTCTTGGTTCATAGATGGTACCTTCTCACTGTTCTTATATGGTAGAAGGGGCAAGGCAGCTCTCTGGACCTTTTTTTTTTTTTAAAGGCACTTATCCCATTCATGAAGGCTTTGCCCTCATGACATCTGTTAATATTATCACCTGGGGGTTAGGATTTCAACATATGCATTTTGGGAGGACACAAACATTCAGACCATAGCAGAGGACAAGGTTTAATGGTCCAAATGTACCCACTTGGGCTATGGGGGTTTTGGACAGAACCATTTTCCTAGAAAGGAGTGTGATGGGGCAGGCCATATGATGGACACTTCTCATATAGAAGATCACTTGTCTTGCAGATGGTCACCTCTCTTGCAGACCTCCAATCCTAAACCCTCAATCCTCCCAAGACATGAGGTTCACTGTTACCTAACACTGCTCTTCATCCAGCCTCTAAAATAAACTGAAACTCCCTTTATAGGACTGCACGTTTTTACTGTTAAGCATTGATTATCTTCCTCCTTCCTCCTAAGCTTCCCACTTCTTCCTCTGCTCATTCACAGTCAGAACTGAAAGGACGTGGAAAAATCACACAGTCCAATCTGGGCACGTGGCAGGGGAGAAAAGTGTGACCCAGGGAGGTGAAGTGACTTGCCCAAGTTAATGTGGAGGCTAAATTTAAATATAGGCCTCCTGATTTTACTATTAGTGTTTTCTCCCCACTAGCCAGTAGTTGGACCCAGTAGGCATGCCTCCCTCCCACTTCCACTGGGGTCTAATGGGGCAGAAAAACTGGCGCTGCAGCCCAGTGGAGGTAGGCAGGGCCAAGGAGCAGACGATAGCTATGACCCAGACTAGGTGGCAGGTAGCAGGAATCCCACCCCACCGAGATCGGGCTTCATTCGGGGTTTGGTGGGTGAATGCATGAAGGCCTAGGTCCAGATTTGGCTAGAAGATGAGAGGTGCAGAAGCAGGGGACTGGCTGATATGGAGCCAGAATCAATAGACCTGTATTACTTTCCTGTGGCTGCTGTAATAAATTATGATAAATTGGGTGAGTTCAAACAACAGACGTGTATTCTCTCACAGTTCAGGAAGCTGGAAGTCTGAAAGCAGGGTGTCAGCAAGGCTCCACTCCCTCTCCAGACTCTTGGGGAGAATCCATTCCTTATCTGTTCCAGCGTCTGGTGGCTGCAGGTGTTCCTTGGCATGTGGCTTTATCACTCTCATCTCAGACTCTGTCTTCACATGGCCTTCTCCTCTATGTAGGTATGTCTTCTCCTCTCTCTGTCTGTCTCTCTCCCCTCTCATAAGAACACCTGTAATGTCATTTAGGGCCTACTTGGACAAGTCACGTTAAGCACCTCCTCTTAAGAACCTTAACTTAATCAAATCTTTTGCCATATGAGATAATGCTCACAGGTGTCAGGGATTCCTGTGGGTATCTTTTTTTTTTTTTTTTTTAAATTTTATTTATTTTTGAGACAGGACCTCACTCTGTCACACGGGCTAGAGTCCAGTGGCACGACTGTAGCTTACTGTAGCCTCAAACTTCTGGGCTCAAGTGATCCTCCTGCCTCAGCTTCCTGAGTAGCTAGGACAACAGGCACCGTCAGCACACCCAGCTAATTTGTGAATTTTTTGTAGAGATGGCATCTCACTATGTTGCCCACTATGTTGTTCAGGCTGGTCCTGACCTCCTAGGCTCAAGTAATCCTCCTGCCTCAGCCTCCCAAAGTGCTGGGATTATAGGTGTCAACCACCATGCCCAAAATAAAGATATGGATATCTTTTGAGGTACCACTTTTGGCCTCCCCCAGACCTCACCACCCCACATTACTATCCTCCTTACGATGGCTTCTAGACTGTGGGGGAAGGGGCAGCAGCCAGGAATCTTTCCTTATTCCATCCTGGAAGTAGAGGGGAAACTGGAGGTAGGAAGGGAAGAGATGGTCTTCTTACTCTGGACTCACGTGCTTTTGCTTATGTTCTTACTGAGTTGTCCCAACTGGATTATCAGATAGGGATTCATATTCCAATATTATGGAATTATGGGTGAAGAAACTGAGGCTCATAGATGAAATAACTTGCCCAAGAAACTCGCCCAGCTAATGGGTGTCAGAGTCAGGATTCAAAGCCAGGTTGGTCTGGCTCTGAAATTCATAATGATTCCACTGTTCTGGGGATGACAATGGGAAACCCACAGTGAAGGTTCCAGCTCTGCCCTGCTGCTATCACTGCCTCTGCCTTCTACTGTAAGTGCACACTGGGAGTTCACAGCTTCTTTAAAACAGCACCCTGTCTTTGGCCCTCAAGAACCCCGGATGCATTCATGGCTGTCAGATCTCTTGGAGAAGGCAGTCACTGGGAGACAGGGTTCTGGTTTACCCTTGTCTACACTGGCTGAAGTACTGGCTTACCCTTGTCTGCACTGGCTGAAGCCATGCAGAGAGGAGTGGGTATAGGGAGGCCCTTCTCTCCTGGGAGGTAGGATACTTCAGTTGAGGTCTGTATTAGTCTGTTTTCACGCTGCTATGAAGACATACTCAAGACTGGGTAATTTACAAAGAAAAGAAGGGGCCGGGCGCAGTGGCTGAAGCCTGTAATCCCAGCACTTTGGGAGGCCAAGGTGGGCGGATCACAAGGTCAGGCATTTGAGAGCAGCCTGGGCAACATGATGAAACCTCGTCTCTACTAAAAATACAAAAATTAGCCGGGCGTGGTGGCGCTCACCCGTAATCCCAGCTACTTAAGAGGCTGAGGCAGGAAAATCGTTTGAACCCGGGAGGCTTAGGTTGCAGTGAGCTGAGATCGTGTCACTGCACTCCAGCCTGGGCGACAGAGTAAGACTCCGTCTCAAAAAAAAAAAAAAGGAAAAGAAAAGAAGTTTAATTGACTCACAGTTCTGCATGGCTAGGGAGGCCTCAGGAAACTTACAGTTATGGCAGAAGGCGAAACAGTCATGTCTTATATGGCATCAGGTGAGAGATGTGAGTGCCCAGCGAAGGGGGAAGCCCCTTATGAAACCATCATATCTCATGAGAACTAACTCACTATCACGCTATCATGAGAACAGGATGGGGGAAACCACCCCCATGATTCAATTCTCTCTATTTAGTCCCTTCCATGAAACGTGGGGGTTACGAGTACTACAATTCAAGATGAGATTTGGGTGGGGACACAGCCAAAGCATATCAAGGTCCAAGCTGGACAACCTCTGTGAGTGACCTCTGGTAGTCTGTTTCACATTCTGGGCCTCAGTTTCCTCATCTGTCAAATGGGATGACTCAGTTAATCTGTAAGTTTATGTTCAAGTCCTGAACTACTATGATTTAAAATATTATCACGACACAAGCCCTCGTATTTGCACAGCCTTCTCTGGTTAGCAAAATGTTTTCACTCATTGCTTACCATTCCACCAACACTGACTTCCATGGGCATGTGCTTAAGCATATGTTGGGCAGTGCTGGGCAGTAGCGGCACAGAGAGATGGAGGCCATCGCCCTTGGGAACGACTAGGGCAGGTACAGATGCAGATAAAAAAGGAGGGGTAGGTAAGAGCATGTACAGGTTGAACAAAGAACCCTAGGTGCTGAGGAGGGAGCTGACGGGGAGGGATAGTGCTGCACGTGACCCCAATCCCATCAGGTGGAAAAGGCATCTTTGGCTCCATTTTACTGATAAGGAAGATAAGAAAACTAAGGCTCAGAGAGAGAAATGACTGCTCAGAGGCACATAGCCAAGAAGTGGCCACGCCTGCCTTCATGCTGGTATTTGTCTTTTGGCACAGTTTGCTTACCCTATGGGGATATTGGGATGGAAGACTAGGGAAGGAATCTGAACCATCCCTGAAGATACGTGCAAGGAGTACTGTTTGGTGGGGAGGTGGACACATCAGCATGCTACTCTGGATTTTCAGGAAGCACAGTTTGGCCATCTTGTAGATGTCAGGCCTTGGGCTGGGGGCCGAATCAGTGGGTTTCCTGGCCCAGGGGAGCTGCAGCCTGACCACACTAGGGTCAGAGCAGTGACAAACTGCAAGAAGCCCCAGCCTCGGCGGTCCTAGGGTTTTCTATCCAAATGAATTCATGGACGTGCATTCACTCATCTGCTTATCCACTTACTCTTTCTGAACGCTGGTCTGAGCACTGAGCACCTGGGCCTGTAGCCTGTCTGCATCTGTGTTCGTGCTGTTGCTCAGTGGCCTCGACACCTCCAGGGCAGTGACCTGGTCTCACTCTTCTTTACCTGACATAGAAGAGACTGGGCCAGACTATTTGGCGCCTCAGAGCCTCTCTCTGCTGTTGTCAGGGATCCCTTTCCAGGAGTGGGGGCTCTAGGCCAGGCTGCCAGGGTTGGAGGGCGTGGCCATGTGGGCTCCTCTCTCCAGGTCGGCTGATAAGCTCCAAAGCAGTCGGGACAGAGGGCCTCGGAGCACAGCCTTCAGCCACCCAGTGCCCCACGGTACTAATGAGGTAGCCACCCCCACGCCCCAACGCTGGGATGGGGGACCTGGCCTCTTAGCTCTCTGTTCTCCCTCTCTATCCTGGGTGGTCCTGGGGGGATGGGGGATTCCTCCGCAAAGGACTGAGCTGTGGGGGTCCTGGGGGAGGGCAGCTGATCCCAGTAGAGAGGACACTTCCCTCCCAAAGTGCCTTTGTTCCCCAAGAGTCTGACCCAATTCTTCTCTTCCATCTGCCCCTGGATTGCCCTGCACAGAGAACAAAGGGCCCCGGGAAAAGGGGTGGGAGAAGAGCAAGGAGGATCTCAGAGGGTCATTCTAGGGTTCACTCTCCAGCACCCCTTGACAGGATCTCTTCCGTGTGGGGAACACAAGCCGACTTGTGCACGTGTGTGAGGTCAGGCGTGGACAGGTCCGTGGGACCACACGTACGGGCACGCGCATGGGGATAGTGTGAGTCCCATGGAGGCATCCTGTGGTAGGGAACCCGTGACGGTGACGCCACAGATGGCGTGCGGAGGCTCTCGTGGCCCCCAACCTCCACCAGGCCAGCCCTCCTCTCTTCCTTTGATGTGGACAAGACTGCTTTTTAACGTTGCGGAAAAAGCCACTTGGAGATCAGCCCATACAAGGGGACTCCTCTTGTCTCTTAGAGAAGAAATTCCGGGGCGCAGAGTCGCGCACCCGAATTCCAACTCCGCTCAGAAGCCTGGGGCGGACTCCTCTCTTCACCCAGCGAGCGGGCATGCGGCCGGGACCTGGGTGAGGATTTCCTCGCCAGCCCTCCTTAGCACAGAGCTGTGCATCTCATGACTCCCTGCGCGACCCCCAGCCAGGCCCTATTCGTGTCTGGGCTTCGGGCATCTGGTCTGCAAAACCGAGTGTGCTGCTTTCCTCTGGCCGCGGCTCCGCTGGGGAGGCTGCGGCAGGGGGAGGCTCGGCAGAGCGCAGGCAGCGGCCTACTGTGCCCAGCAGTCCCCGCTGCGCTCCCCTTTGGGGCCCCGGCCCTCCGCCCGACAGGTATCGGGCAGCCCCGCCCCGCCGCCGAGACACACTGGCAGCTTTGTTACCTGCCCCAGCGCGCCCGGCCTACGAGCGCTACGTGCCGCCGGCCCGCGGCCCCCTCACTCCCTTCCCTCCCCTCCCTGCCCCCGCCCCACATTCCCGGGCCTGGGGCTGCGGCAGCTCCTGCCGGGTCTTTGTGAAGCCGGACTCTGGCATCCCTCGCCTGCGCGGGCTTTTGGGGTTGAGGTCCTAGCTCCCTTCGCCCACTTCATTTCGCCCCTTTCCCTGCTCGGCCACCCTCAAAGAAGCCAGATTTCGCCTTCCCGTCGCCTGCGACCCCCCTACTTGCAATGGCCGCCTTGCCCAACCCCAGTCGCACCCTAAGGCCCATTTCAAAGGCTGCTTCTCAGAAGCCTCCGCTGATTCCCAGTTTTAATCACTCTCCCTGGGGCACCCGCTTTGCCCTGATCGCTTGTTTTTGAACCCCTCCAGGTCCTGGGCGGGGCCAGCATACTGCCTGGCCGCACAGGAAAGTCTTCCGTGGGTGATAGGATGAGTGAAGCTGGAGACCGAAAGGAATGGAAACCGAGGTCTCCCAAGTCCAGCGTGGAGTCCTGTCCACTGCCAGGGCTGATGTCTGAGCTTCCCTCTCGGGACTCCGTGTGTGCCCTGAGGCCCTTCATTCGCGTGTCCATGCCCAGCCACACTGCACACCCGGTACCTCTGGCCTCCCAGCCTTTGCTCAGGCTGCTCCTTCTGCCCGATACACTCTCCAGCCACGAGGGCAAAGCCGGCCTCTCCAAGGGCCATCTCTCCTGGAGAAGCCGTGCCTGAACTTTGGGGCTTTGTGGTAATCAGTTCACCTGACTTTTTGTTCCAAAAGCTTTACATGTAAGTTACATTTGCCCTTCACTGCAACCCTGCAAGATAGTGATGCGATGTGGCCCGAAAGTGGCTGGCCTGGGATTTGACCTTGGTTCTAGAATGACGTCAGACTTCACAAGACATCAAAGACGGGTTCTTTCTTCCACCGCATGCTGTGGCCTTTCCCTCTCAGGCCTTCCCTCAAGGACAGCTGTTCCTCCCCACCTACCCGCATCTCTCCTGCTTTCAAGCTGGAGCAGGGTGGGGTTGGGATTCTTGCTCTAGGGCTAGGTCAGGGGCTGGGTCCTCTGTGGCTTTGGGCCTCCTTGAAGAATTTCGAGGGAGGATGTGCAGGGCGTGGGGAGAGGTGAGGCAGGAATGTGGGGCTCCGGAGGGAAAGCAGTCAAAAGTGGAGAGGGCCTCCGGAGGTGGCTTTCCCAGGGCCCTGGGAAGCAGGGGTCTGTTTGAATGACAAAGGTTCCCTGGAGAGCAAAGGAAAGCTCTAGAGGATAGGAATGTGGGAGGAGGAGGGTCAGAAGGGTGGGGAGGAAGCTGCCCGTGGGCTCCCATCTGCAGAGGCCCTTTCAAGTCCTGCTAAACCCTTAACAATAAGAGGAACTGACCAGTGGACACACGCAAAGGATGATTAACGTAGTTCACTGAAGAAATACAAAAACCTGTGAAAACGCTAGAAATCCAAAGTACAAATGAAAAAAAAGAGTCTGCTTTTTCCTATCTATAGAACTGGTCAAGATAATAGAAGTGAAAACACCAGATGTTGGTGAGGTGTGGGAAAGGGAGTGTTTTTTTCACTGCTGAGGAGGCAAATTGTACCACTTTTCTGCAGGACTATGTCACAGTATGTACAAAAGCCTTTACAAGAATTAAAATTTGACTTAGCAATTCTGTTTCCAGGGCATATCCTAAAATCAAAGATTATTTATCCCAGCCGTATTTATAACTGGGAAAAACTGGAAATTCTCTAAATGTTCAACGACAGAGAATTGGGTAAGTAGGTTATGCCTCATTTGCAGACTGAAGACTGCAGAAATTAACTGTCATGCTCTTGAATATGAAAGACATGGGAAACACTGAAGATAAGCTGGTAAGTGAAAAGAGGAAGTTGTAAAACAGCATGACTCCAATTTTATACAGTGACTATATAAATAATATCTACCATGCAAGGTGCTGGACTGGGAGCCAGTCCCAATTTCCCATTTGAGCATCACAGCAGCCCTGAAAAGAAGATTCTAGTAACTGCATGGAAAAAAATATATATATATGGAATATATATATATTTTGCATATATATACATATGTGTATATATATATATGAGGAAATTCAACAAAATGTTAACAGCAAGGGGAGAGGGCATGTGTTTTTACTTTTTTCCTTTATGCTTTCTAATCTTTTCCCAATTTTCTTTTTTTTTTTTTGAGATGAGTTTCGCTCTCATGGACCAGTCCGGAGTGCAATGGCACGTAGCTCACTGCAACCTCCACCTCCCAGGTAGCTGGGATTACAGGTGCCGGTCAACACACCCAGCTAATTTTGTGTTTTCAGTAGAGACGGGGTTTCACCATGTTGGTCAGACTGGTCTCCAACTCCTGACCTCAGGTGATCCACCCACCTTGGCCTCCCAAAGTGCTGGGACTACAGGGTTGAGCCACCGCACCGGCCCCAATTTTCTTCAATAAAAATTATAATGAAGACATTACAAAATTTGAAATCACAAAAATCATTTGTTCAAAAATATCTTTAGGATCCCCTGTTTTGGGGGTGGGTGGCAGTTTTCTGTGTATTAATGTACTGGGTTTGCCGTAACAAAGTACTACACATTAAGGGGCTTAAACAACAAAAATGTATTATCTCACAGTTCTGGAGGCTGGAAGTCTGACATCAAGGTGTTGGCAGGGTTAGTTCCTTTGGAGGGCTGTAAGGGGAGAAACTGTTCCATGCTTCTCTGATATGGAATATGCCAGGTGAATTCTGGTAGCTTCCCATGTTCTTTGTCTTATTTCTTCTTGTGTCTCTTCCCATCTTTTTTCCTCTATGCTTGTCCACCACCTTGTCCAAATTTCTGCGCCCCCCCCCCAGCCAGTTTTTGTTTTGTTTTGTTTTTGTTTTTTTGAGATGGAGTTTCGCTCTTGTTGCCCAGGCTGGAGTGCAGAGGCGCGATCTCGGCTCACCACAACCTCTGCCTCCCAGGTTCAAGCAATTCTCCTGACTCAGCCTCCCGAGTAGCTGGGATTACAGGGATGCGCCACCACACCCGGCTAATTTTGTATTTTTAGCAGAGATGGGGTTTCACCATGTTGGTCAGGCTGGTCTCAAACTCCCAACCTCAGATGATCCGCCTGCCTCGGCCTCCCAAAGTGCTGGGATTATAGGCATGAGCCACCACGCTCGGCCCCAAATTTCCCCTTTTTATAGGGATACCAATTATATTGGTTTAGGGGCCACCCTAATGGCTTCATTTTAACTTGATTACCTCTGTAAAGACCCTGTCTCTAAATAAAGTCATATTCTATGGTACAAGGGGTTAGGACTTCAACTTATGAATTGAGAGCGGAAGGGCATAAAGTTTGCTCCCTCTGAGACGGGTGTGGCAGGGAGGGAAGTCCTCTGTAGGGGTAAGAGTCTATGTTGCACCACTGTGTGACCTTGGGGAGGTTGTTTAGACTGGGGCTGATATTACTCACCCTCCGGAGTTGTAGTGAATGAGGGTAAGTGCAAAAAAGTCTCTTCCCCAGGTTGGTCATCCCTAGGAAGTATCTTATCTGTCCCTTGTTCCTTATCAACACGGACGGCTGGAAGAGCACTGGCCCAAGGACATCACGTAGAGCTGAGTTTGAGTTCTAACCCCGTCTCTAGCTGTGTGGTCCCTGTAAGCCTCTGTTTCCTCATTTGTGAGATAGGAAAAGTATCTATTTCCATTGAGTTATTGTAGCTAGAAGATAGAGATAAGATGAGGAAAGACAATGGCAGTAAGAATGTTATAGAAGACACCAGGCAGTGGGAGGCATCAGCCTGATTAGTCTGAGGTAGCTGGCCTCTCCTTTAGGAAGCTTTCCTTGAACCCCACAACTTGGATTAGATGCTCCCTGCCATCCTGGGCTCCCACAGTCTCCTCTGCTACCCTCCACACCCCACCCCTCTCTTATGGCACTTGTCACACCCTACCATAGCTGTCTCTCTAGAATTATAGAAGGCTCCCTGAAGGAAGAGACCATCAACTCTGCACGCCCTTTAAAGTAGCAAATATGAACGAAAAAATAGTAAAGCCCACTGCTGGCAGTGTTGCAGGTGTTGAGGCTCAGAACATGATAGCCCAATGTATGGCACTTTGGCATGCTGAGTACTTGAACTCAAAGTGAAGCAAAATATCCAGTCCCTGCGTCTCCCGCTCCTCTTTCTCCCTTGAAGCACATCAGAGAAAACAGAATTCCTGTTCCCCAAAGCACGTCATAGAAACTAGAACCTCTCTCCCTCTAAGTCAGCCATAAAATCTAGAAAGGTTACACTTTCCCTTTTCCCTTGCCCCTTGAAGACTTTTATCCCAGAGGGGTCCTGCCTCGTATGCTGGAGAAAGGAATGCTGCACAAAGAGACCAAAAAGAATTTGGACAGGCTTTGCTGGATCTCCCCGCTCAGTCTGTTACCATGAGGTCATGCCTCTTTGTCCAATCACATCTCCACTCGGCTGTTCATTCTTCATTGAACCCAAACACAAAACACAGTTTTCTCTGGGTTTTTGGGTCTTTATTTCTGAAGGCTCCTACGTCATGTAAAACTTTGATTCAATAAATTTGTTGTGCTTTTTTATTGTTAATCTGTCTTTTATTATAAGAATAACCTTGCTTGGTGCGGTGGCTCACGCCTGTAATCCCAGCACTTTGGGAGGCTGAGGCAGGTGAATCATCTGAGGTTGGGGGTTCAAGACTAGCCTGACCAACATGGAGAAACCCTGTCTCTACTAAAAATACAGAATTAGCCGGGCGTGGTGGTGCATGCCTGTAATCCCAGCTACTTGGGAGATTGGGCAGGAGAATCACTTGAGCCTGGGAGACGGAAGTTGCGGTGAGCCGAGACTGTACCATTGCACTCCAGCCTGGGCGACAGAGTGAGACTCCGTCTCAAAAAAAAAAAAAAAAAAAAAACCTTATTATGGATGTATACTTTGTATACATACAAAGTAACACTATGTATACGTTTCCTGTATACACAGTGGTGATGTGAACAAACACACTCTTTCTGGAGAACTATTTAGCAGTTCTAATAAAAGCCACACACCTAAGTATAACCTCTGACCAAGAGAAACTGGTTCGGGGAATATATTCCAAGTATCTAATGCAAAGGTGAAAAAAAAAAAGAAACAAGAACTTACTGTATAAAGATATTCTGAGCTGACTACGTGTCATGAAGAAGAGTGGAAAAATAATGGTGCAATGAATTTGTAAACTGCAAATGATGGCAGCTTGATCCACACTGTGACAATTCAGCACAGTCCAGGAAGCATTAACTGAGTACAGAGGAGGTATGAGGTCCTGGATTCCACTCTGGGAACCCTGACAGGTCCCTGCACCAACCAGCTGGTAGACAGGCAGATAGACCATGACCATATCGTGTGAGCAGATGAGAGGAGTGGGGGCGAGCACAAGTGGAGAAGTTAACTCATGGGAAGGAGGGTCAGGAGAGCTTCTTGCAGGGGGAGTATACCTGAGCTGGCTTCAAGTGGACCGTGGTGGAAAGAATAAACAACATAGATGAAGGTGGGGAGGCATTTGCGAAATGGCAAATAATAGGTGTGGCTGGAGGATGGAATACATGCGGGCTTGATAAGGCTGGAGAATATGGCCAGAGGCTAGATCATCAAGGGCCTTGAATGCCAGTTTGTGCTTTACCCAGCAGAAGTGGAGAAGCCAACAGACATCCTGAAAGAGGCGAGCAAGAGGATCATCTTTTTAATTTAGGAAGATCATAAGGTCGCCATTTGGAGGATGGACTGGAAAGGCCAGCAGGCAGGGGGAGCCTGTTGCAGGGTCCAGGTAAGACATGGTGACAAGGCCTGGGGATGGAGAGAGGGAGGCAAGGTCATGAGATACTCATGAGGCAAAAGAGACAGACCCTTGGTGACGCACAGGATGCTGGGAGAGAAGCAGAAGCAGGATTGGGGCAGGCAGTGCCAGCAACTGAGCAGGGAACATGAGAGGAGGAGCCCGTTTTTGGGGAAAAGGGATGAGTCCAGTTTGGTATCTGTTGGGTTTGAAGCACCCATGGTGAGAGGTGACAATGGGCTAGCAGCCCTCACTCTCAGCGCCTCCTCGGCCTCGGTGCCCACTCTGGCGGCGCTTGAGGAGTCCCTTCAGCCCGCCACGGCACTGTGGGAGCCCCTCTCTGGGCTGGCTGAGGCCGGAGCTGCCTCCCTCTGCTTGCAGGGAGGTGTGGAGGAAGAGGCGTGGGCGGGAACCGGGGCTGCGCTCGTGGACCAGTGTTACTTTCGACGGGCGCGGGCGCAGGCGTGGGCTCAGCGGGCCCCGCACAGGGAGCAGCGGGCAGGCACCGCCGGCCCAGGGCAGTGAGGGGCTTAGCACCCGGGCCAGCAGCTGTGGAGGTTGCGCCGGGTCCCCCAGCAGTGTCGGCCCGTCGGCGCCACACTCCGAATTCTCGCCAGGCCTTAGCTGCTTCCCCGCGGGGCAGGGCTGGGACCCGCTGCCCGCCATCTCTGAGCTCCCCCTATGCGGTGGGCTCCCGCGCGGCCTGAGCCTCTCGGACGGGCGCCGCCCCCTACTCCGTGGCGCCCGGTCCCATCGACAGCCCAAGGACTGAGGAGTGCAGGCGCGGCTTGGGACTGGCGGGCAGCTCCGCCTGCAGCCCTGGTGCAGGATCCAATGGGTGAAGCCAGCTGGGTTCCTGAACTGGATGGGGACTTGGAGAACTTTTATATCTAGCCTGAGGATCGTATGTGCACCAATCAGCACTCTGTGTCTAGCTCAGAGTTTGTAAATACACCAATCAGTACTCTGCATCTAGCTCAAGGTTTGTGAATACACTCTGTATCTCGCTAACCTAGTGGGGACTTGGAGGACTAGCACTGTGTGACTCTGTGTGTAGCTCAAGGATTGTAAATACACCAATTGGTACTATGTATCAATATACAGAGCTAACTCTGTATCTAGCTAACTAGCACTCTGTGTCTAGCTCAAGGATTGTAACTGCACCAATCAGCACTGTCAAAACAGACCAATCAGCTCCCTGTAAAATGGACCAATCAGCTCTCTGTAAAATGGACCAATCAGCAGGACGTGGGTGGGGCCAGATAAGGGAATAAAAGCAGGCTGCCCCAGCCACCAGTGGCAACCTGCTCTGGTCCCCATCCGTAATGTGGCTGCTTTGTTTTTTTGTTCTTTGCAATAAATCTTGCTGCTGCTCACTCTTTGGGTGCATGCTACTGTTATGAGCTGTAACACTCACCACAAAGGTCTGCAGCTTCATTCCTGAAGCCACTGAGACCACGAACCCACTGGGAAGAATGAACAACTCCAGACGCCTGCCTTTAAGAGTTGTAACACTCACCATGAAGGTCTGCAACTTCACTCCTGACAGCGAGACCACGAACCCACCAGAAGGAAGAAGCTCCAAACACATCTGAATGTCTGAAGGAACAAACTCTGGACACACCATCTTTAAGAACTGTAACGCTCACCTCGAGGGTCCGAGGCTTCATTCTTGAAGTCAGTGAGACCAAGAACCCACCAATTCCAGACACAATGGGATACCCAGATGGACAGGGCAGCAGGCACCTGGGTATATGAATCTGGAGCTCAGGAGAGAGGACTGGGCAGAAGATTAAGTTTGGAAGGAATAGACTAGAGGTATGAATTGGAACCTGGGGCCACCAGAGCCCACCCTGGGAAAGTGTTTAGTAGGGGGGAAGTAGCTGGACAGTGCCCACTGTAAAGGGTCCGAGGAGCAACAGGCACTCTGGAAGGGATCTTGAGAAAGATCCAAGAGTTGAAAAACCGGGAAGATGTGCCTCACAGAAGCCCAAGGAGGAGAGTGCAAAAGGGTAGCAAGAGCAACAGCATTTTAAGTGTTCAGTTTTTGCAAATTAAAACCACAATGAGATGCCACCTTGCCTTAATGCAAGAATGACCATAATTAAAAAGTCAAAAGACAATAGATGTTGGCATGGATATGATGTAAAGGGAACACTTTTACATGCTGGTGGAATGTAAATTGGTACAATCACTATGGAAAACAGTATGGAGATTCCTTGAAGAACTAAAAGTGGATCTACTACTTGATCCAGCAGTCCAACTACTAAGTATGTACCCAAAGGAAAAAAAAGTCATATGAAAACGACACCTGCACACATATGTTTTTAGCAGCACAATTTGCAATTGCAAAGATATGGAACCGAACTAAGTACCCATCAACCAAGTGGATAAAGAAAATGTGGTATATATACACCATGGAATACTACTCAGCTATAAAAAGGAATGTGGTATACATACACCATGAAATACTGCTCAGCTAAAAAAAGGAATGTTGTTTTGCAGCAACTTGGATGGAGCTGGAGGCCATTATTCTAAGTGAAGTAACTCAGAAGTGGAAAACCAAACGTACATCCTCACTGATAAGTGGGAGCTAAGTGGCCGGGCCTGGTGGCTCACACCTGTAATCCCAGCACTTTGGGAGGTCGAGGCGGAGAGATCATGAGGTCAAGAGTTAGAGACCAGCCTGGCCAACATGGTGAAAGCCCGTCTCTACTAAGAATACAAAAATTAGCTGAGTGTGGTGGCACGTGCCTGTAATCCCAGCTGCTCAGGAGGCCGAGGCAGGATAATCGCTTGAACTGGGAGCCGGAGGTTGCAGTGAGCAGAGATTGCGCCACTGCACTCCAGCCTGGGTGACAGAGCAAGACTCCATCTTGTGGGGGGAAAAAAAAAAGTGGGAGCTAAACT
Organism: Macaca nemestrina; assembly: GCF_043159975.1. Lineage (NCBI taxonomy): Eukaryota > Metazoa > Chordata > Mammalia > Primates > Cercopithecidae > Macaca > Macaca nemestrina. The sequence continues at coordinate 190,789,743 of NC_092125.1, read as the reverse complement.
ATGAGGATGAAAAGGCGTAAGAATGATATAATGGACTTTGGGGACTCGGGTGGGAAGCTTGGGAGGGGGTGCGGGATAAATGACTACATATTGGGTACAGTGTACACAGCTTGGGTGAACTAAAATGTCAGAAATCACCACTAGAGAACTTACCTATGTAACCAAAAACCACCTGTACCCCAAAAACTATTGAAATAAAAAATATCCATTTCTGAGTGAAGACCTCAATAACTGCCTCTTTTTGCTGTCAGAGGACACCCCACCCTCCACCAGGACTTCCTGGGCTCCCTGCCTCTTCAGCTGGAACTCTGAACACCCCAACAACCTGTGTGTCCTTCACTAGCCCCAAGGCCTTTCTGGGTCTCGATTTCTTCCCCTGTCCAAGTAACACTGATTGCTCTGCCTGCCCTTCAGCAGGAATCAGTGCTTCAGATGAGAAACTGACGAAAGTGGTTTATAAACTGCCCAAATGATCTCTGGTTCAGCCCTTTCAAATCTCAGGTCTTCCACCAGAGGCTTGGTTGGTTTTGTTTTCTCTTGTCATGGTGGCTCCTTGGCACACTCTTCTCTCCTCTGGCCATGTCTCTGTTCCGACCTGCTTGGTGGTAGCTGGTCTGTGGCTGGCACAGCCTGGGGTTTACTGACTCATCCATTCAGCCCTGATTTATTGATGGCAACTTAGTCCTGGGGCCAGCTCCTTGCTTCATTGTTCCTCCCTCTCCTATATCTTTAAGATCTTCCCCTGTCTTTCTCATCTTTTTTCCCCCAAGAGACTCAAGGATACACCATATTTTAAAACAGGAACAAAAATCTGTCTTCTGCTTCTCGTCCTCCTTCAGCTTTCCCTTCATCTGCATCCCCTCTTAACCAAGTGTCTCAAATAATCATCTAGGGCGGTCCTGGTGGCTCACACCTATAATCCCAGCACTTGGGGAGGCTGAGGTGGGAGGATTGTTGGAGCCCAGAAAAACTAGACCAGCCTGGGCAATATAGGGTGACCCTGTCTCCACAAAAAACTTTTAAAAATTAGCTGGGCATGGTAGTGTGTGCTTGCAGTACCAGCTACTCACTACATGGGAGGCCGAGGTGGGAGGATCACTTGAGCCTGGGAGGTGGAGGATACAGTGAGCTGAGATTGTGCCACTGCACTCCAGTCTGGAGACTGTCTCAAGGCTGGGCACGGTGGCTCATGCCTGTAATCCCAGCACTTTGGGAGGCTAAGGCAGGCGGATCACAAGGTCAGGAGTTCGAGACCAGCCTGATCAACAGGGTGAAACCCCCGTCTCTACTAAAATTACAAAAATTACCCGGGCACAGTGATGCACACTTGTAATCCCAGCTACTTGGGATTAAAGAATCGCTTGAACCCGGGAGGCAGAGGTTGCAGTGAGCAGAGCTCATGCCACTGCACTCTAGCCTGGGCAACAGAGCGAAACTCTTTCTCAAAAAAAAAAAAAAAAAAAGACCTTGTCTCAAAAAAATATGTATGTAAAATAATCATCTATGTTTCTTCACCTCCTCTTTGTTGATCCTCTGCAATCTGGCTTCCACTCCCACCTCTCCACTGAAACTCTTTGTAATGAAAATTGCAGTGGGTTGAATAGTGGCCCCCAAATGACATGTCCAAGTCCTAATCCCTGGAACCTGTGAATGTGACCCTAGTTGGACGAAATAGGTATCTGCCAGTGTAATTAAGAATCTCAAGATGAGGCTGGGCGCAGTGGCTCACGCCTGTAATCCCAGCACTTTGGGAGGCTGAGGCAGGCAGATCACCTGAGGTTGGGAGTTCGAGACCAGCTTGACCAATATGGAGAAACCCTGTCTCTACTGAAAATACAAAATGAGCTGGGCATGGTGGTGCATGCCTGTAATCCCAACTACTCGGGAGGCTGAGGCAGGAGAAATGCTTGAACCCGGGAGGCAGAGGTTGCAGTGTGCCAACATCGCGCCATTGCACTCCAGCATGGGCAACAACAGCGAAACTCTGTCTCAAAACAAACAAACAACAAAAAAAAGAATCTCAAGATGAGATCATCCTGGATTTAGGATGGGTCCTAAATGCAATAGCAAGTGTCCTTGTAAGAGCAAATCAGAGGGAGACTGGAGACAGAAACACAGAGCAGGACGGCCATGTGGACATAGAGTCAGAGATTAGAGCAGTACAGTTCTAAACCAAAACACCAAGGACTGCCGCAGTCATCAGGAGCCAGGAGAGGGGCATTAGTCAGTGCCCCTTCAGAGCCTCCAAAGAGCCACCTCTGCAGACACTGCCCTCCAGAGCATGTAAGAAAATATGCTTCCAAGCTGGGCACGGTGGCTCACACCTGTAATCCTAGCACTTTGGGAGGCTGAGGCGGGCGGATCACGAGGTCAGGAGTTCAAGACCAACCTGACCAACATGGTGAAACCCCATCTCTACTAAAAATACAAAAATTAGCCAGGCGTGTTGGCACGCGTCTGTAATCCCAGCTACTCAAGAGGCTGCGGCAGGAGAATGGCTTGAACCCAGGAGGCAGAGGTTGCGATGAACTGAGATTGTGCCACTGCACTCCAGCGTGGGCAACAGAGCAAGACTCCGTCTCAAAAAAAGAAAAAGAAAATACGCTTCTGTTGTTCTAAGCCACTCAGTTTGTAGCAGTGTGTTATGGCAGCCGTAGGAAACTAGTATAGTAGTAATAACAGCAGCTAGCATTTATGAAGTGGCTACCCTGTGCCAGGCACAATTCTAAGTGCCCTCCGAACCAATTGAAGTAGACACACAGTAATAGAAGCAAGATTAACACAACTCATTACTAGTGACTGAGGGTTTGTCCCATCTTTGGTATTTAAAAGTTGAACCTTACACTGAAGGTTCCATAATACTGAATTTTATCTGAGGGTAAAAGAATAACATTTTATTATTTTTCTCTTTTACAGAGAAGGAGGCTGCAGTCCAAAAACTTACATTGCCCGAGATCATACAGTAAATAGCTGTGGAGCTAGAGTTTTAGTCCTAGTAAGTCCTGTGTATGAGCTTAACTGATTTGCACTTCTGAGGCCACTGTTGGAGAGGAAACCAGTGAGGCTGATGGGTGAACTGACCGAGACGTGGGTTTTGTATAACTGGAAGGATGGAAGAGGCCAAGGGACTGGTGAGTTAGAGAAGAAGATTCACCAGGTTGGGATTGGTAGGGTAGGCCTGGTCTAGAGGGGCTGAGAGATAGGGAGGAAGAGATTGGGGCCTTGATAACCTCATAGAGCAGGTGTCCCTGGAGCAAGAAAGCCAAAGGTATCTGTGGTCATCCAGGAAACACTGGAATCTAAGATCCCAGAACTGGGTAATGATAAGGTCTAGAACTGGCCATCGAGGTCATCAGTTGAACAAAAGTAAAGGAGAGTTTGTCAATACACTCTGCTAGGTCGAGAAACCTGGAGGACAAAGGTGATGCTGAAGGAAACAATAAACTGCTCTGGAGTTCAAAGCATTAAGTGATCACTCCTTGTGCTTATCACGAAAAACAATGAAACCTGAGTTGATTCTTGAACAACAGATGGGAGAGGACAGATGTGAAAGTGGGAAGCCTTTCAAGGTGAAGGGTACAGCCAGGCAAAGTCACGGAAGGGTGAAAGCAGGGGGCATATAGTTTCAAGTTGGTTGCACTTAAGGGTGCATGACACAGTGCTCCGGGAATTATGCCTAGGCTTTGAAAGTGTCCTGATTTGGGCACCTCACAAAGCATATGCTGAATCAAGGATTTAGGTGCAAGTATTTTATTTTTTTTATCTTTTTTTTTTTTTTCCTTTTTGTGGAGAATGGGGTCTCGCTATATTACCCAGGCAGGTCTTGAACTCCTGGGCTCAAGCTATCCTCCCGCCTCTGCCTCCCTGAGAGCTGGGATTACAGGCGTGAGCCACCGCGCCTGGCCTAGGTGCAAGTATTTTATTCGAGAGGATGTTGAAAGGAGCACTGTGAAGGAGTGGCGAAGAGAGGCAGAGAAGAGAGGAAAGCCGATAAAAGGTGAGTAAGTTGGGTAACCGGGGACCCTCTGAGAGACTCTGTATGACACACTTTAGAGTTGTTCCACAGAGAGGCAATGATGTCGGAGTATTTGTCTGCCTACTCGGGTAGGTCCAGAATTCTGGTGCTTGAGGGTTGCTCCCAGGGACATCAACTCTCTGGCTATTCAACCCTGCCCAGGTGAGTGAGCCAGCTCCAGCCACCAGAGAAAGCCCTGGGGAAGAGGACTGTGGATGCTTGAGGCATGAAACCACCAGTATGTACAAGAATCCTTCACAAAATCTGTAGGTCACTTTCCAGATGGGCTAAGGGGCATGGGCAGGGTACCAATAGCAACTGTTTTAGACAGGAAAGTGAGAAGTGTTCATGGAAGCCCTGCAGTCCCACTAAAGGTTTGCTGTTTATTTCTTAGGCAATGAGAAGATCTCACCAGCTCCGGAATGTGCTGTGGGAAGAGGAGGTGAGATGGAGTGTAGTGGAGGCTGTGTGCGCAGCAGGGCCCAGGGAGTGGAAAGATGGATGGGAGGGGACGGCCTGGTGAAAGACCATTGCAGGGTTTGAATGAACAGGATTTGGCAACTGATTGGGTGTGGCGCAGGGGTGGGTGAATGAGCAGGGGAAAGACAGAATACCAAGAGCATGGTGCATCTCAGCAGGAATGAACATCTCTAGGACATGTCTTGTTTAGGAAGCATCAAAAGGGTGAAGCTAGCAGGGAACACTACCTGCTGAACAGACCAGGAAATCTTTTCTGAGCATTCGTCAGTTGGATTTCTCTTACCTTTAGCTTCCTTAAAAATAATAATAAGTCAATCTTTATTTGTTTTATTATTTATTTATTGAGATGGAGTCTCACTCTGCTGCCTAGGCTGGAGTACAGTGGCACAATCTCAGCTCACTGCAACCTCTGCCTCCCAGGTTCAAGCAATTCTCCTGCCTCAGCCTTCCATGTAGCTGGGACTACAGGCATATGCCACCACGCCCGGCTAATTTTGCATTTTTAGTAGAGATGGGGTTTCACCATGTTGGCCAGGCTGGTCTCAAACTCCAGACCTCAAATGATCTGCCTGCCTTGGCCTCCCAAAGTGCAGGAATTATAGGCGTGAGCCATCGCACCCAGCCTGTCAGTGTCTTTCTCTTCTTGCAGCCACATGAGCCTTGGTTAGTCCAGCTCTGTTGACCCTGCTGGAATTTTTCCCTGTTTATTACAGGAATTGGGCCTCTTTGATTCATACTTCCCCATAGACTGGAAACTTCTTGAGGACAGATTATATCTGATTTATCTTCATATCCCCAGTATACAGCATATAATACACCTCAACGGATACTTGATGATGAGAATAATGATGATAGTTTCCATTTATTGGGTGTTTAATCTGGGTCAGACACTGTGGTGAGCTTTTCAATACATTACCTCATCTCATGATTGGTATATTAAAACTTCTTGGCCGGGCAGTGCCTCATGCCTGTAATCCTCGCTCTTCGGGAAGCCAAAGTGGGCAGATCTCTTGAGGTCAGGAGTTCGAGGCCAGCCTGGCCAACGTGATGAAACCCAATCTCTACTAAAAATACAAAAATTAGCCAGGAGTGGTGGCGGGTGCCTGTAATCCCAGCTACTCAGGGGCCGGAGGCAGGAGAATCACTTGAACCTGGGAGGTGGAGGTTGCAGTGAGCTGAGATCATGCCACTGCACTCCAGCCCAGGTGACAAAACGAGACTCCATCTCAAAAAACAACAAAAACAAAAACAAAAAAACTTCTTTGGTTGTGGGTAACAAAATTAAACTCAAACCGACTTAGGAAAAAATAAAAAAGATGTATAGCACCTAATTGAAAGTTCCATGGCTCAGTCTAGCTTTAGGCTTGTCTGGCACCAGGCACTCAAACACTGTTTCAAGGAGCCTTTTTCTCCATCGTTTGGCTTGGCTTTCTTCTGTCCTGGCTTTGTTTTTAGAAAGATGCTCCTCGTACTTAGCAACCCCAGTAGAGAAACAGCATCTCTTCTTCAACACATCCAGCGAGGGGTCCATGGCAGACCTTCAGTGCATCAGCTTGGGTGTGTGCACAATTCTGGACCAATCATATAATCAGGGAGATCAAATTTGCTAAATGGCCACACTTAGGTTATATTCCCATCCCCACAGCCATGGGAAGGGGTCAGTCTACCAAATTTTTTTTTTTTTTTTTTTTTTTTTTTTGAGACGGAGTCTCGCTCTGTCGCCCAGGCTGGAGTGCAGTGGCGCGATCTCGGCTCACTGCAAGCTCCGCCTCCCGGGTTCACGCCATTCTCCTGCCTCCCGAGTAGCTGGGACTACAGGCGCCCACAACCGCGCCCGGCTAATTTTTTGTATTTTTAGTAGAGACAGGGTTTCACCGTGGTCTCGATCTCCTGACCTTGTGATCCGCTCGCCTCGGCCTCCCAATCTACCAAAATTTAAAGGAAAATCAGATGCTATCTATCTTTGTCCAGACAATGAGCAGTGGGTAACAATAGCTACTTTCTATAATAGGTATCCTTGTTTTCCAGATAAAGAAACTGAAGCACAACAAAAGGAAGTATCTTGCCAAACATTACTAGCAGGTGAAAAGGCAGGATTGAATTCAGGTGTCTTTCTCTAGAACCTGTGCTCCTCCAGGGCAACAGACAGGGTCTTTCTCATTTCTGGGTCCCCTCACTCACGACCCCCAAGATCTTAGCCCACAGTGGGTCCCCAATTCCAGTGGTCCTCCAGGTGTGGTCCATGGACCATGCAAACTGGCTAACTCCTTGTTCCTAGACCACAGTGAGTTAAGTACCAAAATCCTGAGTAAAAATTTAGAAATGTTTTATAGTAATTTGGAATTGCCACAACATGCAAAGGCTGTGACCTGAAAAGATGGGTCTGAGATTGATTGTAGATAATTCGAGAAATACTGCTCTATTCAGTTATACCTAGAAGGAAGACATGAGCCGTGGGCCTGCAGAGGAAAACATGGGGGCTCCAATGGATCCACCACAGGGAGGCAGGTAGGCAGACTGCCCATCCTACCAGTCAGAAGGTGGTCGCCACTTGGCCAGCCCAGAGAAGTCTTCCTAGGAACCCCACTATTACCATAGGCCGCTGCAGCTGATGAGCCTCTCCCACTTCACAAGAAAGGTAGGCAGGGAGGCTCAGGCCCAAGCAGCTCCAGTGCCCTTGGTTCTAGTCCAGCTGGATACTGGCTGATCCTGCCCAGGGCCTGCAGACACCTGGCACTGTCTGCCTGGGCCGCACCCACCCCGTGCTTCCACACTGTGCCCAGAGGGAAGATGATGGTTGACACAGAACCTGTGGAGAAGCCACCCCAAAACCAGAATTAATTTTTAAGCTGAGGTGGAAGGTCAGCTCCAGGGACACGCTGCCACCTCCCGTCTTGACATGGGCCTCCTTGAGTTGACACCAGGATGTAGCATGGCTCCAACCCTTGCTTTCCCTTTGGTTGGACACTCTCCAATGCCAGGGTCATGCACCAACAGAGCAGCTCCAAGGAAGAGCATTTTCCAAAGCCCAGATGACTCAGGGTGGCGAATGTGACCGGAGGGGAGATTCAGCCGCCAGCTCAGACCTTTGTTTGGGAGTTAACAATTCCTCCACGCTGATTTCACCTGCCTGTTCTATCGTGCCCGGTGCAGTGAAAACATCCCGGATACTTTGGATTACAAGGCCAGCTCTGCAATTTTGCTGAGTAACTGTAGGCTGCTCACCTAATCTTTCTGTATTTCAATGAAATGACTGCATTTGGAAAAGGTTGGAGCACCCATATCACAGGCCAGTTCTGGGGGCGAACTGAGGTAATGCTGTAAAGCACCTCCTATGCACAAGCCCATGGAGCATGGGAGTAGATATGAGGATGTTCCCTCACCCCTTCCAGGAAGCTGGGAGCTGACAAGGACTCAGGCTCAGTCACTTCCAGCTGTGTGACATGGGTAGGTTTCTTAGCTTCCCTGAGCCTTGATCATCTCATTTATAAAGAACAAAATACCCAACTGGCAAGGCTGGTGCTAGGAGTGAATGCAACTGAATATGCAGAAGAGCATGGCACACAGATTCTCACTCTGTGCTCATTAATTTCACACATATTTATTGTTAATGCTAGGGACTAGGTCGACTAGGTCAGGCGTTGAGCCTACTATGGTGAGCAAAGAAAGACATACCCTGTCTCTTCCCTAGGAATTTAGTAAAGGAAGTTAATTGTGAGTGAAACAGATGGGCATACAGATAATCAAATCACAACTGTGGCACCCACTACAAAGGTGAGGTGCTAAGTGCTAAGTGAAGATGGGACAAGACGTTCAACTCACTTAATGAAGTCAGGAAGGGCTTCTCTGAGGCAGTAATAATTGAGCCAAGGTCTGAAGCATGAATGGGAAAGCATTCAGGATGAAGAACAACATGTGCCAAGCCCTGTAATGGGGAATCCCAGTTAGTTAAAGGGATTGAAAAGAGGCCAGCGTGGTGAGAGACCAGAGAACAAGGTTGGGATGGGTTAAGGGAGGGCTAGAGAGGAGAGGAGAGGCCAGACCTCATAAGCCATATAGGCCATGCTATGGATTTTAGTCTTTGTCCGTATTTTATAATAAATGGGGGTGAGGATTACATGATCATACTTGCTTTCCAAGTAGATCCCTCTGGCTGCAGCTCGGAGGTGAAGTGTGTGCATCAACGTAATACAGTTGGCAGTCAGGAGACCATTGCTATGCTGCAGATGAGTGATTAAGGAGTTTGAGGCTAAGGTGGTGATGATGGAGATGGAGAGGAGGGGTTGGAGGCAGCTGTGTAGGTGAAATGGAAGGCGCTTTGTGCAGCATCACCTAAGTGTGTCAGGAACAATTCCTGGTGGTACTACTGGAGGAGAAGTAGGTTTGGGGATAAGCCTATCAGTCTGGTTTTGAACAGATTGAATTTAGGATATTTCTGAGACGTCTGAGAGACAATGACCATTTCCCATCAGGTTTGGTGAGAGGTAGCCCACTGGTATCGTTTTAAAATAAAGACATTAAAAAATATGGAACACATCACGAATTTGTGCATCATCCTTGAGCAGCTGTATCATTCCAGTTTCAGTGTATGTGCTACTGAAGCAAGCACACCACTGGTACCTTTATCAAGGGCGTTTTTAGTGAGTGATGGAGCAAGAAGCTTGTACATGGGAACAAGGACACTTGTGAGTGATGGAGATGTTCATTACTTTAATTATAGCGAGGGTTTCCCAGGGGTATACATACGGCAAAACTCATCAAATAGTACACTTTCAGTATGTGCAGTTTATTGTACATCAGTTATGCCTCCTTAGAGCTGTCAGAAAAGACAAGTGGGTGGTAGGGACATGGAGACAGTGCAGACAGCCCCTACCTGTGCAGTGGAGATGAGAAACAGAGAGCGAGTGGTTGCTGAGGGAGATGAGAAGGTGACAGAGGTAGCATTTATTTTTGGTTAAGAAGGTGATTTGGGTTGGGCACGGTGGCCCATGCCTGTAATGCCAGCACTTTGGGAGGCTGAGGCGGGCAGATCACCTGAGGTCAGGAGTTCACGACCAGCCTGGCCAATATGGCAAAACCCTGTCTCTACTAAAAATGCAAAAATTAGCTAGGCATGGTGGCGGGTGCCTGTAATCCCAGCTACCTGGGAGGCTGAGGCAGGAGAATTGCTTGCACCCAGGAGGCAGAGGTTGCAGTGAGCCGAGATTGCACCATTGCATGCCAGCCTGGGCAATAGAGTGAGACTCCATCTCAAAAAAAAAAAAAAAAAAAAAAAAGAAGAAGAAGAATGTGATTTGACTGTGTATAAAGGCTAGCTGGAAGGATCTTATCTAGAAGTAGAGGTAGAAAATCCAAGAGAAGAAGGAATAATGAGAAACATAGGTTCCTGAGGAAAGAGAAAGGGAGGGCACCAGAATCCAGGTAGAGGGTTGGCTTTAGACGAGAGCCGCAGCTTCCATGTTGAAACAGAGGAAAAGAGAAGAGGGTGGATGTAGGGGTGTGTGCATGTCTCTGAATGTCTGCATGTGTATGTGTTCATGTGCATGTGTGTGCGTGTGTGTGTCAGTGGGAGAAGACGTGGCATCTTCTTTCTCAGTTAAGTAGAAAGTGGTACTGGCTAGTACCACCTCTGAGAATAATGGCAGAGGGGTGCAGGTTTGAGGAGTGGTGAAGTTTTTTAAGACGCCAATGGATAGTGGTTGATTACTGAGCGGTGTCCAAGGCCCGTTTGAGGTGAGGGTCCTGGAGTTACAGGGAAACCTCTGGCTGTGCTGGGACTGTCTCAGCAGTGTTTGGCTTGCCAGGGACAGGCACGGGAGGATGCAGAAACGGGGGAGTTTGCTTGACCAGTGAGATGAAGACATAGGGAAGAGAACTCATGGCATGGAAAAGACCACTACTGAGACACTGCACCTCCACACTGAGCTGTGATAAGGAAGCACAAGAGGAAGAAGAGGGTGATGGGCTGGAAGAAAATAGAGGGCCAGTGGCCGGAGGGGCCCGTGTCGTCGGAGAGCACAAGCAGAGGGATTCGTGCAGTCGGTGAGTGGGACGAGGAGAGGCTGTGGGCAGCTGGTGAGGTGTGGGAGTTACGGTTTTAGAGCTGGGGTGGTTCTGGCTGTCAGCAGGGTCCACAGTGATGCTGTGGGAGGTGACTGATGACCAATGAGAGAATGAGTGAATCGATTTGTGTGCTCACCGGAGCCATTTTCTTTCTCCAGTTAGCCCAACAGCCTGTCTGTTTCTCATCCTTTGGTTTACAACAACTTTGCCCCCAACTCTGTGACTTCCTCAGTCTTCTTGTTTTTTTGGGACAGGGTCTCAGCTGGAGTGCAGTGGTGTGAATACAGCTCACTGCAGCCTCGATCTCCTGGGCTCCAGCAATTCTCCCACCTCAGCCTCCCAAGCAGCTGAGGCCACAGGCACACACCACTATGCTCGGTTAATTTTCTAATTTTTTGACAGGGTCTCACTTTGTTGTTCAGGCAGTTCTCGAGCTCATGGGCTCAAGCGATCCTCCCGCCTCAGCCTCCCGAAGTGCTGGGATTATAGGAGTGAGCCACCACAGCCAGCCTCTCAGCCTTCTTTCATGTTTTAGCTCCAAATGTCCCTTCTACTGGGAAGCTTTGCCTGAATGCCAAGAGGGGTACTTGTGCAAACTAAGCCTCCTCTGATGTGGAGACTCTGCCACCATCAACACCTGCTGCCACGCCTCTTACTCCGTGTTCTCCTCGTCTGGGTTTCTGTGGGTCCCATCCTGTATAATTTTTGTTAGGTTTCTTAAGTGGCGGCTTGCCTCTGCTGGGTGCTCATCATGCATCCACTCTGTGCCTTCACATACATTTCCCCATTCCGTCCTCACAGTAATTTTATGAATAAGTGGCACCATCATACCCTGTCTCGGATGAAGAAGTTAAGACTGCAGGAGATTAAATGACTTGCTTGAGTGGTATAACCCGGAATGGTTTTGCTCATGTTCGCATCCCCAACCCTAGAGCAGAGAGGGTGATGGGTGAACCCCTCAGTCATTCTCTCTGGTTCTCAACTCCTCACCTTGCCTAACTTCAGCTGCCTGATACACACTGGACCCTCAGCAGTGGGGTGCACATGGTCCTCACTTCCACAGAAGCACAGAATCAGGTACAGCAGAGCCCTCTCAGGTCAGTTAGTCCCACTGCCCCGTTCTTCCTTGAGACTCCTGTTATGGACTGAATGTTTGTGTCCCTCTTAAATTCACTGGAAGCCACAACCCCCAATGTGATAGTATTTGGAAACAGAGCTTTGGGAAGATAATTAGGGTTAGATAAGATGGAGAACTTGTGATGAGATTAGTGACCTTATAAAAAGGGAGACCAGGCCCGGTGCGGTGGTTCAGGCCTGTAATCCCAGCATTTTGGGAGGTCGAGGTGGGTGGATCACCTGAGGTCAGGAGTTCGAGACCAGCCTGACCAACACGGAGAAACCCCATCTCTATTAAAAATACAAAATTAAATGGGCGTAGTGGCGCATGCCTGTAATCCCAGCTACTTGGGAGGCTGAGACAGGAGAAACGCTTGAATCCGGGAGGCAGAGGTTGCGGTGAGCCAAGATCATGCCATTGCAATCCAGCCTGGGCAATGAGAGTGAAACTCCATCTCAAAAAAAAGTAAAAAAAGGGAGACCAGGCCAGACGCGGTGGCTCATGCCTGTAATCCCAGCACTTTGGGAGGCCGAGGCGTGTGGTTCACCTGAGGTTAGGAGTTCGAGACCAGCCTGGTCAACATGGTGAAACCAGCTCTCTAATAAAAATACAAAAATTAGCTGGGTGTGGTGGTGTGTGCCTGTAATCCCAGCTACTTGGGAGGCTGAAGCAGGAGAATTGCCTGAACCTTGGAGGCGAAGGTTGCAGTTAGCAGAGATCATGCCATTGTACTCTAGCCTGGGTGACAGAGTAAGACTCTGTCTCTAAATAAATAAAAAATAAAAAGGGAGACCAGAGAGCTGGCTTTTATCCCTACATGCTCACACACCAAGGAAACATGTGAGGACATCGTGAGAAGGTGGCTGTTTGCAAGTAGGAACAGAGCTCTCACCAGAAATGGAATCAGTTGGTGCCTTGATCTTAGAGTTCCCAATCTTTAGAGCTGTGAGAAATAAATTTCTGTTGTTTAAGTTGGCCAGGCTACAGTATCTTGTCATGGCAGCCCAAGCTAACTAATACAGCCCCTCTTCTGTCTTTTCTTTTCTTTTCTTTTCTTTTTTTTTGAGACAGAGTCTCACTTCGTCAACCAGGCTAGAGTGCAGTGGTGTGATCTCAGCTCACTGAAACCTCCGCCTCCCCGGTTCAAGCGATTCCCCTGCCTCAGCTTCCCGAGCAGCTGGGATTACAGGTGTGCACCACCACAACCAAGTATTTTTTTTTCTATTATTAGTATAGACAAGGTTTCACATGTTGGCCAGGCTGGTCTTGAACTCTTGACCTCAAGTGATCCACCCACCTTGGCCTCCCAAAGTGCTGGGATTACAGGTGTGAGCCACTGCACCCAGCCTGTAACTTCTCAAAGGGGTTGTACCTCCTTTTCCTCATGATGGGGAGCTTACAAACTCCCCAAAGCGTCTGTCCATCTTGGAAGAAGAGCTCTGTCTGTTAGCAAGTTCTTCCTCCTTTGGGGTAGAAACCTACCCACTGAAACTTCCACACAACAGTCCCAGTTGTCTTCGAGATTCGCACAGAACAAGACCACGCTGTCTTCCCTGTGCCCCTTCAGGTGTTTTCAGGCAGATATCACAACCATCTACCCATTTTAGGTTCCACAAGGACAGAGGCCATGTCCGTTTGGTTTATTTCCGAGTCTCCAGCACTTTGCACAACAGTTGCCCCAGAGGAGAAGCCTTACGCTTGTCTGATGGTTGAATGAACAAAACTATAATACTTTTCTGTGGGTTAAATATTTCTGGTTCCTTTAACTGTACCTCCAAGACTTTGGTTTTGAGCCTTTTCTCCATTCTCCTTATCTCCTATATTTCTATGCTCATTCTTCGGAGATAGAATTTTTACTCCTGTAAAAGAATGAAGTTTTTATCCTTATGGCTTGATGGATTGTCAAACACTCCTCCTACGTCTCCCCTTCTGCAGCTCTGCCTTGTCTTTCCACAGTGACACAGACTCCCCGCTAGAAGATAATGAATGTTGTAAAAAGCAAGAAAAGGGAAAGAAGGCCGGGGGCAGTGGCAGACGCCTGTAATCCCAGCACTTTGGGAGGCTGAGGCAGGTGGATCACCTGAGGTCAGGAGTTCGAGACTAGCCTGGCCAACATGGTGAAACCCCATCTCTACTAAAAACCCAAAAATTAGTCCAGCGTGGTGGCAGGTGTCTGTAATCCCAGCTACTAGGGAGGCTGAGGCAGCAGAATCGCTTGAACCCTGGAATCAGTGGTTGCATTGAGCCGAGATCACACCATTGCACTCCAACCTGGGTGACAAGAGCGAAATTCCATCTCTTAAAAAAACAAAAAAAGGAAAGAAAAGCTGACACTTTTTGCGTTCACAAATGCTACCCTAAATATGCACCATGGTGTTCAGAGGAGGCTAACTGAGGACCGGAGGAGAGGCGAGGTGGTGTAGGTGTTCAGGATCGGAGCGCCGGAACCCAGCAGGACCGTGTGCCCATCTGAGTTCCACCACGCCAGAGCCATGTGACCTGGGGCAGGTAGCAACGTCTCTGAGCCTCAGTCTCCTCACCGCCTCATCCCTCCACCTCACAGGGGAGGAGTAAACCTGAGACACTGCCCTTAACAATGTGCCTCCCACAGAACACCCTGGAGCATTGATGGTGATGATGAAGGGGTGGAGGGAGGTGGTGGGTCCTACAGTAGAAAGGTGAAGGCATCTCAGCCAGAAGGAGCTGGGTTCAAGTCCTAGCTCACCCCCTGACTGGCTGGGTCCCCTTAGACAAGTAACTTTACTTCTCCAAGCCTCTCGCTCCTCATGAGGGAAAATAGAGACGATGATAACCTCCTCACAAAGTGGTTGGGAGGATTCACTGAGTGGGTGGCATGGAAGTCCCCAGCACAGTGACAGCCCCCTCAGCAGATGTTTGTTCTCAGTCCCTTCACGTGTGGCACGAGCTCCTGTGTCTCCCTGTCAACGAGTCATTTGGAAAGAAAGGCTGGTTACTTTGAATAGACGCATAGCTCATTACTGAGGAGAAGTCCTCACTGGGGACTGTTGGAAAGAAGGCCTGTGTGTATTCATGCTCAAGTCCAGCCCCCAGTCTGAACCTGTTTGAAATGCCTCCCTCCTTCCTGCCCCTCCTCCCTGTCCTCCTCCTTTTTCTTCTTTATAGTGATGTTGTTCTGGAACCGCTGAACTTGCTGCTGGACAGCACTTAGAATGGTGCCCTAATGCCTGACACATAGTAGATACTTGAATATTTATTAAGTGAATAAATAAATGTTATAGAATAAAACTCAGTCCTTTTTTTAACTGGTGGAGCTAAGTCATTATTTCCTGCATTTGTGAATATTTTAAAATTGCAAAATAAGTTTATATTGATTTTAGAAAAATAATTAGAAACTAGAGTTGATTAAAAAGAAAAAATAACAGTTCCATGCAATCCTATCGTCCAGCCTTAACCACTGGTGCTAATTTGCTATACAGGTCCTTCCAGGCATTCTTCTGTGCAAATACATTTAAATATCAATAAAGCATGTTGTTTGGTAAGTGGCTTTATTTTTCTTTTCACTTAGTCATATTCTGAATGTCTCTTTGTTCATTGAATATTCTCCTAAATCACTTTTAGATTTTTAATATTTGTGTGGTATCCTATCATATGAATGTCAAATGAGCAAATCTCTAACGTTGGACATTTAGGTTATTTCCAATTTTCTGCAAATTTTTTTTTTTTTTTTTTTTTTTTTGAGACAGAGTCTCGCACTGTCGCCCAGGCTGGTGAGCAATGGTGTGATCTCGGCTTGCTGCAACCTCCACCTCCCGGGTTCAAGCAATTCTCCTGCCTCAGCCTCCCAAGTAGCTGGGACTACAGGCATGTGCCACCATGCCCGGCTAATTTTTCTATTTTTAGTAGAGACGGGGTTTCACTATGTTGGCCGGGCTGGTCTTGAACTCCTGACCTTGTGATCTGCCCACCTCAGCCTCCCAAAGTGCTGAGATTACAGGCGTGAGCCACCACCCCCGGCCTTTTTTTTTTTTTTAAATACTGGGTCTAGCTCTGTCACCCAGGCTGGAGTGCACTGGTGCAATCTCGGCTCACTGCAACCTCTGCCTCCTAGGCTCAAGCCATCCTCCCACCTCAGCCTCCAAGTAGCTGGGACTACAGGTGTAGGCCACCATGTTTGGCTAATTTTTGTATTTTGATGGTAGAGACAGGGTTTTGCCATGTTGGCCAGGCTGGTCTCAAATTCCTGCACCCAAGTGATCTGCCTGCCTTGGCCTCCCAAATTGCTGTGATTACAGGCGTGAGCCACCACACCTGGCCTCTTCATACGTTTTTATGGTGCTTACCATCACACTGTTTAAGTGCTTTACCAATGTTAACTCATTTAATCTCTCCTAAAACCTTATGAATTGGGTACTATTACTGTTTCCATTGTATAAAGTGGGAAATTTCAACACAGAAGTAGTACATGACTTGTTAAAGGTCACACAGCTAGTGAGGTAAGTGGTGGGGCCTGATTAGTATCCGGGCAGACAAGGATTCCAGGTCTGTAGGCTTAACCCCTATACTCTGCTGTTTCTCAATGCTCAAATGAACATACCGGCAGCTAAATCTCTGTACATACTTTTAGTTGTTTCTTTGTGATAAGTGCCTAGATGTGAAATGACTGGGTCAGTGGGCATGCATATTTTACAGTGTTTAGTGCAAGCTGTTCCAAACTGTGTTGCTGGGTTTTAAATGTGTCCACTCTCTCATCTCTGACTGTCTCCCACCCTCAGTGATCATAGCTTCCTGGTCTAGCAATATAGGAATGTGGGAAAATTCTCCAAGCACTCTGAGGGCGTGTCCTCCTGGAGTGCTTGGCCTGTCTGTCTTCTCCTCAGGGAAATCGTCCTGGTCAGCAAGTCAGTGGCTCCTTCCTTTAATGCTCAAGTCCCCTGCTACGGCCCTCACTGTGCTGGACTGCAGCAGTGTGTGTTGAGCTCTGTGAGTTCCTGGAGGTGGGGCCTGTGACCGAGCCCATTTATGTACTCATTGCCTAGTGTGGGACTTGGTGTGCCTGGCAGCAGTGTCTGATCACCTCTGTTAAATACACGAATGAGTGGAGTGCACATGTGGGGACAATTGGTACAGATCATCTGACACTGGAATGGTTCTCAGCATTCCAGGCCACTGTTTTATCCCTAACACTCCATCTGGTACCTGACCCATCTATGCACTCAAAAATACAATTTGACAGAGTGCACAAATAAGCACTTATTGAATGAAGGAGTGCTTAGAAGCCTACTTTTATTCTTCCTCTAGTACCTATGTTGCATCATTTTTCTTATTTAAAAAAATTAGAAAAAATAAAAAAGTATGAAGAAAAAACCAAATTGTATCCAATTCAACCACTCATCAATAACCACAGAAACATTCTGATAGACATTCTCCCTGGCTTTTCTCTGTACATAAAAACAGATGCACATTTTTTTTTTTCTTTTTCTTTTTTCGTTTTTAGAGATGGACTCTTGACCAGGCACGGTGGCTCATGCCTGTAATCCTAGCACTTTGGGAGGCTGAGGTGGGCGGATCATGAGGTCAGGAGTTCGAGACCAGCCTGGCCAACATGGTGAAACCCTGTCTCTACTAAAAATGCAAAAATTAGCTGGGCATGATGGCTGGCGCCTGTAATTCCAGCTACTCGGGAGGCTGAGACAGGAGAATTGCTTGAACCTGGGAAGCGGAGGTTGCAGTGAGCCAAGATCATGCCACTGTCCAGCCTGGGCAACAAGAGCAAAACTCTGTTTCAATAAATAAATAAATAAATAAATAAATAAATAAATAAATAAAATAAAAATAAAAATAAAATAAAAAGTAGAGATGGAGTCTTGCTGTGTTGCCCAGGCTGCTCTCAAACTCCTGGGCTCAAGCGATCCTCCTGCCTCAGCCTCCCAAAGTGCTGGGATTATAAGCGTGAGCCACTGCACCCAGCCTCAGATGCACATTTTAAAATCAGAACCGCCATCCTACTGCTAGTTTTACTTGGCCTGCTTTTCTCATTCAAGATAGCAGGAGCTGGATACAGTGGCTCATGCCTGTAATCTCAGCACTTTGGGAGGCCAAGGCAGGAGGATTATTTCAGACCTGGAGTTCGAGACCAGCCTGGACAACAAAGCAAGACCCCCATTGCTCCAAAAAAATTAAAAAATTTGCCAGGTGTGGTGGTGCATGCCTGTAGTACCAGCTACTCAGGAGGCTGAGGCAGGAGGATCACTTGAACCCAGGTGTTCAGGATTATAGTGAGCTGTGATCACATCACTGCATTCCAGCCTGGACTACAGAGTGAGACCCTGTCTCTCTCTCTCTTTTTTTTTTTTAGACGGAGTCTCGCTTTGTCGTCCAGGCTACAGTGCAGTGACGCTATCTCGGCTCACTGCAAGCTCTGCCTCCCGGGTTCATGCCATTCTCCCGCCTCAGCCTCCAGAGTAGCTGGGACTACAGGTGCCCGCCACCATGCCCACCTAATTTTTTGTATTTTTTTTTTAGTTGAGATGGGGTTTCACTGTGTTAGCCAGGATGGTCTCGATCTCCTGACCTCATGATCCACCCGCCTTGGCCTCCCAAAGTGCTGGGATTACAGGCGTGAGCCACCGCGCCGGGCAAGAGACCGTGTCTCTAAAACAACAAAAATCTCTTTATGGAGTTTTTGAGATTATATAAGTTAATATATTTTAAATGCTGTCTAGGCACGGTGGCTCACACCTCTAATCCCAGCACTTTGGGAGGCTGAGGTGGGAGGATTCCTTGAGCCCAGGAGTTCAAAACCAACCTGGGCAACAAAGCAAGACTCTGTTTCCATAAAAAAATAAAAAATTAACCAGACATGGTAGTACGCACCTGTAGTACCAGCTATTCAGGAGGCTGAGGTGGGAAGATTGCGCGAGCCCAGGAGATTGAGGCTGTAATGAACCACGATTATGCCATTGAACGGAAGCTTAGGCAACAGAGTGAGAGCCTGTCTCAAAAAAAAAAAAAAAAAATCCCTGAGCACAGAGAATGCCCAAATGTCATACATAATCAACAAACACAAGCTAATGTTATTAATATTATTATTGTAAGGAAGGTATTTTAAGCTCCAGTTTACAGATGAGGAATCATATAATAGCTGACTGTTTATTATGTGGTTGTGACTGGCACAAATTTAAGAGAGTCTAAACTCTGGCTCCAATGGAAACTAGAATTTGTTGTGTATCTATAATATAACATGCATTATATATTGTGTATGTATAGGCATTTTACATGTTTTTGGATAATGTCATCTTTGGCATCATTTAGGGTCTGGTAACATGGCACATAGAATATCCTAAATCATAATATTGCATGAATTTTATTATTCTTGTTTAGGGAAAAAAAAATTGAGATCCACAGAAGCTAAGAGACTTGCCCAAGTTCATACAATTAGCAAACAGTAGGGCTGGGACTAGAACCTCGATCATTGTGGTCACCTGTCTCTCAAACAAGCCTCAGGGAAATGAAGTGGCTTGTTAAGGTGTTGCCACAGCTTCTACCCTGCTATCCCACCTCTCCAAACAGTCTTGTGGAATTTTCCAGGATTCTGGGGCTGGAAGTCACCTGTATGGTTATTAGATGTTTGACAGAGATAACCAGGACAGCAACATCCTGACTGTCACAAGGTCACACTGAGTACCCAGAAGGCCAAGTAGGTGAAATGCAAGAATCCCAAGCTGGAGCTCAGAAGTCTCTCTCTGCCTGTCCGTCCCCCACCCCCCCACCCCTGCTCCCCTCCCTTCCCTTTCTTTATTCCTTTAGCCCAACAGGAAGGAGTTGTTGCTGTTTGCTTCAGGAAGCAGCTCATACAAAGAGACAGTTCCACACCTTACCGCGGCCCCTCCCTTCCACATAGTGAAAGTAGGAGGAATAATGATTAATCAGGGCAGTATTTCCCGAGTGTTTATTATTATGTGTTAAGGACTTTTCACAGGTTGCCCCCCAAGTGAATCTTCATCACAGCCTTTAAGGTTGGCAGGTACTGTTGTTCCTGTTCTACAGAAGAAGAGACTGAGGTTCAGAATGGATGAGTAGTTGAAGTCTCACAGTGAAGGGGAACTAAACTGGACCCCAGTCTGTCCGATTAAAGAACGCTTGATCTTAATCATTATCACAGACTGCAAAAGGAAATGTTAGTACCAGGGACACCGTGGGCACAGGGACCTGGAATGACACGGCTTCAGGAGGAGTGTAGTTGGAGGGAAAAAAGGGTATGGAAGTTGCATTGGAGATGTGATTCTGGGTTGTGTCTTGTCCCTGGTTTCCTGTATGACTTTGGGCAGATTACTTCACCTCTCTGTACCTTGAGAGACTTCGTTTGTGCAACAAGGATGAGGCTAAGAGGCCCCACAGCCAACTCTGGGCCATGCAAGGTGTGAGGATGGCAGCAGGAGGAAAACAGGCAGCAGGGGATGGGCCCTGAGTGCTGAGGGAGCTCTCAGGACCCACCTGGGCCCTGCTGATAGTTCTATGGCCTTAACTCTCTGTTAAGAGCATTTATCTAAAGGGAAGTTCATCTCTTAACCAAAGTAAAGTTGCAATAAAAACAACACTGAGGGAAAAAAGTATATATGAAATTTTCTTTTTTTTTTTTCTTTTTTTTTTTTTTTCCAGATGGCGTCTCACTCTTTCACCCAGGCTGGAGGGCAGTGGTGCAATCTTGGCTGACTGCAGCCTTGACCTCATCAGCTCAAACAATCCTCCCACCTCAGCCTCCTGAGTAACTGGGACTACAGGTGCATGCCACCATGTCTGGCAAATTGTTGTATGTTTTGTAGAGACAGGGTTTCACCATGCTGCCCAGGCTGGTCTTTTTTTTTTTTTTTTTTTTTTAAGACGGAGTCTTGCTCTGTTGCCCAGGTCGGAGTGCAGTGGTGCGATCTCAGCTCACTGCAATGTCTGCCTCCCAGATTCAAGCATTCTCCTGCCTCAGCCTCCCAAGTAGCTGGGATTACAGGTGCACACCATCACGCCCAGCTATTTTTTGTATTTTTAGTAGAGACGGGGTTTCACCATGTTGGCCAGGCTGATCTCAAACTCCCAACCTCAGGTGATCGACTTGTCTTGGCCTCCCAAAGTGTTGAGATTACAGGCAGGAGCCACTATGCCTGGCCTTGAAATATTTCTTCAAGAAAGAAAAAGAGTACTGAAATCCACCTCAGAAGATCTGGGCCTTCATCTGGACATACGATTATGATTACCAAGGGTGTAAGTCAAGGCTCAGCCTGACCCCAGCTTGAGTTGGGCTCTGGGCCCAGTTCCATTTCTCCTCTGGCCTCAGTTCTGTAATCTGTAAGCTGAGGGTATTTTTTTACAGAGTCTCTCAACATACTTGCCCTGCACACCTCTATGATCACTAAGCCCTGTCTCTACCTCAGTTCTTCTCCTCATGCCCCTCTGGGCCTGCCTGGTTCTCCAGGTTTCCAGGTCCGGCCTCAGTGAGGACACACGGATGGAGGCCCAGGTGGGCAGAGGACAGGAAAGGGGCACAGTGCCACAGGACAGACTGCTCCCGCCCTGGCCCCTAGGTCCCCCCCGGCCCTACTCCAAGTGGCGTGGGGGCCTGGCCTGAGATCAGAGGTCCACCCGCGTCAGCCCGGCCCCTGCTCGCGTCAGGAGGCGCCTTCTCAGTGCAGAACAATGCCGGCTCTTTGAAGGGCTGGGCAGCAGGGGATGGGTGTTTCTCCAAACACAAGGCCTCCTTTGCAAAACAGGCTTTGATTCCCAGGCCCGGAGGCCCCAGGTGCCTGTTGGGCGGCAGGCGGAGGCTGGGGGCTTTGTTTGGCAGGAAGAGGGGCCTCGAAGACTCAGGAACAAAGCCTGGGACAGAGCTGGACAAGGCTGCAGCCCAGCCTGCGCAGGCAGGTCAGGGCTGAGATGCCAGTGGGGGCGGGGCTCCGCATGTCTCAGCCCCCGCTCCCTCCTCAGTCTGGCTCACTCAGGGTGGCCCTGGGTTCCTCTCTCCGTGGGTTCTGGCTCTCTCACTTATGCAGCAGGTACTGTTGGATTTCCAGGCTGTCACGATGGTCCACAGGCTCCACAAATCCCTGCTTGGGGATGAAGTGAATAAAGCTGGAGTCCAGGACTTGGGATCCAGGCGGCAGGGAGGAAGGAGGCCCAAACCAGAATTCCCCAGCCTGCGCTCTGGGCTCAGGTCACTAAGAGGAATGAAGGCTGCCACTTTCTGCCAAATACCATGCTGATTACTTGGCACACACGTGTCTCTGATTTAATCCCATTTTCCCACCCAACAGTGATCTGCAGGGCACCCTAGGTCCTCTCTGCACTCATCTCTTATCACTCTCCCCTTCACTCATGTCTCTCAGCCACCCCGGCCTCCTCAGAGCAAAGACTGAAGTTTGCAGAAAGACTGAGGCAGCCTCAACACTGCAACACAGAAACTCTGCGTGAGTTGTGCACCTGCTGGCTTGCCCTGTCCACTTCAGACTCAAGGCTGCAACCGTGAGTCTTACCTGAATTTCCAGCCTTCAGACCTACCCTACAGGCTTCAGACTTGCCAGCCCTGATAATCACACAAGCCAACTTCACACACACACACATGCACGCACACACACACACACACATACATGCATACAGACACACATACACACATAAACATGCACACACACGCGCGCACACACACATGCACACACACACATGCACACACACATACATGCACACAGACACACATACACACATAAACATGCACACACACATGCACACACACACATACATGCACACACACACGCACACATACACGCGCACACACACACACACACAGAGCTCCTACTGATTCCATTTCTCTGGAAAACCTTGATGAATAAAGTCCTCAAGAATACTAGAGTTGAGCCACACGAAGTTGCTATTTCTGTGAGTAAAAAGTGGTTGAACATTGGCAATTGCATATGATTGAACCTAGTATTTGCAGAATGAAGGAACTGCAAAGCAGTCATGAGGTAGGTGTTATCTTACCAATAGGAAACCGAGACTCAGAGAGGTGAAGCCACTTGCCAAAAAAGGTGCAGTGAATGCACAGTAGAGCTGACATTCAAACTTGGGACTGACTTCAAACAAATATAGCAGTGTCTGCCTTTTTAAATTAACCAACCATGGGGTCCCTAAGCAGAGTATATCACCTTTGTGGGCCTCAGTTTGAGAACGCAACAAAATAGTAGTCCCAAATCTGGGACACGTCTAAATGCTTTCCAACTGCAAGCTTTGAGCTGCCAGGAATATGACTGTGCCAGCCTCAACTCCTTCATCTAAGGCATGTCTTAGAGCTGCTGGTGACTTTCTTGGACCCAGAGTTTCTGCACAGCTAGCTGGTGACACACCTGGCCTCCATCTCTCAGGGGGTCCTGAAGGGAAGATGACAGGCTGACAGAAGGGCATTGCTCCGCATCTCATCAGAGACTGGAGGCACTTGGGAGGAAGGTGTGAGACGCACCAGAGTGTAGTGGTGAAGGTGCTGTTGGGGCTGGCAGACTCATCTTTGCCACTCAGTGCCCAGGTTATTTGTCCACTTATTTAATGTATCTGAGTTTCAGGCTCCCCACATGTAAAATGGGATAATAATGCCCTACACCTGGATTATTTTGAAAACTAAATGAGATAATGTAGACAAAGTACTTCGGATCTGGGCTGGGTGCGGTGGCTCATGCCTGTAATCCCAGCACTTTGGGAGGCCAAGGTGGGCAGATCACCTGAGGTCGGGAGTTCAAGACTAGCCTGACCAACATGGAGAAACCCTGTCTCTACTAAAAATGCAAAATTAGCCAAGTGTAGTGGCGCATGCCTATAATCCCAGCTACTCGGGAGGCTGAGTCAGGAGAATTGCTTGAACCTGGGAGGCAGAGGTTTCAGTGACCAAGATGGCATCATTGCACTCCAGCCTGGGCAACAAGAGCAAAACTCCATCTCAAAAAAAAAAAAAAATACTTTGAATCTGGAGTGCTCAATAAATGGTAGTAGATAGTATGATTACTTTTAGCAAATAGTAACACCACAAAGTTTTTGGTTGTTACAGGCGGCAAAGAAAAGAAGGCAACAGTGTTTATCTTGGGACCCTGATTACATCTCTTGGTCTTCTCCAGGATTCTCTCACCCTTGACACAAACCCTTAGAAGAGGATCTGACTGTAGCCGTGAGAGGCTTTACTGCAGTGAGTTTATAGCATCCTGGGGGATGTTCCTTTGTTTAGATCTCGCTTTCATTCTGGCCCTGCAGGCTTTGTCTACTGTTAAAAAAAAAAAAAAAAAAGCCACTATTTCAGTCTGTTGGAAATGACACACCCACAGCCCATAATTATAATACTTTGTATTTTTCATGTAGAGTGGTGTTTATGCTAAAACCATATGGGAGGTTTGCTAGTGACAGGTGCTCTAATTCCAATTTTAAATGAATGGAGATCCAGGCGTAGAGGGGAGACACAGTTTGTTGAAGCTGTGGGTGGCAGAGCCAGGCTACATGCTCCCTGCATGCGCCACTCTCCCCCTGTTCTGTGAAAACAGTCTCGCTCTGGACAGTACGATTTCCAAAGTGGGGATACAAGACAGTCCTCTGGGCTTTGGGAAAAACCTCTCTTTGTTTGTTTGTTTGTTTGTTTTTTAAAATAACAAAAAGTAATTACATCTTATTACTGTTTAATATGGAGATAAACAAACCTAAAATTTAGAAAGAAAATGTACTTATATAGAAGCTGCATAACTCTGATTATTTTTAACCAGTAATGGTATGAGATCAAAGAGTTTTGGAGACCACAGCTCTGGGGGACCATCCTGAACTTCGGCTTTCAGGATGATTTCCTTCCTGTTCTGGGGCTCAGCTCAAGCAGGTCCCTGAGGGGGGTCAAGGGGACCAACAGCATCATCTTTCAGACACTGATGGATCCTCAGCCTCATCAGAATTGTCCACGCTGCCCAGCTCCCAGACTGTCTGGCTCACACTGGCCTAGGAGGTTATCAGTACTGGAGCCTCTAACAGCCTTTCCTGTTGCCAAAGCTCAAGTGTCCAAGAAGGCTCCCGAACCTCCTGCCCCTTCCCATCCTGCTGGGTTACAGTCTGTCCTTGGAGAGAGAGTAAACAGAGGAGGTGACAGAGTCAATAAATGTCTCCCGTGTGGCCTTGGCTAGCACATATGCCTTCCCACCAAGAGACACAGGTACGTTTGTGCTCGTGGCTCTTCCTATGACACACACAAGAATAAATATTAATAAGACAGGAAATAGTAATAAAAATAAAGAAAAGAACAAAAAGGAAAAGAATGTTTATGGACTCTGAAAGAGGTCTTAAAAAGCTAGTTCTGGGTAATCCAAAGTCCTGCCTCTCAAACCTTGTCATGAGTAGGGGATCTGGGTCAGAGCCAAAGTCATCCAAGAATATGAATTTCCCAGTCACGTACAAATATTTAATGAACGTGTGTTATTTAACCCATTAATTAATGAGGGAACTGTTAAGATGTTACAACTGGTTCAAAGGAGAACTTAAAGAACCACATGAATATAGGCTGTAAGAATGCTGATGAATTTAAAAATATTTAGGCCAGGTGCCATTGCTTTCGCTTGTAATCCCGGCACTTTGGGAGGCTGAGGCAAGAGGATTGCCTAAGCCCAGGAATTTGAGACCAGGTGGGGTAAAATAGTGAGACTCTGTCTCTACAAAGTGTTTTTAAAAAATTAGCTGGCCAGTAGCATGCACCTGCAGTCCCAGGTGCTTGGGAGGCTGAGGTGGGAGGATCACTTGAGCCTGGGAGGTGAAGGCTGTAGTGAACTGTGATTGCATCATTGCACTCCAGCCTGAGCAACAGAGTGAAACCCTGTCTCAAAAAAATAAATTTGCATTTAAAAATTGATCTATCTTTAGAGTGATACCCAGTGCCGGGTGCAGTTGCTCACACCTGTAATCCCGGCACTTTGGGAGGACGAGGCAGGTGGATCATCTGAGCTTGGGAGTTTGAGACCAGCCTGACCAAACATGGAGAAACCCTGTCTGTACTAAAAATACAAAATTAGCTGGGTGTGGTGACGCATGCCTGTAATTCCAGCTACTCGGGAGGCTGAGGCAGAAGAATCACTTAAACACGGGAGGCAGAGGTTGTGGTGAGCCAAGATTGTGCCATTGCACTCCAGCCTGGGCGACAGAGTGAGACTCCATCTCAAAAAAATAAAAAATTAAAAAAAAAAAATGATACCCAGTTGCATTCCACTAGACACAATTTACTTGCATTTCTATAGAAAAGAATAATTTGCATTATTATCAATTTTCCACAACCTAGAGAGTTGTAAAATGTCTCAAGGATAATAAAATGTGAAGATAACCTGGAAGAGAACTCCAGACAGGATACCTAGTAATCTTTTATGTCCTCGCAAAGTCTTTCTCACAATTTTTCGTGAGACCAGAAATGTAAGTTTGGCCAATACACCCAAAGGTCTTCACATAAAACTTGACTCTATTTGAATCCAAATGGGAGATGAATCATTGCAGATTTCCATCTTTTTCTCCGTCTGAGGATTCGAGAGAGGGCAGCGTGCTCTTGAGTTAGGAGACCAGGTTCAGATTCCATCTCCCTACTCTGCAGTTGGGGATCCAGGGCCTTTCACTTCTCTCTGAGCCCAAGACCTTTACCTTATAAAGTGGCACCAATAACAATGAGGCTATGGGAGAAATGCTTCATACCAGGCCCAGCACAGATTGTGAACTCAGGATACAGGGGTTTTCTTCCCCTCTTCTCGAAACGACCCCCAGGGCTCCCTAAGGCATGTCAGTTTTTTTAAGAGCAAAGGCTGCCTACTTCAGCTCCCTGCCACTTCCATGCCACCAAGACCTCAGGTGGATGAAGTTTTGTCTGTGCAGAGCTCCAGAGACACCGAGCAGGCCTTGTGGGAAAGGTGGCCAAAGTCTTCTTTGGAGAAAAGTGGAACCCGGCCCCACAGTGCACCCCAGGAGCAGGTCTCTGGGGTGGTAGGGAGGGGAGGAAATCAGTGAACCCAGTGCAGAGCTAAGAAGAGATTTGGAATTAGCCAGGCATGGTGATGCACACTTGTAGTCCCAGCTATTCGGGAGACTGAGGTGGGAAGATTGTTTGAGCCCAGGAGTTCGAGGCCGCGGTGAGTGAGCTATGATAGTGCCACTGCACTCCTGCCTAGGTGACAGAGCAAGGCCCTCTCTCTTAAAAACCTGGAAAAGAGGGAGAGAAGAAGAGATTTGGTTGAGAGGAAGACTTGGAATAAACCAGGGGTTCCTACCTTTGGAAGAGTGGTAAGAGATGTCTGAAAATCTGATAGGAACCCACACCCTCTCCCCGGAAACAGGCTGGCAGAGGCTGCCTCTGGGCCTCCCCTAGCGATGCTGGGCTTGATATGAGGCACCCTCTTTAGCCCTCTCCTTTCAGTGACTGTCT
This sequence comes from Macaca nemestrina, assembly GCF_043159975.1. Lineage (NCBI taxonomy): Eukaryota > Metazoa > Chordata > Mammalia > Primates > Cercopithecidae > Macaca > Macaca nemestrina. Next base: position 190,762,644 of record NC_092125.1, on the reverse strand, counting down.
CCAGTTTCACAGGAACTGGGGGCCAGCTTTGTAGGGGAAATGAGGGGTGGCAGATGAAGTGCCTTCTTAGTTCCTTAAGCAATGGGGCCAGGTGGGCTGCTGTGGCTTAGATGGGATTCAGGCCCCTAGAGCCTTGCCTTTCTTAAGGATGTGTGTGTATGTAGGAGGCCTGCCCTAAGTCTCCATCGCCCTGGTCTCTGATGAGTCCACACATCAGGGGCCAGTTTGGGGCAAGGTGGTGGCGGTATAGGACATCAAAAGGAAAGACATGGAGCCTTGACTTTCTCTTTCTTCCCAGCTCATGGGGACCCTAGGGGAAGGTAAAGAATGTGAACTTCGGAGCCAGTGTGAGATTTGTGTTAGCCACAGAACTGTGTCTCTCTGCGTTTCCTTCGAAAAAGAACTTACCGTTCAGCTGTGTATTCATTTGCTAGGGCTGCCATAACAAAGTAACTCAAACTGGGCGGCTTAAAATAACAGAAATGTATTGTCTCACTGTTCTGGAGGCCAGGAGTCTGAAGTCAAGCTGTCGGTAGGGCCATGCTCCCCCTAAGGCGTTAGGAAGGGTCTGTTCCATGCCTCTCCTAGCTTCTGGTAGCTTCAGGGGAGCCTTGACTTGTGGATGCCTCGCTCCAATCCTCCGTCTTCGCCTGGTGTTCTTCCTGTGTCTCTGTCTTCACATGGCCATCTTCTCATAAGGATACAAGTTATATTGGATTAGGAGCCTACCCTATTCCATTATGACCTCATTGAAACCAGTTATATCTGTGATGACACTATCTCCAAATAAAGTCACATTCAAGAGGTAATGGGGGTTAGGACTTCAACATATCTTTTTGGAGGAGACCTAATTTGACCCATAGCAAGCTACAAGGAGTGCAATTAGCAAACCCTCTCCAGATGCAGCACCCTCAGGTGGCTACACTCTCCCCAGGCAGCTCTCAATCAGTGGCTGAGCACAACAGGGGGATCAGGGCCTAGTCATTTCTGCCTGATGGGGACTCCTCCAACAGGAGTCTTGGTTCTAGAGCACCCCACTGAGCATATGGAGACTTTCTCAGATCTGCATCACGGTCTGAAGGCTCGCTCTCCTCTTCCTGTTCTTCCCCCTTCATCTTTTACAGGCATCTCCCAATAACTATTTTGCACTCCTAACTTGAGACTGTGTCTCTTTTCTAAAGGACCAGAATTGACACAGGAGGCCAGATGGGCTCATTTACTGGATCACCTGCTGTCCAGCTGTCAGTGAGGACTCTATCCCCAAGGCATGTAGGGTATGGGTAGTCCCTGGCATAAGGTGGTGGCTCAATTGCTAAAACTTTCATTGGTAATGACTTGGAGAAGGCTTCAACAGAGGAAACACCCTGGCCACACATTGAGTCAAGTGTTTGAAAAGTACAGGGATGGTGTATAGGAAGACAATGAAGTTAGCTGGTGTTAAGTTGCATTGATTCTACAGTTGAAACGCATTCTGAAGTTGAATGCGTTTAAAAAAACAAAAACTAAGTGTTGAAGGTATTAATAATTGGAGTCCTGTCCAGAGTCCAGCTCACAGTGGACCCACTGGGCATGTGAGACCACTCAGTAGTCATGTCTTCAGTCTCTGAATGAATAATTGGGTTGACATAGTTGGCAGATGGAATCATCCCCACACTGGGCTTTTACCCTGTGGGGCAAGAGCTATCATAGTGCAGAAGGCCGAGTGGAAGCCTCTGAAACTGAGCCTCCACCACACCTTCCCCCCCAACCCTCTATTTTTCATCTGTCCCATTCCCCACCAAGATATTAAATCAAAAGCAATATTGCAACCTGGTGTGGGGGAGACAGATAATACAGCAGTTCCCCTTTATGCACAGTTTTGCTTTCTGAGGTTTCAGTTACCCACAGTTCCCTGCAGTCTGGAGATACTAAATGAAAGATTCCATAAATAAGCAATTCACAAGTTTTAAACTGTGTGCCTTTCTGAGTGTGCGATGAAATCTCATGTTGTCCTGCTCCATCTGGCTCAGGACGTGAATCATTCCTTTGTCCAGTGCATCCATGATGCTGTCTATGCTACCCCACCAATACTGTATAGGAGAAAACATAGTTGGCTGGGCGTGGTGGCTCATGCCTGTAATCCCAGCACTTTGGGAGGCTGAGGCTGGCAGATCACCTGAAATCAGGAGTCCAAAACCAGCCTGGCCAATATGGTGAAATCCCCGTCTCTACTACAAATACAAAGATTAGCCAGGAGTGGCAGGTGCCTGTAGTCCCAGCTATGGGAGGCTGAGGCATGAGAACTGCTTGAATCTGGGAGGTGGAGGTTGCAGTGAGCTGAGATCATGCCACTCCACTCCAGCCTGGGCAACAGAGTGAGACTTCATCTCAAAAACAAAACAAAACAAAACAAACCCATAGTGTATATGGGGTTTGGTACTATCTGTGGTATCTGTGGTTTCGGGCATCCACTGGTGGTCTTAGAATGTAACCCTCATGAGTAAAGAGGAACTACCGTAACACTGTCCTTAAGGATCTCAAGATGTAGGAGTGATGGTCTGTCTGGTTTCTGCAGGGGCCAGACTGATAAATTTAAACCAGATGAGGGTAGGCACTGTGGCTCATCTGTAATCCTAGAACTTTGAGAGGTCTAGGTGGGGGAATCACTTGAGGCCAGGAGTTTGAGACCAGCCTGGGCAGCAAAGTGAGGCCCTGTCTCTACAGAAAATAAAACAAAAAAGTTTTTAAAGATTAAAAAAATAAACCAGATGCATACTATAGTGTGACTATAGACACTCAAAGGCTCTACCAAATAGTAGCTCCAAATACAGCTGCTGTGCTGGTCTGCTGTCTTTGCTGGAACAGATTAATAGGGTTTCAGGTACATAGTATGCAGTTATTGATTTGGCAAATGTGTTCTTTTCTATTATAACCAGGAGAGAAGATAAAAAGCAGTTCATATGCATACAGAATGCATTATTATCTACTTTATAGTTTTATCCCAGGGCTGTGTTAATTCTCTTGCTCTTTGTCATAGTATATAGTCCAACGAGAATCGTCCTGCAGAACACCTGGCCGTCCTGCAGAACATCACGCTGCTCCATGACACCCATGAGGTCATGCTGACCAGGAGGATGAGCCAAGGTGGCAGCACACTGAAGGCCTTGAGAAGACAAGTGCTCCAGGGAGTGGGAGGTAAGCCTTGCAAAGATTCACAAGCCTGTCACACCTGCAAAGATATGAGGGATCTAGGAGTCAGGGGCATGCTGGGACATCCGACCAAAAGCAAAAGACAAACAGCAGCTGTTTGCTTCTGCCACCATGAAGGAGGAAGTTCAATGCCACTTAGGCCTCTTTGGGTTCTGAAGGCACACATTCCACATCTAGAGACACTCCAGTCCCTCCATTGGGTGACATGCAAAGCTCCCAGCTCTGAGCGGGACCTGGAGCAGGAAAGGGCTCTGCAGCAGGTCCAGGTTGCGGGACAAACAGCCTTGACACTTGGGCCATACACTCCAGCAGATCTTGACATTGGAAATGTCAGTGTGGAAGCAGATGTGGTATGGAGTTTGTGGCAAGCCCCACATGGAAAATTGCAAGGTAGACCCTGGGGTAAGGCCGTGCCATTCACAGGAAAGAATTGTACACCTTTTGAAAAACAGCTTCTGTGTGCTACTGAGATGTGCTAGAGACACAACTGCTGACCAGATGTCTGACTGGAATTCCCCATATATGCTAGGTCCTATTGAACCCGTCAAGTCTTAAAGTCTAGCAAGTCCAGCTGCAATGCACCATAAGACAGAAACAGTACATCTGTGATGGATCCCTGGTGGGACTTCATGAGCAAGCAGCCCAGACCCCCATGCCACCCATCATGGTTGCATCCGTGCCCCTCTCTCAGCTCATACCTACGGCTCTATGGGGGATCATGTACTACTACTTGAAAGGGAAGGAAGAAACTTGAGCTTGATTTGTGGCAAGACGGGGACCATCCTCCAGATGCAGTATACACACTGAATCCGAAATCTCATCATGGTTTCATGGAATCAGGAAAATACATAGGTCTGAGAACCAAAGGATCGAAGCAGGCATGTCCCATTTACTCTCATTTCCAGCGACCCATTGGGGACCTTGTACTTTCCATCCCTGCCGCTCTGGGCTCTGCGAAGGTAGAGGTCCCGGTCCCAGAAATGGTGAATTCTTGCTAGAGAACACAGCAAGGGCCTCATTGAACTACAGGTTACGGCTACTGCCAAAGCACTTTAGACTCCTTGTGTCCAGAAATTATAAGGTGAAAAATGGGTCACCATCTTGCCTGGGGTAACTGGCCTTGAGCTTCGGAAGGAGGTAGCTGCTTTTGCAGAATGGGTGGATACACAATAAAAATCAAAAAAATAAAATGGGAGGACTATATGTGGAACCAAGATGATCCACTTGGGATTTCTTCATCCTCCCCTGTCCCAGTGTGACTGTGAATGAACAAGTACAGCAACCCCAAGGACGTGATTGCCAGGAATGAGGGTTTGGGTCACAACATTCGACCTGCCAAGGTGGTGATGAGCACTAGGTGAAGCCCCGAGATGGACTGCAGTGGTGGGGGCTGGGGTTTGTCCCACTGACCTCCCTCTTCTAAGTCTCTTCCCCTTGGGAAGAGAGGTCCACTGGGAGCCTGAGAAGTACATCCTGTGGTGCCAGTAGACTGCGGGAGCCACGAGGTGCACTACTTGGATCTCCCTTCAATGAAGAACTCGCCACTCAGCTGTGAGCAACCCAGGAAGGTGACAGCCTCTAGCTGCAGTGCCTGTAGGCTGAGGTCATCTCCCTGGGACGCTCCTGGCCACCAAGAAGGACCTGAGTACGGTGAGGACCTGGCCATTTCTGCTGAGTGTGGAACTCTTCTAGCGGGCAGTCCTTGCTGGAGTTCCCCACTGATTTGGTAGGACCTTGTCAGTCTCGCATCATGGTCTGAAGGCTTCTCCTCCCATCTCCTCCCCTTTGTCTTTCACGAGTCACTGCAATCAACCTTTCATACTTGCAGCTCTGTCTCAGCTCTTGCTTCCCAGAAGACTCATAGACAAAAAGTTTAAATTCTAGCTCTGCTATTTCCCAGTTGTGTGAACCTGAGCAAAGGTCTTCAGCTCTCTGAGTCTCTCTTTCCTCACTGGAAAATGGAAAGGACAATGCCTCCCCACAGTTGTTGAGAGGGTTAAATGAGATGCTGCCTGCAAAATGGCTGGTGTTTAAGGCCACTCCATAAATGGAGCTGCCAGCCTTGGTAAGCTTGAGCAGGATAGCCAGCTCTGCCAGGCCACTGATTGGACTCCCATACCCATTAGGGGCTCCCTCTGCCCAGGTGGGGGTCCCAGGAGAAAGACAGAGCTTCTCGTCCTGTGAGTTTCACCCATAGCTCCAGCTCTGGAGTTACAGGGACTTGGGTTTGAATCCTCATTCTGCTACTTTCTGCCTGTAGTGGTTTTGAGTAAGTGAGTTCACCTCCTGTGACTCAGTTTCTTTATCTATAAAATGAGATGTTAATAGGTCTGAAACTGCTAAGGGTTACCGTGATAATTCAATGAAATGATGGATGCAAAGTGCTTACTACAGTGCCCGGCACCTAGGAAGCACTCAATAAATGGTAGCTAGAGTATTCATTTGTTCACTCAACACATTTCCTAAGCAGCTGCTCTGTATCTGGTTCTATGCTATGAACATGGGTCACAAAAAGAAAAACAAAGCTCATTCATCATGCTGGGAAGGAGACATAATGATCTATATTTCACTGAGGAAAAACCAGAGACTCAGAGAGGTGAAGTGATTTGCCCAAGACCACAGAGCAATTCCCAAGTGGGGGAGCTGAGGCTTGAACCCAGATCCAATTGTCTGTAATACCTTGACCTGCACCAGGCAGCTGTTTGGAATCATCAGCCCTCAGCAGGTGGTGGAGGAGGATCTGGGGATTCCTAAAACCTTGCTTCTCAGTGGCTTCCTGTTTTCCCATGACATGGACAAACAAAACAGAGGAGCAGCGGACATCCTGACAGCAACATGACCAACTTTGGGGGTCCGGGATCACACTAAGTAACCCTGGGCTTTCAGTGTCCTGTTTGATGGATCTGGGAAGTGAGAAGGTCATTCACCGGCCCCTTTGGAAGGCTACTTCTTACCCTTGGACACCCCTGGACGTTGAAATGACACAGGCTTTAGGGCAAACTTTTCTGTGGTCCATGGGCAGCATGCAGCCCAGGATGGCTTTGAATGTGGCCCAACACAAATTCATACACTTTCTGAAACCAAAAGATTTTTTGTGATTTTTTTAAAGCTCATCAGCTATCGTTAGTGTTAGTGTATTTTATGTGTGGCCCAAGACAATTCTTCTTCTTCCAATGTGGCCCAGGGAAGCCAAAACATTGAATACCTCTGCTTTAGGGTCAGACACATCTGGGTTCAAATCTCAGCTTCTTTACCAATTGGTCATGGAACTTCAGTCTCTGCACTTCCTGAAGAGGCCTCATCTTTATCATCTCTCTGATTCCTGTCTCTTTCTCTTCCTCTTCCCATCCTTACCACATGCCCAGCCAGAATGTTGCAGGGACAGATTCTCAGCCAGGAACTGCCAATGAGCTATTAAGGAAAAGTCTCCATTTCCAAGATCACTCACCATCCTCCTGGCCTCTCATTCCCTCTCCAGGATATCTGTCTCCTTTTATTCAGGCATTTGGGCACCCGAGTTGAAATTTAACAAATTTTCTTGAGTTCCCTACTTTGTACCAGGTCCTCAGCTAGGTACTTTCCCATAATAACCTCCATGATAACCCAAGGAGGGAGGCCTTATTATTATGCCCATTTGATGGATGAGCAAATTGAGGCTCCGCAGAAGTCAGAAAGTGGAGCTGGGATTGATCCCTAACCCATGGCCCTCCAAGCCCAGTGCTCTGCCTCCATGCAAGCACAACTGGGTGCAGTCATTGCCCAGAGCTGTGTGGATGGAAATCAGAGAAGCCTGACTCATAACTAGGTAATTGGGAAGCTGGGGCCACAGTGACTCCAGCCTGTCCTGGCCTGCAGTGTCTGTGTGCCGAATTAGGCAGCTTGAATTGCTCGTGGAGTCAGGGTAGTCTTGGGCAGGCCCTAAAGGCTCCCTGGAGAGTTTGGGATTACCAGAGCCCTTTGGATAATAGCAAAAGTCATGATAATGACATTAACTGTGATTTGTTAAATGCTTACTACATGCCAGGTCTCATTTAATCCTCCCGGTAACCCTGAGAGGAGGAATGGTTGCCAGAATTCCCCATCCAGGTTTGTGTGACTCCAAGGCTCACCTGGCTTCCCTTGATGCAGGTGGGATAGGCATCTCCCTCGGTGATGCCTGATAGCTCCACATTGGCTTTCTTCCCAAGAGACCAGGCCTTGGCCCGGTCCTCTGGCCCTGCCCTTGCCCTGGCTCCTCAGAACCTTGCCCCTAAGCCCTCAGTTTTGAGTTGGAGTGTGAAAAGAATAAACCCTTCCTAGGTGTGGCTGAGTCCCTCCTCCCTGAAACATTGAGACCTAAAAAAGATGGAAGAGACTTCTGAACCCTATTCAGACCAAGGGAGGAAAAAAATAGGGGGCAGGCTTAATGTTTACAGACAATATAACATAACCCAAATGACCACGTCTTCTCTGTCAAGGAGAAAACTCTTCAAACTAGACAAGTGGAACAAGTCTGGCTCACGGGAAGCTATGGGCCTGGGCTGGGACCTGGCTGCTCCCAACTGCTTTTGCTCCATTCAAGGCCGCTTCAGGCAGAGATGGGGCCATTCCAGAGGCTCTTCTGGGGAGAAGAGAGGTTCCAGGAGACAAAGCCAGAAACATACTATCTCAATTTAAGCATGGGGAAAATATAGTGCAGCTAGCTTATGACAATCCCAGGCAAAATTCCACAAGTTCCTTTCCTAAGCAGGGATTACTGGGAGCCAAGATGGGTTCACTTAGGTCAAGGCATGACTAACTCCCCAGATTACTCTTGGAGGAAGGGTAATCAGAGCATGTGTGGGAAAAGGACCACAGACTCAGAACGTAAAAATAGTACTGTGCTGTTGTTAGGACTGCCCTGAGAAAGAAAGAAGAGAACTCATCAGCCAGGGTCTGAGATCCACTTCACCCCAGCCCGTCACATATCATCGCTATAGGCTTCCCTTTGAAACAGGTAGACTCAAGGATGCTGCCACAATTTGCCTCTTGGGTGGCAAAGGAGGAGGGGCCTTGGGACATTCAAATGAGGAAGATGAAGAATTCAGAGGCAATGGATACTGATAACATGCATTTCAGAGGGAGTGGTAGTATTTGTCCAGTAAAGCATATAGGATCTTGAAAGAGGTTGCAGTTTGCCCAGGGGAAGAGAATTTTGAGAATCTCTTAGAATGCACGACATGAAGGTCTGTAGGTTAAGGAAGGGCTGGTTTCCTTCTCAGGTACCACCAGCATCGCAGTCGATTTTCCTGTGGATGAGGCTTTTGAAATGTCTCTCACACATCTCTTTGAGGGTAAATGGAGAAATATGGACCAAATCTTAGGGTAGCTCAGCCTTTGCATGGCTGTTTGCACCCCTCTGCCCAGAAGAGAAGGAATGGATTGATTCTGTTGAGTACGTCTCTGCCTCCCTTATGACCTGGAGCATCAAGCAGTGTGGTCCTTTCACTAACCCATACTCGTCTGCTCTTGGGGCGCCCTGTGAGGAAGGCTGGGTGCACAGCAAAGGAATGTCTGTCTACTGTTTGAGAGGAACACATTGCTGACGTCTCTCCTCGAGTCCTGGAATTGGTCCTGCACTACTCTCCACCTCCCTGAATGGCATGGCCATTTCTACTGGATGCAATGGAGTAGAGAGGTTCAAGGTTCAGGCTCTTGAGTCAGGCTGCTCCCTGTTCCAAGCTCAGCTCCACCATTTTTTAGTTGGGTGATCTTGGGACAAGTTAGTTAATTTATCTGTGCTTTATATTTTTTATCAGAAAAGGGGGATGATAATGACGCCTAGTTCACAGGGCGAGAGCATTGGCTTTCCTTTTTTGGACCTGTGACCCACAGTAAGAAATATATTTTGTGTCAACTCCCAGTATGCACATTCCTACATATATGTACATACATGTGTATGTACAACTGAAAAACGTTTTCCAAACAACCCCTAACCTTAGTGTGAGTTGACGAACCATGGTCTATTCTATTCTTTTCTTTCATTAAGAAAAATGCTGGTTGAGAGCCATTAAATTGATTTTACTATACACATGGATCACTGGCCACAGTTTGAAAATCTCCAGGTTAGGCTGGGCGCAGTGGCTGATGTCTATAATCCCAGCACTTTGGGAGGCTGAGGTGGGAGGATCACCTGAGGTCATGAGTTCGAGACCAGCCCGGCCAACATGGTGAAACCCCGTCTCTACTAAAAACACAAAAATTAGCCAGGTATGGTGGTGCATGCCTGTAATCCCAGCTACTCAGGAGGCTGAGGCAGGAGAATCGTTTGAATCCAGGGGGTGGAGGCTGCAGTGAGCCAAGATCGTGCCAGTACACTCCTGCCTGGGCGACAGAGCAAGACTCTGTCTAAAAAAAAAAAAAAAAGAAAAAAAAAAAAAGAGAGAGAGAGAGAGAAAAGAAAAAAAAAAATCACCGGGTTATGGTATAGCTGGAGTAGCGTAGTTTCAAATGCTACAATTTTCTTCCACATATCACATGTGAAGAAAACCATTTTCAAGCTAGAAAGTATCCAGAAGAGAATGACCAGAGTATCCCATTCCATTGCTCCTTTTCTTCCTTCCTCTTTCCTCACTCATCCACTCATTCAATGATTATCTCTTCACTCATTTAGTCACATATGTCATTGATTTAAATCCCTGTTTCACCTAAAAGAGGACTCCAGGGAAATATATGCTCTGTAAATCACGGGAAAGAAGGGATAAATCTGTTCCTTGCAGACCTCTGAGCAGAAATGGGACTTTCCGATGGAAGTGACGGGAAGACGCGTAGGGGTCATGGTAGAGGAAGTGTTTTCCAGTCCTGGGTGCCAGTGGATGGCGGGTTCGGCTGCCCTGTGGGACTTCTCTCTTGGAAGTATGCAATCGGAGGTAGAGAAAGGGGGTTTTCAGTATTGGGTGGAGGGTCAGCTGAGGTTGTTCCTTCACCCTGTGCTCCACCGAGCTCAGGGATCTGCTGCAGCCACCACCTGGGCCACTATGGATGGAGAGGAGATCATATAGTTGGATTCTGTGTCCTCACCTTACAACCAAAGCAACTCCATTTCTGTTTTATACAATGGGATTCTCCATGCAGTTTATTTTGGAGTGGAGAAAGCCCTGAAAACATTCCATTGCTGCTAAAAAAATTTTTTAATCCCTAAACTAGGAGCTAATTAAATCCCTGTGAGTCTCAGAAGCAATCATTTCTAGGATTCTGGGACTCAAATTTTTTTCCTATAAAAACAAGTCCATTAAATTACAGCATAAGCCTTTGTTTTGCACGGTTAAATCCAGATATAATTGAGAGCAAGAGTTAAAAGAATTACAAGTGTGGCAGGAAAATGGATTGAGATGTTATTTGTGTTGGTGGTTTTTGTCCTTCATTCCAAGCATTGGGCGGTACCTTTGTGCTCCCTTGCCTTGGGGGTGGTATTGCTGAAGCTGGCTGAAATGAGAAGTCCCTGGTAGACAACTGGTCTTGCAGGCTTTTGTTGTTTGAAAGCCTGTTTTTTTTGAGGGGATTGGGCTAGAAGAAAAAAAAGGAGGAATGAGATGGAGTTGGATGAGTAGGTCCTGGGAAGAACTAGCAGGATCCCAGAGGCTAGTGGTTATGTGCTCCCCCTTAAGGAGCCTGGACTCCAGGCACCCAGGTGCCTTTGATCCTCCAAAGCTGCAGAGATGTCAACCTACTGGGATATTTGGGGTTTAGAGGGGGGACCATTATGGATTGAGGTCTACAGTGTTTCTCTAACATTAATGTGTTCAGGAATACCTGAGAATCTTGATAAGATGCAGTCTGATTCAGTAGGCCTGGGGTGGGGTCCTAAAATTATGCATTTCTAACAAGCTCTGAGGGACTCTGATGTTGCTGCTCCAAAGACCACACTTTGAGTAGCAAGAAGCTAAAAGGGCTGGTTCCATGTTTTCTGGGCACAACAGAAGCCTTCCGGACTCTTGCATTCTCAAAGCAGGGAGGGCCCTTCCAATAATAACAGAACTGGAATTTCCCATCAGCACAGCATAAAGGGATGCACCATCAGTTTTAATTTTATTTGAAAGAACTTGCAGACTTGAGTTTGTGATTACAAACACATAGCTGGTGCCCAGGTTGCTCAGGTTAAGTTGTATCTTTATGGGAATTTGAGGGTTATTCACCCTGCCATTCCTTCTGTCTTGCCCCAGGGTTGGATTTAGCAAGCAGCATACATCTGCTCTCCCTTTCCTGGGTTATAAATTCTCTGGGCTTTGTGTACATTGTTTGGGGTTTTCTGAGAAGCTGGGAGTTACAGGGCCTCTTCTCCTATCCCCCCTTCTCACTCCTGGGCAGTTTAAGTCCCTGGAGGAGCTGTTTATCTTAATTTCTTTGCCTGGAATTTTATCTGTTCCTTATCTTATCTTTGCCTGAAAGCACAAAATCCACCTTTATGTACCCCATCCCCACCCTCATCTCAACCTAGGATAAGAGAAAACCAAGGAGTAATGAAAAAACTCAGAGAGCACCCCTGTTTGAGGACCTTTCTTTTCAGGAAGAGAAGCAGCGTTAGCGTCAATTCTGCTTGATTACTTCTTCATCTCTACTTCCTTTGCTTGCTTAATGCGCTACCTGGGAGTATAAATTATTTTGTAAAGAATAGACAAAGTATAATCCTAGCACTTTGGGAGGCCGAGGTGGGTGGATCATCTGAGGCCAGGAGTTTGAGACTAGCCTGGCCAACATGGTGAAACCCTGTCTCTACTAAAAATACAAAAAAGTAGCTGGTGTGGTGGCGGGCACCTGTAGTCCCAGCTACTCGGAAAGCTGAGGCAGGAGAATCACTTGAATCTGGGAGACGGAGGTTGCGGTGAGTCGAGGACGCGCCACTGCATTCTAGTCTGGGCAACAGAGTGAAACTCCTTCTCAAAAAAGAAAACAAAAACAAAAAACGTAAAGGGTTACCATTCCCAGGCTAGCCCTCTGTAGCTACAGCCAGCCTCAAGAAACAATTCTTTTTTTGAGACAGTCTTGTTCTGTCACCCAGGCTGGAGTGCAGTGGCATGATCTTGGCTCACCGCAGCCTCCTTTTCCTGGGTTCAAGCAATTCTCCTGCCTCAGCCTCCCGAGCAGCTGGGACTACAGGCACCCAGCTAATTTTTGTGTTTTTAGTAGAGATGGGGTTTCACCATATTGGCCAGACTGGTCTTGATCTCCTGGCCTTGTTATCCACCCACCTCAGCCTCCCAAAGTGCGGGGATTATAGGCATGATCCACCACGCCTGGCCAGGAAACAATTCTTAAAAGGGGCTTGACCTTCTTTCCACAGAATCCCTAAAACCCCGTTTGTAAATGGAGCAATCTGTGAACACTCCTTGCTTGGAATGTAATGGTATCTTGTATTTGCAGAGCACTTTACACTTTTCAAAGGGATCTGGCATTGATCCAGCATCTACTTGCACTAGTGGTACTGTCTTGTGTAATCCTCCCAGCATCCCCCATGAGGAGGTGTCACCACCCCTTCTCCATTTATTTATTTATTTATTTTTTATTTATTTTTTGAGACAGAGTCTCACTCTTGTTGCCCAGGCTGGAGTGCAGTGGCACAATCTCGGCTCACCGCAACCTCCACCTCCTGGGTTCAAGCGATTCTCCTGACTCAGCCTCCCGAGTAGCTGAGACTACAAGCATGTGCCACCATACTCAGTTAATTTTGTAATTTTAGTAGAGATGAGGTTTCTCCATGTTGGTCAGGCTGATCTCCAACTCCTGACCTCAGGTAATCCACCTGCCTTGGCCTCCCAAAGTCCTGGGATACAGGCATGAGCCTGGCCCTTCTCCATTTATTCATCCACAAATATTTAAGCAAATGAGCCTTCCTGATTTAAGCAAAAGTTGTAGAAACAAAGGTGGACATGCTGACTGTACGAAAGGATTATTAAAAAGGAACTTAAAGGGATAGAAAGCTATACCTTTGGCCTCCTTGGCCCATAAGGATGCCCCTCTTAGTATCCAAGGAGTAGGAAAAAGTGACCGATGGGAAGCACTGAGATGGTGGTGAGAAGGGAGTCTGATCTCCTCAGCTAGACAAAGCCATGGGAGGAATTTCTCTCCTTGGGTCTACAGTGAGTCAGTTCTCTGGGAAGTGGGTTGGGTGAATGCTGGAATTTCGTCAGTGGTGGGAGCCTGAATGTGCCGGGTCTTGTATCTGAAGAGGTGAGAGATTTAGAGCAAGACTGTGCTTAAGCTTGGAAACTAGGCGACAGGCCTGTCCAGCAGCACTGGCACCAGAAGTCCCAGAGTGGAGACCAGCTTTTCCATTGACCTTCCATGGGGCTTGGACCAGAATCTTGCAGGTTCTAAGCCTCAGTTTCCCTTTCAGGAAAATGGAGTAGTTGGATGGAATGCTCTGAAGGTCTGAGACTGTTCTGGTCTTCTGGAGTTGACAAGGGAAGTGGCCTTTGAGGTTGGATCTGATTTCTTTCCTTCTTTTTTTTTTTTGTGGCAGAGTCTCGCTTTGTCGCCCAGGCTGGAGTGCAGTGGCAAAATCTTGGCTCACTGCAACCTCCGCCTCCCGGGTTCAAATGATTCTCCTGCCTCAGCCTCCCGAGTCTCTAGGATTACAGGTGCACACCACCACGCCTGACTAATTTTTGTATTTTTAGGTAGAGGCAGAGTTTCACCATGTTGGCCAGGCTAGTCTCGAACTCCTGACCTCAGGTGATCCGCCCGCCTCGGCCTCCCAAAGTGCTGGGATTACAGGTATGAACCACCCCGCCCAGCCTGGATCTGTTTTCTTTAACGGGAGTGGGGTTGGGAGTGGGGTGGGGAGCACACACAGGTACAGTCACACATGAGAGGCCGTCCTGTGCCAGGTGCTGGAGATGCAGCAATGAGCAGCGCTGACACAGGTCCTGGCCTTTGCTCTTGGGGAGCTCACAGAATGTCAGGAAGGACAGACACTGAACAAGGAATTAAATAGTTAGTACTTCAGTGAGGTTAGGAGAGAGACCACGATGATGAGAAGGAGCCCACATGTGAAGGGCAGAAGAGAGTTCCAGGCAGAGGGAGCAGCCACACACAGGCTGTAGGCAGGAACACGGCTGCCATGCTTGGGGAACAGAGAAAGCCTGAGTGGCACAGGGGGAAGGGGAGATAGATGGGCAGTGACATCTCGCTCACAGTCTGGCTTAGGTACACAGTCCTGTTTGGAGACAGGAAACAGGACTCGGGGACCCCTCTCTGTTTCTTTCTCCCTGTGTGGGGAAGACACACACACACCCTTGGATATAGCCAGGTGGAGGCTGCTGCTCTTCAGCTGAGCTTTGCAGCAGATCATTCAAGTCAGGAAAAGTCTGTTCTTCTCCCCCCAACTCCCAACGGTGGGGGAACCTTGGGGTCTCGCCCAAGGAAAGGAAGCACTGCTTCCTGGTTTATGTTGAGATGGGAAAGACTTGCCCAAGAACAATGGCGTTTTTGCAAAACACCACTTTGTTCTGGTGAGACCAGGAGGTGGTTTCCTTCGGGACCTAGCCTGGTCCCACTGCCCCAGACCTGCCAACCACAACAGCCACATGGCGTTCTCTCTCAGACCAACCTTTCATCTGAGACACTTGCTCACGCACGGCTCTGACTAGCTTAACCCTTTGGTCCCTATCCTGCCCAGGCAGGAGCATCTCAGGGCTCATGGAGATGTCCTTAGAGATCCCAAGACATGCTGACCAGGGGAACCAAGGCTGATGGGATGGGGGAAACAATCAGACTTGACATTCTGCTTTATCGTTCAAAAGGACCTTTTGGAAAAAGGAGTCAGACCTATCCTAGGAGTGTCTCAGCTCAAAAAAATCTTTAGAGCACCAGAGTCAGAAGGTCATACTTTTCTAGGTGGGGAAACTGGGGTGGAGGAAAAATAAGGGAGCTTTTCAAGACCACACATAGAGTTAGCTGTGGGACCAAGTCTAGAATCCATGGCTCTGACTCTCAGCTTTTAATCGTGTATATGTAATCCCCTCACAATAAGTCATAGACACAATGATAAGAAACAGCCTTCAAAGGCGTGTTTTAAGCACTTGTTTGCAGAGTTCTCTGGGAAACAGTTCGATTCCCTGTCATAAAACAGCATGTAACACATCCCGGAAAAAGCATGGGTTCTTTCCACATGCTGTTCTGCCCTAGAGGAAGTTAAATTTAAGAGGGTAAAGGGAAGAAAATCTACATTGGAGGGGCAGACAGATCTGCAGTGGCCTGGAATGTCTGGAGGGAGGTGGGAGGGAGAAGGGTGTGTTGGGAGCTGGGCTTATTGATGTCACAGGCAGTAGGGGATGAGTCCCGTGACCACTCCCGTGTTTTTCAGGCATGCATGGCTATTCCTCTATGAATCACTAAATGAGCCAATTTAGCAAAAGAATCATGTCTGTTCAAAGGGGGATATTAAGGGAAAGCAAGTGGGCATATAATTGTATGATCAGAACAATAAGTTAGAACTTTCCTTTTTTTCTCTTGCTGTTGTTGTGATATTCTGCCTGGCATAGAAATGGGTACAGATAAACAGCAACAGTTTCTCATTCTGATGGAGAGGTATGGTCATGGTGACCGTGTTGGGGGTGATGGTGTGTTCATGGTGGTGGAGGTACTGGTGACAACTATGTGGCGGTTATAGTGATGGTGGTGTTGGTTGTGGTTATGGTGACACTGGTATTGGTTATGACTATGGTGGTAGTGATCTGATGGTGATGTTTAGTGGTGATGCTGACTGCAGTTATGGTAAGGATGGTGGTGGTGGGTAGTGTGACAGTGATGGTGGTGTCTTGCTTATGGTAGTGGTAATGGTGATGGTGATGGTGAAGGCATAATGATGTTGATATGGGTGACAGTGGTAAAGGTAGGGTGATGGTGTTGGTGTTGCAAGAAATGGTTACAGTTTTGATGGTAAAATGACAATTATGTTTGATGGTGTTGATAGTGGGTTTGGTATGAGGATGGTGTAGGTATTGTTGGTCAAAATGATTTTAATGATGCTTTGTGTTGGTGATAAGGGTGGTATTGGTGTTTGTGTTAGTTACAGTAATGTTTTTGATGGTGTTGGTGACACCTGCCTGTCTCAAAGGTGACATTGATGGAAGTGCTAGTGGCATGGGTCCTAGTGTGAGTGGCGAACTTGATGGTAGTCTTGTGTCATGGCTGATGGTAGTGGCACCAGAGGTGGTGGTCCCAGCAATAATGGCAGTAGTAGGGAGGGTGATGGGAAGTTGGTGGTGGTAGCGGTGGTAGAAGCAAAGATGATGACCAGGAAGGTGGGGATTACACGGAGAGTGGTACAGGTTCTGGCAATGATACCCTTAGATATCATGAGTCAACTACAGGCTCTTTTCTCTGGAGCTGACAGCATGCTGGACGTAGGGAAAATGGCTCACCACATTCCCCCAAAGCCCTTCTTTCCACCTGCTGCAGTCCTGGTGAGGATTCATTCTCTGTGCAGTCAGAGATGGCTGTTTTCTGGGGGTCTGTGGGGATGGCGCTGAAAAACAGGTCTGTTGCTGGGAAAGTGGACAGAGAGGGAGGCTCAGGATTGCTGAGCTGGAGGGTGCTTTAGGGGCAGGTCAGCAGGAATGAGGCACGTGAGGGTGTGCTGATGGATGGCAGGGGCCACGCTGGGGCTGGGGCTGGGGCTGGGGCGGCAGGGAGGCAGTGGTGGCCGGCGTGCAGGGGCTCACGTAGCTGGCAGAGCCAGGGCTGTACTTCCTGCTGACTCAGCAGAGCAGGCAGAAACTGATTCTTTTCGACTAATGTGTCTTCTCCCAGGATTAGCTCATACAGTTCTGGCTGGGAAAGGGGGAGAGGCAGCCTCTCCCATCTCCCCAGGCTTAGGGGCCCTTTGGAGGAGAGGGCAGGCAGACTAGGGGGCCCCAGCAGGACCAGTAACTGACTTTGTATGTCCTCGATCTCATTCTCAATCGGCTGCCATTTGGCTGGCAGGGAGCCAGCTCCCCATCTATCAAGGGATCTAGCTGCCCTACCCCCACCAAACCCAATCCACATGGCTGGTCTACCCTGCCCACTTCTGCTTGACAAAAGGTGGCATAGCCTGGGGGTGAAGACAGTAAACTGGATTCAGACTGTCTAACCTCCTTTGCCAGGTCTCCCACGTGTTAGCTGTGTGACTGTCTGCGTCTTGGTTCATCATTTGTGAGTTGGGGACAAAGTCTGCTGCTCAGTCGGGAAGGGGGCCCATTTCTGCCCAGTGAAGCTCCCGGGCTCCAGAGTCCAGCATCTGGGGTCTGTGTGTGTGCTGGGGAGGGAAGATGACTGTGTTGGGTGCCTGGCCATGACCCCCTCCTGCCCCATGCAATGGCAGAACTGCATCTAACCTGGGTATGCCCCACTCCTGCCTGGACACCAGCCTAGTCCCCAGGTGTCCCATGAGACTTCAGGGGAACCAGGACACAAAGTCCAGCATTTTCATCTCTAAAGCTGTTCTGACATTTCCATGAGATGGAGCACATAGAAAATCACTTCTAGACCAACTAGTCCAACCCCCTTGCCTTACAGAGGGGAAACCAAGACTCAGAAAGGGGTAAAGAATTGCCTGAGGTCACCCAGCAAAACTGAGTTTGGACCAGGCTTAGAATCAAGAAATTCTCAGTTGGCGTCCAGTGACCTTTTCACACTTTTAGACCAAGACCAACAACACACATAAACATTAGCAAAATGCAAGGTTGTTTATTTGATGGCCTCTGCCTCTATGGCCTGGCCACTCCTTTCCTCCCAGGCCGCCACCTCTGCAGAATGGAGGCTGCTTCCCCAGAGCCCACAGCCAGAAGGGCTTTGTGAGGAAGGCCAGGGACAGGGCTGACACAGCACCTCTTCATTCTCCCCCTGGATGGAAGATTTTGTGTGTGTGTGTGTGTGTGTGTGTGTGTGTGTGTGTGTGTGTGTGTGTGTAGGGGGTTTGCCCTTTTGTGCTGGCCTTGGGTCAGAGACAGAAATGTGAGGGGACCCAATTTAGTCAGTTTTTCTGTCTAAGATGTGGGTAGAAAAAGGAGGAATTTTGGTCCGGAGTAGGAGAAGAGGTGAAAATTATGTGCCCTAGCCGGAAGACACAGCTATGATTGGGCAAATCAAAACCTTGTCTTTGTCCTTAGGATCTTGAGCAACACACACACTGTCCTGTCATGTGCAACAGTCACAGTGTGAAAGATTTTTTCTGGGAGGGTCCCATGACAACTGTCCATTCATGGCAAGAACCTTCCACGGGTCTTAGGCCACCTACAAGAGAATTGGGCTCGTACTCCTCAGTTACACCTGCAAGGCTTCTCCAGATTCTAGGGTCTAGATTCCAGAGTCTAGAACCTGGGACTGCAAATTCAAGGCCTACTGCTGAACCTAGTCCACAATTCAGGCTTTTTTTCCCCCACAATGCAGACTGTTGTGGGGACAGATGAGTAAAGCCTATAAAGTGCTGGAATAAGGTCTGGCATGGAGTGAGTATTCAAAAAGTGTTTGCTATGCTTGTTACTACTGAGTGTTGAATAACTTTAAGCAAGACTCTTAAGCTCTCTGAGACTCAGTAGTCTCACCAGTAAAATGATGATAATTTCTTAACACGCATACTTGACATGAGAATTAAAAGGGATTAAATGGATGAAAGCATCCTGTACAAAGCAGCACCATTAGTTATTACCATCCTTGTTGTCATTAGCACAGGGGCCAGCTTCAGCATCCTTCCAGGAGCAGAAGTGAGGGGTTTGAGTGTCTTATCGGGGTTTGGATCCTTAAGAGTGCTATCTTGTGATTGCTGCTTCTCCGCAAGAGAAGTAACTCCTCTTGAGTGGGAAGATTTGAGCAGATCAGCAGTCCAGTTTGTGGCCTCTTGCCCCCAACCCTCTGCCCTGCTCAGGACTCATGCCCTGGATAGGGGTCAAGAAAGAAAGAGAAGGTTCTGGGAGCATCCTCCTATCCTGAAATTTCCGTGGAATCTTTTTTTTCCATTTCTTCATTCTAGCTCCATTTCTTTCTCTTTTCTGTCCCTTCCTTGTTCACTACTCGTTCGTTCGTTCGTTCATTCATTCATTCATTCATTCATTCATCTATAGGACATGGAAGTCATGGGGTCTGCCCTGAAGCCTCTAAGTTCCCATTCTTAGGGAGAAAATGACTCAGGCTCCAATCAGGGCTTCATTACATGATTCTGTGCATGCAACAGAGGGGCAGGGATGGCACATCAAATGAAAATTCAACTTCCTCTGCGTTAAGGAAAACTATCAACAATGATGCTGTGTAGGGACTGCAAAGTCAACATCTAGAAAAAGAATGACTGTCTAACTAGTTGACTGCCTCAACTCTAAAAGAGATTAAAATGGTACACTTCCACAGATTCGGTTTTTTTTTCTGCTTGTTTGGGCTTCAGATGCATAGAATTGAGCAACTCATATGCCTTCCTCCATGCTTATGTAATTTCTCTCCTTCTTCCCAGATTCTCATGCTCATTCCTTACTCCTTTACTCACTCTAGGAATCCATTTCAATATGTTTTAAAATGTGCCCTTAAAATGTGTTTGTCTTTATAAAATATGCATTTGGTTAACAATCAGTTGCACAAGTGCTTCTTGTTTATACCTCACCATGATGTAGCACAGTTGACTCCTCCACATACCACTAATGCTCACGATGACCCATGTCCGGCACTGGGTACCGGATTCAAGATATGAATTTTACAAGGCCCATGTCCTTGAGTTGCTAACAGGCTAGGGAAATGGACAATTTAGGACAGGGTTGGGACACAAAGGAGTCAGTGATCAGTTCTGCTAGTGGGGGGCGGGGAGGGCTTCCCAAGGCAGAGCCACCTGAGCAGAGCTTGCTTTAAAAGGTGAATAAGGCCGGGCACATTGGCTCACACCTGTAATCCCAGCACTTTGGGAGGCAGAGGTGGGGCGGATCATCTGAGGTCATGAGTTCAAGACCAGCCTGACCAACATGGAGAAACCCCGTCTCTACTAAAAATACAAAAAAATTAGCCAGGCATGTTGGTGCATGCCTGTAATCTCAGCTACTCGGGAGGCTGAGGCAGGAGAATCACTTGAATCCGGGAGGCGGAGGTTGCAGTGAGCCAAGATCGTGCCATTGCACTCCAGCCTGAGCAACAAGAGTGAAACTCCGTCTCAAAAGGAAAAAAAAGGTGAATAAGAGCTCACTAGATGTATAGCAGGGAGGAGGAAGTGGGAGGAGGTGCTCCAAGTAGAGGGAGCACTATATGAAAAGGGTTGGAAGCATGTAGCAGCTTAGCATGTCTAGGAAATTGAATGATTTTGTTGTGGCTGAGGCAAATGGTATGAAAAGGAAGGGCAAGAGACAACAGCTGGCATTTGTTGAGTGTGCCAAGTGCTGTTCTAAGTGATTAAGTACTGAATTTCTTTTAAGCCACACAACAACCCTAGGCATTGTGAGAGGAAATTAAATTTTGGGACCCCAGATGCACTTAGTTGAAGGGAAAAGTCAAGCTGGGAACTGGATCACGCAAACCTGCCTCCCACTTTTAGTTCCTAAATAAGATGGTTGGCCAGGCACGGTGGCTTGCACTTGTAATTGCAGCACTTTGGGAGGCCGAGGTGGGCAGATCACCTGAAGTCAGGAGTTCGAGACCAGCCTGGACAACATGGTGAAATCCTGTCTCTACTAAAAATACAAAAATTAGCCTGGTGTGGCGGTGCATGCCTGTAATCCCAGCTACAAGATGAAAAGGTACCCATATTTTGCCCACAAGGAAATTCCTAGTGAGCTGTTAAAACTTCACAATGGCAATGCATATTGATAGCTTATCTTTACAAGGCAGTCACCCCAGCCCACCAGACGTAAATGCGTATCTGATTGTTCCCTACCCCATTGTGTCTGTGTTATCTTATGTAAAATGCAGATTCCTCCCATTTTTCCTCTGCCCCTTTGTTTATGGCATCTTACCTAAAAAAATGCAGATTCACTTACAGGAAAACTGTGTACTTCTCAATATCCCACCCTTTCCCCTTTAAATTGGGAGCCCTGAAAATCATCTTTGAAGAAAGGTATAAAACTGTCTCCGGGGTGTGTCCTTAACTTTAGCAAATCAATCCCCTAAAATAATTGAGACTTGTCTCGTTATTTTCCTCAATCAACAGAGTGTACTATTATCATTCCCATTCCACAGGAAAGGAAACAGAAGGCCAGAGAAGTTAGTAACTTGCTCACAGTCACGTAGCTTATAAATGAGGTACCCAAAACTGCATCAGGCTACCTGGGTTCCTAATCACGATGCTATGACCTCCAAAAGATGAGGAAGGTGAGGAGGTCAGAGGGGAGGCTGCAGAAGACCTTAAATGCCAGTTGAGGGGCAAGGAAGAAGGCAACAGGTGGCCCTGAATCAGAGCCTGAGTGCCATGGAGTTGAGTGAGTGTGCAAGACCACAAGTGTGCATGAGGGTGCATGTGCTACAGGCTCAGTGTATGGGTGAGTGCGTGGGTGTGGATGCATGTGAGTGTGCCACGGTGCACATGTCTGTGCCACGATGTAGGACACGTGTCTTTGTGAGACTAGACGAGTGTGCATTTGAAAAAAATCTGTGGTTGTGCACGGGTCTGAGCATGTGTCTCTGTGGGTGTGAGTGTGGGCCTTGGTCTTCCTGCCACCATGGGGCCCCATGGAAGCTGTCAGAGTCCATCAGCCTGGCCTGGTGTGAGAGGTCTGGTCTTGGCCTCAGACGCTAGATGGGCATACATCAAACGCAGCCTGAGCCTGGGACCAGTGGGGTAGAATAATTTAATGAGAATCCAGAAGGGAGGCTGCAGCTGGTGGGGAGCGGGAAGGGGGCCCATTTCTGCCCAGTGAAGCTTCTGGGCTCCAGAGTCCAGCATCTGCGGCACCTGAAAGCACTTACATTTAGGACGCTTGAGCCTGAGCTCCTTGAGGGACCAGGTCCTTGTATTTTACATGCCATCATCTAGCACACAGCAGATTCTTGGTAAATGTTTGCTGAATGCTTGACTCTAATTGGCCTCATCTTCTGTACTTTCACCCTACCCTCTACTTCAGTCCACACTTAAGCTGTTCTCTGAAACATTTTTCTCTCTGCCTCAAAAGCTTCTTGGTGAACTCCTACTCACCCCTCAAGAGCCTGCTTAAGTGGCCTCACCTCTGGTCCAACCTGTCTGCTTCCTGCCCAGTGCTCATCTATTAGAAGACTTTGACAACTATCCTTCTTCATAGACTACGTTTTGAGATTAGTTGTATTTGATATGTACATCGTGTTTCAGTCACCGAGAAAGACCTACTTGGCTTAACCGGCCCATCTCAAAGTGTCATGCAGAAGCCTGAGTTAGCTAGCTCGCCAACCGTGGTAAACCCTGTTAGCAGCTCTGGGCCTCTGCCCCCAAATCCTGGCGCCTCGATCCTCATCTTCACTTGGGTGTAGGAAGAGGCCTCGTGACTCAGGGTCTGGCCCATGGAGGGAGGAGCATCCCCAGAAGGGCTCCAGGCAGAATACAATTATTAGTGAACAAGCCGGGACCAGCCCTGCTGCCAGCCTGGCCCATGACTTGGCACTTTCTGGGGCTACCTGCTGGGCTTGGCCAAGGCGATGTGGGGCGAGTTGCCTGGGCCTGTGGGAAGCTGCTGGCAGAATACACTCCCCAGGGCTACAGACGGCAACAGCAGGGCACACCCACGCAATGCTTCGCTGGTTCCAGGGCACCCCCTCTTAAAGGCTCAGTGTGTACTCCCACCCCAGGGTCCAGCCTTAGCTGTGCAGGGCCCCGATCGGGGTCAGCTTATCTCTTCCGCATCGAGGGTGGGTACATGTGAGAGTGGGAGTGAGGAACATGGGTGTGTGTTGTGTGTGTGAGCAGATCTGTGAGCATGAGAATTGTGTGAGAACGAGTGTATGTGCATGTGGATGGCTTGTGACTCTATGTCCTTGTATGTATGTATGTGTGTGAAGGTGAATGTCTGTGGATATGCTCAGGGGTGTGTGTCTGTTAATGTGTGTGCTCACGGGTTTGTGTGTGAGAGTCTAGGAGTAAACTGTGGTTTGTGGATGTGTGTACATGTGACTCCGTGTGACAACAAAGACGTGAATGTCATCTTGGTTCTGCCGTTTCATAACTGTTGAAAACTTCAACAAATCCCTTCCTCTTTCTTTTTTCCTAAAATAGAATGAACAGGACAAGACAAGATGATTTTTGTTTTTGAGACAGTCTCGTTCTTACTACCCAGGCTGGAGTGCAGTGGCGTTATCTCGGCTCACCGCAACCTCCACCTCCCAGGTTCAAGCTATTCTCCGGCCTCAGCCTCCTGAGTATCTGGGATTACAGGTGCCTGCCACCATGCAGGCTCATTTTGTACTTTTTAGTACTGGGATTACAGGCGGGAGCCACCGCTCCTGGCCGAGATGCTCTTTTAAGTCCCCTTCCAGCGTTGATATGCAACAATTGGCTTAAGGATTGTGTACAAGTGTGTGAAGGCTCTGCCTGCACCCGTGTGTGTGTGTGAGAAAGCAGCAGGGTGGTACTATGCAAGGGGCATGGCTCGGAGTTCTGATTCCACATTTATCAGTTGTATGGTCTCAGATTAGCCCCTTCCCCTTTCTGAGCCTCAGTTTCCTCCTCTGCCGATGGGGCTAATGATTCCTATAAGGCTGCTTTGAGGGCTAAGAAATATCGTTTGTAAAGTGCTAGCCCAGAATCTGGCTCAGCTCCCTCTCTGAGGGGTGTGTGTGTGTGTGTGTGCATACGTGTGTTTCCCACATGCACACACATGGGTACTCATGTGCACAGGCTCCGCTGTGCCGGTTGGTCCAGGGTACAGGGTAAGTGCTCTAGATCACTCCTGCCTTCTGTGGTTTCTGACTTCTGTCTGTGCTGGGAACTAAGCCACCCCGGAGAGATAGCCTTGGGTAGACAGTCTCCCAACTACCTGTCTGGACCCACGTTGTCCTGAGGCCTCCCTGCTGCTCCAGACTGACTGTCACATGGGTGCAGTGGCCTGGAAAGGAGGATTGGGGTGGGCAGGAGACAGGCTCCCAAATCCGATTAGTGCCCACCCGCCATCCGGGGTGTTAGAGACTAAAGAGATTCTTCTTCTTAAAGGGTCAACTGCAAGTCTGGGATGGTGGCTGAGCTGAGCTTGGGACTCCAGGCCCCTGTAGAATGGAGTGGGAGCCAGGAGCAGACAGGGTCTCGACCTCAGAGAGCTTCCAGCCTGACAGAGAGAGCCGGAAGAGTCAGGCTGGCTCTGTGGCTGCCTGCGGTCTCGGGGCAGGAGGGCTCCAACTCTGGGCCTGGAAAAAGGAGGGGCAGAGGCTTGAGGGACTGGTAGAGACTGGGGAGAGAAGAAAGACACAGGGCATTATAGGCAAGAAGATCAGTGTGGGCAAAGTGGGAAAGCTGGACTGAGGAACGTACTTGTGTGTGTGTGTGTGTGTCTTGTGCACTAGGGAGAGGGTGCCCTAGGGGCCTTGGAGAATATAAAATCCAACTTTTCATTTTATTGGTGAGGAAGCTGAGGCTAGAGAAGGGAAGGGATGTGTCTCTGGTCAGTGAGGTCCTGACAGACTCCAGCTCGAGTCTAGGTTCTGCCTCCAATTCCTGGGTCCTAAAGATGGGGGTGTCAAGCTCAGCTGCCAAGTCCCTCCTTCCCTAGCCTTTTGCTGGTCCCATAGTGGTCTTGGTGAGGCAGAGCAGGGCCTTAGCAGTGATGTCTGCCTTCTGGCCAATGGGAGGTCTGGGGCTGGAGACTCTCACCTTGTCCAGGGGTCCCAAACAAACCCGGAGTGGCTGCTTACACCTGGGCCTGATCCATAAGGCATGTCCCAAGCCCAGACTCTGGACACCCAGAGAAGAACCCAACACTGAACCCCAGGCCGGATGGGCTCCAACACCTATGCTAGAGAAAGCCCCAACCACCTGACCCAGAGAGAACTTACAACTGGGCTCTGAACACAGACAAAAGGTCCCAGCACCCGGCCCAGACGCATCTACACAGTCTGAGTTTCCATTGCAAACTCAATACTGGATCCCTGCAACGCCATCCAGAAACTCTGTGAAGAACTGAACATCCAAATGGGAGCACCCAGAGAGGGTCCTAGCACCCAAACCCTGAACACTAAGAGGAGATCCCAACACCCGAACCGGTTCCATTTGGATATGCTTCCAGTCCAGACCCAGAACATCCTGATTAGATGCCTACAATTGACTCAGATCTGGAGCCCACACGGAATGGACTCACCCAGGCCCTCCCTCCTCTCCACCCCTCCTTGGTGAGGCTCATCCTGAGAGGTCTTCCAAGTTCCAAGACTTTTTCTGCCGAAATGTGTGATCATCGATCGGGATGACTGCGACTGGGGAAGGGGCCAGGAGGCTAGGCCTGTTCCCTTTGGGGGAAAAGGGAGGGGATCCAGTTTGCAGGGCTAGGGTGGGAGCGGGCAGGCGGGATGTGCGCCCCTGCCCCTTCCACTCGGCGCGGGAGCTGGGACCGAAGCTGTGCGGCCTCGGAGACCCTGCAGTCCCCTCACCGGGCGCCCCCCAAACAGCCCGCGGGGCTCTGGGCGCGGGGCCAGGAAATCCGGCGCCGGCCCTTGAAGCGCACCCGGGCCGGGCGGGGGCGGCGGGGGCGGGCTGGGCGCTGCCACCACGACCGCCCGCAGTACAACGTGACTGCGCGGGCTCGGGTCCCCACCGGGACAAGGCGGCCTCTGTGCCGACCCAGCTGATTCCTCTCGGGCTGCAAATCCCTTCCGGCTGACATCCCTGCCGGCTGGGACCAGGCGTGGGAACGGGGAGCGGGGCTGGGGGCGAGGTGGGCGCTGAGGAGCGGAGCTCATTGGCGGGGTAGCAAAGGCTACCGTTCCCAAACAGTGAAGCCGAGGCTAGGAGAGGTCCAATCACTAGCCCAAGTCGCATAACCTGTTTCTTGGTTAAAGCCAGAGTTCTACATGAGGCCCCATGATAAACTCTGTATTTGTTGTTGAGAGTTAAGTAGCGTTATTAGTCTCAGTTTATAAATGAAGGAATGTGAGGCTCAGAGTCGAAGCCGCCTGCCCAATGTCCTAAGACAAGAAGGGGATGAGGCTGGGACTGGAGCCTAGGACTGCCTGCTCCAAACATGGGGGCCAGACCGTCCCAGCCGACCCCTGACCGCAGGTACTCACTGACATCAAGCCGGAGGCTCTGCCATGGGCCTGTCACAGGGTCCCCCTGCTCAAGGCCTTCTGTCTGGTTGGTTCAGTGTGGTGAACCCGGGGAATTAGTTCCGTTAATATGCTGGAGGACAGACGTGGGGCTGAAGGAGGGAGACGGGGTGAGGGTGGAGGCGCCAGGTGGCTGGAGAGGGGACTGGGGGGCAATGGCTTCCAGAAGCCCCTCTGCCCTCCCCTTGCAAGTGGGGAGGGAGCTGGAACCCCAGAGGCTGGAGACAGGGCCATGAGGGTGGGCTGGGGAGCCATCCAGGATCCAGCCTCACCCCGGCCTCCCGGGAACAGGATGGGGATTGTCCGGTGAATTCTATGGAATTAAAAAAATGGCGCCTTCTCAGCGGGAAGGGAGCTCGGCTGGTTCCCGGGACTGTCTGGCTTCTGTCCTGACTCCTACAACTGCGGCGGCTTGGAAGTTTTTTCCATTCCTCGACCAAGATTTGACCTAGACAGGGAGTGCGGGGGCTCAGGGGAGGAGGGAGGATGGCAGGGCATGGGGGCGACTGCTGAGTGAACACATGACCTCCCGCTATGCATGTGCCTGTGTGTCTGCACAGAATGAGTATCTCTGTGATGCTCTTATGCACATGTGCCTGTGAGAATGGATCGTGGTGGCTCTGGTGGGGTGGGTGTATTGTATCTGTGGGTGCTGTTCGTGCCTGGGCACCTTGACCCTGCCAGGATGTGCGTTATCTCTCTGGGTCTGTGTGTTTGTGGCTGAACCTGTGTCTGTGAGTCTTTGTGTGTGTCTGGGTTTCCGCCCCCAACAGAGCTCTGAATGCCATTTTGCTGCCTGAATGTGCAGAGGAATGTGGGGGGCCAAGGGAGAGGGGAGCACATGTCCTGGGCTGTGGGCCTGCTGGTTGTGGAAAACTACTGAGGTCTCCTGGAGCTGGGCTGGGCAGGCCAGGCCCGGCCCAGAGCCAGGCTCTGCAGCTTTTGCCCTTCCAGGCTCCTCCCACCCTTTCTCTGCAGGGCTGGGGACCTGCTGAGATGGGTTCTTGGTGGAGCAGAGAGCATGGCCTCCCTCTCACCACTCTGCAGATGGTTTGCCAGGCCTTGGGGGGAAAAGTGAGGGGGTGAGATTAGTTTCCTCTGAAGTCCTTCCCAGCCCCAACATTCTCTCCATTCTGTGAATGTTAAAGGGATTTTAAAAAGGCAACTTCACCTCTATTTTGGGGGATGGTGAAAGCGGTAGGTAGGGACTGTTACAGCAAGAAGGGCTCCTAAAGATGATCTAGTTCCACCCTCTCCGTCTTACAGATGAGGGCACAGGCCCAGAGTAAGGGATCTGAACTCCCCAATCACCGTCTGGAAGGGCAAGGAGCATGTTATCACGTCCACTGTGTCTCCATCGCCTGTCCCCCATCGTGCTGCATGACCTCCTCTGCACAGAGGAAGAGGCATTTGAGAAGTCCTTGGAGGATGGGAGGTTGGGTTGAGGCTCTGGGTGGCAAGAAGACATGGGTTAAAGTGTGGAAGTGGGCAGCTGAGGAGTGCAGTCAGAGTGGAGAGTGGGGCAGTTGGACACACTGGGTCCTAGGACTGAAGTGGTGTGTCTGAGCTATACATGAGGGTCCCCGCAGGCCAGGTGGGAGCGTGTGGACTTTACCCTATAGGGGATTCTGGTAAGAGGTAAAATTGCCATGTAGCTGAGTGCTTTAGGACACATGATCTGCAGTCAAATCAGATTATCTTGTATTCCAATCCCAGCTCTAAGACTTTGGTAACTGTGTAAGTACACATCCCTGAGCAGGTTACTTAAACTCTCCATAGCTCACTTTTCTCGTCATTGGAATGGAGGTAGTAGGCCATGCACTGTGGCTTGCATCTACAATCCCAGCACTTTGGGAGGCCAAGACAGGAAGATAGCTTGAGTCTAGGAGTTTGAGACCAGCCTGGGCAATGTAGTGAGGCCTTGTCTCTATTAAGAAAAAAAGAAAAAGAAATGGAGATAATGATAGTATTTCCCTCCCATGGTTGTCTTGAGGAATAAAGGAGAATACAGGCAAAGCCCTCAATGCCTGACCCTGGTCAGTGCTCAGTAATAGCTGTGATGCTTCTGGTGGTGAGGCCTGTATTTAAGGCTAGTCTGGAGGAACAGAGAGAGGGTGGGGATACCAGTGGGGAGTCCACAAGAATCATGTGGCTGAGCTGCCACACTGAGGTCCATGATGCTGTCCCCTGGGTTAACTGGCTGGTGTCCTCAGCAGGGCTGCAGGAACGTGGGCAGAACCCCCTCCACTGAGTGACCTTGAGTTTGTCACTGGGTGACCAGCACCTGAAAAAGCATTTTCAGAGGAGGATTGGTGGGATGGGGAGGAGACTGGGGAGAGATGGGGCTCAGCTTCTGACAGCCTGAGGGTAGTGGGGCGGGGCCCAGGAGAGATTTGGGAAGCACAGGTCTCTCATTGCTCGGGGTGCTGGAAGTTGCTGGTTTGGGTGAGGTCATGCACGAGCCTAAGAGAGAGGAAAAGGGCCCTGCAACCCAGGGAACCCCTTTTGAGCCAGACCCTTGGGAGAAGCAGCAGCCACAGGGGCCGAGGAAACCAAGGCAAGCTGTGGTCAGAGAAGGTGAGGAAAGAGTGTGCTTCAGGGAGGGAGTAGTCAAGAGAGCCCCGTCTGGGGAAACATCGAGGCAAGGAGGTAGAGGTGGAGGAAAAGGCAGCACAGAGGCTGTGGGCTTTGGCAATGAAGAGGCCACCTCTGTAGAATCCGCTTCTCAGAAGAGGGAACAAAACCCAGCTGCGGCTAGGTGAGGGATTAATTAATGGGACGGGGAAGTGGAGACAGAGGCAGGTGTCCTGTGACTGCTCAGAAGCTTGGCTGAGGAGAAGGGGGAATGACTTGTGGCAGTCAGACAGGGGAGGTTCGGAGCCTTCTGGGGTTGGAGTGACAGGGGTGATATTCTCATATTTCCGGTGCAGAAACTGAGGCTCAGGGAGTTAAGAAGCTTGTGCAAAGTCATGATAAATTATTGGGGGTGGGCAGCCCAAGATCTCTGACTCTTAATGTAGTGATTTTCTAAACAGACAATTGAAATAGTGTAATACACACACACACACGGATATTAGTTCTGATCGTAGAAGTAAAACATGTTCATGGGAGAAATCTAGAAACATATGCAAAAGTGTAAGAGAAAAACAAAAAAATCACCTGTAATTCTACCACACAGAGATAAGCGTTTTTACCATTGTGTGTCGTGACTTTCTACTTTTTTCCTCTGCCAGTATACATAAATACATACCGGGATCATGTTGCACAAGTTGTTTTGTAAATCCCTTGTTTCATTTAGCAACACAGCATAAATGCTTTTCCGTAAGAATAACTATTCCTTGAGAATTTTTTTTCTCTTTTAGCCCACAGTCTAAGCAGGAAGATAAGACTTACAGATGGGATTCTACAGTAAGCAGTCGAGCAAATTCATGAGATGGTGGGGAAGTGGCTGGATCCCTGGACTGGGAGCACAGTGGGCTGGCTCTTTGGCTCCTGACTTGTCCACTGATTCATTATGTGGCCTTCAGCACACATAACGTATTTGGGCCTCAGAATCCCAGATAGCTCCAAAGGGTTATCAATGAGTCTCTCAAGGCAAGCTGTCACCATGGCAAAAGGGTTGAGGGAGAGTCTTAGAAAATGAAACCATACTGGGCATGGTGGCTCACACTTGTAATCTCAGCACTTTGGGAGGCTGAGGTGGGCGGATCACCTTGGGTCAGGAGTTCAAGACCAGCCTGGCCAACATGGTGAAACCACATCTCTAAAATACAAAAATTAGCCAAGTGTGGTGGCACGTGCCTGTAGTCCCAGCCACTTGAGAGGCTGAGGCAAGAGAATCACTTGAATCCAGGAAGTGAAGGCTGCAGTGAGTTGAGATTACACCACAGCACTCCAGCCTGGGCAACAGAGGGAAACTCCATCTCAAACAAAACAAAACAAAACAAAACAAAAACCCAACGACAAGAACAAAAAGGAAAGGAAATCACATTATCATCATGATTCCGCAGGTCAATTTCTTCATCTGAAACTTGGGAAGCGTGTTTACCTACCTTGCCTACCAGGATTGGTGATAATCAAATTAGATTAATTATTATTTATTGTTTTTGAGATGGAATCTTGCTCTGTCACCCAGGCTGGAGTGCAGTGGTGTGATCTCAGCTCACTGCAGCCTCTGCCTCCCGGGTTCCAGCAATTCTCCTGCCTCAGCCTCCCAGGTAGCTGGGATTACAGGCACATGCCACTACACCCGGCTAATTGTTGTATTTTTCATAGAGACTGGGTTTCACCATGTAGGCCAAGCTGGTCTTGAACTCCTGGTGTCAGGTGATCTGCCCACATTGGCTTCCCAAAATGCTAGGATTACAGGCTTGGGCCACCATGCCTGGCCTAGATTAATTATTATGATGTCTAAAAACAACTAATATTTGGACAATGTTTTGCTGTTTACCCACATTATCTCACTTAATCATTCTAACAATCCTGTGGGGTAGGTATTGTTTTTGTATTCTATGTTTCCGGATAAGGGAACCGTGGCTTGGAGAGATGGTGTCACTTGTTCAAGGTCAAAGGTAGTGAGTGGTAGAGTTGGGATTCAAACCTAGGTCTCCTCGTTACTAAAGCCATGAATCTTTGCTCTGTGCCCTTGTAACGTGTGATGCAGGCCTACAGAGCAGTAGAGGGACATGCAACAGAGGACAAGAGAAAAAAAGAGTGGAAAGCCAAGCTGCCTTATCCTTGGTTTAGCCGTTGTTGGCCCAGGTACCAACATCTGTGGGGAGTTGCCGCCCCCTGGTGTTCTATATGTGATATGTCCTGGAAGGGAGGAGAGCTAGCAATCTGCCTTCTCCACAATAAAAGTGGGGTGGAATGAGCTCAGAATAACCCCAGTTTGTCCTTTTAAGAGTCAGGACGGGGGTGGTGGTGGTGGTGGTGGTGGGTGCATATTTCACCCAACAGTTCTGGGTAGAAGCTTGGTATATTTCAGCCCCTACTTGCTCCTTATCTGGGTGCCCTAGTGCGGAGTTGGTGGACACTTTGACAATATTCTTTCTGACTCAAGTGCTAGTTAGAAGGGTGTTACATCATAATTATTCTTTAAACTCTACATTAATGTTTCATATGCACTTCTTTATCCATGATACAACTCAATAGAAAAAATAGGATTTCTGGCAATTCTTAGGGAATAATTTTTACTCTGGGCTGAAAAAATTTGTCATTGGCATAGCATCAAATGGCAGAGTGGTACAGCCAATACCTGAAGATGTGTACTTTAAAGGGCTTTTTCACCTGTTACCTCATTTTACAGTACCATAGCCTTCCAAGGAAGGTATTTATTTTCATTTTACATATGAGAAAATAGGCTCAAGGTTCCCCCGAACCCCGCCATCCACCTGTTTGAAGCCAGGGAACTTTCCAAAACCCCACTCTGCCCCCTTGTGGCAGCCCTTATGGCTTACTCAGTAAATAGGCCACATGGCATGCCCAAATGAGACCCATGTTGCCTCCAAAATCTAATATGTGGTGCTTCTTTCTTTGTGATGGGAGATGCCAGATGCAACAACTATCCTTAATCTTGCAAGGGATATTTTCATGTTCACCTTATAAAGGATATTTTCATGTGCTAGAGAGCCCTGGAAGCAAGAAATTTCACTAAGATGATAGATTCCTTAGTTTTTGTTTGTGATTTGTTCCATACCATCTGGTATATATGTGTCTTACCAGCATGTCTAGGGTATCAAGTAGTACTCACCTAGTCCAATCAATATGATTTTATCAGTGTAGTAGGCCAGCATGATCTCCCATGAAATGGTGAAATGATTAGGTCCTAGCAGGCTAGATTTTGATAGAGGGCTGGAGAGTTGATATAGCTTTTGAGTGAAGAAAGTGAAGGTGTATTGTTAACTCCACTGGGTAAATGAATTCTACTTCTAGAGGTCCCCACTGACTGGCATTCCTAGCTCTCTGTCTTTGGATATCTTATTGTATAGTGTATAGGAAGTTTTGGCCTTTCTCCTTAATGTAATGTAGGCCACCATTAAGTCCAAGTTTCAGTTAGCTGGCCCAGTAAGCTGTTATAGCCACTCTCAGTTTCTTGAGCTAACATATCTGTATCAATGAATTCAGTGCAATCAAAAATTACATTTTTCTCTGTCTGGTATAACACTCTTGTAATCCACTTCCGTAAATATTTCCCAGGCTTTTACTAGTATAGCCTTGCAAAACGTATACTGGCAACACCTTGCAGTTCTTTTGGTGTTTTTGATATCTATTCTTTTTTTTTTTGACAGAATCTTGCTCTATCACCCAGGCTGGAGTGCAGTGGCGTGATCTTGGCTTGCTACAACCTCCATCTCCCGGGTTCAAGCAATTCTCCTGCCTCAACCTCCTGAGTAGCTGGGATTACAGGTACCCACCACCAAACCCGGCTAATTTTTGTATTTTTAGTAGAGACGGGGTTTCGTCATATTGGCCAAGCTGGTCTTGAACTCCTGACCTCAAGTGATCCGCCTGCCTCAGCCTCCCAAAATGCTGGGATTACAGGCATGAGTCACTGTGCCTGGCCCCCTATTTTTTCTTAATTTGTATAAATTTAAGGTTGTACAAGTGTAGTTGTATTACATGGATATTTTGAGTAGTGATGAAATCTGGGCTTTTAGTGTATCCCTCACCTGAATAGTGTACATTGTACCCATTAAGTAATTTCTCATCCCCCACCCTCCTCCCACCCCTCCATCCAATGTCTATCATTCCACACTCTATGCCCCATGTGTACACATTATTTAGCTCCCACTTATAAGTGAGAGCATGTGGTATTTGACTGTTTCAGAGTAGTTTCACTTAGGATAATGGCCTCTAGTTCCACCCATTTTGCTGCAAAAATATGATTTCATTCTTTTTTATGGCTGCATAGTAGTCCATTGTGTATATATACCACAAGGTCTTTTTTTTGTTTTTTTGTTTTTTTTTTGAGGCAAGTCTCACTCTTGTCCTCCAGGCTGGAGTGCAATGGCATGATCTCGGCTCACTGCAACCTCTGCCTCCCGGGTTCAAGGGATTTTCCTGCCTCAGCTTCCCTGGTAGCTGGGATTACAGGCGCCTGCCACCACGCCCGGCTAATTTTTGTATTTTCAGTAGAGACGGGGTTTCACCATGTTGTCTAGGCTGGTCTCAAACTCCTGACCTCAGGTGATCCACCCTCCTCAGCCTCCCAAAGTGCTGGGATTACAGGCGAGAGCCAACGCGCCCAGCCTATATACCACATTTTCTTTATTCAATCATCCGTTTGGTTCCTATTCTTGAATCACACTTCGTAGTCCTGTAGTCCTTCTCTTTCTCTTTGGGTCTATTGCGACTTAAGTATTATTATGTGCCTGGAAGGAATGATGGATCATGAATATGGATTTTGAAAAGAATCAGTATGCCTCTTCAAGGTGACTACCTCTAGCAAGGTAACTATAGAATCTTCAGGAAAGGGGCAGCTAACACCTTCAGATGAGAGGAAGGGCTGCTTTTTATGGCAAAAGAGAACTAGTATAATTTGGGGGCTCAAGGGGGTTTAAATCTACCCAAACGCCCCTATTACAATTCTCAGAGTCTGTCTTTTTCTATCAACAATATAACTTTATATTTAAAAAGCAAGGCTGTGAATTTAATTTATATGTAATTTGGTCAACCACAGGAACAGATTCTGGTTTTCATAAATCTAGATTTTGCACTACAAAAAATAAGGGATTCCCTCAAATTGGTCATATTTTCTGGCTTTCTACCTATGTAGCCAGCTGAGAATTTAAAGCTCTGACCTTGCCATATTATTTCTCCAACATGCTCAGAAAAAAACCAGCCTGTGCTATAGTCTTTGTATTCCTTATTTCTATCATAATGTTCTTTTTAAAATCTATTTTTTATTCCTCTTTTCTTTGCCAACTAAGAAGCAGTACTGGAATTTTTATGATAATGTTCCATTACTATAGCTACTGAGTAATAAGTAGCTTATTAAGGTAATTTTACACAGTATTTTAAATAATATATGGAACCCATCATGTGAGGTCAGGTGTGAAATTCTCCTCTTGTGACGTCATGTCAGAGCTCAAAAAGTTCTAGGCTTTAGACGATTTTGGATTAAGCTACTTATTAATAGCCTTGTCATTGGTAGGCCCTTGATTATAACCATTTATAGGTAATAACTAAAGTAACTGCATTAATGTTGCATCCCATGGACTAGCAGTGTGCCGCCTTTTCCAACATGGATATGACAGCCACATATCATAAGAAGACATGAACAGATCTGAGTGACGTCATGGGTGGGTTGTGTCAAACCCAGTTTAGGTGCCTCCATAGATTTGCTCATGTCGCCTGCTCCAGGACCCCACCTTTTGTTCAGTGGAGAGCCCTGTCCCCCGCCCCTCCCCCACCTGCCATGCTGCATCTCCTCACATGGCCAGGTTGTGTTTCAGGGCGTGGCTTTCAGTACAAACTGGTGGCAAGCTGTTCTGCGTGACCACATAGCTGCCTGGGCCTTCTTGTGAAGTTCAGTGATACACCATCTTATATTTGCTTTCTTTTATCCCCGCTTCAGTTTCCTTTTCCCCTCACTCTTACTGCCCTTGGATTGTACTTTCCAAGAAAGATTTAGCATGTAAACTTTGCCTCAGGTTATCTTTTTTAAGGGACCTGGGCTAAGACAGGAGAACTCCAGAAATGCAGTGACTAAGCATTGCAGTGACTGAGTGGGTATTTTTTGGTTTATTTGTTCTTTGTTTTTGTTTGTTGTTGTTGTTGAAAGCAAGAGAAATAGCTTAAGATAAAAAGGAGATAATTTTTTTTAGGGGAATGCAATTCAAAGAATCAAAGAAAAGACTGAACAAGTCCATAGATAAGATGGGAAGCAGGGAAAACCTGCTGATCTATGTAACCCAACCAATGGATGGTGTTAGTGGTACAGGTTGAACACCCCTACTCTGAAAATCCAAAATCTAAAATGCTCCAAAGCCTAAAAGTTTTTGGACTCCCACAAGTAGAAATTTCACACCTGACCTCATGTGATGGGTTGCATATATTATTTAAAATATTTTATAAAATTATATTCAAGCTATATGTATAAGGTATATATGAAACATAAATGAATTTCATGTTTAGACTTGGGTCCTATTCCAAAGATATCTCATTGTGTGTATAGAAATATTCCAAAATCTGCCAAAAAATCCAAATCCAAAATCTGAAACACTTCTGGTCTCAAGTATTTCAGATAAGGAATATTCAACCTGTAGTTTTAAAATATGTCCACAAATCTTTCTATAATCCTGCCTTCAAGAGGTGGAATCTGATTCCCCTAGAGGGGAGTGTGAACTATACCTAGTGACTTGATTTCTACTGAATAAAATATGCTAGAAATGATAGTGTGTGACTTCTGAGGCTAGGCCATGGAAAGCATTGTGGCTTTAACCTGTCTTTGATCACCTGTTGCTGCCATGTCATGAAGACAGTAAAGCAGCCCCAGGGTGGGGGGTGGGGGCTAGATGGTGAGGAACTGAGTCCTCCTGCCACCAGCCACACGAGTGGACCATCTCAGAGTCAATCCTCTTGTTTCTGTCAAGCTGGGACTGCAGATGACTTCAGCTTGGCTGACATCTTTAACACACTCTCACAAGAGAGACTAGGCCAGAACTATCAGCGAAGAACCTACAGAAACTGTGGGATAATAAATACTGGTTATTTTAAGTCACTGAATTTTGGTGTAATCTGTTGTGAAGCAGCAAATAACTAATACAGTATCGTTAAGGTATCCTCAATGATTGACCTTTGTGTCACCATTATCATCCCCATCTGCAAATAGGGATAATAATAGTGCCTTACTTATACAGCTGTTTATAAGGATATAAAACACTCAAGATACTGCCCAGGACAGAGGGAGGACTAGTAGATATTAGCTGTAGTGATAGTACTGCAGCTGCTACTACTACTACCATCTATTGACTTCTTGCTCTATAATCTCAAGATTCAAATTCTCAGGAAAGAGAATATGATTAACTTCTCTTGGGTTATATGCTCTCCTCTTGGGTAAGGGAGAGCAGGGCACTTTGATAAGAAATCCCACCAAGTCTATATTTCCTCAAAGGAAATTAAGATGCTATTGCGAGATTGAGGGACAATGGTTGCAAGACAGGCAAAAACAATACCCACTACATAGAGTGTATATACTTTTAAGGCTTTTTGAATATAAACCCAAATTGCTTTCCCAAAATATATCATCTATGCTCCCACTAAAAGCATACAAGAGTGGCCTTCTCACTTCATCTTTGCCAACATTACTATTATTCCGAAGAAGACAGAAAGAGCCAGGTTAATGGATGGAAAATAACATTTTATTGTTTAAGTCTGTGTATTAGTCCATTCTCACACTGCTATAAAGAAAAGCCAGCTGGGCACAGTGGCTCACGCCTGTAATCCCAGCACTTTGGGAGGCTGAGGCAGATGGATCACCTGAGGTCAAGAGTTCGAGACCAGCCTGGCCAACATGGTGAAACCCATCTCTACTAAAAATACAAAAATTAGCCAAGCGTGGTGGCACTTGCCTGTAATCCCAGCTACTTGGGAGGCTGAGGCAGGAGAATTGCTTGAACCCAGGAGGCAGAGGTTGCTGTGAGTGGCGATCACGCCAGTGCACTCCAGCCTGGGCGACAGAGTGAAACTCTGTCTCAAAAAAAAAAGAAATTCCTGATCCATGTTGTTGGCCCCCCTGCCAAAAAAAGACAAATGCCTGAGACTGGGTAATTTATAAAGAAATGAGGTTTAGGCAGGGTGCGGTGGCTCACGCCTGTAATCTCAGCACTTTGGGAGGCTGAGGTGGGTAGATCACCTGAGCTCAGTTGTTCGAGACCAGCCTGACCAACATGGCGAAACCCTGTCTCTACTGAAAATACAAAATTAGCCAGGCGTGGTGGTGGGTGCCTATAATCCCAGCTACTTGGGAGGCTGAAGCAAGAGAACTGCTTGAACCCGGAGGGGTGGAGGTTGCAGTGAGCTGAGATCACGCCACTGTACTCCAGTATGGTCAACGAGAGAGAAACTCCATCTCAGAAGATGAATAAATAAATAAATAAATAAATAAGGTTGAATTGGCTCATAATTCTGCAGGCTGTACAGGAAGCATAGTACAGCCTGGGGAGACCTCAGGGAACTGATTATACAATCATGGCAGAAGGTGAAGGGGAAGCAGGTATGTCTTACATGGCTGGAGCAGGAGGAAGACAGAGAAGGGGCAAGTGCCACAGGCTTTTAAACAACCAGATCTCATGAGAACTCTATCAAGAGAACAGCACTTGGGGATGGTGCTAAACCATTCATGAGAAACCACCTCCATGCTCCAATCACCTCCCACCAGGCCCCACCCCCAACACTAGGGATTACAATCTGACATGAGACTTGGATGGGGCCACAAATCCAAACCATATCAGCCTGCAATTCTTTACTTGTGAGGTTGGGCATGTGTCCGTGTTTTTATTGGCCATCTGTATATCTCATATTGTAAATTACGGGAATTGAGACTCTCAAGATAGAGAAGCTGAATAGTACTGGAGACAGTGGTGAGCAATGAATCCTACAAAGCACACAATTGAAATTCAATGAATGATGAGGACAGGCCTGAGAATCTTTGGTATTAAGTGTGAAGGATTCTTGAAACAGAAAAGACATAACTAGGCAAAACCTATTAACAGACTGTATTCTTGGAAATTATCCTGCTACTTCATGATTTTACTATTAGATAAAAATTGGTATAAAATATTTATAGCCAAATACAAGAATGAATGTGATTGGACAAAGCCTGAAATAGAAGCAAATTGTCTGTGTATGAAAGTATGATATCCAGAAATGTTGATATGAACAACTTGACCCCTAAAAGTTAACTGATCTTAGATTACTAGTGCCAATATTTAGTATAAAAGGCTTATGTAAGCAATAAAACTTTGGAATTCTCCTACTGAAAGTAGATATTCCTCCAGTTATTAGAAATAAATCCAGATGTCGGCAAATCTAAGTATTCTGGGTTTTGTTGTGTTTGTTTTGCTACAACTTGGACTAAAAGCTTTGTCTTTTGACTTAATTTTTTCATAATGTTAGACTTACAGAAAAGTTGTAACAAAGCTACAATAATACAAAAACCCAATGAACACTTCACATATTTCTCTCTCTCTCTCTCTCTCTGTCTCTCTCTCTGTGTTGGCGCATGTGTGTGTGTGTATATTTTTTCTGAATTTTCAAGAGTAAGTTGTAGAAATGATGCTCCTTTACTCCTAAATATTTCAGCGTATATGTAGGCCCCAAACAAGAACATTATCTTAATAACCTCAATATAATGATCAAAACCAGGAAATTGACATCAATACCTACTATTTTGTAATCTACAGACCTTGTTCAGGTATCTCCAGATTTTCTAACAGAGTTCTTTATAGCAAAAGAAGATTTTTATTCTAGGATTGATTCCAGTTGCCATGTCTTTATTTTTTATTTATTATTATTTTTTGAGACGGAGTCTCGCTCTGTTGCCAGACTGGAGCGCAATGGCACCATCTCGGCTCAGCGCAACCTGCGCCTCCCGGGTTCACGCCATTCTCCTGCCTCAGCCTCCCAAGTAGCTGGTACCACAGGCACCTGCTACCACGCCCAGC
Source organism: Macaca nemestrina (assembly GCF_043159975.1). Lineage (NCBI taxonomy): Eukaryota > Metazoa > Chordata > Mammalia > Primates > Cercopithecidae > Macaca > Macaca nemestrina. The sequence continues at coordinate 190,723,612 of NC_092125.1, read as the reverse complement.
TAATTTTTTGTATTTTTAGCAGAGATGGGGTTTCACCGTGTTGGCCAGGATGGTCTTAATCTCCTGACCTTGTGATCAGCCCACCTCCACCTCCCAAAGTGCTGGGATTACAGGTGTGAGCCACTGCGCCTGACCTAGTCTTTTTTTGTTGTTTTTTTTTTGAGATGGAATCTTGCTCTGTCACCCAGGCTGGAGTGCAATGGCACGATCTCTGCTTACTGCAACCTCTGCCTCCTGGATTCAAGCAATTCTCCGGCCTCAGCCTCCCGAGTAGCTGGGATTACAGGCTCGCACCACTAGCCTGGCTAATTTTTGTATTTTTAGTAGAGATGGAGTTTCACCATGTCGGCCAGGCTGGTCTTGAACTCCTGACTTCATGGTCCACCCACCTCAGCCTCTCAAAGTGCTGAGATTACAGGTGTGAGCCACTGCGCTCGGCTCTTTAGTTTGTTTGTTTGTTTGTTATAGAGGGAGTCTCGCTCTGTTGCCAGGTTGGAGTGCAGTGGCACCATCTCGGCTCACTGCAACCTCCGACTTCTGTATTCAAGTGATTCTCCTGCCCTAGCCTCCCGAGTAACTGGGATTACAGGCACGTACCACCACCCCAGCTAAGTTTTGTATTTTTAGTAGAGACAGGGGTTTCACCATGTTGGCCAGGATGGTTTTGAACTCCTGACCTTGTGATCTGCCTGCCTTGGCCTCCTAAAGTGCTGGGATTAGAGGCATGAGCCACTGTGCCTGGCCGGATCTTTTTTTTTTTTTTTTCCCATAAAACATTTGATGTGTTTGAAGGCGCTAGTACATTAACTTCCTATTGCTGCTGTAACAAATTACTACAAAGTTAGTGGCTTACAATGACACTAATTATTTTGCAGTTCTGGAGATGTAAAGTCTGAAGTGGGTCTCACTGGGCTCAAATCAAGTGCTGGCAGGGCTGTATTCCTTCTGAAGGCTCTAGAGGATAATCCATTCCCATCTTCTAGAGGTCGCCTCCTTTCCTTGGCCCAAGGCTCCATTCTTCCATTTTCAAAGCTAGCAACGTTGTGCTGCCATCTATCTGGTTCTCTCTTTTGTCTCCGTCTTCCACTTATAAGGACTCTTGTGATTACATTAGGTGCTCCCTCTGGATAATCCAGGATTATCCCCATCTCACAATCAGCTGACTGGCAACTCCATTCCATCTGCAATCCTATTGCCTGCTTGCCATGTAATCTAACATATTAATGGATTTCGAAGATCAGGACATGGACATCTGCCCACCACAACAAGCCACTTTATTTTTAGAATGTTGTTTAATTTTGGCTTGTCTGATGCTTCCTAATGATTCGATTCAGGTTATACACTTTTGGAAGAAATATCAATCACAGATTTTTTTAGTAAATTGATCTTATATCTGGACACTTTGCTTAACTCTCGTATGGGTTTTAGTCTCTTGATTATTTTGGATTTTCTGTGTATGCTCATATCATCTGTGAATAGTAATAATATATTCTTTCCTTCCCATTTTTACAATTATTATTTTTCTCATTCTATTGACCAGGACCTCTAGCATCATGTTAAATACTTAACTGGGATACCAGGCATTTTCTCCCTTGTCCTTGATCTTACTGGAATGGATCTAAAATTCTGTTAAGTTTGTACAATGTGCTATAGGTTTTTATCAAATTAAGAAAAATGCCTTCTATTTCTAACTTTGTGAAAGATTTTTTCATTAAAAGAAGTTGAACTTTGCAGGAGTCATCTCTTGCCCTTTGAAACACATGTGTCTTACCAAGGCGTTCAGAGTTCTGCCGCTTTTTGCTCACCAGGTCCAATTAACACGACATCATCAAAGTGGTCTGTGGGGTTGTCAAACAGTTCAAGATCCTTTGGATTTTATTATAACAGGGAGGAGAAGAATTTACATAGCCCTGGAGAAGTGTGAATTTTGTGAATGTAAACATGAAACCTGTGAATGCATAATGATATCCATCCTATGTAAATGCAAACTCCTATGGATCCTCCTAAACAAAACAAAATATCCAAACACCTTTAGTCCTTCCTTACCAAAAAGCTCATCTTTCATACCTCATAGCTTTACTTACCAAAAACATGTCTTACTGTCTTCACATATGGAGTTATTCTCCTTTTCCTTTTTAATTTTAATTGCCATATATTGATTAGAATTTTACAAACTCTTAGAACCTTAATTTTCAATAAAGACTAGCAAGCATTGTAAACTGTCTTATCATTTTATAATTTCTAGAAACAGGTGATTCCTCCCAGAACAATTTTTTCATGTTTGCTAACAAACCCAAATATATTTAGTCTTTTTATAAAATTTTAAGAGCCAAAAATAAAATTAAACTTAAGTTCAGGAATTTATATTTTAGTATTTTATGTTAATTGGAAATAATCTAGTTATTCAATGAATAGCTGTCATTTAATTTAACCTAGCAAAACTCTAAGGGTGCAGATACTAAAGAGATTTAGGAAACCTTTTTTTTTTTTCTTTGAGACAGGGTCTCGCTTTATCGCCCAGGCTGTAGTGCAGTGGCACGATCTGGGCTCACTGCAAGCTCCACCTGCAGGGTTCACGCCATTCTCCTGCCTCAGCCTCCTGAGTAGCTGGGACCACTGGCACCCGCCACCACACACTCAGCTATTTTTTTTTTCTTTGTATTTTTAGTAGAGATGGGGTTTCACTGTGTTACCCAGGATGGTCTGGATCTCCTGACCTCGTGATCCGCTTGCCTTGGCCTCCCAAAGTGCTGGGATTACAGGTGTGAGCCACTGTGCCCGGCCTTAGGAAACAGTTTTTAAGCAGACATATTATAAAACATTATTGTTGTTTAAAAGTTCATTTATAGACTTTATCCAAGTTATAGCTATTTAGATCACTTTCTTTTTTTTAACAATTATGCCTAGAATACTCATGAAAATTAAATGAGACATTAGAGACAAAGTTAGCCATCATTTCAGGTTATTTCCCCGATAACCATTTATACATCATGAGCATGTCAGGCAGTCATCGCTGAAGCAGGAACCCTAAGGTAAAATACAGGGGTGTTTCGTTGATAACCCAGAAGACACAGCTGTTTTCATTAAACCGATAATATTAAGCTAGTCTCATTTGCCAAAGATTCATCCAAGTCACGTGAACTTGACAAGCATGTTGGGTTAGTTCCTATATTTCTAGCAGTTTTAGGCATGCTCATTTATCTCTAAGTCAATTCAAATAATGCCTTTCTTTTGTTTTTTTGTTTTTGTTTTTGTTTTTGAGACAGAGTCTCGCTCTGTCGCCCAGGCTGGAGTGCAGTGGCTGCATCTCAGCTCACTGCAAGCTCCGCCTCCCGGGTTTACGCCATTCTCCTGCCTCAGCCTTCCGAGTAGCTGGGACTACAGGTGCCCACCACCTCGCCCGGCTAGTTTTTTGTATTTTTTAGTAGAGACAGGGTTTCACCGTGTTAGCCAGGATGGTCTGGATCTCCTGACCTCGTGATCCGCCCGTCTCGGCCTCCCAAAGTGCTGGGATTACAGGCTTGAGCCACCGCGCCCGGCCCCAATAATGCCTTTTACTAATATTAGTAGAAAAGACCTTTAAGATATTTCATTTGCTCAATGTTTAAATAGCCAAAAATCATGCCCACGAGAAAGAAAGTAGACAGACGGGGCACAGCATATAGCTAGCAGCGGTCCAAGAAGAGGGGCTTAGTGGACTGAGAAGTTTTCATGGGAGAAGCAGGATCCAGTAGAGAGAACAGAAAGCTCCCCTGCTCTCCACCCCCACCAAAATTACAAGCTTCCAATTAAACTGATTTATGATGATAGAGCTCTTAAAAAGTCCTTTAAAAATATCTTAAAATCAGGTTTCAGCTGGGACAAACAGCAAATATTCCTGGCAATATTCAATTCCTTTTTTTTCCCCCGAGTATATGGTTACATTTCAGCTTAGGAGAGAAGGCCAAACAAACAAAAAAGACCTTCTTATCATGCTGCAAATATACAAATGATTCAAACTAATTTTTGCAAATGTTTCTTTCCTAAGCTAAATACATTTACTGAAAAAAGAATTTATGGTGGGTTTAAAGGATTTAAACTTTGTTCTGATTTTAGATTTTTAATCTTGTTAAGGAAGTCCCTAACACTAGCTGTTATACTCTTTTGTGTCTTAAAAAAAAGTAAGTTAAGTTACTGAAGCTCTTTGTCTTCTGTGAAGAGTCTTTTAAAAGAGGCAATAAAAATGTTTGAAATCTTTTTAGGAGCTTCTGCACCTCAGTAGGTATCCCTGGTGGACCTAATTTGGGAGCCTTCATTTTTAAATGCCCTTCTCAAAGTGCAGTGTTGTTCATATGGAATGTTCTACATAATGGTCATTGTAATTTTAAATTTTCTTTGGCATAATTTGCCCATCAGTTTAAAAATATGCAAGATAATGGGCCATAATGTTTGAACATGTGGCCAGCTAAAGTCTCTGAAGGAGCACTGTCTTTGCACACCTTAGAATCTGGGATCCCATTCTGTTTCTTATTAATCTCTCAAGAGCAAAAGGAGAAATTCTACAAATATACTAGCTGCAAACAGGGTGCAACCTACATTTCTGTCTTGCCATGTATTAGCTGCAAATGGAACACAAACAACATTTCTGTTTGGTTTTTCTTGGGGTGCTTCTAAGCTTTTGGTCTGGTGCCTGCACAGGCAGCTCCAATACTTGTGTGCCTCCAATAGACAGAAAGTCAAAATAGTGTTGACTCATGCCTGTTAGAATGTTATTTTGCTCTTGGAAGATGTTCAGAAACAAGAAAAATCTAGCTAACCTAAATTTTAAATTAGGTGTGCAGAAACCAAAAGAGTACTCACCACATGGATGATGTCCCTGAGGCCTTTATAAAGCTGGATCCTGAATAAAGTCAGAGCTCAGCCGAAAGGAGTGAGTCCAAAATCTATGAGGAGACTGACAGAAACAAAAAGGTGATTCATGAAAATGAAGAGCACGGGGAGCTCAGGTGGGTACTGTACTCTATTCCTGGGGCCACCAGTCTCTCCAAGGTGAGCTCGCTTCCCTCTCACTTCTGACACCAGATTGTCAACCTATAATGAGTGACAAAGAGACAAACTCTGCAAAGCAAAGGGTTTACTTGGGAATAGCAAAGGGATTGCAATCTGGGATACACGTGCTATGGCAACCATTTGCATATCTGGGGCAAAAAGAAACTTTTTTTTTTTTCCCCCCAAGGCGGAGCCTCACTCTGTCTCCCAGGCTGGAGTGCAGTGGCGCGATCTCGGCTCACTGCAACGTCACCTCCCAGGTTCAAGTGATTCTCCTGTCTCAGTCCCTCAAGTAGCTGGGACTACAGGGGTATGCCACCGTGCCCATCTAATTTTTGCATTTTTAGTAGAGACGGGGTTTCACCCTATTGGCCAGGCTGGTCTTGAACTTCTGACCTCAAGTGATCTGCCCGCCTCAGCCTCCCAAAGTGCTGGGATTACAGGTATGAGCCACCATGCCCCACCAGGAAACTTTTAAAGACAAAAAAAGAAATCCACATAAGGTATTTTGAAACAAAGACCATAGGTTACAGGGGCTTGTTGCAGGAGCTGGCATCAGTTCATTGGTGGAGACACTTGTTGCTAGATAAATGTCCTTGTGCAAGTGGCTTACCTAGAATACAGCAGTCTTGAGGAAGTTCTTGTGGTAAGTCCTGTTACTGGTCTATGTGCAGGAATTTCTTGTGATAAGTCTTGTTATGGGGATGTATACGTAAGGGCTTCTTTTTCATGGCCTCCCCTGACTCCATTTTGTTAGAGTTTGACATAAATGACTCCCTTTTGGTACTGGCAACTTTCACAGCTTCTTTTAAGAAATGCTGTATCTCAGTGCTCACAATGGTACAGAGGGAAATATTGTAAATGGACAACACTGAATTTAAATGTAGCTCAGAAGAGTCAGACTATAAAGAGGCATTTTAGGACTTTTACATATCTATTTCACTTGGTAATACACTCACAAATTTATTTCCTCTTCATGTAGGCACAAAAGTGACGTATAATAAAAATTAAAGAAAGCTCTTTTAATATCTATTTAATAAAAATTGAATGTGATAAAAAGCATCTTATAGTTTAATTGGTAGAGTTTTTTCTTAGCAGTGCATAAAATAATGATGTTCTTAAAAACTGACATCTTAGATTTAATTACATGCAGCAGTACATACAGGGCACCTAAAATGATACATGCTACATAGCGTATGCAAAAAATTGTAGCTTCTATTATTATTGTATCATTGTAGTTGTGTTTCTGGAGGAGAGGGAAGAGAACTCCCACTTTTTGTGTTTTAGTCAAGTATGGGAAAAATAGGGTCGGGGAAGACCTCTTAAAACCACTGCAGCTTTGTAATCACAGCAACGATAAATGCAAAAATGATCCTAATGAAAAAAACTCACATACTTTTTAAAAGGTTAAACTCCTAATGAGAAATAATTGTGAATTTAAACTTTAGCTTAAAAGATGAAGGTAGCTTGATAAAGATGATGTAAAGAAGGGATATAAGTGCTGATTTATAGAGATAAGTATAAAATACACAAATACCAGGGGAAACTTCACATCAGTTACTTCCATGACAGAGCTGTGGTCAAAAGGAAGGCTGTGGAGCAAATAAGTATGATATGCACGATGGATCAGAGTCTCCTTAGCTTGCTGCAGTCACTCATATTAGTGTGCTCAAATTCAAATGTTGTTATTTGGTGGTGGAAAGCATTAATATTCTGGAAAAATTACATATGAACCAGTGTAATGTCTACCTAATAATGGCTTCATTCCCCTATATACTAGTCACATGGAGCTAATCTGAGTTACAGATGCTTGATTTAGAGCAGAACAAACTGAACTTTATGTTGTACCCTGATAACCTTGCCAAGTAGGTGCTATTCACATTTTACAGAAAAGAAAATGGATTGGGGGCACCAAAGTCAGGCAAAGACACAACAAGAAAAGAAAACTATAGGCCAATATCCCTCAGGAACACAGCTGCAAAAATCCTCAATAAAATACTAGTGAACAGAACCCAACAGAACATCAAAGAGAAAATACACTGAGTCAAGTGGTTTTTATTCCAAAGTTGCAAGGATGATTCAACGTACATAAATCAATAAATGTGATTCACCACATAAACATAATTGAAAACAAAAACCATGTGATCATCATCCCGATAGATGCTGAAAAAAAAACCCATTCAATAAAATTAGCATCCCTTCATGATAAAAACCTTCAATAAACTAGGTATTGAAGGAACATTCCTCAAAATAAGAAAAGCTATATATGACAACCCGTAGCCAACATCATACTGAATGGGAAAAGTTGAAAGCATTCCTCTTAAGAGCTGGAACAAGACAAGAATGTCCACTTTTATCACTCCTATTCAATTGTACTGGAGGTTCTAGCTAGAGCAATTAGGCAAGAGAAATAAATAAATGGCATCCAAATTGGGAAAGAGGATATAAACTTACTTTCTCTGTTTGTTGATGATATGATCTTATACCTTGAAAACCCTAAAGACTCCTCCAGTTTTCCCAGGCAAGGTAGCTGAATAGGAACAGCTCCGGTCTGCAGCTCCCAGCGAGACCAACGCAGAAGGCGGGTGGTTTTTGCATTTCCAACTGAGGTACCCGGTTCATCTCACTGGGACTGGTTAGACAGTGGGTGCAGCCCATGGAGGGAGAGCAGAAGCAAGGTGGGTGTCGCCTCACCTGGGAAGCACAAGGGGTTGAGGAACTCCCTCCCCTAGCCAAGGGAAGCTGTGAGGGACTGTGCCGTGAGGAATGGTGCATTCTGGCCCAGATACTATGCTTTTCCTACTGTCTTTGCAACCAGACTAGTAGATTCCCTTGGGCACCTACACCACCAGGGTCCTGGGTTTCAAGCATAAAACTGGGCGTCAATTTGGGCAGACACTGAGCTAGCTGCAGGAGGTTTTTTTTGTACCCTAGTGGCACCTGGAATGCCAATAAGATAGAACCATTCACTCCCCTGGAAAGGAGGCTGAAGCCAGGGAGCCAAGTGGTCTTGCTCACATGGATCCCACCCTCGCAGAGCCCAGCAAGCTAACATCCACCAGCTTGAAATTCTCCCCGCCAGCACAGCAGTCTGAAGTTGACCTGGGATGCTCGAGCTTGGTGAGGGGAGGGGCGTCCACCATTACTGAGGCTTGAGCAGGCAGTTTTCCCCTCACAGTGTAAACAAAGCCACAAAGAAATTCGGACTGGGTGGAGCCCACCACCGTGCTGCAAAGTCACTGTATCCTGACTGCCTCTCTAGATTCCTCCTCTCTAAGCAGGGTATCTCTGAAAGAAAGGGAGCAGACCCAGTCAGGGGCTTATAGATAAAACTCCCATCTCCCTGGGACAGAGCACCTGGGGAAATGGGTGGTTGTGAGTACAGCTTCAGTAGACTTAAATGTTCCTGCCTGCCAGCTCTGAAGAGAGCAGTGGATCTCCCAACACAGTGCTCTAGCTCTGCTAAGGGACAGACTGCATCCTCAAATGGGTCCCTGACTCTCATGCCTCCTGATGGGGAGACACCTCCCAGCAGGGCCAACAGACACCTCATACAGGAGAGCACTGGCTGGCATCTGGCAGGTGCCCCTCTGGGACAAAGCTTCCAGAGGAAGGAGCAGGCAGAAATCTTTGCTGTTCTGCAACCTGCTGTTCTGCAACCTCCACTGGTGATACCCAGGCAAACAGGGTCTGGAGTGGACCTCCTGCAAACTCCAGCAGACCTGCAGAAGAGGAGCCTGACTGTTAGAAGGAAAACTAGCAGAAAGCAATAGCATCAACATCAACAAAAAGGACGACCATGCAAAAACCCCATCCAAAGGTCACCAACATCAAAGACCAAAGGTAGATAACCCCACGAAGATGAGGAAAAACCAGTGCAAAAAGGCTGAAAATTCAGAAAACCAGAAGGCCTCTTCTCCTCCAAAGCATCACAACTCCTCGCCAGCAAGGGCACACAACTGGACAGAGAATGAGTTTGATGAATTAACAGAAGTAGGCTTCAGAAGGTGGTAATAACAAACTTCTCCAAGTTAAAGGAGCATGTTGTAACCCAATGCAAGGAAGCTAAGAACCTTGATAAAAGGTTACAGGAATTGCTAACTAGAATAACCAGTTCAGAGAAGAACATAAATGACCTGATGGAGCTGAAAAACACAGCATGATAATTTTGTGAAGCATACACAAGTATCAATAGCCTAATTGATCAAGCAGAAGTAAGGATATCAGAGGCTGAAGATCAACTTAATGAAATAAACCATGAAGACAAGACTAGAGAAAAAAGAATGAAAAGGAATGAACAAAGCTTCCAAGAAATATGGGACGATGTGAAAAAAAGATCAAACCTACATTTGATTGGTGTGCCTGAAAGTGACGGGGAGAATGGAACCAAGTTGGAAAACATACTTCAGGATATTATCCAGGAGAACTTCCCTAACCTAGCAAGACAGGCCAACATTCGAATTCAGGAAACACAGAGAACACCACAAAGATACTCCTCGAGAAGAGCAGCCCTAAGACACGCAATTGTTAGATTCTCCAAGGTTGAAATGAAGGAAAAAATGTTAAGAGCAGCCAGAGAGAAAGGTTGGGTTACCCACAAAGGAAATCCCATCAGACTAACGGAGATCTCTCTGCAGAAACCCTACAAGACAAAAGAGAGTGGGGACCAACATTTAACATTTTAAAGAATTTTCAACCCGGAATTTCATATCCAGCCAAACTAAGCTTCATAAGTGAAGGAGAAATAAAGTCTTTTACAGACAAGCAAATACTGAGGGATTTTGTCACCACCAGGCCTGCCTTACAAGAGCTCCTGAAGGAAGCACTAAATACAGAAAGGAAAAACTGGTACTAGCCACTGCAAAAACATACCAAAATGTAAAGACCACTGAAATTATGAAGAAACTGCATCAACTAATGGACAAAATAACCAGCTAGCATCATAATGACAGGATCAAATTCACACATAACAATATTAACCTTAAACGCAAATGGGCTAAATGCCCCAATTAAAAGACAAACACTGGCAAATTGGATAAAGGGTCAAGACCTGTCAGTGTGCTGTATTCAGGAGACCCATCTCACGTGCAAAGACACACATAGGCTCAAAATAAAGGGATGGAGGAAGATTTACCAAGCAAATGGAAAGCAAAAAAAGCAGGGGTTGCAATCCTAGTTTCTGATAAAACAGACTTTAAACCAACAAAGATTAAAAAAGACAAGGGCATTACATAATGGTAAAGGGATCAATGCAACAAGAAGAGCTAACTATCTTAAATATATATGCACCTAGATTCATAAAGCAAGTTCTTAGAGACCTACAAAGAGACTTAGAGTCCCACACAACAATAGTGGGAGACTTTAACACCCCATTGTCAGTATTAGATCAATGAGACAGAAAATTAACAAGGATATTCAGGACTTGAACTCAGCTCTGGACCAAGAGATCTACAGAACTCTCCACCCCACATCAACAGAATATACATTGTTCTCAGCACCACATAGCACCTATTCTAAAATTAATGACATAATCGGAAGTAAAACACTCCTCAGCAAACACAAAAGAATGGAAATCATAACAAACAGTCTCTCAGACCACAGTGCAATCAAATTAGAACTCAGTATTAAGAAACTTACTCAAAACCACACAACTACATGGAAAATGAACAACCTGCTCCTGAATGACTACTGGGTAAATAACGAAATTAAGGCAGAAATAAATAAGTTATTTGAAACCAATGAGAACAAAGACACAACATCCCAGAATCTCTGGGACACAGCTAAAGTAGTGTTTAGTGGGAAATTGATAGCACTATATGCCCACAGGAGAAAGCGGGAAAGATCTAAAATTGACACCTAACATCACAATTAAGAGAACTAGAGAAGCAAGAGCAAACAAATTCAAAAGCTAGCAGAAGACAAGAAATAACTAAGATCAGACCAAAACTGGCAAGACAATCCTAAGCAAAAAGAACAAAGCTAGAGGCATCACACCACCTGACTTTAAACTATACTATGAGGCTGTAGTAACCAAAACAGCATGGTACTGGTACCAAAACAGATATATAGGCAATGGAACAGAACAGAGGCCTCAGAAATAATACCACACATCTGCAACCATCTGATCTTTGGCAAACCTGACAAAAACAAGCAATAGGGAAAGGATTTCCTATTTAATAAATGGTGTTGGGAAAACTGGCTAGCCATATGCCGAAAACTGAAACTGGACCCCTTCCCTACACCTTATACAAAAATTAACTTAAGATGAATTAAAGATTTAAATGTAAGACCTAAAACCATAAAAACCCTAGAAGAGGCCGGGTGCGGTGGCTCACGCCTGTAATCCCAGCACTTTGGGAGGCCGAGGCAGGCGAATCACAAGGTCAGGAGATCAAGACCACGGTGAAACCCTGTCTCTACTAAAAATACAAAAAATGAGCCGGGCGAGGTGGCGGGCGCCTGTAGTCCCAGCTACTCGGGAGGCTGGGGCAGGAGAATGGCGTGAACCTGGGAGGCGGAGCTTGCAGTGAGCCAGGATCGCGCCACTGCACTCCAGCTTGGGCGACAGAGCAAGACTCCGTCTCAAAAAAAAAAACAAAAAACAAAAAACAAAACAAAAAAAACCCTAGAAGAAAACCTAGGCAATACCATTCAGGACGTCCATAGGCAAGGGCAAAGACTTCTTGACTAAAACACCAAAAGCAATTGCAACAAAAGCCAAAATTGACAAATGGGATCTAATTAAACTAAAGAACTTCTGCACAGCAAAAGAAACTATCATCAGAATGAACAGGCAACCTACAGAATGGGAGAAAATTTTTGCAATCTATCCATCTGACAAAGGGCTAGTATCCAGAATCTACAAGAAACTTAAACAAATTTACAAGAAAAAACAACAACCCTGTCAAAAAGTAGCAAAGGATATGAACAGACACTTCTCAAAAGAAGATATTTATGCAGCCAGCAAACATGAAAAAAAGCTCATCATCACTGGACATTAGAGAAATGCAAATCAAAACCACAATGAGATACCATCTCATGCCAGTTAGAATGGTGACTGTTAAAAAGTCAGGAAACAACAGATGCTGGAGAGGATATGGAGAAATAGGAATGCTTTTGCACTGTTGTTGAGAGTGTAAATTAGTTCAACTATTGTGGAAGACAGTGTGGTGATTCCTCAAGGATCTGGAACTAGAAATGCCATTTGACCCAGCAATCCCATTACTGGGTATATACCCAAAGGATCATAAATCATTCTACTATAAAGACACATGAACACATATGTTTATTGCAGCACCACTCACAATAGCAGATGTGGAACCAACCCAAATGCCCATCAATGATAGACTAGATAAAGAAAATGTGGCACATACGCACCATGGAATACTATGCAGCCATAAAAAGGATAAGTTAATGTCCTTTGCAGGGATATGGATGAACTGGAAACCATCATTCTCAGCAAACTAACACAGAAACAGAAAACCAAACACCACATGCTCTCACTCATAAGCAGGAGTTGAACAGTGAGAACATATGGGCACAGGGAGGGAAATATCACACACAGGGGCCTGACGAGGAGTTGGGGGCAAGGGGAGGGATAGCATTAGAAGAAATACCTAATGTAGATGACTGGTTGATGGGTGCAGCAAACCACCATGGCACATGTATACCTATATAACAAACCTGCAGGTTCTTTTTTTTTTTTTTTTTTGAGACGGAGTCTCGCTGTGTCTCCCAGGCTGGAGTGCAGTGGCGTGATCTCGGCTCACTGCAAACTCCGCCTCCCGGGTTCACGCCATTCTCCCGCCTCAGCCTCCCAAGTAGCTGAGACTACAGGCGCCCGCCACCACGCCCGGCTAGTTTTTTTTTTTGTATTTTTTTAGTAGAGACGGGGTTTCACCATGTTAGCCAGGATAGTCTCGATCTCCTGACCTCGTGATCCACCCGCCTTGGCCTCCCAAAGTGCTGGGATTACAGGCTTGAGCCACCGCGCCCGGCCTAAACCTGCAGGTTCTGCACATGTATCCTAGAAGTTAAAGTATATATATAAAATATATACACACACACAACCCTCCAAAAGACCTCTAGATTTGATAAATGACTTCAGTAAGGTTTTAGGATACAAAATCGATGTACAAAAATCACTAGCATTTCTATACATAAATAACAATCAAGCTGAGAACCAAATCAAGAACTCAATCCATTTACAATGGCTACAAAAATACCTAGGAATACATTTAACCAACGTGAAAGATCTCTATAATGAAAACTATAAAACAGTGATGAAAGAAATTGTAGATGACAGAAAGAAATGCAAAAGTATCCCAGGCTCACGGACTGGAAGAATCAATATAATTAAAATGACCGTACTGTCCAAAGCAATCTGTTATGCAATTCCTATAAATTACTGATGTCATTTATCACAGAATTAGGAGAGAAATCCTAAAACTTATATGGTACCCCATAAAAGCCTGAATAGCTAAAGCAATTCTAAGCAAAAGGCAAAAAGCTGGAGGCATCATATTACCTGACTTCAAGGATATAGTAACTGAAACAGCACGGTACTGATATGAAAATAGACACACAGATCAATGGAACATAACAGAGAACTCAGAAATAAAGCCACATACCTAGAAGCAACTGATTTTTTACAAAGTCAACAAAAATATACACTGGGGAAACGGTATCTTATTCAATAAATGGTGCTGGGAAAATTAGATAGCCACATGTAGAAGAACGGAAGAGGGCCCATATCTCTCATCATGTACAAAAATTAATTCAAGATGTGTTAAAGACTTAAATGTAAGACCTGAAACTGCAAAAATCCTAGAAGAAAACCCACGAAAAACTCTTCTGGATATTGGCCTAGGCAAACCATTTATGACTAAGACCTCAAAAGCAAATGCAACAAAACAAAAAATAGATGAATGAGACTTAATTAAACTAAAAAGATTCTGCACCGCAAAAGAAAAAATCAGCAGAGTAAACAGACAACCTACAGAATGGGAGAAAATATTTTCAAACAATGCATCCAACAAAGGACTAATTTTCAGAATCTACAAGGAACTCAAACAATTCAACAAGAAAAAAACAACCCCATCAAAAGTGGGCAAAGGACATGGACAGATATTTTTAAAAAGAAGATATACAAGTGGCCAAAAAACATACAGAAAATGCTCAACATCACTAGTGAGATGAGAAAAGCAAATTAAAACCACTATGAGATACCATCTTACACCAGTCAGAATGGCTATTATTAAAAAGACAAAAAAGAACAGATGTTGATGTGTGTGTGGAGAAAAGAGAATGCTTATACACTGTTGGCGGGAATGTAAATTAGTACAACCTTTATGGAAAACAGTATGAAGATTCCTCAAGGAGCTAAAAATAGAACTACCATTCTATCCAGCAGTCTCACTACTGGGTATCTACCCAAGGAAACGAAATACTTTTATAAAAAAGACAACTGCACTTGTATGTTTATCACTGCACTATTCAGAATAACAAAGTCATGGAATCAACCTAGTGTCCATCAGTGACGACTGTATATATAGCATGCAATACTATGTAGCTGTGAAATGAATGTAATGGTGTCTTTTGCAGCAACATGAATGAAACTGGAGGTCATTGTCCTAAGTGAAATGACTCAGAAACAGGAAGTCAAATACCACATGTTCTCACTTATAAGTGGGAGCTAAACAATGTGTTTGCATGGACATACAGAATGGAATAATGGACATTGGTCCCTCCAAAATGTGGGAGGGTGGGAGGAAGGTGAGGGGTGGGAGGAAGGTGAGGGGTGAAAAATTATCTACCGGGCACAATGTACACTATTTGGGTTATGGGTACACTAAAAGCCTAGACTTTACCACTAAAGTTTTATTCACGTAACAAAACTGCACTTCTACCCTCTAAGTCTATAAAATAAAAATTAAAATGAAAGAAATGAATTGAGGATCAGAAACTTGCTTTGCATCACATAGTTGGTGAGGGATGATGACAACAAGAATCAGATCCAGGACTTCCTAGCTCCATAGCCCATGCTTTTACACTTACATTGCAAAGCCCACTTCAACGAAATTTCTCTGATTCCTCACATCCTCTTCTCGCACGATTATACCCGAAAATAATCCAATCTTTCCTGGATGAACTCTTAGCCATGGCTTCCTCAGGCTAAGGTTTTGAAGCATGGCAGTTTAGCGGAGCCAAAAGTTAGTTGAGTTTTGCTTTAAGTGTTTTCTCAAGTTGTTAAAATTGGCTCTCAAATTGGTATCTTTAATTAGTAACTGAATTTGCTAATATTGTATAAGGTTTGTGAATTCAAAGTGAGTATAACATTTCCTTTCCTTTGCTTATTTGCCTTATAGAATTTCCAAAGTTTATCTTGGTCATAACTCCTGACTTGGAGCCTTCAAGTGATATTAGGCCCCTGAGAGTAATTCTCCTTTGAATCCAGAGCCTTCTGACTTTATGAAAAAGGAGATGTTTGTCTTTCTCTAGACTTTTTTTTTTTTTTTTTTTTTTTTGAGACAGAGTCTCACTCTGTCACCCAGGTTGGAGTGCAGTGGCGCCAGCTTGGCTCACTGCAGCCTCTGCCTCTTGGGTTCAAGTGATTCTTGTGCCTCAGCCTCCCGAGTAGCTGAGATTTCTTTAGACTTCTTGTGTCTTTCTTGTGGTAGAAGCAGGAAAAAAAAAGAGTTAAAATTGTTACAGAGTATGAAAAAAAATCTCAGAACTAGGTTCCCTAGAATCTGGAAATGTTTGTTTATGATTTTGTTTTTCCTTTTTTGGGAAACATTTCTGGTTTTTCTCATCAGGAAGTTTGTATATACAATAGTTAGTTGCATGGGTAGTAGGTTTTGTTTAGCAAATATTTACTATTTGAAACTACAGATCATGATCTCCATGCGCAATGTCCCTGAGTGTGGTTCACCAAGGGGTTGGCATTTGGTTTCGCTTTCACAAATGAGATGTTCTTAGGAACTTTGATATTGATTGAAGATTTGGAGGTGATCAGAGTTGAGTTCATTGCAGCAAAGAATTTGTTGCATAGGTTAGTTTACTCTCTTTTTTCTTCTTACGTGTTTGTGTTTATTTCTTTATTTTTAGCCTGTTCTTGCTATGTGATTATTTATTATGATTCCTGTTGCCTAGCATCAATTCTTCCCTATTTTCCAATCCTCATTCTCCAGCCTTTTATTATTTCTGTTAGCCCCAATAACTTCCCTTATTGCTTAAAAAAAGCACTTTTGTATCAAGAGCCCTGATACAATTATTGCTGGCATATATAGCAAAACTATTGACTTCTATACGGTATTTTATTTTATTTTTTTGAGACAGGGTCTCACTCTGTCACCCAGACTGGAGTGCAGTGGTGCAACCGTGGCTCACTGCAGCCTAGACCTCCTGGACTCAAGTAATCTTCCTGCCTCGGCCTCCCAAAGTGCCAGGATTACAGCTGTGAGCCACCATGACAGGCTTTATATGTTATTTTTATATCAGGCCATCTCACTAAACACTCAGTTTCAATGCTTGTCCTGAATTTTGAATGTTAATTCTAATAGTTTTCTCCATTGATTACCCTGCCTCAGAATTTCTGGCTATTCAGATTATCTGCAAACAATCTGTAAATAAGAGACAATTTTGCCTCTTATTTTCTTAAATTTGTGCCTCTTGCTTCTTGCTCTTGTATTGAGTAGGACATCCAGAAAAATACTGAAATAGAGGAGTGACAGAATGATATTTGCTGTAGTTTTTAGTTTTGGGTACATATAAGCCTTGCTTATATTTCTAGATTTCTAAGCATTTTTAAAAGAAGTCAGTGTTGAATTTTATGGAATGTTTTTTCAGCAACAATTAAGTTGATCATGGTTTTTCTCTCTTCCTAAGGTTGCATCATCCTAACATTTCAGTGTTGATAGTAGTGGTAATCATAGCATTGATACTTGACATTTATTAAGTGTTATTGTGTCATTCGGCATTCTTAGTTCTTTATGCTCAACTTAGCATCATAACTCTTTTACCAGATCTTTGGATGTGGCTGTTCCAGCCAGAAGCCTCTATGGCTCATGGCACCTTTGCCCAACCTTTGCTTGGGCCGCTGGGCTCGTTCTGCCCACTTGGTCTGGCAGGCTGTGCTTGGCTCATGTTACCAGGCTGGATCCCATGCTTACCAAGGGTGAGCCAGGCATGGAGTGGTGAGGGGTGTGTGAGCAAGTGTGAGATCCAGCCACTGTGTACAGTCAGACATGCCAGCTGCTGCTGTGGGGCAGGCAGCTCCAAGTGCCAGCATGGGCGCCAACTCTCTGCGAGGCTGCGGCAGGACCAGGTGTATGGCAGGCAGCTTCCTCAGCTGGCACTGGGGAAAGCAGTAGTGCCCTAAAACTTGGAGATGCCAGGCACCACAGGACCACAAAGAGGGAGTCACAGCCCTGGCTCAGGGAGCTCCTAGGTCTGGGATCCCCAAGGGGTTGCAGCTCTTCTCTCCTCCTCTTTGCCTGCAGCGTGGCAAGCAAGGGGCATGTTTCTGCCCTGTTTGTGTTACAGCTCTGTTAGCTCTGCCATTTGGTCAGTCCTGAGTTCTTGTCCGGCAACCAGGAAGAATGAGGTAGGCAGACAAGTGGAGGGTGAGCAAGATGAAGAAAAGGTGTATTGAACAACGGAAGAGCTCACAGGAGACCTGCAGGGGGTAGCTCCTTTCTGCAGCCGGGGTGTCCCAACGAGTGTTCAGCTCCTAGCAGAGGAGACCCTGGAGTGGGAAGCTCCTCTCTGCCGGCAGGTCATCCTGTCATCTCTGCAGCTCTCAGCAGAGAGAAGGCCCTGGAGTCAGTTGCTTCTTTCTGCAGGCAGGCCTTCTGGTTGTCTCCCCAGCTCCCAGCAGAGAGGAGCTGGGGTAGCTCGTTTCTGCAGCTGGTCTGCCCATCCTCTGCTCAGCTCTGGCTGAGCCCAGGGCTTTTATGGGCCTCAGAGGGGAGGAAGTGCCTGCCAGTTGGTCCATGGGTGGCCATGAGTGTCCAGGAAAAGGCACCACAAGTTCCCACTCCAGTCTGTGCGACTGGCAGCCCACCCCCCAGCCTTCAGGCCCTTACTGGCCTGAAGGTGGGGCCTCACCGGGGTCCCACCCCTTCCACCATCTTCTGTGTTCCTCCTGCCACCATTCATGGCTTCTGGGTTCGTAGCAAATTTGCTTCAAGATCAGAACCAGTGCTGACAGCAGGGAGAAGCCAGGCAGCAGGAGCAGGCACTTCTGAGCCTGCAAGGGCAGGGGTGCCTTCCTGGGCACCCAAGAGTGCAGGGATGCCTGAGTCTGCAGCTACACTTTATGTGGCTGCAGCTGTGCAGAAGTCGA
Source organism: Macaca nemestrina (assembly GCF_043159975.1). NCBI lineage: Eukaryota > Metazoa > Chordata > Mammalia > Primates > Cercopithecidae > Macaca > Macaca nemestrina. The sequence continues at coordinate 190,705,236 of NC_092125.1, read as the reverse complement.
GGGGTGGACAGGGCTCCTGCCTGCTCCGTGGAGGGGGAGACCTGGGTCTGTAGCCATGGTTTGGGTGGCTGCAGCTGCACCTGAGAGTGCAGGGAGGCTGGGATCTGCAGCCATAACTTGGGCGACTGCAGCCACAACTTGAGTGGTTGCAGCCTGGCCTAGAATGGCAGGGCTTCTGCCTCCTCCATGGAGTGGGAAGCCCAGGTCTGCAGTGTGCTTTGGGTGGCTTTGAGTGGCTACAGCTGTGCCCAGTAAGGCAGAGATCCTGCCTGCTCCATGGAGCAGGAGGCCTGGGTCTGTGGCCCTTGTTTGGGAGGCTGCAGCAGCACCTGCCCCAACTCAGAAGGGGTGAAGCTCCCGTTTGTCCCCTGCTCCCTTGGGCTCCATGGAACATGCAGCCCCAGTGGTGCCTCCCTGCTGCAGCCCAAGTGATGGCAAAGGCAGGCCATCTGGAGTGCTGCTACTGCTGTATTATTACCATGTTGATTTATGAATGAAGAAAATGAGATACTGAAAAATGTAAAAACTTGTCTCTAAGTTACTTGTCTCTAAGTTACTTAGCCACTTTTTGGCTATTCATTTAGAACCTTGCTGATTTTAATTTTCCTGCTTTAATTTTCTTCAGAAATCTTACAACCATATTCATAAGTGAAATTAGTCCATGATTTTCTGTTTTTGTGTGCCGTCATTCAGTTTTAACATAAAGATTATGTTTTTATCAAAGCATTAGTTTGGAAATGTTCTTCCTTTTTCTGTGCTCTGCTGTTTCCCATTTCATTTTCTAAATTAGCTTGTATTATATTTGATAATAGCAACCATTACTGAGCACTTATTTTGGTTAGGCACTATGTAAAAGCCTTAACATACATTAGGCTATTTGTTTGTCACAATTGAAAAACATATATACTTTTAATGTATAAGATGTATTAGTTCTTTCTCATGCTGCTATAGGGAACTGCCCGAGACTAGGTAATTTATAAAGAAAAGAGATTTAATTGTCTCACAGTTCCACATGGCTAGGAAGGCCTTAGGAAACTTACAATCATGGTGGAAGGCACGTCTTCACAGGGCGGCAGAAGAGAGAATGAGTGCAAGCAAGGGAAATGTCAGGCGCTTAAAAAAACCATCAGATCTCGTGAGACTCACTCATTATTATCAGAACAGCATGGGGAAAACTGCCCCTATGATCCGCTTACCTCCACCTGGTCCTGCCCTTGACAAGTGGGGATTATTACAATTCAAGGTGAGATTTGGGTGGGGACAGAGAGCCAAACCATATTATAAGATTTTTTTAAAGTTTACTTGTCCAAGGTTACACAGCTAATATGGGTAGATAAGGGTATGAATCTAGGCTATCTCACTTTAGAGCTGGGCATATTCTTAACTTCTGTCTACTGTTTCCCCTCTACCTCCCTGTACAATAAAGATTCCACGAGATAGCCTACACTTTTTCCCGTTTTCTTCATTTCATGACCACTCTGCTTCAGCTGTTCTCTTTGCACTGCCTATATGTTATAGTTCCCTCAGTTTTAATGTCACAAATCTTTGCCAGAGATTAGAAACACTATATTTTCTATATCCTTTGACTGAGAATTTCACTTATGGGTTAAACCTAAAAAAAGTCACACAAACAAGAACTTTTTTTATATAAAAGGAGATGTATTACACCATTGTTTTTAAAGGAAAAATTAAAAGCAATCTATGTGCCCATTGATAGATGATTATTTAAAGTAAAATATCTTTTCAAAGATAGTATCTATCACTTATTAATCTGTTATGTTAGGCATTCTGAAAATTGTTTTTAGACATTATCTAATTTTTGCAGCATTTATGGTAGATGTTATAACTTCCCTTTCTCAGTTAATGGAACTCAGTAAGGCTGACAGAGATTAAATAATTTGCTCAAGGTCCCACTGCCAGTACATGTGAAATCAGGATTTGACTCATGGCTGTCTGATACCAAAGGAGATGCTCATAGCTACTTCATTTTAATCCATGTACTAGAATAAAGCAAACAAAGGAAGCAAATAAAAATAATGACATAGACCTAAAGATATCCATTATGTGTTGTGGGTAAAAGCAGATGATCAGCTAGCATATACAGAAGGAGGCTATAGTAGTACTGTCTGCATCTTTTACATTATTAACAGAAGAACTCACTATTTGATTTTTGAAAAAAAAATGCCTAAGTTTTGAGGTCTCATGTGTGCAGACATTAGGGTAAATAATCCTTAAAAACAAGACTAGGCCGAGTGTTGTAGCTCACACCTGTAATCCCAGCACTTTGGGAGGCCGAGGTGGGTGGATCACAAGGTCAGGAGTTCAAGACCAGCCTGGCCAACATAGTGAAACCCCATCTCTACTAAAAATACAAAAATTAGCCAGGCATGGTGGCGCATGCCTGTAATCCTATCTACTTCAGAGGCTGAGGCAGAAGAATTGCTTGAACCTGGGAGGCAGAGGTTGCAGTGAGCCAAGATCGCGCCACTGCACTCCAGCCTGGGGGACAGAGCAAGACTCCGTCTCAAAAAAAAAAAGAAAAGAAAAGAAAAGAAAAATAACCAACAAAAGCTAAACTGTTGATGCCTTTTAATCCTAATCCTGATTGTAACGACTTAAAATAACTACATTCTCTCTTCGTTCTTTTAGGTTTGAGATCAGAAGGGAGAAGGAAGACAACAATACGAAAGAGAAAGTTTTTGAGAAGTGTTGCTTGATGATGCATTTTAGCTTTTATACGTAATTATCAAAGAAAAGATTTTGCTATAGAATGTGAAATAACATCCCTGAAACATGAACAGGGAAAGTCCACCCTTGAAGAGGACAGTTAAAGTCATTTGCAAGTCACAAGGGGTCCTGGGCACAGCTGCAAATATGTTGTAAGTGTAGAAGAACTTTTACTCAGACTCATGCCTTATTAACTGTCAGCTGATCCACAATGGAGAGAAACACTATCATTGCCCAGACGGAGGGAAAAGTTTCAGTAACAGCCCAGACTTTCTTAGTCCCAGTGAACTCACACTGGAGAGAAGCCTTATTTTTTTTTTTTTTTTTTTTTTTTTTTTTGAGACTGAGTCTCGCTCTGTCGCCCAGGCTGGAGTGCAGTGGCGCGATCTCGGCTCACTGCAAGCTCCGCCTCCCGTGTTCACGCCATTCTCCTGCCTCAGCCTCCCGAGTAGCTGGGACTACAGGCGCCCACAACCGCGCCCGGCTAATTTTTTGTATTTTTAGTAGAGACGGGGTTTCACCGTGGTCTTGATCTCCTGACCTTGTGATCCGCCCGCCTCGGCCTCCCAAGGTGCTGGGATTACAGGCGTGAGCCACCGCGCCCGGCCAGAGAGAAGCCTTATTAATGCCTGATCCTTCAGCTAGAGCTCACCCATCAGACAACATGTGGAGAAGGAGACCTTCCAAGTGCCATGAATGTGGGAGACCTTTAGGCAGAGTTGCAGCCTGATTTCCCACCAGTGCCTCCACACTGGGGAGAACCCCTATGAGTATCAGGAGTGTGGGGGAGACTATAGCTGTAGGTCCAACTTGCTCCTGGACAGAGGATGTATACAGAGGAGATGCCTCACAAATGCCCGGAGTGTGGTTGGAGATGCAGTCATAGCTCCCAAATTGCAGTGCATCAGATAACCCACACAGAACAGAAACTGTATTGTTACTTCCTGTGTGGGGAAAGCTTCAGCCACAGTTAATTTCTTTTTATGCAGAAAAGAGCCCACGAAGGAGAAAGGCCTCACAAGCATTTAGTTGGTGGGGAAAACTTCAGTTAGGGCTCAAGTCTCATCACTCATTAGAGAACCCATACTGGGGAGAGACCTTACAAATGTTCCACTTGTGGGAAAGGTTCGGCAACAGTTCTAATTGTATCACTCATCAGAAAACTCATTGGAAAAAAGTGTTATGTGACCAATATTGAAAAAGGTCTTTCAACCACTAGTGCCTTAATTGACCAGTTATGGGGTAGGAAGGGTGGGAATCCTGATTGATTTAGAGTCAGACGATGCGTATCTCTCTTTCTCTAAAACCTGCGTAAAAAGTCTGTTTCCGAAATTTTTATTTATTTATTTTTTTGAGACAGAGTCTTGCTGTGTCACCAGGCTGGAATGCAGTGGCATGATCTCAGCTCACTACAACCTCCGCCTCTCTGGTTCAAGTGATTCTCTTGCCTCAGCCTCATGAGTAGCTGGGACTAAAGGTGTGCACTACCACACCCGGCTACTTTTTGTATTTTTAGCATAGATGGGGTTTCACTATGTTGGCCAGGATGGTCTCGATCTCTTGACCTCGTGATCTGCCTGCCTCAGCCTTCCAGAGTGCTGGGATTATAGACGTGAGCCACTGCGCCAGTCCTCTGAATTATAATATTCACCTCTTTTGCTGCCAGGTCTGTCCCACAGACCCTGATCCAGGTTCAAGTCATTCTCCTGCCTCAGCCTCCCGAGCAGCTGGGACTACAGGCGTCCGCCACCATGCCCAGCTAATTTTTTTATATTTTTAGTAGAGACGAGGTTTCACTGTGTTAGCCAGGATGGTCTCGATCTCCTGACCTCGTGATCTGCCTGCCTCGGCCTCCCAAAGTGCTGGGATTACAGGCGTGAGCCACTGTGCCTGGCCAATTTCTTAATTTTCAAAAAATCAAACAAGAATATTTTTCCTTATGGTGAATGCCTTTTGTGTGTTTTTAAAGAAATCTTTGCCTATCTTGAGGTCATATAGATATTTTTATCTTGCAAAACTAAAACTCTATATTCATTTTAAAAAAAGCATTTTTCCCACCAGCCTCTGGCAACCATCATTCTATACCTGTCTTTATGAATTTGACTACTCTAGGTACTTCGTATCAGTGAAATTCATACAGTATTTGTCCTTTTGTGACTGGCTTATTTACTTAGCATACTGTCCTCAGGGTTCATCCATGTTGAAGCATGTGTCAGAATTTCCTTCCTTTAAGACGGAATAATATCCCATTGTATGTATATACATTTTGTTTATTTGTTCATCTGTTGAAGGATACTCGAGTTGCTTCCACTTTTTGGCTATTGTAAATAATACTACTGTGAACACGGGTGTACAAATATATGTTTGAGACCCTGCTTTCAATTCTTTTAGGTATATGCCTAGAAGTGGAATTGCTATGGTATATCCATAATTCTATTTTAAATTTTTTGGGGAGCTGCCATATCATTTTCCATAGTAGCTGCACCATTTTTACAATCCTACCAACAGTGCCCAAGGATTTCAATTACTCTATATCCTTGCCAATACTTGTTATTTTGTTTATTTAAAAAAATATAATAGCCATTGTAATGAATGTAAGATGGTATCTCATTGTGGTTTTGATTTACATTTACATTTATCTAGTGGTTAGGGATGTTGAGCATCTTTTCATGTGTTTATTAGCCATTTGTATATCTTCTTTAGAAAAATATCTAGTCATATCCTTTGCCCACTTTTTGTTTGAGATTGAGTTTTGCTCTTGTCACCTGGGCTGGAGTGCAGTGGCATAATCTCGGCTCACTGCAACCTCCGCCTCCTGGGTTCAAGCCATTCTGCTGTCTCAGCCTCCCAAGTAGTTGAGATTACAGGCATCTGCCACCATCCCCGGCTAACTTTTTTCTTTTTGGTAGAGACAAGGTTTCACCATGTTGGCCAGGCTGGTCTTGGACTCTTGACCTTAGGTGATCTGCCTGCCTCAGCCTCCCAAAGTGCTGGGATTACAGGTGTGAGCCACCATGTCCAGCCCTCCTTTGCTCATTTTTAAATTGGAGTTTTTGCTGTTGTTGTAGAAATTATTTATACATTCTGGATATTAACCCCTTTTCAGATATATGATTTGTGAATATATTCACTGATTCCATTGGTTACCCTTTTCACCCAGTTTCTTGTGTCCTTTGAGGTGCAGGAATTTTAAATTTTGATGTAGTCCAAGTGATCTATATTTTATTTTGTTGCCTGTGCTTTTGGTGTAATATTCAAGAAATCATTGCCAAATCCAGTGTCATGAAGCTTCCCCTTATGTTTTCTTCTACAAGTTTTATAGTTTTAGGTCTTATGTTTAGGTCTGTGATCGATTTTGGGTTAATTTTTGTGTGTGGTTTAAGGTCCAACTTCATTCTTTTGCACGTGGATATCCAGTTTTAATACCACCATTTGCAGAAAAGACAGTTCTTTTCCTATTTAATGGTAATGACACCCTTGTCAAACATCATTTGACCACATAGAGGTTTATTTTTGGGCTCTCTAGTCTATTCCATTGGTCTATATGTTTATCTTTATGCCAGTACCATACTGTTTTGATTACTGTGGCTTTATAGTAAGTTTTGAAATCAGGAAGTGTGAGGCCTCTGACTTTGTTTTTCAAGATTGTTTTGTCCCTTGAGATTTCATTTAAGTTTGAGGTGTATTTTTTTTCATAGAATCATTGCCCAGGTAATTTTTTAATTTCTAAAAAGAAATCATTGGGATTTTGATAGACATTATGTCAAATCTGTAGATCCCTTTTGGTAATATTGACTTCTTAACAATATTATGACTTCCAATCTATGAACATGGATTGGAAAGAATATTCCACTTAAGAATGTTTTCCTTAGTTTCTTTCACCAAAATTTGTAGCTTGCAGTGAACAAGTCTTTTGCCTCTAAGGTTATTCCTAAGTATTTTATTCCTTTGATGCTCTTGTAAATAAAGTTTTGTTCTTAATTTCCTTCTTGGATTATTCATTGTTAGTGCATAGAAAGACAACCGATACTTGCATGTTGATTTTATATCTTGTAACTTTGCTAAATTGGTTTATTAGTTTCAACACTTTTTTGGTGGCATTTTTGGGGTTTTCTACATATAAGACCAAGTTGTCTGTGAACAGAGATAATTTTACTTCTTCCTTTCCAACTTGGATGCCTTTTATTTCTTTTCCTTGCCTAATTTCTCTGGCTAAGACTTCTAGTACTATGTTGAATAGAGTAATGAAAATAGACAATCTTGCTTCTAATTTAGAGGAAAAGCTTTCAGTCTTTCACCATTGAGTATGACGTTAGTTGTGGGCTCTTCATATGTATACACAGCTGCTTTTAAATGTCTTGATTCTCCTAAGACTTTCACCCCTGCTTCTTCTCAGGGTCTTGGATGTTCCATTGTATTTCTCTGCCTGTAGTCTGCCACTCCAAGTGCCCTTGGGTCTACAGTTCTCTGGCAGTTTTCATGTGCCATGGCACCTGCCACTGCTTTCAGTGGGGTCCAACCTGCTTTGCAGCTATGCCACCGTTCCCATCTAAGCTCTGAGTCAGATGAGATAAAAATCATTTCCTCAGGCAGCCTCCACACAAGACAGAACAGTGCGAACAAGTCCCAGTCTTTCCCCCCTGAAAGGGGAATTGTGTGACTTCCTCCTGACTGTGTTGCACTGGGGAGAAGGTATGCAAGGGCTAAAAAAAAAAAAAAAAAAAAGCTACACAATTTCCTACTGTTTTAAGTGTTGCTTTGTCTTGATTGGGTGTTTAATTGATTGGTTGTTGCAGATCCTTGACTGGTTCCTACAGCTGCTACGACACCCTTTTTTTTTTTTTTTTTTTAAGACAAGGTCTTCCTCTTGTCACCCAGGCTGTAGTGCGGTGGTGCAATAATCTCAGCTCACTGCAACCTCCACCTCCTGGGTTCAAGCAATTCTCATGCCTGAGCCTCCTGAGTAGCTGGGACTACAGGCATGTGCCACCACGCCTGGCTAATTTTTGTATTTTTAGTAGAGACAGGGTTTTGCCATGTTGGCCAGGCTGGCATTGAACTCCTGACCTCGAGTGATCTGCCTGCCTTGGCCTCCCAGAGTGCTGGGATTACAGGCCTGAGTCGGCGCACCCAGTCTCTGATTTTAGTAAATATGTTGTCGTTTACTTGATGTTTCCATGGGAGAACAGGGCCCTGGAGCTTCTGCCATCTTACTGACATCACCATAACATAACTCTTTAGACTTCCAAGTCTTGTCTTTTTAAAAACGTTCACATTTAGGTCTATGATCCAATTTGAATTGGATTTTTGCATGAATACCTGGTTTTGAATTGTAACTCCACCATGTTATTTCAATGTGGCCTTAACCTCTCTGGGCCTCAGTTCCTTCATCAGTAAGATGAGGGGCAAAATAGCCTTGGGAGGAGTTTGCATTTACATCTAAAGAACTTAGAAACATGACTGAAAAACACTGTCATTTTCTTCCTTATTCACACTGGATACATTCCAAGATCCCCAGTGGATGCCTGAAACCACACATAGTACCATACCCTATATATACTATGTTTTTTCCTATAGATAGTTCCTATGATAAAGTTTAATTTATAAATTAGGCACACTAAGAGATTAACAATAGCTAGCAATAAAATAGAACAATTGTAAGAATAGACTGTAATAGGCTGGGTGCAGTGGCTCACGCCTGTAATCCCAACACTTTGGGAGGTCGAGGCGGGCAGATCACTTGAGGTCAGGAGTTTGAGACCAATCTGTCCAACATGGTGAAACCCTGTCTCTACTAAAAATACAAAAATTAGCTGGGTGTGGTGGCACACGCCTGTAATCCCAGCTACTCAGGAGGCTGAGGCAGGAGAATTGCTGGAACATGGGAGGCAGAGGTTGCAGTGAGCCGAGATCGTGCCACTGCACTCCAGCCTGGGCGACAGAGCGACTTTCTCACACACACACACCAAAAAACAAAATATATATATATAAAATATGTGTGTGTGTGTGTGTGTGTATACACACACCATAATAAAAGTTATGTGAATGTAGTCCCTTTCTGTCTCAAAATATCTTACTGTGCTGTACTTACCTATTTTCAGACTGCAGTTGATCATGGGTAATTAAAACTATAAAAAGTGAAACCGCAGATGAGGGGATACTGTAGTACACTTAAAAAATGTTACTTGCCATTAATATTTCTGTAGTTTTTTGATCCACTTGTGCTCTGAAAGATCAGAGGGGACTGACCTAATTGGGTCTGATAAAAGGCTTAATTTTATCACTTAGCATTGCTTGAGTATTGTACTGGCCTGGTGGGTGTACTGAGAAAAGCAGGCTCATGTTTGAACAGAGCACTCTATTGTGCTAAATAGTCTCCTCCCTCTCTTCTGTTTCCTTGTTTGTACCAGCATACCAGTTTGAATACACAGTGTTCATGTCAATATTTTTGTTGATCAATTTATCAGCTCAATTTATAGAAACTTTCAGAGTCTTCCTTATTGATGTGTTTCCTGGGGCAAGGCCCATTGTTTTGCTTAACATTTCCTAGAACCTAGATAGGTCTCTGTACTCAGTTGCCCCAAGAATTTTGATCCAAACATGCACCAGGCTTTGGTATTAAATTTCTGAAGCCTCGAGGCTGAAAGCAGTTTGGAAAAGAGTTGAATCACTTTAAGCAGTTCTTCTTCGTGTGTGTGTGTTTAATTTTAAAAATTTCTGGAATATTTTTTAAATACAGAAAAATATACAAATGAATATAACAAAAATGTAACAATAATCCTTGTATCCATCATCTAGGTTTAACAAATTTTAACTTTTTGCTCTATTTGTATCAGTCCATTCTTCCTCAGAAGTAGACACTATTCTGAAATTAGTGTGTTTTCTTCTGCTCATGTTTACAGTCTTTTATCAAATATGGATTTATTAAAAATAATATATATAGCATTATTTAGTTCTCATATTTTAAATATAAAATAATGTATGTTTTACTTTTTCCGATTTGTTTTTTTCACTCAACATTCTTGTTAATGACTTATCTATGCTGATACATGGATCATTGTAGTAGGTTCATTGTTAACTGTTGCATAGAATTTCATCCCCTAAATATTCCACAATTCATTTATTCACTCACCTACTGAAGGACACACACACTGTATAGATAGTGTTTAATTTCCATTTACCTTTCTTCTTTAGTTTTATATTTATTTATTACTAATTCATCTTCATACTTTCCTCACTATTGTCTAAGTTTTTTCTCAAATTCAGATACATAAGATTTTTTTAAAACTTCATCTTGTTGAAGATCTCTTTTCTGGAGCCTTCTGAGTTGCTTGAACCTGGTTTGGTTACTCTGTTGTCATCCTGAAATCTCACTTTTCTCTCATATTGGGGATGTCCTCTTGGCCTTTCTCCTGTGCTAGAGTCTCTGTTCCTCTGCCCCTCATCTCTGCACCCATTCAGCGATGCTCCGTGTTTACACAAGGAGCTATGGTGGAGGGATTAGAAGCATAAGCTTCAGAAGAAGACAGACCTAGGTTGAATCTTTGTTTATCACAATTATGAGCAAATGTATTATCTTCACTTAGCTTCAATTTCTACATTTACAAGGTAGACATAAAACACCCATCTCACACGGTTGCCATGAAGATTAAGTGAAATGCTATTTCAACTGATATTTGTGCCACAAATATTTTCCCCCAGACTATGCCATAACTTTTCAATTTGTTTGTTGTACCTTTAGATACATAGATACATTTTATTTGTAGTCAAATTTATTATCCTACATAATTTACATTTTATATGTTCTGTATCCTTCCCTACCCCAAGTTCATAAACAGATCACTATTATAATTTCTTTTAAAAGTTTAAAGTTTTGCTTTCACATTAAACTGATTATCTACCTGAAATGGATCTACGTGTATGGTGTGATATATAAGGCTCTATTTTTTTTTAAAATATGGGTAACCAATTGTCCTAAGATCCAATATTGAATAGACCATTTTTTCTTACTTTGATTTGTAGTGCTTACTTTTGTCATATTACTATTCCATATATGAAGGTCTGCTTCTGGGCTCTTTATTCTGTTTCATTGGTCAAATACCACACAACTTTAATCATTATAATTTAAAAATAAATACTAATATCTTTACAAATTGACCTTTCTGTTCTTTCGGAAAATTGATAAACTCTCATGTAAATTTGCATCATACTTTGTATTTTCTCTTGTGTTTCTATGTACACAACCCAATTATCTATGAATGCTAGCAACTTTGTTTAGTTATCAATTCTTAAACTCTATGTTTGTTTTTCTTGTCTTATTGTGCTAGTTAGGACATCTAGTGCAGTGTGAAGAGAAGTGGCCATGGTGGGCATCTTTGTTTTGTTTCTGACTTAAATTATATCTGATGTTTTAACATGAAGTTTGAAGTTTGCTATAGATTTTTAGAAGACATCCTTTTTAGATTTAAGAAAGCTGCTGCTGGTTTTTTGTTGGTAGTGGTGGTGGGTTTTTGTTGTTGTTGTTGTTGTTGTTGTTATTGTTGAGATGGGTCTTGCTTTGTTGCCCAGGCTGGAATGCAGTGGCACAGTCATAGCTCACTGCAGTCTAGAACTCCTGGGCTCAAGTGATCTTCCCTCCTCAGCTGCCTGGGCTTCCTAAAGCACTGGGATTACATATGTGAGCCACTGCACCTAGTCAAGAAAACTTCCTTTAATCCTTATTTGCTAAGAGATTTTTTTTTTTTTTTTTTTTTTGCGCATATGGGATATGGTTTGCTAATGTATCGAGGCTCTTTATGTCTCTCTTCATAAATGAAACTGGTCTACGTATTTTCTTTCTTCAGCTTTTTTCTGGCTTTGGTATCAAATTAGATTGATTACCTTAAATGAATTTGAGAGCATTTCCCACCCAGTGTCCCCCCCTTTTAGGATTATTTGGAACAACTTGCGTAAAATTAGAATCATATACCACTTGAATATTTGACAGAACTTGCCTTTAAAATTTCCAAGGTCCTTTTTTTAGTGGGGAGGGGGGCAGATTATTATAAACTATTAATTCTATCTATTTGAAGGTTATAGATCAATGTAGGTTTTAAGACTGTTTTTGGTAAATTATATCCTTACATAAGATTGTCCATTTCATTTAAATTATATTTTTATATAAAACGGTCCTTTTCATCAATTTAAAAGTTATCTATTTTCAAATTTATTAGCATAAAGCTATTCATAGTATTTTTCTTGTGATTTTACCAAGCCTTATCTGTGACCATACTTTGTTATTTCTTTTCCTGGGACACAGTATAGTTCATCTCCAGTCACCTTCCTCCTGAATGATGGGTTATTCGTGTCCAGAATTTTAGTGCTATTTAAAAATTTTTAACACAAAATTTGGTCATAATTATTATTGTTGGCTGGGTGCAGAGGCTCACACCTGTAATCCCAACACTTTGGTAGGCTGAGACAGGAGGATTGCTTGACCCCAGGAGTTCCAGACCAACCTGGGCAACATAGGGAGACCCCATCTCTACAAAAAAATTTAAAAATTAACTGGGCATGGTGGTATGTGCCTATAGTCCCAGCTACTCAGGAGGCTGATGTGGGAGGATCACTTGAGCCCAGGAGGCTGAGGCTGCAGTGAGCCATGATTGTGCCATTGCACTCCAAACTGGGTGGCAGAGGGGGACCATCTCAAACAATAATAATAATAATTATTACTTTATGCACTTGATGTTTGCTTGTCAATTTTTTTGCCTGTAAATGTTTTCGTTTCACCCTTATTATTGAAAGATCATTTTGCTGGGTCTTGAACTCTAGGCTGACTATTGTTTTCTCTCAGCACTTTGCAGTATTATTCCATTGTATTCTGACCTGTATTGCTGCTATGGAGTAGCCAGCTATCAGTTTAACTGGCAGCCTTGCATGGGTAATCTCTCTTTTCTGGCTGCTTTTAAGACCTTCTGTTTGTCTTTTGTATTCAGTGTTACCACAACACCAGGGGCTTGGTCTGGGTCCTGCTGCTTGCTCCAGAGAAAGCCCATCATTGAGACCAGGGTTATTGCCAAGGAAGAAGGCTTTAGGCTTTAATCGGGTGCTGTAGCCAGGGAGATGGGAGATCAGTATCAAATCTGTCTCCCCCCGATTACTGGAATTAGAGGTTTATATGGCAATGTAAAAGAAAACAGAAAATGTACCCCTCCCTAGTTCCTTGGGAGCAATAGTGATGAATGAGGGATCTGGCATTTCATTGTCTGGATGCTGTGACCTGGTGATTTTCAGCTCTTTGATACTTTTTTTTGAGTGGCCTGAGAGTGTTGCTAAGAAGGAACTCAAATAAAACAAAGGCAAGTTTCAAGCTTTAAGAAATGGATTGGGCCGGGCTTGGTGGCTCACGCCTGTAATCCCAGCACTTCGGGAGGCTGTGGCTGGTGGATCACGAGGTCAGGAGATGGAGACCAACCTGGCTAACACAGTGAAACCCCGTCTCTACTAAAAATACAAAAAAAATTGGCTGGGCGTGGTGGTGGGCACCTGTAGTCCCAGCTACTCAGGAGGCTGAGGCAGGAGAATGGCGAGAACTTGGGAGGCGGAGCTTACCAGAAGGGTCCATTTCTATGTTTATCCAAAAACAAAAAAAAAACAACAAAAAAAGTCTCTATGGGACTACTGGGTTGGTTTCATCCAGCAGTTGACCATGTTGTATCCAAATGTGGATTTCTTTTTACTTATCCATCTTGAGAATTTGTCAGACTTCTTTAATCTCTTGTTTTGTCTTTCGTCAATTTTGGGAAATTTCTTCAAGTATTGTCTTTCTCCTATCTACTCTCTCCTGCTACATCAAATTTATACTACATGTTCTCTCCTATCTTATGTGGGTCTTAAGTTCTTTTTCGTGTTGTTCATCTCTTTGTCTTGAAGTAATTTCTTCCGTTTTTTATTCCAATTTACTAATTACTCTCTCCCTTTCCTTCTCTCTTTCTTCCTTTCTTCCTTTCTTCCCTTTCTTTCTTCCTTTCTTCCTTTCTTCCTTTCTCTCTTTCTCCCTTTCTTCCTTTCTTCCCTTTCTTCCTTTCTTCCTTTCTTTCTTTTTGACGGAGGTCTCACTTTGTTGCCCAGGCTGGAGTGCAGTGGCACAATCTCAGGTCACTGCAGCCTCGACCACCCAGGTTCAAGCAATGCTCCTGCCTCAGCCTCCCAATTAGCTGGGACTATAGCTGCATGCCAACAGGCCTGGCTAATTTTTGTACATTTTGTAGAGACAGGGTTTCGTCATGGTGCCCAGGCTGCTCTCAAATTCCTGAGCTCAAGCGATCCACCTGCCTTGACCTCTCAAAATGTTAGAATTACAAGGATGAGCCACTACCTGGCTGCTAATTACCTTTTCAATTAAGCCTAACTTTCTGTTAAACCTAACCCCTTATGTTTTTTATTTCATTTGTTATGCTTTTTCACTTCTAAATGTTCTTTTTCAAATGAGATTGGCAAATTTGGACACCCTCATTTGCTTCATCACGTTTTCATTTCTTCTTTTATTTCTTTATTGATATTAAACAGATTTATCTTCTATTTTCTATCGATAATTCTAATATCAACAGTTTTTAATGGGTTTTATTTGCATTTTTTCTTCTGATTCTTCCTTATGGTAGCTTATTTCCTCGTATATTTAGGTGTTTTTCAATCCTGAGCTCCTGTTCCTTGGGACTTTATCTGTAGCATTCTTTGAAGCCTGGATTTAAAGGTTCTTTCCTTTAGAGAAGATTTACTTTTTATTTGTTCAGGATCCAAGGACATAACCCATCTGGGACCCTTTTAAACTAAAATTTTGGCTTTGGGTTTTTTAGGACGTAGAGGTAGTGTAACTACCGCAGCTAAATCTATGTAAATATGAGCTTGTGTATTAAAATTCTTACGGGATACATTTTCTTTTTTCTTTTTTTTTTTCCCTGCTCTTCCCAGAGCCAAAGCTAACACCAAATCCATTTTACTTTGTGGAGCAGGTTTTTTTTGTTTTGTTTTGTTTTTTCCTCTAGTTTATCCATTGAGATTATCAACTATTGGCGGAGGAAGATGGGAGAGGAGCAGATCATACCTTTAGGTGATAGTCCGGTCTGACCTGTCTCTGCTCAGGACTTTGTTTTTTAGAGATGAGGTCTCTGTCTTCCAGGCTGGAGTGCAATGGCTCACTGAAGCCTTGATCTCCTGGGCTCAAGTGATCCTCCCGCCTCAGTCTCCTGAGTCTGCTCAGGACTTTGGCTTTAACTTCTGGTCCCTTCATTTGTCATCAATTAAACCTAGACCCGAGGCCACCAGGTATTGACAGATACCCTCAGAGCAAAGTTCATCTCCAGCACTTAAATTTTCTGGTGGATTTGCCTTTTTCTTGTTGTTTAAAATTTCTAAATAATTGTCTTTCCTGACAGATCAGTCATGTGTCAAAAAAGACTTGGAGGCTGGGCACAGTGGCTCACACCTGTAATCCCAGCACTTTGGGAGGCGGAGACAGGTGGATCAACTGAGGTCAGGGGTTCAAAACCAGCCTGGCCAACATGGCGAAACCCTGTCTCTACTAAAAAAAAAAAAAAAAAAAAAAAAAACCCAAACAGAAAAACACAAACATTAGCCGGGTGTGGTGGCTGGTGCCTGTAATCCCAGCTACTCGGGAGGCTGAGGCAGGAGAATCACTTGAACCCAGGAGGCAGAGGTTGTGGTGAGCCGAAATCGTGCCACTGCACTCCACCCTGGGAAACAGAGCGAGACTCCATCTCGAAAGAAAAAAGAAAGAAAGAAAGAAAAAAAGACTTGGAGAAGTATTTCATGTAGAATTTTTAGGCATACTGTCTTGACCTGTTTCTCTTTCCATCTTTAACATCTAAAATGTTTCTCAGAAAGTTCCTTCATTTGTAAAATAGAGATGATAATAATGTCTATTTCATAGAGTTGTTTTTTTTTCCTGGTGGGAGTGAGGATTCAGTTAGAAAATGGATGTATTCTCTTAACTCACTGCCTCCGAAGTAAGACTCAGTAATGATGGCTGTTATTATTTTCATCTCCTCTGGGCTCTTCCCCTCGTGTGCTTGGTAGCCCTGGGCCAGATGATCTCCGTCTCAGAGGCTTACTTCCTTATTTGTCAAGCAGGGAGACAACATTCAACGATGACTATAGAGGGGCTGGGAGAGGGAGTATGAAGAGAGGCTACGTTGCTGCTCCTGGAAGAATTTACCTTGCCCGTTTCCCTGGGGCCTATTATTGGGTATTTGGCAGCCAAAGGGGCCCAGCTCCAAGTCCAGCTGCCTCTTTATCTGGCACCCGGCTCTTGCCACGTTCACTGGGTTCTAAGAACACCCCTGGGGGCAGGAAGAGAAGATGTCATGCCCAGGCTCTCCAAGTGAGGGTTTGTTCTACACTCTTCATGCTCTTACAGCCAGCAGCAGCCTGGAATTCCCAGAGTCAGACCTTCAAATGGATCGTGTGGATGGTGCTTTCTGGAGAGATTGGGGGATGCTTTTATCTCTTGATAGTTATTGGAGTCATTCTCAACGGTTGTTTCTGTTAAGGCATATGTTATGCATGACTGTTTTTTGTGCTCATGCTTCCATGAAAGTCCTCCAATTTTAATGTAGTAACATTAAAATAGTTGCTCAAATTTGTAGCAGAGATTTGTAGAGAATCTGTTGGTTTTATGAGCTATAACTCAGTTCTGTCCTTTTCTCCCTCAAGACCGTATGTAGGAAGGGAAATGACAGAGTGTAACATTATGCAGATAATGTCACCCAGGCAGGCCATCAGTTCTGGCCCATACTCGTTTCAACCTTCATAGAGCTCCCACCACATTACCTGCCTTGGCATCTGCTTGGTCTGAAATGTGCTTCATCTCTTTCAGGCCAGCCATTCCTCTCTCCAACTAGACTGGCAGCAGCATCTTACTGTGGGAAGAGCTAGACTTCTGAGTCAGGCAGCACTGGCTGCAAATCCTCTCCCCACCACTCATTGTCAAAGCTTTAGCAAGTCACTCAACCTCACTGAGTCTGGGTGTCCTCCTCTTTAAAATGAAAATAATTCCTCTCTGAGAGCATGAGAGGGCAAGGACCTACTGTGTGTTTTATACACCTAAAATCTCTATGTGCATTTTATACAGGATCTCCAGTCCCTTCAGCCATGATACGATGGGATGTCATTCTTATTGTCCAGATGATGAATGAGTCTTAGAGGGGTTAAATAGCTAACATAGCAGAGGTACCCTGTGTCCTATCCATCCCTTTGGGCCATACCTTATGTCTGCCCAATGTCAATATCCGTTTTCTGTGTTTGGCAAATCTATGATTGTAAGGTTTTATGACAGGCAATGCCTCACCTCTCACTTCAAAAGTCAAAGAATGTTGCTGGTTGCTTTATTTTCCTGACACTTGGCAGCCAGGGAGTGGGGACTGACCTAGATTAGAGGTGCTTATCTGAGACTTTGAAACTTGCTGAAATGACCTTAAGAAGGAATGGACAGCTGAGAATCAGTTCTAGCAGCAATGGAAGCATCTTTTGGCTGGTGGCGGTCTCAGCAGCCAGGCCCAGTGCTCAGTTGCCAAGGTACCACCTGCGTGGGTCCTGGGGCATGACCTTGGCTGTGGCTCAAGCCACTGAGTCTCCTTTGGCTTCTGACAACTCTCCAAGACTGGTATTGAGACTTCTTGTTAATTTTGTGAGCTTCTTGATATTCTTTCTCAATTTTTTTTCCACGTGAGTTACTCAGATTTGGTTTCTGCTGTTTGTAATCAAGAAACCCATGTGGCAGCTCTGCGGACCCAGTGATGGTCCTCTGGAGTCTCTGAGTCTTTTAATTTATGACGAACACTCCCATACAAATGCTAGGCATCATTTGCCTCTAGAATACAAGTTGAATCAGGCTTCCACGATCAATTTCCTCCTCCCTCTGTTCCCTCCTCTCTGCACAGCTATCTCCATGCCCCCGGGGCCTCGTTTTTATAGCTAGTGGATGGAGGTTAGCAAAGAGAACCTGCTGCCCAGCTTCTTGTCTGTGCTCTTCATTGACTTGTTTCTTTGAGATCCTGTTCTTAGGAATTCATGGTGATTTCATGGTAAGCTCTTCTTCAGGGCCCTTCCTCTTCCCTGTTCTGCCTTCTGCCACTTTCTCTGCCTGGACTGAATTGGGTCAGGGTTCCTCCCAGGCTGGCTTGGAGAGTCTCAGAAAGAGATGACTTTTATCAAGACACTAAAGGGGATACTAAATTTAAACAGTTCAGGAGATGGTTTAGAAGACTCCTCCCTGAATGGAACCAGCTTCTATGATATGGTTTACTTTGCTTCTAGTTCCCCATGTCTGTTGTGACTCTGTTGGGTGAACCATCCAGCCTTGGAAGCACCAAAGGAGCTGGTTTAACTAAGCCCTGAATCTCAGCTGAATTCCTTAGCCTAATCTTGGGATCCAGAGAAGTTGAAGTTTGTAGTTTATATCCATTGTTTTTATCTGCTTAGGATACTCTTCTTAATAGATTGTCCCATTCCCCCTTCATGGTGGCCACTGGGGCTGCTGGTCACAAGACCTACTTTCTAGGCCTTGTGGCCTAGGTGGATGGGAAGGATAGAAATAAATGGGAAGATTCTGGGAAAGAGGGATGCTTTCTTTTCTCTTGGATGGCAACCTATAAAGATATGATCTTGGAGTTGCTTCTATGTTCCTTGCCAGAAGAAAAAAGGGAGAAATAAGGAAGCTGTTAGTTTTCTAGGGCTGCTGTAACAAATCAGCACAAAACTGGACATCAGAAAGTTATTTTCTCCGTTCTGAAGCCCAACAGTTCAAAGGCAAGGTGCCAGCAGAGTTGGTTCCCCAGGCTGTAAGAGATAATCTGTGCCATGCCTCTCTCATAGCTTTTGGCAATCTTTGATGCTCCTTAGTTTGTAGATGCATCACTCTGCATTCATCTTCACATAGCTGTCTTCCCTCTGTGTGTGTTGGTAATTAAAATTTTCTCTTTCTCCCAGTCGTTGAATTGGGGCTCATCCTAATCCGTTATGACATCGTCTCTACTTGATTACATCTGCAAAGACCCAAATAAGGTCACATTCACAGGTTCTGAGTGGACTTGAATTTTGGGGGACACTATTCAACCCAATACAGAGGTACTTTGAGAAAGCAGAGCCAAGAGGTGGAAAGAGAGAGAACACTGATGACGTCTTTTCAGTTCCTGAACCCAGTCACGCTGGGTGAAGCCAGCTTCTCCCTAGACTTCCCAGGTGTGCAAGCCAAAACACTTCCTTTTCCTTAAGCTTGTTTTGATTTCTGTCACTCGAAACTGAAGAAGTCTTGACTAAAATAGGGGCAAATGGAAGACCAGAAGCTTTTAACAAGAGACCAAATTGTAGTAATGAAATGTGAGTTTCCTTTCTCTATCCGCTTTCCTCCCATACCACATACAGTCTTAATCCACAACGCTCTATCCCAATACTTTATTGTGCTAGTCTCCAGAGTAGCTAGTCTCCAGGGCTTCCTAGAGGGGATGTTCTCCAAGAATAGGGTTTGTGACGTCGTTTATTCTTTCTCTTGGTCTAGTTGGACCCAAATACCAAAGAACGGCCCTTGGTCCCCAAGGATGTCGGATAACAAATGATCCAGATTTGGGAGTTGGTCCTTGGAGGCTTGGGGACCCAGGTGATGGCGAAGTTTCATTTGAGGTAATGCGGCTCCTTCTTTGTATTTCTGGTGCTCAGCACAGTGCCTGATATATGGTAGGTGTGTAGCAAATATTTATTGACAGGCTGCAGGAAATAATATGTGTTTCATGGCTATTGAAGAAAACACAAAAGGGCATATAAGATATAGTCCCAGTCCCTGGGGAAATAATACAGCTTTACGAAGGAATTACATAGCAGCATAATAAGATCTGCAGGCCAAATATTTGAGACTCTAGGGGAAAAGAGTTGTGGTTCAAAGGAGAGGTCCCCGGGGTTTGGGTGGGAATGTTAAGGGAGGATTTTGGGGGAGGGGAAAGAAGTTCAACTGGGCCTGGAAGGACAGGCTGGGTTTAGAGAGGATCAAAGTGGGGAAGGAGCATGTAGAACAGGCATGGTGTCCTCCCAGGGTCAAGTGTGGGCTAGGCAGGCAGAGATGGGTCTTCTGGTTGGTGATGGAGGGATGAGGATGGACAGGAAAAGTCTATGAGACAGGAGTTATCTCCAAGGAGCCAATATCCCAGTCCTGCACACTAAAAAACAGCAAAAAACAACCCTCATCACTCTCATCCACCTAGACTCCATGTTGGTCCAAGACATGATGCCCTTGGCTCAGGCATGCAATCGTGAGGTATGTGTGAGCTGTGTGTGTGTGTGCAGTGGGGGGTGTGTGCTGTGGTGTGTGTGCTGTGGGGTGTGTGCTGTGGAGTGTGTAGTGTAGGGTGTATGTTGTGGGGTGTGTACTGTGGGATGTGTGTGCTGTGGGGTGTGTAGTATAGGGTGTGTGCTGTGGGGTGTGTAATGTAGGGTGTATGCTGTGGGGTATGTGCTGTGGGGCATGTGATGCGGTGTGTGTGCTGTGGGGTGTGTGCTGTGGGGTGTGTGCTGTGGGGTGTGTAGTGTAGGGTGTATGCTGTGCAGTGTTTAGTGTAGGGTGTGTGCTGTGGGGTGTGTGCGGTGGAGTGTGTAGTATGGGGCGTGTGCTGTGGTGTGTGCTGTGGGGTGTGTGCTGTAGTGTGTGTTGTGGTGCACAGTCGCCAGGTTATTCAGGACGATGTCCACCACCTGGTCGTGCTTCAATGCCGTGAAGAAGAGGGAGTCATCATCCAAGGTGTAGGAGGCCAGCAGGACACCCTTGCCGTCGGGGAGGCTGCGGCTGGGGTAGATGATGTAGCGCGAGGGCTGGTCGGTGATGGATACTCCGCCCCGGATTCCCATTGGGATACATCCGTCCCATTCCCAGAAGCGCTGGTCACAGGCCAAAACCACCTTGGTAGTGCCAGTGTAGTGCACGGAGTGGAGGGCGTCGATCTTGTCCGTGGACGGGGGTGGCTGGAAGGCGATGAGGCACATGGCCTTGGCTGAGGCGGAGACCACCACATAGTCGGCGGTGAGGGTGCACTGCGCCCAGGCGGGTAGGTCCGCCTGGTATGAGACCCGGACTTGGGGCCCATCCCTCACCACCGCCTCCACCTTGGACCTCAGGTGGAGGGTGCCGGGCTTCAGGCTGGCGCCGAGGGCCTTGGGGAGCTGGTCAAAGCCACCAGTGATCTCGAAAAAGCTGCAGGGGTGAATGGGGCAGTGAGGGTGGGAGGCTGAACGTGGACCCCTCGCCTTACTCCCATTCTGGGGCTTCTTTGCCTCACTCACCTTGGTGGAGTAAGACTCGTAAAAGGACATCAGGTGGCTGCAGTTGAACATTTTCAGACTATGAGCTGCAGGAGGGTAAGACAGAGAAGGAGCTTTAGATTAGAGCAGAATTCCTGGGTGGGCACAAGGAGATGGGAGTTGAAGAACCATGGCAAGGGTAGTTTCAGGAGCTCCTCTTTTTCTTTTTCTCACCTTCATTTAAAGACCTTTTGAAGACTAAGGTGAAGACATTCACTGAAACCCAGGAGGACTGATTCATTACCAAGAATTGGGTTATCTGGTGGTTCCCTTTCCTCCCACTGCCACTGATCAAACCACCCAGGGACAGGAGAAGAGAGGGGACTGGGCAGTGGGATTGGTGGCAACATTCTTGGAGAGTGTTATAAGACAGGTGGCCCAATCACAAGAGCACTGAATAGGAGTCAGGTGACATGGGTTCGTCCACTAACTTGCCAGGTGACCTTAGGCCAGACCCTCTTCTTTCCTGACCCAGGCTGGGGTAAGGCAGAAGGCACCTTGTCGATGGACTCGTAGAAGAGATTCATAGCACTCTTGCCCTTCTCTGTGGGGCTTACGGAATAGCCCAAGAGATCTGGGTTGGCCTTGACCTCCCAGCTACGGTAGCGTCGCCTTGATGAGGTACCAGGTGTTGTCATCATGCTGGATGAACTTGTTCAGCTTCAGGCCAAATTTCTTGACATAGGTGTAGACCAGGCTGGAGCAGAGACAGGCGTAACATGGTCCCCATCCCCATGGCATCTTGTTCCTGCTGGCCTCACAGCAGAAACTAGTTCCAGCAAAAGCAATTTCTTCCTCTGCCCGGGGGCTTCAGACCAACTCCTTCCTCAGCTCTCATCCTGTTTTTCCTTCTTTTCCTTCTGTCATGGCCCGGAGGGATATGGGGTGGGGAGTTCACCCATCTCTGAATTAAGACCCTTTAGGGAATCTCAGTTTGTAGAACTCCTAAGTAGACATAGAGGCCTTTTGTTTCAGACAGAATTTGAAATTTCATTTTCCATTTCTGAGTAGGTCTAAGGCCATATCTAAAGACTCCTAGTTTGGACTAGTTCAGCTGGTTTTTGTTTTGGGTGGTGTTTGGAGGGAAATCTTGGGTTCAGTTTACATTTAACGCAAAAAAAAAAAAAAAAAAGAGGTCATATTTCCAATAACAGGCTCTGAAATTGAGGCAACAATTAATAGCCTACCAACCAAAAAGAGTCCAGGACCAGATGGGTTCACAGCCGAATTCTACCAGAGGTATAAAGAGGAGCTGGTACCATTCCTTCTGAAACTAGAAAAAGAGGGAATCCTCCCTAACTCATTTAATGAGGCCAGCATCATCCTGATACCAAAGCCTGGCAAAGACACAACAAAAAAAGAGAATTTTAGACCAATATCCCTGATGAACATCGATGCAAAAATCCTCAATAAAATACTGGCAAACCGAATCCAGCAGCACATCAAAAAGCTTATCCACCATGATCAAGTGGGCTTCATCCCTGGGATGCAAGGCTGATTCAATACACTCAAATCAATAAACATAATCCATCACATAAACAGAACCAATGACAAAAACCACATGATTTTCTCAATAGATGCAGAAGAGGCCTTTGACAAAATTCAACAGCCCTTCATGCTAAAAACTCTCAATAAATTTGGTATTGATGGAACGTATCTCAAAATAATAAGAGCTATTTATGACAAACCCACAGCCAATATCATACTGAATGGGCAAAAACTGGAAGCATTCCCTCTGAAAACTGGCACAAGACAAGGATGCCCTCTCTCACCAGTCCTATTCAACACAGTGTTGGAAGTTCTGGCCAGGGCAATCAGGCAAGAGAAAGAAATAAAGGGTAATCAATTAGGAAAAGAGGAAGTCAAATTGTCCCTGTTTGTAGAAGACATTGTATATTTAGAAAACCCCATTGTCTCAGTCCAAAATCTCCTTAAGCTGATAACCAACTTCAGCAAAGTCTCAGAATACAAAAGCAATGTGCAAAAATTACAAGCATTCCTATACACAAATAACAGACAGAGAGCCAAATCATGAGTGAACTCCCATTCACAATTGCTACAAAGAGAATAAAATACCTAGGAATCCAACTTACAAGGGATGTGAAGGACCTTTTCAAGGAGAACTACAAACCACTGCTAAACAAAATAAAAGAGGACACAAACAAATGGAAGAACATTGCATGCTCATGGATAGGAAGAATCAATATTGTGAAAATGGCCATACTGCCCAAGATAATTTATAGATTCAATGCCATCCCCATCAAGCTACCACTGACTTTCTTCACAGAATTGGAAAAAACTACTTTAAAGTTCATATGGAACCAAAAAAGAGCCCATATTGCCAAGACAATCCTAAGCAAAAAGAACAAAGCTGGAGGCATCACGCTACCTGACTTCAAACTATACTACAAGACTACAGTAACCAAAACAGAATGGTACTTGTACCAAAACAGATATAGACCAATGGAACAGAACAGAGGCCTCAGAAATAACACCACACATCTACAACTATGCTGGGAAAACTGGCTAGCCATATGTAGAAAGCTGAAACTGGATCCCTTCCTTACACCTTATACAAAAATTAATTCAAGATGGATTAAAGATTTAAATGTTAGACCTAAAAACATAAAACCCTGGAAGAAAACCTAGGCAATATCATTCAGCACATAGGCATAGGCAAGGGCTTCATGACTAAAACACCAAAAGCAATGGCAACAAAAGCCACAACAGACAAATGGGATCTAATTAAACTAAAGAGCTTCTGCACAGCAAAAGAAACTACCATCAGAGTGAACAGGCAACTTACAGAATGGGAGAAAATTTTTGCAATCTACCCATCTGACAAAGGGCTAATACCCAGAATCTACAGAGAACTTAAATTTACAAGAAAAAAAAAACCCCATCAAAAAGCGGGCAAAGGACATGAACAGACACTTCTCAAAAGAAGACATTTATGCAGCCAACAGACACGTGAAAAAATGCTCATCATCACTGGTCGTCAGAGAAATGCAAATCAAAACCACAGTAGATACCATCTCATGCCAGTTAGAATGGTGATCATTAAAAAGTCAGGAAACAACAGATGCTGGAGAGGATATGGAGAAGTAGGAATGCTTTTACACGGTTGGTGGGAGTACAAATTAGTTCAACCATTGTGGAAGACAGTGTGGCGATTCCTCGAGGATCTAGAACTAGAAATACCATTTGACCCAGCGATCCCATTACTGGGCATATACCCAAAGGATTATAAATCATTCTACTATAAAGACACATGCACACATATGTTTATTGCAGCACTATTCACAATAACAGGGAAATTGTAAGAAGTGATGGGAATTTTAAATAAGTGTGAAAGAGAAAGGCAACAGAGACTTGTCAGTAATGCTAAAGAGATTTTGCCTTTTTTCTAAAAATAATAGGCATTATTAATGGGTGTTGTGCACATATAAGGATTTAAGCATAGGTATGCAAAAGTGGTTGCATGGAGCACTCACTGAATCGGAATAGAAAGAGGAGTAGAGGAAAATGAAGGTTAGGTGGATTATTTTACAGCTTAACATGGCATAATTGACATATAAGAAACTGTTTGTTCATCTTTAAAGCACACAATTTGCTGAGTTAATGGTAACTATTATGATTGTTAGTTTGGGAATCTATGGCTTTCTGTGTGATGCTGGACGCTGAGCCTCTGTCTTCTCTTCTGTTAAATGGGAGATGAGTGTTAGACCTGGCCCGTAGAGTTGAATCACATGGCACAGTAAATCTGAAAGGGCTTTGATCTCATGACTGCGGGTCCTTTCCTGCCTCTTCCTCATCTCTCCTCCTTGCCCTTTGCTCCCTCCCTTTCCCAGGACTTACCTGTGGGATTTGGGGATGCGCATGGGCCCCAGATCATAATACCAGCCCTCCTCCTCATTTCTGAATGTCACCACTCGGCCCCCAATATGGTCGCTGGCTTCTAGGATGGTCACCTGGAGTGCGGAGAAGCTTTTGTCATTCCCAGAGACATGCTGTCCCTTCTCCCCACCATCTCCTCCCACTCCCACCCTGCCACATGCGCTGGCCTGGAATTCCCAGCATCCCTGAATGTGCGGGATAACCAAACCAGGGCTGTTTCCCCCCGAACGCCCCTGAGAAATGTAGGTGAAGCTGAATTCTCTCCATGGGCTGGGGACAGAGCACCACTTGGCCCTTGCCTGTTAGTATAGAACACAAATTGTACTTAACAATATTTAAAGGTTGAGGGTTTAAGAGACCCAGGGGTTATGCAGTTTTCCAAGAGTTGGCCGTAACCTGTCTCTTGTCTTTTGCCACCCAAGGAAGCAAACTGGTGGCAAATGATTGAGGCCCCTCCATAGCCTACTCACGTGGTGGCCAGCGTCCTGCAGGGTCTTGGCTGCTACCAAGCCTGACATGCCAGCTCCTACTACCACTACACACTTGGGCAGTGGGGAGGTGTGGAGCCCCTCCTGGGCTGTGACGAAGAAGGACTCATAATTGGGATCCTGGAAGCAGTTGGCCAGGTCCTCAGAGTAGGCAAGGCAGCTGGGGGTAGCCAGCAGGAGCCCCAAGATCAGGATTTCTAGGGGCAGAGAAGACAATAGGGGTGCCTTTTGGAGGCTCAGACTCTGAGCCCTGCCTGCCCTTCCCAGTATGAGCTTGGCTGTGTGAACCAATACAGGACAGTCAGGTTAGGGCAGTGGCTGGTGAACGTGTGGTTGTGAATATGTGTATTTGTGACCGTGTCTGTGATTGGAAACTCAGGGGTGTGTGCATGTTTGTATTTGACTGTAAATGTACCCGATGGTGAGTGTGTCTGTGAGCTTGTCTGTGTAAGCTTGAGTGTGTAAGGGACTGGTTCTGTGTGTAAGTTTCAGTGTGAGACTGTGACATAAGTCTCTGTGAGTAAGAGTTTGTGATCGCTGCCCTGTGTGATTTTGTGTGGTCTGTGATTGTACGTGAGCAGTGTGTTTGTGGCTGAGTCAATGTGTGTGGAGGGATCTGCATGGGAAGGTGAGATGGATTGTAGAACTGGATGTGTGTTGTCTTGGATTTGGAAGGGTAAGCGTGATGGAATATGCACATTTGCTTGAGTTCGAGTGAGAGTATGAGTGCCTACGCTCTTGTGTTTGAGTCTGTGTGCATTTTTAGTGTAAGGCTGGATGGGAGAGCCTGAGGGTGTCTCCATTCTTTGGAAATGTATGCATTTGTGAGAGAATGTGTGTGTTTGAGGGGAGGAGCCGTGGTGTCTATGTGTGTGTAAGCGAGAGTATGTGAAGGAGGTGGGCATGGTTTTCTTAGGGGATGAGGAGTGGGGAGTGACCCAAGGGAAATTGGCAGTTCTATTGTTCTCTGGCCTCACCCTATCTTTTTTTCAGAGCTTTTCAGGTATTTAATGCAAAGTCAAGATTGGAAACCACTGGTCAGATAGTTAATAACTGCCATGCAACAAGTTCTGAGTGACTTGACTTTCTTCTCCACAATGAAATGCTCTGATGGACAAAGAAATTCATCTGGGAGTCTGAAACAAGGGGCTGTGGGATTTCCTATGTCCCTGCTTCAAAGGGGAGCAGCCAGGAACTGTGACACAGTGTACTCCCTTCCACTAGCCCTAAGTTTTTTTGAGTGGGTAAGAACCCCTTTAGTCCAGTCTTTGTGCAAGTGGGACAGCCAAAGCTGCCAGAAAGAAAGGGATGTTCAGGAACCCCTGCTGGGGAAATGCGGAAGACCCAGCTGGCTCCAAGGGCAGGCCCTTCTCAGTGCTGACAAAGCCTTCTGCAGGGGTGACTCCTCAGGAAAGAGGAGGGGGGTACACATGCCCATGGGAGAGACTCCTCAAACTTCATCCCCTCACTCCATCCCCTAGACTTACCTCAGCCTCCCTAATCCATTCTCAATCCTTGAAAATTTTCCCATCTCTTTGAGCTATTGCCATTTCTGTCTCAGTCCCCATGTCCTTCCCCTTGAATGGACCGAACCCCTAATTTATTCTCCAGACCCACTTTCAATCCCTCGCCCCATCCCTGGCCTTCAATTGAGCTCCTATCCTTTATCTCAGTCCCCACCCTCCTTCCCCTTGCAAGGCCCTCCTTGCAACCTCCTCCTAAGACCCACCTCAGACCCTTTGGCCATTCTCACCCCCAACCTAGTTCCTCTCCTATTTCAACGTCCAACACCTCCTTCCTTGGGCTCCTCTCTCTCAGGCCTAGAGACCCCACTTACCACCCATCTTGAACTTGGCCCTGCAGCTTATGCCATGCTAGGCAGCTCTCCCTCTCTCTATGAGGAGCCAGCTCCAGCCCGGAAGTAGTTGGCCTCTGTCCCACTACCTGCCCTCAGCCCTATTGGCTGGATCAAGCAGGGAAGCATTGCCCTCAAGTCCCGGCCTCTCAAGCGAGATTATTACAGTGACTTATTCCATCCTCAGCCTCATCTTCTGTATCTTCACTTCTTCCTGACTGTCTCCCCAACTAGGGAAAGCCACTCCTCCCAGCTCAGACCTTATGCTTGGTGCTAATGGGGAGCAGGGTTATGGGAGCCAGCTAGGCCATCCCAAACCTGCTGGGATCACCCCCAAGGAAGGGGTGAGTGTTGGGACTGAGCATTGAGGCTCGTTTGGACATCCAGTGTCTGGGCTGTCAGCATAGGCCGAAGCTCCTGGCTGATGCCCCCAGCAAATGTTGCTGCTGCCACTGCTGTCCCACTGTGGAGTCTTCCACTCCTCTGGGAGTCTGTTCAGGCTGGAGATTCTGGCCTGGGGCTCCATGAGAGAACTGTGTCCCCCTATCCCTCTCAGGGGCTCACTGGACAGGCAGGGGAGAGGTCTCTTGCCTGGCCCATTTGCCATAAAGAGTGTTTTCTCCCTGTCTTCTGGCTCCCCTGGGGATTCCTAAGGCTCAAGCAGATGTCTTTGGCACTGAAATTTCTTCCCCAGAAGAGCGGGGCCAGCTGGCTATGATGCCAAGGCTAGCTCTTTACCATCTGTGTGCAGCGGATGGCCAGAGAAGTGGGCAGAAAGCATGCACAGCATGGGGCAGGAGAGGGGCAGGAGAAGGGCAGGAGTGGGCCAGTGGTGGCACTCAGCAGCTGGGGCTCAAAGTGGCATAGAGGAGAGGGCACTAACAATGGAATCCAACAGAAGTGGAATTGAATATTGCTGTGTTCTGTCCTAGCCTTGTGGGTTATACCTCTCTGAGCCTGGGTTTCCTTATCTGTAACATGGGAGCAATTATATCATCTTCATAGGGTGTTTTAAGGATTAACTGAGATACTGTATGGGAAGAGCCTGGCATAGCACCTTACGCTTGGTAATTATACAAGCTCGTTTACTTCTTCCTTTTGGAGTTCAGGTTTGGGTGGAGAGGAGACCACACACAACTGTCATATCTTGAAAACGGAGGTAGTTTCTCCACCACAAGGTGGCTGGGAGGACCGGGTAAAAGAACACATAGAGAGTTATTGTGCGAACTACTGAGCTTTAGACACAGGCCATGGACTCGGTCTTTCTGTCTCTCTCTCTTTGCTGTTTATTGCAGTTTACAGTAAGTTTGAAATTGTGAGGTGTGAGTCCTCCAACTTTGTTCTTCTTTTTCAAGATTGTTTTACCTATTCTGGGTCCCTTGAAGTTCAATATGAATTTTAAGATCAGCTTGTCAATTTCTTTTCTTTTCTTTTTTCTTTTTTTGAGACAGGGTCTCGCTCTGTCACTCAGGCTGGAGTGCAGTGCCACTGTCATGGCTTGCTGCAGCTTCAACCTCCTGGGCTCAAAGAATCCTCCCGCCTCAGCCTCCTAAGTAGCTGGGACTATAGGTACATACCACCATGTCCAGGCAATTTTTAAATTTTTTGTGGAGACAGGGTCTCACTATGTTGCCCATGCTGGTCTTGACTTCCTGGCCTCAAAGCTTGTCAATTTCTATAAAACTGTCATCTACGATTATGGTAAGGATGATGTTGAATCTGTAGTTCAACATAAGGAGTACGGATGTCTTAACAACTTTTATTTGTTTGTTTTTTGAGACAGAGTTCCACTCTTGTTGCTTAGGCTGGGGTGCAATGGTGCGATCTCGGTTCACTGCACCTTCTGCCTCCTGGGTTCAAGTGATTCTCCTGCCTTAGCCTCCCGAGTAGCTGGCATTACAGGTGCCCACCAGCATGCCTGGCTAATTTTTGTATTTGGAATAGAGATGGGGTTTCAACATGTTGGCCAGCCTGGTCTCGAACTTCTGACCTCAAGGGATCCACCCACTTCGGCCTCCCAAAGTGTTGGGAATACAGGCGTGAGCCACCATGCCCAGCCTTAACAACATTAAGTCTTCTGATCCATGAACTATCATGAGCCACCAAATTAACATGTGGTCTGAGTGCATATTGGAAACTAGGTGTTGTTTGACTTACCAAGTCATAAAACTGGCACACACTCCATCATCAAATGGAAGTGGTATGTACAAAATTGGGCTCTCATAGTCCCTGAAAACACAAGAAGTTTGCATGGGGAAGTGGCCCAGATGCCCTACTCTTGCTACGTTACCCTCCATTGTCTGTACCTATTGTCTTCTGGGATGTTCCCCAACATGAGGAATTGATAAAGAAGAGAAAACCCAGGCCTGGTTAGGCATGATGTGTGGGCACCACCTGAGGGTGGACAGCTGCAGTACTAAAGCCCCTTTCTGGGACATGCCTGAAGGACAGTGGTGAAGAGGAATCCTCCTCAGAGGCAGAACATCAATAGACATTAGTTGTTTATTTTGTCTGGAAGGAGAAATGAACCAAGATAAAAGTCTATATTGACTAATGGACTGGGGCCAATGGTTTAGCTAGATGGTCAGGGACTTGGAAGGGACATGATTAGAAAAGTGGTGAGAATGAGTGCAGGGAAGAAAGGTATATGGATAGTCCTTAAGTCCTTAATACGCAAGAAACCAGTTTGACCTAAAAAAAAATAATAATAAAATAAAATAAAAGGAAGACATTTGCATTCTGATATATTTGATTTTGTAAAGACAAATTGTGACTGGAAGTGACGGCTCATGCCTGTAATCCCAGCACTTTGGGAGGCCAAGGGGGACGGATCACCTGAAGTCAGGAGTTCGAGACCAACCTGGCCAACATGGTGAAACCTCGTCTGAATAAAAACACAAGAATTAGTCAGGAGTGGTGGTGGGTGCCTGTAATCCCAGCTATTCAGGAGGCTGAAGCAGGAGAATTGCTTGAACCAGGGAGGCAGAGGTTGCAGTGAGCCGAGATTGCACCACTGCATTCCAGCCTGGGTGACAGAGTAAGACTTCATCTCAAAAAAAAAAA
Organism: Macaca nemestrina; assembly: GCF_043159975.1. Classification (NCBI taxonomy): domain Eukaryota; kingdom Metazoa; phylum Chordata; class Mammalia; order Primates; family Cercopithecidae; genus Macaca; species Macaca nemestrina. The sequence goes on along the minus strand of NC_092125.1, from coordinate 190,674,864 downwards.
AAAAAAAAAAGAATAATTGTGTCAAGATTAATAGGTGGCAGTCATTAAGTCAAATATGAGGTTGCAAAAACTGGCAGAGTGGTATCCTTCCAAGAAAGATGTGGTCCATTCATCTTGGAACTGCCATTCACAAACCAAGCAGCTCTTGTCAATAAGTCAAGAGCTGTTTATAGGGAACTGTAGAATCCAGCAGTCCTAGGCGAAAAGAGGCTTCTTGCTACTAAGTGTCTCCTCCTTGCAATTCTCAGGTATCATGATCCTGCATTAACCATTTCCGTTTTATGATGGAACTCTTCCAGGCATTGCCATCCTCCTTGGGGTATTTCTCTGACATCACCCCAGGCATTGTGGGTATTTCAGGTTTCAGAATTATTTTGTGCCTTTTGCTCATATGAGTAGCTTCAGTCAATGTCCCATAGTGAAGTGGTAAATGCCCCTCAAGTGGAAATTCTCTAGTCCAAAGTCCCAGTAGTTGCCACTGGGAGGCATTTATAGGCTTTTGCCATAAGCACCAATCTACATTCTGCGTAGAACTATCAAACAGAGAATTTGTCTATATCACCACTCCAGCTTCTATTCTATGCTGTGTGGGCTTGGGCAGTCTTACTGGTTCTCACTGAAAATGTCCAGTTAATATTGCTTGAAAGATTTACATGTCTTCTGTTTTACAATACTAGGTCGGGAAAGGTAGGGTTTTTTTTCTTTCTCAGTGGTATATAAAATGATGCATCCTAAAATTGATCATGTCTTAGATCTAACAATACATAATAGAGCACTTAGAATTGTGTCAGGTACATAGTAAGTACTAAAAAATTAGCTATTATTATTACTGAATCATTTTCATTCTTTTTCTGGAGGGGGGGAAGAGAACTCCCATTTTTGTGTCAGTGAAGTGTAAGCATTTCTACTGCAATGTCACATCCTGAAAATTCTCACATTGTACAAAATCAAGTACTGAAGATAGCAATGTGTGGGAAAAATAGGTTTGGAGAAAACCTCTCAAAACTGTTGCACCATCACCTGGCGCGGTGGCTCACGCCTGTAATCCCAGTACTTTGGGAGGCTGAGGTGGGCAAATCACCTGAGGTCAGGAGTTCGAGACTAGCCTGACCAACATAGTGAAACCCCATCTGTACTAAAAATACAGAAATTAGCCAGGTATGATGGAGGGTGCCTGTAATCCCAGCTACTCAGGAGGCTGAGGCAGGAGAATCGCTTGAACCTGAGAGGCGGAGGTTGCGGTCAGCCGAGACCATGCCACTGCACTCCAGCCTGGGAGACAGAGCAAGACTCCGTCTCAACAAACAAACAAACAAACAAACAAAACTGTTGCAGCTTTGTAATCACAGCAATAACAAATGCAAGAATGATCCTAATGAAAAAATGTAAATACTTAAGACTTGTTAAACTTCTGGTGAATAAAGAAATGACTGAATTTAGGACTTCAGCTTATTAAAAAGGTGAAGGTAGCTTGATGAAGAGGATGTAAAGAAGGGATGTAGGTGCTGACTTATGGAGATAAAGGCAAAACGTGCAAATACTAGGGGAAACTTCACATTAGTTACTTTCATGACAGACCTGTGGCCAAAAGGAAGAATGTGGAGTGAGTGAGTATGATGTACCTGGTGTGTCGTATACAATTACTCCTTAGCTTGCTGCATTTAGTCATGTTAGTGCTTCAATTCAGATGCTGTTTGTTGGTGGTACAAAGCATTAACATTCTGGAAAAATAATGTATGAACCGTGTAACTTCTGCATAACTATGGCTTCGTTTTCCTGTATGTTAGTTAGATGGAGCCAATTTAATTTACAGACACATGTTTGAGAGCAGAACAGACTGAACTTTACATTGTCCCCTAGTAACCTTGCCAGGAGGTGCTATTTATATTTTACAGATAAGAAAATGGATTCAGGATCAGACACTTGCTCTGCGTCACAGGATTGGTGAGTGATGATGATGATAGGAATCAAATCCAGGTCTTCCTAGTTCCAGACCTATGCTTCTTACATGTACACCGCAAAGCCTGCTTTCTACCAGATTTCCCTGATTACTTCTCCTGTGATTATTCCAAGAATAATCATACATTTTCTGATGAACTGTTAGCCTTGGCTTCATCAGGCTGATGTTTTGGAATCTGGCAGGTTAGCAGAAGCAAAAGATAGTTGATTTTTGCTTTCAGTGTTTTCTCAAGTTGTTTGTTAAGTTTGGCTCTCAAATTTCTACGTTTCTTTAGTAACTGAATTTCCTCGTGTTGTAAGGTTTGTGAGTTCAGAGTGAGTAAAATATTGCCTTTTCTTTGCTTATTTACCTTATCATAGAATTTTCAAAGTTTATCTTGCTCATTTGGGGCCTTTATATGATATTAAGAGATAATTGTTTTAATCAGATAATTGATATTATCTGATTAAAGGAGAGTAATTTTTGAATCCAGAGCCTTTTGACCTTATAAGAAAGATGTTTTTTTTTTTTTCCTCTAAGACTTCTTGTATCCTTCTTGTGTTAGAAGTGGGGAAAAAAGAGTTAAAATTATTACAGAGCATGAAAAAAATTTCAGGATTAGGTTCCCCAGAATTTAGAAAAGTTTCTTCCTTTATGTTTTTTTTTTCTTTTTCGAGATGGGGATCTTGCTATGTTGCCCAGGCTGGTCTCCAACTTCTGGCCTCAAGCCATCCTCCCATCTCAGCCTCCTGAGTAACTGAGATCACAGACAGAAGCTACTAAACCCAGCCAGAAAGTTTCTTTGTGACTTTTTCTCTTTTCCTTTTTGGGAAACATTTCTGCTTCTCCTCATCAGGAAGTATTTGCTTGTGTATACAGTAGTTATGTACATGGGTAGTAGGTTGTGTTCAACAAATGTTTACTGTTTGAAACCATAGACTGTAATGACCTCAGTGCACACAGGAATAAGACCCCAACAGCCTAATACAGACAATGGATGACCCTGGCCAGGCATCAGCCACAGGGAGAGCTGCCAACTGAAGTGGACCAAGGCTTTGCTCAGTCCTAAGCTGATTGGTTTCAGGCAGTAAAGCAGACCCAATGCTGCCAGGTCTTCCCAGTTTTCAAGAGAGGGTAGAAATCACAGTATTTTTCTTTGTGAAATCTGGTATTTAAATGGTGACAATTAATTACATTTTTTTCCCCTAACAATGCTGAGCAGGTTGGTGGAAGCAGCTCAAGGCCTGCCAGTTGTTGCAACCTCATGTCTGACTTAATGATTGTCGTCTGCCAATCTGGACACAATTTTTCTTTACAGAGCCAATATATCAAAATGTAAATGTCTTTTTTTTTTTTTTTAGTCAGACTGTTTACTTGTATATTAAAATTTTCTAGAGCTTTTGACTTTGAAAAAGTGAATGAATAATACAGGGGACACCTGCATATCCCATGCCCTTCACCTGGGCTTGGTAAATTAGATTTACCAACTCTTAATATTTTAACAAGTTTATTTCGTTGCTCCTATTTTGTTGGACCAGTTTAAGTTGCAAAAGTCATAGTATTTAACACCTAAATTTTCTGTCATGTTATTTCCCAAGAATATTCGTCTACATAATGATAATGCTGTTATCATATCTAATAATTTTTTTTTTTTCTGAGATGGAGTCTCGCTCTGTTGCCCAGGTGGAGTGCAATGGCATGATCTTGGCTCACTGCAACCTCCGCCTCCTGGGTTCAAACAATTCTCCTGCCTCAACCTCCCGAGGAGCTGGGATTACAGGTGCCTGCCACCATATACAGCTAATCTTTGCATTTTTAGTAGAGACGGGGTTTCACCATGTTGGCCAGGCTGCCCATGAACTCCTAATCTCAGGTGATCTGCCTGCCTCAGCCTCCCAAAGTGCTGGGATTGCAGGCATGAGCCACTGCGTCCTGCCCTGTGTCTGTTTTTAAAAGGCCTTTATGATAGATTTCTATAATTTCGTTTAATTGATAATTAAACATATTTTAATTTCCCTCTGGCATGCCAGACCTTTTCTCTCTGTACTTTGAGATGTAACTTTTGCTACCTGATTTTTCACCTAAGAATTGTTTTCTTTAATATGCAAATTTAGGATTATTTATCTGGCAACTGTCTAGGGTAATGAAACAGTTTATCTAGAGTTTCAAAGCCTAAGATACTGTTAACCCAAAATATCTGAGACAGATCTCAGTCAATTTAGAAAGTTTATTTTGCCAAGGTTAAGGAGGCTCCCATGACCCAGCCTCAGGAGGTCCTGATGACATATGCCCAAGGTGATTGGGATGCAGCTTGCTTTTGATACATTTTGGGGAGACAGGAAACATCAATCAATATATGTAAGATGTACATTGGCTTGATCCAGAAAGGCAGGACAAATTGAAGTCGAGATGGGGCTTCTAGGCCATAGGTAGATAAGAGGCAAATTCATTTGCGTTTCTGATTAGCTTTTGCAAAAGAAGCAATCAGATGTGCATTTATTTCAATGAGCAGAGGGATGACTTTGAATAGAACAGGAGGCAGATTTGCCCTTAGCAGTTCCCAGCTTGACTTTTCCCTTTAGCCTAGTGATTTTGGGGTCTCAAGATTTATTTTGTTTCACATTTCTCCCTTTTTCTTTTTAAAATCTTTTGGAGAAAGCATCTTAGAAGAAAATAAGTCTCTGGTCGTAGGTTTCATCTGATCACTTATAGCTAGGACAGTTTATTCATAGATAGGTGTGTCCCATGTTATCAGGAAAGCTTATTTTCAGCAGGTTGTGAAGTCTCACATCCTATGAAGAGAAAATAGAGAAAAGAAGGGGAAAAACAGCAGCAAACAAACAAATAAAAAGAACAATTCTGGAAAATCAATATAGGCCATGTTACCCTGAAGCCCACACATCAGTAGGCAGGTATGAAAATGGCTTGTGTATGTAAATAGGTTGTGGTTATTTTCTTTGAAGTTTAAGTTGTCTGGCATCAGTTTGCAGGATTTTAAGAAAGCACAGGTTAGTTTTCAGTGATTTCAAATTAGGAAAAATGGGGGGAAAATGAAAAGAAGAAGAAATAAATGGAAAACATTATTTTAGAGACTTGTAGCCAGGAAAAATTTTAGAATTCAGTCCAAGTTGTAGAAAATAACAAAAATTGGAAACATTAAGCAAAACTGGAATCTAATAACAGATCTACTATAGTTTATTTTTATTTTTTATTTTTTATTTTTTTTTTGAGACGGAGTCTTGCTCTGTCGACCGGGCTGGAGTGCAGTGGCCGAATCTCAGCTCACTGCAAGCTCCGCCTCCCGGGTTCACGCCATTCTCCTGCCTCAGCCTCCCGAGTAGCTGGGACTACAGGCGCCCGCCACCTCACCCGGCTAGTTTTTTATATTTTTTAGTAGAGACGGGGTTTCACCGTGTTAGCCAGGATGGTCTCGATCTCCTGACCTTGTGATCCGCCCGTCTCGGCCTTCCAAAGTGCTGGGATTACAGGCTTGAGCCACCGCGCCCGGCCTACTATAGTTTATTTTGAAGCATAATTTTCTCTCTCCATTTTCCATTTTCACTAAAGACAAGTTGTAATACAAATTCATTTGCAAGATAAGTTTTAGTCTTATTATACTTGGCCTGAGTATTTGCATAAACCCAGCAAGAATAATTATTTGCCAAATAGGCTCTTTTTTTTTTTTTTTTGAGACAGATCTCGTTCTGTCGCCCAGGCTGGAGTGCAGTGGCACGATCTTGGCTCACTGCAAGCTCTGCCTCCCAGGTTCATGCCATCCTCCTGCCTCAGCCTCCCAAGTAGCTGGGACTATAGGCACACGCTGCCACATCCAGCTAATTTTTTGTATTTTTAGCAGAGACGGGGTTTCACCGTATTAGCCAGGATGGTCTCAATCTCCTGACCTCGTGATCCGCCCGCCTCGGCCTCCCAAAGTGCTGGGATTACAGCCGTGAGCCACCACTTGGCTTTGCTGGAACTTTATTTCATAAGAAATCTCAGATTCAACTTTAATGCCTTAAGCCCAGCTTGTGCCTGCAAATATCTGTATTAATTGGGTGAATTCCTCACTTTGAGATCCCAAGAAAACTTGGGACTCCTGGGCCTGTCAGAAAGTGACATTCTTGCCACAGGTCAGGAAACTGTACAGGGACTGCGTAGACAAGGTATTGTTGCAGGATCCTTGGGGTGTCATTTTTCTGGCCAGAAGCCTCTTTGGCTGGTGGTGCCTTTGCCCAAGTTTTGCTCAGGCTTGCTGGGGTTATTTTGCTCACTTGGCCTGGCAGGCTGTGCTCAGCTCCCGCTACTGGCCTGGGTCCCACACCTGCCAAGGGTGAGTCGGGGGTGGAATAGTGAGGGGTGTGTGAGCGAGCATGGGATCCAGCTACTGCGCAGTCAGACATGCCAGCTGCTGCAGCAGGGTGGACAGCTCCAGGTGCTAGCATGAGTGCTGGCTCTCTGTGAGGCTGTGGACAGACCAGGTGTACCACAAACAGCTTCCACAGCTGGCATTGGGAACACAGTGGTACCTGGAAGCTTGGAGATGCCAGGAACTGCAGAGCAGAGCCCCCAGGTCTGGGTTCCCTGAAGGGCTGCAGCTCTTTTTTCCTTCTCTTCACCTGCAATGTGGTGAGCAAGGGGCATGTCTCAGCCCTGTTTGCGTTACAGCTCTTTTAGCCTCACCATTCGGTGGGTCCTGAGTTCTTGTCCTGCAACCAGGAAGAATGAGGTACTCAGACAAGTGGAGGGTGAGCAAGATGAAGAGCAGCTTTATTGAACAATGGAACTGCTCACAGGAGACCTGCAGGTGGTAGTTCCTTTCCACAGCCAGGGTGCCTTGATGAGTGTTCAGCTCCTCCTAGTGGATAGGGTAGGTCCTCTCTGCTAGGCAGGTCATCCTGACAAGTGTTCAACTATTAGCAGAGAGGGTAGCTCCTCTCTGTAGCTGGTCGTCCCATTGTCTGTACAACTCTCAGCAGAGAGGAGGCCCTAGAGTGGGTAGCTCCTCTCTGCAGCTGGTTGCTCCATTGTCTGTTCACCTCTGGCTGAGCCCAGGGTTTTTATGGGCCTCAGAGGGGAGGAAGGGCATGGCTGACTGGTTCATGGACAGTCATGGGTGGGCCGGGAAAAAGCACCACAAGTTCCCTCTCCATCTGTAGGACTGGCAGCCTAGCCCCCAGCCTTCAGGCCCTCCCTGGCCTGTTGATGGGGCCTCACCAGGGATCTGCCCCCTTCCACCCAGGAGCCTGTCTGCTTCCGGCTGTCATTCATGGCACCCAGGTTGTAGGTGCCAAGGGTCACCAGTGCCAAGCTTCCTTCAGCCCCCCATTGGCTTCCCTTCTATGCTTGTTGGTGCCCAAAGTTGGAGGGGCTGAGGCGGCAGGGAGCTGGTGCGTCAGCCCTGCCCCAAGCATGTGCACACCCAACTGGGCTGTGACAGTGCTGGGGTTCAGCCCCGACTTTGCTCGAAGACCAGAGTGGAGGCTGACAGCAGGGAGAAGCCAGGCAGTGGGAGCAGATGCTTCTGAATCTGCAAAAGCTGGGGGGGGTCTTTTCAGGCCCCCAAGAGAGCAGGGATACCTGGGTCTCAGCATTAATAATGTATAATCATTTAGGTCAATGCACTGATTTCCATTATGATTTTTCTTTATGCCATAAATTATTTAGAAGTGTATCTCTAATTTCAAAGGAGTTAGGTACTTTCTCATTATATTTAGTGTAACCTTGATTTCTGGCTAATTTCATTATAATCAGAAAATCTATTCCAAATTATTTCTCTTTTTTGAATTTTTTTGAGCTCATATTTATGATGCAGCATATGACCAATTTTGGCAAATGTTTTATGAAGCTACATTTTTTTTTTTTTTTTTTTGAGATAGAGTCTCACTCTGTTGCCCAGGCTGGAGTGCAGTGGTGTGATCTCAGCTCACTGCAACCTCTGCCTCCCAGGTTCAAGCAATTCTCTGCCTCAGTCATCTGGGTAGCTGGGATTACAGGCACCCACCACCACGCCCAGCTAACTTTTTTGTGTTTTTAGCAGAGATAGGGTTTCACCATATTGGCCAGGCTGGTCTTGAACTCCTCACCTCATGATTCACCTACCTCTGCCTCCCAAAGTGCTGGGATTACAGGCATGAGCCACCACGCCTGGCCTACATATTTCTTTTAATTAGTATTTACATGGTGTATTTTCTCCCATACTGTCTTCCCATAGTGTTTATGCCCTTATATTAAGGTGTGCTTTTTGTGGGGAATTTGTAGAGTTTTTAAAAACTCCATCTGGAAATGTGTGTTTTAAATTAAAATACTTAGTTTATTTGCACTTAATTACATACTGAAGTCATATTTGCCATCTTTCTATTTATTTTCTATTTGAACTACCTGTTTTATGTTTGGTTTTTCCTTCTCTCAAAGAGCATTATTTCGGGTTAAAATGCATTATCAGTTCATTTATCTTATTTTAGCTTGTTAAACATTATTTTTAATGATTTCTCTAGATATTAAAACATAAATCTTTGACTTAGCACAGTTCAACACAAATGATTAGTTTTATTACTTTTCTAATTTTGATAAATAATTAGATTACTCTAACTTCATTTACTCTCTTTATTTTTCATGCTATTTTTGTCATAATCTTTCATTTTCAATAGTTTTAAGTCCCACAAGACCTTATTATTATATTGTAATTATTATTAATTTATATCTACATACATATTTTCCCTGCCCTTGAGGTGCTCTTTATTCTTTTTTGCATTTTTGTGTTTCTTCCTTTTTTCGGCCTGAATAACTTCCTTTAAATTATCTCACTTTTTTTTGTCTGGAAAAGTTTTTATTTCACATTTAAAGCATTGTAATTTAAAATAATTTTTTATTTTGAAATAACTTCAAACTTAGGGAAAAGTTGAAAGAATAGTACAAAGCAATCCTGTATGCCCCATACCTAGATTTATTAATTTTTAACATTTTATAGCATTTACTTTATCATTCTATCTGTATAAATATATTATTGCTGTTTTTATAATTTTCAGCACCATTCTAGAGTAATTTGCAAATATCATGCTCCTTTACCTTATAATACTTCAGTGAATATTTCCTAAAACCAAAAATACCCTCTCATATAGGAGTTATCAAAATCAGGAAGTTAAATATTGAAATAATATATATATATACAATCTAATATCTAATTTATATTCCAATTTTGTCTATTGTCATAATGTCTTTTATAGCATCCCTCTCTTCCAAGATTATATATTGCATTCGTTATTTTTCTTTTAGTCTCTCAACTTTTTTTTGTTTTTCATGACATTTTTTGAGATTAGAAACTAGTTATTTTACGGAACATTCCTCAATTTGGGTTTCTTTGATGTTTCTTCATGATTAGATTCAGGTTTTACATTTTTGGCTAAAATGCTATATAGATGGTGTATTCTTAGGATTGCACATCTGGATACACACTGTATCTATTTGTTCCTTATTGGTGATGTTAATTGTGATCACTAAGTTTAGATGTTGTCCAGTTTCTCTATTATAGATCTACTATTTTTAATGTTTGTACTCAATAAATCCTTAGTGGATAGATAGCTTGCAACTACCTAAATAAAAAGTTTGAGATTCAGACTTTTTCAAAGAGGATGTGACTCACAGGAATGACCAGCCTACCAGCAGCACTGGCCAGAGCTTGCATAGAAATGGCAGCTGTGTTGAGGGGAAGCATTGCCTGAGCATGTGGCCAGGGCTGGTCTGTAGAAGTGGCTGCTGGATGGGGAGAGTGTGGCCTGAGTGCGTGGCTGTGTAGTCCACGGAGGTCAGTTGGAGTGAGTACTACAGCCCTTCCACGCACCAGTTTACTCACTCTAAAGCTGAATAAGGAAGAAGAATGAAGCAAAGCTGAATAAGGAAGAAGAATGAAGCCAGCAACATAAGTACCTTCCTGCAGCCATCACATTTCAGTGCCCCTCTGTCGCCCTCTATTGACAGAGCCTCACATTGCACCGGCTGGGGCGAGAGAAACGCTTGCATGGTGTCAGGAGAGGCACGTAGCACATTCACACCCATGTTTTCTGAGACAGAGGGAGCTCTCTCTCAGGTTTGGGGGCTGGGGCTGAGAAGGTGTAAACTGATTCTTGCTAGACATGTGAGTGACCAGTTGTCTACTGAGGGGTGGGGATAGAGTGGGAAATTGAGTATGAGCATTTTATGTTTTATTTCCTGTGTTGAGGCATTGTGTTACAGGCTTCATATACATTGCTTCTACTCCTTACAAAAATCCTGAGAGGTGAGTGTAATTAGTCACATTTTACAGATGAGGAGATTCAGGCTGAGAAAGGCTCAGAATGGTTAAGTAACCTGTTCAAGATTATACAGTAAATGAGTAGTGGGACCAGAATTAAAATCCTAGCCTGTCTACCTCCACAGCTGTTATTCTTGCCAGGATACCATACATTTTTTTTTTTTTGATGGAATTTTTCCCTTGTCACCCAGTCTGGAGTGCCATGGTGCAATCTCGGCTCACTGCAACCTCCATCTCTTGGGTTCAAGCAATTCTCCTGCCTCAGCCTCCCAAGTAGCGGGATTACAGGCGCCCACCACCATGCCCAGCTAATTTTTATATTTTTAGTTGAGACTGGGTTTCACTGTGTTGGCCAGGCTGGTCTCGAACTCCTGACCTCAGGTTAGGATACCATATTTCAGATGACATTTATGTAAGTGTGGTTTTTTATAGGCCCCATCATGTGGATGCTTCCAGGGCAGAACCAAAGCTGGGTTTCTGAATTTATCCTGCTTGGTTTTCCAGTGACCCCATTTCAACAGGATCCTCTCCGTTGCCTTTCTTTTCCTCTACTTGAGCTCTGTCCCAGACAGTTGGCTCATTGTCACCCTGATCTGCCTGGACATGCATCTCCACACTGCCATGTACTTCTTCCTCTGAATCCTCTCCCCGCTGGATATGGGCCATATCATCACCACCATGCCCCAGATGTTGGTGCATCTTGTCATTCACTCTCAGACCATCACCTTTGCTGGCTGTTGGCTGCAGATGTATGTGTTTGGTGTCTTGGGCCTGAGCGAGTGCATCTTCTTTGCAGTCACGGCTTATGACCAATATGTGGCCATTTGCCACCTGCTGTGTTATACTGTCATCCTCATTTGGGACTGTGCACATGCTTGGTAGTTGGGACATGGGCCTGTGGTTTCTTCTCCCTGATTCATACCTTTCTCACCATGAGGCTGCCATATTGTGGGCCCAACACGGTCAACCACTATTTCTGTGAAGGCCCCTCGGTACGGAGCTTGGCTTGCAGGGACACCCACTTCATTGAGATGGCAGATCTGGTCATCAGGGTCTTTATGGTTGTTGTCCCACTGTCTCTCATTCTGGCCTCCTACATTCATATTGCCCTGGCCATCCTCAAGATTAAGTCCACCCAGGGCCGCTGCAAAGCTTTCTGGACCTGTGCCTCCCCCCTGACCGTGGTCACACTCTTCTATGCTCTGGTCACTTTTATCTATGTGAGGCCCAACTCCAGCTATTCTCCTGAGCTAGGTAAGCAGATCTCATTCTTTTACAGTGTCTTCATGGCTCTGCTCAATCCTGTGGTCTACATTCTGAGGAACAAGGACATTAAGCAGCCTTTTCTCAAAATGATGGGGCATAGTAGGGTTGCCTAGTGAACTGGGAGCCAGGAGAGGCCTGGGGTAGAATGTCCAATGTTGAAGAAAGGTACAGCAACTGTAATGTGCAACTAACGTTGTGCATTTGAACCAACACAGTACTTGGTCAGTGCATGAAACAAATATGCATGAAACTAACATGGCTATCTTGATCCACTTGCTTCATTGTGGTGCAGTAACGAACAAATCTGTAATTTCAGCATCTTACAACAGCAAAAGTTTATTTATTGCTCACATCCCATGGTAGTTGTAGGTCGGCTATGGCCTTGTGCAGTCTCAGATCCACCCTGAAGGAGAAGCCCTTATCTGGAACATGCCATTCTTATGGCAGAGGGAAAGGAACAATGGCCAAAACAAATGATGACTAATAAAGCATTTCAGAAGTGACACACACCTCTTGGCTCACATCCCATTGGCCAAAGCAGGTCACATGGTCAAGTGACGGCAAGGAGGCAGGAAGTATTTTCTTCCTGCAGAGAAGTAATGCATATCACAGGACAACGGACAGGCATGCATAATTACAGGGAGGGCAGCAAATAACAGAGATAATGATATAATCTACCATAATACCACAGCAACCAATAGAATACATGTAACCAACATGGAACATGGTAGCTGTGTGACATGGCGCATGGGGGCCAAAGTGATTTAAGCAAAGTAGGACATATAAACAATATTTGCTGCCAACACAGAAAATTAAGATGATGGTATGTGGAACCAATACAGCCCATGGACCTGACTTGGTGCATGTAATCAACGTGGTTCAGGGGGCTAACATGGTATACTCTGCATTGTATTGTGGAAAGACACAGAATTTGATGTTCAGTGACCTGGGTTCTAGTGCCAACCTTGCCAACTTGCTGTGTGTGTGACTTTGGGCAATTTGTTTCCTCTCTCTAAATCTCACTTCATTTATCTGTAAAATTAACACGTTGAACATAAGAGTCCCCAAAGCCTGTTGTGTCTCTAAAACTGTATGCCACAATAGGCAGAGTAAGCATGGTGTATGAAACTCAAATGCAATAAATTTGTGAAAGTCCTCTGTGAACCATAAAATAAACAAGGAAACCATAAAATAATAAGAATTGCTGCAGACCAGGCACAGTGACTCTTGCCTTTAATCCCAGCAATTTGGGAAGCTGAAGTGAGAGGATTGCTTGAAGCCAAGGGTTTAAGAGCAGCCTGGGTAACAAAGTGAGACCTGCCCCCTGCCCCACCGATCTCTATAGAAAAAAATTACCTGGGCACAGTGATGTGCACCTATAGTCTCAGCTACTCAGGGGGCTGAGGTGGGAGGATCACTGGGACCCAAGAACTTGAGGCTTCTTTGAGCTATGATTGCACCACCGCACTCCAGCCTGGGAGACAGGACTCCCATCTCTAAGAAAAAAAAAAAGCATTGCTGCTATGTGTGCTGCTCATCTGTAAACCACAATGGGCAGCATACCTAGGAGTGATTCATTCTTTTAAGACTTAAATGACATTGGACTTTCTAAGAATCTGTGATAGTTAATACTTAGTGTCAACTTGATTGGATTGAAGAATGCAAAGTATTGACCCTGGGTGTGCCTGTGAGGGTGTTGCCAAAGGAGATTAACATTTGAGTCAGTGGGCTGGGAATGGCAGACCCACCCTTAATCTGGATGGGCACTATCTAATCAGCCGCCAGCGTGGTTAGAATATAAGCAGGCAGAAAAACGTAAAAACACTAGACTGGCCTAGCCTCCCAGCTTACATTTTTCTCCCATGCTGGATGCTTCCTGCCCCTGAACATCGGACCCCAAGCTCTTCAGTTTTGGGACTCAGACTGGCTCTCCTTGTTTCTCAACTTGCAGATGACCTATTGTGGGACCTTGTGATCAAGTGGGTTAATGTTTAATAATCTCTCCTTTATATATATATATATATATATATATATATATATATATATATATATATGTATGTCCTATTAGTTCTGTCCCTCTAGAGAGAACCCTAATACAGATTTTGGTACCAGGAGTAGTTCTAGAGAAACATAATATTAAGGATAGAGTTCCTTTGTTGGTTTTGGGGTTTCTGGAGTTGGCTGCTTAATACGATTAGACCCTAAAATGCTAAGGACTCTACTTTTAATAGTATGGAGAACACTGATAGTCCTTGGTGTGAACTGCTTAGAGAGTTATGCAACATAAATGCATTTGACACTCCTGATTCACCACTCATGAGAGGCAAGGAGTTTAGTGACTCTATACATAACACCTTTGACCATATGTGGATAACCAAGGAACGTAATGAAGCTGGTTGGTTGCTCCTAAGTTCAGTGGACAAAGTGATGAAAGAAAAGATGAACTCAGGGATTCTAACTCCCAGCTTTAGAAGCAGATACTCAGCCTCAAATCTGCTAAGATTGCCCTGAGTGAGGGTCATATCTCCTGTAGAGAAAGAGCTGAAATTGTGGAAAAACGGACACAAGCTTTCATCATGCAAGTGGCTGACCTGCAACGAAAGGTGCATGCACAGCCTCACTCAGTGTCTACTGGTAAAGCAAGGGCATTAATTGGAAAAGAATGAGACCCTGCAACTTGGAATGGGGACGTATGGGAGGACCCTGATGAAACTGGGGACACTGAGTTTGTAAACTCTGATGAACCTTTTTTTGCCAGAAGAAACAGCTTCTCCATCACCAGTAGTGGCAACACTCTCTCCCACACCCATGCTGCTGCCATCTGCCTTTCCACCTTTGTCTAAGGAGATAAACCCTCTACTGCCTGAGGCAACAGTGATGGCCTCCCCTGAGGCAGTTGCTAAACAGGATAATGGTGATTCTCCTCAGGAACCATCCCCAACACCCATGTTTGCTTCTAGACCTATAACTAAAGCCCTAGCTGGCCCCTACAGGTGAGGTTGAGAGTGTGACCTATGAGGAGGTGCACTACACTTGAAAAGAACTGCTTGAGTTTTCTAATTTATATGAGCAGAAATCTGGAGAACAGGCATAGGAATGGATATTAAGGGTGTGGGACAATGGCGGAAGGAACATGGAGTTGGATCAGGCTGAATTTATTGATTTGGGCCCACTAAGTAGGGACTCTGCATTTAATGTTGCAGTCTAGGCCGGGTGCAGTGGCTCATGTCTGTAATCCCGGCACTTTGGGAGGCCGAGGCGGGCAAATCACAAGGTCAGGTGGTTGAGACCATCCTGGCCAAAATGGTGAAACCCCATCTCTACTAAAATACAAGAAATTAGCCAGGCGTGGTGGCACGTGCCTGTAGTCTCAGCTACTCAGGAGGCTGAGGCAGGGGAATCACTTGAACCCGGGAGGTGGAGGTTGCAGTGAGCCAAGATCATGGCACTGCATTCCAGCCTGGTGACAGAGCAAGACTCCATCTCAAAAAAAAAAAAAAAAAAAAAAAAGATAGGAAAGAAAAAATACTAGTAGTAGTTTATTTGCTTGGTTAGCTGAAATATGGATCAAAAGATGGCCCATGAGCTGGAAATGCCTGATCTTCCTTGGTTTAATGTGGAGGAAGAGATCCAAAGGCTTAGGGAGATTTTAATGGTGGAGTGGATTAGTTACTTTAAACCTACTTATCCCAGCTGGAAGGGTGCAGAAGATATACCCTTGACCAATGCCTTGCAAATTAGATTTATAAGGTAGAACCTGCATCTTTAAAGAGCCCTGTAATTGCTCTTTTCTGAATGTCAGATCTAACAATAAGAACTGCAGTCACTCAACTACAAAATTTAAATGAAGTGGGAATAATTGGATCCCGAGGTGGCAGGGGCCAAGTGGTGGCACTCAACTATCAATGGCAAGGTGGGCATAGCTACTGTAATGGACAGGGGAGGCAAAGCAGCAATCAGAATGGTCTGACTCCTGTAGAGCTCTGGCATTGGCTGATTAATCGTGGTGTTCCTAGAAGTGAAATTGATAGGAAGCCTACTGCATTCCTACTCAATTTATATAAGATGAAAACTTCTAGGTTGACTGAACAAAAGACTAATTTGAATTATAAAAACAGAATCATGGCCCCTCAATCAATTTCCAGACTTGAGCTAGTTTACAGACCCAGAACCCCTTGAATGAAGGGGAGGCTGGGACCCCTTGAGGAAGGACCCCGCTACACTACCAACAATTTTTGCTGTCAATCTTTTTCCCATCCTTCCCCAAGGAGACCTCTGGCCTTTTAGCAGGATAACTGTGCACTGGGGAAAGGGAAGTGATCAGATATTTCAGGGACTATTGGACGCTGCCTCTGAGCTGATGTTGATTCCAAGGGGCCCAAAACGTCGTTGTGGTCCTCCAGTTAAAGTAGGGCTTATGGAGGTCAGGTAATTAAAGGAGTTTTAGCTCAGGTACGACTTACAGTGGGTCCCAGGCTCATCCTGTGGTCATTTCCCCAGTGCCAGAATGCATAATTGGCATAGACATACTTAGCGGCTGGCAGAAACCTCACATTGGCTCCCTGACCGGTAGGGTGAGGGCTACTATGGTGGGAAAGGCCAAATGGAAGTCATTAGAGCTGCCTTTACCTAGAAAAATAGTAAATAAAGGCCAGGCATGGTGGCTCATGTCTGTAATCCCAGCACTTTGGGAGGCTGAGGCAGGTGGATCACAAGGTTAGGAGATCGAGACCATCACGGTTAACATGGTGAAACCCCATCTCTACTAAAAATACAAAAAAAAAAAAAAAATTAACCAGGCGTGGTGGTGGGCACCTGTAGTTCCAGCTACTTGGGAGGCTGAGGCAGGAGAATGGCATGAACCCTGGAGGTGGAGCTTGCAGTGAGCCAAGATCGTGCCACTGAACTCCAGCCTGGGCAACAGAGCGAGACTCTGCCTCAAAAAGAAAAAAAGAAGAAAAAGGAAAAATAGTAAAATAAAAAACAATATTGCACCCCTGGAGGGATTGCGGAGGTGTGATTTCCCACCACATCCTGATTCAACTCTCCCATTTGTCCTGTGCAGTAGACAGATGGATCTTAAAGAATGACAGTGGATTATCATAAGCTTAATCAAGTGGTGACTCTAACTGCAGCTGCTGTACCAGATGTGGTTTCATTTCTTGAGCAAATTAACACATCTCTTGGTATCTGGTATGCAGCCATTGACTTGGCAAATGCCTTTTTATCCATTCCTGTCCATAAGGCCCACCAGAATCAATTTGCCTTCAGCTGGCAAGGCCAGGAATATGCCTTTATTGTTCTACCTCAGGGGTATATCAACTCTCCAGCTTTATGTCACAATCTTGTTTGGAGAGACCTTGATCACTTTTCACTTCTGCAAGATATCACACTGGTCCATTATATTGATGATATTATGCTGATTGGGTCCAGTAAGCAAGAAGTAGCAAACACAGGGGACTTATTGGTGAGACATTTGTGTGCCAGAGTTTGGGAAATAAATCCAACCAAAATTCAGGGACCTTCTACCTTGTTAAAATTTCTAGGGGTCCCATGGTATGGGACCTGTTGAGATACTC
Organism: Macaca nemestrina; assembly: GCF_043159975.1. NCBI lineage: Eukaryota > Metazoa > Chordata > Mammalia > Primates > Cercopithecidae > Macaca > Macaca nemestrina. Next base: position 190,657,793 of record NC_092125.1, on the reverse strand, counting down.
CTAAGGTGAAGCGTAAGTTGCTGCATTTGGCCCCTCCTACAACCAAGAAAGAAGCACAACATCTGGTGGGCCTATTTGGATTTTGGAAGCAACACATTCCTCATGTGGGTGTGTTACTGTGGCCCATTTATCAAGTGACCTGAAAGGCTGCCAGTTTTGTGGGGTCCAGAACAGGAGGTCCAGGCTGCTGTGCAAGCTGCTCTGCACTTGGGCCATAGGACCCAGCAGATCCAATGGTGCTTGAGGTGTCAGTGGCAGATAGGGATGCTCTTTGGAGCCTTTGGCAGGTCCCCATAGGTGAGCCACAGTGGAGGCCTCTAGGATTTTGGAGCAAGGCCATGCCATCTTCTGCAGATAACTACTCTTCTTTTGAGAGACAGCTCTTGGCCTGTTAATGGGCTATGATGGAAACTAAACATTTGACTATGGGTCATCAAGTCACCATGCGACCTGAACTGCCAATCATGAACTGGGTGCTTTCTGACCCATGTAGCCGTAAAGTGGGTCGTGCACAGCAGCATTCCATCATCAAATGGAAGCGGTATATACATGATCAGGCTTGAGCAGGTCCTGAAGACACAAGTAAGTTACATGAGGAAGTGGCTCAAATGTCTATGGCCCCATGGCCTTCTCTCCCCCAGCCTGTACTGAGGACCTCATGGGGAGTTCCCTATGATCAGGTGACAGAGAAAGAGAAGACTAGGACCTGGTTCACAGATTATTCTGCAAGATATGCGGGCACCACCCGAAAGCGGAGAGCTGCAGCATGACAGCCCCTTTCTAGGACATCCCTGAAGGACAGCCGTGAAGGGAAGTCTTCCCAGTGGGCAGAACAAGCAGTGCATCTAGTTGTGCACTTTGCATGGAAGGAGAAATGTCCAGATGTGCTATTATATACTGATTCATGGGCTGTAGCCAATGGTTTGGCTGGATGGTCAAGATCTTGGAAGAAGCATGATTGGAAAATTGGTGACAAAGAAATTTGGGGAAGAGGTGTGTGGATGACCTCTCTGAGTGGTCAAAAACTGTGAAAATATTTGTATCCCATGTGAGTGCTCATGAATAGGTGACCTCAGCAAAGGAGGAGTTTAATAATCGAGTGGATAGGATGAACTGTTCTGTGGACACTACTCAATCTCTTTCCCCAGCAACCCCTGTCATCGCCCATGAACAAAGTGGTCATGGTGTCAGGGATGGAGGTTATGCATGGGCTCAGCAACATGGACTTCCATTCACCAAGGTTGACCTGGCTACGGCCACTGCTGAGTGCCCAGTTTGCCAGCAGCAGAGACCAACACTGAGCCCTCGATATGGCACCATTCCTCGCAGTGATCAGCTAGCTACCTGGTGGCAGGTTCATTATATTGGACATCTTCCATCATGGAAAGGGCAGAGGTTTGTCCTCACTGGATTAGACACTTACTCTGGATATGGGTTTGCCTGTCTTGCATGCAATGCTTCTGCCAGGACTACCATCCATGGACTCACAGAATGCCTTATCTACCATCATGGTATTCCACACAGCATTGCCTCTGACCAAGGCACTCACTTTACGGCTAAAGATGTGTAGCAGTGGGTTCATGCTCATGGAATTCACTGGTCTTACCATGTTACCCATCATCCTGAAGCTGCTGGATTAATAGAATGGTGGAATGGCCTTTTGAAGTCACAATTACAACATGAACTGGTGACAATACTGTGCACGACTGGGGCAAAGTTCTCCAGAAGGCTGTGTGTGCTCTGAATCAGCATCCAATATATGGTACTGTTTCTCCCATTGCCAGGATTCACAGGTCCAGGAATCAAGGGTTGGAAATGGAAGTGGCACCACTCACCATCACCTCTAGTAATCCACTAGCAAAATTGTTGCTTCCTGCTCCCAAGACATTATGTTCTGTTGGCCTAGAGGTCTTAGTTCCAGAGGGAGGAGTGTTTCCACCAGGAGACACAACAATGATTCCATTAAACTGGAAGTTTAGATTGCCACCTGGACACTTTGGGCTCCTCCTACCTTTGAGTCAACAGGCTAAGAAGGGACTTACAGTGTTGGCTGGGATGATTGACCTGGACTATCAAGGTGAAATCAGTCTACTACTCCACAGTGGAGGTAAGGAAGAGTATGCATGGAATACAGGAGGTCCATTAGGGCATCTCTTACTATTACCATGCCCTGTGATTAAGGTCAATGGGAAACTACAACAGCCTAATCCAGGCAGGACTACAAATGGCCCAGACCCTTCAGGAATGAAGGTTTGGGTCATGCCACCAGGAAAAAAACCACAACCTGCTGAGGTACTTTCTGAAGACAAAGGGAGCACAGAATGGGCAGTAGAAGAAGGTAGTCATCAATACCAGCTATGACCACGTACGTGACCAGCTGCAGAAACAGGGACTGCAATAGTCATGAGTATTTTCTCCTTTTGTTAAAAACACGTTTGTGCATGCATGTATACACTTGTACTAAGAAAATATCTTTATTTCCTTTTTCCTTTATCATGTAACATAAGATTTATTGACTTCATATCAGCATTTAAGTATTGTTAACTTTATGTAATAGTATTTGGGTTGGGGATTGGTGCGTTTCTGGTTATACGAAGGATAGTTGTATTATGTTAGGCATAATGATGACTTTAATTGTCTTTATTTCAAGATTATGTATCTCATCTCAGCAGATGTGTATGGGTTCAAGTTGAAGGGGTGGACTTGTGATGGTTAATACTAAGTGTCAACTTGATTGGATTGAAGAATGCAAAGTACTGATCCTGGGTGTGTCTCTGAGGATGTTGCCAAAAAGGATTAACATCTGAGTCAATGGGCTGGGAAAGGAAGACCCACCCTTAATCTGGGTGGGCACCATCTAATCAGCTACCATCACCGCTAGAATATAAAGCAGAAAAATGTTTCAGAAAAACATGAGAAGACTAGAGTGGCCTAGCCTCCCAGCTTACACTTTTCTCCCATGCTGAATCCTTCCTGCTCTTAAAATCGGATTCCAAGTTCTTCAGTTTTGGGACTCACACTGGCTCTCCTTACTACTCAGCTTGCAGATGGCCTATTGTGGGACCTTGTGATCATGTGAATTAATACTTAATAAACTTCCCTTTATATACACATATATATCTCCTATTAGTTCTCTCTAGAGAACCCTGACTAATAGAGATTTCTGGCACAGGCCTCAGAGTTAGCAGAGACATCCATCTTTCTTTCAGGCCTCATCAGTGGCCCAGATGTCTTAGGGAGGGGTTGATTCATTTCCACTATTTCTTGAGTATCCACTGTGGTCCAGCTAGTATCAGATCCTTTGGGAATGAAGAGAGAGATAAGGAAAGACAGTCGTGAAATTATAATGCCGCAAGTCAAGAAGATACTGCAGCGACCCATGGAGACCAGTGATCTCATGGGAATGAGATTCTCTGAGGGGGTGGCAGACATGGAGGGCCAACTTACTCCTTGCCCTGCTCCACATTGCATATCTCAGTCCTTTGTAAGCTTTCCAGAGCTTGAAGTCAGGGATGGGGGAGAATGCTACAGACTGTGTCTCTCCTGAACTGTGCCCCCCAAAATTCGCATGTTGAATCTCTAACCCCCAATGTGACTGTATCTGGACTAAGGAAGTAGTTAAGATTTAATTGGATCAGGAGGGTGGGCTCTAATTTGATAGAATCCATGTCCTTATAAGAAGAAACACCAGGGAGCTTTTTCTCCCTCTGCTGTGTGAGGACTCAGTGAGAAGGCATCTAACTATCTGTGAGACAGGAAAAGAGCTCTCACCAGAACTTGATCATGTTGTGCCCTGATCTCAGACTTTCAGTTTCCAGAACTGTGAGAAAATACATGTCTATTGTTTAAATCACCCAGTATGGTATTTCTATTATGGCAACCTGAACTGACTAATATAGATTTGGGTACCGGGAGTGGGGTGCTACAGTAACAAATACCTAAACATGTTGAAGCAGCTTTAGAACTCGTTAATGAGTGAAGGCTGGAAGAGTTTTGAGTTGCATACTAGAAATATAGACATTAAGGGAGATTCTGCTGAGATTGCACACACAAATGAGGAATGTGTTATTGGAAACCGAAGGAAAGGTAATCCTTGTTATAAAGTGGCAAAGAACTTGGCTGAACTGTGTGTGTGCATGTGTGTGTGTGTGTGTGTGTGTGTGTGTGTGTGTGTGTGTGTGTTTGGAAGTAAGAATTTGCAAGTAATAAAAGTGGGCATTTAGCAGACGAGATTTCTAAACAAAATGTTGAAGGAGTGGCACGGTTCCCCCTGCTTTAGTAAAATGCAAAAGGAAAGAGTTGAATTGAAGAAGGAATTGAGGGCTTTATCTTACAGGATGCAGTTTATGCTTTGAATCAGAGCCCATTGTTAGGTGTTGTTTCCCAGAGAGCCAGAATGCATGGGTCCAAGAATCAAGAGGTAAAACTGTGAATGAGTCCTCTCACTATTTTACCTAATAACTCATTGAATATTTTCTTCCTCCCCCAGCAACTTTGAGCTCCACTAGCTTGGAGATCTTCATCCCCAAATAGGAAATTCACCTTTGGGCAAAACAAAGGTTTCCACTGAATTGCGAGATGGGACTTCCATGTGGCTACTTTGGGCTCCTTGCACCACTGAACTAACAGGCAAAATAAGGAGCTAATCTGCTGGCTGGATGATTGGTCCTGATTACAAAGAGAAAAATGAGATGTTGATATACAATTGAGGCAAAGAGAAGAATGTCTGGAACCCACAGGATTGTCTGGGGGCAATTCTTATTACTTCCATGCTTAACAGTAAAGGTTAATGGAAAATTATAGCAACTAAAAAAACACAAGATAACTGGGGACCTGGACCTCTCAGGAATTAAAATTTGGGTCACTCCATCAGGTAAATAACCTAGAGCAGCTGGGTTTCTGGTTGAGGGAAAGGGAGATATGGAATGAGTAGTTGAAGAAGGAAGCTGTAGATAGCAACTATAATGTCATGACCAATTGTGGAAACAAGAATTGTAATTGCTTTTCATATTTTCTCTGTTTGTGATATGCACGTTTTCATTTATATATAATAATGATGCTCTTCATCTTTCTAATTTTCATTTAAAAATTATTTTATACACAAGTTATTGGAAGTAAACTTTACATATTTGTCTTTAGGTAACAGAATATCAGTGCAGTTATGACTGAATTTGAGGAGTAATTAATATAGCCTGTGACGGATACAACAGGTATTGGGACTGCACATCTCACAGGAAGTGTGACCGATGTAACTTGTTATGTAAAAATATAAAGTTGTTTTGTTTGTTGTAGAGGAGTTTAAATGTTCACAAGAGGTATGTATATGATATATATATGATGTATATGAGAACTGAGTAGTCAAAGGGGTGGACTGTATCAGTTAGCCATGTATTCCTTCCCACTTTGAAATGCAGCCTTTAACATATGCTCTGTAATAAACAGCTGAACTCATTTGAGCATTTCTCCTTTAAAGTGAGACTGATGTTAAGTTTTCTCAATAGAGGACACTGGAGGGACACTGCAGGAGAATGAGATTTCTGGCAATTTCCTGCCCAGGCACAGAATCAGAATGCACTACAACCTCAGGCCAGGCCACCCTCTGAACATGGAAACCAGAGCCCCACACATCCCGTCACTTGCCTGACTCCCTTGGCAACCCTGGAGTGGCCTGAGTGTAGCCCCTGGTGGACTCATTCAGCAAGCTGCTATGTGGCGCCTGTAGCTTGCAGGGTCACAGAGAAGTAGTTCTTTTTGTAAGCCCCACACGCCATGAAGGTTCCCTCCCAACAGCACTCAGCTGCCAACTGCACGTCCACACCATTGGTTGTTGATTGTTTGCTCTCTTACCTGCACTTTGGCATGTGGCCTATAATTTGCCTCTCAGCTCCAGAGCAGCTCTGCCTTGGGTAACCAGCAAATTCTTCTGCAGTTCTGTCCCTGAACTATAACTTCTCCATGAGGTCTGAACCCCTTCCAAGTTTGTCTTTTTAAAGCCACTATCCTTTAGCCCCAGAGCACCACTCAGTTAATACACATTAATATTTAACTTCTCTTGTATTGGGTAGTTTCTATCTCCTGATTGGACCCAGAGAGCTACAGTTTCTCTAACTTTTCAAAGTAAGTATTATTATCTCTATTTTACTGAAGAGAAAAAGTGAAGCTCAGAAAATAAATGCAAAGAGTGGGTAGGGTCATTTCCAAAGTCCTTTAGCCAGTACATGGAGAAGCTGAGATTTCAACTTTGTTCTGTTGGCTTCATCTCTGGCCATTACCACCCAAAATGTTCACCCCACGGCATCCATCCTTCCCATATATTCTTCCTATACTGGGTTCATCTCCTCTTCTTGCAGCTTCTCTGTGAAATTTCCCTTTCTAAAATTAAGATGCATCCAGAATTTCTTCACTGAATATTCCCTTCACCTCTTTACCAAAATACGAATTTTTCTTAGGGGCAGTACTCTTGGATAGGCTTTTAAGTAATCAACTGGACTATTTCCTACTCTGAAATCTAAATTTCCCAAATTGCACTCTGTTCTAGCAACTCCCCCCATTTGCCTCCATCCTTACCCCCACAATGTCTGTTCTCTAGCCGAATCAAAACCACAATGAGATACTAGTTAGAATGGCAATCATTAAAAAGTCAGGAAACAACAGGTGCTGGAGAGGATGTGGAGAAATAGGAACATTTTTACACTGTTGGTGGGATTGTAAACTAGTTCAACCATTATGGAAAACAGTATGGCGATTCCTCAAGGATCTAGAACTAGAAGTACCATATGACCCAGCCATCCCATTATTGGGTATACACCCAAAGGATTATAAATCATGCTGCTATAAAGACACATGCACACGTATGTTCATTGCAGCACTATTCACAATAGCAAAGACTTGGAATCAACCCAAATGTCCATCAGTGACAGACTGGATTTAGAAAATGTGGCACATATACACCATGGAATACTATGCGGCCATAAAAAAGGATGAGTTTGTGTCCTTTGTAGGGACATGGATGCAGCTGGAAACCATCATTCTCAGCAAACTATTGCAAGAACAGAAAACCAAACACCGCATGTTCTCACTCATAGGTGGGAACTGAACAATGAGGTCACTTGGACACAAGAAGGGAAACATCACACACCAGGGCCTATTATGGGGAGGGCGGAGGGGGATTGCATTGGGAGTTATACCTGATGTAAAGGACGAGTTGATGGGTGCTGACGAGTTGATGGGTGCAGCACACCAACATGGCACAAGTATACATATGTAACAAACCATAACAAACGTTATGCACATGTACCCTAGAACTTAAAGTATAATAATAATAAAAAAAAGAATCTTGAAAAAGAAAAAATAAACACACAAATACCATATTTGAGGGCTTCAGATGGTCACTTCTGCTTTACCAAACAATAATTTTCATATTAACATGTTAATATGACATCAATTTGTGAGAAATCAATCACAGGTCCGATCTTCTATCTTAGGACCTGTGATTAAACTGCAGCAAAAGTGAAACTGAGTTTTGTCAAACAGAAGGGTATCAAAACTTGCAGGAGTGTGGGTCTGCAGTTAGGTAAAAAAAAATCCAGACATAAGTGTGGTAAGAGCACTCAGGAAATACAGCCTTACCAATAACTCTGAAAGCACAGAAGGTACTAGGTGGATGTATGCATATCAATAGCTCTGAAAGTGTTGAAGAGTTTGAATGTGAAGCTGTAGAAATTTCTTGATGATATCTCAATATTTCACTTTTTTGTTATTTTATATGTATATTCATTCAATATTTCACTTTTTTGTTATTTGATATGTACATGCAAGAGGGTTAAATAAAAATCTGTATTTAAAAACAACTAAAAGAGATCTCCAATAAATATGAAAATTTCAAGTAAAAAAAAAAAAAGAATAATGACAAGGATTAAGAAAATGCTGGAATTCCTGCCCCGTTTTCCTTTGGTGGTGAAAAGGGTGAGGGTAGTATTTGGAGGAGATTCTGTAAAGGTGGAAGAAGTTCCTTGTGAAAGCTTTCCTCTCTGAATCAGGCTTCGCTGGAGGTGTCCCTGACTTTCTTGACACTGTAGACAATGTGTGGTTAGTACAGTTTCCTAGGATTCTGTGGAGCCAGTTGTCTATGCCTCCTCCAAGGTGCCAGGGACCATCAGGGGCCAAAACCATGGGTAAAGGTCTTGGCACTGGAAATAGAAGCCAGCACCACTATGACTATCATATCCAACTGCAACTTCTTGGAGTTATTGGAGTTATTGGATCCTACGATCCAATATGCTGATCATATCCCATCAGCAACTCCTTGGATCAAGTACTCTATTAGCACCATTATTACTCAATTCAGATTTAAGGAACTGTTTATGAAAAGGCAATGAAGATGTCTTTGGGGGCATGCTGACTGGTTGAAATTAGGGCCTTTTCCAGCAGCACTTGGAGGAACTGTCGTGAATTTTTAAGGTTTTGCTGATTCTGAATTCATGAGCTTCTTGGTGACAGTCCCAAGCTAACTAAATCCACAGCAGATTGAAATTTAAACAAATGCCAATGTTTTCATTTGTAATGCTAGTTATCCCTTTTCAAAGAGCAGAATGGTCCTTTTCTCTAAGGCAAAATGGTCTCAGATATCTTCTTGGTAACTATAGATTTGAGGAACAGAAGTAGACGATGAGAAGAATAGCAGCATCTATATGAAGCAGTGTCTATACAAAGGATTCAAGCACTGTTTTAAGAACTTTACCTTCTCACAACAATCCTATGAGGTGATGATTTGCTGTTACTAATATCACCCAATTTTACAGATAAGGAAACGGTTTGGCTACCAAGTATAAACTCTTAATCACTATGATATGATTTGGGTAATGTTTTATGTGTGTACCCAGAGACCCCTCAAGATATCTCTTCACCCCGCAGGAGCTCACCTCTCCAACAACCAGATGGATTAGGCAGCCTGGGACTCACATTCCCGTGGAAAATGCTATATGGACAATGGCCAATCCATGAACCCTATTCCTGGGGTCACTTTTCCTTTCTCCTAGGTTTCTTTAGATCTGTTTATGGTTTTGTTTGAGATAAAAATAAGGTCACTGATCTGGAGTCCTGGGAGCCATCTTATCACAGCCATCTTGAGTTTATTTAATATGTCACATCCTTGTACACTCAGTCACCCCATCAGCAAACGTTGATGACGCTTTGTGCGGGACCCTTTGCTGAGCCCTGGGAAAATGAATCAAAAGTACATTCTACTTGGCACTCTGTCTACAGTTGGGTCTTTTGATGGTTGAGGCTAGCCCAGATGCTGGAGCCATCAGCAAGTCTACACCAGCTACTTAGCTTTACATATCATCAGCCTTAACCATCGGTCAATGGTTCCTGCCTGGGTAACATGGCCACAGATCCTGTGATTTCAGATCTGGTTGTGGCCTTCTATGCTCCAGTAGTCTCACTCAGGGACCCTGCCCCAGCCTGTTACTTTGAGGAAAGCCTTCTTCACATCTTTGTTTCTGAGGCTGTAGATTATGGGGTTGAGAAAGGCAGAGATGACATTGTAGAACAGAGCCAGTATCTTGTCCCTCTCTGGGGAGGCACTGGCCCCAGGGTTCATGTACATAAACATGGCTGGTCCACAGAACATGGTGACCACAGTGATGTGGGATGCACAGGTGAAGAAGGCCTTGAGTCGACCCTGGGCTGAGCGGATTTTCAAGATAGTGGCAAAGATGCAGACAAAAGAGGACAGAATGAAGGAAAGAGGTACCAGGAGAAGGATGAAGCCCAGGATGAAATCTACTTGGTCATTGAGGGATGTGTCTGCACAGGTTAGCTTCAGAACAGCAGGGACCTCACAGAAAAAGTGGTTGATCTCATTGGAACCACAGTAGGGCAGGCACATGGTGAAGACAGTATAGACTAGGGAACAGCTGACACCCCACAGTCCACAAAAGACTATCATTGCTCCACATAGCCATGGACTCATAATAACCTTGTATCTGAGTGGGTAGCAGATGGCCACATATCTATCATAAGCCATGACAGAGAACAGCGAGCCTTCAGTGATTCCCAAAACCAAGAAGATGTACATCTGGGACACACATCCAACATAGGAGATAATTTTCTTCTGGCAGACCAGATGCACCAACATCTGGGGCACAGTAGTGGTAACGTAGCTCATGTCCAGCATGGAAAGGGCACTAAGGAGGAAGTACATGGGTGTGTGGAGGTGGGAGTCAAGGTGGATCAAGATGACAATGAGCCCATTGCCCACAAGTGTAGAGAGGTAGAGGAAGAGAAAGATGTTGAAGAGGATTGCATTAATTCGGGAATCCCTGGAGAAACCCAGAAGGATGAACTCAGACACGAAGCTGTGGTTATCCCAGAAGTCTTCCATTCTCCTTCAGCTGCAGAAAGAGAAATGGAGCTACTAGTGGTCCAGTTTAGACCACTGCACTACATGCCTGTAGTCCCAGCTACTCAGGGGGCTGAGGCAGGAGAATCATTTGAACCCAGGAGGCAGAGGTTGCAGTGAGCCGAGATCGTGCCACTGCACTCCAGCCTGGGTGACAGAGCAAGACTTCATCTAAAAAAAAAATAATAATAATAATAGAAAGAAGGTGGGGAGAGGCAAGTGAGGATTCTCTTTTGCTATTTTAAATGAACAAAAGAGCATTGATATTTTATGGATATTGCAAAGGCACTTTATTGATATTTTATGGATATTGCAAAGGCACTTTATTGATATTTTATGGATATTGCAAAGGCACTTTATTGATATTTTATGGATATTGCAAAGGCACTTGATAAATCTTAGGACACATTTCATTTGATAAAATTTGACTTCCATTAAAAAAGACCTTTTGGTATTTTGAAGTTTAGCAACTCTGAAAAACCTGAGAAAGTAACAAAGATTTGGATGTGGTTCTCTTTCCAGTGCCTTCCTCATACAGGTTTTCACAGATCCTTGGTCACCTCGCTGTATTAGTTGCCAGGGCTGTCATCAAAGTAGCACAAATAGAGGGGCTTAAAACAACAGAAATTTATTCTCTCGTTTTCAGGAGGCTAGAAGTCTGAATTCAAAGTGTCAGCAGGGTCATGATCCCTCTGAAACTATGTGAACATATGTTTTCATTTATTTTGGGTATATACCTAGGAGTGGAATTGCTAGGTCATAGGGTAATTCTGTGTTCAACTTTTTGAGGAGTTGCCAATTGTTTTCCAAGTGGCTGCACCATTTTACATTCCCATCGGCAATGTATGAGCATTTTAATTTCTCCACATCCTTGCCAGAACTTCTTGTTGTCCATCTTTTTGATGATAGTCATTCTAGTAGTTATCATGTGGCATCTCATTATAGTTTTGATTTGCATTGTTCTGAAGGCTAATGATATGGAACACTTTTCATGATATGGAACACACTGCTTACTGACCATTTGTTTCTTTGGCTTAGAGAAGTGGCTATTCAAATCCTTTGCCCGTTTTTAAACTGAATTATCTTTTTATTATTGAGTAATGAGTTGTTCACGTATTCTGTTAGTTGATGCAAAAGCAAAAGCAATTGTCATTACTTTTAATGGCAAAACCCACAATTACTAATAGATACTAGACCCTTATCAGATATATGATTTCTAACATTCTCTCTCATTCTTTGGGTCATCTTTTCACGTTTTTAATAGTGTCCTTAAAAACACAAAAGTATTCTAATTTTGATAGAGTCCAACTTATCTTTTTCTTTAGTTGTTTTTGGTTTAAGTGTTGTATCTAAGGGTTTATTTATAGACTTTCAATTATATTCTATTGAGCTCCCTGAATTATTTTTGCAACTCCGCCATAGACATATGTGTTTTTTTTCTGGGCTCACAATTCTATTTTGTTTATCTACATGTCTATGCTTGTACCAGTATCACGTAGTCTTGATTCATCTAGCTTTGTAGCAAGTTTTGAAATTGGGAAGAGTGAGCTCTCTTAACTTTGCTCTTCTTCAAGATTGTGTTGTCTATTCTGGATCTCTTGAATTATGTAAATTTTAGAAACAGCTTGTCAATTTCTTTCAAAAAGGTAACGAGTTTTCACAGGGATGTGTTAAATCTGTAGCTTTTTGGGGAGAATATTGCCATATTAACAATATTAAGTCTCCTGATTGATGGACATGAGCTGTCTTTCTGTTCTTTTAGGTTATCTTTAATGTCTGTCAATGATGTTTAGTAGTTTTCAGTGTCCAAGTCCTGTGCTGCTTTTGTTATTTTTTCCTAGATATTTTATTATTTTTGATGCTATTAGAGTAGATGGACTTGTTTTCCTAATATCATTTTGAATTTTTCTTTGCTAGTATATAGAACTACAACTGATATTTGTATATTGATCTTATATTCTGAAACCTTGCTGAACTTATTAGTTCTAACAGTTGTTGTGAGTACAAATTCTGTAGAATTTCTATATATGGCAAACAGAAATCTTCCATTTCGAATCTGGGTGCCTTAAAAATTTTTTTTCTTACATAATTGCCCTGACTAGAACCTCCAGTACAATGTTTAATAGCAGTAGTGAGAGTGGACATTCTTATCTTACTACAGGTCTTAGAAGGAAAGCTTTCAATCTTTCACCAATAACTATGATGTTAGCTGCAAGTTTTTTATACAAGCCCTTTATTAGGTTAAAGAAGTTCATTTTTAGTCCTAAATTATTGAATGCTTTTAATGAAAGAGTGTTGGATTATGTGAAATGGTTTCTCTGTATCCTCTGCCAGGATTATCAGGCTTTTTGCCTTTTATTCCATTAACATGGTATTTATATTGATGAATGTTTTAGATGTTGAATCAACCTTCCATTCCTTGGATGAATCACAGTTAGTCATGACATATGACTTTACGTGTTGCTAGATTCAGTGTTCTAGAATTTGTTAAGGATTTTTGTGTCTATGCTTATAAGAGATACAAGTCTATAGTTTTCTTGTGATGTGTTAGTGTGATTTTGGTATGAGAGTAACATTGGCCTTATAGAATGAATTGGGAAGCACTACCTTCTCCTCCTCCTTCTTATTCCTCTTCATCTTTTTCTTCTTGCTTTTCATCTTCTTTTTTCCTCCTCCTCCTTCTTCTCCTCCTCCTCCCCTCTTCTTCCTCCTCCCCCTCCTCCTCCTCTTCCTCTTCCCCCTCCTCCTGTTCCTCCTCCCCCTCCTCCTCCTGTTCCGCCACTTCCTCCTCCCCTCTTCTTCCTCCTCCCCCTCCTCCCCCTCCTGTTCTTCCTCCCCCCTCCTCCTCCCCCTCCTCCCCCTCCTCCTCCTGTTCCTCCTCCCCCTCCTCCTTCTCTTCCTCCTCCTTCTCTTCCTCCTCCTTCTCATCTTCCTCCTCCTCTCGCTCCTCCTCCTCCTCCTCCTCCTCCTCCTTCTTCTTCTTCTTCTTCTTCTTCTTCTTCTTCTTCTTCTTCTTCTTCTTCTTCTTCTTCCTCCTCCTCTTCTTCTTCTTCTTCTTTCAGAAAGTTTGAAAAGATTGGCATTGATTCTTTAAACTTTTGATAGAATTCACCAGTAAAGCCATCCGTTCACAGGCTTTTATTTTGGGAAATTTATAAATTACTGATTAAATCTCTTTACCTGCATAGGTCTATGAGAATCTTCTATTTTTAAAGTCAATTCTGATCATTTACATCTTTCTAGAAATGTGCCTATGTCTTCTAGATTAATTTGTTGGCATACAGTTGTTTATAGTATCTCCTTATATTCCTTTTTATTTTGTAAGGTCCATATCAATGCCCTCTCTTTCACTTTGGATTTTAGTATGTTAAGCCTTTTCTTTTCCTGGTCAGTCTAGCTAAAGGTTTGTCAATTTTGTTGATATTTTAAAATAATCAACTTTTGGTTTTGTTTATTTTCTCAATTTTTTCTATCTCCTATTTTATTTATTTCCACTAAATCTTTATTTCTCCTTTCTGCTTGCTTTCAGTTTAGTTTGCTTTTCTACCTTTCTAAAAGTGAAAGATTAGGTTATTAACTTGAGATCTTTCTTCTGTTTTAATATAGGCATTTAGAGATACAAATTTCCCATTAAGCACTGGTATCCCATAAGTTTTGGTGTGTTACATTGCTACATTAACTCCAGGAGTGTTTATGTGGATTTTTTGTGTGTTTGTTTTTGTTTTTATGTTGATGATTAGGTTAGCTGCAAACAAATAGAAACAGTTTTACTTCTTCCTTTTCAATCTCTTTTCTTGCCTTATTACACTAGCTAGAATTTCCAGTACTGTTTTGAATAAAGGTCAATGAGAGCAAACATCTTTGTCTTCGTACTGATTTAGGGGGAGAGTATTTAGTCTTTCATCACAATGTGTGAGTTTGCTGGAAATTTTTGTAGATGGTCTTTATCAGAGTGAGGAAGTTTCTTTCTATATCCAGTTTACAGAGTTTTTGTGTGTGTGTTTATCATGAATGAGAGAATGGACAGTCCAAGCCACAAGCATTTGAAATAGCCTTATGCAAATATATTTGAATGGCAAGTTAGCAGCTCTTTTTTTCAAAGAGACTGAAGGACAAGATGTGTACTGGACCATAGAAGATCTCTTCCAGTCTGATATTCTGTTTGTTTCTGAGGCCAGAGTTAGGTGCCGAGAGTTCATGGGGATGCAAAAGCTTTCATCTGACCTAAGGATAGTTAGAAAACATTTTGAAGAAGAGACCTATATGAAGCATTTATCAATGAGTGAGGAGACAGCTGGGAAGTGGGAGGAGAGAGCATTCCATGTGGAATGGCCTATGCAAAGACCTAAACAGTCAGGACTGGCTGGAGTAGAACGATCATGTTGGGAGGTGGGAAAATTAGGTGGGTCTGCTGTGGATTTCTAGGGCTCTGAGAGCTCTAAGAAGGAAGCCCCATTAGTTCTAAAAAATGATTCTCATATGCCCCCGCTAATGACCCTAGGGCAATTTTCTTAACAAGCCCTCAAGAAACACAATTAGCATGCCTTGCTGACAATTCTGTCTTCAGAAAATCAAGACTCTTTATACCCTAGGGCTTGTCTCCTTAGAGGCTGTGGTGTTCAGGTGGGAAACTCTGGCACTGGAGACTCTTCCCTTCTCAAAATTACACATCACTCTTATAACTTGTATTCCTCTAATGCTTGGGGAATGCTAAGAATTCTCTAGGCTGGCAATTTTCCTGAATTTATCTTCTGAAGAAAGTTGTTAATGAACAAAGTATACTCTTAGGATTTATTCATCTTTTAGGTTTTCTTCAAGTTCAGACAATTCTGGGTTTTCAGATAAAACTTCTTTCAAAGCAGTTAAAAACAACTGGAATGTTTAAAAAATAGAATCCTATCAGAAAAACACGTAAAGACTAACTAATTTAAAAGGTTCATCCTGTGTCACCTTTTGCAAAGCAATTTAATATTTATCTGAAACTGGAGCTAAAGAAATTTTATTTGCTTTAATAGCAGTAGAAATAGTTTAGTTCCTGGTTAATGTGGCATCTGATGTGATTGTGTCTCACTAATGTGTGTGTGTGTGTTGTGTGTTGAAGACATGACTCTCTGGATATGCAGTCAGTTGTCACCATGAGTATCCAACCCATACTTACTGACCTCACAATAAGCCTGATCTTAACATGTGAAGTTGACAAATACAAGCTACTATCAATAACGAACATTTTCTAAGATAATAGTTTGAAGGTAATGAGTCTCTGATGATAACATACAATTATTTAACTTTTAAGTCCTGTTACCTTTTGAGCTTAAAAATAATTTTATTATATCTCCTGTAAGAGTTAAAGAAAGGAAAAGAAACACGAAACAGGGCTGTCAGTTAGAGACAGGTTTTGTTTAGGTAAAACCTGAGAGGCGCTCCTGGCCTATTTCGGTCAAGAGCACATTCTCTTACAGACTAAGAGTATACATTGGTTTTAGGGTGAGGGGGCTTATCAGAAACTTGGAATGTTTATGTGTGTGGAGAACTTTATGGTGGGGTTGGAATCTCCCTGGGAGGAGGGGAGGTTATCTTGGGGCAGATATCTTTCCAGCTCAGAGAGGAGTTATCTTGGCTAGCATGTCTCTGGTCGGGGAGCAGTTTGGAATGTTTCTGGTTGGAGATGTTATTTGTGGTTTATGGTCATGCTGACCTTAGCCATTAGGCTGATACCCTTTGGATTTAGGTGGTTATTATTAAGGCGAACTTTAGAATAAGCGGTTTGTCCAAGATAGCGATGCTTCTGCTCTGTCACCTCCAAAGTCAGATATGGTCATTATCTCCATTTTACATACGGGAGAACTGAGCTCCAAAGAGATAAGGTGTTTTTTCTAAGATCTTCACAAATTAAGTCAAGGCTAAAGTTCAGGGCACTTTCCACTGTCCTCATGATTTCTGGTAGCAGAGGAAGTTTAAGGCTAAGTCATTTGTGG
Source organism: Macaca nemestrina (assembly GCF_043159975.1). Taxonomy (NCBI): domain Eukaryota; kingdom Metazoa; phylum Chordata; class Mammalia; order Primates; family Cercopithecidae; genus Macaca; species Macaca nemestrina. Next base: position 190,641,413 of record NC_092125.1, on the reverse strand, counting down.
AAACCAAGACACTCTCCTTGTAAATAAAAGTCTGAGTTACTGGAAACCACAGTTGGGGTAGATATAATGGAAATAGGAGAGGAGCTCATGAAAGTGAAATAGATCTGAAAGAAGAGTTTGGGAGATTGCAGACCAAGAATGGGAGTAGAGCTAGGGAAAAAAAATCACTCAACAAACATTTATTGTGAAGTTAATATTCCATTCTACAGTACTGTTTGTTTAGGCTACAGAATGCTGGTGAGGATGATCTAAAGCACCCATCAGAGCAACTTTCTTAAAAAGTTCCCAAGAAACACATCTGGATGCCAAGGCTCTGGCCCAGTAGTTGTGACTTAGAATAATAGTCCTAAATCTTTTCAACTTTCCTCAATTTTCAAAATTCCATCCATTATGTCAGTTAAGTTTCAGAAATCTCAGTTGGCTACTTGGGATGTGGCACAATATAATAGATAAGAGCCTGGACCTTGGAACTATGCTACCTGGGTTCAACTCTCAGCCATGTAACTTTCTAGCTGGGGCACATTTGGAAATTTATTCAATCTTCTTGTACCTCTATTTCTTTATCTGTATAAAGGAGATAATAGTATCTACCTCTAGAGGTTTAGGTTTTTGGGTTGTTTTTTTTTTTTTTTTTTTTTTTTTTTTGAGACAAGTTCTCACTCTGTCACCCAGGTTGGAGTGCACTGGCATGATCTCGGCTCACTGCAATCTCTGCCTTCCAGGCTCAAAAGATCCTCCCACCTCAGCCTCCTGAGTAGCTGGGACTACAGGCATGTGCCACCATGCCCAGTTAATTTTTTAAAATATTTTTTGTACAGACAGGGTCTCACTATGTTGCTCAGGCTGGTCTTGAACTCCTGGGCTCAGGTGATCTACCTGTCTTGTCCTTCTGTGAAAAAGGCACTTTGTCTTGACAATGGACCACTGTATACATTATTTCCTTCAATTCCCTCCTCTTTTTCTTTTTACTCCCTTTGGTCCCATTTCCACATTTATTTTTGTGTCCTTTGGTCCTGAAATCATTTCAAGAACTGTTGACTCTCTTCATTACAAGAGAGTAGATCTGGTTTAGTTTCTAATAATAGTTGATGTGGGCATTTTTCTGTTAATGACTGTTTCGATTAATTTTTGGGTTAACCCTCTAACACAGGGGATGCCCTACAGCTGTTAGGACTCTAGCCACTATTATAAAGAATGTTAGAATGGAGGCTACCATTCCTTTCCATTTCCCGAACCAACTCTCTAGCCAATCAGTAAATGGGTCATTAATTCTGGCATTTTCTGCCAATTCATTGACTAAAGTTGTTAACCCTTGTAATGCCTTTGTGATGGTTTTATCTGGGGCAGTATTGTTAGGAATGAAAATGCAACACTTTTCCACCCAGCATGATGCATACATCCCCTTTTTCTGCTAAGATCATATCTAGTGCAAGTCTGTTCTCCCAGGCCACTTGGCTGGTGACATCTAACTGGCTAGCCACTCCTTTGAGAGCATCTCAAGTATAGTTGATGAATCTTTGTTGATTCTAATAGAGGTAATTAATCCAATTCACATTTTTATTAGTAGTTGACCACCAGAAAAGTGCTGATTTAAACCCAGCAGTTATTTGGCTTTGGGCCTTATATTTATTAGGTACTCCTTTAGGGACTCCAATTGAGTCAATATAAATGTTGGGTTCAAAAAAATTTGTTAGATCTCTCCGACTTCGGTGGCCACGTGGATTCTTGAGGATCTTATGGAATGCCAGGTTGAATGGAATGACCAATTGAACTAAGGCACAAGTCCTGCTCTAATTGGATGGTAATAGGTCATGGAGATTCCTCTTTCCACAATACCACCAGAAATCAGCCCAGGGTATATGAATAACAGAGTAGTTGCCTTTGTTTGACTCACCAGTAACGTTTAGTAAGTAGGTACAAGTTGAGAGTTCTATGGGCTTATTGAACTCTACCCCCTGCCTAGAGAGGCAAGAGGAGTGGTTCATATTTCCTGTGGAGAATGAGGGGATTGCTCCAGGGTCTGGTCTCCGCGAGGTGAGAAAGAGCAATGATAAACTTTTGCAAGTCTCATTTCCCCATGCATCCCTGTCCTGGTATACAGCCAACATGCAACGCATTCCATCAGCATTGGTATCCTATCCTAGGGTAAATGGAACCACTTGTGCCTGAGGCTGCCCTGCAGAGCATGCATAACAGTTTCCCTTATTAAGACTAGTACTGAAAATTTGACCCATTCAACCCAGGCATTTGCATTCCCATATTCAGTCTTAATTTCTAAAGTTGGCTTCAAATCAGTTACCTTAATTATTTTTACTATCTTAGGGTCATTGTCCGATGGGTTAAAGGAAGTAGTGGAACTGAGAGTTATAGTAATCCTGGATGGGCTCAGGTTGGAGTTGGTGACTAGTCTAAGAGCTAACCATCCTATGGGATCCCTTCCTGAGATACCTATTCCTAATCCATACCTCCAAGGTTCCTGGTCTAGAGCAGCTGGGTTATTTATGGTAATTATTATAGGATTGCATTATAAATTTCTACATTTATGTGGTGTGGAGCCCTTATGTAAATGTATTTTATTCTTTAAGGGTTTGTTTTGGAGAATGGTTCACCCCCCTTGAAATTATGTGGTCCACCAGACCTCATTTCAGCTAGCACAGGGCTTTCCCTAATAGCAACTTGCTTCAGGACATAGATATTTGTCTGCTCATGACAGCTGCCTTTGGTTCCCTAAATTCCCACAATGTAAGACTTGGCAGGCATCGAACTTCATGGTCTGGGGGTGAAGGTTCTAATTTTGTTGACTATTAGTTTGATTGGATATTCTTCTTCTACCGGGCTCCATCCAATAATTGTGTATAACCTCACTCCTGGTAGTGGGATTAATCATAACCACATCCACCCCCAGTGATGGAGCCTGCTCATAGCTTCCTTCCAGGTTTTCCTTAGAGTTAGCTTTAAAGGTTCCTTAGCTGATCTATACACTTCCCATTCACTCTTTTTCCTTCCTTCCAGGGGTTCTTTTACCAGTCTCTTGACCGTAGTGTAATGTGTCCACCCCTGTTCAGCTGTTTGGATGGTTGTCTCAGTGATCAGGAGCACTTGACAGGGACCTTCCCAGCTTGGGTGGAGCTTGTCTTTTTTCCAAGTCTTAATTAGCACCAAGTCACCAGGCTGGAAGTGGTGAACCGTGAATTCAAGAGGCAGAGTTTGAGTCAGAAGTCCTTTCAACCTAAGGGATGACAGGGTGGAGGATATGGCCAGTATATAATTTCTAAAAATTGGTCTTTGGTTTCCATAGTAAGAGGGTCAGTAGTCCTACCTAAATACTGGAGTCATAATAATTCATCAAGGGACAATCCCAAGTCTTCCCTTGGGACTGTCCTAATCCTAAGGAGTGCTATTGGGAGATGTTTGGTCCAAGGTATTTTAGTTTCTAAGATTAGTGTAGTAATATGCTTTTTGAGAGTCTGATTCATTCTTTCTAGCTTCCCAGAGGAAGGGGGATGCCAAGGTGTGGTAATTCCATCTAATGTGTAAACCTTCCATAATTCCCATTACCACCCTCAAGGTAAAGTGGCTCCCATTGTCTGAATTAATATTTTCTACCAGGCCAAATTTTGGTATAATTTGTTCTAAGATTACTTTGACTACATTCCTGGCGGTGGCAGTTGGGAGGTGGAAGGCCTCCGCCTAGCTGGAGAGGTGGTCTACCACTACCAGTAGATACTTTAGTCTCCGTATTTGGGGCATTTCTGTAAAATCTACCTGAATGCTTTGAAATGTCCTTAACCCGGGAGGTCTCCCTCCAGTAGTCTGTTTTCTAACTACCTTTTTGTTTATTCTCTGGCAGGTCACACAACCACCACACACTTGTTTAGCAAGGGTATAAAGTTTTATACACCCATAATTTTTGAGTATTGCATCACACATGGCCTGGGAACCCCAGTGACGTCCCTTATGCAGTATGGACATCAGTTCTCTCATTTTGGGTTTATCATTTCCCCCCCCGTCAGGGAACACCCACCTCCCATCCTCAGTTTCAGTGGCCCCTATCTTGCCCAGCTCTTCCTCCTCCTCTTTAGAAAATTGGGGTCTCAGTACTACCTTAGGGATATCTGGGGATAGGCTAAACAATTTAACTTCTTCCTTCAGAGAGAGGCTTGCTTAGCAGCTTTATTTGCAAACCTGTTCCCTACAGCTTCTATAGTGTTTCTTTTCTGATGGCCACTTACATGAACTATAGCTACCTCTGCTGGAAGCAGGAGGCTTTCTAAAACTTGTTTAACAAATTCCCTATGTACCAATTCTTTCCCCCTGCTATTTATTGAGCCCTGCTCTGTCCAGATCTTTCCAGAGGTGTGTACTAATCCATAGGCATATTTGGAATTAGTATATATAGTGCCTTCTTAGCCTTCTAGGAGCTTTAGGGCCAGGTTAAGAGCATATAATTCACAGGTTTGGGCTGACAAGTTATTGGGTAATTTACCTTTTCTGCATAAGGATTGTTTGTTTCCATTAATGACAGCATGGCCATTGTGTCTTTTACCATCTATTACTCGGGATGACCCATCCACGAACTGCCTTATCACATCATGTAGTGGAATTTCTCTAAGGTCTGGTCTAATTTTAACTTGATATTCTATGATATCTAAACAGTTATGCTCTGATGGCTTCTTATTCTCTTCTTTTTTTCCACAAGAAACTGGCTGGAATCAAGCAAGTATCTGTTGTTAAGACCAAATTATTAAATTTTTTTAGTAATATGGCTTCATATTTTAAAATTTGGGAATCAGTCAACCATCTGCCAGCTCTTTGATTTAATATATTCTTAACCTGCTGTGGGGTGCTCACTACCAGGGCCCTACCAAAGGTCAGCTTCCAACTCTCCTCTACCAGCAGGGCTGTGACAGCTACTGCTTACTTGCACTTTTGTCTCTTTGTCTCCCATTTTTTACAGCCTCTCTCTCTCTCTCTCTCATACTCTTTCTTCCTTTTACATTCTCTCTCTCCCCAGTCTCACCTTCTGTATCCCTCTTTTATCTCTGTTTTTCCAGTCTCTCTCTCTCTCACTCATTTTCTTCTTCTATCTCTCTGTCATCCCGTTCCTTTCTCCCTCACATTCAGTTTATTCCTCTTTCTCTCTCTTGGCAAGAGTTGAGCTGTCCTGTGCCCTGGCTCCCCCGGTCCGTGTGCAAAGATGACAGCTCTGCCGAAACAACAAAAGATTTAGCTGCAGTTTTCATCAACAGCTTTCAGCAGCCGGTTCCCACTTATAACTGTGCCTCCGGGTCTCCCCTGCCTTCAGGGTCAGCAGCTTAACTCTTTCTCTCTTCTTACAAAAGCCTTCTGAGCTTCCCTCAGTAATTCCTCAATTGGTTTCTCATTCCATCCATCAATCTTTTGCAGTTTTTTTAGTAATATCAGGCCAGTTTTTAGTCACAAAGTTAACCTTTAAAAGGCCCTGCCCTACTGGGTCCACCAGATCTAATCCTGAATGTTTTCTCATTTGGTTTCTGAGCCTCTGTAGAAATGCAGAGGGAGTCTCCTCTTTGTTGTTGTTGTTGAATCTTGAATGCTTTTGAGACATTCTGTGTCCTAGGAGTGGACTCTTTAATCGCTCTAATTATTAGCTCCGTAAGGCCTTGCATTTGGACCCAATCCCTGGGGTCCTTATTATCCCATCTGGATCCACATTTGGGAATTTCTGCTCAGTTGGCAGGACTCCTTGCCCAGGAGGATGCTATCTCTCACAAATAGTCATGGCTGCCCTTCTAATCATTCCCCTGTCTTCCCCAGTAAACAGCATATTCATGATTGACATCATCTCAGCCTAAGTATAAAAATTGGGTCCTAAAAATTGATCTAGCTGCTCCGCTAAACCGAAGGTATCTTCCAAGAATGGCCTCATTTCCTTTTTAAAATTCCTAATCTCAGTACTTGTTAGAGGTGCACTCACAAATCCAACTTCTCCCTGTCCCATAGGGACTTCTCTAAGCGGGTACATGTTAGACACCTGCTGTTTAGAAGGAATAGGGAAATTCTCAATGTCCTTCTTACATTGTTCTAATTCTTTCCTCAAGTTTGGATAAGGATTTAAGGGAGCACTGGGTTTAACTCTTTCATGACCCCCAGATTCTGGTTGCCCCCCTATCTCCCTGTCCTCTACATTATGAGATGTATGGTGGGGTAAGCATGTTAGGGGATCCCAGAGCTTTTCACTGGGTGAAGTCTCTTTACTATGCTCTTTTCCTTCCTCCTAAAGGGGGAACATAGGAGGTAATTCACTAATCCAACAAAGAGCGTAACCCATCTCCTCTTGTGAGGATGGGATTTTATCATTCACAAAGAGAATTAAAGATTGGCACACCCAATCCTCATCTGAGCCAAACTTAGGCCAAAAGACTGAAGGCTGATGAAGGGGCACTTTGGGCCAGATAAAACAGCAATACTTAATCACCTTTTGCTTTTACTTGTCCCTGGTTCGAGCATTATCCCTCCAAACCTGCAGCATTCTCCTCAGTGGACTATCTAGGGGAACTTCAGAGGCGGTCTCTTTAGTTCCCTCTTTCCTTTGTTCCCGAGGCCTAGAATTCTTATTTCCCATTTTCAATTAGTCTCTGTGTCTGAGCTTTTCCCTGTGTACTCAGCCCACCCCTACTGGAGATTTCTTGCACACCCTGAGAATAGCTTCATCCGTCTCCAGCCATTTCCCTCACAGGAGAACCATGGATTGGGACTTCACACTAGCTCTGTATCTAAGATATGTCTCAGCCACACACACTCGACCTCTGAAAATGCCCAACCACCAAGGCAGTACTTATCGTCCAATTTTCCTACCTTGGCTGATGCACGAGGCTACCTGGTTGCCGGGGTGCCTGCTTTTCTCCCTTTGTCACCTCCGTTGTCTCCTGAATAACATTCTTGGGTTTGTCTATGGCTTCTGTGGGGTGCTGGGACACCTGGGCAGAGCGGACCACCTAAATCGGGTGGGACACCTCCCCTCTCAGCCAGTGTCTTACTCCACGCAGGCACAGAGATCCCTGTATGGGCCACCAAGTTGTGAGAAACAAACTCACCCATCCACACCCAAAGAATGGATGCAGAGACCTGGAGAGCAGCAAAAGTGAAACTTTTAATAAGACCCGATCATGCAAGATCAGGTGTCTGATGGGCAGGCACACCCAGCATGGTTTCAGGCAAGCAATTTATCCCCTAGCATGCAGGTCCCTCCCCTGCTTCCTCATAGGCTGCATATAATGGGGTCATAATCTTCCCAGACATTACGTATTGGTTGTTGGGGCTTTAGGCATTTTTCTTTAGGGTTGTCCTGCTGCCTTTTGTTGCAGCCCACAATACATTGCAATCCTAGCTAGCTCAGGGGCTCTTCAAGTATTTGACTTATGACCTAAGTGGCTGGGCAGGCTGATAAGAACAGACAAAGTGAGCTATTTTGCAGGCTAGTAAACTTTCATCTTAGACTAAACTTCTTTGGTTCAAGTGATAGCAACTAAGGAGGGGGCCCTGACAAGCAGGCATCGACTTTCCATGTAGGGGCCTAGTATATCCTGTTTCTTCTGTAATTTTCTGGCCTAAGCCAATTCACGGCACTTTGTCTTGGAAATGGAACACCGTACACATTATTTCTTTAACGCCCAAAGTGCTGGGGTTACAGACATAAGCCACTGCACCCTGCCTAGAGTTATTATAAGAATGAAAATAAGTACATATAAAGCGCTTAGACAGTGACTGTCATATAGAAAAGCTCAATAAAGTTAGCTATTACTATTTAGGCACAATGAATTTCATAAAACACATTTTACAGATATGGAAACTCAATCCCGGAGAAGTTAGATAAATTTTCCAAAGCCACAGAAGATCAATGACCTTGAACAAAGTTCTCTGAGTCCTTCCTTTATGTTTTCATTGGCAAATTAATATGAAAGTGTTTTTTTCTTAAGTATCTTGCTGATCCAGAGAGTCCTTATTCACTCTAATGACTTCGATGAAAGTGTGAGGGGTGTAGACAAGAAATCAGAAGCACTGCAAACAGTCTTATCCATGATCTATTGAATGTCCTCACTCATTTAAATTAACTTGAGGAAAGCCCTCTCCGCATTCTTCTTCCAGAGGCTGTAGGTAATGGGGTTGATGAAAGCAGAGATGTCATTGTAGAACGGAGTCAGTCAGCTTCTTGTCATCCTCTGAGAGACTTCAGAGCCAGGCTTCATGTACATGAGCATGCACGAAATACAGAACATGGTGACCACAGTGATATGTGGGGATCATAATCTGACCTTGGTGGAGTGAATCCTTAGAATAGCATGAAGATACAAACATGTGAGGCCAGGATGAGGGATAATGGGATCAGGAGCAATATGAAAGCCAAGATAAAGTCTATTTGGTCTTTGAGGGATGTGTCTGCACAGGCCAACTTCAAGATAGCGGGAATTGTTTTTTAAGTGGTTGGTCTCATTGGGGCAGATTCACTGCAAAGACTGTGTATACAAGGGCACAGAAGAAGAGACCACGAAAGGCAAATCTGACTGCCAGGAATACACACAGGGTCTGGCTCATCTGGACCCCAGAATTGGGTGGATAGTATATGGCAATGTACCTGTCATAGGCCACAGGTGCAAAAATCTAGGTCTCAATGATGCCCACAGTCAGGAAAATGTACAACTGGACCACATACTCAACATAGGAGATGGCTTGATTATAGCTTACAAAATGGACCAACATCTGTGGCACTGTGGTGGCGGCATAGCTGAGATCCAGAAGAAATACATGGATGGGGGTGTGGAGGCATGCATCTACTCTGATCATGGTAACAATGAGCCCATTGCCCAGGACTGTAAATAAGTAGAGGAAGAGAAAGAAAAAGAGTCCAGTTGGTCCTGGGATTTCTGGAGAAGCCCAGGAGGATCAATTCAGTTACAGAGCTGTGATTTTTCCAGACTTCACTATGCGTGGCCTTCCTTCTGAGGAAAGAAGAGGACATATTCTTGATGCCCTTGCAGTTGCAATGGGAGAACACTGTGTAAGATCATAGAAGCAGGGACTGAAGCCAAAATACCTACCTCCACAGTTGGAGAATGTTCTATCCAAATTGGCCTACCATAGCTCTAGGCACTTAGTAGGAATTCTGTTAATACTTGCTGGTTTGTCTAATTGACTAACCCCAATAAAATTCCAATGGCTCTGTTGTGAGAGTTGTACAGAGGAGTCTTACTTTGAAGATCACACACACACACACACACAAACACACACACACACACACACACACACACACACAGCATAAATCAGTTTCATAGCAAATGTTTTATAGCAAGCCAGAAAGTTCTAGACCTGTCTGTAGTTTTAAAGTCGTTCTTTCAAGTATCAAGACTATAGGTGCTGCAAATGACAGTAAATAAAACAACAAGCAAATAGAAAATCAAGTTTCTTCTCTTTGTTTTCTTTCTCTCTGACACTGTACCTTTCTCACACACTATAAATTTTCAGAAAAAAGGGAAACTTTAAATAAATGTTTTTGGGAAGAGAAAGGAATCTTTTTCCTAGAACATTTATCCCCTCATCCACACATTCCCAGTCATACCTGCAGTGATCACAACTGTAAAGAGCAAATTGACATGTAAAGTTGGCCTCAGAGACTCAAGAATTTAGACATAGAGAAAATTTCTGTGCCCTTGGTATTGCTCAAAAAGGTGAAACACATTTTCCTGGAAGTGAGATACCTGTGTGTATTAGTCTGTTTTCACGCTGCTACTAAAGACATACCCGATACTGGGCAATTTACAAAAGAAAGAGGTTTAATTGGACTTACAGTTCCGTGTGGCTGGGGAAGCCTCACAATCATGGTTGAAGGCAAGGAAGAGCAAGTCATGTCTTGCATGGGTGTCAGCAGGCAAGGAGAGAGCTTGTGCAGGGGAACGCCTCTTTTTAAAACCATCAGATCTCATGAGAGTCATTCACTATCACAAGAACAGCATGGGAAAGACTTGCCCCCATGATTCAATTACCTCCCACTGGGTCCCTCCCACAACATGTAGGAATTCAAGATGAGATTTGGGTGGGGACACAGCCAAACCATATCACTGCATGTCTGGAAGCTTTTTGTAAAACCTAGTAAGGAATCTTCCACAGCCATGTTGTTCACAGGATAGAACTGAGTGGTGGGTGAGAATGTATCTTCAGTCTGATCTGGACTCAGTCCTTGATCCTAGGTTGGCAGCCTGGACAAGAGGGCATGTTACTGACCAGTCCTTTTTTCTTTATGCTTCTCCTGGTCCTTAAATGGTTGTAACAGAGTTCTGTCATCTGGATATGTCACATTTTCCAGATTCCAAAGAAGAAATTGTCATTTATAAAATGGTGCTGTATAAAATGTTTTAGTAAATGTGATCCTGTTAGATTATTACCACAACCTGTGGAGGTCAGCACCACCATTTTCATTTTCATAAATGAAAATTTCAAAATCAGCCATCCAAGGTCAGATATATATTATAGTGAGTGATAGATCTGACTTAAACTCCAAGTCCCATGTTCTCACCACCACATTAAGATCAAGTGTGTCTCTCACACCATCAAATGTCATGTAGGGTTTAGCAGGACAAAACATGAAATAAGCCCCTTTAGGTGACATTGTTTGAGAAAAGTGACTTGTGTAGTCATAATTTTAGGGGACAGAAAGTACATGTTGCACAACATTGCAGAGTGTCAAGTTTTTCCATAGAAAACCCCCAAACCTTGGATCAGAATTTCAATATCTGAAATATTATACAGAAAGTGAAAGGCTGATAGCTATCAATTTGAATTAAAATAATACCTCATAAAGTTAGGGACAGGACCCCAGCTCAGATGGATGAGGAAAATATTTAATTCTCATGTTAGAGGCAGTATGCCATAGCATTGGAATTAGCAGGATCTGACTTTGAATTCTCACTCTAATTATGGATACAACCTAGGCATTGAAAGCTAACTATGTGCTGAAAAATCTGAAGTATACCTCCATCCTAGATCTTTTCTTTGAACTCATCTATTCAACTGCCTATTTGATATCTATCTCCATTGGAATATCTAACAGGTGAGTTAAACAACATTTTCTAAAATCAAATTTCCAGTCTTCCCCCATAAACCTGCTCCTCTTACAGTCTTCTTCAGTTCAGTTAATGGCAATTTTATCCCTTCAGTGGCTAAAATGAAAAAAAAAAAAGGCACCTCAGAGTCTTTTGAACTTTTCTCTTGCTCCCATACCCACCACTCCCATGCAATACATCGGCAAATATTATTGGTTCCTTTTCAAAGATACATCCCAGGAAAAATCACCTCTCCATCTCCACCATTGCCACCAGTCCAAATTGCCATCTTATCAGAAATATTGCAATATCTTCCAAATAGTCCCATAGTGTCAACTCTCTTTCCTCAGAGTCTATTCTTAGAACAGTCACTAGAGTGATCCTGTTAAATATAGGCCAGAAAATGTAAATTCTCGTATCAAAACCCTCCAGTGGATTTCTGTATCTCTCAGGAAAAGCCAAAGTCCTGATGAGTCACCTCCCTGTCCTCACCTCCTACCTCTCACTTCTCACCCTATTGTTACTGGCGGAGGGTCTTGACTATCAGTCGTCCAGGTTCTTGGCATTTTGAACAAAGCATTGGGCAAAACTCACAAACAAAGCAACAAAGACTGAAGCAACAAAAGCACAGGTTTATTGAACTGAAAGTATTAATACACTTCACAGAGTGGGAGTGGGCTTGAGGATATAGCTCAAGAGTCCTGGTTACAAAACTTTCTGGGGTTTAAATATCCTCTAGAGGTTTCTCGTTGGTTACTTGGTTATACCCTATGTAAATGAAGTAGTGGCCCCCAACTAGTCTGATTGGTTGTGGGAGGTGAACAATCAGAGGCTGAAGTGAAGTTACAAAGTTACATTCCTATACAAATGAAGGCTAGGACTGCGACCTATCTGATTGGTTGTGGGAGGGGACTAATCAGAGGCACTTTTCATGTTTCCTGTGTCAGGAAGTGGAAAGGGGAAGGAGGTTGCAAAAGGAGTAGCCTCTGATCCTTTTGTTACTTCTGCATGAATAGGTGGGGTTTTTCCTTTTGATTTAGTTCTAGGAAGCCAGCAAGAATCGGCTTTAGGTTCTCTGCCTCCAGACCCGGTTCTCCTGCCTCACTGCCTGTTCCCCATGCAGTCTTTGGCTGCTCCTCACACAAGAAATACTCCTATTTCAGAGCTTTTGCAATTACTGTTCCCACTGCTGGAAATTCTCTTTCCCAAGATACCTTTATGGTTCATACTCTCACCTCTTTCAAGTGTTTGTTCAAATGTCATCTTCTTAGGGAATACTTGAGTCTCTCCTGACCATTCTGCGTATGGAAACATATCACACTCCCTATACCTATCTCCTGTTTAATCTTTCGTAAAGGTAGCATTTAGCATCTTCCAATGTACTATGTAGGTTCTAAATTATCAGTTTCCCTCACAAAAATAGAAAGATCCTGTCTTCTTGATTCATCGTGTGTTGCCAGTTGCTAGGACAGCGCACACTGGAAAAAGACACGCTGGATAAACGAGCCAATGGAACTGAGCTGTGCACCGAGGCACAAGCACTGGCGTTTCTTGTGGTGGAGCTATCCTTGGTGCTGAACCTTACTTTTTTTTTTTTTTTTTTTTAATTTATTTATTATTATTATACTTTAAGTTCTAGGGTACATGTGCATAGCGTGCAGGTTTGTTACATATGTATACTTGTGCCATGTTGGTGTGCTGCACCCATCAACTCGTCAGCACCCATCTCTTATGAAACTTCCTTCCCATTGTGCGGACCTCATTTTTGGGCTTTTCCTTGGATTTATACAGCTCTTACCAGATTTCTAAACAGGGTCTAGCGCATGCCATTTGCATACATTTTCCATAGTCATCCCATAAAGTCAAAAAAGTCAATACCCACTCCTGACTGCATCTTACAACTGATGAAAGTGAAATTTAATTAATGTTAGGCAAAGAGCCCAATGATGCCCAGCGTACTGTCTTTGATTCTTGCACCTACAATTTAAAAGTAAAAATGACAAACGAGAGTTTGTCTATCCAGAGAAGAGAGTTTATCAATAAAGGTTCCATGTTATTTAAAGAAGAGAAAAGAGACTGAGAAATTTGAACATGGAGACTTATGAAGAACTTGAGAGATCTCATCAAATATTTCAAAGTTTGTCATGCAAAAAAGGGAGACATGTATATTGTATGTTTCCAGAGGGAAAAATTACAAATGATTTGTAAAAGTTACAGGGAGGCAAACCTTAAGCTCAACTTACAAAAAAAAAAAAAAAAAAAGAAATACCCCTGGTGATTCACACTGTCAAATAATAGAATATTTTGCTGTTTGGAAAAGAGTGAAATAGTGAACTCTCCATTTTTAGAGGCATCCAATAATAAGCTACAGGGCCATATTATTCAAAAGTAGTGTCATTATTTTGGATGTAAAGTTAGGCTGGATGACTTTAAAAGTCCCATTTACCACAAACATCCTGAATTTCTAAAGCTCAATGACATGAAGATTCAGAGAATTTATAATTTTAGAGGTGACTTCTCAGTAGGTTCCCAACCTCATAGCAGAATCTAGAGACAAAACGAAGTAATATGGTAATAATGGGAACCAAGTAAGCCTGAAATAACGTATCGGCCAACTGTAATGAAAATTTAAAGTTTCTACTGTCTTATTGTATTTTTGCAAATATGGAGCTCCCTTGGGGGCTAGAATTGGTACCTAGAAAGGGTTACTTTTCTGCCTTCCTAGCAAGACCTGCTCAATGCTCATGTTTTTATATGGATTTCTAGCTTGGAATGGTTTTTGAATTTTGATATGGTTGCAAATATTATTCATTATGTCTTTGTCTGCTTTTGCCCTCCAACAAGAGTTGAGAAGTTGTGATAGAGACTCTACATGTATCCCACAAAGACAAAAAATATTTACTATTTGGCCCCTTACAGGAAAGGTTTGCTGACTGCAGCTCAAGACAAACCAACTCATTCACATACTCCAAATACTCCAGATACTTTCACAAAGGTGTGGTCTATGAGGCAGACTGTATCAAGGAGGCAGCAGAGGCTCTGGGGTAAAAGAAAATTCAAGTTCAGTCCTGCCACTAACCAACAGCACAAACTAGGTGTTTATCTTAACAAGCCTCCAATTTATCATCTGTAAAACTGGGAGAATAACACATACCTTGAAGTTTTTTGTGAAGATTAAATGAGACTTTAGATGTATATAGCACTAGAGCAACAAACATCATTTGCTTTTACTACTATTATTAAATTACTCCTCTGGTTGTAATTCTCTACCCTGTTTTCTCCTCTTGATAAAATTCTAATCATAAAAGTCTTCCTTGAAGGTGCTTCTATTACTTCTCATACCTATACGGTGCATACTCTCGTTTGTGGAATTCCTTAAAGAGGAGAACAATGTCCTACCTTTCTTCAATTCTTAGCATAGGGCATGGGTAGGAGTTAATAAATACTGGATTAATGACTTTATGAAGTTATACTAATCATATGAAAGTGAGTTTATTGCAAAGATGAATTTTCAGTCCAATGGCTTTCTCTCTTTTATCACTTTCTCTCTCAGAACTACTCTTAAGGTCTTACTCCTTGAGGGCTTCTACCCAGGTTGTCCACTCCACAACAACCACAATCCTCTCTTTGGCAATATGTTAACTGAAATGCACAAAGTTAAATGGAAAGGAGGAAAAATTAAATAAAGAACACATGAACATTTCTTAAATTATCTTCCTCACATGTGCTTCTCTTCCAGTCTTAGTCTGTGTCACTTGAAATGGCATTACAGTGGGGAAATGGGGCAGGAATAGAATGCATTTTCATTGAGCACTAACCATGGATCCATCACTTTACATCAAAGACAGGATAAGGGTTAAGAGCATGGTCACTAGAATCAGTCTTGGGCTCCAGTCCCAAATCTACTGCTAATTAGCAGAGTGACATTGGGCAAGTTATCTTTTTTTTTTTTAATATACACCTATTATGTACCCAAAGAGCAGCTTATCTAGGCTTTGTGTGCCTACATCCTCTTCTAGAAACCAGTGATAATAATAGTATTTATTTCAAAGGATTGTCCTGATGGTTAATTGAAATAGTACATGTGAAGTGGCTGAACACTGTGCCTGGTGTTCCTGGAAGACATTGCAGGGTCTGGTCTGCCAAACAGTGAACTGTCTCCCACAGACCTGTGTGGAGTTGAGATTGGGAGCTGAGTGGGAGTGTCCACTGGCGCTGCTGGTCATGTGATGAGTGTGTGGGGCAGTGATTGTGCACCATGAGTCTTATTTCTCTGACCCTCAGCTATCACTCCAGGGACTCATTATAAGGCCGTGCCCCAGCCTGTCACCCTGAGGACAGCCCTCTTCACGTCCTTGTTCCGGAGGCTGTAGATGATGGGGTTGAGGAAGGCAGAGATGACATTGTAGAACAGAGCCAGCTTCTTGTCCTCTTCCGGGGAGGACTTAGAGCCAGGCTTCATGTACATGACCATGGCTGGCACAGAGAACATGGTGACCACAGTGATATGGGAGGCACAGGTGGAGAACGCCTTTAGCTGCCCCTGTGCTGAACGTATCTTTAAGATGGCAATGAAAATGTTGAAATAAATTACAAGAATGAGGGAAAGTGGGATCAGGATGACACTGAAACCAAGAATGAAATCTACTCAGTCATTGACTGAGGTATCTGCACAAGCTAGCTTTAAGACTGCAGGGACTTCACAGAAGAAGTGGTTGATTCTGTTGGGGCCACAGTATGGCAGGTGCATGGCAAAGACTGTGTAGACAAGGGCAGAGGTGACACCCCAGAGTCCACAAAAAATGACCATTACCCCACAGAGCCAAGGGCTCATGATGACTTTGTACCTGAGTGGGTGGCAAATGGCCACATACCTGTCTATAGACATGATGGCAAAGAGTCAGGACTCAGTGATGCCTAGCACCAGGAAAATGTACATTTGGGCCACACAGCTCGTGAAAGGGATTGTCTTCTTCTCACTGGCCAGATGTGCCAACATCTGGGGCACAGTTGTAGTAGTGTAGCCCAGGTCCAACATGGACAGGATGCCAATAAAGAAGTACATGGGAGTATGAAGGTGTGAATCCAGGCAAATGAGGATGGCAATCAAGCCATTGCCCAGAATAATCAACAGGAAGATCATCAGAAAGATCAGAAGATCAGCCGAGAAGAGCAGAGGAGTGGTCCTGGGGCTGAGGGAGAAGCCCAGAAGGATGAATTCAGTCACAAAGGACTGGTTGGGCTCCTGCATTATGTTCCACCTCTCAGTGAAAAAGAAAGGCACCAATTCAGACAGGGAACTAGCTAAGGTTTGCACTCAAGCTGGGGTCACTGGTGGGGTTGGGTAATGGTCAATGCCCAGTTCAGCTGAAACATGATAATCCCCAACAATACCACCAATTTTACCTGCTCTTGTCCACTGCCACCACTCCCAGGAGATTTGTGAAGAGGAGTCACATCTAGCACTGGCTGTACCTCCAAACCACCAACACTTACCCGTCTCAGCCTCAGTTTCTCCAGCTGTGAAATGAAAGCATTGAACTAGCCGGTCTCTAATTACCCTTAGCATCCTCCTCTCCTTAGTGAGGCACTTGGATTTTCTTCATGCCACCAGGCGTTTTGAGATAAATATTGGTGTATTGACTCTATGCAAGTTGGAAAATTTCAGAGGCCTGTAACAATGAGAATACCCACATTATCCTTTGAAGATATCTATTTTTTTATCACTTTAATTTTACCCTCAGTCTGTCTACAAGCCAAGACAGCTCTCTGACTACCCACCCACCTGATCTCAGACCACAGTGTAGTAGAAAGAACACTGACTTCTAAATCTGGCCGGTATAATTTGCTGAGAGAATGACCTTGAACAAGCCATTTACCCTTCCCCCAACCTCTTTGAGGTTGCTTCCAGAAGTGCAAAATGAGAATAATTGTCTCTCTATTCCAGGTTTGCTGTGAAGATTGAATAATATTTTGGCATGGAAATTATCACACAAGAAGGCCTAACACGTGATATGTGTTCAATAAATCTTAACTGCATTTCTGCATGGCTCTACAGACTGGTATATACAAGACTGGTATTCAGGTCCAAGCTGTGCAAACAGATGTCTTGAAAAGTCACTCCATCATCCTTGATGCCCAGCATAAATTTTCACTGCCCCAGGTGTCTACCCGCCATTCCTTCTCCCCACAAAAGTCAAAATTCTGTTAACACTTTTGTCTTCTTGCTGACCCCTAGCTCTGTCTCTCTGAGCCTCAGTTTCTCCATGGGAACAGGGAAAGGGCACCCTCTCTGAAGAGATGTCATATGCATCATCAGCCCTTAGGAAATGGAGCTATCTTGATGTCCTCAGTGTTTCTCCTTCTCCTGGCACTGATTTGTCTGATCTCAACCTACGTGTTCCCCAGTTTGCTTGCTCTCCTTCGGAGCACCATGAACGAGTCTTCACAGGAACCTGTGCCTACACTCAACCCATTAGATGGTTTATTAATTTTGGTCAAAAGGACTGCACAGTTTGACTCTCCTCTGTGCTAGGCATCTTTCCAGGACCTTCATTGATGTTAATCTGATAGACGTCACGTAGCTGGCAGACAACCATTTTTATTAAAATCTACCTTTCACCAAAGAGCTTTTGCAGGTCACGTTGTCTCCCTAGGTTGGCTTCAGTTTCTTCCTCTGAACAAAAGATAATGGTGCTGGGGCCAGACGGTCCTGAAGGGAGAAAAACCACATGACAGGGTGGAATGGGCATGGGGTTTAGAGACAGCTGGTTCTGCTTGGATTTTGGCTCTGACTTGACTTGCTGTGTGACCTGGGCTCTTAGTTCACTTTTCTAGGCCTCTATTTCCTCAGCTATAAAATAGTATTCAAAATACCTACTTTGAAAGCCACATTCTTCTTGTGGAGAAGCAGCCCAAAGAGGTTGGACTATTCCACCTTGGGCGTTGTGTGGGGAAATGTGCTGCCATTTCTCACTATTTATTACTTACATGAAGCCAATGAATGGGATTTTTTTTTTAGGCTCTGGTGTTAAAGAGTGTTTAACCCGGTCAAACTGTGAAGGCAGGCTGTGCTCAGTTGGGACAAGCTGTCTATAAACCAGTGAAGTATGCCTGCAGATGCCATTCTACAACCAGGACCTTGGTTTCCTGAACCCCAGAGCTCCCATCACTTCTCCCTAACTCTCCTGAGGGTGTACAATAGTCTCTACAAAGCATTTGGGAAAAAACTGCCTGACTCTCAGACACTGTAAGCAGAAAGCACATGTGAGGGAGACCCAGGAGCGACATCATCCACCATGATGAGCCCAGCCTCTGTGCCTCCATTTGGGCCAAAAATATAGAATTCAGCTTTTGAGCTGTGCCTTGCAAAATGCTTTGACATTCATTCTCACTTTGAGCCTCCTGATGACTCTGTGAGAAGTATAGGGGAGGGATTATTATCATCATCTCACAGGTGGAGAAACTGAGGCTCAGAGAGGGAATATATTGAAGAAACTGAATCTCATTCATTCTTCAGCAGCTGTAGGGTTTCCCATGTGCAGCAAAACCAGAGCTAGCCAGAGCTCAACTAATCTGAGTCATCAACTTACTGAAACTTTTTGTCCTTGATTCTTAGGATAAAAAAGCCAAATCTTAGGGGAAAAGAGTCTTGTGTTGGCTTTGGTTTGATTATATTTATATATGTGTATATATATATACACACACACATGTATATATATATACATACACACACGTGTATATAACCATGCACGCACACACCGTGTGCATATGCACACCCACACATGCACATACACATGCACACACAGTAATCAATGTCATTTGTCAGATCAGTCCAGTCAGACAGGTCAGAAACTTGGCAAATCCTTCAGCTCCTGTCTCTACATCCTATCTGTCCCCTGGTTCCATTGCTGCCACCTTCAAAATGCCTCTCCCACCCATCTTGTCTCTCTCCAATCCCGCTGGAATGATCAGCTCAGACACTCAGCATCTGTCTCTCACCTGGTCTCATCTCAGTCCTCCCACTGGACCCTTTCTCAACCCATTCTCTGCCCTCCTTCAGAGTGTTCTTCCTAAAACAAAAATCCAATTGGGCCACTTCTTCCTGGCTTCCTTGTCTGCAGGGAAAAGTCTAACAAATTTAGGCCAATTCCCCGGCTTCACTCCTTAAAGCCAGACTTAGTTTTGGTCCTCAGACTCCAAGGAAGGTTGAGGGGCTTGACACTTTACAGAGATCATCTGCTGCTCTAGAGCTGACATAGAAAGCATCCCAGCAGCCCTGGAGGTCATCTCCAGAGAGGAGATGTGGAGATGGATTTACTGTAGGAAGGAGCTGTTTTCTAGGTCGCAATGGGAATTTGTGTCAGAGTTGAGACTCGGATCCAGAACTCCTGACTCCCAGCTGGTCAGCTCCTCAGGCTCAGTCTTAGCTCAAGGCAAGCCTAAGCTAACTGGGAAATTTTGCAGGTCATAGCTGGGCATGGTGGCTCACCCCTGTAATCCTAACACTTTGGGAGGCCAAGGTGGGAGGATCACTTGAGCCCAGGATGTCAAGACCAGCCTGGGCAATATAGTAAAACCTCATCTCCATAGAAAATAAAAACATAATAGCCGGGCAAGGTGGCGCATGCCTGTAGTCCTAGCCACTTGGGAGGGCAAGGCAAGAGGATCGTTTGAGCCCTGGAGGTCAAGGTTGCAATGAGGTATCATTGTGTCACTGCACTCCAGCCTGGGCAACAAAGTGAAACCCTGTTGAAAGAAAGAGAAGAGGAGAGGAGGGAAGAGGAGGGGAGGGGAAGGAGGGGGAGGGGAGGGAAGAAGGGGGAGGGGAGGGGGAGGAAAGAAAGCAAGAAAGAAAGAGGGAAAGAAAAGGAAGAAAGAAAGAAAGAAGGAAGGAAGGAAGGTAGGAAGGAAGGAGAGAGAGAAAGAAAGCAAGAAAGCAAGAAAGCAAGAAAGCAAGAAAGCAAGAAAGCAAGAAAGAAAGAAAGAAAGAAAGAAAGAAAGAAAGAAAGAAAGAAAGAAAGAAAGAAAGAAAGAAATAGAAAGAAAGAAAGAAAGAAAGAAAGAAGAAAGGAAGGAAGGAAGAGAGAGAGAGAAATAAAGGAAGAAAGAAAAGAGAAAGAAAAGAAAGGGAGAAAGAAAAGTCTGCAGGTCAGACACATCCTCACCAAGCAGCACAGCTCCACTTTATGCATGGCTTTATTGCTGCCCTCTGTAATCTTCTTACTTAGTACATAGCCTGGTGCATCATAAGACCCAATAAATGTTTGCTGAGTGATCTGCATACTGGGAGACCCTGGGAAGCCAGAACAAAGGAGAAAGGAATTATTACCTTCTCCCTCTCCCTACACTTTTCTCTCCTTTCCCTGGAGGTCAGGAAAGAATCACCTGTGTCTGAGAAGCCCCTCAGGAGAAACCAGGGCCCAAGTCAATGGTGGATGGGGCGTTGGGAGAACTGGTGCTGAGTGCTGTGAATTTTTCTACTCTGTCCCTGTCCCAGCTAACATTAATAACTCTAGTGATAGCAGTTTATTATGTGCCAGGCATAGTAACACGTGCTTTACATTCATTATTTTATTTTATCCCCATAACTGGGTGATAGCTGAAAGATTTACTAATGAATACATGCACCATCCAATCAGAGCAGACACCAGCTACAGGAAGCAGGGAAAGCTGTAGCAGCCTGCCTGTGAGCTGAACAGGACACCCATGCATGCCACCCTGTACAGTGAGTAGCATTACTATACCCATTTTACAGATAAGGAAAGAGGTGACACCCCTTGCCGAGGGCCGCAGCTGTGCAGAGCCTGTACTCATGATCACAGGCACCATCACCTCCCTGAACATCTATAGCAAGAATGGCTGGGCTGACATGCTAGAAAACAGGTCCTCATCCCCCCACAGCGCTACTCGTTCACTTGCCTGCTCATTCCCTGCCTCCTCCCAGGTAGGAGCTGAATGGAAGGAGTCAGAAGGAACAGAAAGCATAACCCAAAAGCAGGATGAGTGAAGCCAGGGCAGACAGTTGATCAAGCCAAGTAGATGCAGGGAGGAGACAATACCAGGCTTGTTGCTGGTGCTGCTTCTGCACACAGGGGAATGGCCATATGCTGGTTCTATCCGAATCTGTGTGTCCACCTCTGGCCCCCAGCCCTTCATACCATGATCTTCTTCATAATGGGCTGCATGTGGTAGCAATGGGCATCCCGACGAAAGGTCGGAGGCCAGGAGGGCAATGCTAGAGCTAGCCCTTCCCACATGTCCTCCTCCTGCCATGTCCAGGCAGCCCCAGGAATCCTCAGAGCTGTCTGGGAAGAGGATAGAGGGCTGGTTCAGGGGCATAAGGGTAAATGGGGAGTACCCTTCTCCAAGGGACTGGGGTCTGCTGTACCAGGTGATAGGGGTGAGTTATAGCAGCCCAGCACTATCCTAGGAGACCAAAGATAGAGCAATGTGGAGAGGGCTAAGGTGGCAGCTCCCCACCCAAGGGCAGCAAGAATGGACCAGGGTACAAGCCAGAGGCACAGGCTGGGCAGAATGGAGACATGGAGGCAGAGTTGGAAAGAATCGACGTACACTATGGGCAGACAGGAGACACAGAGGCAGGAAAGAGACTCAGTAGACTGGAAAGAGTTGAAAACAGAGAGAATCAGAAGGTCAGAGAGGAGCCTGGAGCCTGGCCCCAGGGAGCAAGTGTTGGCCCCAGGGTCCCCTGTCGACTGGGCTGGAGCAGCTGCCACATTCTCATGCCCCTCCTGCAGGAGCATACCTTGCAAAGCTGCCTGAAACCTGCAGCCTCCCTGAACATCACAAGCGAACGCTGCCTTCAGAGTAAGATGCTGTCCCAGCCCATGGACCCCCAGCCCTGGTCTTCCCCTCCCAGATGAGGAGGGCAGCCACAGTCCTCCATAGAGCCTCGGTGTTTGGGAAGGCTCTTCATTCAGGGTGACCAGACCTGGCAGGGGTCCTGAGCCAGCAGGTTCTGAATCTTGCTGACATCTGCTCTGGGTTGCAAGTCCCTCGCTGACACCTCAGCAACACCCACAAATCTGCTCTGGATAACCTCAGGAATTCAGCAAACCTTGGGGCTGGAGGCAGTCTTGAAAAATCCAGCCCATACTCAAGCCCATAACTTCTCTGCAGCCTCCCTGGCAAGCGTGCTGCAGCTGCTGTTCACATCCTTCCAGGGACAGGAGGTTCCCTCTCTCAAGGCTCAAGGCCGCTTAGGTGGCCGTGACTCTGCCTTTCATAAAATCCTTTATTGTACTGAACTAAAAGTAAGTACTGGTCCCTTCTGACTTCAATGATAAGTTCTCTAAGGCACCCCACGCCCCCATACTCTGCTCCACCCTCTCACCTCTAACAACACTCTCCCTTCTACCCCAGAATGCCCGGTCTGTGTTACAATGCAGTGACGTCTACATACTCCTGCCTTTCCGTAGGAGGGATGTGGGGTTCCTGGGTCACCTCTGTCCTCTTAATAAGCCCTTCTTGTTCTGATCCCACCCATAATTCCCAAGCTGGATCCTTGCCTCCACGTAATGTCTCTAGTGTCAGGCAGCAGCCCCAGCAGACACTTCCCACTGACAGCCACAGGGATCCTCACACCCTCTGCTCAGCAGCTAAGGGCTCTGAAAATCAACCTCTGGGGAAGTGATTGGTGTGGCATAAGACCAGGGGATTTGTAGTCAGACTTGGCCACTGTGACCTGGACAAGTCATGTAGCTTCCCAGAGCCCCTGTTTCCTCTATAAAATGGACCCATGTTCCCTATGTCACAATCATACCTGCGATTCATTTTTGTTTTTGTTTTTAAAGTTGTCATTACAGACCAGACATTGAATATGTACTACATCCTTGTGGCACTGTTTTAATTTTACAGATACAGAGCTGGAAACTTGGAGCATCAAGTAGCCTGTGTGGAGCTGGGATTATGCACACAGTTTTGTCTGACCACACAGGCTGTGCCCCTAATCAATACTTAATCCAGTGTCATGATCCACTACAAGCCAGGCCAGAGACAGGAGCCACCAG
Organism: Macaca nemestrina; assembly: GCF_043159975.1. NCBI lineage: Eukaryota > Metazoa > Chordata > Mammalia > Primates > Cercopithecidae > Macaca > Macaca nemestrina. Next base: position 190,618,306 of record NC_092125.1, on the reverse strand, counting down.
GGCTCCTGGATGGGAAGGACAGAGTCACATGTGGAAATGTCCAGGAGTAGGAGGTGGTTGACTAAACAAACTCTAGACCTAAGAGCAGAAATCTGTGAGGGCAGGAGTTTCTTCTAGGGCTTTTGCTAAATACATACCCTCCTGGGAATCTGGAAGGAAAAGATAAATGGGACCAATATTTATTGAACACTTTTAGTGTGCCAGGCACTTCACAAGCACCATTTTATTCAGTTCTCCAACAACTCTGTGCTCTGTGAGAGAAACACATTATTTCCACTTAATAAGTGAGGACATTGAAGATCAGAGAGGTGAAATGGCTTACTCCAAGTCAAAGCTGTTACTCCAGCTGTTCAAGGTAGCTGAGATCTCGTCTAGGTCTGACCGATTTTGTAAAGTACCTTGACTGCACTCTGCTTGCGAGGTGGGGAGAATAACAAACTGGGACCACCTGAGTCTCTAGCCTAGAGACAGGGCCTGCCCTCAGCTCTTCTGATGACTGGGTCACCTGCAGAATGACTCCCCAAAGTTGAACCCCAGCCTCTCCAGGAACCCTGAGTTGTTCCTGAGGTCCCTACCTGAGCTTCAAGGTGATGGAGACTGAGAAGGAAAGAGAAAATCTCGATTCTCAGTCCAGGGGATGTCCACTGTACATTCATTTACACCCGTACTAGATTCTTGTCTGCTACTGAGTTACAAAAGTAATCCATATTCATCAAGAAAATTAGCAAACACTGAAAAGTAGAAAGAAGAAAAAAAATCATGCTTTAGTTCCATACGGTAAAGAACATTTTCATTTTGACTTCTTGATGTTTCTCTCTAATTTTTTTCTATGCCAAAATGATAGTGTTTATTTTTCTCTTGCCTGGTTGATATCACAATTTAGATTCAACTTTACTGTGACAGATTCTAGTTGATTGGTCCCCTTCTTTGCAAATAGAACCGTATTCTTGCTGACATTTGTTTGGGACAGTCAATCCACCATAAAAAATCTAAGCTGAAGGGCGATATTGAACCTGATCCCATCCAGTGAGACCTAAGAGCTCCTCTAAGGAGTTTTTGTGAATATAATTTGTTTTCCTGACATAAGAGATAGGGTGACTGTGATACAGTCCCATTCCTCAGACCGTCTTTCTCCCACTGTGAATACAGATGTAATGTCTGGAGTTAGACAACTCTCTTGACATCATGAGAAAAAGGCTGAGACTCACAGTGGTCTCCCACTAACATTATTCAACTGTGAACAAATGCAACTAGTCATTTATCTCAAGACTTCTTGTTACGTGAAAAAAAAAAAATTCCTGTATATATGAACCAGTATTAGTTGGGTTTTGTGTTCTTCTTTGCAGGCCAATTCTAAAGGATTAATTATTCTGCCTTTTTAAAGATTAATATTACATAGTAAGCAATTTACCATCCACTGACATATCCTTTATAACTATTATTTTCAAGGAATTGTTAGCCTATTGTTGGACACGTAGTTTTGATCCCATTTTTTTTTCTATTAAATATGGTACCTAATTGGATAGCACTACAATGTAGCAAGCTTTCCTGGTATTAAAAATATTGAGTTGAGTTAGAGTTATAAAATATAGAAGTAGCAGTTTCAGACTTTGTTACCAACCAGGATGAAGTAACAGGCATCAGAATTAACCACCCCCCCACATACACATCTGTAATAACTACAGATCTTTAAAACTATGTGAAACAATATTATTTGAGACACTGGACATCAAGCAGCAAGAGACAGCGATCTATGAGACTTGAGAAACCAGTGAGTTCAACACTACCATTTCCCCAAGTTACTGCTTAGAAAGAATGACCAGGCTATGCCATGGGTACTGAGGACACGAAGGAGGCCAGTGGTCTCCATGGGTTGAGGAGATAGAGTTGAGAGTTCAGGGAGACCAAAGTGGCTCTCTGAAGAGTTCACAGAGCAGGGCACTGGGGAAATGAGAGCTGTACAAAGAAAGAGCTCCAGAGATTTGCACGGGGTCCCACCCAAGTCTTCAGCTAAGTATTGATCAGTGCATTTGTGTGAGGAAATGGCCAGAGGATGGGGAAGGAAGGAAGCAAATGAGTACAGGGGGAAAAGTGAAAGGATTAGAGGGAACAAACCTCAGCGCTCACATAGGGCCATAGATACTTCCTGTTCCCACTAGCCAGACTAAATGCTGCTCTGGTCTCACATAATAAAACTTAAAAGCAAAACTCAAAAGGGTCAAAATGTTTACAAGTAACTTAATTGCATTCCAGAAAAATGCTCAAGAGTATTTATTAGGAATCAAAAATAAAATATCCAACACAGTTGGATCAACAAAGTAAGATTCAAATGTCTGACACCCAACAAAAATGACCAGGAATGCCATAAAACAAAATGATACAACCTATAATGAGGAGAAAAATAATTTGGTTAAAACTGACTCAGAAATACACAGATCAATAAGAATAAGTAGATAAGGACATTAAACGGTTATTATATCTATATTCCACATGTTTAAGAAGCTACAGGAAAGATCAAGCACAATAACAAGAAACATGAAAAATATAAGTCTAAGACTGAAATATAATAAAAATAAAACTATATAGAGATGAAAACTATGTGTTAGATGAAAAATGCACTGGGTAAGATTAACAGTATATTAGACATTGCTGAAGAAAATATTAACAAACATAACAAAACCAACCAAAGCAGAACACACAGAAAAAAGGCTTTTGAAAAGTGAGTAGAGCATCAGTGAGATGTGAGACAACTTCAAATGGCCTAAAATGTTTAATAAACGTTATCAAAATAAAAAACCAGAAAGATATTTGAAAAAATAATGGCTAAAAATTGTCCAAATATAATTAAAACTATAAGCCCATACATCCAAGAAAATCTCAATGAAAACTAAACATGAAAAAAATTCTAACAAGACCTGTCATAAGAAAATTGCTTTTAAGTGCTAGTCTTAAAAGAAGCCAGAAAAAGATATTACATATAGAGAATCAAAGATCAGAATAACAGCCAACTTCTCGTGAATGGCGAGGGAAGCAAAATAACCCTGGAACAATGTCTTTAAGGTTCTGAAAGAAAGAAAACAAAACTGTCAAACAAGAAGATTTTACCCAGAAAAAATATCTTTCAAATATCAAGGTGAAAGAAAGAATTTTTCAGACATTGAAAACTGAAAAACAATGACAGAAATATATCTAGCAAATCTCCAAATATTGGAAACTAAAGCACACGTCTAAAAATTTGTGAGGCAAAGGAAAGCAGTACTTAGAAATTTATAGCACTAAATGTTTATATTAAAAAAAGAAGCACTTTGGGAGGCTGAGGCAGGTGAATCACGAGGTCAGGAGATCAAGACTATCCTGGCTAATACAGTGAAACCCTGTCTCTACTAAAAATACAAAAAATTAGCTGGGTGTGGTGGCGGGTGCCTGTAGTACCAGCTACTCAGGAGGCTGAGGGAGGAGAATGGCGTGAACCCAGGAGGTGGAGCTTGTGGTGAGCCAAGATCACGCCACTGTACTCCAGCCTGGGCAAAAGTGTGAGACTCTGCCAAAAAAAAAAAAAAAAAGAAAAAAGATCTCATAGCAATTACCTCTGCTTCCACCTTAAGACTAGATAAAGAAAGCCCAATTAAACTCAAAGTAAGAAGAAAAAAGAAATAGCAGATATTACAAAATCAATGAAGTGGAACATAGAAAAACAATAGAGAAAACCAACGAAACCAAAGGCTAATATTTTTGGAATTTTTTTAGATGGTAAATAATATTGACAATGCTATAGCCCAACTGATCAGGGACTGGGAAGTGGTGAAGTCAGCATTCAACTCCCAATCTGTCTGACTTTTTTTTCTCTGTGTCTCATAATAAAGAATGGCTCTGTGTCTTCTGGAGTTTAAGAAGCTAAGTCTAGGGAAGGGCATGATGTATGGAGCAGATAAATAGTTAAGAGAGAAAACATTAAAGCACAAACTACATTGTGCAATGTCTACTGTGTGTGCCCATGGATAGGCCCATCCATGTCAGGTAGCTGCCAGCTCATGGAGACCGTATAATAAAGAGCATGTAGGAGACCATATAATGTCCAAATTCAGACACGTTTTGAGAGTGAAGGGGAATGTTTAAAATAATCACAGGTGTTAATTGACCTATAGCAGGACTGGATCATAAAAACTAAGAGATGACCCTACCCAAATCCCATTCTTGACTTCATATTCTAGAGACACAGGACCTGCTGTCTTTCCACAGCTGGGACCAGGCACAAAAATCTGTGTTGCCTGGATATAAGTGTTACATCTCTGGGGACCTAAGTACTAAGCAGTCCCTGAGATAGCATCCAGTCCCGCTAGGCTATGGGCCTGTCCAACTTTGTGCTCGTATTATATTCACAGGTCTGCCTTGGCCTTTGCCTTGCAGACGTCCTTCAAGATGATTTGCTCTTGCCAGGACCCATACCAGTTACCAGGACCCATCCAATTCTGCCCCTCAGTTTCCCTCCAGTGGCCCAGGTCCCACTCCTGCAGACAGACCCCTTTGACACAGATTCCTCACCACTAGACCAAGATAAAAGTACTTCTCATCGGCTTTAAGGCCCCAGTACCCAAATTGGATTTCACCTTGCCCTGAACTTCACTTTCATTACCACATTCTTCAGAATTTAAATCCTATGGTTATTATCAAAAAGAAGAAAGATAAGAGGTATTGGCAAGGATGTGGAGAAGGGAACCCTGGTGCATGGTTGCTGAGAATGTAAATTAGTACAGCCATTATGGAAAACTGCATGAAAGTTCCTCAGAAACTAAAAATAGAGCTACAGTATAATCCAGCCATCCCACTACTGGGAATACATCCAGAGAAAATAACATCAGTCTGTTGAAGAGATATCTGCATTCCTATCTTCATTGCAGCATTATTCACATTAGTTAAGACATGGAATCAACCTTAGCGACCTTCACTGAATGAACGGATAAAGAAAGTGTGGAATTTGTATATACACACCATGGAGTACTAGTTAGCCTTAAAAAGGAAGTAGATCCTGTTATTTGCAACAACACAGATGAACCTGGAGGATGTTATGTTAAGTAAGCCATACACAGAAAAACAAATTCCACATGATCTCACTTATATGTGAAATCCAAAAAGGTTGAACTCATAGAAGTAGAGAGCAGAATAGTGATTGCCAGGGCTGGTTGGGTAAGGGATGAGGAGGGCAGAATGGGGGAGATGTTGGTCAAAGGATACAAAGTTTTAGTTAGACAGGAAGAGTAAGTTTACGAGATCAATTGCATGCCATGGTGAGGATATGTTAATAACAATGTATTGTATATTTGAAAATTGCTAAGAGAGTACTTTTTAGTGTTCTCACCACAAAAAAAGTGAGTTAATACATATGTTAATCAGTTCAATTTAACCATTCAACAATGTATACATACTTCAAAACATCATGTTGTACACTCTAAAACAAATAATTTTTATTTGTGAATTAAAAATTAATTAATTTTTAAAAATAAATTTTAAAAATAATAATTTGAATTTTACCTTGCTGCGGGAGGCCGCCTGTCACAGTTGATCAATGCCTCCCATCCATGAGGCAGGTTCTTTTCCAGTAAGCCCTGTCTTGCAGCAGTTAATGAGATCAAGCCAGTCTCTTGCCCTTCTCTCTTGGAATTCTAGAAAGACTCAAGAGAGCACTCAGTTGGGGAGAGTGTCCTCCAAGTGGATCAAGGAAGGCTGCACAGCTGCCCTGGCCTTTTGACCATCTGGCTCCTACACTCAGTCATATAATTCTACAGCCTGACTACATGCACCCTCTGAACCAGTATTGCACCTCAGTCATAGAAATGCTGCAGTAAAGGCTGGGCGGGGTGGCTCACGCCTGTAATCCCAGTGCTTTGGGAGGCCAAGAAGGGGAGATCACGAGGTCAAGAGATCGAGACCATCCTGGCCAATGTGGTGAAACCCCATCTCCACTAAAAATACAAAAATTAGCTGGGCATGGTGGCACATGCCTGTAGTCCCAGCTACTTGGGAGGCTGAGGCAAAATAATCACTTGAACCTGGGAGGCAGAGGTTGCAATGAGCCAAGATTATGCCACTGCACTCCAGTCTGGTGACAGAACAGGACTGTCTCAAAAAAAGAAAAGAAAAGAAAAGAAAGAAAGAAGTGCTGCAGTAGAATGATATGGAATCTAACAGATCTAAGTTCAAATTTTGGATATACAATTTATCTGCTGTGTGGTGTGAGCAACATCAATTAAGTGTGAACCACTTAATTCTCTTAACCTTTCTGAGTCTTCTGTTCTATCAAATGACATATTGACTGTGTTGTGAGAATAACATTGTGTGCAGTACCCAGTGGGTCATCTGATAAGAGAGGCTGTTCAATAATAAGTAGCCATTGTTATAGTAATAGATTTGGTAGCATTTATACCACAGTGAGCTGTGTGGACTTGAGTAGACATCTAAGGAAAATAGTCTTCAATAAATGGTAGTTACAGAACACTAGTAAACATGAGTAGCATTTCTATAACAATAGTTCCCCCTTATCAGTGGTTTTAGTAACCTGCAGTCAACCATGGCCCAAAAATATTAATTGGAAAATTCCAGAAATAAACAATTCATAAGTTTTAAATTGCATGCCATTCTGACATTTCATTTCAGCAGGAAATCTCATGCTGTCCTATTCCATCCCACCCAGGACACAAATCATCCTTTGCCCAACGTATCTGCACTGTCTACACTACCTGGCTGTTAGTCACTCAGTAGGCATCTTGGCTACAGATTGACTGTGGTGGTATTGCTGTGCTCATATTCAAGGTCAGTAGCAGCCTAAAGCTATGCTATAATGTCTACATCACCCACCTCATTTCCTCTCATCATGTAGGCATTTTGTCATCTCACATGGTCACAAGAAGATGAGTACAGTGTAGTAAGATATTTAGGAGGAGACCACGTTCACTACAGTATATTGTTATAATTATTCTATTTTATTATCATTAGTTGCTGTTAATCTCTTACTGTGCCTAATTTAGAAATTAAACTTCATCATAGGTATGTGTGTATAGGAAAATCGTGGTGTAGAGTTTTTTACTGTCTGTGGTTTCAGGCATCCACTGGGGGTCTCGGAACGGATCCCCCATGCATAAGGGGGCCCTACTGTATCTGTATCCAAGCCTTGGTTTTCTCTCTATTGGGTGTGTGGACTTGGATAAGATGCCTGAGGATGTAAAAGGCACAAAAAACTGTTTGGGAGGAAACAAAGCACGTTTTATTATGATAGTGTTATCACCGTGTCACACAGGGATGTGGCCACTCAACCACAGGACCTGTCCCTCCTCTAAGTCTCAGTGGGAAAAAATTTCAGTCCCCAGTGGGAACTTCAGAAAGATACCCAGCTCACCAGCTCCAAGCCCGAAATGTCCTGGGAGCATTAAACTTTCTGGCTGTTTATTGCATCCAGCTAAGGTGTTCTGTGCTGCATTTACCACACGGACAGGGAATCCCCAGGGCTTTTCAGGGGCTAGAAATCTACTCTTCAACCCCATTCTGATGCAAATAGGACCCCTGGATCTGCCAGCTGCTGCAAACTAATACTAGGGAGAGGTATGAAAGAGGCACGGCCTCTGCCTTCAGCCAGGCGGGGAAGACAATATGCACATAAAATAAACAAGGCTGGACCGGTCAGGTAAGGAGGAAGCCAAGCTGAACCTGGAAGGGTGGGAGCTGAGGCAGCAGAAAGGATTAGAGAAGACATTCCCAACAGAAGAACAGCTAGAGCAGAAGGTGGTGGCATGCATGGCAAGCACTGAGGAAGCCAGCTAGCATGGAGGATCTGTGGCTCCAAGATGGGGGATCTCAGCTGCCCAGCTAGCATGGAGGATTTGTGGATCAGAGATGGGGGATCCCAGCTGCCCAGACCAGGATCCCTTTGGTGGTCTTGTGTTAGGATCATGGCTCAGAAGTCTTATGGAGATAAATGGAGAGTTGCACCGACTTGAAAAGTGGTTAGAACCAGATTGGGAAAGGCCTGGAGTTCCAGTCTAAGGAGATGTGAGACGAGGAATGATAGCTGAGACAGTATCTGCTGGTGGAGGTGATGAAGGGAGGCCCACAGAAGGCCTCTGCATGAGTCCAGGTCTGGGGTGTGGATTGGGGGAAAGGACGATGTGGGCGCCTCCTAATTCTCAGCCCTCATCATCCTGGTGCCAGGGTTTGCAATCCTCACTGCTGACCAGTCCTTATCTCTTGAAAAGTTATCCCTCCCAATGTCCAAGACCCTGAGCTGCCCTTGGTCTCCTCTAACCTTCACAAACATTCCTTATCTGGGACATTTTTATCTTTCATCCAATTATTGGTGTTCCTTAAAGCACAGAACACGCATCTGACACTGTCTTCTTTTGCCCGTTCAGCCTCAGTCAATTTTTCCAGCTTCCTCACCTTCACTGTCAGTCATGGCTGTCAGCCCTAAGGATAATGTTTGCAGCCCTGTTGTTTGGAAGCTCAGACGCTTGAGAATGCACCTGTACCTACTCTTTCCTCTCTCCACTCCTCCTTCCACCTAAGCTTCCTAGGATCTAAATTGCTTCCACTTATTAAGCACTTTTTTTTTTTTTTTTTTTTGAGACGGAGTCTCGCTCTGCCGCCCAGGCTGGAGTGCAGTGGCCGGATCTCAGCTCACTGCAAGCTCCGCCTCCCGGGTTCTTGCCATTCTCCTGCCTCAGCCTCCCGAGTAGCTGGGACTACAGGCGCCCGCCACCTCGCCCGGCTAGTTTTTTGTATTTTTTAGTAGAGACGGGGTTTCACCGTGTCAGCCAGGATGGTCTCGATCTCCTGACCTCGTGATCCGCCCGTCTCGGCCTCCCAAAGTGCTGGGATTACAGGCTTGAGCCACCGCGCCCGGCCCACTTATTAAGCACTTTCTATAAACCAGGTATATTTCATGGAATCTTCACTATGGAGGAGATACTACTCCCATTTTACACATGAAGGACCTGGGAGGCTAAATGACTTGGGAGTAGGTGAAGAGGCTTAAGTGAGAGGCTGTGTGACTTGGGAATAGGAGAAGAGACCACTAGACTCCAGAGTGCTGATGCCTGAGACTATGCTCTAGGTATTCTCCAACGCTCTGGACATATCTCTAGCTCCCATGGGAAGTCTCCTGCCAACACAACCCTGTTGAGCTCAGCCCACCTCTTGGTGCTCAGGCACTGATGCGATCATGGGTCTCTAGCCTGGTGTTCCTAGTATCAAAGAACATCAGAGCTGGAAGGACCCTCTGGAATCCAACAGCTTCATTTTTTTTTAAATGGGACTCCAAAGCTCAGAGAAGGATATGGAGTTACCCAAGATCCCACAGAAAATCAGAGGCAGAGGCAAGATTAGTCCTGAGTTCTTCTGATTTCCAGACTCATCCCACTTATACTAAGCCCTTTTATTTGCCAAGTGATTTATATTTTGCAAAATGTCTTGACATACAGTGTCTCATAGGTTCCTTGCCATAATCCTGTGCCTAGATGTTCCATCTCTATTTAACAGATGGGGAGACTGAGGCCAATGGAGGTGAAGGGACTTGCCGAAGGTCAAGCAGCTGGGTGAGTGACAACCATGGACACTCAGGAACAGTTGAGTTAAAAATGTGGTCGCGAAGTGGCAGTTGTAAGGATTCAACATAAAATTTCACTTAGATCCAAGTACAAGAAATGAAGCCCAGACAGGCCTCAGGGAAAGTGGGAATAGCAAGCCAGGAACCAGGGCCCGTGTCTCAGGTGCTCAGGGTGGCGAGATCTCTCCCCTCTGCTGCTCAGCATGTCTTTTATCATCTCTGGAAGACCTTCATTTTCTTCTCCTCCATCACCTCAGTCGCCCTGTGACCTTGGGTTGCCACCACATTACCTCTGGTTGACAGTACCCTAAGCCCCCACAGGTCATAATTAGATTTTCAGCAGAGGCATCTACTCACTCCTGGCTTCCTTGTCCTTTTCATCCAACTCAACAAAGGTTTGATTTAATCTGTGCGAGTTACTGTGCACCGTGTGTAGCTCAGTTTCTGTCAATCCCAGCCTTCCTTTCCCAAGGAAGGGACAGAACAGGGAAGTCCTTGTCTCTCCTTAATAGGCAGATCACCATGCAGAGCCTTGGCAAGAAAAACCACAGCTCTGTGTCTGAGTTCATCCTCCTTGGCTTCCCCAGTGAGGCACAGGTCAGAATGGCCCTGTTTGCCTTCTTCCTCCTCCTCTACCTCATCACCCTTCTGGGCAACGGACTCATCGTCATGCTGATCTACCTGGACTCACACCTCCATATGCCCATGTACTTTTTTCTCAGTGTCCTTTCTTTGGTGGACATGAGCTATGTCACTACCACTGTGCCCCAGATTTTGGTTAATATGGTGTGTCCAAGGAGGACCATCTCCTGGGGAGCTTGTGCAGCCCAGATGTTCATCTTCTTGGTCCTGGGCATTGCTGAGTGTGTCCTCTATGCCATTATGGCCTATGACAGGTATGTTGCCATTTGCTTCCCCCTTCACTATACCCTACTCATGAGCCATTCCATTTGTATCAAGATGGTCATTGTCTGTTGGTCCATTGGCATCACTGGGGGGCTGATCTACACTGTCTTCACCATGCATCTGCCTTATTGTGGCCCCTACAAGATAAACCACTTCTTCTGTGAGGTCCCTGCTGTCCTGAAGTTGGCCTGTGCAGACACATCTTTTAATGACAGGCTGGACTTCATCTTGGGTTTCATCCTGCTTTTGGTCCCACTCTCCCTCATCCTGGCCTCTTATGTCCGCATCTTCACCTCCATCTTCAAAATCCGCTCAGCACAGGGGAGGCTCAAGTCCTTCTCCACATGTGCTTCCCACGTCACCGTGGTCATCATGTTCTATGGGCCAGCCATCATCATGTACATGAGACCGAGTTCCTGGTATGACCCGGAGCGGGACAAGAAACTAGCGCTGTTCTACAATGTTGTCTCTGCCTTCCTCAATCCCATCATCTACAGCCTCAGGAACAAGGATGTAAAGGAGGCCTTTCTGAAAATACTTAGAGTCAGAAGGACAGCTTAATGACTCAGGATGTTTCAGAGTTGTCCATAGTCATGGGCAGACTGGATGGGCTCATTTGATATCATACAGGTACCTCAGTTCTGACCAACCTGATTCTTCCTGCGGCTGTAAGCAGCCAGAAGAAGGTGTGGCCACTCTAACTGGGAAGTCCTCTATCATTGGCTGAAAAATTTTCAGCTCCCACCACCCAAAGACTCAGTTGAGTATTGAAGGCAAAGTATTTCTTTACAGAGACTATGTCCTTGCGGTTCATGGCCATTGCTTTTCCTGGGTTCTCTCCTTACCTCTGGAAGTTTATGTCAGTTCAGCATAATGGCACTCACATGTTTAACATGCACACGTGCTCTTTCCCAGTGTGAAAACCACATAAAGAGTCATTTGGGGTGAAAAATTACATAAAAAGCAGGCAGATTATGCAGGGACATAGTCTTGCATTACTGTCCGACAAACACAAGTAATATTTAGCATTGCTTTTTGTACTAGGTGCCTATAAAATAAGAGCTAGAGTTGTTTTAGACATATATGTATAACAATATGGCTAATAACTAGTCTAGTCTGCTCTGGGCTCAGTTTGTAGTACTGACTTTTACATGATCAGTTTAAAATTTACACTTTAAATCTCATTTTTGGGGGCAAAACATTTGAATAGACATTTCTCAAAAGGAGGCATACAGATGACAAACAGGCATATGAAAAGGTGCTCAACATCACTGATCATCAGAGAAATGCAAGTCAAAACTACAGTGAGATATCATCTCACCCCAGTTAAAATGGCTTTATCCAAAAGTCAGGGACTAACAAATGCTGGTGAGGATGTGGAGAAAAGGAAACCCTCAAACACTGTTGGTGGGAATGTAAATTACTACAACCACTATGGAGAACAGTTTGGAGGTTTCTCAAAAAATTAAAAATAGAGCTACCATATGGTGCAGCAAGCAACCCCACTGCTGGGTCTACACCCCAAAGACAGGAAATCAGTATATTGAAGAGATACCTGCACTCCCATGTTTGTTGCAGCACTGTTCACAATGGCCAAGATTTGGAAGCAACCTAAATGTCCACCAGCAGATGACTGGATAAAGAAAATGTGGTACGTATACACAATGAAGTAATATTCAGCCGTAAAAAATAATGAGGTTCTGTCACTTGCAACAATGTGGATGGAACTGGAGCTTATTATGTTAAGGGAAATAAGGCAGGCACAGAAAGACAAACTTTAGATGTTCTCACTTATTTATGGGATCTAAAAAAATCTAAACAATTGAACTCATGGAAGTAGAGAATAGAAGGATGGGTCTAGCAGAGGAGGTGGGGATGGTTAGTGATTACAAAAAAATAGAAAGAATAAATAAGACACAGTGTTTGACAGCACAAAAGGGAGACTATTATTAGTAATAATTTAATTATACATTTAAATATAACTAAAAGAGTGGAATTGGATTGTTTGCAAAACAAAGGACAAATGCTTGAGAGGATAGATACCCCATTTTCCATGATGTGATTATTATGGATTGCTTGCCTGTACCAAAATCTCTCATGTACCCCATAAATATATCCCCCTACTATGTACCCATAAAAACTAAAAATTAAAAAATCTAAAAAGTAAGTAAATAAATGTCATTTTTATTTGAGAAAACAGATATAGGTTGATTATCCTTTATCAGATATACTTGGAACCAGAAGCATTTCAGATTTGGACTTTTTTTAGATTTTGGAATATTTGTATTACACTTACTGGTTCAGCATCCCTAATCCGAAAATCTGAAATCTGAATACTCCAATGAGTATTCCTTAGAGCATCAAGTCAGCACTCAAAAGATTTCAGATTTTGGAGGATTTCAGAGTTTGGATGCTTGAATTAGGGATACTCAACTTGTACATACATTTCATAAAAGAAAAATATATGTGTGCATTATGCACATCTATATGCATATATCACTAGATAGATACAGAGATAAATAACAGATACAGAAATAGAGATGACAGAAAATTATATGACAAAGATTTCATTTTCCCCTACCTAAAAGAAATATTTGTTAATATTTTGCCATGTTTAGTCTGTCTTTTTTTCTTTATTTTTAAAAAATAATTAAATAATAACAGGTAAAGTTGAAGTGCCCTTTGAACATCTCGAACTCCCCCAATCAACCACAATTGCATCCATGAGCAATGCATAGGCTTGTTCCCGTGTGTGTTTACATTTTTTAAGTGGTAGCATGATGTCAGTATATTTCAGAATTTTTTTTCTTTCTTTCCTTTTTTTTTTTTTTTTTTTTTTTTTTTTTTTTTTTTTTTTTGAGACGGAGGCTTGCTCTGTCTCCCACGCTGGAGTGCAGTGGTGAGATCTCAACTCACTGCAAGCTCCGCCTCCTGGGTTCACGCCATTCTCCTGCCTCAGCCTCCTGAGTAGCTGGGACTACAGGCACCAGCCACCACGCCCAGCTAATTTTTTGTATTTTTGGTAGAGACGGGGTTTCACCGTGTTGGTCTGGATCTCCTGACGTCGTGATCCGCCCATCTCGGCCTCCCAAAGTGCTGGGATTATAGGTGTGAGCCACTGCGCCCTGCCTCAGAAAAAAATTTTAACTCGCTCTGACATCTACTCATTTGATAATTATAGGGGTAGCTCATTCTCTTTAATAAGCATTTGAGCTTATTTCATTTATCCAATTTACCATTGTTGAATATTTGTTTATTTCCAATTTTTCACTATTTAAATAATTCTACAACAAGTGTCTTTGGGCATTTCTCCATATGTATATATATTTTTAAATCATAGAAGTAGACTTTGCAGATTGCAGAATCAAAGAAATTTCCAGTTTATTAGATACTCCCAAATGATGTTTCCATGTAGTTATACCAACGACAACTCTCATCCTCACCAATGCTCGACATTGTTCATCTATCTCAAACATTCTAATGTGTCTACCCATCTCATAGATGAAACTTGGCACCATTATTTATTGTTTCATTTGCAATTCCCTGGTTGCTAGAGAGTTTAACATCTTTTCATGAATTTGTTGTTAGTATTGTGTAGTGCAGCAGGCTCTGGAGTCAGACTGCAGGGTTTCAATTAGAGTACTATTCTTTATCAACTTAGTGACGATGGGCAAGTAGCCTAACTTCTCTGAGTCTCAGCTTCCTCATCTGTAAATGGAAAGAAAATAGCATATACATGAGATGGTTGTTAGAAGGAGTAAATGATATAATACATGTAAAGCGCTTTCTGTATTGAATAACAAATACTAAGTGCTCAATGAATGAGATATTGTCTTTTCTTAATTTGTAGTTTGTTATACATTTTGGACATTAATTTTTTGTCTATTACATTCATTGAAAATACCTTCTATAAGTTTATTACCGCTTTTCTTTATGCAAAAGTAATACATGTTTTAAAACACGTTTATGTTTTAAAATTTTGTAAAACAGAAATGAACAAAAAGAAGAAAATAAAAATCATCCATTATCTTAGACCTAGTGATAACTACTAACATTCCAGTGTTGGCCAGGTGCGGTGGCTCACACCGTAATCCCAACACTTTGGGAGACTGAGGCTGGCAGGTTGCTTGAGCCCAGGAGTTTGAAACCAGCCTGGGCCACATGATGAAATCCCGTCTCTACAAAAAATGAAAAATTAGCTGGACATAGTGACATGCTCCCAACTACTAGGAGGGCTGAGGTGGGAGGATCATCTGAACCTGGGGAGGTTGAGGCTACAGTGAGCTGTGATCACGCCACTGCATTCCAGCCTCGGGATCAGAGTGAAACCCTGTCTCCAAAAAACAAAAAAAAAATCCCACATATTTCAGTGTCTGTTCTAGGGTTTAAGTTTTTAAATTGCTTTTATTGATGTTTTTGAAGAAATGTACATAACGTTCTTAAACAATTTATTTGTTTTCATGAATTTTGAACTGAATTATACAGTATGTATTCTTTTGTAACTTGCCATAGTCGCCCAACAATGTTATTTTAAAACATTTTTTTATGTTTATTTATTTTCACTGCTGAAGGGTATTCTTTACACTTACTTATGGTGAACAGAATATAATAGGATAGACTAGACAAGAATAGAATAGAATAGAATAGAATAGAATAGAATAGAATAGAATAGAATAGAATAGAATAGAATAGAATAGAATAGAATGGAATGGAATAGAATGGAATAGAATAATGACTTTTGATGAGTAGAATTCTTAATTTAACACAGATGAACTTGTGAATCTTTTCCTTTATCATTATTAAGTGAACAAATACAAAGATTTTACTGAGCTCATTAACTCAGGAAGGAGCCAACAAGGTGTTAGGACTGGTTTCAAGCAAGAATCTGAAGTATAGAGATTTATATTCTCTGTTGAACAAACTTCATTTGCATTGTGATCAGTAGGAATAATTTGCATTGCTATTGGCATATTCCATTGCATTGCATATGCTATTATAGAGCTCCATAGCTATTCTATAACTTAACAGCTATACTTACAGAGTTGTAAAATGCCTTAGTCCTTAGGCAGTCAATCAAAGGCACGCACTTTCGCTGCCTATAAGATAATCCTCAGAGAATCTGCTAGACAACACCCAGCACTACACTGAGAGGGCACTAAGTAATTAATCTCTTTTGTTCTTTTGCAAGTCTTAGATGCTCTTTTTCTGACAATATTCCCTCTTGTGATCTTAATCTTCAAAGATTATTTTTGATCACAGAAAGACTGGTCTCATTATGTTTGGCCTTATTGTTTATATAGGTGTAACAAGAATGTCAACCATATAGGCTTTTATGAGTTTGCTTTGCAAATATAGAGATATGCAGTACTGAGCAACTTCTAAAGCCAAAGAATTAACCTCTGGTCTGAAAGTTTTCATGAAGAATCTCAAATTGGACTCTGAAAATCCACTGTTATTTGCTATATCCCCAAATCCACTAAAGTTCTCACTGGCCAAGAAATGATTCTCTTTTTTCTTTTCTTTTCCTTTCTTTCTTTCTTTCTTTTCTTTTCTTTTTTTTCTTTTCTTTTTTTTTTTTTTTTTTTACCTTGAAGCTCTAGCTCAAAGGAAGGAAGTGGTTTTCTTTCCATCTCTAAGGTCAGGCTCTTGCAAGCCAAATAAAAGGCCAGTTTTCCTGGGAAGGCTTTGTAGAGATTGGCCTGCAAGTACACTTAACCCTGATTGAAATATGTTAATTCTCAAATAATTCTCAAAAAAATTCTTGGCCATATAATTCATTTGACCAATATATCTGGGGTAAAAAGAAAGTTTCTATTGAACATGTGCTAATAACTATGTTGCTATAAAAAGTATGGAGACTAACAAGCTTCTGAATGCTGATGGGTTCATAAGAATCAGATATAAGTTTAAAATGTTTCATTTTAGTTTATAAAAATAGGATCTACTTAATTAGTGTTAGAGCTAGCTTGAGAGAAGAAAGGGGTTTTTCGTATATCCACAAAAAATAGAACATTAAAAATAATAGCAATGACAATCTAAACAAAAAACTTCATTGTTTTGTTCAACTCCACATCATTTACTCTGGTTCTGCTAAGTCTGGGTCAGCAGTCAGTATCATGGAATCTGCATGATATTAGGCCAAAAAAGAGTCACGGGAATCCTGACTCAGCCCACTCGGCACATCTGGAAATTTGCCTAAGAGATACCAGCTTGGAATGTTCAGAGTACCTTGTAAGTCCTTTCTATGAGGCTCTGAGACTATCGTTCTTTGTTGAAGACACAAATTCTGGCTTATACCCAAGCCTCTAGGTCAGCATCAGAGAGAACAGATGGTATCTGTAAATGACAAAAACTGAATGGATGTCGTTAATTTATTACAGCAGCCAATTATATCAGAATGGAGGGGAGTGAAGTTCTCTTTTGAGGTACAGTGCATAATTATTTCATAAAGGTTTGATCAATGTTTCCTTCATGGCTAAAAACAGTATTATGGGCAGTGAGGGTACAGACAAATCCCAGGGGCCTCTCATGCAGCATACAATTTCTGGAATATTTACATTAATTACGCTTTATTTGTACAAACTTACTGTAGGGAAAGCTGGAAGTTTCTTCTGATTGGACGATCATTATAGTTCTTATAATAGTGTTGAACTAAATAAGAAATATGGAACACATCAATCAGACCTAATTATTTCTGCTATCCCTATTTTTATAATGTGAAAGAATAAATCTTTATGATTTTCCAGGGACACTCTGGTAGTTTTTGGTAAAAGGATACCCTGAGATTATTTCATTTTTCTAAGTTTAAGATCTGATCTTGGGAAGGTAAAAATCAACATTTTATCATGTGCATATGATAGGCTCAAAGGTACCTGAGAATTAGTACTTGGTGACCTATTCTAATCAAAGTGTCAATAAAATGTTTCAAAATGGGCATAGAAGAAAGCAACATGATTATAAATTACCTTAGCTCTTTAACAGTGAATCTTTGTTCCATGTTGGTTTGTTTTTAATGTTCAAAGACATGAGCAAGACAACATACCACACAGAAAATTATTCTGGTAAGATACAGAAGCACTGCTCTCTGGGCAGCTTAGATGGAAAGTAACTGTAACCTTTACTATCCTTGTTAGAATGGCAATCATTAGAAAGTCAGGAAACAACAGATGCCTGAAAATGTGGCATATATATACCATGGAGTACTATGCAGCCATAAAAAAGGATGAGTTCATGTCCTTTGCAGGGACATAGATGAAGCTGGAAACCATAATTCTCAGCAAACTAACACAGGAACAGAAAACCAAATACCGCATGTTCTCACTCATAAGTGGAAGTTGAACGATGAGAACACATGGACACAGGGAGGGGAACATCACACACCGGGGCCTGTCAGGGGGTGGGGGCTAAGGGAGGGATAGTATTAGGAGAAACACCTAATGTAGATGACGGGTTGATGGGTGCAGCAAACCTCCATGGTGCATGTATACCTATGTAAAAAACCTGCACGTTCTGCACATGTATCCCAGAACTTAACATATAATTTTTTAAAAGTCATAATAAAAGCAAAAAAAAAACCCACAAAAAACAAAAATTAGCTGGGTGTGCTGGCGCACATCTGTAATCCCAGCTACTTGGGAGGCTGAGGCAAGAGAATTTCACATACCCAGGAGGGGGAGGTTGCAGTGAGCCAAGATCACGTCATTGCACTCCAGCCTGGCCAACAGAGCAAGACTCCATCTCAAAAAAAAAAAAAAAAAAAAGGTACATGAAGGAGAAATGTGGATGTTTATCTTCAAGGCTCAATTTAATATTGAAATTGCCTTAAAACTCTATTTTACATATCAATCTCACCATTAATTAAATAATGTTAATTGTTAATGCAAAAAAAATTAAAACAAACAACAAAAAACCCACCTTTCCTGGATTTTCCAGGGCAGCACTGATTTGGGTAATTGTATTCTTTTACATAAAAGTAAGGTATTTTGTTACATGTACGTTAGAGTGAATTTAATTTTTATGCTTTCGTAAACTCATATTTTTATTTGTTCTTTCATGCTCTGCCTTCTTCCAGAAATGAGTCGAAGCAGCTGTTTTTCCATATGAATGAATTTGCTGATCAGAAAAAAGTCCTCCATCAAATCATTTATGTGGTCTATAGCTAGGGAGTTATGTTTGCCACCTTTATGGGATTTGGAAGAGTGTGATCCTTAGGGAGCAAATTGCAAGGCTGGGAATGGGCTGTGGACATGAGCCAGTAGCCAGTCTACCATGGGGCCACCACACAGCTGGAGGGAGCTTTCAGGGACTGGAGATTTCAGCTGAGAGTCCCTGACCTAGCCAAGCCTAGAATTCCCTACCTGTTCTTGAATCCTATCCTCTCTGGGATGCTATGCCCCAGGTATAACTTCTCTCAAGCTCTGTTCACATTGGACTTGCTTCACATCCTTCAAATGCACCATTTGTTCATTTATTCCCTCAATATTGATTGATGCTTTCCCTGTGCTGCACACTATAAACATGACATAAATGACACTATCACTGTCCTCATACAGCATGAAGGGGGAAATTCAGGGCCATCTTCTTTCCTTCCTCTGCTTCTTTGCATACCCTGTTCCCTGTACAAGGATTGCCTTTCTCTGTCTTCATCTATCAAACTTCTATTCATCTTTCAAAACCCAGCTCAAATAATCCCTCTTCCCAGAACTCTCAGCGAAGAAGCATCAGTGGGACTGTTCTCTGTGTCACTGCAGAATCTTGTGTATGCCCCTATCCAGTCCTGTAGGACACTTGCACCCGTCTTCATTCCCCCAATCAGTCCTCAAG
The DNA here is from genome assembly GCF_043159975.1 of Macaca nemestrina. NCBI lineage: Eukaryota > Metazoa > Chordata > Mammalia > Primates > Cercopithecidae > Macaca > Macaca nemestrina. Next base: position 190,598,985 of record NC_092125.1, on the reverse strand, counting down.
CTCATCATGGGCAGAGCCAGGGACCAAGTCTTATTCAACTTTTGTCTCCAGTGACCAGAAATGTCTGATACACCACTGGCAGCTATGAGTGTTTACAGAGCAATTTATCGGTTGGTGAAACCATGGCACAAACAGAGGGAACGGGACGAGCAATTGTAGGGGGTTGTCATGAAGGAAAAGCTGGTAGGTCAGCATGGAGTGCCAGGGAGGAGTTGTGCAGGGCATGAGAGCAGCTGACTGCAGAGGACGGCATAACCAGGTTATCGAGGGAAGGCTTCACAGATTAGGGAACATTGAGGTGCTGCGATCAGGATTAGGTGAGGGTTCTGAGGCACACATAAATGTTTTCCAGGCTGCATGCTGTGCAGGGCATCCTGGGCTGAGGAAGCAGCATGAGGCAGAGCATCTAAAAGTGGTTCTGGCTTCATGGAGTCAAAGAACTGTAGGAAGGGAGGCTGGAGAGCGGGGCACAAGTCAGCTCAGGGAGGGCGTGGGTGTGCCCTTCCCCAGTCCTGTAGGTCACTTGCATCAGTCTTCAACCCCCCAACCAGGCCTCAAGCTCATCCACACCGAATATAATTAACATATCACAAACTACTTAACCAGGAGAGTTTGAGCTGTAGTTGACTAATAAAATATTATAGTTAATAGTCATTTAAACATTTACTAATTTTTATTTTGCAGAGGTCCTATTTTTGAGCCTATCATCTTTTTCAGGTCTCCAACATGTCTGTAGACTATGGAAGCTCAAGGACTCTGGACACTTTGTCTTCAGTGCCTAATGGATCGAACAGCCCCGGGGATGCCACCTGGCGGGGGTAGAGGACAATTTCTTGAGGTTCATCACTCAAGACCTGCCAGGAAGTCTCATTTTTTTCCCCTGGGAAAGGAGGAGCGGCTGAGGAAAGATCTGCCCTGGGGCCCTCTCTGAGCAGAGCTCTGCCCCAGCTGAGCCTCACGCTCCCCAACCTGACCTGGGCTCTGGGGGAGGGCATGGCCTGAGTGTCCCTGGGGAGTGAGCCGAGGCTGCTGCAGGAACAGTCCTGGCAAGGGCCCTGGGACCAACTGCCACTTGGGAGTGCCCTCTGAGTCTGAGGGGACTCAGACCCACCCCCTTCCCTGAAAGGTTATAAGCTCAGGACAGCAGTGTCCCTTGGCATTCTGGGAAGTAAGTAAGCCTACTGGTGCCCCCACGCCCCCAACATTGCCAGTGGGAGCTCTGAGAAGCAGCCCAGCCTGGTCTGCTGTTCCCACTCACCAGCAGCCGCCTGCCTCTCTGCCTCCATCTCTTTCCCACATCCATGTGAGTGTGTGCCTGGCTGCCTGTGTCTACTTCTCTTCCCTTCTCTGTGTCCTCCTATTTCTTTATCTTTCTCTGGGCCTATTATTATTTGTCTGTCTCTCTTTCCTTTGCTTTCCATCTCTCCATCTGTCTCTTTCTGCCTCTGTTTCTATCAGCTGTCTCTGTGTGTCTCTGTCTCCAAAGTCTTGTCCCATCTCTCCCTCCTCTTCCTGTGTCTCCGGCTCTGAGGTTCTTCCGCTAGGTCTTCAGCTCATTCCTTTTGCCTTTCTTTCTTCCTCGACCTCTCTGTATTTTGCTGTCTCTCAATCTCTGGATTTGCCATCAGCGCTGTCTCTCTCTAGCCATCCCTGATCTCTCCTCTTCCCCTTATCCTCTCTTGTCCACAAGGCTTTTCCCCTTGTAGCGTTGCTCTGGGTCTCCTGCTGGAGCCTCCCCCACTGTCATGTCTTGGTTTCCCCCTCTCTGCCCAGCTCCCACCAGTCCAGCCTGCCATCTGCCTGCTCTGCCTGCTCTTGGGCTCCTCTTCCAGCTCTCCCTCCTTGGGAGACTGGACTGCCCCTGCCTCTCCCCACTGCCCCACGTCTGATCACTCCGGCCTCTCTCTGCTGGGCTCTTTGCTGGTCCACCAGCCTTTTTTTTTTTTTTTTTTTTTTTGAGACAGAGTCTCATTCTGTCACCAGGCTGCAGTGAAGTGGCATGATCTTGGATCATTGCAACCCCCACCTCCCGGGTTCAAGCGATTCTCCTGCCTTAGCCTCCCAAGTAGCTGGGACTACAGGCACACACCACCACGCCCAGCTAATTTTTTGTATTTTAGTAGAGACGGAGTTTCACCATGTTGGCCAGGATAGTCTCTATCTCTTGACTTTGTGATCCACCCACCTCGGCCTCCCAAAGTGCTGGGATTACAGGTGTGAACCACCACGCCCAGCCCTGCCTGCCCTTTTTGCAGCTCCGCCTTGCTCCTGTGTCCCTCTCATAGGCCTCACACCTGCATCTCAGCATCACAGACATGCTTCCCTGCCTCCTGGCTCCTGGCTCCTGGCCTCCTCTCCTCTTGCTTCCTTGTCTGGTTTGGTTCCCCTGACAGCCTCCCAGGAGGTCTCAGTGTCTCTATGCCTGCTTCCTTGGTCTTTTCCCCTCTTCTAGGATTCTTAGAATGAACATTCTCCCACCGCCTGCCCATCCTGGGCTCCCAGGTACTTCTCTTCCTGTTCCTCAGTTGTGTTTTCAGCATCTCCTTCTCTCTCTCCTGTCTGCGCCCTCGGGGTCTGGTTCTCTGTGCCTCTCTCTGACTCATGTGTCTCTTCCTGCAGAGAACCCTCCGTCTTTTTTTCATCAATCATATCAGTCATTCTCTGCCTTTTGTTTTTTCTTTCTGGTTTTACTTGTTTGTTCTCTGGCCACTCTTGACCTTGCAGGTCGGTGCTGATACTGGGGCATGGTGTGTGTGTGTGTTGTGGAGGGTGGAGGGGGTGGGGGAAAAGGGCTGTCAAACGGGGAAGGGAAGAGAAAACATATATCTTCAGAACCTGACAGAATCAGATATTATTGCAAACAGTCTCCTCTTTTTGCAGATAAGGAATGACTAACTTGCTCAGAGTCATGGCCAGTAAGTAGCAAAAATGAGAATTCAAAAGCAGCTGCCTTTAGTCTTTTATCTCCTAGTCAGTGCTGCTGGAGAAGAGATATGACAGGGGGAGAGAAATATAAGGATCCAAAGTAAGAAAAAAAAAGCCATTTTTCTCTGATTTCCATTACACCCTAGTAATGGACCAAGGCTGGCAACCCCAACCCATGCCAGCCCTGGCCAACCAGGAGCTAGAGGCTTACCCACTACCAGGACCTTGCATACACAATCTGTTTCTGTTTTCTCATCGCCAACATGTCATCATCAAACCTAGCTGAGACAGAGTCAGAACCGGAAGCTCAGAGAGACCAAGCAACTGGCCCTAAGACACACAGCAAGGAAAGTGAGAGTAGAAACCCGTTTCTAGGCTTTGCTCTGGAGGACGGTGCAAACCCACCAAAGGGCAAGGAGTCCTGGGGGCCAGAGACCTGTCACCCACATCTTCTCTGCTTCCTCTGCCCTCAGTCTGCAGGCACAAGCTGGAGGTAAGAACTGGGTGGCCTCTCATTATCCTTGCTTAAGGACCTCACAACTCAGGAGCTGATGTGATTTGCAGCATCGGACTCCTCTGTCCCTAGCTCCATGTCCAGGCTCTTGGCTCCTCTGGGAGCAGCACTTGGCACTGCAGACCCTGGGCTGGAGGTCAGTCTCCCTGCTCAGACACTCTCAGGCTGGGCAACCTTAAGCCAATTGCTTCCCCTCTCTGGGCTCTGGTAAAAAGAAAGGATTGCATTAATGGTTATCAAATTAAGTCTCTAACTCATAAGAGGAGTTCCAGGGAACCATGTTTTTCTGGGTGAGGGTGAGTGGGTGGGTTTTTCTGCTCCTGCAGAAGTTTGCCTTTGACAAAAAAAGTTCCAGGGCTTTAAAAAGGTTGAAAATATGTGACTCTGAAATTGTTAAGACCCCAGGCCCTGCTCCCCAATGCCCACCCGTCCCACTGTGCATTTTCAGGTCTGTTCTCAGGGAGTGGCTAGAGGACCGGGTCCCCTCAGCCAGGCACGCCTCCTGGCTGTTCTTTATTCTTTATTACAAGTAACTCATGCTTATTGTGGAAAAATTTAGAAAGTCTTGTGAATTTTAACAAACAAATATCATCTATAAACCTAATCCTCCAGAAATGACCATTGTTAAAATTTTGATATATTCCTTTCCAATTTTTTTTTCTATGCATGTAAATCTTTATAGTATTAGGATTGGGTTATATATGATTTCCTATCCTGCTTTTTAAACTTAATAATCTATTAGAGCATTTCCTCACAGCAGGGATTTTTAGAGCAAAGTGACCAGAAGGAACCCTTAGAAATATCGCAGAAAACACTGGACTTCTTAGAGCAGATCAGTCGAGGGCCTATATTACTTCAAATTTGCATATTATAGAGACAAGAGTTATCACCATGAGACTGAAAGGCTAGGAAATCTATGGTTATGCTTGAGAGGTCTGTGAATCACCGTAAAATAAACATTCACCTACAGTTTCTCCTCTGTTGTTTGATAGGTATTTTTTTTTAACTCTTTAACATATTTAGAATTTGTCTTGATACACTATGTGAAATCATAACCCAAATCATTAATTAATTGTCTGAGCAACATTTGTTGAATAACTCTTCCTTGCCCCTCTGACTTACAATAGCATCTTCATCCTAGGGTAAGGTCTACTTCTGAGTTCTCTATTCTGTCCCGTTGATCTACCTGTCTAGTTCTTGCTTCATACTACATTTTTATTTTGTGGTTTTATTTATATGTTTAAACCTTTGGAAGGCTGTCTGCATTTAGAGTTATCAGATAAAATGCAGATGCCCAGTTAAATTTTAATTCATTTCCTTGGCTATCGTCACCCCATTATTCTCTCATAAGCTTTCGAATTGCATTATCAAGTTCTCACAAGTTGAGAGGAAACTGTGAAGCCAGAGTCCAAAGAGGGTGCAAGTCAGAAATGCGTAAGGAGGTAGCTAAGATATTCCACCCCAGTGGAGTGCATGTGCTTAGTCATGCATTGCCAACTCTTCCCAATCAATTGCCCTTTCACAGAACTCTAGACTTTGTGGATTTACTTTTGCATAGTTTCCCATCATGCCTAGAATTTTGAATATATTAGGAGCAAAACATAAATTTTTCTGAGCCATAAAACCAGAAAAACAATGAATATTGAAAGGTAAACCCAGACATGGGGAAAATTTTAAATTCTCAATACGTTCATTGTCTCCAACAAAGCAAAACCAATTTATTGGCACCACATCAACAGTGTGAAGGAGAGAGTCTTTGAAGTATTTCTAATTAAGAATGCATGACAAGTGAACATTAATTGCACAATTTATGCATTTTTAATTTAAGATTTTGTCCTCCTTGTATGGTATACTGGGATTATTATTTTTATTTTGGTAATTCTGAACATTGTTTACAGGACTATCCTCAATGTATCCAAGATCTTTCTTTAACTACAAAATATCCTGCCCCCTATATTTTAGAAAAACAACCTTCTCATTTGAGGAGATAATGTTATAATGATCATTTTAGTTAAAATTCTTGAATGAATGGCATAATTAACGAACAACATTTAAGTTCACTCACCAAAAAAGCTAAATCTTAAATATCAACTGTAATATTTTGCCTGCATAGCATTGACTGTAATGCCCAAGATTATCCTTAGCCCTAATGCTAACACTGATAGCAAATGATGAATATAGTAGCCCCAACTCTTATTCTAATCTTAATTCACACAAGGCTTAGGAACCTCTGAAGTCCCAAAAGAACAGAATATGGGGTGAGTACAGTACAGAGAGAACAAGGCTGTGTCAGGAAAGAAAAAACAGATGCCTACAGGCCATAATAGAACACTGCCTCTATGCTGCCCTGACCTGGCTCTCACCCCTTTAATCAGTATGACCCTCCACCAAATCCTGAACCAAATCCCAACATCACTCAAACTCCAATTGGAACAGAGCTCTTGGCACCTCCACCTGCCAATCCAAAGCTTCCTGATACTGTTAAGAAATGTAAATGAAACAATGAATATGAAAATTCCTTACACACCCGTGGCACAGACACTCAATCAAAGATATATCCTAAAAACTCTTTAAACAGGCATATCACGATGCAGGAGCTCAACCAGTCCACCGTGACAGAATTCATTCTAGTGGGCTTCACCTCCAATCCCAGGACCAGTCCTCTGCTCTTCACCTTCTTCTTTGTCTTTTACCTGCTGATTCTCATGAGCAACAGCCTCCTTATCACCCTCATTTACCAGGACTTACACCTGCACACACCCATGTACTTTTTCATCAGTGTCCTCTCCCTGCTGGACGTGTGCTATACCACCACCACCGTGCCCCAGATGCTGGTGCACATTCTCAGCAAGAAGAGGGCCATCTCTTTTGCTAGATGTGTGGCCCAGATGTACATCTTCCTCCTCTTTGGGGTCATTGAGTCATGGCTTTTCTCCATCATGTCCGTGGACAGGTACTTGGCCATCTGCCACCCTCTCAGGTACAAGGTCATCATGAGCCGCTGGGTGTGTCTCCTCATGGTGGGTATCTGTGCAGCCTATGGTGTGCTGGGTAGCATGTGCTATACTTTCTTTGCTATGCGCCTGCCCTATTGTGGGCCTAATGAGATTGACCACTACTTTTGCGAGGTTCCTGCAGTTCTGAAGCTGGCCTGTGCAGACACATCCCTCAATGACCTGGTGGACTTCATTATAGGCTTCAATGTCATTGTGGTCCCGCTCTCCCTGGTTGTCATAGTCTATGCCAACATCTTTGCCACCATCATGAAGATCCGCTCAGCCCAGGGGCGAATCAAAGCCTTTTCCACCTGTGCTTCCCACATCACTGTGGTCACTATGTTTGCCATTCCATGTATCATCATGTATATGGGCCCTGGCTCTGGCTCCTTATCAAACAGCGGAAAGAAAATGGCCCTTTTCTATAACATTGCTACATCCTTCCTCAATCCTGTCATCTACAGTCTAAGGAACAAAGATGTGAAAAAAGCTTTTTTCAAATGGATGGGATGGAGCAGGGCCCCAGAGTAAGACTTTAAAGCTAAAGATCTTAGAAGCTAAACAAAGCAGGACTTGCAGTCACCAATTCCCCAGGGACTCTCTCATGAGACCTAGTAGAGCTGGACTCTTCACCCTTGCCCAAGCGAGAGATGAGCAAGGTGTTTGGACGTTTGCAATAACTATGATGATGTTCGAGACAGAGATATCTGTGAAAATAAAGTGTAGTGGTTAAGAGCCTGGACTTTTGTGCCAGACAGACCAGGATGACAGACTCAGTTTCACCAATTAATAGGTAACATGAATTTCCGCAAATCATTTAACTATTCTGAGGTCTGTAATTCATTTCTATAGGGAAGTTGTAATGAATTCATGAAATAATATGTAAAATGTGCTTACTACAGAGCCTGGCATGTAGTAACCTTTCAACAAATGTTAGTTTTAATTTTTAAAATTTACTACTTAGGAATGAATAATCAACCAGTCATCAACCATGATCCTCCGGGGTTGTGGAAGTGAGTGGAGCCCTAGACAGTAAAGGAAAAAGAGGGAAAAATGGGAGAAAGAGAAACTCAAAAACTGAAAAGCAGATAATCTTAGGGTGAGAAGGAGACTTGAGAAGGAGGAAAGGAACCTTTATCTACCCACTTACAAACTATGCCTGTTACAGCATCTGAGGTTGACTGAAATCACCTTGGGCTAAGGGATGTTTGTAACAGTGTTTTACTTCTGTGCTTTTGGAAAACAATTTATCCCTCTTGATTTTCCTTTTTCTCTTATTTTTAATAAAGTATCTTCTGGAAAACTAGAGCCTTTTTTGGGTGATATCAAGGAAAAGGAATCCTGTCCATGTAAGGATGAGGAAAATTAGAGGCAGGAGAGTGGGCATAGTGTTACCACCAGATGCAAAGTCTGGAGAGAGGTAAAAACTCAATAGGAAGTTTTAGCTCCATTCTCCCTAGCTTGGAAGGCCCTTCCCTCCAAACTCTGCTTATTCCTCATAGAATCTTTACAAACCCCATGAGAAGCCAGGGTCCATGCCAAGGGTGCAGGTTTCTAGTGTTCTTAAAAGTATTACCCTGGCTGGGCGCGGTGGTTCATGCCTGTAATCTCAGCACTTTGGGGAGGCTGAGGCGGGCGGATCACGAGGTCAGGAGATCGAGACCATCCTGGCTAACATGGTGAAACGCCATCTCCACTAAAAATACAAAAAAAATTAGCCAGCCATGGTGGTGGGCACCTGTAGTCCCAGCTACTTGGGAGGCTGAGGCAGGAGAATGGCTTGAACCTGGGAGACAGAGCTTGCAGTGAGCCGAGATTGTACCACTGCACTCCAGCCTGGGCAACAGAGCGAGACTCTGTCTCAAAAAAAAGAAGTATTACCCTACCTGCATGCCTAGGAGCCTCAGTGTTGCCTATATAATAAAGCAAAACTAAAATGCAGGTGACAAAACAGGGCATAAAATTGCAACATACTTAACGGTCATATGGTTAACATCATCAACATAAAAAGGGCTCTTCCAAGTTGGTAAGAAAAATACAAGCACCTCAGAAAATCGACAATAGATGTGAACAGTTTGTTTTAAAAAATCCAAATCATTAATAGGCATATGGGGAAATCCCACCAAAGCAGTCATCAGGAAATGCAAATTAAAATATCAACATCATCTTTTTACCTTTGAAACTGTCAGAGTTTTTAAACAGAGGTGTCCAGAATACAATGAAATATGAACTTTATAGATTGTTGGTGGGAGTATAAATCATCTTTTTGTAAGACAATTTGTCTTTATATATTAAGAACCTTAAATATTTTAATGCCCTTCAACCCAATAATTCCACTTTTAGGATATTTTTGGAAATAGATATCAGAAGCTCAGGAAAAGTAACACATTATTATTATTGTTATTATTTATTATTATTATTTTTTTGAGACAGAGTGTTACTCTTGTTGCCCAGGCTGGAGTGCAATGGCAAATCTTGGCTCACCACAACCTCCGCCTCCCGGGTTCAGGCAATTCTCCTGCCTCACCTTCCCAAGTAGCTGGGATTGCAGGCATGCACCACCACGCCTGGCTAATTTTGTATTTTTGGTAGAGATGGGGTTTCTCCATGTTGCTCAGGCTGGTCTCAAACTCCTGACCTCAGGTGATCCGCTCCCCTCAGCCTCCCAGAGTGCTGGGATTACAGGCATGAGCCACCACACCCGGCCCAATACAATGATTTTTATTGTTATTTTTGATAAGGAAAACTTGGAACCAATTGAAAACACTTCTATAATAGTGACTCATTTAAATATGTTATGGTATGATCACATAATAGTATACTATGTAGCCATTAAAAATATATTTTATAAATATCTTTAATAATGTAAATGCTCACAACATGTTGCTGAGTGAATAAAAGCGGAAACAGCCAGTGAACAGCAGATTGTGATCACACTATTAACAGTTGCAAATGCCTTTTCACCCTTGGAATCAGACATCGAAATTTTTAACTGGGAGAGAGGACCACTAAGTCAACACATCTCTGCCCGCAACACGCGCGCGCACACACACACACACACACACACACACACTCTACTCAAACTATGAAACTTAGTTAATAATAATGTATTAATTTTTTTATCAATTATAACAAACTTACCACACTAAAGCAATATATTAACAATAGGGGAAACTATGTGTGAGATGGTGGGGCCTGAGGAGGAGGAATATTTGGGAAGTCTGTACTTTACATGCAATTTTCCTGTAAACCTAACACTACGGTAAAAAAAATAATTAATTAATTTAAAAGAGTTCAGACAAAAATACTATAAATAAAATCCATGGTATTAGAAGTGAAAAATATCCAGAATTTACAAGGAACCTAAATAAATTTACAAGAAAAAAAGTGTCTGAGAACAGACACTTCTCAGAAGAAGACATTTACCTGGCCAGCAAACATGAAAAAATGCTAACATCACTGATCATTAGAGAAATGCAAATCAAAACCACAATGAGATACCATTTCATGCCAGTCAGAGTGGTGATTATTAAGAAGTCAAGAAACAACAGATGCTGGTGAGGCTGTGGAGAAATAGGAATGCTTTTACATTGTTGGTGGGAATGTAAATTAATTCAACCATTGTGGAAGACAGTATGGTGATTCCTCAAGGATCTAGAACCAGAAATACCATTCGACCCAACAATCCTATTACTGGATATATACCCAAAGGAATATAAATCATTCTACTATAAAGACACATGCACACATATGTTTATTGCAACACTATTTACAATAGCAACATCATGTAACCAACCCAAATGCCCATCAATGATGGACTGGATTTAAAAAGTGTGGTATATATACACCATGGAATACTATACAGCCATAAAAAGGAATGAGGTCATGTCCTTTGCAGGGACATGAGTGAAGCTAGAAGCCACCATCGGGGGGCGTGCCCAAGATGGCCAAACAGGAACAGCTCTAGGCTCCAGCTCCCAGAGTGAGCAACATAGAAGATGGGTGATTTCTGCATTTTCAACTGAGGTACCGGCTTCATCTCACTGGGGTGTATCGGACAGTTGGCACTGGTCTGTGGGTGCAGCCCGACTAGCAAGAGCTGAAGCAGGGCGAGGCATCACCTCACTGGGAAGCACAAGGGGGAAGGGAATTCCTTTTCCTAGCCAAAGGAAATTGAGACACACAACACCTGGAAAATCAGGTAACTCCCACCCTAATACTGTGCTTTACCGAGGGTCTTAGCAAATGGCACACCAGGAGATTATATCCCACACCTGGCCCGGGGGTCCCATGACCATGGAGCCTCCCTCATTGCTAGCTAGCACAGCAGTCTGAGATCTAATTGCAAGGCAGCGGCAAGGCTAGGGGAGGGGCGCCTGCCATTGCTGAGGCTTAAGTATGTAAACAAAGCCACCTGGGTAGCTCGAAGGAGGCTGGCCTGCCTCTGTAGACACCTCCTCTGGGGACAGGGCATAGCTAAACAAAAAGCAGCAGAAACTTCGGCAGAAGTAAATGCCCCTGTCTGACAGCTTTGAAGAGAGCAGTGGATCTCCCAGCACGGAGGTTGAGATCTGAGAACAGACAGACTGCCTGCTCAAGTGGGTCCCTGACCCCTGAGTAGCCTAACTGGGAGATATCCCCCACTAGGTGCAGACCGACCCCTCACACCTCACACAGCAGGGTACACCCCTGAGACGAAGCTTCCAGAGCAAGAATCAGACAGCAACACTCACTGTTCAGCAATATTCTATCTTCTGCAGCCTCCGCTGCTGATACCCAGGCAAACAGGGTCTGGAGTGGACCTCAAGCAAACTCCAACAGACCTACAGCTGAGGGTCCTGACTGTTAGAAGGAAAACTAACAAACAGAAAGGACACCCACACCAAAACCCCATCAGTACATCACCATCATCAAAGACCAAAGGCAGATAAAACCACAAAGATGGGCAAAAAGCAGTGCAGAAAAGCTGGAAATTCAAAAAATCAGAGTGCATCTCCCCCTCCAAAGGAATGCAGCTCATTACCAGCAAAGGAACAAAGCTGGACAGAGAATGACTTTGATGAGTTGAGAGAAGAAGGCTTCAGTCAATCAAACTTCTCAGAGCTAAAGGAGGAACTACGTAACCAGCACAAAGAAACTAAAAACCTTCAAAAAAGGAACGGATGAATGGATAACTAGAATAATCAATGCAGAGAAGACCTCAAAAGAACTGATAGAGATGAAAACCATAACACGAGAACTACGTGACAAATGCACAAGCTTCAGTAACCAACTCGATCAACTGGAAGAAAGAGTATCAGCGATTGAAGATCAAATGAATGAAATGAAGTGAGAAGAGAAATATAGAGAAAAAAGAGTAAGAAGAAACTAACAAAGCCTCCAAGAAATATGGGATTATGTGAAAAGACCAAATCTATGTCTGATTGGTGTGCCTGAAAGTGACGGGGAAAATGGAACCAAGTTGGAAAACACTCTGCAGGATATCATCCAGGAGAACTTCCCTAACCTAGTAAGGCAGGCCAACATTCAAATTCGGGAAATACAGAGAATGCCACAAAGATACTCCTCGAGAAGAGCAACTCCAAGACACGTAATTGTCAGATTCACCAAAGTTGAAATGAAGGAAAAAATGTTAAGGGCAGCCAGACAGAAAGGTTGGGTTACACACAAAGGGAAGCCCATCAGACTAACAGCAGATCTCTCTGTAGAAACTCTCCAAGCCAGAAGAGAGTGGGGGCCAATATTCAACATTCTTAAAGAAAAGAATTTTCAACCCAGAATTTCATATCCAGACAAACTAATTTTCATAAGTGAAGGAGAAATAAAATCCTTTACAGACAAGTAAATGCTTAGAGATTTTGTCACCACCAGGCCTGCCCTACAAGAGATCCTGAAGGAAGCACTAAACATGGAAAGGAACAACAGGTACCAGCCATTGCAAAAACATGTCAAAATGTAAAGTCCATCAATGCTAGGAAGAAACTGCATCAACTAGTGAGCAAAATAACCAGCTAATATCATAACGACAGGATCAAGTTCACACATAACAATATTAGCCTTAAATGTAAATGGACTAAATGGTCCAATTAAAAGACATAGACTGGCAAATTGGAATAAAGAGTCAAGACCCATCAGTTTGCTATATTCAGGAGACCCATCTCACATGCAGAGACACATATAGGCTCGAAAAAAAGGTATGGAGGAAGATCTATGAAGAAAATGGAAAACAAAACAAAACAAAAAAGCAGGGGTTGCAATCCTAGTCTCTGATAAAACAGACTTTAAACCATCAAAGATCAAAAGAGACAAAGAAGGCCATTTCATAATGGTAAAGGGATCAACTCATCAGGAAGAGCTAACTATCCTAAATATATATGCACTCAATACAGGAGCACCCAGATTCATAAAGCAAGTCCTTAGAGACTTACAAAGAGACTTAGACTCTCATACAATAATAATGGGAGACTTTAATACCCCACTGTCAACATTAGACAGATCAACGAGACAGAAAGTTAACAAGGATATCCAGGGATTGAACTCAACCCTGCACCAAGCGGACCTAATAGACATCTACAGAACTCTCCACCCCAAATCAACAGAATATACATTCTTCTCAGCACCACATAGCACTTATTCCAAAATTGACCACGTAGTTGGAAGTAAAGCACTCCTCAGCAAATGTAAAAGAACAGAAATTATAACAAACTGTCTCTCAGACCACAGTGCGATCAAACTAGAACTCAGGACTAAGAAACTCAATCAAAACCACTCAACTACATGGAAACTGAACAACCTGCTCCTGAATGACTACTGGTTACATAACGGAGTTAAGACAGAAATAAACCAATGAGAACAAAGATACAGCATACCAGAAGCTCTGGGACACATTTAAAGCAGTGTGTAGAGGGAAATTTATAGCACTAAATGCCCACAAGAGAAAGCAGGAAAGATCTAAAATTGACACCCTAACATCACAGTTAAAAGAACTACAGAATCAAGAGCAAACACATTCAACAGCTAGCAGAAGGCAAGAAATAACTAAGATCAGAGCAGAACTGAAGGAGATAGAGACACAAAAAATCCTCCAAAAAATCAATGAATCCAGGAGCTGGTTTTTTGAAAAGATCAACAAAATTGGTAGACCACTAGCAAGATTAATAAAGAAGAAAAGAGAGAAGAATCAAATAGATGCAATAAAAAATGATAAAGGGAATATCACCACTGACCCCACAGAAATACAAACTACCATCAGAGAATACTATAAACACCTCTATGCAAATAAACTAGAAAACCTAGAAGAAATGGATAATTTCCTGGACACTTACACTCTCCCAAGACTAAACCAGGAAGAAGCTGAATCCCTGAATAGACCAATAGTAGGCTCTGAAATTGAGGCAATAATTAATAGCCTACCAACCAAAAAAAGTCCAGGACCAGACAGATTCACAGCCGAATTCTACCAGAGGTACAAGGAGGAGTTGGTACCATTCCTTCTGAAACTATTCCAGTCAATAGAAAAAGAGGGAATCCTCCCTCCTCCCTAACTCATTTTACGAGGCCAGCATCATCCTGATATCAAAGCCTGACAGAGATACAACAAAAAAAGAGAATTTTAGACCAATATCCTTGATGAACATCGATGCAAAAATCCTCAATAAAATACTGGCAAACCGAATCCAGCAGCACATCGAAAAGCTTATCCACCATGATCAAGTGGGCTTCATCCCTGGGATGCAAGGCTGGTTCAACATACGCAAATCAATAAATGTAATCCAGCATATAAACAGAAGCAAAGACAAAAACCACATGATTATCTCAATAGATGCAGAAAAGGCCTTTGACAAAATTCAACAGCCCTTTGTGCTAAAAACTCTCAATAAATTCAGTATTGATGGAAAGTATCTCAAAATAATAAGAGCTATTTATGACAAACCCACAGCCAATATCATACTGAATGGGCAAAAACTGGAAGCATTCCCTTTGAAAACTGGCACAAGACAGGGATGCCCTCTCTCACCACTCCTATTAAACATAGTGTTGGAAGTTCTGGCTATGGCAATCAGGCAAGAGAAAGTAATAAAGGGTATTCAGTTAGGAAAAGAAGAGGTCAAATTGTCCCTGTTTGCAGATGACATGATTGTATATTTAGAAAACCCCATGGTCTTGGCCCAAAATCTCCTTAAGCTGATAAGCAACTTCAGCAAAGCCTCAGGATACAAAATCAATGTGCAAAACTCACAAGCATTCTTATACACCAGTAACAGACAGAGAGCCAAATCATGAATGAACTCTCATTCACAATAGCTTCAAAGAGAATAAAATACCTAGGAATCCAACTTACAAGGGATGTAAAGGACCTCTTCAAGGAGAACTACAAACCACTGCTCAGTGAAATAAAAGAGGACATAAACAAATGGAAGAACATACCATGCTCATGGATAGGAAGAATCAATATCGTGAAAATGGCCATACTGCCCAAGGTAATTTATAGATTCGATGCCATCCCCATTAAGCTACCAATGACTTTCTTCACAAAATTGGAAAAAACTGCTTTAAAGTTTATATGGAACCAAAAAAGACCCCACATTGCCAAGACAATCCTAAGCCAAAAGAACAAAGCTGGAGGCATCACGCTACCTGACTTCAAGCTATACTACAAGGCTACAGTAACCAAAACAGCATGGTACTGGAACCAAAACAGAGATATAGACCAATGGAACAGAACAGAGCACTCAGAAATAATACCACACATCTACAGCCATCTGATCTCTGACAAACCTGACAAAAACAAGCAATGGGGAAAGGATTCCCTATTTAATAAATGGTGCTGGAAAAATTGGCTAGCCATAAGTAGAAAACTGAAACTGGATCCTTTCCTTACTCCTTATATGAAAATTAATTCAATATGGATTTGAGACTTAAATGTTAGACCTAAAACCATAAAAACCCTAGAAGAAAACCTAGGTAATACCATTCAGGACATAGGCATGGGCAAGGACTTCATGTCTAAAACACCAAAAGCAATGGCAACAAAAGCCAAAATTGACAAATGGGATCTAATTAAACTAAAGAGCTTCTGCACAGCAAAAGAAACTACCATCAGAGTGAACAGGCAACCTACAGAATGGGAGAAAATTTTTGCAATCTACTCATCTGACAAAGGGCTAATATCCAGAACCTATAAAGAACTCAATCAAATTTACAAGAAAAAAAAACCCCATCAAAAAGTGGGCAAAGGATATGAACAGACACTTCTCAAAAGAAGACATTCATGTGGCCAACGAACATATGAAAAAAGCTTATCATCACTGGTCATTACAGAAACGCAAATCAAAACCACAATGAGATACCATCTCACACCAGTTAGAATGACGATCATTAAAAAGTCAGGAAACAACAGATGCTGGAGAGGCTGTGGAGAAATAGGAACACTTTTACACTGCTGGTGGGACTGTAAACTAGTTCAACCATTGTGGAAGACAGTGTGGCGATTCCTCAAGGATCTAGAACTAGAAATACCATTTGACCCAGCCATCCCATTACTGGGGACATACCCAAAGGATTATAAATCATTCTATTGTTAAGACACATGCACACATATGTTTATTGCAGCACTATTCACAATAGCAAAGACTTGGAATCAACCCAAATGTCCATCAGTGACAGACTGGATTAAGAAAATGTGGCACATATACACCATGGAATATTATGCAGCCATAAAAAGGATGAGCTCATGTCCTTTGCAGGGACACGGATGAAACTGGAAACCATTATTCTCAGCAAACTAACATAGGAACAGAAAACCAAACACCGCATGTTCTCATTCATTCATAAGTGGGAGTTGAACAATGAGACCACATGGACACAGGGAGAGGAGCATCACACACCAGGGCCTGTCGGGGGATTGGGGGCTAGGGGAGGGATAGCATTAGGAGAAATACCTAATGCAGAGGACGGGTTGATGGGTGCAGCAAACCACCATGGCATGTGTATACCTATGAAACAAACCTGCACGTTCTGCACGTGTGTCCCAGAACTTAAAGTATAATAATAATAAAAAAGTTAAACATAGGTTTCTGTGTGCCCCAACAATTCCACTGCTAGGTATGTAGTAGTAATATATAATAACTACAAATACTAACAAGTAAAAAGTCTTATACCTGAAAGACAGATTATCCGTATATAAGAGTGTGGATTGAGATAAATTCCTTTCAGCACATTGATGATATTACTTTATTCTCTTCTGGATTCTACCATTGGTGCTGTGAAGATAGCAGTTAGTTCTATTTGCCATTCCTTTATAGGTAAAATACCCTTTTTCTCTGGCTGCTTACAAGATCTTCTGTTTTTCTTTGTTGATCTGAAATTACATTATATCTAGGTATGGATTTTATTTTCATCTTGCTTAGTATTTATTGAAATATCTGGGAGTTTATCACAATCCCAAAATACACAATCCCAAACACCATTATCCTGAATGCTGAAACCCACAAAGATCAAAATCCTCAAGCCTAAAACCCTGAGAATCACAATCCTGAAAGATCAAAATCTTGAAAATATAATACTGGGAAAGTAATTTTAAAAGTTCTTTAAAAGATGCAATAACATTTTTTAAAGGGGATTTATTTGCAAAACATAAAAACACGACAACACTTCATAGACCACTTTACACAATAAAATAGGCAACAATATAACCTACATATTTTTGTAAGCATAAACACTCAGGTATACCAACGATGGTCACACAGTATAAAAGTTATGAGCAAAGAACCGTATTTATAAAGAAATAGGTCAAAAGGAAAAATGTATAAATGCGTATCACTATATTTGGTAATTGTGTGTGCCCAGCTTTACAACTGCAGTCCTCTGAAACACCATGATGAACAACCTAAGCTGTTTTGTTTAGAGATGGAGTCTTACTTGGTTGCCCCAGGCTGGAGTGCAGTGGCATAATAGCTCACTGTAGCCTCGAACTCCTGGGCTCAAGTGATTCTCTCACCTCAGCCTCCTGAGTAACTGGGACTATGGCACACACCAACATCCCCAACTATTTTTCCCCATATTTTTAGAAATGAATCTAGCTACAACAGCGTAAGTTTATTTTTATGAGATCAATCAAAACCACCACCATGGGTCACCATCACATATTCTGTTGTCCAAAGAGCCAAGATCTTGAGAAATTTTATCTTTCAAAAATGCAGATGCCCAAAAAGGACAGACATATCTTCATTTATTAAGTTTCAATGTTTTTACATTTGTGCACAATGCTTAGACACAGTCAACCTTGTGATGATGCACTTTTGTGGAATCAAATTTACAAAGAAGCCAGGTGTGATGGCTCACATCTGCAATCCCAGCATTTTGGGAAGCCAAGGCAGGTGGATTGCTTGAGCTCAGGAGTTCAAGACCAGCCTGGGCAACATGATGAAACTTAGTCTTTACAAAAAATATGAAAATTAGCAGGGCGTGGTGGTGCGCACCTATAGTCCCAGCTACTCAGAAGGCTGAGGTGGGAGGATCATATGAGGCTGCGACATCAAGGCTGCAGTGAGCCAAGATTGCACCACTGAGGCAACAGAGTGAGACCCTGCATTGAAAAAAAAAAAAAAGTAAAAAGAGAAAAAAATTTGCAAAGAATGCATAAAACAAATTAGCTCTCTCTGTCTCTATACAATTTATGCCTTCAGTATTGGAAATAATGCAAAGAAAATTCTACAAATGAAAAAAGCGTATTATGGGAATAGATTGTGCAACTGTACAGAGATAGTTCACTGGAGCTGGCTACTTTTCACAATCATTAACTATATTTCAAAGTCTTGCATCATGATGAATAGATGGGTTTTTAAAATTCTTTTAGAACATGGCTTGCCTCAGACAGTAAGTTCACATTTTCTACATGGTGCTATTTTTTGAAATTCTTGTATGATTTGATATATACTGACATGAGCATTTCCTATAAAATTTTCCAATCTTCTGTTTAGGAATTTTGCTCTTCTAAGATTTCAGCATTTCAACCTTTGTGATTGTGTCTTTCAGGATTATGATCCAAATCTGAAATGCTATTCCTAAATAATAATATCATCAATATGACCAGACTATTCTGAGCCATATATCTTCAAATATTGCCCCTTTTCCATTCCATTTATTCTTATCTTCTGGATCTCCAATTAGCTATGTGTTAGATCTTCTCAAATCTTTTCTATTTTCTACCTCTTTGTTCTTCTACATAATTTGAAATTCATTAAGTATATCTTCAAGTTTATCAGTCTTTATTCAACCTCATCTAATTGTTGCTTAATCTATCTATTTAGTTTATTTTGATTATTTTCTATCTGGTTCTTTAAAAAATCTTCTTGATCACTTATTATAGGGTCTCATTCCTTATGTATATTTTAAAGCTTCTATTTCCTATTCTGTATTAAATATTTTCGGTATCTAAAATCTGTAATATGTTTCAACTATCTCATGTTTCTGGTTTTTCTTCACATATGGTGTGTTGTTTCTTACATGTTTCTTTTTTTTTTTTTTTTTTTTTTTTTTACTCTGAGCTGCTCATTTTTACTTGACCTTGAACTATGAAAATTCTTTGAGGTCAGAATTGAAAGCTGAATTTCTCCAGAGAGAGTTTGCATTTGTTTCAACCAGTTGCCTGGAAAGGGAGGTACTACCAATCTGTTACCACTTTATTTTACTGAGACTGTTTTAATTCATGCAGGTGGTAAAATTTTGGACTTCAGACTCTCTTAAAGCTGAGCTTTTTGTAACAAACATCTCAGGGAGATATGTTTGTCTTCCTAGTGGGGTTCCAAATGGGCAAAGTTTTCTGTTGTCTCCTATATAGAAGAGTTTGTTACTTGTTCACTCTTAAAATGTAAGTGTAGTTCTTCAGGGTTGAAGTTCTGCATACAGATCTTCGGTTGCATTCCCCGTCTTTAACAAGCCCTGATTTTGTCTCCTGTCCTCCACACTCCATGCAGTTACAGAAGCAGCATTTTAAGGTCTCCTGGGTTTTGCAGGCACCCTGTGATGAAAGCCAGCTTTGGCATTTTGTTGTCTCCCAGGGATCCTTCTTACATACTATGTACAGTTCCTCTCTAGGTACTTGGATATGAAAATAAATGACATTGTTTCTGCACTGACGAGCTCACAGTCTAAAGGGAGAGGTGGCCATATAAGCAAAAAATTAAACTAATTGATTAGTGGAGGCTGGCACAGGGTACTGTAGAAAGGCAGAGGGAGGAATTGTACCTGAGAAAGGTCAGGAAGGGTTTCCTGGAAGAAGAGACATTCAGTTGGGCCTTGAAGGATAAATAGGAGTTGTCTACATGAAGAAAGGAAGAGAGAATATCTCATTAGCAGGAGCAGCATCTGCAGAACTGAGGTAGCCTATCTTGATCACAAACCAGTTGCCCACCTGCCCAGTGTTGTGTGGTGTTTATGACTATTGTCCAGTCCCCTCCTAACTTGTTCCCCACCTACCTTGCCCAAATCCCATCCTCATCCAACCTCCGGGTCTTGCCTGTGTGGTTTCTATCTGTGTTTAGCTCTCCTCTGAACTCCATGTGTGTGCTCTGGACCTCTCTGGTGCTGGAACGGTGGTCTTTCCCTATGACGTACAATTTGGTTTGGTCCTCAGGTGCCTGGCAACTGGGTTGCCAAGGGAAAGAAAGTCTACACTAGATGCTTTAGCAATCCCTCAACCAAGCCAACCCTGATCATACTAAGACATGAAAGAAAACAGAATGTTCTGAGGAGAATTATTACCCCAGGATATTCTAAAAGTCGCATGCAAGGCGGGTAAGAGGCATGTCTGAAGAAGGCTTCCAATCACATTCAGGGCCTTGCTAACTAACCAAGGAGATAGACCATGCAGTATAGAGTTAAGCGACCTGTGATTAGACTTAGGAAAGCTGAGTGAAGTCTTGGCTCCAACACTGGGCTTTCATCACTCACAGGATAAAGTCCGAACTCCTTAGCCTGATATTGCAGCTTTTTGTCATTTGATAATAATATATCTATCCTATTTTTTTCTTCTGATACTTCAACCCACACACTTTTGCTCCAGTTGCTTTGGACAACTTGACCATGTGCAGATATATTTTCTTCTCTCACATTTCTGAGTCTTGGAAACTTTCTTTGCATGTGTCCCCAGGATTTCCTCCTCCTAGCCTTTTAAGTCCAATTTTAATGCCCACTAAAAGATCACCTTGCTAGTGAAGACTTTTTGAATTCCTCTGCTTTTTTCCCCTCAACAAGGTGAGCTGCCCCCTGTTAACCATTTCCATGGTAATTTATATATCTTTTGTCTTACCCATGAAGCTGTGAATTCTTCAAAAATGGGAGACATAGGTTTTTCATTTTAATATTCAGCTCCTAGTGCTATGCTTATACATAGAGGACTCTCAATAAATGTTCATTGAATACTGTGCAAGCTGTCATATATGTGCATATAATATAAAAACATTTTCAGATGTTGTGGGGACACACATAATTCACTTCCCATATAAATCCTCTGGGTAAAAAAATACTAGAAGGAAAAATATAGTCGACCAAAACTGAATGCAAGAGGAGACCATTCACCAAAAATTGACCATGCATTAAGCCATAATAAAATCATTTTTTAATTTTTCTCCCAAAAAGACACAAGTGGGCTGCATTCATTGAATACAATGCAATAAAATTAGACATTAACAACTAAGATGTGATCAAAGTATATGCTTGGAAATTTAAAAGCAATATTCAAAATTACTTGGGTTAAATAGACAATCAAAATGGAAATTACAACCTGTGTATCAATGAATAACAAAAAATGACCATTTCATATAAAGACAGGTAGATTGAAGCTAAAGACACACTAAGGGAAAATTTTATAGACTTCAATGCACCTACCAGAAAAAAATACTTTTTTAAAAAATTAAAAATAAATGCAGTATGCTTAAATGTAATAACAACTATTTAAAAACAATTAAATACTGACAAAATAAAATAGAATAAAAGTAAATGCATACATTAATGAAATAGAAAGAAGAGGCCAGGTGCAGTGGCTCATGCCTACAATCGCAGCACTTTGGGAGTCCAAGGTGGGCGGATTATTTGAGGTCGGAAGTTTAACACTAGCCTGGCTAACATGGTGAAACCCCATCTCTACTAACAATACAAAAATTCGCCAGGAGTGGTAGTGGCACCTGTGATCCTAGCTACTCGGGAGGCCGAGGCACGAGAATCGCTTGAACCTGGGAGGCAGAGCTTGCAGTGAGCCCAGACTGTGCCACTGCACTCCAGTCTAGACAACAGAGCAAGACTCTGTCTCAAAAAATAAAAAATTAACAAAGACCTGGAGTCAATAGAAAGGAAGGTCTGGGTTACGATGATAAGGAGCTGTGGAGACAAAAATTATTTTTTGTCATGCAGATGAAGCTTCCAGGTAACAGACTTCAGACAGAATAGATTGTAAATATTTCTCATCAACTTAAAAAGCCTGTTCTATTAGTAATTCCAAAGGGAGGAGTATATAATAAGGCATGGCTGACACCCGTCCTCCCTCACAGCCTGAACCAGTCTCTCAGGTTAGCCTTGAAATGCCCTTGCCGACCGGAGGGGTCCATTCAGATGGTCAGGTGAAGAGCTTAGATTTTTATTTTTGGTTTACAATACATGATACACAAAGGAGATTTATATACACTCATGTACACTTTATGTATTGTATATATGTTAATATATACAATATACATACATGCATATATACAATATACACATATATGTGTAAATATATACTATATATACCGTATAAAGGATATTTTCAGAACATATAAACAATTTAAAAAAACAAAACTGATAGAAAAAGTGGACAAGTGATGTGAATAGGTAATTCACAAAAAATAGAAAATTATAATGACCAATATACATTTGAAAAAATGCCCAACTTCATTAGTAATCAGTGAAATTCAAATTAAAGATGTTAATTCACCCATTAGATTGACCAAAAAATTTTTAAACGATTGCAGTGATATGAGAAAATGAATATTTTCATAGTTTTTTAAGTTCTCGGGTACATGTGCACAACGTGCAGGTTTGTTACATAGGTACACATGTGACATGTTGGTTTGCTGCACCCATCAACTCGTCATTTACATTAAGTATTTCTCCTAATGCTAACCCACCCCCCAATAGACCCCAGTGTGTGATGTTCCCTGCCCTTTGTCCATATGTTCTCATTGTTCACCTCCCACTTATGAATGACAACATGAAGCATTTGGTTTTCTCTTCTTGTGTTACTTTGCTGAGAATGATGGTTTCTAGTTTCATCCATGTCCCTGCAAAGGACATGAACTCATCCTTTTTTATGGCTACATAGTATTCCATGGTGTATATGTGCCACATTTTCTTTATCCAGTCTGTCGCTAATGGACATTTGTGTTGTTTCCAAGTCTTTGCTATTGTAAATAGTGTTGCAGTAAACATATGTGTGCATGTGTCTTTATAGCAGCATGATTTATAATCCTTTGGGTATATACCCAGCAATGGGATTGCTGGGTCAAATGATATTTCTAGTTCTAGATCCTTGAGGAATTGCCACACTGTCTTCCACAATGGTTGAACTAATTTACACTCCCACCAACAGTGTAAATGCGTTCCTATTTCTCCACATCCTCTCCAGCATCTGTCGTTTCCTGACTTTTTAATGATTGCCATTCTAACGGGCATGAGATGGTATCTCACTGTGGTTTTGATTTGCATTTCTGTAATGACCAAATAACCATTGTTTCTTTCTTTTTTTTTTTTTTTTTTTTTGAGACGGAGTGTCGCTCTGTTGCCCAGGCTGGAGTGCAGTGGCTCAATCTTGGCTCACTGCAAGCTCCACCTCCCGGGTTCTCGTCATTCTCCTGCCTCAGCCTCCAGAGTAGCTGGGACTACAGGCGCCCTCCACAATGCCCGGCTAATTTTTTGTGTTTTTAGTAGAGATGGGGTTTCGCTGTTTTAGCCAGGCTGGTCTCACTCTCCTGACTTTGTGATCCTCCTGCCTCAGTCTCCCAAAGTGCTGGGATTACAGGCGTGAACCACCGCCCAGCCTCTAATGACCATTCTTGATGAGACTTTAAATTGAATATTGCCCTTTTGGAAGCATCCATTAAAAGTTAGTGTGTGAGTAAATATATATATGTTTGACCTAGCAATAAAAATAGTTGATAATTTGTATTATTGTTATGTTATGTTATGATGTCATTATATCCTTTACCTTAGAAAAAAGAAACAGAAAAAATCATATTTCTTTATATTCACACACGTAATATTAAAGCATATTTTTTTAAAGTGTGGAAGCAGACTTAACCTCTGGTGTGAGGGCTAGTGTTGAAGAGAGGATCAAAGAGAACCTTTACTTGTTTGTATCTGAATGTTTATAATGAGCACATTAATGGCTACTCGTGTAATTAGAAAAAAAATAGAAGAAACTACAAACAACAGCAATGAAACTTGAGAGGCTTCTGATGTAGCCAGGTTGTACTAGCCCTTGCACTGTCACTTAAAAACTGGCAGAGTCAACCTTGAAGGCTCCTAATAGCACTGATCTTCAGTGACTGGTTTGCATGTCAAGGATAGCTGAAGGTGGATAAAAACTTCTCAGGCAGACACATAATTACCTGAATTCAGGGACCTGCGTTAGAATTATGTATGTCACTTTGCAAGCATAATCACAGGCCCCAGGCTTTGAGCTGCTGAGAATCTCCCACAAGCTCTGCATTAGGCTGACACTCCCCAGGAGGATATAAGAACTGCCAATTATACAGAGAGCTACGTTCTGTAGTATCTTGACAGTCTCCACTCTTTCTCTTTCCTCCTCCTGCTATGAGGCTCCAGGTTTATTCCCCAGTAATTGGGGGCCACTCCTGGGTCCCTCTGCCTCAGGAGTCTTCTCTCCTGGCTGTGGCCCAATTAAGCCACAGTTGAGCTGCTCAGAAGTGAGAATTCCTGGGAGGCTTGTTAAGTTCAGTGCTTCCGAAAATGGAAGGAACATCATTAAGAACTTCAGCTTAATAGGCAGCTGGGCCAACACCAGCTGCAAAGCAGAAAAAGTGTAAGTGACTCAGTATCCCTCAGAGGCATCCGAAAAAACTTGTT
Source organism: Macaca nemestrina (assembly GCF_043159975.1). Lineage (NCBI taxonomy): Eukaryota > Metazoa > Chordata > Mammalia > Primates > Cercopithecidae > Macaca > Macaca nemestrina. The sequence continues at coordinate 190,574,433 of NC_092125.1, read as the reverse complement.
TTAACTTTTACCTAATTCTATCCCAAGTGTGTACACTAGCTACGAAGCACATACCCAAGACACCTCCATTTTCACCACCACTATCACTCTGTTATTTTCATCATACATCATTACAACCTCATCACCCATCAGTATTCTCATCATCGCTTTGCTTCACCGTCATCCCAGAACTATTGTCCTTTTCCTATTACATTATCATTCTCAGTATTATCACCAACTCATCATTTAACCATTATTATCACCATCATCAATATTATCATCACCCCATTATCATTGCAAACACCATCATTCAGCTGCACCATTTTACCACTCCCATGGCCACAACCATAATATATATCTGTAGTTCATGAGAACAGAAAAATGTCCTGAAGATTCTAAGAAAAAGCTCTTATTTTAAAGGCAGACAATAAAAGTATTTTTAAATAGGTTTTCTCTTATTTCAATCAGGTGCAAGAGTAAGAAGGTAATAGACTGAGATAAGAAATTAAATGAAGAAATACAATGAAATAAAATTTGACACAATGGTCAAAATATAACCTAAACTGGAGAGAATAAACAGAAAAATGGACCTTGCATAAACATTAAAATCTTCTCAGAATGGAAGGGAAAAGAAGGAAAATTCTGATAATTACAGAATGGAGGATGAGTTACATATATCCAACCTGTAAGCATTAAAGAACGTCTAAAGAAGAAAACAGTAAATGGATCAGAGTCAGAATAAGTATATCCAAAGGTATAATATATAGGAAAACACTTTCTGAATTTCCAAAGAAATACTCTGAAGATTGAAACGTCCCGCTATATTCCAGGCAAAATTAGTAAAAAGATCTACACCTGCATGCATTCTCTTCTGATAATCTCTTCTCCACACTTCAGCTAGAATGATCCATTCAAATCACAAGTCTTAGAACATCATCCCCAGGTTCAAATGCTTTAATCCCTTTCCAGAGCTGTTCAGATAAAGGACTAAATTCCTATGTGGCCCACAAGGCCCATGGTTGGCCTTGCACTTCTGCACCTGCTCTCCCTTGCTTTGTGCCCGACTGGACCTTCTTTCTGTTCCTTGCACAGGCAAGCTCCTTCTAGTAACAGGAACTTGGCATATGTTGTTGCCTTCCCCCCAGGAATGCTCTCATCCTCCCCCACAAATTTCCTCTGGCCAACTCTTATTTTAGGATCTCATACAACACTTCCACAAGGAAACACTCCCAGACCTTCCTAATGAGGCTAAGCGTACCTACTATATGCTCATGTAGCACCATGCACCTTTCTATTTAATACTTCCAACAAGTAGGTTTATGTTTTTTATAGGACTCTTTGACTACTATCTGCCTCCCACTCAGAGTATAACCTCCAAAAGCGTAGGGACCAAGGAGCCAAGTTAAGTTTCCAAGCAGGATGCACACTGCCAAATCCCATATTGAACACACACATCCTTGCAACACCAAATCAGGAAGTCCCACTGTTGGCTGTCCCTCAGTTGTCCTTTCTCGTCTTTCTTCTTTCATGAGCCTCTCCAGTCAGCCTTTGCCTTTAGAATTCTCCAGGTGTGCAGGAGACATCAGACTCATTTATCTCCAAAATTCCAAGGGACACACCAAAACGTCCCAAGTCCTCCTGGTGCACCTGTCCAATGTCATCATGGGGCAAAAGTGGGGAGGAGACCTACAGGACAGCCCAGGAGGGAAAAAGCCACATTACTCTCCCCTACAATAAAGACTACATTTTCCTGTTTAATGAACTTCTCTTTCACATTTCATCTTTTCTTGTAGTCTATAGGTATGTGATAATGGAGTGATGGTCACAGGATTGGTTTGTGTCTAGCAACTTGCTGAGACTTTTTTAAAAAGTAAAGATGTAAAGATCTCAAGATCTTTTGAGATAACAGGAAAAGTCCCAGTCAACATCCTGTTGTGATAATATTCTTGAAAGACTGGAAGATAGGGAATATGAAAAGGGGATCAACCATGATTCCACTTCCCCAAAACCAACGGCTTTTTCTTTTCAGTGTATTTTCTTCCACTATTTTATACATATTTTTTGTATATATAAACTTGCACTTGTTGTATACTAGTCATTTGGTAGACTGCTTTTCTCCACTTCATATTATATCACATGCATTGCTCCAAGTTACTGCACATTGAATACATCTATCTTAAATGGATGCATAATATGATGCATGGTTTCACAAAACTTTATTTTGTAATCAATACTGAAATGAACTTCTTTGTAGATGTAGGATTCTCCATTTTTGTACTAATTCCTAAGGGATGATTTCTAAAATTGATGTTATAGACTATGTAGGGCAACTGATTTTGCTAGCCAACATCCATTCTCACTGCTTCTAGTAACAGGACTCTGAAGATTTCCTCCGCTGAAGCTTAGAAAAGCCCAGAAATTTCAACACATTATTTTGTGTGGTTAAAATAAAAGGATGATCAAAGTATGAAGCACATAGTTTATTGCCATACAAAAAGTTTCCTTTGATCATAATGCTTAAAGACGGGGAGAATAATTAGAGCAAATTTCACAGGGAATACACTTGACAGATGAAGTACATTAACCACATAGTGAATGAGTTCCAATTTTGTTACAGGCTAATTATTAAAGTCTAGTTGGTCAATTAGGATGACAATGGGCTTCTATGGAAAGAAAAGTCTAATTGAAGTTTAGGGAGTACCTTTATATGGCTTGAGCAACACAGTAGAAATCTGTGACAACATTTATATTCCCTAGACATGAGAGGGCAGTGCCAGTGTTGACTGGTGAGGCTTCAGAGATTAACTCAAAGGCTAACATGGTTCAGCCCTGTTGCAGCCTGAGCTGTAGGTCTTTGGAGAAGCAGCCGACAGAGTGTAGCCCTGCCAAGGCCTAAATTCTCAAAGTGTCTGTCAAACTCTTAGGTTTATATGTACTTTAAAATACAGTAGTTGAAGTCTGTAACTCACCTATGAGGTCTCATAGGTGTGATGTGTGATGTAACATTCTCAGGGGGAAGGGAAGTACACTTCAAGTTCTTACCACAGTAAAACATGTATCACTCATGTAGCAAACTACGTAAGTGTTTGAAATCATTTCAAAGCTATGTAACACACATTGAATAGTTGTGTCAAATGTCCACATAGACAATCGTGTCATCAAATAATAGACTCCTTTTTTCCCCAACAGTTGCCTCTTCTTTCTTTTTCTTGCCTTATTACACTGGCTAGATTCTCCAGCACAACATTTAATAAAAATGGTGAATGCAGATGTTCTTGTCTTGTTCTTGATCTTAGGACACAATCATTCATGCCTTTCACCATTAAATGTAATTTTAGCTGTAGAGTTTTCATAGATACTCTTCATCAGATTCAGGAAGTTCCTTCTATTCCCTATTAGCTGAGAGATTTATCAGGAATGGTTGCTGGATTTTGTCAATGCTCCTCCTTCATCTATTGAGATGGATTGCATGGTTTTTAGTTTGTTAATATGGTCAAATACAGTAACTGATTTGGGGATGTCAAATGAACTTTGTGTTCCTGCAATAAACCCTACTTGGTCATGATGTTTTATTTTAAAAACATATTGTTAGATTTGATTTGCTAATTTTTAAAGAATTTGTGCATATATGTTCATAAGGGACATTGATCTATAATTTTCTCTTCTTGTAATATCTGATTGGTTTTGCTATCAGGGTAATTCTAGCCTCATAGAATGAGTAGAGAAGTATTCTCTCCAATATTCTGGAACAGTCTGTGTAGAACTGAAGTTGTTTTCTCATTAAATGTTTGGTAGAATTCACCAGTGAAGCTATCTGGGCTGGGGTTTTCTTTGTGAGAAGGTCTCTTCAAAAATTTAATTTATTTAATAAATAAAGAACTATTCAAGTTGACTCTTCTTGAGTGAATGTTGGTTCTTTGAGAACTATTCATTGATTTTTCTTCCTTGTTTACTGTTTACTGCTTTATTGATTTGCACTCTAATTTTTATTATTTCATTTCTTCTGCTTATTTTTAGTTTCATCTGCTCTTCTTTTTCCAGTTTCTTAAAGTGGTTAAGAACGTTGCTTAAGTACTGCTTGAACAACATTCCACAAATTTTGATATGTTATGTTTTCAATTTTCATTCAGCTCAAAATACTTTCTAATTTTCTACTTTTTAGAAGTCTGTTATTTAGTTTCCAAATATTTGGAGATTTCTGTTAGTCTTTGTTACTATTCCCAATTTAATTTGCAGTCACAGAACATACTCTTCTGAAAGGAATATAAAATCTTGGCACCTCAAATTAACTATGCCAAAAGGGAAAAATTAACCTTGGAAGCTAAGTCATGAAATAAAGCAAAACGCTTGCTTTTTCTTTTGTTCCTAAACTGATAGCTACAGCTAGAAGGCCACATGTGGGGGCCTCCCTCACCCTGACAATACAAATTAACAGCTTATCCTCACAGGTAAGGGACAAAAAGAAATCATCTCCCACCCATCCCAGGAATGCATGTTTGACTGCTTCCTCTACTCTATGTTTATTTTATGTGAAGTGCAGATTTACTGAACAGAAGACAAATACGTAATTGACTGTTCCCTCTACCCTTCCTTTTGTTGTGCAACATTTGGATTCAGTGAGCCTAATCAAAGCCTTGGAAGAATGTGACCATACCCTCCCTCTTTTTTTTCTTTTTCCCCTTTCCCCTCCTGCCCACTTTTCCCCATTTAAACATTGAATCCTTCAAAATCCTATTTGGAAAAAAGTACAGGTCACAGATCCTACAGTCTTACTGTGGCTTGTGTCTCTTTTTCCCAGGCACATCCTCAGCCTTGGAAAAATAAACCTTTAAATTGATTGAGACTTGCCTCAGTGATTTTCTTTGGTGTACACTCTGTATCACTTGAATACTTTTCATTTGAAGACATGCTTTATAATCCAGAGTATGGACTATTTTGGCCCAATGTTTTCTATGTACTGGAAAGAAATGTTTATTCTGCTGTTGCTGAATGGCATGTTCTATAAATCTCAATTCCATCAAGTTGGTTGATAGTGTTGACATCTTCTATATCTCTGTGGATTTTCCATTTGTTCTAGTGATTATTGAGAGGTATTGATGTATCTGCCTATAATTCTGGATTTATCTGTTTCTCTTTGGAGATTTCTCCGTTTTTGCTTTATGTATTTTGAAACCCCTACTCACCAGCATGGCCTTCCTGAGCCCCTCCAAGAGTGATCTCACCACCAGCCCATCCACCCCTACCCCAAGGTCAACAACAGTGTCAGTAGTTGGCCTACGGGGGACCCCATTGTGTGCATGTGATTGGGGAAACTCCGGGACCACCTGTCTAACTCCTTGCGCATTTCCAACCACCCTTACTCCGTGTCTCCCAGGCAACGAGACTGGGGCAAGTGTTGGGAAGATGGAGATACAGGTATGATCAGGGTGGGAAAGAGACTCCTCCCCCTACTCTAACAGGCACTGCTTCCAGCCCAGACTGGTGAGTGTGGTTGTACGGCAGGAGGGGATGTAGGGCCAGACCTGAATCCATCTATGAGGAAAAGTGAGCCTGTAGGCTCAAGTCTCCACTCCACCCTGAAGTTTGGCAGGGTAAGACAGATGGAACTCCTCTAGCTCCTCCAAATACTGGGAGCTGCCTCATTTCTGAAAGAGAGGTAGGACTTGTGAGTCAGTGCTTCAGGTGTCCCCATGTCACTACCAGACTGCTCATGGCCACCAGATTCTTCCAGCAGCCTTGGGCTGGGACAGGAGGCAGTCAAGGTGACTGTTGAAGGCATTAAGTGTTGGAGGGCTGTGCAGCTCCCTGCCCCTCTACCCACTCTCTTCTCTTTGGCTTTCCAAAAGAAAACTTCATTGTATCTCACCTTTTCTTACCTTCTGGTGAGGTAAGGTGAGGGAGAGTGGCCTCACGTTTCTTCTCACTGCCTCTCACAAGTTATCCAAGCCCAGAAGTGTTACCAGAAAGGGGACTGGATCCAGACCACAAGAGAGGGTTCTTGGATCTCATGCAAAAACAGAATTCAGGGCGAGTCCATAGAGTAAAGTGAAAGCAAGTCTATTATGAAAGTGAAGGCTGGATATTATCCAGGCCTGCCCGCAGTCATCAGGAGGTCTAAACCCCTCCCTGTGGCACTGTGCTTCAGTGGTCACGCTCCTTGTCCACTTTCATGTTCCTCTCATACTCCTGCTTCCTCTTTGAATTTCTTAGGAGATAGCGGTAGAAGAAATAGTGAAAGTCTTAAAGTCTTTGATCTTTCTTATAAGTGCACAGAAGAAAACGCTGACATATACTGCCTTCCCTCCCTGCTTCAGCGACCTAAAAGCGAAGGGCCCCCTGTCCCATGACACGTGACCTTATCAATCACCTGGATGACTCACCCTCCTTACCCTGCCCCCTCGTCTTGTATGCAATAAATATCAGTGCGCCCAGCTATTCGGGGCCACTACCGGTCACCACGTCTTGGTGGTAGTGGTCCCCTGGGCCCAGCTGTTTTCTCTTTATCTGTTTGCCTTGTGTCTTTATTTCTTACAATCTCTTATCTCCGCACATGGGGAGAACACTGCAAAGCCCCATAGGGCCGGACCCTACACCATAGATTAGTTTTGCTTAGCTTTAAATGTTTTATAAATGGAATTACACAGGATGCATTATTGTGTCTGCATTCCTTTAACACTATGTATGCCAGATTTACCCATATTATTGTATATAGCTGTATTGTTCATACATTTGTATTCCTGTATAATATTCCAGTGTATGAATATGCCATAATTTATTTATCCATTACATTGTCATTGAGTTGTTTTGAGTTTGGATTTATTACAACTAATGCTGCCATGAACCTTTTTCATATCTTTAATTATACCTGTGTAACCATTTCTTTAATACATATAGATAGGCATGAAGTTACTGGATTATACAATACATGCATACTCTTCTTTAGTACATAATGTCAAACATTTTCCAAAGTGGTTCTACCAATTTAAATACCCAGCATCAGGGTATAAGAGCTCCAGTTGGTCCGTAATCTTGCTAGTATTTGGTATTGACCATCTTTTTTATTTTAGCCATTCTGATGGGTCTGTAGTGTTAACTCATTGTGGTTTTAATGTGTATTTTCCTGAACATCTATGAGGCTGAGCTCCTTTTTGAATATTATTGGTCATTTTGCTCTCCTCTTTTGTGAAGTACCTTTTCAAGTCTCTTACTATTTTTCTACTGGAGTGTGTATTTTTTTATTTATTTATAGGAGTTCTTTTATATATTACTGAAAAGATCCCTTTTTTATATTTGTGGATTTTCTTTTTACATTGTATGGTGTAGCTCTACCATAATTTACCTATTTTTATTTATAATTATTTAGATTGCTTTCAATTTTTTTATTCCAACAACTTCTACTAATTGAGTATTGTGGGTATTGTTTAGGATAGAGTACTTCAATCTCTTAGGTTTTATGAAATATTTTCTCAACAGCATTCAGCACCACAGGAAAGGCAAATGGCTGGGATCAGCCAGGTTGAGTTTTTCTCTCCAGAAAAGTGAGATAAAAAATAATAATACTGCAAGATAATTGATAATATTGATTTTTAAAAAGTCATTGAAATTATAAAATCATAGACTCTGAAGTATGTAAGGAGGGAAGTAAAGACAGCATGGGAATTAGAGTTACTAGATATAGAAAAAGAAAGGATGGTGGGCTGGAGGCCAAGTGAACTGGGAGGAATAGAGTGATTACACTGTAAGGACAGGAAGTCATAGTCAGAGAACAGGATATCTGAATATGTGGTTTCAGAAGTGCGACAATTCTTCAGTAATGAGAAGGACCAGATATGTCCATAAGTGGCTGAAGTAGAAGGCAAGTGGTGAATTTTGGGGAAGATTTGCAAACCATGCATCTGACTGGGGATTATATCCAAAATATACAAGGAAATCAAACAACTCAATAGCAACAAAACAAAACAAACACCAAATAATTTATTTTAAAAGTGGGCAAAAGACCAAAATAGACATTTCTCAAAAGAACATATATATATGGCCAACAGGTATATGAAAAAAATGCTCAACATCACTAATCATCAGGGAAATGCGAATCAAAACTACAGTGTGATATCACATCACCCTAAATAGAATGAGTACTATCCATAAGGCAAAAATGACAAATGCTCGTGTGGATATGGAGAAAACAGAACCCTTACACACTGTTCTGGTGGGAGTGTAAACTATTACAACCATTATGAAAGACAGTATAGAGTTTCCACAAATAAATTAAAAGTAGAAGTATCATGTGATTCAGAAATCTCACTACTGGGTATTGATCCAAAGAAAATGAATATCTCAAAGGGAAATCTGCACTCCCATGTTTCCTGGAGCATTATTCACAATAAGCAAGCTATGAAATTATCCTAAATGTCCATCAATGCATGACTGAATAAAGAAAAGGTAGTACATATGCACAATAGAATAAAATTTAGTCATAAAAAAGCATGACACCTTGTTATTTGCAGCAATGTGGATGAACCTATAGGACATTATGTTAAGTGAACCTAGAGGACATTATATTAAGTGAAAAAGCCAGGCACAGAAAGACAAATACCACATGATCTCACTCATTTGTGGGCTCTAAAAAAAGTCAATCTCATAAAAGTACAGAACAGAATAGTGTTTGCTAGAGGAGAAATGGGGAGAGATTGGTGAAACAGTACAAAATTACAGATAGGAGAAATAAGTTCTGGTGTTCTATTTCATGTTAGAGGGACTACTGTTATTTCAACACATATAAAAGAGTCTTTTCGATATTTGCGCCAAGAAGAAATAAGTGAGGTGATGTATTTGTTACATACACTGATTTGATCATTACATAATGTACACAAGTATCAAAACATCACACCACAAATATGTGCAATTCTTATGTGTCAAAAATCAAACTTTCACAAAATACAGAATGTGTTATAAGTAAAACACACACACACACACAGACACACACACACACACAGAGAGAATTGAATCAGTCCATCTAAATGGATACTGAAGTCACTCAGTGTGATTAACTCAAGAATAAGACTTTGAGACAACTGTAACAATGTTAATAGGAAAAGAGAGAAAGAGAGTGTCCAGGAGATGTTAGGGGATGATGCAGGAAAATGGTGATGTATAGCACAAACTTTAAGAAGCAAGAAGTTTTCTTTTTTTTTTTTAAACATCCCTCCACTGGGAGTCCAGACCCACTGCCCATCTCCCCAGCACCTGCTGCTCTGTGTTCCCCCACAGGCCCCTCAGGTCACTCAGCATCCTCAGCGTTGGGCGGGTCACTGCTTGGCTCAGCAGGGACACGGGGAAGGGTCCTGAGCTTTATGACCCTTGGGCACTGTAGTGGGGAAGCGGCCATGGGATGGGGCACTATTACTGGTTTTCAGTGTTCATGCTGAATTTATCAAAGTTTAACAACATACCTTATACCAGCAATTCAAGTCTATTTATATGTAAATATGCATATTATATTTATTAATCATATATAGTTGCATAGTTTATACAAATATCAATACAACTGACATCTAAAATATTATATATTTAATATATAAAGTCTATATTATGAATACATGTAACATATACACATAATATTGTGTGTATTTCTTTTTTTAACTTTTAGGCTCTGGAGTGCATGTGCAGGTTTATATAGGTAAACTGCATGTCACGGGAGTTTAGTGTACTGATTATTTGCCACCCAGCTAATAAGTATAGTACACCATAGGTAGCTTTTCAGTCCTCTGTCTCCTCTCACGACCCTCAAGTACACACGTAGGAGCAAGAGCTTTATAGTAGGAAGAGAGGAATAATGGTTTGAAAGGAATCAAAAGGAGCAAAGAGAACCTATACGCCACATTCCCACCCTGAAGTACTTAGAGTTTCAGAGAATAAGTAGTCTCTACCTGAAATACACAGGACGCAAAGTCCTCAAGGGAAATCCAAGCTACATTTAAAGCTGGGAGAAGCAAGGAACTGTCCATACAGAAGCAGTCTAAGGAAATAGGGAAGTTTGCTAATCGTGCAGCTGAACCCATAGAGTACCACTGAAAGTAAGGGAGGAAAAGGGTGTTGGGTCAAGAAAAAACAATCAGAATATTATGGTGATAAAAATACCAGAGAGAATAGGTGAGCAAATGGACTTATGATTTGGATGGTGATCAAAGAAAGGTGGAATGGTTAGCAGAAGGGATTGCTTCATCAGACTAAAGAAAGGGGGAGGGTGTACTCTCCTTAATTATCTGACATGGAGACAGGCATCTCAGGTAGTGAGCAATGAAGTCCAGATCTAGTCGTCAGGCACTCAGGAGTGGGAAGTCATCCTACCGGTTTCAGCCCTATGTTTATGGTTCCAGTAAAGAGTAAGTCATCAAACCAAGGGAACACAGGAACCAAGATGGTACGCTCCAAAAAGTTCAGTTCTGCTCTGAAGCGCCCCCTACAGGATCCTGTTCAGAGACGCAGGAGGAGGCAAAGCTGCTGGTCTGCGCTTTGCACCATTCTGTGCTCCCTCATTCCTGCCCCCTTCTTTTGGCCCAAGTTCTAGTCCCATCTACTTTGTCACCCCTTTGCCACCTATGGGACTTCCTTCTCTGGTCTTCACCATCCTCATGGTAAAATGGACACGACATCTCTAATCACACATATCCATCCAGTGATGTAAATGCAGTGAAAAGGGCTTTGAACAGTGTTGTCAGGGAAGGATACTGGGGCACTGATGTCTTCCCATTTTCCCGATTCCTGCTTCAGCACTGCTCTCCTAGGCTCCAGCCCTCTAAATCTATCCTAGCCCTTTGGTCAGTCTTTGCCTACTGAGGGCAAAGCTACATAGTATCCCAAGAACAAGGATTATTACTACAGCCCCATTTCTTCTCTTTGCCATTTCCTGTGACAACTCTTAAACCTAGAAACTAGTACCGTTTCCCTGATTGGTGGGACCTGCTCACTAGACCAAAAGAGATGTGTATGTACATTTCATAATGGGCATTCAGTTATGGGATGATGTGAGGGCTGTGTGTGAGATAAATCCTGGAGTAGGTCTGGCCACATCCCAATGACTCATTTGGATTCATTTGGACAAGTAACGAGAGCTCCCATTTGAAAGAATGACAAGCAAGCTACCTCAAATTTCTCTTTCTCAACCCACGATTTCACCTTTTCTGTTCGTTAATGCTCTCATTATCCAGCCCTCCTTTCTGCCATTTTTCCTCAGTGTTCAAGCCTGCACCCTAGTCTCCTGTGCCATCCCACATTTTCAGAGTTCTGCCCTATCTGAATAACGGGGTTCTGCCCTATCTGAATATCTGAATAACCCCTCTCTGAATAACGTCAGCCCTGCCCACTACCCTACTGTAAGGATCTGCCCAGCTCTTCCTCTGTTGGTTTTAAACCATGCATCTGCTGCTGCCACGTTCATCAGGGTCCCAATCTCCATTACTCCCCTGCCTTTCCCTCTGCTCCTCCTCCTAGCCCTTGTTTCTAATCCCCTGTACTCTAGCTCCCACTCCCTATCGAGCCACCTCCAACCAGCCATGACAATTCACAGCTCTCATCCTGGAGAGATGGTTTCCCTCCTGCTGGAGCAGTTCTGGGGCGGTTCAGAATGGCCAGGACTGTGGATTCCCAGCAGCTTGGCCTGGTGGACACACAGAATGCAAGGCAACAGCAAACCCACCTTCAGCCTTGGTAAGTGACAGGACCCCTTTTCCATGACCAGATCCTGGTTACTTTGCTACTATCTCTATTTTGTCTACATTCCCATCTGGGCAGTCCTCTTCAGATGCCAGAGATTTCCTTTTTTTCAACAGTTCCCTCCTTTCCTCTCATGCCTGGTCAGCCAGCCTGCATGAGGCTCTCTGCGTTTGAGACTGGCTTCTCCATGGAACTTGGTCTGTAGCCACAGAGCAAATTGCGGGGCCAGTGACAGAGAATGAAGAGGAGAGTGAGGAGTGGAACACATCTAATGTGTTCTCTGGAGGGTAAGTCCTGTCGATCTGCCCTGCATTCAAGTGAGTGCAATCCCTGAGAATCACACAGGGCACAAGGTCCCGGCTATAGATAGGTGGATACTCAGGTTTGTTTCTGTTTCCTTTGGTCTGGTTCCTCCCAGACTCCATTTTCTTCATCCTAGGATTCCAGGACCATTCCAAGGACTTTCTGCCCTTGAGAAATGTCTCCTGCAAAAAGGGGAGGGTCCCTCCATTGTGCTCTCATCAAAGCTCTGAGGGTTGAGCCTCTTGCTCAGTCAGCGCTGCTACTTCAGAATGGGAAAGGTAGCAGTCTAGAAGGCAAGAATGTGTCCAGATCCTGAGCAGATGATAGCATCAGATGAACACATGACATTAAGAAGTGCTCTCCTCAGGCTGGGCGCGGTGGCTCAAGCCTGTAATCCCAGCACTTTGGGAGGCCGAGACAGGCGGATCACGAGGTCAGGAGATCGAGACCATCCTGACTAACACGGTGAAACCCCGTCTCTACTAAAAAATACAAAAACTAGCCGGGCGAGGTGGCGGGTGCCTGTAGTCCCAGCTACTCGGGAGGCTGAGGCAGGAGAATGGCGTAAACCCGGGAGGCAGAGCTTGCAGTGAGCTGAGATCTGGCCACTGCACTCCATCCAGCCTGGGCGACAGAGCGAGACTCCATCTCAAAAAAAAAAAAAAAAAAAAAAAAAAAAGTGCTCTCCTCAAACTGAGGTCTGGATTCAATATAATCTCAATAAAAATTCCAAAGGATATTTTTAGGGAACTTGACAAGCTCGTTATAATTTATATGGACATACAAAGGGCCAAGAAGAGGCAAGACTCTCTTGAGAAGACATCCTTCCCTACCAGATGTTAGAATTTGTTACACAAATTATGATAATTAAGATAGTGCAGTGCGATTGCTTAGACAAATAGACCAATGGCACAGAATAGAGTCCAGAAATGGACTTGCACATATGGGGACACTTTATTTATGGCCGCAGTAGCACAGCAGACCAGTGAGGAAGGACTGTCTCTTCAATAAGTTGGTGGTGGGTCAACTGGATACTTGTTTGGAAAGAAAAAATGAAGCTGGATTCCTACCTCACACTGCACTCGAAAACCAGTTTCAGGTGGAATACAGATCTCACTGAGAAAGGGTAAAACAACAAATCCTCTTAAATATTAATAGCTCTGCCCACAAATGGCCATGGAGCTCTTGAGATGTACTATGAAGTATAAAATCTGCACTGGATTTTAAGCATTAGTAGGACAAAACAATGTAAAATATCTCAATAATTTTTATTTTCAAACATTGAATCATTGACAAATTGGATATACTGAGTTAAATATCACATTATTAAAATTAGTTTTATCTAATTCTTGCCCTCTTAATGCAGATACTAGAATGTTTTAAATTACATGAGTGGCTCAGCTCATACTTTCATTGAACAGCACTGCTCTGAAAAGTAAAATAAAAATAACCTCAGGTCATCAAATTAGAAAAAGATGTCTTAAATGAAAATCAAGAAGCAATAATCATAAAGGAAAAGACTAATATATTTGACTACGTCTAACTTTTGGTGTCCAAAAGACACCATTAAGAGACTAAAATGGCAAGCCACACAGAGGGAAAGTAAATTTGCAGCATGTACAGCCCTCAAAATAATACATTAAGAACTCCAACAAATTGATAAAGATAAATGATCCAATTAAAAATTGTGTTCGACACTGTGTCCCAGACTAAACCCATTCTGCAAATCACATTGTGTTCTGAGTGAATGAATGAATGGATGAATGAATGAAGTACTGAGTGGGGAAGAGCACAGTCTTCAGTCAGTATTTAGGTGCTTACTAAAACTAGGGGTGGCTTCTTTCTTTTTGCTAGACCTACTTTTGATTCTTTTTTAAAAAAATCTTTTTAGACGGAGTCTCTGTCACCCAGGCTGGAATGCAATGGCGTGGTCTCAGCTCACTGCAACCTCCACCTCCCAGGTTCAAGCGATTCTCCTGCCTCAGCCTCTCGAGTAGCTGGGATTACAGGCATGTGCCATCACGCCTGGCTAATTTTGTATTTTTAGTCGAGATAGGGTTTCACCATGTTGGTCAGGCTGGTCTTGAACTCCTGACCTCAGGTGCTCCACCTGCCTCGGCCTCCCAAAGTGCTGGGATTACAGGCGTGAGCCACTCTGCCCAGCGATTCTTTTAAAATAAACTACATTATTTAAGGTAGCTGGCAGACTCAAATTCATAGAAACAAAAAGTGAAATGACAGGGGCTGGAGAGAAGGGAAAACGGAAACGTTGTTTAATGGGTGTGAAAAAGTTCTGGAGATTGGTTTCACATAGTTTGAATATACTTAATACTACTGTACTGTAATACTTAAAAATGGCTAAGATGGTAAAATTATAGTATGTGCATTTTAAACACAAACATTAAAAATAAGCTATAAAGTCAGCAAGTTCCTTAATTAGGAAAGGTTTACTCTGTCAATATTATCACGTTGGTAATCTTGGCCACACTGGCCAGAACGTTTTCTCAGAGAAGAAACCTCCGATTTTTTTGTGAGGTTTTGATTCTGGGCATCTGCTTTAACGTGGAAGAGATTTCTGACTCCTTCCAAAAGCTTTTTTAGGAAATGATTGGCCAACGTGAGGTCCAATCATCTGTCCCTTACCTCCTGGGTGTGCCCCCTTGCCGGGAAGCCCTTTCCTGGCGGTATCCAGGGGACCTTATAGTAACCAGCCGGGGCCTGAGAAGCTGGGGCAGGTGAGTGCGGCGCCAGAAAAGGGCGGGGCGCGAAATAAGATCCCGACAGGCGGGCGCGGGGCGGGGCGATGCAGGCAGGGGAATGGGTTGGCCGAGTGAGACCCGCCCCGACCGGGCAGCACTACCAGAGCGCTGTTGCCTGGAGACCGCGGGACGCCGTTGCCTGGAGACAGCGGGGACGCGCTGCCTGGAAACTGTGGAAGGCCCAGGCAAGAGGGCACGGGGCAGCCCAAGGCCATGGCGGGACACCCAAGAGAGAAGGTGATTCCAGATGAGGTCCATCAGAACCAGATCTTGCGGGAACTGTACCACAAGGAGCTACGAACCCAGAAACTCTACACGCAGTATCACGTGAATCCCCTCCGCAAGAGTGAGAGGCACTGTGGGGCGGGGGAGAGGCGACAGCGGGAGGGCGTCGGGGAAGGAGCCCTCCTGGCTGCGGGATGGGAACGCGGTCCCAGCAAAAACGCTTTCCCCAGCATCCACCCCCTTTCCTAGATTTCAGGAACCATGACTTTGGAGAGGCCACATCATATCAGATGTATTCGCTGTATTAAAGTTCACGCGCAACACGATTAAACCTTTTCGTTGTAGAAGAAAAAAAAGGTTGTATAGCTTTTTATGATTTTATTTTTGAAATAATTATATTTTGCGGGCTGTTTGTGTTTAGTTTTTGTTTGTATTTTCCGTTTTTAACAAGTGAAAGGTTTTCCTTCAGGCTTCTTATATTGTCCTTCGGAAAGTTCCGGGGTGCCCCCTGATAAAACAGCCCTACCCTCCACTCTTGTCTCTGTGCACCCTCCTTGGGCAGTTTGATCTGTCCTGTCACACCAGTTTCCCCTGAATGCCACTGGGTCTCAAATGGAGCTTCAGATGCACACGCCCAACCACCTCCCAGCTCCCCTCCCTGGACCACCCACAGGCACCTCACACCCAGCAGGAGGAAAGCCAGGCTCATCCCCACCTTTCCCACTCTCTGCTGCTCCAGAATACCCTGTCACTGCAAAAGGATCCCCGGATGATTCACTCTCATGATCAGGATCATTCACTCTCATCATCTAATGATCTCATGATCATTAGAAGCCTCGGAGTCCTCCTCAAGGTCTCTCTCCCTCCCTCCACACACTTAAAAAAGGCACAAGTCCTGTTTATTACCATTCCTCTCCCCTCACCTACCTGTTCCTGCTTCAGTGAAAGACACTATCATGCATATGGATTCCTCTCTGCCTCTGCTCAGGTACTTTCATGCTCTAAGTAGCACCTCAAACGGCCTCTGCCTGCATCCTCATTCCTGAAGCCTCTGCAGGGCCCTAGTCCTTACCGCCTGGATTGGTCTGATGGGCTCCCAATTCCTTATTCTCTTTCCCTCCAAGCTGGCCCCTCCGACCAAACGCCTACACCCTTGATAGCTTAGTGCTATGCTAGGAGGACAATTAGATCACATCAATCCCACCTAAAATCCTTCTCATAGCTTCTGAGGTAAAGCTTAAATCAATCCGGACATAAGGCGCATTGGAACTGGCTCTGGTTCCTGCCAGCTTCATCCCATACTCCTCTCCCCGACTTTGCCCTGCTCCTTTAAGAAATGCTTTGGTGGCTACTCTGCACCAGCCATTGCTGATGAATCCCACACACACTCCTTTCCCCCTGCTGTTTCTAAATAAATGGATTTCCCAAATGCATCATGTCATTTCCCACTTTACCTGCAAAAACATTGTTGCTTCTTCCTGAATGCCTTTCCCAACTCTGTGCCTAGTAAGTAAAGTACACTTTGTTGCCCGGCTCTATAGAGAAAATGTACTGTCTTCACTTTCCTTCTAACTAACTTGGTTTTCTTCTGGAGCCCCCAACCACTAGTTTCAGGAAAGCAAATTAGCGTGGAAAGCCGTTCAAACTGGGTCCATTCCAACAATGGAAATAACCTCTTCAGGCAACCTTCATGCTTTCTAGGGAAAACGCTGTCTCCCAGCTCATGTCCCTCGAGCATGTGAGCCATTGGAATAAAGTGAGAAAATATTACAACTTGTATTGATTACTTTTATTTATAAAGATAGAAATTTTCATCGCTAATATACTGATAATAGTACATAAAAACTATATAATTATACATATTTTAAGGGCGCATGCTCTAAAGTCCTTTTACTGATAGGAGTTTGAGACAAGCAGCTTGGAGACCACTGGTTTCTACTGGTGTCTGCTCATTTCCCACTACTCTCCATCTGGCTCCCTCCACTGGAGCCACTCTGGCTTTCTTGACGAATTTCGAACTCCCCAGGCTCACGCTTACACGCTTCCCACATACACAGCACATTCCCTCATTTCATTCAAAGCTCTGCTAATATGTATCTCCCTAGAGATACATCACCAACACCCCAGCCCCAATGCCAACTCTCCATCCACATAACCTGCTTTACTGTTCTCCATCACACTTACATTTGCCCACTTACATATATATAGATAGATAGATAGATAGATGTTTATTGCCTGTCACCACAAATAGAGTAAAAGCTCAGAGGGCACAAGAGCCAGCTCTGTCTTGTTTACAGCCTGTTCTTCAGTGCACAGTAATTATGAGCTGAGTGGATGAATGTGGGTGCTGCTCCTCTGTTACCATGCGCCCTCCTGGGCATAGATCACTGCCTGGCCAACCTTTTTGGCCTTCCCCATAGGCCAGCACTGTTCAAGAGAATTCATCAGTGATGAAAATGTTCTCTGTCTTGGCTGTAGTCAAAACTGTAGCCATTAACCACATGTGGCTATTGAGCACTTGAAGTGTGACTAACGTGACTAAGGAACTGAACATCGTATTTAATTTTAGTTATTCAAATTCAAGGAGCCACACGTGGCTGATGACCACCATTCTGGGCAGTGCCACTCTAGACTGTCAGGTTCTTGAGGGCCTTATCCAATCGCATATTATCCTAGCACCCAGGATAATGCCTGGCATGTACCAGTGCCAGATGGGTGCCCTGTTTAAGGTGGGTCTTAGAGAGGGCAGGGAATTCATGTTTTAATCTGAACCTGTGATGCCATTTCTTTTTTCTTTTTTTCTAGTTCACACAATCACCAGGAAGCCCATGTCTTGGCATGATAACCTGGAGGAACCTGCAGATGGTAAGTCCTGGGGTTTGAAATGCCATTGAGATACAGCCCAGAGAGGCAGACCGGCTGGAGAGACCTCTCAGGGTACTGATACCCTGGAGCATGCATCAGAGTCCTCTGCTTTGATCCTGAAAATGGGACTCATGCTAACCAAGCTCAAAAAAGATGGCTACTCAGACAGTCTGTGGCAGATAGAATAAAAAATAATTTTAAAAAAAATTTAGTATAATTTTTAAAAGATGGACATATGCAACTATAACTGTCAAGTCAACTAGTGTTCCTACTGGCTTAACATTGCCTTCATTCATTCATCAGATATGTAAATGTTACAAGCACAAGTTCTGAAGCTGTACTCACTCAGTTCAAATCCTGGTTCTGCTACTCATTAACTGTAATATTGGGCAGGTTTTTCACCTCTCTTAGCCTATTTCTCAGGATTGATGTGAGGATTAGACAAAAGAATGCCAGTGCATAGAATAGTAGCTGGTACATGGTCCTCAGGAAATATTAGTCCCATTGTTATTTTCATTATTAGGTAATCTCTATGCTGGGTCTGGGTTGGGGAGATCTCATAGCATAATGAAGAAGAGAAGTAGACTTGGAAATAAGTAGACAAGTAAAGAGGGACTATGACTGGTGTAAGAACAGCATAGGAAACAGGTGCCTCCGTCAGGCAGTGGAGTTCTGGGAAGACCTCTTGGAGGAGGTGACCACAGGGTGAGGTGGAGAAGATTGTGGAAGGACATTCCAAGTTCTATGAAAAATTACAGAAAGAGAAACATGACTACAAGTAGTTTGGCATGGCCACAACATACAGGTGGAGAAAGGGCCCTATTTGGGAGTGAGGAAGGAGAGATATTTGGTGGAAAACCGCATCCCTCTTGGAAAGCTTTCCTTCTTCCCCTCTACCTTCTATGAGCAAACTTTGGTGAAGGACAGATGACCGTGGCTGGGATGGGAAGTAGGGGAGCAGAGGATCTCAGAGCATTATGAAGGAGGCAGACAAGTCAATAGACTAATAGAGAGGGCATCATCACAGGCAGTAAGGTGTTATCCATAGTGTTCTCTCCTGACTAGGGCAAAGGTTGCAATCTGAGAACCTGTAGCAGTAAGGAATACAACAGGAAATGAGGGTCCTGAAAGTCAGGCAGGAGTTAGCTGCCCTCTCCCTTACATTAAGGATGTGCCAGCCCAGTGTCAGTCCCTTGAATCACCTTCCTTCATTTCATTCCCAGCCATCTTGCTGAGATAGACATTTTCCTCCCATTTCACAGATGAGTGAAGTGTTGCCCAGAGAAGTGATGCCACCCAACAAGCCGGTACTAGCACTGACTCCAAAGCCCAGGTTCATTCCATTGTCCGCCTGCCTCTCTCTGGCGGAGACTTGATAGGGCAGAAGAACTATGGAGCTGCAAATCCATCTGGTGTCGGCAGCCATACTTATTTCAATACACAAAGATTTGACCTCACTTCTTACAAGCTGGCTCCTCACTCTCTGCTGTGCTACACTGGCCAAACTTGCTCATGCCTCGGGGACTTTGCTCTTGCTGCCTGCGGTGTGCTCTTCCTCTGCCTCTTCCAGGGCTGGCTCCTGCTTGTCAACCAGAGAGGCCTTCTCTCGCTGCCCCCTCTACAGCAGCTGCCCTTGCCTGCACATGACCCTTCACCTATTCCTTTCTTCACAGCGCATATCCCCGTCTGCCACCATCACGTCATTTTGTAAACCTGCATACTGTGTCCTCTGCCCTGTCTAGACCATGAGCTCTAGGAAAGCAGGGACCACGCTGTCACTCAGCACTCTATGCCCAGCGCCCAGAACCATGCCTGGCATAGAGTTTGAGCTCACTACCATCTTTGTTGAAAAATGAGTGGAGAGACCAGACACCCTGGTCTCAAGGCTGAGGCAAACCTCCGAGGCCCAGATGCTCTGCCTGAAAGGAACAACGTGGACACAGGAAAGGGCACAGGACCAACCTCTGGTCCCAAAGCCTGACTCCTTCATAACTCATACCTCATCTCCCAGCCAGGTTTCTGAATCTCATTCACCATACTGCCCAGGGACCAAAGAAGAAGTACCCAGAGACACAGACTGAAAACCAGGAAGTTGGATGGGACTTAGAGCCCTTGGTAAGCATGGCTCCTTCCTCAGGAAACACGAGGAAACACAGCGGCAATGTAGGTGGTGACTGTAGAATAGAGCAGGGGGCCAGACATGCCTGGGCTTGAACCTGGCTACCTCTTACCAGCTGGGTAAGTTACTAAGCTCTCTTATGACTCAGTTTAATTGTTGTAAAATGGAGCTAATACAGCTAATACCTATCTCAAAAGCTTGTTATGAGGATGAAACTAGGTGATATTTGTGCAGTTCCTGGAACAGGGCCTGGCACATGGTAAACACTGTGTGTTTAAATAAACGTACTGACGACAGATACCTAAGTCAGCTCCATCAGCTATCAGCAAGGTGGTCTTGGGTGTGCCACTCAATATCTCTGAGTTCTGCTTCCTTATCCATAAAAAATGGACATGTGACTGGGCGTAGTGACTCACGCCTGTAATCTCAGCACTTTGGGAAGCCAAGGCAGGCGGATCACCTGAGGTCAGGAGTTCGAGACCAGCCTGGCCAACATGGAGAAACCCCATCTCTACTAAAAATACAAAAATTGGCTGGGCGTGGTGTCGCATGCTTGTAGTCTCATCTACTGGGGAGGCTGAAGCAGGCGAATCACTTGAACCCAGGAGGTGGAGGCTGCAGTGAGCCAAGATCATGCCACTGCACTCCAGCCTGGGTGACAGAGTGAGACTCTTTCTTAAAAAAAAAAAAAAATATATTAATTTTAAAAATATATAAATAAATAACATTTTTAAAAATTAAAAAATTTCAAAAATTAAAACAAAAATACATAGAAAATGGAACTGTGAGTAAGGATCCTCTCCTTGTTTGATAGGAAAGGCACAATTAGCCTCTTTGGCACACAATCACCCTAAGGAATACAGTGCTTCTGTTTTTAAGGGAGAAATGTGCAATATGGAATAGACAAGTCAAAGAAATTTCTGCCACACAAGTCTTTAAATCTGCTTATATCTTTGATCATGCAGAAGGTTTTCATTTTTAAGTCATCAAATACACAACCAATTTTCATTATGGTTTCTGGGTTTTGTGTCTTGCTTAGGAAAACCTTCAACACCTACATTATCAAGCAACTATTCTGTATTTTTCCCTAACTTTTTTTTATTCTTCTTCTCTCTGTTTTTTTTTTTTTTTGTGTGTGTGTATATATATATATATACACACACACACAAAATATGTACATATATATGTACATATACACACATATGTATACATATATACACACCTACAAGGAGGGACTTGGTACAAAAGGATAGATATGGTTAGAGAGCTGGAGAAGATAAACACTCCAAGAGAAAGAGGAGGTGGGGAGGTCTAACATCATGAATAAGAGAAAAGTGTTAAAATATGTATTCAGTGACAGTTATTGAATATAAATATGAATAATAGGCCAATATTCAATGACTGTTAAAAACCAGAAGGAATGGTGCTGGAAGTGCTAGTGGAAAAAAATAAATTTTAAATTTAAAAACCAGAAAGAAGACTTTTCAAGTGGGGAAACTACTGTGAAAGGCGTAGGCACCTCTATGGGGTTTTGCGGTGAGGGAGGGAGAGAGACTGGCCTCAACTCTGATTATAGCATGGGCAAGTGCGACTGTGTAGCCAAGGAACAAGGCGGGGTCAGTGATGGAAAAATACTAGGAGGAAACATCAGGGGTAGGGGTAGATTCTGGCTAACTTCCACCTAACAGGGAGCTTGCTGAAGGCAGGCTAGCAGGATCAGACATCCCCTGGAGAGTGGTGGAGGATGAGGAACCCAATCGGATATCAAGGGTGATCAGATATGAAAGGTGGGGGGGTTCTGGTTAAATCACCTTAGCAGGATTTTTGCTAGAATTGGACAATGCAGAGGAAATGGAAATCCCAACCTCAGACCTGGTTGAAAAGTAGTTCAGGGAGCCTGAATAGAGTTTGCTCAAGGAAAAAATCTTTGCTAGGGAGAAGAAAGGTTGTGAAGGAAGGAGTGTTGGCATGAAGATAGAAATCAGCCAAGATAGATCACGAAGCAACTTAGAAAAATAGTACAACGCACAAGTAAATTAATTCACCACTCTTCACTTTGTTAAAGAGTAAAGACAGGCCAGGCGCAGTGGCTCACACCTGTAATCCCAGCACTTTGGGAGGTCGAGGCAGGCAGATCACAAGGTCAGGAGATCAAGACCATCCTGGCTAATACGGTGAAACCCCGTCTCTACTAAAAATACAAAAAATTAGCCAGGTGCAGTGGTGGGCGCCTGTAGTCCCAGCTACTGAGGAGGCTGAGGCAGGCGAATGACGAATGACGTGAACCCGGGAGGTGGAGCTTGCAGTGAGCTGAGATAATGCCACTGCAGTCCTGCCTGGGATAAAGAGCAAGACTCTGTCTCAAAAAAAAAAAAAAAAAAAAAAAAAAAAAAAAAAAAAAGAGTAAAGACCTGGCTCACACAAGTACAAAGTGTGCATGTGGAGATGTTGCATCTTTGACCCTCCAGGACATCTCATGCAGGCTTACGATGACAGGAAGGACAAGTGTGGCCTGCCCTGCTCAGACCTTCGTAGGCTCTGCAGATCACAGATGGCATGTGTCTCCAGATCAGTGAGCACTCTGGAGTTGCAAAGGGTCTGCAAATATTCCATGCTGTTCATCATCATAAACCTGAGGACAATGCCATCAGAGGCCACTGTTAGCATAGTAAGAAAGTGTACCTTAAAAACCATTAGATGCAGGTGCTGTGCAACCAGAAGAGGTAACTAAGTTGGAGCTTCAGAGTGAAGTAGTTGGGGCTTGATCAGCAGCAACTGGAAGCTCCCTGCCCCCTGGCAGGGCCTCACCTTGGATAGACAAGATACCTCCAACCTCAGTATTGGGACACTGGCAAAGCCAGACTCAAGGACCATCACTCAGCCTCTCATCTCCTGGTAATATTTTCTGGAAATACATTTTTAAAATTATTTGCACGGTGTAACTTCTATAAGATCGATGTGTCGGAGTGCTGACTATTACTCAGGTTCTATGTGACTCTTTCAACAAATTCATTCTTTCAGCAAATATGCATTGAATACCTAGTGTGCACTGGGTCTTGCTCTAGGTGCTGAGGATACTGTGGCATCCAAGTCAGGCAGTGGGACAGGGAAGACCACAACCATGCATAGGTTATTCTCCTCCGATCTCACAACCTTTTTGATGTGCATGTGGTCATCTCCATTCCACAATGCAGCCACAGGTCAGGAGGGTGAAGCCTGATATAAGCCAAGTCCATTGACTACAAACCCAGGTCCTCCTGCATCCTCACAGACTTCTTCCTGATTCTGCATCCTCCTTTCTAGGTCAACCCAGAACGCCATGACCGCAGGCTGAATCACTTCAGGATCTGCAGTGACATCACTCTGTACAAGGCTAAAACATGGGGCTTAGGAGATGATCGCCACAAGTAGCATCCCAGCAGAGGAGCCCATCTGTGGATCTAATGCCCTAAGTGTGCACAGCCCAGAGAAATAAAATATAACTTTAAAGTCAAGTCTCACTTTTCTCATTTCTGGCTGAGTCCACTGGTTGAAATCCTTGTGTGGTAAAGTAAAGTGAGAAATCAGATAAAGATGGTGGGCTAATTGCACACAATCATCTGCTCTGCCTTCCTAATACTAATAAAGGATCACAAAGGGATACAAAACCCACCACTGAGAGAATGGAAGGAAAATGTTACCAACAGAAAAAAACTGGAAGTGTGTTCAGGAGATAGAAAGCTGATGGAGGAGGATGGCAGGAACCACAAAATGCAAGCTGATGGAACGCCTCTGAGCACAGGCCTTCCAGAACTCTAGATAGAGGTTCAGGACTCTGAGACAGAGTGGGATGTGAAGCAGAGAACTGAAATTGGATGTGGGTAGGGGTAATCCCACCCCCACACACACCAGGAGCCAGGTTTATAACATCTCCCCCGCGCTGGAGGCTGGGGGGTTATTCTTGGGGGAAGAGGAGAAGCCCAGGGCTCAGGGATACTAAAACACAAGGCATGAGTCAGGCATGGAGCTGAAAACAATCTGTGAAAATCT
This sequence comes from Macaca nemestrina, assembly GCF_043159975.1. NCBI lineage: Eukaryota > Metazoa > Chordata > Mammalia > Primates > Cercopithecidae > Macaca > Macaca nemestrina. The sequence continues at coordinate 190,550,442 of NC_092125.1, read as the reverse complement.
ACAAAAAGAAGGCTGAACCCTAGCCCAGGTGCCCACCCACACATATACTACATTTTTACCCTAGGTTTGAAGATGGAGTATTCCCCTCTGGAAAAATAATGAAACTTCTCTAGAGACCCCCACAAAGTACCATTTGAGAGACCTTTAAGGAAAGAAGCAGGGAAGTCAGTTTCCTTTTCCCCTTCCTGCTACGAAACGTTCCTCCTGGACCTCATCCTGTTGAGCTACCACATGCATCAGAGTTGCAGCCACCTCAGCTTCTGCTCAGCCTCTGCAGCCAGTGTGCCACCTCTGCAGGGCCATGTGGGCCACAGATCTCTCCAGAGTGACCAAATGACTGGGTGGGGCTGTGTTAGCAGAAATCTGGTCTCCTGCATCCCCAGCTGCTGCACGTCCCTGAGGAAAGTGTGGAGGGCCCAAGGGATCCAATACCATCTCTTCCTCAAGGAGGCTTAGCTTCTTAAAGAGGATGCCAAGGAGAGGAGGGGGCAGAAGGAAGTCCAAGGAATCTTTACAGAAGGGCCAGCAGGTAAGGAAAGTAATCTAGGAACTGATCATAAAGATGTCATTGAGCCAGGCACTGAGGTTCAAAAAAAAAAAAAAAGAGCTGGGGTGGAAATGAAATCAAAGAGGCAACTCACGAGATAATGGAGCAGGCCAATGAAAAGAAGTGTGCTGCCACTGAAGCCTCAACTGATGAGTTCCAGAAAGTTAGACTTGTTCCCAGCTGCCACCAGGCTAGATCCTTTGTTGGCCATTACGCCAAGGGAGTTGTCTTTGTAAAACCGCAGAAGCCAATGTTGCCATCCTAAGTTGCTATTTAAACCATAGAAAACCGGAACATGAACATTTTGGCATTTTTTTTAAAACTAGGAAGTATAAAAACTTAGAGAAAATAAAATTAATATCTAAATTTTAATATATAGTGATCACTTTGGCTTTTTCTTTGGCCTAAGCGGATAAAGAAGAAACCGTTAAAGATCTCTTATTCCTGAGTGAGGGGGAATGCATCTAATGACAAGAAATCATTGCTCATTATTTAAAAAGAGTTAGGTATGTTTTGTCTTAGGATCTCGATTTTTATTTTAATTCTTTGTTTTGAGAAGAAGGCCATGGACCCTGCAATATGTAATAGGGTTTGGTTAAGGAAGGAAACCCTGAGGGCAAGTCTCAGCAGATTTGCCCCATTTTATATCACAGAAGCCCATATTAAATTCAGAGTACACTGATGGGGAGCAGTGGAATCCTGCACTGTGATTCAAGGTAAGATACTTGTAAATGCTGCACATAATCTTGGTTCTGTTTTTTAAAATGCAAATGAAATACTGTGCATTGTTTTTATATCAGAATAGAATAGGTTCATTTTCCTTTACATGTCTGTTTGAAATTGCTTTTCCATGAGCACATGCATAATTCTTATGTATCCACTCTGCTTGTTTTCAAAGTTCTTTTAAAATTTTTATTGGGCTAAAAAGAGCCTTTTCTTTGGTATCATCATAGCTACCATCATCTATAGCAAAACTGCATATCTAGTACTGGAAGTAGTCCAACCAGCAATGTAGTAGGTAATATACAGGATAATGATCAGATATAATTTCTGATTGCCCAGAAGAGTTAGTTTACATGTATGCAGTTGAGGTCCAATGACTTCCAATTAAAGATCATAGGCCTGGCGTGGTGCGGTGGCTTACACCTGTAATCCCAGAATTTTGGGAGGCCGAGGCGGGCAGATCACCTGAGGTCAGGAGTTCAAGACCAGCCTGGCCACCATGGTGAAACCCCATCTCTACTAAAACTACAAAAATTAGCTGGGCTTGGTGGTGGGTGCCTGTAATCCCAGCTACTTGGGAGGCTGAGACAGGAGAATCACTTGAACCCAGAAGGCAGAGGTCGCAGTGAGCCAAGATCATGCCATTACACTCCAGCCTGGGTGACAGAGCGAAACTCTGTCTCAAAAAATAAAAAACAAACAAACAACAACAAAAAAATCTTGTACCAAAAGGTTCTGGAACATTATTTGACATCTAGTCTTCAATGTGAAAAAGGTACCTCTTATAATTACACTTGAATTTATCTTCATGAATATTTAAATTTTCAGAACAGCATAAAAAGTGGATTCGTTGATATGCAGAAAGGTGAGTCTAGTTTTATGATCCAGTGTAAATTATAAAATAGATTAAATGCCTGAATGTTTTCATCACAAGGCTGTGCTCTGAAAGCAATCAATATGCTTCTGTAGCTCTGTTCCTGCAAAGAGAGCAACCACATTTTCTGCTTTCATCTCCTTCCCAACTCTGCCCAAAAAACAGAAAGCTGTTACTTTGTATACTCATCTAAAAAAGCATATATAGTCAGTCTTCACTTCGCACAATAGTGCAGGACTACAAAAATGTCCTGCTTGCTGAAACTATGCAAAGCGATCTTAATCATCATTGGGGGAAAATTACAATTGTTCTGTGACCTTTAAAGAAAAATTGTCCAAAAGTCCTTTTAAAAAGTATGAATCTGGCCGGGTGCAGTGGCTCATGCCTGCAATCCTAGTACTTTGAGAGACCAAGGCGGGCAGATCACAAGGTCAGGAGATCGAGACCATCTTGGCTAACACGGTGAAACCCTGTCTCTACTAAAAATACAAAAAATTAGCCAGGCGTGGTGGCATAGCCTGTAGTCCCAGCTACTCAGGAGGCTGAGGCAGGAGAATGGCGAGAACCCAGGAGGCGGAGCTTGCAGTGAGCCGAGATCGCACCACTGCATTCCAGCCTGGGCGACAGAGCGAGACTCTGTCTCAAAAAAAAAAAAAAAAAGAAAAAAAGAAAAAGAAAAAGAAAAGAAAAAGTATGAATCTTTAAGCCTTAGAAACGAAAACTAAACAATGAAAAAAAATTGTGTGAAAGTATTAAAAACTCTGTTCAATGCGTAACAAAATTAAAATAGTAATATTTAGTAGACTAAAACAATAGAAACATTGAGAATCAAGTGTTTTATTTCTGTATGAAAAACCATGCTTGTCTACTTTTTTCCCTTCTATAACTTACAATATAGAACAAGCATCTTTTCCATGCCTTGGCAAATTGTCTTTACTCCTTTCTAAGTTTGGATTTAGTTCCAACATTTTATCACTTGATCTTCCAGTGTCATTACATATCTCCAAGAGTCACTTTAATGTGAAGTTTTTCACTAGTGTCACTCCCTGGAGACATCTTTATCCTTTTCATCTCTTTCCTCATTTGTTAAGTTTGCCTTCACAAGGTTTCTCTGGCTGTATATCTAGTCTCTAGAACGGCAACAGCATTCACAGACCAGTATCAGCTATTTCATCTACAATTCCATTTGCGTTGCACTCAAATTTTACTTCCAGTCTCACCATTAAAAAAAAAAAAAAAATTTTTTTTTTTTTTTAGTTTTTTGAGACAGGTTCTCACTCTATCACCCAAACTGGAGTGCAGTGGCACAAACATGGCTCACTGCAGCCTCAAACTCCCAAGCACAAGATATTCTCCCACTTCAGCCTCCTCAGTAGCTGGGACAAGTGCACACCACCAATGCCTGGCCAATTAAAAAAAAAATTTTTTTTTTTTTGAGATGGAGTCTCACTCTGTCGCCCAGGCTGGAGTGCAGTGGTGCCATCTCAGCTCACTGCAAGCTCTGCCTCCCGGGTTCACGCCATTCTCCTGCCTCAGCCTCCTGAATAGCTGGGACTACAGGTACCCGCCACCACGCCGAGCTAATTTTTTGTATTTTTAGTAGAGACGGGGTTTCACTGTGTTAGCCTGAATGGTCTCGATCTCCTGACCTTGTGATCTGCCCGCCTCGGCCTCCCAAAGTGCTGGGATTACAGGCATGAGCCACCGCGCCTGGCCAAAAATTTTTTGTAGAGAGGTCTCACTGTGTTGCCCAGGCTGGTCTCAAACTCCTGGGCTCAGATGGCCTCCCAAAGTGCTGGGATTACAGGCATGAGTCACTGTGCCCTATCATTTTTTGTTTCTTTGGTGTACATTAATCCTTGGTGGTCAATTCCCTTTCAACTCTATAAAATGCATGAGTTTATTGCTAAAGACAGAGGCAACACAACTACACACTTTGCTGTGTGTGTGTGTGAAATGAATAACAGATGCAGTGGCTGATTTTGGACAGACTTTGAAAGAAGTGATGGTCATTAGTTTTCATGCATCTGTCATGTATGGAGTGATTTGTGGACTAAAGAGCTAGCGGCGACTATTTCTACTTTATGCAATTACTCAGTTATTACTTCGGTAACTGAAATGTGAACATTGTTGGTGAGAAACTTATTTAATTACATCCTGATAACTGAATTCATGCATATTAGAATCTGTACTGGGGACTCCTAAGTTCCTACTTATTTTTCAATGAATGGGATTGTATTTATTTTAAAGCAATATGAAGGAGGCTGAGTGCAGTGGCTCATACCTGTATTCCCAGCACTTTGTGACGCCGAGGCAGGATTGCCTAAGCCCAGGAGTTTGAGACCAGCCTAGGCAGTAGAGCAAGACCCTGTCCCTACAAAAAATTAAAAAGAAAAAAAAAAACCTAGCCAGGCATAGTGGCATGCACCTGTAGACCCAGCTAGTTGGGAGGCTGAGGCAGGAGGATTGCTTGAACCCACGAGTTTGAGGCTACAGTGAGCTATGATCATATCACTGTAATCCAGCATGGGCAACAGAGTGAGACCTTGTTTTTACAAAAGAAAAAGAAGACATAATGCTACCTGCACCTTGAACATCCTTTATTTTGAAGGTCAGAATGGTAGAAGTGATGTAAATAAGTTCTACGAAGGATATTTCTAAAATTAAGGAAAGTGATTCCATATGTAAATCTTTGCTCTATAATAAAAAAGAAAAACACCAAGGAAGTAAAAGGGGGGGGCATAGTTTTCAAAGCCTGTAAAAGTATGTTGCATTAGTAACTTACTTTTGGCTTTGGCTTTATCAGTGTGAAATGTTGTTAACCTGTGTTCTCCTTTTGTGAAACTCTGTGTTACTTGCATAATTCAGTCTCTAACTGCTTCTGAGCCTGTTATACATTATCCCCATGCAATAATATGGCATGAATTATGAAAGAGGACAGAGTAAATATTTTTGTCTTCTTGACATGTGACCTCTGTGACCAGTTTTGTTAGTTGAAATTAGTTTATAAAAACTAAATTATCTGTGTTCTACATTACAATCTTAGTATTATATGAATCCAGAAATATCCTTTTCATGTGCCAATAATGCTACAAGAAAATGTGAAAATAAGTTATTCTTTCTGCCAAAGATACTATATAGCTCTCAGGCATTTCTAACTTCCTTAAAAATAAAATATGGTTTCTAAACTGGAATGGAGAGAGAAGGGGCAGGTAAAATGGCTTACCACTCTATCAACACAGAGTAAAGCCCAACAATTAATGTGGCCTGCCTACTCAACGTACCACCTACACAGAGCTTCCGCCTATGCTAGTACTTCTCAAATATGAACAACCAAGGCTTGCCAGATATTAAGGAAAGAAACCCCAGCAAAATAATCCTAATCAAAGGGGATTATCAGATTATCGTGTTATATTAGGATAATGTTTTAATTATATGGCAGGCAATGTTCTAAGTGTTTTACGTTGATTAACCCAATGCTGACGGGAACCCAATGAGGTAGATACATCTATATTATGCCAGAGATGACACAGGAAATACAAATTAAATTCCCTATGGTCAAACAGCAACTAAGCAACAGAGCCAGGCCCCGGAGTCCACGCTTCTTAGCTTCTACAATACTCTACTGCTCAAACATGGGAAAGGGGAGATCAAAATGCACGGACTGCAGAAACAGAATGAAGGGAACAGAAGGAAACTTTATCAAAAAATTAGAATTATAATCATATCCTGAGAGATATAAGATACTGCATCTAGAGAATAAAATGATATGAAAAATGACCAATTTGAGAATAAGGAACTCTTGGGGGATAAATGAAATGAAAGCTAAAATACATATTCAATAAAATGATTTTAGATCGGGCACAGTGGCTCACACCTGTAATCCCAGCACTTTGGGAGGCAGAGGCAGGTGGTTCACCTGAGGTCAGGAGTTCAAGACCAGCCTGACCAACATGGTGAAACCCTGTCTCTACTAAAAATACAAAAATTAGCTGGGTGTGGTGGCGCATGCCCGTAATCCAAGCTACTTAGGAAGCTGAGGCAGAATCGCTGGAACCCGGGAAGTGGAGGTTGCAGTGAGCCGAGATTGTGTCACTGCACTCCAGCCTGAGCGATGGAGCGAGACTGTGTTTCAAAAAAAAAATAAAAATAAAAATAAATTTAAAAATCAAAGAAATCTCTCTCCCAAAAGTAGAACTGAAATACAACTTAGAAACAGTGCCTGTGAAATTCTAAAATTCTAAGGAGGAAATTCCTATCAGCCCAAATTAAAGGCAATTTCAGAAATGTAAGGAGATAAAAAGTTTACCTCTTATTTTCCCTTTCTTAGTAAGGTACCAAAAAATGGTACACAGCAAAAGAAGGCATATGCTAAGATGGGAAAATATGGGATTCTGGAAATAATGGCACCAACTTAGAAGGTCTAGAAAAAAAGAGACAGTTGTGTGGCGTAACTAGGTTGTAGGAGAAAAAGTATAAAGTGGGTAAGATGATAAAGCATATGGAAAGAACTAAGAATACAGAAGGAAAATTAGGCAAGCAGAAGAATGTAAGGTGAAAGTTAACTGGAGGAAAAACCAAAAGCTGTACCACAAAGAAAATCACGGTGGCTCACGCCTGTAAAATATGGGCATTGAGCTTTACGGGGATTGATTGTAATATAACTACTTAGAAGGATGAGGCATAAGAAATGAGGGAGGTGTCAGTTAAACCATTTATCACAAAATGAAGGCAATTTGAACTCAATGTCTAAATTATCAATAGATAGCAATGCAAAGTAACTTCTCAATCTTTTAGTCTGGACTATTTAACCAAAAGTATGTGTTCTTTAATAATTTTTATTTAGTTTATTAAAAGAAATGTTTACAACATGACACCAACAGAAGGGATCAAAGTGTGTTGTGAAATTGTGAGTCTTCATTCCTTTTTCTTGGTTCTTTGTATTCAAAGATGCTGTTTAGTGCGTTCTGTTCTTCATCTTCTCTCTCGTTCGTTTTCCAGGTCTCTTCTACAGAAAAAGATATACCACATCTGGTCACATAGCAGCTTGCCTTCTGCCCCAGGTGAGGACGAACATAACTGAAGGGAGAGGGCAGGGTTGGGAGTGGGAGGGGAGGCTGAGCCTGCTCCTCACCCGGACACCTGGGCTCACTTACATTTGATCCTTTCTTGCCAGGCCTCTTGAGGCCTCTGCCATGAGCTGTCTTGGCTCGGAAGCTAGATACATCATCATAGCTCTCCCGAGTGTTCCACTTTGAGCCTTTCTTCTTTCCACCAAAACCAAACTTCTGGTTTTTATACCGTCGTTTAGCACTGGGCCTGGAAAAGAATGGTCCTAGACATCACCCACAGCACTGTAAACTCTCATGAATTTGATGGCCCAGCAATGCTCTCAGTTTCCTTTCTATAAGCAAAGCCCCTTAGGCACGTCTGTAACCCAGAATCTCATCCTTGGCCCCACAATCCTATGCTACAGCCTCTCTAGACAAACTCATCTAGCTCGTCTATTTACAGTTCTGACCACCAGGGCAGGAAAATAAAGCAACAAGCAGGGAAGGCTCTACATGTATCATGTGGCTTCCTGCTGTCTTTAGAAACCTTTTTATTTTAGGCCAGGTGCGGTGGCTCACGCCTGTAATCCCAGCACTTTGGGAGGCTGAGACGGGTGGATCATGAGGTCAGGAGATCAAGACTATCCTGGCTAACACGGTGAAACCCCGTCCCTACTAAAAAAATACAAAAAATTAGCCGGGCGTGGTGGCGGGTGCCTGTAGTCCCAGCTACTCAGGAGGCTGAGGCAGGAGAATGGCGTGAACCCGGGAGGCGGAGCTTACAGTGAGCAAGATCACGCTACTGCACTCCAGCCTGGGTGGTGGAGCAAGACTCTGTCTCAAAAAAAAAAAAAAAAAAAAAAAAAAGCAAGCTTTCTATTTTAACCAAATCTTGTTAAATCACCCTCAGTTGTGTCTATTCCTCTCAAGGGTAAATACATGCAGTTCACATCCAAATCTAATGTTACATTTGTAACATTCAAATGTAATGAAATGAATACATTCAAATGTAAACATTCAAATGTAATTATAGGCATTCGAATAACATTCAAATGGAATAACATTCAAATGTAAAACTGGTCATCCAATAGGAATCTTGAATTCAGCATCTCCAAATTCATGTCATCTCCTGGACTGGCTCTACTTGCTGTACATATGCCCTCACTTGAGGCTGGCACTGCTCCCACCAACCCAGACACACAGGTCAAACATGTGAGAGTCAGCCTTGGTTCTTCTCTCACTCTTTATACCCAAGTCAATTACTAAGTCCTGCTCATTTCACCTCTTCAATGTTTCTTCAATCCATCTTCTCTTCTCCCTCAGTTGCCACTTTCAGATTATTATCATTTTCATCTGGACTTTTGCAATAGTCTCCTTGTCATTTTCTCAGCTTGCCTCAAGTCTGTCACCTATACAAAATCCACTGTAATCTTTTTAAAAACATGAATATAACCTGCTCATTATTATTAGTACAACCTACAACTTAGTCTCTCTACTGCCTTCTAGACAAAGCCCAAGCTCCTCAACAAGGCAAACCCACAGCCCAGGTCCCCCCAGCCACATCGCACCCCTCCTTGCTTTGCACTGTATTCCCAGTGACACCAAGGGCTTACTGTTCCTCACAAACCCCTGAGATTTCACATCTCGATGGCTTTGCTCTTTCAGGCTTTCACTTCTTCCCAAACCCAGCTTCTCTTCTATTCTCGTGGTTAATTCCTACTCATGCTTCAAGCAATGCTCAAGTCGAACCCTCCTCCAGAAACCCATCCCCAGACCCTGTCAGGTATTTATAAAAGCTGCCTCAGTACTAATCCCCAAATGCCTCTATCATAGCACTTACTATCTTACATGGAAATTATCATTTCCCCTAGGCCTGGTATCCAGGTATGCAAAAAAGTGGACTAGAAAGAACAATGAGAGCCCACATTCTCTCTTTTAATCTTCATACTATGAGGCAGACACTATTTCCTCAACTTAGCAGATGAGGCAATTAGCATTTAGAAAGGTATGGTAACTTGTTCAAAACTGCCCTCCTACTGAGTGGTAGAGTCGGGATCTGAACCCTAAGTCTGAACTCTCGACCATCACACTGTGTGATGAGGAATCAACTTTTACTCAGCATTCACTTAAAGGGTGCCACATACTTAAAAGTACCTTCTTGGGATGGGTGCAGTGGTTCACACCTATAATCCCAGCACTTTGGGAGGCTGAGGTGGGTGAATCACTTGAGGCCAGGAGTTCAAGACCAGCCTGGCCAACATGGCGAAACCCCACCTCTACTAAATATACAAAAATTAGCTGGATGTGGTGGCGGACACCTGTAGTTCCAGTTACTCAGGAGGCTGAGGCACAAGAATCACTTGAACCCAGGTGGTGGAGGTTGCAGTGAGCCAAGACTGTACCACTGCACTGTAGCCTGGGTGACAGACTGAGACTCTGTCCAAAAACCACAAGTTTAAAAAGTGCCTTCTTTTACTCTTCAAAGACTGGCATGGCTAAAAGGGCCCATCACACAGTGCTAGGGGTCTCGGCCACAGGCAGCAGCTGCACTGTCTGGACTCTATGGCTGTGCTGGTGGAGGTGCTATGTCTGCCATCCTTGTGACCTGTGGCCCCATCACACCTCACGGGATCCAAAGACACCATGCCAAAACACTTCTCACCCCTTCTTCATCTGCTGGCCTTTGGCTCCTGCCTTCGTGCGCTGTGCCAGAGGCTTCTGATCTCCCTCAAGGAAATCCAGTTTATCGGAGAAGCCTGTAAGTGAAGAAGTAATTGTGATCAGCACCACTGTATTTTAAGAAGAAAAGTTTAAACCACCATATGAGGCTATTATTTGCTACACTGATTTTAACAGTCACATCCTGCTCTCCAACACCATTCCCAAAACCTAGGTCCACATCAACCAAGAAGGCTCCAAAGCACTAAGTGTCCAAATCAACTCTAAAGTACCTGCTACCCTTCTTCCCCTAGCAGAGAGATGTACCAACCTTTCTGATACTTCTTAATAGCATTCATCATATGTGCCTTCTCCTGCTGCCTCTTCTGAAGAACCTCCGTTTGCACCTGTGATATGAACACAAGGACTGTTAACAGCTATTCCATACCATTACTCCAGTATCTACATTGTCTTAAGAGCAACACCATGATTAATGCTGCTACCCTTTGACATTTACTATGTGCCAAAAACTGTGTTAGGGACTCTAAGTATATTCTCAGATCTAGGTATATTCTTCATAGATGAAGATATATCTGTCTCATAACAATGTAGTGAAGTTGAAATTTGTGTTATCCCCTAAACTGAAGCACAGAGAAGTTAACTTGCCCAAGTTGCATAGTGAAAAAGTGCACAGCTGAGATGACCCAGGCTGTTTGACTCCAAAGCCAGCACTCATCCTATTATACAATCCTGCCTACAAAACTGAAGCAAATCATGTTTAAGACTACATCAATTTTCACATCACATTTGGACAGATTATTTAACTCACTGTAACTAGGTATGAAAGTAACCAAAAGGAAGAGAAAAAAACAATGTCCCCAGGAAAAGAAAAGAAAAAAGTCTGAAGGATAAAAGGAGATACTTTATAATACTCTAACAGGGGTTTTCTAAATCTTGATACTGCTGCAGTGTGGAGAGAATAATTCTTTGCTGGGGCGTAGGGGCCTGTCCTGCACTGTAGGATATTTAGCAGCACCCCTGCCCTCTACCTACTAGATGCCAGTAGTACCCTCCCTCCCAAATTTGACAACTAAAAATATCACCAGGCAGTCACAGAAAACTCCTAGGGAGCAAATTCACCCCAGCTGACAACCTCTTCCCCAATGTTTCCTTAAATTAGGAACAGTGAACTAAAAGGCCCAAGTGAGTTTGTCTTTGCTTTTGGTAATTTTCGTTATGTTAAATTACTTATTGGTGTCTTTGAGAGAATCTCAACCATCCACCTCCAGATCAAAGAAATAATAAATCCGCAGCAGGCCTTTTGTAGAGGACAGGATCCCAGCCTATTCTTACTCTGCTGAGAATGTATCAGTGAAACGACCCCAAATGTGGACAAGAGTCCTGCAACCCAGATCACAACTGCTTCTGTCCAAATGTTGACAAAGTCTTAACACCCACGCCAATCTTCCTCACATTCATGTCTTCCCACAATCCTAACTTTAAAACCCGTCATCTTCGTTCTTAGATGACCATGAAATAAAAAAGGAAAACCAAGAAAAGTTTCAGGGTATGCCTGATCTGGTGTTACATTAGAACTCAGACATTCACAGTTCAAACACACAGGCAATCTTTCAGATTGGACGACAATCATTAGGATAATTTCTTCAGGGACATGATTATCACATAGGCCAGTGAATCCCAAACCAGGATGCATTTCAGAATCACCTGGAAAGCTTTTGGGGAAGGGGGAAAACAGACACAGATTCCCGGGGATTCTGAAGTCTAGAATTCTGTTTTGAAAAACTTCCCCTGGTGATTTTGCTGAGGTCTGGTTTGGAAACCACTCATCTGGACCCAGTGTATAGATATGAAAACTGAAGACCAGAGAGGTGACTGGCTCGCCTGCAGTCACCATACTACTCCTGGGGAAGCATTCATGTCCAGGCAAGACTGTGCTCATGAATACCAGCACATACACTGAGAGATGGTAAACACACGATCAACACACAGCTCCATTCAGTTCAGGGGACCACGTCAGACCACGGCAATCTCATCTAACACACACACTCCGCCTCTTCCTGTTCCCTGCACACTTTCCTTCTCACCTTCTTCCCGTATTTCCTAAGTGCTCGCAGTTGTTTAGCCTTTTCAGACCTCTCCATGGCAGCCTGTTTAGTCTGCAGCTTCTGTCGAATCTACAACACAAAACGCTGTCAGTTTATGTTATTTGAATCTGGAATGACCACTACTTAGGATGCACTAGAGCAGGGAACAGATATTCCCTGTTCTTTAAACTATGCAACTTGTAAATCATCAATTCCAACCCCTGAGGACAATGGGGCCCACAGGCTGAGCACTTTACCAAAAGTGTCAGAGTGAAGCCAGAGATTGAAAGTCACCTTCCCAATTCCAGTGTGCTGTCTGTTTCATTTTACAAACTGCCTGTCTGAAGCCCAGGAAAGAAGACAAACTTCTCCCCATTTCTACTGTCAGTAGACTGAGGCTGGAAACCAGTATGCGGCCTCAGTGTCCTTTTCTAGTATACCACATACACAATAAAAATCCACGCAGATATCAGGTGCCTAGCCTTTTCAGTCAAACATACACATTTTAGTTAAAGGACGAGAAGTTGTCAGTGAGAACTTGTACAGAGTTCACAGTGAGAAGGTGAACTACTACCATGACAAAAGCTCCCTAAAATCCAGTTTGAGACCCCAGGGTACTATTTAAATATACTCATCCCTCAGTATCCATAGAGGATAAGTTCTAGGACCCACTACAGACATCAAAATCCACAGATGCTCAAGTCCCTTATATAAAAATGGTGTAGCGTTTGCATATAACCTACACTCGCCTCCAGTATAAAGTCAGGGGACCTCAACTCCTGGGCCACAGACTGCCATGAACCTGCTATGAATCTGTGGCCTGTTAGGAACCAGGCCGCACAGCAGGAAGTGAGTGGCAGGCAAGCGAGCGTTACCACCTGAGCTCCACCTCCTGTCAGATCAGCGGCTGCATTAAATTCTCATAGGAGCCCGAACTCTACTGTGAAAGCATGCAAAGGATTTAGGTTGTGTGCTCCTTATGAGAATCTAATGCCTGATGATCTGAGGTGGAACAGTTTCATCCCGGAACTATCCCCTCCCCCAGTTCATGAAAAAATTGTCATCCACGAAACCGGTCCCTGTTGCCAGACCACTGCTTTAAATAGTCTCTAGATTACTTATAATACTGAATTCAATGCTACGCATCATGTCATTCTCACAGATTCAATGTTCTCAGCACATGGCAAATTCAAGTTTTCTTTTTCCAACATTTTCAAATTTTTTTCTCAAATATTTTTGATCTGAGGTTGGCTGAATCCACAGATGCTGAACCCATAGCTATGGAGGGCTGAGTATATCTTGGTTACATGCTGGCAATCCCCTCCTTCAAAGTTAAATGAGGTCCAAGTTCTACCCAACTCTAAATTGTACTGTATCTGAACCATCTAAGAATCCCTCATTTTATAGAGGAGAAAACTGAGGCCCAGAGAAAAGTAATTGTCTACAAGTTCTAGCACTACCAGTGGCAAGGGCACAAGAATGCTGTCTTCTCTGCACACCATGCCATGACCAAGCCAGCTAGGAAATGCAATGGGCCATCTTCACCTCAAGGACTACACTTCTCACAGCACTGTTCCTCTCCTTAATTGCTGATTTTAGAAAAAATGTCATATGCATCTAATTGGTGGTAACTGGCATGACTCTGAAGTAGTCAATCTATGGAAGAGGTAATAATTGTCCTCTAACAACTGGCTCCCCATTATTGGGCTCACAGCTATCTTTCTAAGCCAGCTGAATATGCTTAAGTACAAAATTTTGGCTTTCCAGAGGAATATTTCTATTTCTTACCTTCTGCATCTGCAGATCAGACTTGGCCATTTCTGCAAAATAATCAGCGGGTCGCTTGGTAGGGACTTTGAGCTGATGGAGGCGGGGTAAGACTGCAAGCACTGCGGCCTGGGCTTGGCGGTAGCTGAGAATTGTGGGACAAAATGTGTAATGAGGTGAAGGAGAGAGGCCTTACGTTCCTTTTCACTGCCTCTCATGAGTTATCCAAGCTCAGAAGGACTCTCAAAATCTGACCTCCATTAGCAAGAACAAACAAAAACTGTCACCAAACCTCACTGATTTAGTATCTAAAAGAAATGTAGACATATACCAGTTTTTAAAAAGGGGAGGGGTATTGCTAAAAATAGTTTTAAGAGAATGACTACTCTAAAGGTACCCATTAACACAAACTAATGTCGATTATGGATTCTTACGTAATTACTAAAGCAATTCCACACAAGAACATCCCATAAGCAAGGTTTTTTTTGTTGTTTTTTTTTTTAACTGAAGCATGCACAAAAAGCTTTAACATGAATATTTCAAATTAGTCCCTAAACTGGACTTTGAATCGTGACTGTGGACCAAGGAGCTCTCCTCTCAAACAGCGAGAATCTTCTAGCTATTCTTAGTCAAAAGAAGCTGCTCTCCCTACCCCTAAGCTTATTCTGAGTGCAGGCTTACTAATTTCCCCTTTCCCACTCTCCTGCACAAGGATCCTCAACTTCTCCAACATTTGAAAACATACAAACTCATCTCTCGCTGGAAGTCGTCTTCTGGATCAACAGCTTTCTGGTCCTTGTTCTGAGGTGTTGGCGCCTCAGATCCACCGATTTCTGGCACCGGACCCAGTGTCACATCGAGTCTTTCAACCCATTCCAGATCCCGCTTGAATTCTGCCAAACATTGCTTCAGGCCATTCTAGGAAATCCAGACACTGAGCTCATAAGAAGGGGACTCTGAGTTTGTTCTTCCCAAGCACAGGCTGTTAGGCAAAGGGACAAAGCGCTAATCCCCAATACGCAGACAGGTAATAGACCCTCTTGGCAAGGCTCAGGGTGCATCTTTCCTGGGACAAGAATCGGTCTCCCAAGCCCAACAGCGGCTGGTGCGCATCCCAAGTCCGAGTACCCCCGACCCTGTGCCCGCGCTCACCGCGTCGTTCACGGCCTTCTTCGGCCCCTCTAGCACGACATTGAGGCCTGGCTTCAGAAGCCCTCGGGAAAACGCATCCTGCAACTGCAGGACACAATCACGGTCACTCCCAGGGGTGTAAGACCCCCTCTCCCATGCCCAGCCCCGCGAGCTCTGCTGAGACTTACCTCTCTGTCTGTGACAAGAGATTCATCGGATTCCGACTCCGAATCCGAGAGCGGAGGAGTGTCCATCTCGCCGCACGCACGTCCCACACCTACAAGAAGAAGCGGGGTATCCCGAGACCCAAGCGGCTAGCAGAGGGCGGCCCTGGCCGCCGCTGCCTGCCTTCAGCCCCCTAGTCCCAGGCCGTGGCTCCACGTGCCACAGAGTCGCACCAGGGCCAGCAACTCACAGCTACTGCTAAACTTTTGATTGGGCTTCCGCTTCCGGCGGCAAACCATACTTCCGGTTTGTCGTTGCTATAGGAACCGCTACGGCGTTTGAAAGTGCCCGGGTTGCTTAGGATCCGCACAGGTAGTGCCTGTGGATACATGCGTGGTCTGCTGACCCAGAGAGAAGTGAAAGGTGGGAGCGGGTACCTGGGGGTCGCCAGAAGGAGCTGGTAGCAGTGAGGGTACAAAGGAAAAGGCAGAAAAAGGAGACGCGGGGATGCGGTGGCGCGCAGGAGGACCCCGGGGGAGGGGAAAGGAGAGGGGGAAGGGGAGGGGCAAGGAGCGGGGAGGGCGTGTCCTAGATGCTGGGCGGGGCGTGTCTGGGCCGGGGGCGGGGTCGGGGCGGAGCAGGGCAACGCTCTCCACTCTGAAACACCGCCTTGGTGGTTCAGCAGAACTCTTTGGCGGGAGATCATGTCGGCCGTGGTAGCTCAGACGCTGCATGTTTTTGGTCTTCGATCCCACGTGGCCAACAATATCTTCTACTTCGATGAACAGATCATTATATTTCCTTCAGGAAATCACTGTGTGAAGTACAATGTGGATCAGAAATGGCAAAAATTCATTCCAGGTAAAAACCCTTTCCATCCTGACATACAGGAATGGTATGTGCCACATATAACCCCATAATCCCAGCATGATGATTGGAAAGAAAGATTTTGGCCAATTTGAATATATATGCAGTATTATAAAGGTAGAGGAAATAAATGGCGACTTGTATTATGAAACTAGATTAATCAGTCATGCATACGTAGTTAAAATCACATATAAAATGTTAATTTAAAAGTGCTTTTTTCACTGTAATTTCAGGAAAATATGTTAAGAATCCCTCTTTTGGTATCTTCAATATCATTGCCTTTGTCATTACCAGAGCCCCTTTTTGAGTTGTCTGACACAGTTTTCCTGAGCACGCCACCTTCATTACATCACCTTTTGAATCCATGTATGATGAAGACACTGTAAACTTTATCCCAAGTTGCAAATAACCATTTGTATAACATTACAGCCCTTATTTTTGTTCACAGTGGTCCTGTTGATGATATTCATGATTTCAACAACCGAATCCATTTTCCCATTTTTTGTTGCATTGACACCTTTTATTGTGACATAGACACACGAAAGAATGTACCCTACATATATGTAATATTTAAAGAATTACAATAGAATGTAGATCTGTGAACCCAGCCACCAGCATAGGAAATAGAATATTACCAATTCTAGGGCTTCTCCCTGTATTCCGTGTCCTGCTGCATCAGTTCAACATCATGCTTTTGAGATTCATGCATCTTGATACATATAACCAAGTTCATTGTATTGCTATGTAGTGTTCCATCATATGAATATAATGTCTCAAATATATGTATTCACTCTAGTGTTGAGGGACATTTGGGAAATAACAATCATATGCTATTACAAACTATACTACTATAAACATTCTTGCATGTGTATACATTCGTCTATTTGTGCAGATTCTCTAGGACACACGGCCAGGACTAAACTTACTGAGTAATATGATAGTACCAATTTACACTCCCACCAGGAGTGCATAAGAGTTCTCATTCCTCAACAACCCTGCCAACCCTTGGTATTGTCCAACTTCCTAATTTTTTGCTCATCTAGTAGTTGAGAAAAGGAATTGTGGTTTTCGTTTGCATTTTGCTATCGTTAATGATGATGAGTATCTGTTTACATGTTTATGGGCTGTTCCTATTTAGTCGTATGTTAAATGCCTTGTTCAAGTCTTTTACTTGTTTTTTACAGTTTGTTGTGCAGGAAATTTTTCGCAATTTTATTGTTTTACATGCACAATTTATTCTGTATACCAATAATTTATCAGATATATATATGTCTTGCAAATAATTTCTTCCAGTTTGGGGCATTTTTCTCCCACCTTACAGTATCTTTTGATGAACAAAAATTATTAGTTTTAATAAAGTCAGATTTATCAAGCACATAATATTCTGTTGGAATAAACTGTATTAAATACAGTTGACTTTTATTTATTAATGTTTATTTCCAGCATATTTGCTAAATTATTAATTCTAATGATTTGTCTATAGATTATGCAGGGATTTCTATATAGACTATCATATTATCTACAAATAACGATGGTTTTCTTCCTTTTTCTTGTGCTACCTGTGCTGGTAAGCACCTCCAGACAGTGTTGAATACGGGTGATAAAAATGGACATCTGGCCGGGCGCGGTTGCTCACGCCTGTAATTCCAGCATTTTGGGAGGCCAAGGTGGGCAGATCACGAGGTCAAGAGATCGAGACCATCCTGGCCAATATAGTGAAACCCCATCTCTACTAAAAATACAAAAATCAGCTGGGCGTGGTGGCACGTGCCTATAGTCCCAGCTACTCAAGAGGCTGAAGCAGGAGAATTGCTTGAACCTGGGAGGCGGAGGTTGCAGGGAGCCGAGATCACGCCACTGTACTCCAGAGTGGGCAACCAAGCAAGACCTTGTCTCAAAACCAGAAATAAAAAAGATCATATGACTTTCCAATATTAATTAAATTATGGTTTTATACAGACAACATTAATTTATATTTGCTGTCATACTTACCAAACTCTTTGCCCACCGTCACTCTTTACAAATCAGATATTCCAGATGGGATCATTTTCCTTCTGCATTTACTGATAATGTGTTAATAAACTCTCCCAGTTTTTGTCTGAAAATGACTTTATTTTATCCTCACTTCTGAAAGATAGTTTCAACAGGTATGCAATTTTTATCAACACATTATAGATCGTATTCCATTGTGTTTTTTTGGCTTCTGTTTTGTTGCTGTGGTTAAGAAATTGGCTATCAGCATCGTCTTTCTGTAGATGATCTTTTTTTCTGGATGTTTAATGTCTGTCTGTGGTGTGTGTGTGTGTATATATATATCTATACACATACAGTATATACATATATATGTATAAAATACGCACCATGTATACACACACCATATACATATATGTACATGTATATACATCATATATACACGTATATATACGTGTGTGTGTATATATATATATACACACACACATAGATACACACGCACAGACATACAGTATAGTTTATATTTTCATTTTTTATCCTCTTAGGGATTCTTTGAGATTCCTGGATCTAAGGGCAGGTATCTTTTTTGTTCTGTTATCTCCTTCTGGAACTCCAAACCATCTCAACTCCATCCTCCACGGTTTTTTTCTTTTCTTTTCTTTTCTTTTCCTTTTTTTAAGAAACCAGGTCTCACTCTGTTGCCCAGGCTAGAGTGCACTGGCACAATCATAGCTCACAGCAGTCTCAAACTCCTGGGTTCAGGCCATCCTCCCCACTTTAACCTCCTGAATAACTGGGAATACAGGCATGCACCACCTTGACCAGCTAATGTTTTTTATGTGGATGGGGTCTGGCTATGTTGCCCAGGCTGGTCTTGAACTCCTGGACTCAACCCATCCTCCCACCTCAGCCTTCCAAGTAGCTGGGATTACAGGTACAAGCCACCATACCATGTATATATGTGTGTGTGTGTGTGTGTGTGTGTGTGTGTGTGTGTATATATATATATATATATATATTTTTTTTTTTTTTGAGACAGAGTTTCGCTTTTGTTGCCCAAGCTGGAGTGCAATAGCTCAATTTCGGCTCACCACAACCTCCACCTCCCAGGTTCAAGGGATTCTGCCTCAGCCTCCCGAGTAGCTGGGATTACAGGCATGGGCCACCATGCCCAGCTAATTTTGTATTTTTAGTAGAGACAGGGTTTCTCTATGTTGGTTAGGCTGGTTTCGAGCTCCCAACTTCAGGTGATATGCCCACCTCGGCCTCCCAGAATGCTGGGATTACAGGCGTATAAGCCACCACGCCTGGCCTGTAAATATATTTTTAAACATTTTTTAATGAAGGAGGGGGCCATGAAATCAAAAGTACCTAGAGCCCTCAAAAACCGTAATGTGACCCTGATTGCATTTCCCAAATAAAGTATTTACACTTTAATCTTTGCCTGAGGCTCTGTTTTCTAGAGGATCACAGCCTTCATTTTCATTCTTATTACCTCACGGTTGTGAGATGAGAGCTCTATCTCCAGTTATCACCTCTAGATTTCAGGAAAAAGGGGATAGAATGCATCTGTCTGGTTTTTAAGGAAGCACCAGCTTTATCATAAAGCCACTCTAGAAGACTTCTGCCTCCACCTCATGTCCAGAATGTCACACACGTCAGCTAACTGCAAGGGAGGCTAAGGAATCCAGTAGTTGGCATCCCAGCCTCTGGAGGAGAGGAGGAGTGATGAGCCAGCCACTCAGGGAATAAAGGCCTCTATGGTCTGACCCGATTCCACCCCTTTAGGCCCATCTTTGGTCACCCCATCTCACATGCAGTGCCCCAGCAAACCCACTGCTTGCAGTTCTCGCACTATGCCGTACACTTTGTCACATCCACCCCTTGTCTCAAGCTCTTACTGCCACCTGCCACCCAGCCCCCATCTCACCTCACCCCTGCCCTCCTTCAGGAAACTTTCCCTGACTTCTCCTCCCACCTCATCCTCAGAGGTGCCTGCCCTAGTCAGTTTCTTTTGGGGACAGAGTCTCCCTGTCTCCCAGGCTGGAGTGCAGTGGCACCATCTCAGCTCACTGCAGTCTCCGCCTCCCAGGTTCAAGCAATTCTCCTGCCTCAGCCTCCTGAGTAGCTGGGATTACAGGTACCTGCCACCACACCCGGCTAATTTTTTTATTTTTAGTAGAGATGGGGTTTCACCATGTTGGGTAGGCTGGTCTCGAACTCTCCATCTCAAGTCATCTGCCTGCCTCGGCCCCCTGAAGTGCCAGGATTACAGGCGTGAGCCACCACGCCTGGCCCCTAGTCATTTTCATAATGCCCAAACACAGCTCTGCCAAGGCCGCCTTTATTCTTTCTGTCCACTCCAGTGCCCACTACTGTGCCTGGTTCCTGTTGAATCCTGGTGAAAGTGTGATCTACCCTGATTATTTCCTTTTTCCTCTGTTTGCAGGCTCAGACAAGAGTCAGGGCATGTTGGCCTTGTCCATCAGTCCCAATCGGCGGTATCTCGCTATCTCTGAGACTGTGCAAGAAAAACCTGCCATCACCATTTATGAATTGTCATCCATCCCTTGCCGGAAGCGCAAAGTTCTTAATAATTTTGACTTCCAAGTTCAGAAATTTATTAGCATGGCTTTTTCTCCAGACTCCAAATACCTGTTGGCTCAGACATCACCTCCAGAGTCAAATCTTGTCTACTGGCTGTGGGAAAAACAGAAAGTAATGGCCATTGTTAGAATCGACACTCAGAACAACCCTGTCTACCAGGTACCTAGTAGTGTGACAAGTATCGTGAAAATTATAAAAAATAGAACTACTTTTTATTGAGTGCTGTGTGCCACAGTTCTGATTTCCTCCATGCATTTTTATATTTAGTCTTACAACAACCATATAAGGTATGCACAATCATTATCCCCATTTTACAGATGAGAGAACTGAGGCTCCAAGAGGTTAGGTAATTCACCCAAGATCACAGAGGTAGTGAGTAGCAGAGCTAGGAGTTCCCCAGTTCCAGCTCCTATCTTCTTTACTTTGGCCCAGAACTGCTTTCTGGTCACAGGTTTAGCCCAGAAGTGGATTAATAAAACTTGCTTTCTCTCCCTGGTCCTAGCCTCTTTTTCCAGCAGCGTTGCCGGGCAGTAGGAAGATTTCCGAAATGTGATGTAAAGTGGTAGGTCTTTAGGAAGCTGTTGCTGAAGTTGCAGTTATGTAAGGAGCAGAACCTTCTATTGTGTCTTGAGGGCAAAAGGAAGAAGACCCCTCAGGAACCTGATTGATGGCTTAGGCAAGGGGTCCCAAGGAGGTTTGATATTGGTTCACTCACCCTAGTCTGGGATCTAGCACTCAATTCCACAAGTTCCATGACTCAGTTCTGTTCATGTTCAGGGATTCTAGCTAATCAGTGTCTCCGGCATAGACTCACTTATTCAACCCACAAGATGTTGATGTGTAAACCAGCATATTACAACCAGAACGCTCACATTATTTATCCAGTGTATTCTCTTCCTAGTAGTAGAGAAGTTGCGAGGTGAAATTATAATAGTAATCAGAAAGCTGCTGAGTGATTTTTCCAGAATCAGACCAAAGGCAGGTAGAACCAGAAGAGGATTTCAACCAGGCCACAGTGAGGCCTGATGAAGCACCTCCTGCTCTGACTAAGTAGATTCAGCAACCATTTATTGGATGCCCATGATGAATCCAGCACTGGGAAAACAGAGATGAAAAAGTCACAGCCCTTCAAGTTGCTCACTATCTAGCCAGGACAGCAGGTTGACTGCCTATTACTGTACAGGTAGTCCCCAACTTACTATGGTTAAACTTAAAATTTTCATCTTTACAATGGTACAAGAGTGATATGCACTCTGGAGAAAGAGGCCAAGTGATATACTTTCATGATGCTGGGCAGCAGCTGCAGCCACAGCCCCCAGTCAGCCACTCAATCACGAAGGTAACAACCAAGGTACTCTACAGTGTGGTGCTGTGTGGCCACATGGCTTTGCCCATTTTCAGCTTATGATGGGTTTATCAGGACATGATCCCATTGTAACTAGAGGAGCAGGTGTATATTGGGATAAGAGCTGTGGTTGAAGGATGTTCAGTTGGTAGGAGACCACATAGCATCCCCTGACATGTGATTTCTTTCCTCCTGGACAGGGCTATGTAAACCTATCAGACCCTCTTTTTCTGTGTTTCCAGCTGAGCTTTATTCCATTTTGTCGGCACTGGGTGTGGCTCTTGTCAAAAGCTGCTCATTCTGCTCTTTGGCCTTTGTAGATTTCCTAGTTTGACTCCTAGTTTGACTCATATCCCTATAAATATAATGGATAAATATAATGGATTATAGATGTGTCCCCTTATCAAATGCAGCATAAAATTACATGATTTTGTGATGTTTAGGAGATATTCTGAGCAGCCTGAAATAAATATTAACTTGTAAAATGGGAAATAATTCCATCAAGATTAGTTTCATAAATTTTTTTCTTCAATTCTCTCACATTTTACAGGTGAGCTTCAGTCCACAGGATAACACTCAGGTGTGTGTCACTGGAAATGGGATGTTTAAGCTTCTCCGTTTCACTGAGGGAACCCTGAAGCAAACCAATTTTCAGAGGGGAGAACCCCAAAACTATCTAGCCCACACCTGGGTGGCTGATGACAAGATTGTTGTTGGCACTGACACAGGCAAACTCTTCCTCTTTGAATCTGGAGATCAGCGTTGGGAGACCAGCATAATGGTCAAAGAACCCACCCGTGACTCAAAGAACCTGGATGTCATCCAGGAATCAGAGAGGTAATGGTGCTTCCTGGGCTGGCACTCCCACATTCATTGTACTAACAGCGTTATACAGAAGACAGCACTCTTTAGAAACCACTCATAACCCCTCTGCCATAAAAGTCAACTATGCCCATTTTCCCTCTTCCTCTCGAAGAGTTTTCATCTATATTTAAGCACAAATTTAACGGTTATAACCATAGGCTAGCTACAGTTCTTTTTATTTTTTATACCTAACCTCATTTTATAAGCATTATAATATGGCTGGTCTTCAAAACTATAGTTTTAGAAACATATTTTACAGTGACTAATTTAATGAGTTGATTCATGTCCACCAAGCCCTTGCAGTATACAAAAGGCATCTCTTGCTAGATGCTGGGGACACAAGTCCTCACGGAACTTATAATTCAGCAGGAGGTGACAGACCAACAAATGCAAGGAAATGTTTTAGGTAAATCTGACAGAGGATGGGGTAAAGTGCAGTCTCAGGAAGGAGTGGTTATTGACCATGGTAAGAGAGATGCCACATTACCGCTGTGACAACCAGTAAAAATCATATCTCCTGTGGATTGGAATGTACCATTGCATGCACCAAACATTGCTTTAAACACTTCATAAATATTCCCATTTGATTCTTACCCTATATAGTTCATACTATTATCATGCCCATTTTGTAGACAAGGAAACTGAGGATCAAAGAGGTAATTGGCCTATCCAAGATTATTGCTCTGAGAAGTGGCAGGCTCAGGATTCAAACCCAGATCTCTCGGATGCCAGAACCTGGACCCTCAACCCCAATGACATCCTGTAGATTCTTCTTCCTCAATAACCTTCAATCCACCCATTTTTACTACCATCCCCCCATGCCAATGGCATATCCTCCTTTTTTTTTTTTTTTTTTTTTTCTTTTTTTTTTTTTGTAATTAGGAGCTTCCTAAAAAGTCCCCATAACCTTCTCCAGGAGCTGCGTTCACAGTCCTTAAGCTCTGGGGTCCAGGCCTCCCAGAAAAAAGCCCAGACTCGTTGGCTTGGCCCAAGCATACCTGCGGCTCTCTTCCTCTACAACCCTTGCCTCTGTCTACTCCATACGCCCCGAGTACTCGCTTGCTTCTGGGCTTGGCCATGTGCAGTTTGTGTACAGTTCCCAAGCCAAAGGGCAGTATTTGGCTATGGAAAAGGGGATCATTGGGTGGTTTCTGTCACACCCAATGACAGCCTTCTTTCTCCTCCCCAGCAGAATTCCATCTCCTCAAGATTGTCTCTGTAAATTGTATATGCTGTTTTTTTGTTTCCAGCCTGATCGAATTTCCACCAATCAGTTCTCCACTCCCTTCCTATGAACAGATGGTGGCGGCCAGTAGCCACAGTCAGCTGTCCATGCCCCAGGTGTTTGCCATTGCAGCCTATTCAAAGGGATTTGCCTGTTCTGCTGGGCCAGGGAGAGTTCTGCTGTTTGAGAAGATGGAAGAAAAGGATTTTTACCGTGAGAGCAGAGAAATCAGGGTAAGGAGGGAAAAAGAAAGAAGCAAAACGGGTCCTATTGGCATTTGTTCCCCAGCAGCAGTTTTCTGAGAAGGCATCTGATGGGGAGGGATAGGGCAGGATTGCTGAGCAGAAATGGTGAAATGGTGACTTGAGATATCTGTCCTGAGAGAGGTTTTAGGATGAGGTGAACAGAGTTAGTTTAAAAATAGGAAAATCGACCAGCATATTGGCTTATGTCTATAATCCCAGCACTTTGGGAGGCCAAGGCGGGTGGGTCTCTTGAACTCAGGAGTTCTAGAACAGCCTGGGCAACATGGTGAAACCCCACCTCTACAAAAAAAAAAAAAAAAAAAAAAAAATTATGAGGTCGGGAGTTTGAGACCAGCCTGGACGACATGGTGAAACCCTATCTGTGCTAAAAATACAAAAATTAGCCAGGCGTGGCAGTGTGTGCCTATTGTCCCAGCTACTTGGGAGGCTGAGGCAAGAGAATAGCTTGAACCTGGGAGGCAGAGGTTGCAGTGAGCCAGGATCATGCCACTGCACTCTAGCCTGGGTGACAGATTGAAACTCTCTCTCAAAAAAAAAAAAAAAAAGGTAAACAGGCATGGTGGCATGTGTCTGTAATTCCAGCTAGAATTGCTTGAATCCAGGCAGCAGAGGTTGCAGAGAGCCAAGATTATACCACTGCACTCCAGCCTGGGCGACAGAGCAAGACTCTGTCTCAAAAAAAAAGAAAAAAAAAAAATTTGCCAGGTGTGGTGGTGTGCACCTATAGTCCCAGTTACTTGGGAGGCTGAGGTGAGAGGATGGTTTGAGCCTGGCAGGTGGAAGTTGCATTGAGCCAAGATCAAGCCACTGTATTCCAGTCTGGGTGACAGAGCCAGACCCTCTCTCAAAAAAAACAAAGAATAGGGGGATCCCAGGAAGCAGCCTGGTCTGGGAGTCTGTAAGCTAAAGTCATCCAAGAAAACTCTGAAAGCCTAAGGCCCACTGACAAGCTGGGGACATTACTGATAGCTGTTTTGCATCTTGAGCAGATTCCTGTGGACCCGCAGAGCAATGATCCAAGTCAGTCTGACAAACAGGACGTTCTCTGCCTATGCTTCAGCCCCTCAGAGGAAACTCTGGTTGCCAGCACCAGTAAGAACCAACTCTACAGCATCACCATGTCCCTGACAGAAATCAGCAAGGTGAGTCTTCCCAGCAATGGTCCTTCCAGACCAGGACCCGTGTGCCTGGCTGGGGGACTGGTCACCATGTGGGCAAATTTTAATCCAAATAAGTTAGCATAAACTCATGCATCCCCTTCACACAGAGCAAAACAAAATTCTAATTTTAAGATGTTCACATAGAAGCATGCTGATAGACTCAGTGGGACTGTGATTGCTCCAGTAACTTTGGAAGACACATTGGCATTGTCTCAGATTTAAATCCCACATATCCTTTTACCCAGAAATTGCATTTTAAGGCATTTAATCTATTGCTATATTTGCTCATGTACACAAATGTGTATATATAAAAACGTTTCTTTTTCCTTTTTACTGTTTTGGAATAACAAAGAAAGCTGGTATAAATACACTGCAGACATTACAATAAGAAAAGCACTATTAAAGACAGAGATCATATTGTACTTAAAATGGCTCAGTACCAATAAGATACTACAATTTTAAGTCTGTATGTACCTAATACCATAGATTCAAAATATATAAAGCGAAACTGGACAGAACAACAAGGAAAATAAACCATCTACAATCACAGTAGAAGATTTAACATATCTTTCTCAGTAATGGTGCTTTTTTTTATAACAGCTTAATTGAGTTATGATTCACATACAAATTGCCTATTCAAAGTATACAATTCAGTTGTTTTTAGTATATTCAAAGAGTTATGCAACCATTTATCATAGACAGCCTTCAGACATTTTTATCACCTCAAAAAACTAAAAAGCCATACCCTTTAGCTATTATTATTCCTCCATCCTCCCAATTATCACCCGTCCCCACCCCAGCCCTAGGCCACCGCTTACCTACTTTATGTCTCTATATATAGAATTGCCTGGACATTATTCTGGACATTTCATACAAATGGAATCATAAAACGTGGACTTTTATGACTGGCTTCTTTGACTTAGCATAATGGGTTTTGTTGTTGTTTTGACACAGGGTCTCGCTCTGTTGCCCAGGTGGGAGTACAGTAGTGCAATCATGGCTCACTGCAGCCTTGACCTCCTGGGCTCAAGCAATCTTCCCACCTCAGCCTCCCAAGTAGTTAGGACTACAGGTACACACCACCACATCCAGCTAGCTTTTGTGTTTTTAGTAGAGACAGGGTTTTGCCACGTTGCCCAGGCTGGTCTTGAGCTCCTGAGCTTAAGCAGTCCACCCACCTTGTCCTCCCAAAGTGTTGGGATTACAGGAGTGAGCCTCCACACATGGCCAGTTTTCAGTGTTCATCCACGTTGTAGCATGTATCAGTACTTAATTCCTTTTTTATGGCCAAATAATATTTAATTATGTGGATATACTACATTTTATTCACCAAATTTGTATATTTGGATTGTTTCTACCTTTTGGCTTTTATGAATAATGCAACTAGTTTTTATATGGATGGGTTTTCATTTCTCTTCCTAGAAGTGGATTTGCTGAGTCATATGGTAACTTTATGTTCAATTATTTGAGGAACTGTCATACGGTTTTCCAAAGTGACTGGACCATTTTATATTCCCATAAGCAGTATATGAGCATTCTGATTTCTCTATATCCTTGCCAAAACTTGTTATTATCTTTTTTATTATAGCCATCTTAGTGGGTAAGAAGTGGTATCTCATTGTGGTTTTGATTTGCATTTACCTGATGATTAATGATGAACATCTTTTCATGAACATCTTTTCAAAAATTTGTAATTCTTCTTTGAAGAAATGTCTATTCAGATTTTTTGCCCATTTAAAAATTTGAGTCATATGTCTTTTTATTATTGAGTTGTAACAGTTATATATATATTCTAGATATAAGTCCTTTATCAGATATGTGATTTGCAAATACTATGTCCCATTCTGTGGGTTGTCTTTTCACTTTTTTGATGTTGTCCTTTGATGAACAGTTTTCAATTTTGATGAAATCGAAATCGAATTTATCTATTTTTCTTTTGTTGGTTGTGCTTTTCATGTTATATTTAAGAAGCCAATGCGTGAGGTCATGAAGATTTACCCCTATATTTCTTCTAAGAGTTTCATAGTGCTAGCTCTTGCATCCAGGTCTTTAATCCATTTTGAATTCATTTGTGTATATGGGATGGTATAGGGGTCCAACTTCATTCTTTGGCATGTAGATATCCAGTTGTCACAGCGTCATTTGTTGAAAAGGTTAGTCTTTCTCCATTGAGTAGTCTTGGCATCTTATTGGAAATCAGTTGACACATGGGTTTGTTTCAGGACTCCCAATTCTGTTCCGTTGATCTAGCTGTCTGTCTTTATGCCAGTACCACACTGTCTTGATTACTGCTGCTTTGTAGCAAGTTTTAAAATTGGGAATTGTGAATCTTGCAACTTTAGTCTTCTTTATGAAGATTGTTTTGGGTAGTCTGTGTCCCTTGCAATTCTATATGGATTTTACAGTCAGCTTTTCAATTTCTACAAGAAGCCATCTGGGATCCTTATAGGGACTGCACTGAATTTATAGATCAATGTGAGTACTGTTGCCATCTTAACAGTATTAAGCCTTCCAATTCTTGAGCATGAGATATTTTCCATTTATTTAGGTTGTCTTTAATTTGTTTCAAAAATGTTTTATAGTTTTCAGAATATAACTTTTGCACTTCTTTTGTTAAATATTTCTGAAAAAATTTCTTCTTTTTGATGCTATTGTAAATTGAATTATTTTCTTAACTTCATTTTTGGATTGTTCATTCCAAGTGTATAGAAATACAATTAATTTTTGCATGCTGATCTTGTCTCCTGCAACCTTGCCAAACTCACTTATTAGTTCCAATAGTTTTTGTATTGGGTTATTCTGGCATTGCTATAAACGAATACCTGAGACTGAGTAATTTATAAAGAAAGAAAGTTTAATTGGCTCATGGTTCTGCAGGGTGTACAGGAAGCGTGATGCTGGCATCTGCTTCTGGTAAGGGTTCAAAAAGCTTACAATCGTGGTGGAAGATGAAGGGGTAGTAGGCGCATCACATGGTGAGAGCAGGAGCAAGGGAGGGAGGTGAGAGATGCCACACACTGTTAAACAACCAGATCTCTCATGAACTCACTCATCACCAAGGGGATGTCACTAAACCATTCATGAGGGATATGCTCCAATGATCCAAGCACCTCCCACCAGGTCCCACCTTCAACACTGGGGATTACATTTCAACATGAGATTTGGAGGAGACAAATATCCAAATTTTATCAGTGTTTTTAGTGAATTCCTTAGGATTTTCTATATATAAGATCATGACATCTGCAATAGAGGTAGTTTTAGCCTTCCTTTCCAAACTGTGAATGCCTGTAACTTATTTTCCTTGCCTAATTGCCATGGCTAGAACCTCTAGTCTCATGTCAAACATAAGGGATGGGAGCAGATCCTTGTCTTATTCCTAATCCTAGGGAGAAAGCATCCAGTCTTTTTTTTTTTTTTTTTTTTTTTGTGAAGGAGTCTCACTCTGTCATCCAGGCTTGAGTGCAGTGGCGTGATCTCAGCTCACTGCAAGCTCCACCTCCCAGGTTCACGCCATTCTCTTGCCTCAGCCTCCCAAGTAGCTGGCATTACAGGCACCCACCACCATGCCCAGCTAATTTTTTGTATTTTTAGTAGAGAAGGGGTTTCACTGTGTTAGCCAGGATAGTCTCAATCTCCTGACCTCGTAATCCACCCACCTCAGCCTCCCAAAGTGCTGGGATTACAGGCGTGAGCCACCACGCCCGGCTGCATCCAGTCTTTAACGATTAAGTTTGATACTGTCTGTAGGTTTTTTTGAAGATACTGTTTATCAGGCTGAAAAAGTTCCCTTCTATTCCTAGTTTGTTGAATGTTTTTATCATGAATGGCTGTTGGATTTTGTCAGATTTTTTTCTCTGTATCTATTGAGATGATTGTGTGAGTTTTTGTTTTTACTCTATTAATATAGTATATTATACTAAGTGATTTTCAGATGTTAAACCGCCCTTGCATTCCTGGGATAAAATCCACTTGGCCATAGTATATAGTCATTTTCACGTTAGAATATTCAATTTACTAGTATTTTGTTGAGGATTTTTGTATCTATAAGAAATAGTGATCTATAGTTTTCTTGCAATGTCTTTGACTGCTATTGTATCAGGGCCTCATAGAATGAGTTGGGAAGTGTTCCAGCCTCTTCTGATTTTTTGAAGTGTTTGTGAAGAATTGGTATTAATTCTTCTTTAAGTGTTTGGTAGAATTCACCAGTGAAGTCATCTGGGCCTGGGCTTTTCTTTGTGGGAAGTTTCTTTTTCTAATGAATCTCATTACCTATTTTCATCTATTTAGATTGTCTATTTCTTCTTGAGCCAGTTTCATTTTTTGTATCATTCTAGGGATTTGTATATTTAAGTTGTCTAATTTAGTCACATATAATTGTTCCTAGTATTCCTTTATGATCCTTTTTATTTCTGTAAGCTTAATAGTAATATTCCCTCTTTCATTTCTGATTACATTAATATGATTTTCCTTCCCTCTGTCCCCTCCCCTCCTTTTTTTTTTTTTTTTTTTTTCTGGTCTCTTTAAAGAATCAGCTTTCTGTTTCATTGATTTTTCTCTATTGCTTTGCTATTCTCTATTTCATTAATGTTCACTCTAATCTTTACTGTTTCCTTCCTTTGGCTTGCTTTAGGTTTAGGTTGCTCTTTTTTTTTTTTTTCCCCAGCGCCTTAAGGTGGAAGATTAGGTTATTTATTTGAGATCTTTCTTTTTTGAAAGTGTAGGTATTTGCAGCCAGAAAAAATTCCTCTTAATATTGCTTACCATAAATTTTGGTAGGTTATGTCTTTATTTTCGTTCATCTTGAATATTTTGGAATTTCTCTTTTGATTTCTTTATGATCCATTGGTTTTAGGAATGTGTTGTTAAATTTCTGCTTATTTGTGAGTTTCTCAGTTAATTTCTGTTTCTGTTATTATTAATTTAATTCCACTGTGCTTAGAGAATATATTTTGTATTATTTCTGTTCTTTTACATTTATTAAGGTTTGTTTGGCCGGGCGCGGTGGCTCAAGCCTGTAATCCCAGCACTTTGGGAGGCCGAGATGGGCGGATCACGAGGTCAGGAGATCAAGACCATCCTGGCTAACACGGTGAAACCCCATCTCTACTAAAAAATACAAAAAACTAGCCGGGCGAGGTGGGGGGTGCCTGTAGTCCCAGCTACTCAGGAGGCTGAGGCAGGAGAATGGCGTAAACCCAGGAGGCGGAGCTTGCAGTGAGCTGAGATCCGGCCACTGCACTCCAGCCTGGGCGACAGAGCAAGACTCCATCTCAAAAAAAAAAAAAAGAAAAAAAAGGTTTGTTTTTGGTCTGGCGTATAATCTATTTTGGAGACTGCTCTTTATGCACTTGAGAAGAATGTACATTCTGTTATTATTGAGTTGGGTGTTCTATATACGTTTGTTAGGTCCGATTGGTTTTTAGTGTTGTTCGAGTCTTCTGTTTCTTGTTATCTTCTGCCTGTTTGTCTTGATTGTTTTTGAAAGTGGTGTATTGCATGGGCAGCTGTGATGGCTCATGCCTGTAATCCCAGCACTTTGGGAGGCCGAGGTCGGCGGAACACCTGAGGTCAGGAGTTCACAGCCAGCCTGACCAACATGGAGAAATCCCATCTCTACTAAAAAAAATACAAAATTAGCCAGGCTTGGTGGTACATGTCTGTAATTGGGAGACTGAGGCAGAAGAATCACTTGAACCCGGGAGGCGGAGGTTGCAGTGAACCGAGATCATGCCATTGCACTCCATCCTGGGCAATGAGAGTGAAACTCCATCTCAAAAAAAAAAAAAAAAAAAAAAGGCCAGGTGTGGTGGCTCACACCTGTAATCCCAGCACTTTGGGAGGCTGAGGCAGGCGGATCATCTAAGGTCGGGAGGTCGAGAACAGCCTGACCAACATGGTGAAACCCTGTCTCTACTAAAAATACAAAAAAATTAGCTGGGAGTGGTGGCACATGCCTGTAATCCCAGCTACTCGGGAGGCTAGGGCAGGAGAATTGCTGGAACACGGGAGGCAGAGGTTGTGGTGAGCCGAGATCGTGCCATTGCACTCCAGCCTGAGCAGCAAGAGCAAAACTCCATCTCAAAAAAAAAAAAAAAAAAAAAAACCAAAGTGGTATATTGCAATCTTCAACTCTTATTGTTGAGCTATTTTCCTCTTCATTCTTGACAATTTTTACTTTATGCATTTGGGTGCTCTATTTTTATATACACATATCTTTACAATTAATATATTTTCCTGATGGGTTGATGATTTTTGCATTATAAAATATGTCTCTATTTCTAGTAACATTTTCTATTTTGAAGCCTATTTTGCCTGATCTTACTATAGCCACTCCAGCACTTTTGTTGTTGCTGTTTGTATGGTATATCTTTTTTCATCCTTTTACTCTCAATATATTTGTATCTTCGATTTCAAACTGTGTCTTATAAACATCATATAATTTAATCTTTTTTTATTCAGTCTGACAATCTCTGACTTTTGATTGGATTGTTTAATCAATTCACATTTAATGTTATTACTGGCATAGTTGAATTTATGTCTACCATTTTACCTTTTTTTGTGTGTGTATCATGGGATTTTTGTTCTTCTATTCTTCTCTATGCCTTCTTTCACATTAAGTAAAATTTTAATGTAGTATTTTAGTATCTTTATTTTTCCCTATATACTTTTAATTATTTCTTAGGGCTTACCATACACATTTTAACTCATTATAGTCAAATTCAATTTGATTCAATTTCATACTAACTTAATGCTAGTAACATATAGAAATGTTCCTGCCATATAGCTACATTCCCTTTCCCCTTTTTAATAGTATTATTGTTATACATACTACATCTATGAGTGTTACAAACCCCAATAATATATTCTTATAATTATTACCTTATATAATTGTATATCTTTTAAAGAAGCTGAGGTCAGAATGGGGAGCAATTATATATTTATAGTCTTTTTATGTTAACCTTTACTATCATTTCTGGTTCTCTTCATTTGTTCCTTGAGCTGGAGTTACCATTGAAGTCATTTCTTTAATCCAATACACATTTGTTCCCACTCATCATTTGTGTGCCACTACTGGGAAATATATTACATTTCTATATGTTATAGGCACAACAGTATATTATATGCATATTGTTTCATATAATTGCTTTTTAAATCAGCTAAAAGATGATGAAATATATATTTATATTGTCTTTTATAATTACCTTTACCAGTGCTCTTTGTTTTGTGTGGATTTGAATTACTATCTGGAGTAACTTGCTGTCAACCTGAAGGATTTCCTTTAGTATTTCATGTAAGTCAAATCTGCTAGCAACATATTTTTTCAGTTTTTGTTGGCAATGTTTTTATTTCACCTTCAGTTCTAAAAGATAGCTTTGCTGAGTTTTTGTTTGACAGCTTTTTCTTTAAGGACTTTGAACATGTTATCCCATTCTCTTCTGGCTTCCATTGTCGTTGCTGAGATATCTGCTATTAATCTTATTGGGACCCTTTTGTAAGTGATCAGTCATTTTTCTATCGATGCTTTCAAAATTTTCTTCTCGTCTTCAGCTTTCATTATTTTTACCAAAATGTGTCTGTTTGTGGATCTCTTTGTGTTTTTCCTACTTGGAGTTCATTGAGCTTCCTATATGTGTACATTGATGTTTCCCAATAAATTTGTAATATTTTCAGCAATTATTTATGAAAATGTTTTTTTCTGTTCCTTTCTCTTTCTCCTCTCCTTCTAGCATTCACCTTATGCATTAGTTGGTGTGCTTAATGGTGTCCCACATTTTTCTGAGGCTCTGTAAATTTGTAATTCTTTTTCCTCTCTGTTCTTCAAATTGCTTAATTTTTATTGATTTATAAAGTTCACTGATTCTTCTGCCAGTTCAGATCTATTATTGAGCACCTCTAGTGGATTTTTCACTTCAGTTATTGTACTTTTTAACTCTAGAATTTCTATTTTCTTACAGTCTATCCTTATATTGATGGGATCCTTTTATTCTTCTCTATTTGATGCATATCATTTCTATCTTTACTTCTTTAGTCACGGTTTCCTTTAGTTTTTTGGACACACTTGGAATGGCTAATTTCAAGCCTTTGGGTGCTGCCATAAGGAATTTTGTTGCCTGTGAACAGAAAAATGCAAATTAATACAACTCTGAGATGCTTCTTTATAAGAAGTTTCATTATTATATTGTCAAAAATTAAAAATCCAGTTATTACCAGAGATTTCTGAGGACAGGGGAGAATGATAATCCTAATATGGCAATGATGGGAGTGTAAATTGATACAGCCATTCTAGCAAGGAATCTGATAGTTCTTGGTCAAATAGAGAATGGATGTACCTTGTTATCCAGTAGTCTGCACTGGATACATACCAGGAATCTGATCCTACAGAGCCATTAAAGAACATGCACAGGCCGGGCGTGGTGGCTCATGCCTGCAATCCCAGCACTTTGGGAGTCTGAGGCGGGTGGATCACGAGGTCAAGAGATCGAGACCATTCTGGCCAACATGGTAAAACCCCGTCTCTACTAAAAATACAAAAATTAACTGGGCATGGTGGTGCGTGCCTGTAGTCCCAGCTACTCGAGAGGCTGAGACAGGAGAATCACTTGAATCTGAGAGGCAGAGGTTGCAGTGAGCCGAGATCACGCCACTGCACTCCAGCCTGGCGGTCAGAGCGAGACTCCATCTCAAAAGAAAAAAAAAAAAAAAAGAACATGGACAAAGATATTCACCATAGTGTTTGTAGCAATGGAGAGTTGAAGACAATCCACATGTTCATCCCTAGTGGTAATGGAGAAGTAAAGTAGCTAGATGTATATTGTAGAATATCAAACATCAGTTAGAAGCAAATTATACATACTGCAACATAGATGATTCCTCAAAAATATCATGTTGAGAAAAAAGTAAAAGTACAGAGTGAGATCTGAAGCACAATGTCATTTATAGAAATATTAAACACATCTATATATAATCAATGACATACATAAAAACCATTTGTTGGTGCCTACTTATCATAGGGAGGAACAGAAGTAAAAATTGAGGAAGAAAGGAGTGAAATAAAATTTGTCTTACATGAATTTATGATGAATCTCTGCAAGTCTGCTTCTGAGATGCAAAACGAAAACAAAGATACAGAAATCAAGGAAATACAAGATAATGTCATCAGACGAGATTTAGAATTGGAAGAAAAAGGTTGGAATGTTTGAAAAGAGAGAATAAATAGTATGAAATACTTATCTTGGTTATTTAGAAAGTGAATGTATGGAAAAATATGGTAGAGTTACCAAGCAGGGTTAAATGCCCACTGAAGGTTTGTGATCATGCATTCACAGTGAAACCAGTAAGCCCACTAGTGTGATTCCCCATCATTACATGACTCCTCAGGCAGAGGAGGAAGCAAGAGCATTGCTTTTGTTTTTAAGACAAGAGAGATTTGAGTGTGTAAAAGCTAATAGGAATGTGCTCATAGAGACAGGCAGGTCGAAGATATTGGAGAAAGAAAGGGTAACAGATGGAGAAGAATAACAATAACCTGTGCCTGCCCACCCAGCGTAGCATCTCTTTCTCTGAGATAGTAGGGTCTACAGCCATAACACCCTGAATGTACCTGATCTTGTCTGATCTCAGAAGCTAAGCAGGGTCGGGCCTGGTTAGTACTTGGATGGGACATACTAGGGTAGGATAGAGTGGATGCAGATAAGTTTATAAGTGGCAGAGGGGCAGAATTTGCAAAAAAAAAAAAAATCCATTTCAGCCTTTGTCTTAGCTTGTGAACAGACCTAAATATGTACATCTCATTAAATTTCCCAATGATCACTCCTCATTCAGGTGTTCCAGAAACAATGCCTCTGATGACAGACATCTGTAACCTACATAACCAGTGCAGTAGGATGCATTTCAATTTAAAATCATCCATCCAAATCTCATTTGCTACTGGTGATAATTAGTACAGTCTCTCCAGAGAGAAAATTACTTATCCAGATCCTTAAAAATCATTCATACAATTTTTCCCAGTATTCCACTTCTAGAAATGTATGCTAAGGAAATAATCAGAGAGATACACAAAGACTTGTACAAAGATATTTAGTCTAGTGTTATTCCTATAATAAATAACAAAAATTGGAAGCCACTTAAATGTTCCTACAGCAGAGGAAGGGTTAAATTAAATTCAAAGATATCCATTGAAGAAAATATTTTATTGCCATTAAAATAATGTTTAAAAATAATATTGGCTCGGCCGAGCGTGGTGGCTCATGCCTGTAAACCCAGCACTTTGGGAGGCCAAGGCAGGCAGATCACGAGGTCAGGCGATCGAGACCATCCTGGCTAACACAGTGAAGCCCTGTCTCTACTAAAAATACAAGAAATAAAAATAAAAATAAAGAAAATTAGCCGGGCATGGTGGCAGGTGCCTGTAGTCCCAGCTGCTCGGAAGGCTGAGGCAGGAGAATGGCGTGAACCCAGGAGGCGGAGTTTGCAGTGAGCTGAGATTGCACCACTGTACTCCAGCCTGGGGGACAGAGCAAGACTCTGTCTCAAAAATAAAATAAAATAAAATAAAATAATAATATTGGCTCAGGAAAATATGCATAATATTCAAACAGTTTAGCCGCAGCCTAATTTCTGTGCACCCAGGCTAATTAATGTTCTTGGGAACTAATTAGAGCTGACATGTACAGCCAGCCTTTTGCTTACTCTGCGGGATCTTGTTCTGTATGATTTCTCTAGGGGGAGCCTGCTCACTTTGAGTATTTGATGTATCCATTGCACTCAGCACCCATCACCGGTCTAGCTACCTGCATCCGCAAACCCCTCATAGCCACCTGTTCTCTGGATCGATCCATCCGCATTTGGAATTATGAAACAAAGTAAGGAATGAAAGACTTGCCTACTTTAATATGCAAGACTCCAGTTTTTAATTTGTTTATGTGTATTATTTTAATTACAGTGTTTCAAACTTTAATTACTTAGAAGCTTTCAGTTGGAAAAGATTTTTTAAAAATCAAGTCAGTCAGCCTACCTGTTTCTCACTCTTGCATGGGCTAGAAAACTACTTTGTGGTTTACTTAATGCTTACCACATGCCAGACACTGGGGACATGAAGATATGAAGATAACACCCCAATCTCTCACCTTCTTACATAAACTCCTGTGTCCCTCCAGCTCTCCTATCCCCTTGTTTCCCACAGGAACTGCTCTTTGCTTCAGGGAGCTCTCCAGACCCTTTCTTCCTCCTCTTTCTCCCAGGACATCACTATCCCAACCCAGATTTTACCTTCTGGCACAGCTTCCCTGGGAAGCTCCGACCCTAGTTGGACTCCCACCCCCCACTGTTTTCTTTGTTCTTGTGTACAACTTCTGGGGCTTCTAGGGAAAAAATACTTGGACAATACTCATGAATTTTGGAATCTAAACAGCTATGTCTTCAGCATTGCTAGACCACACTTTGACCAATCTCCTTATCTACCATGCTCCATGCTGGACATTATACCCTCATAACCAAAATCTAGAAAAGAGAGGAACCAACAATTGCAAATAGTAGTATATCTCAAATACTATCATAACAACATATATCAGATACAGTGGATGACTGGAGGGATTTAGTGAGCTAGGCTTACAATTCAGTGATTGATCTTTTTCACAGCACTCTGGAACTATTCAAGGAATACCAAGAAGAGGCCTATTCCATCAGCCTTCATCCATCTGGACACTTCATTGTAGTAGGGTTTGCTGACAAACTACGCCTCATGAATCTACTCATTGATGATATACGTTCTTTCAAAGAATACTCTGTTAGAGGATGCAGAGAGGTAAAAAACTGCTGAAGACAAAAGTCCAGTTTCTTAGAAAGCCACGGCTGAAATATCAGGAACTAACATGGTCTGGGGAGGTGGGACCAAAATCTGTCTTGGAGAACTATAGTGGCTTAAAAAAAGTGGGGAGGCTGGCCGGGCGCGGTGGCTCAAGCCTGTAATCCCAGCACTTTGGGAGGCCAAGACGGGCGGATCACGAGGTCAGGAGATCGAGACCATCCTGGCTGACACAGTGAAACCCCGTCTCTACTAAAAAATACAAAAAAACTAGCCGGGCGAGGTGGCGGGCGCCTGTAGTCCCAGCTACTCGGGAGGCTGAGGCAGGAGAATGGCGTGAACCCGGGAGGCGGAGCTTGCAGTGAGCCAAGATCACGCCACTGCACTCCAGCCTGGGCGGCAGAGCGAGACTCTGTCTCAAAAAAAAAAAAAAAAAAAAAAAAAAAAAAAAGTGGGGAGGGGGAAATCCAGTTCTTTTCCCAGCAACCTTATTGAGTATATGCTTCCATCCCCATTTTCTTATGTCCACCAGACTATTTCATTGAACCTAAAACCTTGTGAGATCCCTGCTATGATAAGTCCTGTCTGTAATGGTGGAGTATTAGCAAATATTTTAAAAGAAAAGTAATCTCAGAATCAGAGTCACAGCTAGGAAGGTGAGGTTGGAGACAGGAGCCACGGAAAAATAAGCATCGATGGTGAGAGGCAGGAAAGAGCTCATCAGCTTTCCCCAAGGTGACTTGTACAAACAAGGCAATGATTTCAGGAATTACTTCCCCCGCTCTAAAACGTGCTTCTACAGGCAGAATGACTGCTTGTGGTCCCAACGGCTTCATGATTTGTGGGCCTGGCAGTGTCAGCATCTGGCCACTATGAGTCACAGGAATAGTGAAAGTGTCTGAAAATGTCAGCGACTCCTCAATCTCGTCTGCACCTTACCCCCACTCCCACCCTCACATGTAGTTTCAGTCCGAACTCTTGGGAAAATCACCTCTTGACTGTAACCTCTAATTAGACTGCTCGCTTCCTGCTTGCTTGCTCTCTTGCTGTCTTTCCCTGTAGTGTTCCTTTAGCAACGGAGGTCACCTGTTTGCTGCAGTCAATGGAAATGTGATTCACGTTTACACCACCACGAACCTAGAGAACATCTCAAGCCTGAAAGGACACACAGGGAAGGTGAGTGAGTGAACGGTCTCCAGGGAAACAAGGGGCACAGAGCCAAGCATGCCGCCAGCCAGTGGGATGCAGGTGAACAAAAGAGAGGTGGTTCCTTTCCTCATGGGTTCACTGTCTACTTGGGGAAAGACACAATAAAACAAATGCACAGACAAATGTAATTACTAATTGCAGTTCCACTGAAAGAAAAACATGGTGTTGTTATGAGAGAAATAATGAAGGGGGCGGCATAATTTAGGTGGCTGTATTTGCAAAGGCTTGGTCCTATAAAAGTGAGTAGGAATTAATCAGACAGAACTGGTGGGGATAATCATTGCGGATAGGGATCCAAAGGCCAGAGATGGGAGATTCATGGGGTGTCAGAGGACATGAAAGTCTGTGGACCTGGAATGTGGTGCCAGGATAAACCATGGGGTAAAGATGGGCTGAGATTGGAGAGGTCACAAGGGCCCAAATGCATGGAAACTTGTAGGCTTTGTAAGGATTTATCCTTCTTATTCCTTAAAATCATTGAAGACTTTCAGGGCAGAGAATGATATGACTAGATTTGCATTTTGAAGGATTACTTTGGCTGCAGAGTGAAGACTGTTGAAGGGGGCGAGGGTAGAAATGGCAAGGAGGCTACTGTGGATATCTACACCATAGATAATAGTGGTGGTGGTACAGTTAGGGAGAAGTGGATGGATTCAGATGATTTTAGAAAGTAAAGTCATGGGCTCATGCCTATAGTCTAAGCACTTTGGGAAACTGATGCAGGAGGATCGCTTGCACTCAGGAGTTCGAGACCAACCTGGGCAGCATAGGGAGACCCTGTGTCTACAAAAAGTAAAAAATATTTGCCAGGTGTGATGGCACACACCTGTGGTCCCAGTTACTTGGGAGGCTGAGGCGGGAGGATCACTTGGGCCCAGGAAGTCAAGGCTGCAGTGAGCCATGATCACACCACTGCACTCCAGCCTGGCTGACAGAGTAAGACCCTGTCTGAAAAAAAAAAAAAAGAAAGAAAGAAGGAAGGAAGGAAGGAAGGAAGGAAGGAAGGAAGGAAGGAAGGAAGGAAGGAAGGAAGGAAGGAAGGAGAAAAAGAAAAAAGAAAGTAAAATCACTAGGTCCTAGAGTAGTAGATTAGATGTGAGACATGATTAAGAGGAAGAGGCATGGAGAGGGTAAGAAGAAGTCAGCAGATGAATTTGGAGAGAAGAGGCCATTGGAAAAGAGAGGCATTCTAGGCAGAAGGACTTGTTGGAGATGATGAAATGGAGGTATGAAATGGAGGTGCTCGTTGGTTCATATGGCTGGAACACTGGACACATTTGAGCGATGATAAAGAGGTAGTAGGAAAGGTTGGCTGCATCGTAGAAGGTAGTGTATGCCATGCCAAGGAATTGGACTTTAGTCTTTCAGTGACAAGAAACAAGGGAAAGGATTTAAGCAAGAAAGTAATGGGATCAGAAAGGTAACTCTCTAAACAGTGTTGAGGAAGGATTAGAGTGGAAGGAAATTGGAGTGATGGAGAGCAGCTAGGATGTGAAGGTGAAAGTTGGGTTAGGAACTAAACCATGACTTTAGTAGCGGAGGCAAAGAGAAGAAAGAGATGAAGTTCCATTTCGGCCATGTTATATTTCATGTGCCCAGAAGTGTGATGTATGTGTGTGGAGGTCAGGAAAGAAGTCAGGGCTGAATATGAAGATTCGGGGAATTAGAAAGTAGAGGAAGTCAGAGGCATAGATTAGATCACCAAGGGCCTATGTGGAATCTGAGAAGAATATTGGACAGGATAGGGGAGACCAACGTTTAAGAGACTGGTGAAAGAAGAGGAGCCAATGAAAGACTGAAAATAAAGATACGAAGAGAACTCGGAATCAATAATTGTCTCAAAGAAGCCAAGGAACCAAACAATTTCTGAAAGGTTGAAGTGGTCAGTGGTACTAGATGTCAGAGGGAGGTCATGTAAAGTCCAAAACTGACTATTGACTTTAGCAAATAACAGGTCATTGGAAGGAAAAGTAAAAATTTGTGGAAAGTGAAAGTGCTATGTAAACACAAGCATTTTTGTTTGTTTTTGAGACAGAGACTCACTCTGTCACCTAGGCTGGAATGCAGTGGCGCAATCTCGACTTACTGCAACCTCCACCTCCTGAGTTCAAGCGATTCTCCTGCCTTAGCCTCCTAAGTAACACAAGCTCTTTTTTTGAGACAGAGTTTCACTCTTGTTGCCCAGGCTGGAATGCAATGACGCAATCTCAGTTCACTGCAACCTCCGCCTCCCGGGTTCAAGCGATTCTCCTGCCTCAGCCTCCTGAGTAGCTGAGATTACAGGCATGTACCACCACGCCCGGCTAATTTTGTATTTTTAGTAGAGACAGGGTTTCTCCATGTTGAACTACCAACCTCAGGTGGTCTGCCCACCTCGGCATGAAGGACTTTCTTTACTATTTCCTGGAAGGCAGATCTTCTAGTAAAAAAAAAAAAAAAAAAAAAAGTTTTTATTTATCTGAGAATATCTTTATGTTCATGTTTATCTTCATGTTTATCTTTATGTTCATGTTTATCTCACTTCCGTGAGTGACATTTGAGGCGTATGTGCGCACGTGCGTACGTGTGTGTATGTGCAGGTGTATAAGCCCCTGATCTTTTTGGCTTGCCCTTCATGGCTTGGATCTTTCATTCTATGAGCAAACTGGGTCAGGAATCATTGGGGCACAGTTATTCTCAGTATGCTGAGCTTGGAGTGGAGCTTCTTCCAACAAGTGAGAATGGGCTGGGGGGAAGAGAGTCTGAACCCTCTCGGCCACACCTGCTTGGAATAGAGTTTCTGCAACATGGGGCTGGGGTAAGAATAAGAAATCCCAGCAGTTTCCCTTTCTAGACTTAAATCATAGCCCAAGTACTGAAAGTAAGAAAAAAAACCTTACATCCAGCAAAACTGTATTTTTATATTTTAAACATGAAGATAAACTCCTACTGCTTCTGGCCTCCTTTGTTTCTGAGATAAGTTAGATATTATGTGATTAATCATTTTTCTCTTATGGCTTTCTATATACATATATATACATATATTAGATGGAGTTTTGCTCTGTCATCAGGCTGGAGTGTGCAGTGGCACCATCTCAGCTCACTGCAACCTCCGCCTCCCAGGTTCAAACGATTTTCCTGCCTCAGCCTCCCGAGTAGCTGAGACTACAGTTGTGCACCACCATGCCCAGCTAATTTTTGTATTTTTAGTAGAGACGGGGTTTCACCATATTGGCCAGGATGGTCTCGATCTCTTGACCTCATGATCCACCTGCCTTGGCCTCCCAAAGTGCTGGAATTACAGGTGTGAGCCACTGCACCCGACCAGCTTTCAAGATTTTCTTATCTTTGGCTTTCAACATTTTGTTTTTGATGTGTCTGGATCTAGATTTCTTTCCATTTGTCCTACTTGGAGTTTATTGTACTTCTTGGATGTGTAGGTTAATGTTTTTCAACAAATTTGAGATTTTTCAGCATTATTTATTTGAATATTTGTTGTTTTTCTCTCTTTTCCTAGTGCTCTCATTACAGTACACATATGTGGGTGCATTTAGTGGCTGCCCACATTTCTCTGAAACTCTGCTAATGTTAATTTTTCTTAATTAGTATTTCTCTCTGTTCTTCCAATTGCACAATCTCTATTGAGCTATTTCAATTTTGCCAGCTTAAATCTACTGTTGAGCCCTTCTAGTGAATTTTTTGTTTTGGTTATTGTACTTTTTAACTCCAGAATTTCCATTTGATTTTTAAAATAATTTCTGTCTTCTTATTATATTCTCTATTTGATGAGGCTTGTCATCCTACCTTCCTTTAATTATTTAAGCATAGTTTCCTTTAGTTAATTGAACTTATTTGTATTAGCTGCTTTGAAGTCTTTGGCTGCAAAATCTACCATCTGGGCCCCTTCAAAGGCAATTTCTATTGCCTGAATGCTTGCTTGCTTGCTTTTTCTTATTGGTCACACTCTTTTTGTTTGTTTGTTTATGTTTCAATTTTTTGTTGGCTGAAGATTTTAGACAATATATTGTAGCAGTTCTGGATATGTGTCCCCCCAGGAGGTTGTTGTTGGTTGGCTGATTATCTGTTTCA
The DNA here is from genome assembly GCF_043159975.1 of Macaca nemestrina. NCBI lineage: Eukaryota > Metazoa > Chordata > Mammalia > Primates > Cercopithecidae > Macaca > Macaca nemestrina. The sequence goes on along the minus strand of NC_092125.1, from coordinate 190,508,036 downwards.
TGACTTGGCTGAGCTAATTCTGTAAAGTCTGTTTCCCCTGTAGTGTGCAGTGTCTCATATCACTACTCAGATATTTTTCATCTTTTCTTTTAGCCTGGCTACCTAGGGTTGCCCATGAGTTGCCTGAGCTGCTAATTAGTTATGTATTGTGCATAAACCCCCTTAGCCAGTTAGGAGTTTACCTTTTACTACCAGATTTATGTGTGGCTTGGAAAATGCTATCACAGTTCAGAGAGTCAATGGCTTTTGCATCATGTTCAGCCAGAGACTGGTAGTTTGGATGTCCTCTCTCTGATTGTACATAAGAGGGTACAGCCTTGGGCATGCACAGAGTCTTCCAGGCTGTGAGGGATGAATATGATTTTTTTTTTTTTTTTTTTGAGATGGAGTCTCGCTCTGTCACCCAGACTGGAGTGCAGTGGCTCTACAAAATACAAAAAATTAGCTGGGCGTGGTGGCGGGCGCCTGATTTCATTTTTAAGCCTGGCTTCCTAGGAGATGCCCCTGGGTTGGGAGAGCTTAATGTTCAGCGTTTGGTGGACTGTTGTGTTTGGTAGGCCCATTGTGCCAGTGAGACTCTGCCCTATGTTAATGGGTCTTTGTGTAGTTTAGGAGATGCTTTCAAGTTTTCCCCATATCCCACTCTGACTGCACCTGAATCAGTACAGCCTAGCACATACATAAGACCTTCCAGCCCCTAGAGTTGTCTGTTATCCCTGAAGGGCTCTTCTTCCCTGTCCCTTTCCCTTGTTCTATCAAAATTCCACTCCTCTGTATCATTTTGCTTACATCCTGGAGTTATCAGCCTCCTTTGAATCACTTTCCACCAAGATCTCCATTGTTTTAGATAATGCCCACAGGCATGGACGTTTCCATGTTCTATTCCAAATAAAGTCAGTCCCCTCAAGCAGAGCTGAGAGCTCCCTGTCTTAGCACCTGACTTTCCCATGGTCAGAACCTTTGCTCCACTGCACCAGAGCTGGGGCGGGGACCTGCTTTTCCAGGAGTAACATCTCACTTCCGTGAGTGACACTTGAGGTGTCTGTGCGTGCATGCGTGTGTGTATGTGCACGTCTGTAAGCCCCTGGTCTTTTTGGCTTGCCCTTCATGGCTTGGATCTTTCACTCTACGAGCAAACTGGGTCAGGAATCATTGGGGCACAGTTATTCTCAGTATGCTGAGCTTGGAGTGGAGCTTCTTCCAACAAGTGAGAATGGGCTGGGGGAAAGAGAGTCTGAGCCCTCTCGGCCACACCTGCTTGGAATAGAGCTTCTGCAACATGGGGCTGGGGTAAGAATAAGAAATCCCAGCACTTTCCCTTTCTAGACTGAAACCATAGCCCAAGACCGGGAGCTATGGGGAGAGGGAGTCCCTTGTCTTGGCCACACCTACCCAGTGTGCACAGCAGTGAAGTTTCTTGAGCGAGTCATGGCTCAAATGCTGCAGACCCTGTTCTTACTGGGATTGAGCAGATTTTCTTGAATAAATGTTTTTCCATTTGCTGTATTCCCTGAGGACAATTTCCAGAGACATTTTATTTATTTTATTTTAGACAGGGTCTCACTCTGTCACTGAGGCCGGAGTACAGTGGTACACTCATAGCTTACTGCAGCCTCAACCTCCCCAGTCCAAGCCATCTTCCTGCCTCAGGCACATGCCACCATGCCCAGCTTACTATTTTTATGAAGACAGGGTTTCACTATGTTACCCAGGCTATTCTCAAACTGCTGGGCTGAAGTGATCCTCCCACCTCAGCCTCCCAAAGAGTTGGGCCTACAGATGTGATCCACTGCACCCAGCCTTCTAGAGACTTTAAATGATTATTTTTATCATATTTACCAGTTAACCTACATTGTCAGAGAGAAGGTCAAGTTGAGGTCCTTACCCTGCCATTCCAGAAGTCCGCTCTCTCTGTCCTATTTTTGCAAGTTTCTGTGAATATATAATTATGTCAAAATGTTTTGAAAAAACAGCAATAATGGGTTGGTTCTAGCCTTAAGAACCCTGTATGATTCAGTCTTTACGTTCATAACGTGAAAAAGAAATGGGAGTGTCTTTTTTTGCAAGTGTCATAGAAGTAATTTGCAAGTGTCATAGAAAACAGAATGTGTACGTTCACAAGAAGCTACGTTTTGTGCTGACAGAAGGGCCTACAGCAGGAAAGGATGTTCTGCTCAGTCTAGTGGAGCACCTGAGGAGTTTGCACCCTTTTCTGTGTTAGGATGTATGTGTGTATATGCTCTTCACTGGATATGTCTTCCTCTCCTGCAGATTCGCTCAATTGTGTGGAATGCAGATGATAGCAAACTGATTTCTGGTGGCACAGATGGTGCCGTGTATGAGTGGAATCTGTCCACAGGAAAAAGAGAGACAGAATGCGTGCTCAAGTCTTGCAGCTACAACTGTGTTACTGTCTCCCCCGATGCCAAAATTATCTTTGCTGTTGGATCAGACCACACCCTCAAGGAGATTGCGGATTCCTCGGTGAGTCTGCCCCTGCCCCGCCTCTGGGCTGCTGCACAGATCTGCAGGGACAGCCTCCTGTGCTTACAGCAGAAAGTATGCACGGAATGAGGGCCTCTGTGTACAGGGCCCCTTCTTCCCAAGATAACATCAGGCTCCTCATTCCTTTTGGATTAGCTCAGTTATCGTCACTTCCTGAATTTCCTGCTCAGTTTCCTTCCTGACTGGGTGAAATTGTAAATTGCGGCCTCTTTTTCATTTCTGTTTTACTTGCTGTCTGTAACTTCTCTCCCACCTTCCAGGCATGGAGGTCATGTCATCTCTAAACTGCGCTCTTACCCTTGGTCTGCACTTAACTTTCCAGGGGTAAAAACCTAACTACAGAATGCACTGAGTAACACCAATGATGCACCACATAGACTATAAGATTGTAATGCCATAAGATTATAATGCCAAATTTTCACTGTACTTTTTCTGTTTAGATATACAGATATTTTCCATTGTGTCACAGTTGCCTACAGTATTCAGCATAGTCACGTGCTGTTCAGGTTTGTAACCTAGGAGCAGTAGGCTGTACCACATAGCCTAGGTGTATAGTAGGCTGTCACAGCTAGGTTTGGGTAAATACACTCCATGATGTTTGTGTGACAAAATAGCCTAACCATGTATCCCATATCAAGCAATGCATGACTGTGCAGTTAGCTGCTATCACCTAGGCTTGCCACTGTATTCTTTTGAAATCCCCAAACTCTGAAACTGTACAGTTACACTAGGCTCCAAATAGTGAAGGGAAAAGAGAGGAGCTAAGCAAGGATGTGTCCTACAAACATGGCCTGTGCGCTCCTCCAGCTGGCTCCTCCCACTTTTCCTGTGACTGGTGCGTGGGAAAGTGTGTACATACCACGGCAGCAACCTGGCCCAAGGCAGGTCTCCCTGGGGCTGGAACACAGTTGACAGTATGGTGACCCTCCTGTGTACTCCCGAGTAGCCCGGTCCTAATTCAATGGCAGCTATCAGTGCTGTGCCAGAATAAAGCCCCTTTAGGGCAAGGCCATGTTTTGCTCCTCTTGGCAGCCCTGCTAGCTGGCACACTGTGTGGTGCACAGTGTTCAATAAATGTGTGTGTAGGTGGGTCGGTAGATGAGTGCGGGAATGAGTGAGGGAATGGAGGGGCGCTCTGATAGTATGGTAGTCCCGCCTTATCCACAGTTTCAGTTACCTGTGGTCAACCAAAGTCCAAAAACAGGTGAGTACCATACTGTGAGTAAGATATTTTGAGAGAGAGAAACCACATTCGCACAGCTTTTATACGGTATTCATATAACTGTTCTATTTTATTATTAGGTATTATTCATCTCTTACTGGGCCTAATTTATAAATTAAACCATATCATAGTTATGTATGTATAGGAAAAAAACATAGTATATATAGGGTTCAGTACTATCTGTGGTTTCAGGCATCCACTGGGGATCTTGGAACATATCCCTCGAGGATAAGGGGAGACTAATGTATAGTTTTGTTTATGTAATGAGCATTAATAAATGTTGCTGAATACATTTATGACCAATAGCCCATTCTCATTTTGAAATGCACCCAAGCATAGCAGTCAAAGCAGAGACTGGAGCCCACCTAGGTACATGAGTTGAAGCAAGTCCCTTGTCACACAGATGGTCCATCATCTGTAGACTAGGGATAACAGTAACTGCCTCAGAGGGTTTCATGAGGATTGAATGAGTTGCAACATGGAGAAGGCACAGAACAGTGCTTGGCACATAGTAGGTGCTATGTGAATATCTCTCTTTACTGGTATTATTCCTAACTCATGAAACTGGTTATTTACCAGCAACACAACAAGGAATATCCAGTTTGCACCTTTTTTTTTTTTTTTTTTTTTTTTTTTTTTGTGCTAGGCACTATTCTGGATGCCAAAAGGGATAGAAAAAGCATTTTTTAAAGACAGGCCCCTAGGGATCTGTTAGAGGAGAGGGCGAGAGACAATGGCACCAGGACATGGAGGCCACAGCTCGACCCCTCACATTGAGCAGAGCTGCCTGTGTCCCAGATCCTTCGAGAGATATCGGCGTTTGACGTCACCTACACCACCATTGTCATCTCGCATTCCGGACGCATGATGTTTGTGGGCACCTCAGTGGGAACCATTCGTGCCATGAAGTACCCTCTGCCTCTGCAGAAGGAATTCAATGAGTACCAGGCCCATGCCGGTCCTATCACCAAGGTGAGTAGGGCCCTCTCCCCAGGAACCCAGTCCCACACCTGCCTGCCACATGCCTTGTTCGTCCCTTCAACCTCCCAATGTCTTTTCTCTCTCCTTAGTCTCTCTTATTTATTCATCCATCATTCATTGAATCACTGTCTATTGACTATGAATATACTCTTTGTTTAAAACTACTTCCAGGAATTGAGCCTAGGAAATCATCAAAGATACACCTAAAAATGTATGTATGATGTTTTCACCATAATATTATGCATAATAAGGGGCCATTTGGTGGATGCCGTAGCTACTGTGAGTGTGGCCTGCGCTTGACCGCGGCTGCCTCCTTCTCCAGAGAATGGCCCGCACTGAAAGGAGCCATAGCCCTGAAGATTAGCCCCTGAGGGTACGAAAGGCCACCCCAGGGGCAATACCATGAGTACACATTTGTAAATTGTCCTTCCATTCACCCTTCTCATAAAGTAGTGTCTGTGTTCAACAGTCAAAACGTGGAAGCAACCAAGTGTCCACCGACAGACGAACGCATAAGCAAAAGATGGTATATCTGTACAATGGAACAGTATCCCGCCTAAAAAGGAAGGGAATTCTGCAAAGTGCTACCACATGGATGAACCTTGAGGATGTTATGCTAAATTAAATAAGGCCAACCACAAAAAGATAGATACAGTGTGATTCCACTTTTAGGAGATACTTAAGCAGTCAGAATCACAAAGACAGAGTGGTGGTTGGCAGGGGCTGCGGGACGGGGAATGGGGAGTGATGGTTTCATAGGTATAGAGTTTTGGTTTTACAAGACAAAAGGGTTATGGGGGTGGTTGGTGGCAATGGTTGCACAACATTACAAATGTATTTAATAACACGAACTGTACACTTGAAAATGGTTAAGATAGCAAATTTTACAGAATATGTATTTTACCACAATTTTAAAAATGAAATTAAAAAGAATTATCTTGCATGCGAAATGGTTGCCAAGAAATCATAGTCAATAGTAAATTCAAGGTTATTCATAGTGCAAAAAAAAAAAAAGCAATGTCTGTACCTACACCGACCCCCTGAAAAACAGGCACTGGGAAGGTGTGCGTCTCCTCTTCCTTACTCTCGCTTTCTGCAGATTGAATGACATAGACCTGAGGTTTTGAATTATGTCTCAAACTCCACAGTGGCTTACCTGCAACACTAGCTGTATTAAGAAAAGGTTTCTCATTATGAAACAGAACATTTCTGTACCAAGCCTGGGCCTTGGGTCTAAAGTAAATTACTACAACATATTCCCCATCTTCCCTTCAGATCTGCTAAGTTTTGTGGATAAGGAATTTATTTTTCTGATTATAGAAGCAATGCATGTTTATTTTTAAAATAAAAATCCTTGCCAGGCGCAGTGGCTCACGCCTGTAATCCTAGCACTTTGGAAGCCCAAGGCGGGCAGATGATGAGGTCAGGAGATCGAGACCATCCTGGCTGACACGGTGAAACCCCGTCTCTACTAAAAATACAAAAAATTAGCCGGGCATGGTGGCGGGCGCCTGTAGTCCCAGCTACTCAGGAGACTGAGGCAGGATAATCACTTGAACCTGGGAGACGGAGGTTGCAGTGAGCTGAGATGGCGCCACTGCACTCCAGCCTGGGCAACAGAGTGAGACTCTGTCTCAAAAAAACAATCAAAAAAATCCTCATAATAGCATCATCACTTCTTTCATGCATTTCCTTCTACATTTCCATGTGTGTGTGTTTTAAATAAAATTAAGATCATACTGTGAGGCCACTCTCGTGACCCGCTTGTTTTTAACTTCACACTACTGTAAGCGTTTGTCCATACAATTAAATATTTCTCAGAAGCATGACTTTAGTAGCTACACAAATATCCTATCCTATGATGGACTGTAACTTACTAACTCTTCTCTTGCAATTAGGCATTTAAATTATCTTATGATCTATAGTGAATAGCGCAGTTTACAAATTTATATTTGCATCTCTGATTCTCTCCTAAGACTAAATTCCTGGAGAGAGAATTCCTGAATTCAAGAGTGTTGCCATTCTCAAGATTCTTGACACATACTGCTGATTGTGAGAAGACATTTTTCATAGTTAACTCTTTTGTTTTAACTGTTTATATTGAAATACTTATAGGTTTAGAGGAAATTTTAAAGATGGCACAGAGTTCCCATGTACCCCTCACTCAGTTTCCCCCAGTCATTACATCTCCTAGAACGGTAGCAAAATATCAAACCAGAAAATTGACACTGGTCCACACTGTATATGTATTTCTGAATTATTTCTCACATGCAGTTTGTGTAACCACCACTACAATCACAATATAGAACCGTTCCATCCCCACAGAGATCTCCATCTACCCTTTAGAGTCATACCACTCCTCTCAACTATCATCCCTAATCCCTGGCAACCACTAATTTGTTCTTATTTCCATAACTTTTGTCATTTTGAGAATTGCATATGCTATTATACTGTATGTGGCCTTCTCAAAATGGCTTTTTTATTGATACATAATATCTGTACATATTTATGAAGTACATGTGATATTTTGTTACAGGCATAGAGCGTGTAATGATCAGGTCAGGATATTTAGGGTTTCCATCCACCTCACGTATTTATGATTTCTGTGTGTTGAGGGCATTTCAAGTCCTCTCTTCTAGCAATTTAAAAATATACAATACATTGTTGTTAACTATAGTCACCTTACTCTGCTATCAAACATTAGAACTTATTTCTTCTTCAACCTGGCATGTGCGTCATGCCTGTAATCCCAACACTTTGGAAAGCCAAGGCAGCCAGATCACTTGAAGTCAGGAATTTGAGACGAGTCTGGCCAACATGGTGAAACCCCCATCTCTACTAAAAATACAAAAAATTAGCCAGGCATGGTGGTGCATGCCTGTAATCCCAGCTACACAAGAGGCTGAGGCAGGAGAATTGCTTGAACCTGAGAAGCAGAGGTTGCAGTGATCCGGGAGATCGTGCCACTGCACTCTTAGCCTGGGCAACACAGCAAGACTCTGTCTCAAAAAAAGAAAGAAAGAAAAAACTGATTTCTTCTATCTAATGTTTGTATCTGTTAACCAATCTTTATCACCCCACCCACCCATACACTCTTCCCTAGTATCCATCATGCCACTCTCTACCTCCATGAGGTCAACTTTTTTTTTTTTTTTTGAGACAGAGTCTCACTCTGTCACCGAGGCTGGAGTGCGATGGCACGATCTCAGCTCACTGCAACCACTGCCTCCTGGGTTCAAGCGATTTTTCCACCTCAGCCTCCCAAGTAGCTGGGATTACAGGCACATGCCATCACGCCCAGCTAGGGTCAACATTTTTTAGCTCTCACATATGAATAAGAACATACAATATTTGTTTTTCTGTACCTGACATATTTCACTTAACTTCACGACCTCCAGTTCCATCCATGTTGCTGCAAAAACATGATTTCATTCATTTTTATGGCCAAATAGTATTTCAGTGGGTATATATACCACATTTTCTTTATTCATTTATCCACTGATGGACACTTAGGTTGATTCCATATCTTTACTATTGTAAATAGTGGTACAATAAATATTGGGGGTGGGGTGCAGGTATGCTTTCAATATACTGATTTCCTTTCCTTTAGGTAAATACCCAGTAATGAGATTGCAGGATTGTATGGTAGTTCTGTTTTTGGTTTTTTTGAGAAGTCTACATACTGTTTTCCATAGTGGTTGTACTAATTTACCTTCCCACCAACAGTGTATAAGAGTTCTCTTCTCTCCACATTCTTGCCAGAATCTGTTATTTGTTGTATTTGTTGTCTTTTAATGATACCTACTCTAACTGGGGTAAGATGGTATCTCATTGTGGTTTTGAGTTGCATTTCCCTGATGATTAGTGATGTTGAGCATTTTTTCATATGCTTGCTGGCCATTTGTATGTCTTCTTTTGAGAAATGTCTGTTCATGTCCTTAGCCCACTTTTTTTTCTTTTCTATTTTTTTTTTTTTTTTTTTGGACAGAGTCTTGCTCTTGTCGCCCAGGCGGGAATGCAATGGTGCGCTCTCAGCTCACTGCAACCTCCCACTCCTAGGTTCAAGAGATTCTCCTGCCTCAGCCTCCCGAGTAGCTGGGATTACAGGTGCCTGTCACCACGCCCAACTAATTTTTATATTTTTAGTAGGGATGAGGTTGCACCATGTTGGCCAGGCTGGTCTCAAACTCCTGACCTCAGGTGATCCACCCACCTAGGCCTCCCACCGTGCCACGATAACAGGTGTGAACCACCGCGCCTGCCCCTTAGCTGACTTTTTAATGAGATTTTTAGATTTTTTTGTTTGTTTAACGTTGAGTTTTTTGAGTTCTTCGTGTATTCTGGATATTGGTCTTTTGTCAGAGTAATAGTTTGCAAATATTTTCTCCCATTTGACAGGTTGTCTCTTCACTCTGTTGATTATTTCCTTTGCTGTGCAGAAGCTTTCTAGCTTAATGTCCTGATTATGGCTTTTTCCACTCAGCTTAATCCCCTTCAAATCCATCCAAGTTGTGTTGTGTATCAGGCATAGTTTATTCCTTTTATTGCTGAGTAGTGTTCCACGAAAAGCAAATCATAGTTTGTGTAGCCATTCACCTATTGCAGGATATTTTTAATTTTTTCCAGTTTTCAGCTATTATAAATAAAGCTGCTGTGACCAGTCATATACAGGCTTTTGTGTGGAAATAAGTTTTCATTTCTCTGGGATAAATGCCCAGGAGTATAATTGCTGAATCATATGGTACGTGTATATTCAGGTTTGTTTTTTTTTTAAACTGCCAAGCTATTTTCCAGATTGGCTGTACCATTTTCCATTTCCACCAAGAATGTATGAGACCCAGTTTCTCTGCATCATTGCCAGCACCTGGTGTTGTGACTGTTTTTTTATTTTAGCTGTTCTAATGGGTGTGTAGTGATATCTCATCATGGTCCTAATTTTGCATTTTCCTAAATGGCTAATAATGTGGAACATCTCTTCATGTGCTTACTTGCCATCTGTATATTTTCCCTGGTGAAATGTCTCTATATCTTTTGTCTGCTTTCTGATTGAATTGTTTGACTTTTTTACTGTTGAGTTTTTGAGAGTTCCTTATATATTCTAGATAATAGCTGACTCTTCAGATTCCAAATCCACAGGAAATGTAGACATAACCTTGCTTCTTCTATTCATTAACAGATGCCTGTGAGGGCTCCTGTCTCATTCTTACCTGGGATCTAGTTTACCCCACTGTGAGGCTGTGCCCAGGATTGCATGGGGGGAAGCCTTGCACAACAGCTGGCGCAGCCCTGGTCATCTGTGGCCTTGAAAGCTTCCTGGCCATGACCTTTTTCTCTTCAGATGTTGCTAACCTTTGATGATCAATTCCTGCTGACTGCTGCTGAGGATGGCTGCCTGTTCACCTGGAAGGTCTTTGATAAGGATGGCCGGGGAATCAAGCGAGAGAGGGAGGTGGGCTTTGCCGAAGAGGTGCTTGTGACTAAAACAGACATGGAAGAAAAGGTAAGAACTGGATCTAATGAAGAGGGACATGGAATTCCTTACCAGACTGCATTCAAATGCGGGTCCAGCACCAGGGCCCTCTACAGCCTGGCTACAACCTGTGTCCAGTGCAGGCCCCCACGGCTCCCTGCACATGCGCTGTCCACACAACCAAGCTCTCCTCCTCACTGCCACTGTCCACCCTACTCTGCCTGTCTTTCTGCCATGTGATCATCTTGACTTACACTGTGCTTTGCTTTTATTCTGTGATCTGATTTTCCTCTTCCTACTCTTTGAAACCAAGAACAATGAAACATACAATTCTCTTATGACCAACAGTTTCTAGCACATGCTGGGCACATGGAAGATAATCAATAAATATTTACAAAAGTAAAGTATATTCTCATTTAAATGTCACAACATTTCTATGAAGAAGATACTGTCATTCTCCCCATGTTTCAAAAAACAAATTAGGAGAGCTTGAGGGATGTGTCCAAAATCAGTGTGCTAATAACTAATAGGACCAGAGTTCTAATCCAGATTTGATCTAGAGCCCCCTCCTTTAATCACTATGCCAAAGGAACATCCCTTCCTTCCTGTTGATGCAGTAAACATTTCACAAAGGTGCGTTTTGCAGAGATGTGAGTGCATAGCTCTGTGCTATGCTCCCTAAGGGAGAAGCTGAATGGATGATAAACACACAAGGCTCATGGAGGATCACAGAGCTACACAGTCATTGCTGTTTGTCCAGAATCTTAACTGTGTTTATTGAATACCTACCATTTGCTAGGCACTGGGGATGCATGTGTGAAAAAGACAGGTATGGGCCCTGTGACATGACCAGGAAGTTCAGTCAGGTAAGGGATAGAAACAAGTAAAGCCATCAGAGCAGCAATGCAACACTGCCACAAAGCAGAGTGACAAGCCTCTGGCATGTGCTGGAGATCCCTTCTAGAGCTCCCTAGAATTTTCCGCAGGAAAAGCAAAGAGGGAGAAGAGGATGAGGGAGGGCCCCGTGAGAGTGGGGGCCTGACCTGCTGCAGAAGGAACCCCTCCTTTTCTCTGTGATCTTTTCTGTTCTTCCCAGAGGGTAGGGGAAGAGGCCAAATAGGAGGCAGCAGGCTAAACCAAAGGCCTGAAGGTGCCCATGCTGACTTTTGACTACAGCCCCTAGATGGACCTGACAGTACCACTGCCAGGCTGGAAATGACTCGTGCATGTACTGCTCCTTCTTGAAACTCCCTTCTGTCTTACCATCCATGTGACCACACTCTGTTCCCTGTAAACCTTTGTGACTCCTCCTCCCCACTCCTGTCCTGGCTCTTCCTCCGCCTGTCCCTTTAAAAGCATGTTCCTGGAATTCTCAGCTCTCTTTATATTCTATTATAGTCTACGTAACTCTCAGGCCATGATTTACCTTCTCTGCCTAGGATTTACAGAGGGGTCTGCTGTGTACCTGACACTATACTAAGGTCTGGGAATGTAGAGGTAAAACACACAGAGCATCCTTTAGCTGATAGCCTGGGAAGAGGGCAGAGTATCATAAAGAAGGGAATTAAACGTGCAGCGGAATGAAGTGTCATGAAAGAACGACGCCGTGGGAGCACAGGGGAAGGAACTTGGCTCAGGCCAGATGGTGCCAGAGGACATGAGCCTTGCTCAGAGCCTTCCAGAACAAATGGACAAGGGCCACTGAGCAATGAGCAGTGAGTGTGTGCAGAGGGATGAGGGAGCGGTGATCTGCAAAGCTGCTCCTAGTTAGGGTGTGCCAGAGAGAAGGGCTGAAGATGAAGCTGGAGAGAAACAGGTCAGGGGGGCCTTTTACACCATGCATTAGGCTGCACATCGTTCATAAGGACCGTTCATAAATTTAAGCTAGGGAATGACAATATGATTCGCATCTCAGAGAGATTACTCTGCAGCAACGTGGAGAAGAGATGAAGAAAGGACGCTGAACAAGGACCTCAAACACAACATGTCAAAGGCCGGGTCATTCCCATGGATAAATATATCCCACTAGCCAGGGCAGACCCCTGGGGTCATTGATAAGTATTCATTCAGTGCTGACCGTGTTGCTAGTTTTATGCTAGGTTCTGGGGATAAAGCAGTGAAGCAAGACAGGCCAAGCCCCACCCTCAGGTACCAGCCCTTCTACCTAGGAGACAGCCTTCATCCATGATCCTTACCTCTCCACCCCACACCCAATCAGGCACTACCCTCTCTAAACTCACTCTCTCCAACCTCTCCATTCCTCTCCAGTCCCCTCCCCTACCTCAGTCCAAACCCTGTCCGTCTCTCACCTAGTCTATGCAGTTGCGCCCCACCCACAGCAACTCATCATCCTGCTTTTGGTCCTTCCTTAATCTAGTCCATGCTGCATACCGCCATGGGAGAAATCTTTATACCACCAAAGTCAGACTGATCAGCTTTGATGAGGACCTTTGGAAGCCCTCTAGGATAAAATCCAAACTTCCTAGCATGGCCTACCAGACCCCTGATGGTCTGACGCAGTCTTGGCTGCCCTTTCCTGTGCATCCCACCTGTGCCATGTCACATGCAGTGAGTGCCCTGGCCAGGCATTCCTGCTCCCTCTTCTCTGACTTTGCACGTGCAATTTGTGCTTATCCTTCATCTCAGTACTTCCTGTGCACCAGATCCTCACTAGTCTGCTGGCCAGAAATGCAGAAATGTGTGTAATTCAGTTCCTTGATATCAAGTCTTTCACAGGTGGTAGAGGAGACAGACCAGAAATGGTGAGATAGGGATGCATGGGGTCTCCCCGTAGGTAAGCAAGAAGAAAACACTGCATTCTGACCCACTCTTGTCATCGACATTATCTTTTTAAGGAAATGAAGGGTGTGTGTATTATAGTATTTTTAGAAAACTTTGGCATCAGTGAGTATGATGGGAGAAGACACTAGGCCGGGTGCAGTGGCTCAGGCCTGTAATCCCAGCACTTTGGGAGGCTGAGGCAGAAGGATTGCTTGAGCCCAGGAGTTTGAGACCAGCCCGGGCAACATAGTGAGACCCCCATCTCTACGCAAAATATAAAAATTAACCAGGTGTGGTGGGGCATCCTGCTACTTGGCAGGCTGAGGTGGGAGGATCACTTGAGCCCAGGAGGTCAAGGCTACAGTGAGCCGTGATCACACTGCTGCACTCCAGCCTGGGTGACAGAGTGAAACTAAGTCTTAAAAGAAAAAAAAAAAGAAAGAAAAAAGGAAGTATAAGAAGATACTAGGCATAAAAACCAGCAAGACAGAAGAGTTAGGATTTAAAGTAATAAAAGTGAGTCTAAGAAGACATCAAGAGGGACCCAGCCGATTTGTCATAATGTGTTTATCTGACTGCCTCAGTAGACTCTAAGTTCTATGGGGACAGGAGTCATGCTTTAGTAAATATCTTCTGAGATCCTACTCTGTGTTAGACACTGTTCCAGTACTTGGGATATATCAGCAAACAAACCCTACAAAGATTCTGGTCTATGTAGAGCAAGTTCTAATGGGGAAAGAAGAATAAAAATAATAAAATAATAAGTAAATTATAGAAAGTGCAAGATCTAAGGAAATAAGAAGAAGTAGAGCAGAGTAAGAAAGGTGATGGGTCCTGGGAATGGGAAGGGGTTGCAGAATTAAACAGTGTGGTCCAAGTCAGCCTCATCAAGCAGGAGACGTTTAGGCTGACTTGAAAGAGATGAGAGCATTACTAGCACAATGTAGTAAGGACTTTTTGAGGATAGAGGAGGAAGCTCATGTGTCTCCTCGTTTTTAGCCGGTGTGTCTTCTGGGGAAAAGATGACAGGTTCCAGTTGAGACACATTGAGTTTGAAGCTAGGCAGAGCTGCAGGTCTCAGGTCAAGGCCGCAGGTTTAAATATTCTGATTCACCCTCACTGTCAGTGTTCTTGATTCTCTGTCCTTCTCCCAAAGGCTCAGGTTATGTTGGAGCTAAAGACTCGTGTGGAGGAATTAAAAATGGAGAATGAGTATCAACTCCGACTAAAGGACATGAACTATTCTGAGAAGATTAAGGAGCTAACAGACAAGTTCATCCAGGAAATGGAGTCCTTGAAAACAAAAAACCAGGTCTGTTTAAAAGACTGACCAACAAGCGCAAATAACAAGAAATTTCCACTTTCAAGACAGGACTGGCATATACTGCCCAAGCTATGCTCAAACAGTAAGATATGTGAAAATGTCCAATTTTAAAGCATAGTTGTTGATATCAGAAATGCCGGGCACAGTGGCTGACGCCTGCAATCCCAGCACTTTGGGAGGCCAAGGCGGGCGGATCACTTGAGGTCGGGAGTTCGAGACCAGCCTGGCCAACGTGGTCCAGCCTGGGCAACAGAGACTCTATCTAAAAACATAAATAAATAAATATGCTTACAATCAATTGCTAAGTGAAAAAAAAAGCAGAATATAAACCACTTTATGGTGAATGGTATTAATCGGTATTAGTGGTATTAACAGATTAATTAATCTATAGTAGTAAAATACATACAGAAAATAGATAACAGTATAATTATCTCTGGAAGTTGAGATTACAGATAATTTAAATTTTGTTTTTTATCCTTTATGTAATTTCTAAATTCTCTACAATGAGAATTATGATTAGGAGAAACTTATTTAAAAACAAAATGAAAAGAAAAGAAAAACAAAGCAAAAAGATAAGAAAATCAAAGCATAGATGGAGAATAACTAGCAGAATTCCTGGGTTGTCAGGAAGTTAAATAAAATTAGTCTACATGGCCTTTACATAGTTAGATTTGGTCCGGGACTCTCCCAGATTCTTTTCTTTGTTCTACACAAATCTGGACTCCTATCTAAAATCCCCGCTGGGCAAGGTGGCTTACCCCTATAATCCTGACACTTTGGAAGGCCTAGGCAGGAGGATTGCTTGCATCTGAGAGCTTGAGACCAGCATGGTTAACATAGTGAGACCCTGTCTCCAACATAAAAAATGAGTCTGCCATGCTGGCATGTGCCTGTAGTTCTAGCTACTTGGGAGGCTGAGATGGGAGGATTGCTTGAGCCTGAGAGGTGGTGGCTGCAGTGAGTCATGATCTCACCACTGCACTCCAGCCTGGATGACAGAGTGAGGCCCTGTCCCTCACCCCCTAAAAAAATTCCCAATTATGTGCTTGAGGGATATTTGTTTCTTTAATGTCTATGGGTCATAAAGTTTTGCTAAAAAAAAGAAAGAAAAACCTTGGCTATTAATTGTGTTAATTAATTCATTTTATAATTTTATTCTTTTAGCCAACAGTTATAAGCCAGGCGCAAAGTTAGGTCCTGAAGATGGCACACCACCTCCAACTCGCCCCCCAAGCCTGAAAGCTTTCCTGCTCAGTTAAAGAAAACACTTGCTCAGAAGCTTTACCCATGAACACACCCAAGGATTTCATTGACAGCAATGTGCCGGCAACAGAGGATTCAAATGAATCCCTACTTTTTCATCCAGAAGTCCTTTTGACACGTGTCCAAAACTGAACTCATCATTGACAAACCCATTTAGTAGCAAGAATAGAAATAGGAACAGTATAGAGCTTTTCCAGCAGAATATAACATAAATAAAAGGTGACAATGTGGTTGTTGCTTCATAGAACAGTGCTTGGTGCAAAATAAGGGCTTGAGAAATGTTTGTGAGTGAAGAAGGGTGTAACTTGTAAAGTCAGTTCTTGCCCTCATAGTGCTTTCAGCAGATGTGTGTAAATGAGGAAATGTGACTCTGTTTTAGGTCTTAAGAACAGAAAAAGAAAAGCAGGATGTTTATCACCGTGAGCACATAGAAAACCTCCTAGACAAGCAAAGCCGGGAACTGCAAGACCTGGGTGAGCCCACAAGTAGAGGCCTCGCTGGTTAGGGTGGGAAGAGCTAGGTTATGGGGAAACACTTGAGAGTCCCCTAGACACGGTAGAAGTCTCAGGGAATATAGCTCTGTCTAAAAACAGGCTACATGTATCCCCTGGAACTCACGGTGGTTTTTACTCATTCACTCAGCACATTAAACACCTATTGCATGAAAGTAGGAGACATGGAAAAGTTCAAGTTTGGAACCTGACAGTCTTGCCTTGGGTCCCAGGCTCGCCACGTACTTGCCAGGTGCTCTAGGGAGTCACCTCACCTTACCGAGCCTCACTTTACTCTTCTATAAAGTGGGGGTCCTAACACCTAGTTTTCACACTCAGGATATTCTTCTTGGCCCTGAGTCCCCAGATACCACTCTGTGCTTTCCTGGAAACTTTTCTTCCCAGAGCAGGCAGGCAGGGAGTTTGGCTACCGGATGAGATGACGGGATGAGGGGGTGGCGGTGAGGAAGCCAGGCAGGCATTTGAATCTTGGCTCTGGAGGCAGCTGCTCCAGCTGGTGCTGGAAGGAATGGGAAAGTGCCCAAGGCTCCTGGGTGTCCCTGAGGCGGGTGCTGCTCTGCCACCTTAAATACCTTCCTTGCTTCTCTCCAGAATGTTGCAACAACCAAAAGTTGCTTCTAGAATATGAGAAGTACCAGGAGCTGCAGCTCAAGTCCCAGAGGATGCAGGAAGAGTATGAAAAACAGCTCCGGGATAATGATGAGACCAAGAGCCAGGCCCTGGAGGAGCTGACTGAGTTTTACGAGGCCAAACTGCAGGAGAAAACCACCCTTCTGGAAGAGGTACTCACAGGAAGCCATGCTGTGCCTCCCTTTCCCAGAGGAAAGCCACCATTCACTCAGATCTCCATGGCTTAGCCACTGTATGCCAGGATGTGTTGTACATGGGGACAGACACGGTTTCTACCGCCAAGGAACTTGTATCTAATGGGAGAGAGAGCCAAATAACATCGCAAATAAATATAACATTACGATTGTCACAAGTTCTGTGAGAGAAAAATATGGGAAGCCTGGGTTTCCAGTGAACAAGACCAAAGGAGAACAGGGATGGGTGTTGGAAAGGTTGGGGTTGAAGTGATGGAGCATGAGGCCTGATTTGGTAGGAAAAGAGGGGAGGCAGGAAGAGAGGACAGACGGGAAGAAGGTGGACAGGTCAAGGGCCCTGTGGCCATGGTCTCCGTTTCTGGAATGGTGCTCACCTCCCACTCCTTGGGACAGGTCCCCATGCTCATCTCACCTCAAGCCCTGTGGGCACAAAGGTGCGGGAGTCCCTTCTCCCCTGACCACATGCCCACTCTCTCCGAGCCAGGCACAGGAAGATGTCAGGCAGCAGCTGCGGGAATTTGAAGAGACCAAGAAGCAGATTGAAGAAGATGAAGACCGAGAAATCCAAGATATCAAAACCAAGTATGAGAAAAAGCTTCGGGATGAAAAGGAATCAAACCTGCGGCTCAAGGGAGAAACAGGCATCATGAGGAAGAAGGTAGCAGGCTGTTCTCCCAGAGACCTGGGGTGGGCGAGGGTGTTGCAGAGAAAGCTGGGGTGGGTGGACTGACCAGCCTGGGGGGCCTGGCCAGGGTCCTGCCTGTCCCCGGCAAGCAGGCCGGGAGAAGAGCACGAGCCAGCGCACACTCACGCAGACGGACCCTCCCCACCACGCCCTCGGAAAGGCAGCCACACAGGCTTCCCTGCTCTCCTTTTCACAGGATATTGGGGTTCCCTGTGTGCAGATAGAGGCTTTCTAGTTTTCACTTATTGGCAAGTAGGATTCAGTCAGTGTTTTCCGAGCTAGCCCTCCGATGGAAATGGAAATGGAAATCAGGTCTTCTGGGGATGACGTAGATGAAGTCTTGGCCTGGGGGCATCCTCAGGCTCTTGGTCCAGGGAGTCGTGGGCGGCTCCCGTTCAGCACTACGGGTGGAAGAGGGAACGGGGGTGTAGGATGCTTAGTTTACAAAGTGAGGAAGATGTTTTTAGTTCACTCACCATCGAGGGTGAGGGAGGATTCAACTCAGTTTCCCCAAAACATTTAGCCCTGGAGAAGCTAAGTTCAAAGCAAGCTCGAGTTTCTTCCTGTTAGAAAGCACACTAGTAAATCCAGGGGACAATCAGTCTTCCCTTCTTGGTCATGGCTAAGATGGCTCATCAGTTAGAGCCCACTTTCTGTGACCTTGATGCAGGGTGGATCCCAGCCTTTCAAGATGAGTGTGGTCACAGAAGTCTCTGGTCCACTTGGCGCACCGGTCTCCGGAACCTCTTGTGAAGACAGTCCTCTCACAGGGGAATGGGCCTGGATGTTATGGGACAAATACTACATCATCCATTTGGCCTGGGAAATTCCTGAACTGTCCCAAATTCTCCAAATATTCATTCCTAAAATCCCAGAAATGTTGAGTGCTAAGTGTTTTCAGGCCACAGAAGGTGGGGTGATTCAGATCACAGTTGGCCGGTGGTGGGGAACCCCTTACATTGAGGCAGTGGGAGGAATGGAGATGAGTTCTGACTTTAGTGGTCTTTGTTGTTGCCGTTCGCTTTTCTAGTTCAGCAGCCTGCAGAAGGAGATTGAAGAACGAACCAATGACATCGAGACCCTAAAAGGAGAGCAGGTGAAGCTGCAAGGAGTCATTAAGTCTCTGGAGAAGGACATCCAAGGCCTCAAGCGAGAGATCCAGGAAAGAGACGAGACTATTCAGGACAAGGTGACAGCTCTCCTTCTGTCCTCCCTCAGCTATGGCCAGATGGGCCAAGGCAAGGAAGGCAAAGCTCAGGGGAGAGAGGGTCTCTAGCTTCTCAGGACGCATTTCTTTAACTCGATGGGGGAACCAGCGGTCAATGAAGCGCCTCTTGTGTGTTTGGCGCTGGGCTAATCGCTATCAACACATCGCATTCAGTTCTGCCAACAACCCAGGGGGCCTGAGAACCCAGTGTTATGGTTCGGGAAGCTGAACTCCAAGAGGCTGGGTATCTCGCCCAGGGGTCACACACTTCAATAGGTGATGGGCTGCGAGAAGAACCTGAGTCAGCTGACTCCACTGCTCCAGGCATCCTCGGAGGCGCTCCCCCATGGACTGGGGGCAGCTCACTTGCCACACTGCCCACGTGGTCCCCGTGTCGCAGTGGGACTCTCCTGGGGTTGACCCTGTCCAGGAGGCTGCTTCTACTTTGGGGATGCCTTTCTTCCAAAACACTCAGATGACAGAGACATCACATTCTGTGGGGCAGACCATGTAGTATCATCCTCCTGAGCACATCCAGATTCCGTGCCCTCCTTTCCATCGCCTCTGCCACTATGGCCCAAGGCAGGAGGAATTCTCCAAGGGCTGAGAACATGGGCTTCAGTGTTAGGGAACTAGGTCTGGCACAGGTTCCATTTACTGGCCATTGCACCTCGAGCAACTTCTCTCAGCCTTCATTTTTCTCACCTATAAAATGGGGATGATCACCACCTCAAGGGGTCTTGTAAGGATGACATGGGATCATGCCTAGATGTCATTTCTGCATGTGAGTATCAGTGTATGAATCTGGGCTTTTTATTTTTATTTTATTTTATTTTATTTTTTAGGGAGGATCCAAAGTTCTGTTCAGATTCTCAAAGGGGGCTTTGACAAGAAAGAGATGAAGGCCTCCTCACCTAGAAAATGGCAACAGCCTCCTAAGCAGTCTAATGGCCTCATTTCCCACCTTCCATCACCATGGACTGGCAGGGTGCAGGTGCAATGCCGCCACTCTCCTGCTCAAAGCCCTTACAGCTCCCCATTGCTACAGCAGGGGTCAGCACGCTCTTTCTGTAAAGGCCTAGGTAGTAAATATTTTTGGCTTTGGAGGCAATGTGGTCTGTCTCAACAAATCAACATGAATCAATACCGCTGCTGTAGAGTGAAACCACCCATAAAAAAAACATTAATGAATGAACTCGGCTGTGTTCCAATAAAGCTTTACAGAACTAGACGGCAGGCCAAATGTGGCCCATAGGCTGTAGTTTGCCAGCCCATTGCCTAGGAGATAAATTCTGAATTCTTTCCCCCAACACGAAGACCCTCACCTCCCTCCTCTATTTCCCCAGCCTCACCTCTCACTTCCCCCATGAACCACCACTTGGCTCTCAAGCCAGTCATTCTCAGCACCCTCAATATATACTTTGCCTTCTGTGCTTTCCTCTTTTACAACATTTGTCACATTTTAGGCTTAGATTTGCTTCTGTATCTTCTTTCCCAGCTAGTGTTTTCTTTTAAGGGCAAGGGACTGTGCTTATATTTGGAAACCCAATACTTGGCAAAAGATCTTCATTCAGTAAATGTTTGAGAGATGGATATATTTATGTTCTGATTACTATCACCATGCAACGAATTAACCTTAAAACTTAGTGATTGAGGCCAGGCGTGGTGGCTCACGCCTGTAATCCCAACACTTTGGGAGGCAGAGGCAGGTGGATCATTGAGGTCAGGAGTTCAAGATCAGCCTGGCCAACATGGTGAAACGCTGTCTCTACTAAAAGTACAAAAATTAGCCGGGAGTGGTGGCACATGCCTGTAATCCCAGCTACTCAGGAGGCTGAGGCAAGAGAATCGCATGAACTTGGAAGACAGAGTTTGCAGTGAGCCGAGATCTTGCCACTGCACTCCAGCCTAGGTGACAGAGTCAGACCCTGTCTCAAAAGGAAAAACTTAGTGATTGAAAGCAACTATTTTATTCTGCTCACAGGTTCCACAGGTCTGGAATCTGGACAGGGTACCACAGAGTGGCTTATCTCTGTCCCCGATGTCTGGGGCCTCAGCTGGGACTACTGGGGGTGACTCAAAACAGCTGGAGGCTGGAAGATCAACATCTAATGTGGCTTCTTCAATCACATGTCTGGCACCTTGGCAGGGATGTCTGGGAGGCTAGGCTCAGCTGGGTCTTTTGACCAGAGTCCCTAATGTGCCCACCAGCCTGGATGTCTCAGTGTAGTTGGACTTCTTACATAGCAGATGGCCTCCCCCAGAGCAGGTGTCCCAAGAGAGCCAGGTAAAAGCTGCTTGGCCTTTTTCGGCCTAGCCTTGGAGGCCACACAGTCTCCCTTCTGTTGCATTATTTGGGTTATGAACAAGTCACTAGTCCAGGCAAATGCAAGGGAAGGGGATTTACTTCCACCTCCTGATGGAGAAGCAGCAAGGTCACGCTGGAGAACAGCTGGAGTGTGGGGTGGAAGACGCTGTGGGGGCCATCGTTGGAAAATACCATTGTTCACAACCTAATATGAATGAGTGAGTGAATGCATGAGAGTCCTGGTACAGAAGCTGAGGGGTCTGTGCTGTAGCTCCGTGGGGAGAGTGCCAGCCTCTGTACTGAGGAAGAGAGGAGAGAAGTCTCCTGGTTGACCTCTTCAACCGGGAGAGTCACAGCCTTCGTGCTCTTTGCCCTAAAGGGCTGCAGTATACCAAAGCCTTACGATATCTCTCACTTCTGTCTCTTCTCACCCCCAGGAGAAGCGAATTTATGATCTGAAAAAGAAAAATCAAGAACTGGGGAAATTCAAGTTTGTGCTTGACTACAAAATAAAGGAGCTGAAGAAGCAAATAGAACCTCGAGAAAATGAGATCAGGGTGATGAAGGAACAGATTCAGGAGGTGAGAAGCCATTTGCAACACTCTGGCCTCTCAGACCCTCTGTCTCTTCTTCCACGATTGGCTAGCTGGCCTCAGGGACTGAGAGGAAGCTCTCCTCACAGTCCTCTCTGCTCCCAAGGTGTATGCAGCCTCCGGTCCACAGCAGTGCAACTGGGAAGGCCGTGGCCCTACTGCAGGCTCAGCTGTCCAAAAGCAAATCGCTTGGGAGTTAACTTGCTGCAGGACCTGGAGATGGGCTTTGGCCCTACCCGTGCCTCCGTGTGCAGTGTTCTGTGCCCTCCTAAGGGAGACGCAGCTATTGGGCATTTGGCCACCAGAGGGCAGTGTGTACTCAGCCAACAGGCTAGCCTTCTGGTTCAACGTTTGTTCTCAAACTGGAAATGTTGGTTGAGACCCTAGGCGAGGCCATGGTGTTTGGACTTCATCTGATAAGGAGTGAGAAGTCATCAGAGGCTCTTGAGCAGAAGAGTGACATAATTAAGAATGTGTTCTGGGAAGCAAACAGGATGAAGGTAGAGAGGCGAGATTAGAAGCAAGATCAACTGGACAAGGGTTTCTGAGAATCCTGTAAGGTCTCCCGTCCCCCTGCACATACCACCTTTCCCTGCAACATATGTTTCCCCATCAGCCTCCCCTGCTGGGCTGACAGTGGAGTCCATGTTGATCTAAAACTGAATTCTTGATTTTTCTCTCCCGCTTCCTCCAGTTTTCCCTCTCAGTTAGTGGTCCATGATCCACCCAGTTACTTAATGCAGAAATGCATAAGTCTTCCTCGATTCTTCACTTCTCGTAACTCCTGTATCCAAATCATCAGCAACATCTATCTGATCAATTTCCAAAACACATCTCACATCAAACCCTCCTTTCCCGCTGCTGCTATCACCCCGCTCCAAGCAGCCACCATCTCTTATATGGACTGGACTCCAGCCTCCAGTCTGGTCTCCATATAGAGGCCTGAGTGAACTCCCCAATGGGGTCCCATCTCACCTACAGTAAAATCCAGAGTCCCAGTCAGGCCCATAAGGTCCTATGGGATCCAGCCTCTCCCTGCCTCTCCAGCCTCCTCTCGAAGCTCCCTTTCCCTGCTCCAGCCCACTGGCTTTCTGACAGTTCCTAAAGTCACGCTTTTCCATCTCAGAACCTCTGCTGCGCTGCTGCCTCTGCCTGGAAGGCTCTTCCCCCAGATCGCCACATGGCTGGTTTCTTTGCATCTTTCCGGTCTCAGTCTATATGCCTTCCCTGACCACCCTAGACAAAATAGGCTTCTGCTCCCCCTCCATCTCCTCTAATTGTTTATGCTGAGCCAGGATAACAGATACAAGGGTATCAGAGAGCACTGATGACCCAACTAGAAGTGCAAGAGCCGTGGTGGTGCCGGTTCTGCCCCATGGCGCCTTTGCTCTGGTAGGCCCCTTAAAGAAGCCCGGTGGAGATCAGTCCAGAGTCAGGGCGCCCAGAGAGGGTATGTCCTTGTGACACTGACTTTTTCCCTGGCTTCTGGGATGAGAAAGGATGTCCCCAGCTGACCACAGACCTGCCTCCACGGGGCCTCCTGCCATTCTTAATTTCCGGGCCCCAAAATGGCAGCTGTCAGTCCATTCGGGGTGCTATAACAAAATACCTTAGAAGGGGTAATTTATAGCCAACAGAATGTATTGCTGAAAGTACTGGAGGCTGGGAAGTCTAAGACCAAGACTCCAGCAGATCTGGTGTCCAGGCCTGTTCCTCACAGATGACACCTGCTATGTGTCCTCTTGTGATGGAAGGGTAAAAGGGGGCAGATAAGCTCCCTCCAGCCTCATAAAAGGGCACAAATCCCATTTGTGAGGGCTCTGCCCTTGTGACCCAATCACCTCCCAAAGAGCTGACCTCACTTTGGGGGTCAGGTTCCACCATAGGAATTTGGGGTGGACGGCACCAAGGTTCAGACCATAGCATCCTGAGAAGATGAGAGGAAGAACAGAGGCCCCACCCACCTGGAGGCCAGCACAGCACTGCCCCCTTTCTCCCTCCTCATTTGACACATTTGTCAGCTGTATTTCAGGTCAGGTCCATTGTTTGCTAATGGTTAGCTTACTTCCCCCACCAACACACCTGGGGGGACCATTCACCTTCTCTGGCAGTTACAGGGGCCAACCATGGCCTTAATGCTCAGCAGGGAATACACTCGCACTTTGGGAGTGATTCCAGCAGGATGCCTCCTACTTCCTTTCGCTGGTGCCAGTTGCTATCAGGGCTGATATCTGGGCCTGGGTGCTTCCAGGAGCCTCTGACCTTGGGGCTTCCCTCTGGGGGTCATAGACGTCTTTGGTTCATGCACTGTGGATCTCCTGTAAAGGTCCTTTTCTCCCAGGAAGAAAGCCTCAAGCCCTCGGCTCATTTGTAGAGCTGCAACCTCTTATAACACTTCCTGATTCAGGTACCTCCCCTCACATACTCTTTTTCCAACTTGGCTCTGATGATTCAAGGGTCCCTTTGCCCTGCCTAGGGGAGAGGTTTCCTGAGGCTTGTTGTTTTAGTTTACACTCATTTATTTACTCATCTAGGGCAGGGTTTTTCAAGCTCAGCACTATTACTATTTTGAGGTAGGTAATTCTCTGTCTTGGAGGGTCTGTCCTGTATATTGTAGAATGTTTAGCAGCATCTCTGGTCTCTACCTGCTAGATCCCAAAAGCACCCCCTATCCAGGGTGTTAAAACTAAAAAATGCCTTCAGACCTTGCCAGAGGTCCCCTGGGGGGCAAAATGCTTTCTATCTCCTGCCTGAGCCCCATTGAGAATCTCTGAGTGCGATGAAAAACACATGGAAAAGTAGATGGAATTTCCACACTGGGAAAGATGCTTGTTTCCACATAATGGGCTAGGCTTCTGGCTGTCCAGCCAGCTACTCAAATTTGACATATTTCCCAATTTTTCTATAAACAGATTATTTTTATTCTCAGAGTAGTATGAGTCTTTGCCTGGGGGAAAAAATGAACAGAAGTAAATAATATACTCCTGTACACCCTCCATGCTAACCTCATCTGTCACTGTTGGCCTGAGATTTAGAGAATGAGGCACTCAGACATGATCTTCGGGAGCCCCTCAGATAGAAGCCCCCTTTCTCTCTTCCAGCTGCCATTGCCTTGGCCTAGGACGCTCTCATCTGTCTCCTCAGCCACACTGGCAGCTCCCGACTGGTCTGCCTGGCCCCCATCTTGCTCTATTCAGTAGAACCTCTGCATCAGGCCCTCCAAGATGCAAATTACATCATTCCATCCTGGTCTAAGCCTTCAGCGGCTCTCTGAGCTTTCAGGGTAAAGGCAAACTTCTCACCATTTGAGCCTCTGCCCTTGGGTCCTGCATGACCTAGCTCAGCCAGCCTCTCCTGTCCCTCCCCTCTCCCCCTTCTTCAAATCCCCCCTCCTGCAGCCACCCTGAGCCACTTGTAGCCTGCAGAGATGCGCCAGGCTGCCCATGTCTCTGGTCCTCTCTGTGCAGGCTGTTCTCTCTGCCTAGAATTCTTTCCCCCTTTGTCCTCTAATACTTTTTCTTCCTCCCAAATCCAGGGGACACATCCCATCTTTTTGGGCGCTGCCTGCTCACCTCCTCTGTGTATACACAGTGCTTTCTGCCTTGACTGCAGTGTTTATCCTACTCCACCTGAATTTCTGACTTACTACTTATCCCTGCAGACCTGAGGCCTCTTGAAGGCAGAAACTACCTCTTAATCAGCTTTAGATCCCTAAGTCTACAACAAGCTGGGCGGCCCTTTCTAATGGGCACATTCTTTAGCTGTGCAAATACCCACACTCAATGGGTGTCCCCTACGAGGTGGTTCTACATAACTCTGCCAATTCTGCCTTCTTATCTTATCATTCCTCTTCCAGAAGCAGGTTGTTTCAGGCTCTTCTCGTGCCCCTCACTATTGCTCTCCTTTGCCCACCACACTTGCCATTATTCGTTCATTCGTCAAATATTTGCATGCCACCTTTATGCCAGGCTTTGGGTCACAGGGCTATTCTGTCTATACAAAATGCTTCTAATAATGAAGAAAACATTCTTCTAAAAGCTGCCCCTTTGTGTCTAGAACATGGATGTGGTTCATTAGGGCCTCCTGGTACCCCCCAGAAGGTTGCCAAGAGCCTTGAAATTTGATAAAAGGCCTGGGATAGACTAGAGAGGGAGGGACTACTCTACCCAGCCGTGAAAAAAACCCAGTGAACTATCCCATTCTCCCAAAACAGTCAGCAAACCTCTCTTTTAACAGAAATACTAGTGTCCACCAGATTTAGTCCATAAGTCATTAGGAATTAGGTCAATGAAAGCTCACGCACGGCTAGTCTCATCCTAATTGGACACTCCAGTTGTCATTCCCATGACTTTTGTTAATATAAATGCAACAGTGAATTTTAAAAAAATCTTTCAGCCCAGGCACAGTGGCTCATGCCTGTAATCCCAGCACTTTGAGAAGCCGAGGTGGGCAGATCACTTGAGGTCAGGAGTTCAAGACCAGCCTGGGCAACATGGTAAAACCCTGTCTCTCCTAAAAATACAAAAAAAAAAAAAAAAAAAAAAAAAAAGCTGGTCATGGTGGCAGTTACCTGTAATCCCAGCTACTTGGGAGGCTGAGGCTAGAGAATTGCTTGAACCCGGAAGCGGAGGTTGCAGTGAGCCAAGATAGAGATCACACGACTGCACTCCAGCCTGGGCAACAGAGCAAGACTCCATCTAAAAAATATGTATTTCAGAAGCTCACTGGTGGTTTCTTATTTTTCCTGTGAAGACAGGACACTTCTCAGTTGTACTTTTTAAGACCTTTCAACAGAATGATGAGGCTGAGGCTCCTTCTCAGCTTCTCCTTTCCTGTTTTATGCCTTAGATGGGTGGTGCCCACGTGTTGGTCCCTGCAAACTTTCTGCTTTAAATGACCCGTGGCCCCAGAGGGTCGAGATTCGCTCATACAACTTCACAAAGCAGGCGAGGAAGGCGCCTCTCTGGGGAGCCCTGCCTCAGGTTAGAGTTGAGGTTCTAGTATTTGGGTGGCACCACTTTATAAAGAATTCAAGAAAATAAAACAATCAGCATGGTTGAAGGAAAGGGAAAGTGACTCAGAGGGAAAACGTGGAAACACGTGATGCTGGTTTAACATATCAGTCCAGGGGCGGGGAGCTGTTAGGAAAGCAAGTAGAGAAAGGTTTTGATCCAGAGGACACAGAAGGGGATGAGAAAAGAAATGCCCGGGTATCAGGGGCGGCGTCCCCACTGAAAGACTACGATTCTCAAATACAGTTTTCATTATCTCACTTTCTTCTTCTTGACTCGTTTCCCTTGTTCTCTACAGATGGAAGCCGAACTGGAGAATTTCCATAAGCAGAACACTCAACTGGAGCTGAACATCACAGAATTGTGGCAGAAACTGAGAGCCACCGATCAGGAGATGCGCAGAGAGAGACAGAAGGTGTGAGGGTTTCAGAGTCTGGCAGCTCTTGGATTCAGGATCTGGCACCTATCTGCAATGGGCAGCTGGCTTCCAAGAGACAGAGCCAGCCCACTGCGAGGACATGTTTCCCATTTTAACTCACATTCTTTACTTGCTCCCAGCCCTGCCTGCTTTCAGGCCCATGTAGATTTACATCACTGAACTCATCTGAGACTATAAAATCACTTTGGGTAAGTGATCAAGGAGGTGGCAAGTCAGCGTGGCAGGAATATTTGTAGCATTTGGCTTCTTTGGCGGAGGAAAGTACATGCTCAGAGAGGCAATTTTGTTGCCACTGGTTTAAGGCTTTGACAACCAAAAAATTGCAGAGGCCAGGGGAACTTCAAAGATCATCGATTCCCATTTCTCTGTGTTACAAATAAGAAAAATTAGGCCCCCAAAATTGGGAGATTAAGAAACTTCACCCAGCACCCACAGCTAGGTAGTACACACAGAGCTAGTAATGGAATCCAGGTTTTCTGGACATGGGCCTGGACACGGTTGTGCCCTCTTCCCTAGCACAGGCCACTCCTTAACATTTGTTGAATAAGATTGGAACTTTCCGTCCGGGCACAGTGGTTCATGCCTATAATCCTAGCACTTTGGGAGGCCGAGGTAGGCGGATCACAAGATCAAGAGTTCAAGACCAGCCTGGCCAACATAGTGAAACCCCGTCTCTACTAAAAATACAAAAATTAGCCAGGCATGGTGGCACGTGCCTGTAGTCCTAGCTAACTGGGAGACTGAGGCGGGAGAATTGCTTGAACCTGGGAGGCAGAGGTTGCAGTGAGCCAAGATTGCACTACTACACTCCAGCCTGGGTGACAGAGCGAGACTCCGTCTAAAAAAAAAAAAAAAAAGATTGGAACTTTCCATTCTCTGCAGTAAGCATTAATTAACTCTGCACTAGGTAACACTAGCAGCTGCAGAGCCATAAATGTGAACTGATACAGATCCTGCTCTTTCCAAGCTGAAGACGATGATCAGGAATTTGTGGCATGTGCATAATAGTTACATTGAGAGGTGGAAAATGGTGGAACATGTAGAAAGGGCCATGGATGGCAGCAAGAGAAAGGAGAGACTTTCTCCAGGTCAGGGCTGGGGAAGACAGGGAAAAGCACGATGAAGAGGGGACGCTAGCCCAAGTGTGTAGATAAACCAACCTGACCCCTTACATCGGCGCTCCTGACTATCGGGAAGGGTAAGCACTGGATGAGCTAATACGGGGGACGTGGAAGCCCCGGCCAGGAATCTGCAAGAGAGAAATGATGCCATCTGTGTTGGCTCTAAAGGGATATGGGAAACCACATGAGCTTCCTTTCATATTTTAAGGCCTGTGGTCCTGAAGGAAATCAGAGCCAATAAAGAAGCCCATCTGTGTGGCCTCTTAAGGATGAAGCCCCATATAGGCTGTTCAGGCCAGGTGCCCAGCCGAGGGCAGGTGCACAAGACTTTTTGTGCCTCCATCTGTTGGCTCTGTGCCCATCTAAGTCTCTGTGCCCAGTGTGGCCCCTGGTGGTCAGCTGTGAGTCCCAGATGAGGCGTCTCTTTTCCCTTGCTGTGCCATTAACCTCTGCCTGCAGCCCCCGCCCCTCCACCTGGAGAGCACCCTACAGTGCCAGAAGGAAATGTCTCTGTCTTGCAGGAGCGAGACTTGGAAGCGCTCGTCAAAAGGTTCAAAACAGACCTCCACAACTGCGTAGCCTATATTCAGGAGCCGCGGCTGCTGAAGGAGAAGATTCGAGGTCTCTTTGAGAAGTACGTGCAGCGAGCAGACATGGTAAGTTCAGCCTCCCCTCCTGCCAGCCCTGCCCTCCAGGGTCTCGTCCCCCTCACTGAGAACCTCCTGGGCCCCGTCAGGTGGAGATCGCAGGGCTGAACACAGACCTGCAGCAGGAGTACGCCCGGCAGCGGGAGCATCTGGAGAGGAACCTGGCCACTCTCAAGAAGAAGGTGGTCAAGGAGGGCGAGCTGCACCGCACAGACTACGTCCGCATCATGCAGGTACCTGCACACTCCCCTCGGCCCCTGGGGATGCCAAGCCATCAAGGGTCCCTCTGAGACCACCTGTCTTCAGAGCTACCCAGGTGTCTGGGGGCCCAGTAGCTCCCCCTAAAGTCTTATTTTGGCTCCTCTCCTCTGAGCTCATCTTGGCTGTGACTGTGGCTGAGAGCTCACCTAGGAGGTTTTCTAGGCACTTCCATGCTGCACCCTGCCCCCCACCCCACCAATGCCCACCTCCCTTCCCCAGGCACCCTGTTCTTCTTTTCTACCCCATCTTTATCCAGAGCACACCTATGTCCTGCCCCACTCCTCTCATCAGCCCCTGGGCCCTCTAGACCTTCATCCACATCATCTTAGCTCTCCTGAGCCTCTCCCTTCTCTCTTCTGTTCCCAACTCCCATTTCACCTGACTTTGTCTTGCTCCTTTTTATTCTGCTACCCATATCTCGTGGCCACGCCTCATCTGATTTTTCTGGTGCCTCAGGTCCCTACCCTTATCTCTTGTGTCCTGAGTTATCCACACCCTCCCAGAGCTGGCCTCACTCTGGTTTAATAAGCGCCTCACACCCACCTCCCCGGATCCTTCATAGGCTGTTCAGAGAGCCTGACCCCATTACTGCCGCCTCCACACAGGCACGTTATCAGGAATGCCAGTCGGGATTCTTCTGCCAGATTTCTGTTTGGGTATCAGTATCGTCTGAGGCAATTAATGTGAATTAGTATCAAAAGGGAACATCAGAATCACATTTATAAAGCACGTACCTTTTTATGTTCACATTTCTTTAATGCCATAATTAAAATACTGGAATGAGAACAGGTTGCAATTAGATTGAAACAAACCAGTTCCCAGCTTGGCCAGTTCATACACAGCTGGGCAGAGCACACTGTGATGCAGGCCAGATCCAGGCATGGCTGGTCTCATGCCATCTTACGACCAGTCCCCACTGAAAAGCAGCCCAGTCCATCTACCCATTGTCCTACTCCGTGGCCATGAAAGCTGTCAGAGGCCCAGAGATAGAAGTGCCTCCAGTTGGTGGAGCCCTCAGACACCAGCAGCCGTACACTGAACCACTACCTGGGGCTCTGGAGTGCAGCAAGCAGGGAAGGGGAACCAGGGTGACAGCAGGAGGCATTGTCAGCTGCTGACATCACCCAGCACCCTCTGTGCCCTATCACCAGAGCACAGGCCTGAGGAACTGGGTCCCTCTCTCCATGCCAAGCAGCCAAAGCAAACATCGGTGTAGGAGAAGGAAGACCACAGGCTAGCCAGAGGGTGTGAGCATCAGCATGAGGCTGCTGGGGCCGGCATCCTGTCCTCTTCTGCTTCCCCATGCCCTGGAGGGTGCTGGGCCAGGGTGGGGTGGAAAGCAGAGGAGACCCAAGCGGGGCCTCCCTGATGGCTAGCAGAGTGAAGTCCCTGGAAGAACATTTTCTCCAGGAGCATTGTAACCTGCATGTTGGGGAGTCCCATGGATCCAAATAAGTAACTCCAGCAACTGCAGGAAGTAAGAAGGGGCCCGGGGCGGGGGTGTGTGGCAGGGGGTGCAGGTCTCCGGGTCCGCACCCCTTCAACCAGAAAGAGACTGCTTGTTGATAACAGTGGGGCTCTTTTTGTTGGCAAAAAGCTTGGAAGATTAAAAAAAAAAAAAAAAAGTTTTCAAAACCACTGTGCCGACCCTGGTTTACCCTGCTCCGCCACTCTTCTGCCAG
This sequence comes from Macaca nemestrina, assembly GCF_043159975.1. Lineage (NCBI taxonomy): Eukaryota > Metazoa > Chordata > Mammalia > Primates > Cercopithecidae > Macaca > Macaca nemestrina. The sequence continues at coordinate 190,477,199 of NC_092125.1, read as the reverse complement.
GAGACCTTGGGTAAATTCCTTAACTCAAGGAGCCACCCTCCCTATCTGTAAAACAAGGAAGAAAACAGCAACCTGAGGGCTGGGGGAGTTCCTGCAAGATCGAATGGGATAACCATATGAGGCACCAGGCACTGGCCTGGTACAGAATAAGTGCTCAAAAAAAAGCAATTTCCAGCTGGGTACAGTGGCTCACGCCTGTAATCCTAGCACTCTGGGAGGCCGAGGCAGGCAGATCACGAAGTCAGAAGATCGAGACCATCCTGGCTAACACGGTGAAACCCTGTCTCTACTAAAAATACAAAAAATTAGCCGGGTGTGGTGGCGGGCATCTGTAGTCCCAGCTACTCGGGAGGCTGAGGCAGGAGAATGGCGTGAACCCGGGAGGCGGAGCTTGCAGTGAGCCAAGATCACGCCACTGTGCTCCAGACTGGGTAACAGAGCAAGACTCCGTCTCAAAAAAAAAAAAAAGAAAGAAAGAAAAAAACGGCAATTTCCATCCTCGTCATCCAAGCAGAGGACCTATCCAAGAACCAAGGTAGAAATCCAGTGGGAAAGCCTAGAAGTCCATCACAGGATGGGCCACTGGTGCCTGTGGACTGCAGGTGGCAGGGGATGGAGGGTGGATGGCACAACTGATTCCAGACCCTCAGTTGGTGGCCTTGGTGTATGCTGGTCAGGAGCTAGCTGAACCTCATCTTCAGGTTGCCATGGCCCTGGCACTTCAATCCAAAAAGGCTGAGGAAGGCCGCGGCAAACATGGCATCTAAGAGTAACTCATTAGAAAATAACAGAAAATGAGGTCACTGTCTCATTTGCATATTCAGACAGGAGCTCAGCCTCCCCACTCCATTCCTTAGCACACTGGCAGATATGAAAATAAGAGTTGCTATGAGATACAAACATCTAGGACACGCATTTTATTCATTCAGTACACATTTTTTGAGGGCTTCCTGTACAGCAAGCTCTGTGTCAGTCACAGAGGATTCCAAGATGAATGTGATAGTGTTCCTACTCTCAAGGAGTTCATCACTGGGAACCTGGACCAGATAAAAATAATTACTGCTCAACTCATTGTATGCAGTGCTGTGGGCTCATCCTGGAAAAGGGGTTCAGTGATGCCTTCAGGACTTGTGGAAGGTTTCTGGGGCAAGGGGCATTTGAGCTGGGCCTTGAAGGGTGAGTAGAGGTTGATCATGGACAAGTCAGGGAAGAGCCTTCCAGGCTGTGGGAACAACCTGAGAAAAAGCAGAGAAGAATGAGGCCTGTGAGGTGCTTGGAGACCCAGGAGTCCAAAAGAAGAGCGTCCAAGTGGAGAAGAACCCACTGAAATGGTTGGTGGCTGAGGGTCATGTTGAAAAGGGCCTCCATGCCATGCCAAAAAGTACAGTTTGTCCTGTAAACAGGCTCCACCCAAGGTTTCTTAGGTAGGGGTGTCTTTGTTTGGAAAAGACAAAACACTCCATTGGCAAGGTGGGAAGACTGGTGGGGAAAGAGGCAGGTGGCAGAAAAACCCGTTAGCAAGTGACTGTCATGTTAAGGGTAGATGAGAAGGACTTGGAAAGGGGAAAGTTGTGGTGTCAAAAGGCATTTCGGAGTAGAAATGACAAATAGAAATGTCAGGTTAGACATGGGAGGAAGGCTGAAAGAACGGAGGATTCCAGGATGGCTCATTTGTGCAGTTAGGCAGATGGTGAGCCCACTAACTGTGGGTTCCAGAAAGATGTCACTGATGCAAGGATTCCAAGTCCATGGAATAAATCTGTTGCCTGCTTTTTCCGGGCTGTGAGGTATTGCCATATTCTAAAGGCATCGACTCAGGCCATGCCATTAGGGGGCGCTGTAGGCATTCCCTTCTCTTCTCTGCTCAAATCGGAGGTCTGGAAAGACCTGCCGGGGTCATCAGTCAGTTCCAAAGGCCAAAGGCAGTCCTGGACAGCTTGGCAGAGCCCCTTTGCTTAGAAAGCTTTTTACATAAACAGTTTCACATCCCCCAAGACTTGGCACCTTGGTGGACCCCAGGTCAGGTTTCCTCTGCAGCTATGTAGACCTGGGTGGGGGTCTGGAGGATTGGAGGGGATTTGGAGGTCAAACTGACCAGGGAGCGATCAGGAAGAGAAGGCTCAGCAAACCCATTGCATTCACATTTTTAATTCACAAAGCCATCCAAAGCATAAACAGTTGACCTCAATGTGACCTCAGGACCCCTCAGAACACAGGCCATCCCAGAAAACATTTTGCGGGTAGCCCAACTTATATATATTGGGAGTGTCCTTGGCCATGATACTATGTGAGGTATTGGAATGGAGGTGACAGAAATGTGAGGGGGGACAGCAGAGCCTGGAAAGCAGTAGTCATGGAGGAACAGGGCACTCTGGATGGAGGCATGACAGGGTTCAGACCCCAGCTCTACCACTGAGGTACGGCCTCAGTTTCCTCACAAGGTTGGTGTAAGGAGGAACTGAGGGACTGTATGCACGCTGTTTGATACATTGCAGTGATCCAATCAACCCTTGCAATTGTGGTTACTCTTATTATTGTTATCATCAAGCTCTTCCTGCCTTAGGTTCTCCTTTCCAACCTCCTGGCTCTGGGCCTGGAACACTCTTCTCCTCTGTCTCCCCGGGAGCCCTCCTCACACTGGGTTGGGCCCCTGCTTCAGCCTCTCATGGCAGCTCTGCACTGGAGCCAAGCGGGACCTCCCACGTCTGGCACAGTGACCAGTGTAAGCTTTCAGGAACTGGTTCTTACTTATTTAAATGAATAAGTGAATGAATGAATGAATGAATGAATGAATGAATGAATGAACAGAACAAGAGAGTCAGGCTGCACTGAGTGGTGGGCCTCAATCATACTCCAACAAGGATCAAGCCCTGGAGACCCATTTAGGTGAGGGAGCATCATGAAGATGTCAGAGGTTGGCAGGGGGGTCAGAAACTGGCATTCACACCAACAGGTACCAGGAGCCAGAAATCCCAATCACAGTGACAGGGCTGTAGAGGGTGGAGGGGGTGGGGAGAAACCAGGACAGGGCTCCACTTGCGGGGCGGGGCGCTTTACAGCAGAACAGGGGAGAGCGCTAAGAGCTGGTGACAAACCAGCAGGAAGGGTGAACATCAGAATCAGATCAGACACAAAAGCAATAGGACTCAGTGACAGAATGGAAGGAGATGACCAAAAAGAGGAAGCAACTAAAGATGCAAACTGTGAGAGAACTCGAATTGCGCTTTCAGTTTCTAGTGCTTATTCTGATGATTATTAATGAGTTATTTAATGAGGATCAGGAGAAGTGAAGCTTAGCAAAGCCTACTGAAAGGAGAAATGGAGAGAGACCTGGAGCGAGCAAGCTTGCCCCTGTGGCTCTAAGACCCTCCCTTCTGTTCTGATCTCTCACCTCTCCCTTATCCCTTGGTTTGTAACTTCCTTATTAGTAAGAATCTCATCTTACTCAGTTTGGTATCCACTGCATTAGTTATTCATTTTCTCATCCATTTCACACATATTTATTGAGCACCTCTAACATGCAAGGCAGGGTCCAAGGTCCATAACCCAATAAATATGTATTGAATTGATCATGTCATGATAGCAAGTCTATCAAGGAGAAAGTCCATGGGAGGATCTAGCAGAGTTTTACCAGCAGCATCTGGAAAGGAAATGTGGGAAACCTATCACTGTTATGAGAAAATCTGGAACTGTAATGTTCCCCACCCTCCCTCCCAAACTGGGGAGACCAAAGAATGACAAGTCCAGCGTGGCGAGTGGATGAATTTATTTAGGTGTTCCATGCGGGGCACTCCTGGGCAGCCGCAGGACCGCTCTAGAGACCTGCATTGCCTCCCATCTCGAAGCTGCTTTTAAGCTAATTTTCTGGCTCTTCACCTCAGTGTATGTGCCATGGGACTGTTTTCCTTGGTAGGTTTTCAGGTATCTTCTAGGATGTTTGGATTCTCAGGGACACCTGCGCCTCAGCTGGACACCATGGCCTTGACTAACTGCCTGGCCTTGAGGGTTCAGACAGTGAGCATACACCCTTAAGTAACCTGGTGGGGGACCCATCACACCACAGTCACCAAGGCCTGGGTTGGTTAAAAGGGTAAAGCATTCAATGGAGAAAACATCTGACTCAGAAACACAAGTACAGATCCTAGCATCAAGAATGAAGGGTTGACAATGAGGACTAGGCATTTCATCTGAGAGAGAGAATTTCATGACTATAAAGGAATACCTGAGGCTGGGTAATTTATAAAGAAAAGAGATTTATTTGGCTCACAGTTCTGAGGGCTGTACAGGAAGCATGGCGCCAGCATTGCCTCTGGTCAAGACCCCAGGAAGCTTTTACTCATGATGGAAGGCAGAGGAGGAGCAAGCATGTTACATGGCAAAAGAGGGAGCAGGAGAGGAGAAGGGGCCAGGTTTTTTTTTTTTTTTTTTTTTTTTTTTGTGATGGAGTCTCACTCTGTCACCCAGGCTGGAGCACAGTGGCACCATCTTGGCTCACTGCAAGCTCCGCCTCCTGGGTTCATGCCATTCTCCTGCCTCAGCCTCCCGAGTAGCTGGGACTACAGGCACCCGCCACCATGCCCAGCTAATTGTTTGTATTTTTAGCAGAGACGGGATTTCACTGTGTTAGCCAAGATGGTCTCGATCTCCTGACCTCGTGATCTGCCTGTCTGAGCCTACCAAAGTGCTGGGATTACAGGTGTAAGCCACCGCACCCAGCCGGGACCAGGTTCTTTTAAAACAACTAGTTCTTGCAGGAACGAATAGAACAAGCACTCACTCATTACCACGAGCATGGCACCAAGCCCTTCATGAGGAATCTGCTCCCACGACCCAAAGACCTCCCTCTAGGCCCCACCTCCAACACTGGAGATCAATTTTCAACAGGAGATTTCGAGGAGACAAACATCCAAACTATATTGTAAGGAATACTGAAATTAAGTAATATACTGGAAGTCTAAAGGTGTAGGTCTGTGCTTTAGATGAAGCATTTCTGGAGGAAAAGAATCTGTTGCGGTGTCTCTAGCCCGACCCCCGCTCCCTCCTGGGCTCCACAGGTACCTCCCCACAGCAGAGGACTGTTTGTCACAGCTCAGGGAGAACAGTGCTTAAGACCGTCCTGTTCACTGGGCTCTGACTCCGTAGCCCCCACTCGTGAGATAATGTCCCAAGTAGAAGCACAGTTTGTTCCTGGCACAGGTCCATTTTACGTAGATTTGGCCTGCAACTGCCTTTTCTGGTGTGCGGACCCTCAGGTGCTTTGCAACTGAAAGTGTGGTCTGGCCTGCAGACCAGCAGCAGCATCTTTTGGAAGTCCAATGCAGGATTTCAGGGCCCATCCCAGACCTATGAGTCAGAGTGGCAGCTAACAAGGTGGTCAGGTGATGTATTTGTATGGTCATACATGAGGCACTGCTGTAGACAAGCCACTGTGGCTGTGGGATCTAAGAGCAAAGTGGCCAGTCTCTTTGGGCCCTTGGGGATGGGGCTCCTCCTTGGGGTACTTGTGCTGGGTGTGAAATGGAAGGCAGAGATTTGAGGTGTGGGAAAAGAGGAGAGAAGAGACTGTTTGGTCCCAGGGTGCAGAGGCTGCACCACCTTGCCCCCAGCAAGCTTCGTTCTCACTCCTGTCGACTCCCCTCCTTTCACTCTGCATTCCAGTGATGCAGGACTGCTGCAGGTCTCCCCCACCCCCATCAGCTGTGTCATATTCTGTGCCTTTGCTCCTGCTGTTCTAGTTGTCTGGGACACCTTTACCGTCTCCTTGGTGACTCCTTCAAGCCTCAGCCCGGGAGTCAGTTCCTAGGAATCCACCCTAGTCATTCAGGCAGAAGTAAGCATCTTTCCTCTAGGCCCACTCCTCCATCACAGCAAGGTGGCCACCATGCTAAACTGTACACACGCCCCCCACTAAACTGTAAACTCCTCAAGAGCAGAAGCTAAGATTTACTCTCTATACTCTAGGATTAGCATAGTATCTCTATAATATTGCATGATTAAATTATGGGTACTCTATAAACATTTATTAGGTAGATAGTTGCATGGATGAATGGATGGATGGATATTTGTCAAACACAAATCAGAGAAGTGAGCTTCCAATGGATGCAGCAAACGTTAATTATCCATGTACTTTTCTGTTTTACTCACTAAATAGCATGCTGCTGAGCGCAGACCATGTCCTATTTCTGTTTGCATTTTATGCACTTCCCAGATAGCCTATAAATATGGGTTCAGCAAATGAATGAAAAATGAATGAAGTACAGCACAGCGCTTACGAACTCTGGAGTTGGGGTTAGAATCCTGACTCTACCGATTGCTAGCTGTGTAATTGAGCAAGTCATATACCTCTCTGTGCCTCAGTTTTCTCTTCTGTAAAATTGTGATTGTAATAACAACCCAGCCATAGGGTTGTTATGATGCATTTAAACTCCTATAAAAAGTGCGTGGAAAAGCGTTGTTGTTGCTGTTGACGTTGCAACAACAAGTGGATGGGGGAATGGTGCTGAGTCCACCTGAAGGTAAGTTAGCTGGTTCCTTAAGAGGCCGAGCAATAGGCTGGAATAAAGGCTCACGCCCCAGTAGAGGATCCAGAGTTCTGGATCCAGAGTTCTGGATCCAGGCCTAACCCTGCCCATTCCCCATACACTCAGCCCAGGAGGGCGTGCCATGTGCCCACTGACCACGCATCTGTCCACACTCCCTCAATCTTCCCCCTTTTTCTGCAGGAAAATGTCTCTCTGATCAAGGAAATTAATGAGCTCCGCAGGGAGCTGAAGTTCACTCGGTCCCAAGTTTATGACCTCGAAGCAGCTCTGAAACTGACCAAGAAAGTCCGACCACAAGAAGTTTCAGAGACAGGTAATGTCACCAGTGGCCAGGGGAGATGGGCATTGGGACGAAGGGATTCATGCAGCCGCAGGCAGGTCTCCCTTTGGCTTCCTTCTGTATCAGGTCACATCTCCACATAGCCGTCTGGGATCCTGTCCGGGGCACATGCCTGCTCTCCGAGGAATCTGTGAGGGCCTTCCCACACTCAGACACACACAGGTCCACAGTCCCCTGGCTGACATCCGTGAGGTTAGCTACAGTTCAGAATACAGACTCTTTCAGATTTTGGAAAGTGAATACTTTATGTAACATTCCCAGAGGGGTCTGGGGCAATGCCCTGAAATCAAACACTTTAGTATTTCTGTAGTGACATATGAATATTCACACTAAGCTTCCTGAATTTAAAAAGGCACTCCGTTTTTAGATCTTCTTGCATTTTAGAATAGTGAATAAGGGATTGTGAACCTGTACAATTAAAATGAAGACAAAAAGCAAGATGAGAAGCTATTTAAAGGAAGAGGGGAAATCATTACATAAATATTAAATGAGTCAGTTACTGCAATTATATCCTAAAGTTCCTCTGAATTTCTGACGGCCAAGGCAAAAAGAGAAACAAAGAAATATGATCGTTTATATTATTCTTATTGTATGGCAAAAGGGAGCTTTTTTCTGGAGAAACAAACGTTTCCCTGGCAATAAATTCTCTGAGAAACTTAGCACATGGATCCTTAGGAAAAGAATGAGTAACAATGAACAGCCTTTAATTACACATGCCGCTTTCAGGCCCCAAAGAAGCATTTTTTAAGTATCCATTCCTTATCTGGACAATCAATAAAACCAAGAGATTAAGGCATCTCTATGGCAAACTAAGCCATCACGGTTCAAGTTTTTGTTTTCTGGTGGTTTGCATTCAGGAATAAAGATTAGAGGCTTGAACTGAAACATCCCATAGCTATGGATTGGGTCTCTGAAGTGTCAGTTGTTTCTTGTACCATGATCACATAGGATTATGATGTGGAAAGGTGGCTGAAAGGTACACAGGAACCTTGTACTACTTTTGCAACTTCTTTTCGGTCTTCAACTATATAACTATATATATTTAATAACAAAATTAAATACATATATGTAAAATCTTATATATGTATTTAATTTTGTCGTTTTGTGCACTTTTGGCTAGGGTTGAAGTTGAGACAAGTGTAAACCCTGAGTAGTACCTGAAGTGGCAATACCAGGCCTACGGAGTTGATGTGAGAGCACAGCGTGTGTCATAAAGACTGAAATACTTGCGGCCGGGTGCGGTGGCTCACATCTGTAATCCCAGCACTTTGGGAGGCTGAGGCAGGCGGATCACAAGGTCAAGAGATCGAGACCATCCTGGCCAGCATGGTGAAACCCCGTCTCTACTAAAAATACAAAAATTAGCTGGGCATGGTGGCGCAGGCCTGTAGTCCCAGCTACTCGGGAGGCTGAGGCAGGAGAATTGCTTGAACCTGGGAAGCGGAGGTTGCAGTGAGCTGAGATTGTGCCATTGCACTCCAGCCTGGGCGACAGAGTGAGACTCCGTCTCAAAATAAATAACAAGAAACAAAAAAACAAAAGAAAACTGACATACTTGACTTCTCAGAGGTGAAACCATCTTCTCTTCTCTTGAAAATAAAGCACAGATGTGAACAATTGCAAAACTTCTCTTAAAAAATGTTTCAGGCCAGGTGCCGTGGCTCACACCTGTAATCCCAGCACTTTGGGAGGCCAAGGCGAGCAGAACGCTTGTGCCCAGAAGTTCAAGACTAGCCTGGGCAACATGGTGAAACTACATCTCTACAAAAAATACAAAAATTAGCCAGGCATGATGGCATATGCCTGCAGTTCCAGCTACTTGGGAGGCTGAGGTGTGAGGATTTTAGAGTAAAATTGATCACCTGAGCCTCAGAGGTTCAAGGCTGCTGTGAGCCATGATCACACCACTGCATTCCAGTCCCGGTGACAGAGCAAGACCCTGTCTCAAAAAAAAAAAAAAAAAAAAGTTTTAAATATGTCCAAGTATCCTAACAAAATATTCAGTTGAGACCTCCTCGGGATGCCATGTGATATAGCCAGATTCTTCATATTACTATCATGGAGATTTCCAGACATATACAAAAATTGAGAGAGAAGTCTAATGAATTCCTGTGACCCCAGTCCCCAACTTCAACAAATATCAACTCCTGTCACTTGTGTTTCATCAATATACCCCCACCCAGAAGCCAGAGTGGTGAACCTAGAAGAAATCTAATGTATGCCACAAAACCCTCAAAAGGCTCAGCAATGATCAGGAGCAGATATCTCTGGAGGTGGAAGTGAAGGTAGGGCTGAAAACAGAAAAAAATCTGTTTAAGAAGCTGTTAGATCCACCTACTATCCAACACAGTGGCTAAAAACAGACCCACATCAAGTCCATCATCTTGAAATTTCAGAACACCAGAGTATAAGGAAAAAAATCCTCCAGACTTCCAAAGGAGTTAAGGAAAATTTTTATACAAAGGATCAAAAATCACAATTATAGGATACAAAATCAAGGCACACAAAAAAGTTGCAATTTTTATATACTAACAGTGTACTATCCAAAAAGGAAATTAAGAAAACAATTGCATTACAATTGCATCAAAAAGAATAAAATACTTGGGAATCAATTTAACTGAAGAGGCAAAAGACTGAAAATTACAAAACATTGCTGAAAGAAATTAAATACCAGTAAGTGGTGGATTGGAAGACTTGTTGTTAAGATGTCAGTACTACCCAAAGTGATCTGAAGATTCATTGCAGTCCCCATAAAAACCTCAATGACATTTTTGCAGAAACAGAAAAATCCATTCTAAAATTCATATGGAATCTCAACGTACCCTGAATAGCCAAAACAATCTTGAAAAAGAAGAACAAGGTTGGAGGTCTCATACTTTCTGATTTCACAACCTACAACAAAGCTATAGCAATCAAAACAGTGTGATACTGGCATAAAAACAGACATACAGACCAATGGAATAGAATGTAGAGGCCAGATATAAACCCTCAAATATATGGTCAAGTGATTGTCAACAAGGGTACCAAGATAATTTAGTGGGGAAAGGACAGTCTTCTCAAGAAGTAGTGTTGGAAAAACTGGATATACACATACAAAAGAATTAAGGTAGATCCTTACCTTACACCATATACAACAGTTAAGTCAAAATGAATCAAAGATCTAAACAGAAGAGCTAAAACTATAAAACTCTTAGAAGAAAGCATAGAGGAAAAGCTTTGTAACATTGGATTTGGCAATATTTATTTGGTGAATGACACAAAAAGCACGGGCAACAAAATAAAAAATAGATAAGTTGTTTGTGAGATTTACAGCAATGTAAGCAATGCAGGCATGTGTGTGAGATTTGACTCCATACTAAGTCTGGCATCATGCTTAATTGTATTAAAAACCTGAACATGTTTTGTTTTTGAGTACACACATGAAGGCCCATCAGTGATAAACAGCTTGAGATTAAAAATTACTAGAAAGTCTCACCTTTTTTTTTATTACTACTTAATCCAAGTGAATGTCACTTTAAATTAGTTTGAGATAAATTCTAATCAATATAATTTCCTTAAGGACAAGGCCAATATTTCCTGAACATTAAAACTTTGTACCCATATCACAGTTCTTCTTCATTAAAGGAAAAGATCTAAAACCAACACAAACTATTGATTCAAGTGACTCACACTAGAAACAAACACCACTCAAAAACAGTTCCACTTTCATCCACCTCTCCAAACAACAATATATAATGTACTATTTCTGTTCAGAACTTATAAAAGCCTTCCACTAGAAACTAAAGAACATGGATGATTTTATACATATGCATACACAAGCAAAACACAAAGGAGAACAAACAGCAAACAAATAAAAATTAGAAGCAAAACAAACAGGAAACCAATGCCACCATTTTCCCCACTCAGTCTACCCTGGAGACTACCATTTACCCAGAGCCCAAAAAACCACATGATGAATATTTTATTCCTCATACACAATTCAATATCCTTAAGTCCACCAATATCACCATACATCCTGTGCAATCAAGAAATTCACTCTAGGCACATGACCTACTAGTAAGTACTCCAGTGCCAGCATTATTCATGCAAAACAGCAAACAGTGTGAAGCGATACAAGCATGTATGTGAGATTTGGCTTCACACTAAAGCTGGCTTCATGCTTCACTGTATTAAAAAAGAATTGCCAGCCAGGCACAGTGGCTCATGCCTGTAATCCCAGCACTTTGGGAGGCCGAGGCAGGTGGATCACGAGGTCAGGAGATCAAGACCATCCTGGCTAACACGGTGAAACCCTGTCTCTATTTAAAAAAAAAAAAAAAAAATTAGCTGGGTGTGGCAGCAGGCACCTGTAGTCCCAGCTACTTGGGAAGCTGAGGCAGGAGAATGGTGTGAGCCCGGGAGGCGGAGCTTGCAGTGAGCAGAGATCACAACACTGCACTCCAGCCTGGGTGCCAGAGCTAGACTCCATCTCAAAAAAAAAAAAAGAATTGCCAAACTGCCAATGCATGTCTTTAAAATATTTCTTATTTTACCTTCATCAAGACTAAGAATTTTAATTATAAAAATGTTAATTATCCAAATTTCTCCAATTCTCTATAAGGTTTTAAATAATATTTTATTATCTAAACTTTTTAATTTCTCTGTATGTGCAAAGAAACAAAAAAAACTACATGTGACTTACACAGACCATGCGCGACATGCCTGAGCTTTCCATCCAGTCCCAGATTTTCTTCTTCTTCATTTTTCTTTAAAGAACCAGTCATTTGGCTGGGCACAGTAGCTCATGCCTGTAATTCCAGCACTTTGGGAGGCCAAGGTGGGCGGATATGAGGTCAGGAGATCGAGAACATCCTCGCTAATATGGTGAAACCCTGTCTCTACTAAAAGTACAAAAAATTAGCCAGGTGTGGTGGCAGGCACCTGTAGTCCCAGCTACTCGGGAGGCTGAGGCAGGAGAATGGCATGAACCCGGGAGGCAGAGCTTGCAGTGAGCCGAGATTGCCCCGCTGCACTCCAGCCTGGGTGACAGAGCGAGACTCCGTCTCAAAAAAAAAAAAAAAAAAACAGTCGTTTTGCTCCAGGACAAAAAATTCATCATACAAAATTCTTTCTCATACAAATATATTATCTTCTCTTTATAACCTTCCTTACCAAAAAATATATCTTCATATCCATAACTTTCTTCACATCTCTCTCCCCTACCTTGTTTCACAAAAAAGTTTTCTTTTTTTTTTTTTTTGAGATGGAATCTCACTCTATCGCCCAGACTGGAGTGCAGTGGCGGGATCTTGGCTCACTGCAAGCTCCACCTCCTGGCTTCACACCATTCTCCTGGCTCAGCCTCCCAGATAGCTGGGACTACAGGCGCCTGCCACCATGCCTGGCTTATTTTGTTTTTTTCTTGTATTTTTAGTAGAGATGAGGTTTCAACATGTTAGCCAGGATGGCCTCCATCTCCTGACCTCGTGATCCGCCTGCCTCAGCCTCCCAAAGTGCTGGGATTACAGTCTGAGCCACCACACCCAGCCCATAACTCTTTCTTAGTTGGAAATGACCCAGATAGCCAATGAGCATCAAAAATAATTTTAAGATTTTAAATTACACAAAAAGTTTACCTAAAACATTTATCCCATTGACATGTATTCGGTTTCTTCGTTTTTTTTTTGTTTGTTTTTTTTGTTTTTTGAGACAGTCTCGCTCTGTCACCCAGACTGGAGTGCAGTGGCTGGATCTCAGCTCACTGCAAGCTCTGCCTCCCGGGTTCATGCCATTCTCCTGCCTCAGCCTCCCGAGTAGCTAGGACTACAGACGCCCACCACCTCGCCCAGCTAGTTTTTTGTATTTTTTAGTAGAGACGGGGTTTCACCGTGTTAGCCAGGATGGTCTCGATCTCCTGACCTCGTGATCCGCCCGTCTTGGCCTCCCAAAGTGCTAGGATTACAGGCTTGAGCCACTGCGCCTGGCCCGGTTTCTTCATTTTTAACAGTTTATGTAGATTACTTCTGAAAACAGGTATTAGACACAATCATACAAAGTTAGTTATTTCTTTGTTAACCATGTCCTTTTTTTTTTTTTTTGAGACAGAGTCTTGCTTTGTTTCCCAGGCTGGAGTGCAGTGACGCAATCTTGGCTCACTATAACCTCTGCCTCCCAGGTACAAGCAATTCTCCTGCCTCAGCCTCCTGAGTAGCTGGGACTACAGGCGCAAGCCACCACACCCAGCTAATTTTTTTTTTTTTTTTTTTTTTTTGTATTTTAGTAGAAACAGAGTTTCACCGTGTTGCCCAGGCTGGTCTCAAACTCCTGAGCTCAGCCAATCCACCTGCCTCGGCCTCCCAAAGTGCTGGGATTACAGGCATGAGCTACTGCACCCAGTCCAACCATTTTCTTAATAGCCAGTGAACATTAGGTGCTCACCAAAATAGCCTCAAAGTTAAATACATAGGTATTTTTGCCAATAACTCAGAATATTCACGTAACAACATTAAATTAGTCTTATCTGTCAAAGAAGGCATATAAACCAAGATCACTTTGTTTTGGTGAGATTAATAGCTTTATAACCTTCTATGCCGAACACTGAAACCTCAGAATATCTAGCAGAGACGTATAAAAAACCCAAACAAAAATGTATGCTGACAATTCTGAAGACATTTCTATTTTCATTTTACAAATAATTTTAAAGCCAGTTTGTTTAGTAAAGATTTACGTAAGTCACGTGAACTTGAAAATTGCTTGGACATTTTTACTTAATGTATGAGTGCTCTTTTACCTATAAGCCAACTTGGTAGACACAACATGTAACAATAAGTATACATACAAATAAACACATACAAATGGACATGTAGACACACACACAAACGAAAATCCAGTAACTTTTACCTTGGAACTCTAGCCATGAAATGCCAATACAAGCTCACTGGTTTTACATAGTTATACGTTGTTTGCCCCAATAGTTAATCCAATGAAGAATGTGAACTGAAATTTTGGGTAAAGCAGTTTCCATGGCAGTTTGATTTTTAAAGGTCAAACTTCCCTAGACTCCAAAGAACACTGGGGCTAACTAAACAGCACCGAAGGAAAACATTACACATTAACCAGGCCCGACTCTGCTTACAACAGCAGCACAAAAGCCTGGATACATGCAACTCCATCCCACTTTTCCATTCAATAGCAAACTCCAGATTCCAAACAAGACTGGGGCCAAACAGTATTGCAAAAGAATATCAAGTTGGCTACATTCTGATTTCCCATGACGATATCAAACACACACAATCACCAAAACATTATCCAACTGCTGCAGCAACAAACAAGCCCCTAGCGTCCAAACTGAAACAGTCAGGGTGCTTCCTTTCTCTACTGGTTGGGCTTGATCGACCTGCAAATGGAAATCCCATAAGGAATTTCCCAAACTGAGAGGAGTTGATCCCACTGTCTGGTACCCAAGAGAGACACTCACTTGCTGGGACGCAACACACAATTACAAACAAGTCCCCAAGAGTGTCCGTATTGAAACAGTCAGGGTGCTTCCCTCTCAGTCCGTTGGGCTTGTTCCACCTACAAATGGAAATTCCTTTAAAAATTTCCCAAATTGACAGAAGCAGATCCTGCTATCTGGACCCACAAAGGACACTCACCTGTCTGGGTACAGATGTCAAATTTCAAAGGCAGTTCTTCCAAGGCAATCAGGGGCTGGCTATGGCAGGGCCAGAGAGAGATGGAAACTCACCTCCAGCCAAAATTAGATGGGCAGCTGCTTAGGAGGGCTTCTGAGACTCCCAGCCCACAGCAGCCAAGCTGCCACAAGCAAGACGTTCCTGATCAAGGAAACAAAATATATTACTGAAACACCAGGGGTTTGGTCAAGGTCCTGCTGCTCACAGCATAGAAAGCCAATCACTGGGAGGACAAGTATTGCCAAGGAAGAAGGCTTTAATCAGGTGCTGCAGCCAAGGAGATGGGAGCTGAGTCTCAGATCCATATCTCTTACTGACTAAAACTGGAGGTTTATATAGCAGGGAAGAAATGTAACATGGGTAAGAAAACAAGAACTAGGGAGGAGCCAAGGGCCACCCAGTGCAGCGATCTGGTGAGTTTCAGTTCTTTGACATTCCCTTTTTAAGGAGCCTGAAGGTCCTTTCCTGAAGAGGGAACTCAGATAAAACAAATACAGGTTTCAGGTTTTAATAGCAGAAGGGTCAATTTCTATGTTTATTCAAAAACAACTGTCTATGGGACTATTGAGACAGTTTCATTAGCAATATGGACATATAAAATTTTGCAAATGAAGCCGGCTGTAATCCCAGCACTTTGGGAGGCCGAAGTGGGTGGATCACAAGGTCAGGAGATCGAGACCATCCTGGCTAACATGATGAAACCCTGTCTCTACCAAAAATACAAAAAATTAGCCAGGCATGGTGGCAAGCGCCTGTAGTCCCAGCTACTCGGAAGGCTGAGGCAGGAGAATGGTGTGAACCTGGGAGGTGGAGGTTGCAGTGAGCCGAGATGGTGCCACTGCACTCCAGCCTGGGCAACAGAGCAAGACTCCATCTCAAAAATAAATTTAAAAAAATAAATAAATAAATAAAATTTTAAAAAATAAAAATAAAATTTTGCAAATGAAAACACAAAGCAATTATTAACTTTAGGGAACAGAAATTATTGTATGGAAAAGAGAAATGAATCATTGTACACTACATGGCTCAACTGTGACCAGCAGTTATATTAATCATAATTAAATTCTAACTATTGATCTACTCAAAATTGGGAGGATGAAAGGATGGGAAGTATGCAGGGGCAGGGGAGGGTGCTGAAGGAAAGCTAAATCCTCGTCTTTCAAGAGAGAAGTCAATAGATAATGCCTAAAAATGATAAATCAAAGAAGCAATGTAAGCACATTAATCAAAGAGTGTGGAAGTAGATATCAAAAGAATTAGCTAAAATAATTGAAATTGTTGCCTCTGAGGATTGAGAAATTGAGTGGAATGTAGAACAAGAGATACTGTTATTTGTAATAAGCCTTATAGGGTTATTTGACTACAAGCATATATAACTTTCATAAATAAATTAATAAAATATTAGGAAAACCATGCTTTCCTTCCAGTTTACTGTTGCAGGCACATTTTTATTTTTCTCCCCTTATGCATATGGGAAAACTGACAAGGATCTCTGTTTTAAAAAGAAGGAAAAAAAAAGAAAGAGTCAAAGCAAAATAGAATGAATTAGGAAACTAAAGATTGACTAGAGGAGAAAACTTACCTTGCATAAGAAGATGGGTGAGAAAGTGTTTGTGTCAATCTTGGCTCTGGATGAAGGAAAGAAAAAACTTGAGACAAGGTCTCTGCATGACAACTTCTAACCAAAGTCCCTACTCAGACAAGTTTTAGTCTAGAATTTGCATTCAATTTGTGTCTCAAGGCCATCTTAGCTGAAAATTTACCTTAAAAGGACCCCACAGTAGTAGTGTCCTTAGGCCCCAAGCAGAAGCAAATGCAAATTTTCTCTGGAGGAGTACATTTTAAATACAGGCTTCAAAGAATTCCCATAAATAATATTCTGAGGAACATGAGCTCACAATCAAAAGTCACTAAATACTTGAAAAAATAAACCACCAGGAGTGAAAATCAACAAAAAAATCAAACTACAGAATAAAACCAACAAAGACCCACAGCTCGTATGATTATTAAAATAAGAAAATTTCATGTCTGAAAAAATAAAAAAGGAATTTGAAAATAAGACAAAAAAGCAAAAGTCTTCCAAAATTGCATAGGCAGATTTGAAAAGGAACCAAATAATACTTCTAGAAATGAAAACTATTATAATTAGAAGCTCAATGGACAGATTGAACAGTAGATTAGACACATCTGAAGGGGGAATTTGTGAGCTAAAAGAATAAATTGCCCAGATTGCAGCCCAGAGAGATAAAGATATAGTAAAAGACAAAGAGGAGAGAGTGGGATAAAGCAATGTATGTCTAATTGAAGTTTGAGAAAGGAAGAATGAGGAGAGGGAACATTACAATAAGGCACAGCCGAGAGTTTTTCCAGAATTGATGAAAGATGCCTATCATCAAATCCAGGAAGCCCAGTGGATCCCAAGCAGGGCGCATAGGACAGGAGGACAAGGCAACTAGAACACTGAGGGCGCTGTTGGGAAGATGGAGGAAGAAACTCACTGGGGTCTAGCTGGCCAGAAAAGGGAGTAAATCTAAAAAGAGCCCATTTGGTAGGCAAGAAATTGAGTTGTCCAGGAAGAGGGGGGTCTCAGTTTAGTCCAGGATCATGTGTGACATGCATAGAGCAGTTACAGCAGTTGTGGTCAGAAAACAGAGAACAGTGCTAGAGTGAAAGACCTAAAGCATGGCATCCAGGTGACAAGGGAGGGGAAGCCACAGGAGTGGGTGCTGGCATGGCGTGGAGGCCAAGGTCACTAATGCTGCAAGTTCAGCCTTGTGGGGCAGCGGTGAGCCGTGGACCCTGGTGGACACTGCCATTGCCCAGGATGATGCCAGCACCTCAGACAGGGAGGATGACTCGGGGAGAAAGTCTTCAAGGAACAGGATACGAGTGGACACACCTGGAGAGGCAGGAAGGGGTCTGTCTTCAGGAGCAGGGGTTTTGCACAAGGAGAAAGACTGGCAGTTCAGAAGCCAACATAGGTCAGCAGAAGAGTGTCATCTTGCCTAGGATGTGGAGAATGGGAGAAGGGGTGGCCTCCGTGGGTGGGGGCCTCTGTGCAGGCGGATCTGGGGGCTTAGGAGAGGGGTTTGGCTGGGGTGGTTCTCAGTATTCACCTCATCACTCTAAAGTATGCTGCTTCACTTCTCCATCTCTCTGCGAGACGGCAAAATGGCTTGTCTCTGTACCTCTGGCATCTGGGATTGAGTGTCGGCTCCACAGTAGGTGCCCAATAAATGTTTGAGGAAGCAGGGAGGGAGGAGGGGAGGATCGGCTCTGCAGCAGTGCAATGGACAGGTCCACATGAGTCCTGCTGTCCCTCACAGAACCCAGCAGGGACATGCTCAGCACGGCTCCCACCGCAAGGTTGAACGAGCAAGAAGAAACTGGGAGGATCATCGAAATGCAGCGCCTAGAAATCCAGCGCCTCAGAGACCAGATCCAAGAGCAAGAGCAGATCACAGGGTTCCACACCCTTGCTGGAGTTCGGCTTCCTTCCCTCTCCAACTCTGAGGTAGACTTAGAGGTGAAGACCAACTGACCCCCTCTGGTGAGCCATCTCCAGCCACAACCAGAAGAAACACAGCGTGTCTGTCCCCAGGCCAGATTTGCGGTTGGAGTCTGTATGGTCCCTGCAGCACTGACCCCAGCAACCTCTTTCTCTTGCCCTGGGGAATCTGGGACACAGAATAAAGATGTTTGCCCACACCTTGTCTAACTTCTGCTTAGCTGGGAGGCCAAGGCCAGGAGAGGGAAAGAAGGGAGGCTGAGGACTGGGCGCTCCAGCTCATCTGAAGCCACCTATGCTTGTCCCTGTCTGGGCACAGGACTGCCTGGCACTGAGAGATCACACTGGACTTGGGGCTGGTTTTCCTGCCACCCTTTCTTCCGGGCCTTGCGGATGGGGCTGCCTGCTGCTCCTCGCCTGGCCTCTCCTCTGCCAGCTCAGTAAGAACCAAAGCCTGCTCATTCCTGTCTCCTTCATGAAATGCAGCGAGGCTTTCTAAGGACTGTTTTTTTTGAGACAGAGTCTCACTCTGTCACCCAGGCTGGAGTGCGGTGGCGCAATCTCGGATCACTGCAAGCTCCGCCTTCCAGGTTCATGCCATTCTCCTGCCTTAGCCTCCTGAGTAGCTGGGACTACAGTTGCCCACCACCACACTCGGCTAATTTTTTGTATTTTTATTGGAGACAGTGTTTCACCGTGTTAGCCAGGATGATCTCCATCTCCTGACCTCGTGATCCACTGGGGATTACAGGTGTGAGCCACCGTGCCTGGCCGGATTTTTTTTTTTTTTTTTTTTTTTTTTGAGATGGAATCTCACTGTGTCGCCCAGGCTGGAGTGCAGTGGCACGATCTTGGCTCACTGCAACCTCTGCCTCCCGAGTTCAAGTGATTCCCCTGCCTCAGCCTCCTGAGTAGCTGGGACTACAGGCGTGTGCCACCACACTCAGCTAATTTTTGTATTTTTAGTAGAGACAGGGTTTCACCATGTTGGTTAGATTAGTCTCGAACTCCTGACCTCAAGTGATCCACCTGCCTTGGCCTCCCAAAGTGCTGGCATTACAGGCGTAAGCCACTGTGCCTGGCCTCTGAGGGTTTTTTTTTTTTTTTAATCTGTGTAAAGAAGAAGGAAAAGATGACGGTAAAATAGCAGACATGGAAGTGTTGCAAGAATTCCCCAAAGTCTTACATTATCTGCTGACCCTGTTCTTGGAACTCTTTTTTTTTTTTTTTTTTTTGAGACGGAGTCTCGCTCTGTCGCCCAGGCTGGAGTGCAGTGGCGCGATCTCGGCTCACTGCAAGCTCCGCCTCCCGGGTTCACGCCATTCTCCTGCCTCAGCCTCCCGAGTAGCTGGGACTACAGGCGCCCACAATCGCGCCCGGCTAATTTTTTTTTGTATTTTTAGTAGAGACGGGGTTTCACCATGGTCTCGATCTCCTGACCTTGTGATCCGCCCGCCTCGGCCTCCCAAAGTGCTGGGATTACAGGCGTGAGCCACCGCGCCCGGCCTCTTGGAACTCTTAAGTAGAGCCCTGCCCTCATTTCCTGTGCCTCCATGTCATTCTAGACTTGCTGTCTTTGTTCTGCAGGGTCCTGTGCTGCTCCTCCATTTCTGGGGTGGGAGGGATGCACTTCCCCTTTGGTTATTCCTCTCAGGCCCCATCCTGGGAGACCCAGCCACACACAGGTACCAGGAGAGATAGTTCTTTATGCATTAAAGAGCAAAAGAATATAATCCAATGTCCCTCTCTTCTCCCACCTGCAGAGACCAGACGCCCCTCTAATACCCAAATAAGAAATGTTTAAGCCCACAGTCCCTGCTGGTCCCTGCTGGTCACCTCTGGCTGTCTTAAACCTGGCATTGTCCCATCTTTCCGTAATCACTTTACTGAAACTCTCAGCACTGCTCATGGATTGACTTTCACAGAGAGCTGAGGCTTGGCAGTCACATTTGGCAAGGTCTCCCAAAGGCTGGGGTAGCAGAAGGAGCATGCAGGCAAAGGCCATGAGCAAAGGGCTCCACAGGGTCTGCAGGAGACTCTCTCTGCTGAGGAACAACCCCCACCCAGCCTGCACCCTGTCACAGCAGCCAGCTCATTCCCCCATGCTGTCATGTTCTTCACATGTCCTCGCCCTACGGGGAAGCCAGATCCAGAGAGCAGGGAAGGATCCAGGCACCCCCAGAGAAGTTCAGCTGCAAAGATGACAGCCCATTGCATTATTATGATGGATAGGTGGGATCTTCCAGGACCCAAACTCCTCCACTTCAAACTGGCATGTTGGCTTCACCTTGGCAGAAGAAACGGACTTGAAATGAGACTGGGGATGAGGGGCCGGCAGGGCCAGATTGTGCAGGACCTTAAAGGCACACAGAAGCTATGGGCCACCCAGAAGCCAATGCTAAGCCGCTGGGAGTCAGTGCCGCTGCTCACCAAGCTCTTGCCACATTGGCGTCCTTTCAGTTCCTACAAGAGGCCAAGGTTTTTCCTGCCTTCAGCTCTTTCCACACAGTTTCTTCTGCCTGAAACGCTCTTGCCCCACACCTCACTTTGTGAACTTCTATTTATCCTTTAGATCTCAGCTTAAATGTCACTTCCTCAGAAAGGCAGTCCTTGACTCTCTCCCACCTAAACTGCACGCACCGCATCGTTTTTCTTCATAATCCTCATGTAACGTGTGTTTAGTTGCTTAATATCTGTCTGTCCCGCTAGGAGAGTTCTACAGGGTAAGGGATGCAGTAGTGGATGCAGGGGATGTCGTGGTTGCCCAGGTGAAACAGGACAGTAGCTTGGACCAGGATGATGGCAGTGGGGAGGAAGAGATGTGAACTCTTTGGACTTAAGGACTGGTGAGAGTTAGCCAAACCAAGGGGCAAGGAGCACGGGCCTGGGAAAAAGAAAAATGCACTAGAAACTGGAGCTTTTCTGAAGACCAGAAGGAAATTCTTAATGGCTGACATATCAATATTCAAGCGATAGATTTTTCAGCTGCAAAATGTCTTCGAATCGAGATGTCACATTTCGAGTACAAGATGGACCTCGGTCCGCAGACAAGGAAATCAAAACCAAAGAGGAGTAAAGTGACTGGCACTTAGTCACACAGGCAGGGGTGGGGTTGCATCCCAGTCAGCCCAGTGACTCCAGAGGTACTCTTCTTATGCACTGCACTGGAGAGATGCCCAAACAAAACACTGTAGACCAAGTGAAGGTTATAGGAACTTGAGAGTCTAAATCAGAAGTTAGAGGAGTGGAAACTCCCAGGCTAAGCTAATCTAAGCCTAACCTAAACCTGGATGCCGTCCAGCTGGTGAGGAGGAAGTATGGGCCGAGGGAGGGCCCCACCCTGGCAGAACCTGGCACCTTGGCCAGCAGGTCAACAAGGTGTTTTCTTGGCTGCATAGAGGTGCACACAGCTTCTTGTTAGTAAATGTAGGGCCAGAGGTTCCATCTGGCTTATGTCTCCATGTTCTGCCTTCAGTGCTTGCTCCTAATCCACCCATCTGGAGGCATTGGTTCTCTAGCGTCCAAGACCTCCCTCTACCTTGTCTATCCAGACTCCATGGAGAAACCGAAGGCACTCACCCCATTGGTGCCCCTTTTCCTTCACGAGTTTCTTCATCCAGTTGACTGCTTCGGCCCCCTCAGGGCGGGAGCAGACCTAGCAGTCACCTCCTCCCGTAAGCAGCCTTAGGGCCCCTGCTGGGCACTCAAGTGGCTAGGCCTTGGCACACAGACTCCACTCTTGCTCTCCCGGTTGCAGTCCATCATTGAGCTCTAGATAGTCACTCAATTCTGGTGTGATGGCTGGTGCCTTTGGGGAGTGCTGTGCCACTTTTGTGTAGTAACCTCCAGAATTCCTCACTGGGCCCCTCACCTTCTTCTAGAGTTTTGGCATCAGCTGTGGCCAGGCAGTGTGAGCTACCTAGCTGAGACTCCCCCGGTATCCTGTTATCTCAACACCGAAAAGCCTGACCTACAGGAGATTCTAGCATCACTGTCCTGCTTCTTATACAAAATATGGCCAGCCATTGCTGTTCCCAGGAAGTACCTGAAGGCCTGGGAACATCTGTGTGCCCAGGTAGGATCCCCCCTTATAATCACTCCTCTGGATTCGGAGTGAGAAGTGAAAGGGAAGGCATCTTAGGGCCAGGAACGGGAGTTCACTCTTTCTGAACTCCATTGGGGTGAGCTCTCCTAGACCACTGGAGGTTCAAGGGCCTACTTAGGCTTCAAGCATGTCTAAGATGTGCCCAGACTGCCCTAAGCTGAGGTAGGCTGGGGAGCAGATTTCCAAAGAAATAAGCCTGCTCTGTGCACCTGGAAGCAGGAGGGACTAGCATTACTAATCACCTACTATGACCAGTAGCATACAAGAATTTATATATATTGCTCATCTACTATGTAGATTTATATTTATTGCTCATCTATGGGATTTGGCAGGGGCTACAAATAGGAATTAGTGCCAAACACCTACTGCATGTATTAACATATTAAATGTATTATAAGTGGAACTATGAGAATGTTAGGGAAACACCCGAGGTTTGGTCCAGGTCCTGCTGCTCACCACACAGAAAGCCAATCACTGAGAGGACAAGTATTGCCAATGAAGAAAGCTTTAATCAGGTGCTGCAGCCAAGGAGATGAGAGCTCAGCCTCAAATCCATCTCCCTGACTAAAACTAGGGGTTTATATACCAGGGAAGAAATGTAACAATGTGTAAGAAAACAAGGACTATGGAGGGGCAAGGAGGCATCTGGTTCAGTGATCTGGTGAGTTTCAGTTCTCTGATACTTTTTTTGAAGGTCCTTTCCTGAGGAAGGAATTCAGATAAAACTAATACAAGTTTCAAGCTTTAACAGCAGAAGGATCAATTTCTATGTTCCTCCAAAAGAACAGTCTGTGGGAGTCTTGGGCCAGTTTCAGTGCTCCCTTTCTATTTATCAGTTACTCAATCATGAGGAATCTGGCTGTCAATGTTTCTGGCTGCTTCATGCTGAGGAGGGGTGTCGTAGGCAGCTCCATACCATGAGTGACCATGTGGCCGCTGAGGAATCAAAGGTTAATCTAATACAGAGCTTTCTTCTGAAACAGTCTTTCTTTCTCCAGTCTGCCACTTCCACCAAAGATGAATCACAGCAGGACCAATCTACCTGCAAAATAGGCTTCAGTCCCATATACTTGACCTGATTGCCTACACAAAGTGCAGCAAGAATCATTGACAACATAAGCTCTCCTAAATTGGCTTTGCTGGAACCTATCACAAGGCCATTTCAAAGCACTGGGAAAGTAACCAGTTCCTCCAAGTGTGCCCCATTACAAAAGAAAACAGGTCCTTATTTAATGTATGAAAGCAAACAAATTGCCATGAATTAAGAATATTCGGCCAGGCATGGTGGCTCATGCCTGTAATCCCAGCACTTTGGGAGGCTGAGGCAGGCGGATCACAAGGTCAGGAGATCGAGACCATCCTGGCTAACATGGTGAAACCCCGTCTCTACTAAAAATACACAAAATTAGCTGGGCATGGTGGCAGGTAGTCCACCTGTAGTCCCAGCTACTCAGGAGGCTGAGGCAGGAGAATGGCAGGAACTCAGGAGGCAGAACTTGCAGTGAGCAGAGATCGCGCCACTGCAGTCCAGCCTGGGTGACAGAGCGAGACTCTATCTCAGGGGAAAAAAAAAAAAAAGAATATTCACAAATAGTTTCCAAATTCTGGAGAAATTAGGCAGAGAGAGAAACATGTTTCAAATTGTGTTTATAGGAGTATACTCTACTCAATACACTTAAAGTATATTTCAAGGATATAAATAGCTCAAAAGAAAAAAATTCTCCAGACTCTGAAAAACAAAAAGAATCAGCAATATTTCAAACAACAAAAGCCATTAAAAAATTCAGTCCCTTATTAGTTCAGTCCATGCAATCAACTCCTGCTCTGCTTTGTATTGGGATATGAGCACATCAGCCTTTCAATAAGTGCCCTGAAAGTTTTCTCTCTAATCCAATGGCACAATCTCCAAAGTTATCAGAAACCTGCATTCAAGAGTGCAGTGGGGTACCATCTTGGCTCACTGTAACCTCCACCTCCTGGGTTCAAGAGATTCTCGTGTCTCAGCCTCCCAAGTAGCTGGGAGGCATATGACACCACGCCCAGCTAATTTTTGTATTTTTAGTAGAGACAGGGTTTCACCATGTTGGCCAGTGTGGTCCTGAACTCCTAGCCTCAAGTGATCCTCCACTTCGGTCTCCCAAAGTGCTGAGATTATAGGCATGAGCCACCATGCCTGGTCCCAATTTTCTATTAAAGAGCAGATCAATACTCCAAGAAAACCCTGTTATTCCAACACATGGGCCCAGAACTGGCCTTGCATCACTGTCCTGAGGATTTGACTGGTATCAATGCTCAAAATTTATCAGGTTGGTGCCTTCTTGAGGCTCAAGAATCAAAGCCCTGTAAATTAACAACACAAGCATTAGTTACTAGGATATTTATACTAAAGAAAGTCCTATCGTTTTCTCTAACACATTACAAATAAAAACACTGTGATTTAGTGTTTAGGAATAACTGCCTGCAGTATTTCAAACCAGTGTATTAAAATAGGTTACTCATTGCATTTGTCTAATTGCTAGTATTCTAGTGACAGAACTGTGACCCAAAGCATCAAAAATGTGATAAGCCCTATGCCAAACTTACCAAACTAAGACAACTTTTTCCTCCATCATCGAAATATGGTAAATGCAAGTATCAGTTTTGTAAATTCAATATGAGAAATAATCTTTCACTTAAATACTGAGAGGTGAAGCTGGCTGGGCTTCTGGATCGGGTGGGGATTTGGAGAACCTTTCTGTCTAGCTAAAGGATTGTAAACACACCAGTGAGTGCTCTGTGTCTAGCTAAAGGTTTGTAAACGCACCAACCAGCCCTCTGTAAAAACACACCAATGAGTGCTCTGTGTCTAGCTAAAGGTTTGTAAACGCACCAATCAGCACTCTGTAAAAATGGCCCAATCAGTGCTCTGTAAAATGGACCAATCATCAGGACATGGGTGGGGCCAAATAAGGGAATAAACGCCGGCCATCCGCACAGCCAGTGGCAATCTGCTTGGGTCCCATTCCAGGCTGTGGGAGCTTTGTTCTTTCACTCTTCGCAATAAATCTTGCTGCTGCTCACTCTTTGGGTCCGCACTGCCTTTAAGAGCTGTAGCACTCACTGCGAAGCTCTGTGGCTTCACTTCTGAAGTCAGCGAGACCATGAACCCACCGGGAGGAACGAACAACTCCATACACGCCACCTTTAAGAGCTGTAACACTCGCTGCAAAGGTCTGCAGCTTCACTCCTGAAGTCAGGCGAGACCACGAACCCACCAGAAGGAAGAAACTCTGGACACATCTGAACATCGGAAGGAACAAACTCTGGACACACCATCTTTAAGAACTGTAACACTCACTGCGAGGGTCCGCGGCTTCATTGTTGAAGTCAGCGAGACCAAGAACCCACCGGAAGGAACCAATTCCGGACACAATACTATACAACAAAACAAGGACAAAGTAAGAACAAGTACAAAACAATTTCTTTTCAGCTATTTTAAAAGCACATCATCACACTTCCAAGACTGGTTTCTAGACACAGTACTGACAACTGATTAGGTAACTTTTACTGCCAAAATCTTCAAACCAGTGCAACACTTGCACATATTTTGTTTTCAAGTTATACTCATGAAGGTCAATCAGTGATAAACTACTTCAGATTTTTAAAAATCACTAGAAAATATCACCTTTTTTATTACTACTTAATCCAAGTGAATGTCACTTTAAATTCATTTGAGAGAAATTCTAATCAATATAATTTCCTTAAGGACAAGGCTAATCTTTCCTGAACATTAAAACTTTGTATCCATATCACAGTTTTTCTTCATTAAAGGAACCGATCTGAAACCAACCCAAACTATTGATTCAGTTGACTCACCCTGGAAACAAACACCACTTAAAACAGTTCCACTCTCATCCACTTCTCCAAACAACAAAATATATAATGTACTATTTCTGTTCAGAACTTAAAAAAATAAGTCTTTTTACAACATGACTGGGTTTTTCCATCCAGGCCCAGATTTTTTTCTTCTTGTTTTTTCTTTAAATAACCAGACATTTTACTCCAAGATAAAAAATTTCACCACACAAGATCCTTTCTCATACAAAATTATTATCTTTTCTTTACAATCTTCTTTGCCAAAATTACATCTTCACATCCATGACCTTCTTCACACCTCTCTCCCTTACTTACTGGTTCCTTACTACTTTGTTTCATAATCATTTTCAAGTCCATAATTTGAATTAATTTTACTTTTAAATAACTTCTGAATTAGATATAATTATTCTTTTTCTCACTAATAGCACATTTGTGGCACATTTTATAGGCATAATTATATATTAACTCTAATTCTTATCCTTGGTAACCTTAAGTTTTAGTGAAACCCTAGGAAGCAATAAATCCTGAACTATCAGATGTGAGCATTTTATAGCTGAGAACAGTTTCACAGTTTCTAGAAACATATTTTCCCGTATCATAACCCTTTCTTAACTGGAAATGATGCAGATGTTAATGAGCATCAAAATAATTTTAAGATTTAAAATTACACAAAAAGTTTACCTAAAACATGCCATTTACATGTACTCAATTCTTTCATTTTTAACAGTTTATCTAGATTATTTCTGAAAACAGTTATTAGACACCATCATTTAAAGTTGGTTATTTCCTTGTTAACCAGTTTTTTTCTTTTTTCTTTTTCTTTTTTTTTGTTTGTTTGTTTGTTTGTTTGAGACAGTGTCTCACCTTATCACCCAGGCTGGAGTGCAGTGGTGCAGTCTCAACTCACTGCAACCTCTGCCTCCTGGGTTTAAGCAATTCTCCTGCCTCAGCTTCCCAAGTAGCTGGGATTACAGGTGTGCACCAGCGCACCCAGCTAATTTGTATTTTTAGTAGAGATGGGGTTTCACCACGTTGGCCAGGCTGGTCTCAAACTCCTGACCTCAAGTGATCTGCCTGCTTGGGCCTCCCAAAGTGCTGGGATTACAGGCATAAGCCACCACACCCAGCCTAACCAGTTTTTTCATACCCAGTGAACTTCAGGTGCTCTCTTTAGAGCCTCCAAGTTAAGGGCCAAGCACGGTGACAAATACAAAATCCAGACAGAAATGTATGCTGACAATTCTGAAGACATTTTTTTTTTTTTTTTTTTTGAGACGGAGTCTCACGCTGTTGCCCAGGCTGGAGTGCAGTGGCGCGATCTCGGCTCACTGCAAGCTCCGCCTCCCGGGTTCCCACCATTCTCCTGCCTCAGCCTCCTGAGTAGCTGGGACTACAGGCGCCCGCCACCGCGCCCGGCTAATTTTTTTTTTTTTGTATTTTTAGTAGAGACGGGGTTTCACTGTGGTCTCGATCTCCTGACCTTGTGATCCGCCCGCCTCGGCCTCCCAAAGTGCTGGGATTACAGGCTTGAGCCACCGCGCCCGGCCAATTCTGAAGACATTTATATTTTCATTCTACCAATAATTTTAAAACCAGTTTGTTTAGTAAAGATTTACTTAAGTCATGTGAACTTGAAAACTGCTTCAACCGGGTGCGGTGGCTCACGCCTGTAATCCCAGCACTTTGGGAGGCCGAGACAGGAGGATCACAAAGTCAGGAGATCCAGACCATCCTGGCTAACATGGTGAAACCCCGTCTGTACTAAAAATACAAAAAATTAGCCAGGCGTGGTGGCGGGCGCCTGTAGTCCCAGCTACTCAGGAGGCTGAGGCAGGAGAATGGCGTGAACCCGGGAGGTGGAGCTTGCAGTGAGCCGAGATCACGTCACTGCACTCCAGCCTGGGCAACACAGCGAGACTCCATCTCAAAAAGAAAAGAAAAGAAAAGAAAATTGCTTAGACTTATTTACTTAATTTATGAGCGCTCTTATAAGCCAACACAACATACAACAGCAAGTGTACATACAAATAAACACATCTAGGTATGTAGACACATATACAAGTGAAAATCCAATAGCTTTTACCTTGAAACTTCACCCATGCCATAGCAATACAAACTCACCAGCTTTACATGGTTACACTTTGTTTGCCCTGACAGGTAATCCAACAAAGACTATGAGCCAAAATTTTGGGTAAAGCAGTTTTCATGGCAGTTTGATTTTTAAGGGCCAAACCTCCCCAGACTCCAAAGAACACTGGGGCTAAACAGCACCAAAGGAAAACATCGCATATTAACCAGGCACGACTGAGCTTACAACAGCACCGCAAAAGCCTGGATACATGCAACTCCATCCCACTTTCCCATTCAACAGCCAACTCCAGATTCCAAACAAGATTGGGGCCAAACAGTATTGCAAAAGAATATCAAATTGAATTCTAATTCCTCATGACTGTATCAAACACACACAGTCACCAGAACACTATCCAACTACTGCAGCAACACACAAGCCTCTAGAGCGTCCAAACTGAAACAGTCAGGGTGCTTCCTCTCTCTTCTGTGTTTGGGCTTGATCAACCAGCAAATGGGAATTCCTTAAGGAATTTCCCAAATTGAGAGGAGCTGACCCCGCCATCTGGTACCCAGAAAAGATGCTCACTTGCTGGGACATAACACACAAGTACAAACAAGTCCCCAAGAGTGTCCGTACTGAAACAGTCGCAGCGCTTCCCTCTCAGTCAGTTGGGCTTGTTCCACCTACAAATGGAAATTCCTTTTAAAATTTCCCAAATTGGGAGGAGCAGATCCTGCTGTCTAGACCCACAAAGGACACTCACCTATCTGGGTGCCTAGCTAGAGTCTGAGGCTCTATCTAATCAACTGTAGCTGCAGTGGTGGGTCACAAAACATAATCTGGTCGTTGGGATTCTTCCTTGCAGTGAGGATGGTCATGGTGAATGGGACCAATACTCCAAAAGATGTCTATCTCGGGGAACTATCACTCACTAAGAAGGGAGTGGGTGCCTGGAGACACTGGAAGCCTGTAGGTGCTATGCCTTACACCCATTGTCCCCTGAGACCGCCCTCAGGATGGCAAGAACAGTGCCTCTCCACTCACCACAGTATCTCCAGCACCTGCACAACACCTGGGCCACAGGAAGGATATGATCAATGGATGCTGAATGGATTCATTCTTTTTTTTCTTTTTTTGAGAAGGAGTCTTGCTCTGTTGCCCAGGCTGGAGTACAGTGGTGCAATCTCGGCTCACTGCAACCTCTATCTCCTGGGTTCAAGCAATTACCTGCCTCCGCCTCCCAAGTAGCTGGGACTACAGGCGCCCGCCACCACACCTAGCAAATTTTTTGCGTTTTTAGTAGAGACGGTGTTTCACCATGTTGCCCAGGCTGGTCTTGAACTCCTGACCTCAAGTTATCTGCCCACCTCAGCCTCCCAAAGTGCTGGGTTATAGGTGCCAGCCACCGTGCCCAGACGAATTATATTATTTAATCCCCCTACAACTATATAAAGTAAGTTATGTCATCTCCGTCTTACAAATGAATGAGACACATGGAGATTAAGCAGTTTTTCTCCGGTTACACAGCTAGAGCTGGGGCTTGAACCTTCAAGATCAATCTAGCTCCAAACCCAGTGTTCTTTCCACTATTCATTCATTCATTCAACAAATGTTTATTGAGCACCTACTCTATGCCAGTCCTGTTCCAGGAGGTAGGGATAGGACAGTAAACAGACACAAATCCTTTCCTTCAGGAAGCTTACTATCTAGGAGACAAAACTCACATTTAATAAGAAAGATATATAGCATGTCAGAGTGATCATGCTAAGGAGAAACATAAGGAAATAAAAGACATAAGGACAGGGGATAGGAAGTACTGGGGAGGTTGCAATTTGAGACAAGGTGACCAAGAGGTCTCCCTGAGAAGATGCCATTTGAGAACATTCCTGAAGGAGGGAGGGAGGGAGTCATGTGGATCGGAAGCATTCCAGGCAGATGGAGCTGCTGTTGCAGAGGCTCTGAGGCAATAGGAATGAAGCCAGAGAGGGCCTTAAGGCGGCGGGAGGACTCTGCTCCTCTGAGGGAGGTGGGCCGCTGGAAAGACTCTGCACCTCCTAACTGGATCACTGGGGCCACTGAGTTAAGAACAGCCTGTGGTGGGAACATGGCAGAAGCTGGGAGACAGCCCCGCAGCCTCTGCGTTCTCCCCCAAGTACTCCCATTCGCCACCTTCTTGTGAATCTGCGGGTGGTTCGTCCGCACCTTCCGCTCTGTGCCCACGGCTGCCTCCTCCTGCTGACCTTCACCGTCACCAGTCTGAATTACCCCAACAACCTCTGTTTTGGGGACAGAGTTCAACAGCCCTGTGAGAAGCCTGCCTTTCCACTTGACTCCAAGTTACTTGATAAGACCCAGAACTAGAATAGAGCCTTGCCCAATCAATGTTTAAACCAACAAAGCTTTTAGGCTTTGTTTCTCCCATCCAAAAAGTTCCCTTCAAACCCCCAAGGGAAAGGGAAAAAGAAGGAAAATTTCATGGGTCCCCTGCTGCAGCTCTCCCTGGAACAGCTGGCCCATGGGTCTGGCTGGGACTGGACCCTCCTGGGGACCAGGGTGGGTAAATAAATGTCAGATGTGTACAAGAGGAATCTGCAGCCAGCAAGCCCTGTTGGGCCTCTGGCTCCCCTGCTCCTCTGAGTCAAGCCCCTTTATTATAAAGGGGATACCTTTATAATCCTTTGCAAAGTGACAGGATGAACACCTGCAATGCCACACCACTGTTTCCCCACCCATTCTGCCCAACCATCCTCCTGATCCAGCCTGCCCTGACCTTTCTCTGAGGGGAAGGACATCTAGAGCCATGCCATCCAGTAAGGACACAGCCACATGACAGATGTGGTGCCTGGGCATTTGCAATGTGGCTGGGATAAATGAGATGCACTGTAAGTGTAAAATAATACCCACCAGATTTTCAAGACTTTTTTCACGCCTGTAATCTCAGCACTTTGGGAAGCCGAGGCAGGAGGATCGCTTGAACCCAGGAGTTTGAGAACAGCCTGGACAACACAGCGAGACCCCCATCTCTATTTTTAAAAATAAAAATAAAATACCTTGTACAAAATAAAACTGTAAAATAGCTCATCAATAACATATATTAAAATGTGTTTTGCAATTAAAATATATTAATTTCAATGTATTAATCGTATGGGTTTCTTTTTCATTTTTGAATGCAGCTATTAGAAATGTTTAAATTATATCTGTGGCTCACACTATATTTCTTTTTTCTCCGCCCACCCCACCGAGATGGAGTCTTGCTCTGTCACCCAGGTTGGAGTGCAGTGTCGCAATCTCACCCCACTGCAACCTCTGCCTCCTGGGTTCAAGCGATTCTCCTGCCTCAGCCTCCTGAGTAGCTGGGACTACAGGCACCCACCACCATGCCTGGCTAATTTTTGTGTTTTTAGCAAAGACAGGGTTTCACCATGTTGGCCAGGCTGGTCTTGAACTCCTGACCTCGTGATCCACCCACCTCAGCCTACCAAAGTGCTGGGATTACAGGAGTGAGCCACCGTGCCCGGCAGCTCAGGCTATATTTCTAGTGGACAGGGCTGTTCTAGAATTATGACTGGCCTCCAGTCACCTCCACGGAACAAAGCAAAGAGATGGCAAAAGCAGGCTAAGTACAATTATTTTGTGAACTGATAATGACAAGACAAGTGTGATCTTGTTTTTCTTTTCTAGTTCACACACATGAGGAGGAGACAGCAAGAGACATCACAGGGGCTGGTCCAGGAGATGAGGGACAGCCTATACCAGCTCCAGCCAGCCTGCCTTTCACCAGTCCGGAGGGTGGTGTGTGTGTGTGTGGTGCCAGATTTGCCTATTAGAAGCTCCGACCGTGTCCCTGTTAAACTTCAGAACCCTTCATGGGCCCCTTACACGGTCCAAGTGCCTCACTATGGGCCTTCAAGACCCTGAACCACCTGAGCCAAACTTGTCTTTCCAGCTTCATCTCACATGCTTCCTGCTCAAAACCCCCACAGCTGTCAGTTCACGCTATCGTTTAGTCTGCTAATCAATTATTCAACAAATATTTGTTGATTATTTCCTACATTCTAGCTACTGAGGTCATGATGATTAGTAAAAGACACACTGTCCCTGTACTTGCTGGGGACCACACATCTAGCAGAGGATGACAGGTAAATGCATAATAGGCAGTTAAGCACATTGCAGTAAGAGTAGTAGTTGGGGAAGAACAGGGACCATGGGTGCACGCAAGAGGCACCTAAACCAGCCTGCAAATCAGGGAGGGCTTCCTGGAGGAGGTGGCATCTCAGTTGAAGAATGCAAGTCGCTCAGACTGAGGCTGGGGAGTGGCGAATATCCCAGGCAAGAGAGAACTCTTGAGTTCAAAAACTGGAAGGGCAGAGAGGAGGGCAGGGTGCCAGTGGCAAATGACTGACCTGGTGCATGTGGCAGAGGCTTTATGAGCCTTGTGAAGGAGTGTGGCGTTTATTCTGAAGTGTTTATTCTGGGAGCTCCTGTCTCCCGCCTGAAAGGCCTTCACCCCTCCTCCCTGTTCACTCAAATCCTGCTTCCCCAGTAGGATCCAGTCTGTGGGGCAAGCCAGGCGTTGGAGGGAGAATGAGCGAAGGGCTTTTGGAGGTTCCAGCCTAGGGCCAAGGAATGGAGGTACTGGGGCTGTGTTTGCGGTCTGCTGGTGTTGGAATTTGGGGCTAAAGCTGGGTTTGAGGTTGGCGTTGGGTTTGGGGGCTGGATTCAGGAACAGGAGTCGAGGTTCGGGCTGAGCATGAGGTTGGGATCTAGGACCTTAGTCCAGAATTTGAGTTGGAGTTAGGAGTTGGGAGCTGAGATTTCTAGCCAGACTTGAGGTTGGATTTGGAGTTGGAACTGGAATTGAATTTGGAAATGGGGCTGGGAGTTGGGGCTGAGATGTGCGGCAGGAGCTGGGGCAGGGGTGGAAGCTGGGGGTTCTAGCTAGGGTTTGCAGCTGCAGCTGGAGTTAGGGGGTGGTTTTGAAGCTGGAGCTAAAGTTAAATCGGGTCGGAGCTGGGGAATGGGTTGGCGCCCAGACTCTGGGGCCGATAGACAACATTCCTCCTGCTGCCCAGGTCGGCGAATTGTGTTCCCAGCCCTAACAGCAGCAGACAGAAGCCCCTCCCTTCCCAGGAATGCCTCTGCCCAGCAGAAGGAGCAGTGCCACGTCAGCCAATCGGCTCAGGCCCTGCCCTAGAAACGACACCTGTTCATCCTCCTCCCCACAGGCTCACCTGAGTGCAGGTTAGGCAGGTGAAGTGTCTCCCCGGAAACCGAGCTAGAGTGCCCCACCTGCTCAGCCCTGCCTTCTCGGATGGGATCCAGCACGTCCAGGCTTCTCGTGAGTTACCCATTGTCCCCCCACACCCCACCACCCCTACGTTCTCCCACTCGCTTTTCCCCTGAGAACCTCCACCCTGCCCCCAGCCTGGCCCCCGCTATCTCAGCACACCTCTGCAAGCACTTTCAGACCAGTGAAGTCACAGCCCAGGGGAATGCTGGGACAGACTCCATGGCCACGCCCACCTCCCCCACTTCCTTGGAGGCATTGGCACCAGCCCCTGCCCACCTGGGGGGTAGGGGTCAGCCTCTGCAGAGGAGTCTCCGGGAGGACAGATACCTTGTCAGGATGTAACCTGTGTACGGCCACATAGTAATATTCCCAGAATGACCCAGGACCTACATCTTCTGCCCTGTCCTGCTTTGGAGGGGTAACATCATTTTCATGTATTCAAAAAGCACGCTTTGAGCATCTATGCAGGCTCTAGGCCCCGTTGGAATTCCGAAACGAAGATGTCAGGTGGCTCATCCCCACCCCTCAAGATAAATGTTATTGTCCTCACTTTTCAGATAAGGAGACTGAGGTTGTAAGAGATGAACCACTCAGGCTTCCTGGCGCCTCCCCTAGACCCCTCTCCTGGGCTCTGCAGGGCTCTGGACTGACGAACCCCCACCCACACGTAGCACAGGCATCAGCCTGCTTGCTTCTGTCTCTGTCTCCTGCTGCAGACTGGCTCCATGAGGGCAGGGACCTCATGTGCTTTATTTTTGCCCAGTGTGAGACATGCTGTCCTCTGGAAGACAGGTTAAATCAGCAACAACTGTTAGGTGCCTGGCCATGCTCCTACCGGTGGGAAGGACTGGAGCTGGGGTTCAAATCCAGAGCCCTCTTTTTTCCTTTGCTCCACTTTAGAGAAATCGTGGAGGAGGATGGCATGAGGGAATGGCGAGTGTGGAGAAGAGCAAGGGGAGCAGAAAGACCAGTGAGGAGGTGGAGGCGGGAGCTGTGAATACAAGAGCCGGGAACTGGCTAAAGAAGTGTTTAGAGGTGGAGCCCTGGGGACAGGATGTGGATTAGATACTGCAGAGGGAGGAGGAGCTGGCCGAGAGGGCGGTGATGGCATGCCTGAAGTGAGGAACACAGGAGGAGCAGGTTGGAGTAAGATAACAAGCTTGGGTTGGGACCTGTTGCATCACAGGGACATCAAAGTGACAAGTGACTCAGGAGGGAGATGTAGGTTGGAGAGAGGAATTTGGGAACCGGCAGCTTATAACACCAAACTCATGGCTGTGGGATTGGATGGGATGTTAGGGGAGGGAGGGTGTTAGGGGTCTGGTCCTAACCCACAGAGGAGGAGGAGACACAGCCCTAAAAGAGAAGTATTGGGCCGGGCGCGGTGGCTCAAGCCTGTAATCCCAGCACTTTGGGAGGCCGAGACGGGCGGATCACGAGGTCAGGAGATCGAGACCATCCTAGCTAACATGGTGAAACCCTGTCTCTACTAAAAAAAATACAAAAAAAAAACTAGCCAGGCGCGGTGGCGGGCGCCTGTAGTCCCAGCTACTCAGGAGGCTGAGGCAGGAGAATGGCGTAAACCCGGGAGGCAGAGCTTGCAGTGAGCTGAGATCCGGCCACTGCACTCCAGCCTGGGCGATAGAGCGAGACTCCATCTCAAAAAAAAAAAAAAAAAAAAGAGGGAGAAGTATCAAGGTCAGTCAGGCTTCTGGTTTCAGAAGGGTTAAGTCATAAGCACCCCCTCCATCCCCACAGCTCCCCCCCAGGAACCAGTGGTGACAGCTGAGGCCATGTGAGTAGGATCCTGAATGAGGCTTTATCTCTGGCTGTTCGTCCCATCGTCCACCGTGGCACCAGCTCCCTCAGCCAGCCGGGATGGGACCAGCAACTGAGAGAGCCAGAGGCAGAGAGGTCAGGGCCTGGGTGAGGGGATTCCCTGGAGGGTTTTGGGGGGTACTGTATGGGCAGGATACTCTTCTGGCTTCATTGGAGAGCCATTTCCAAGGGACAGTGCTGCAGAGGGGGCTTTCCCAGGGGAGATTCGGGGGGACACCAGGGTGGATTCTCAGGGGTCATCCCCAAGGCTCCCCAGGTGGGACCATGGGGGATAGGTGGGCTGGGAGGGTAAGACTGTGATTCTTCCCCTACAGGTGAGGGTGACTATATCCTGGACTGTGAGAGGAATGGGACTCTGGGCCTGTAGCTGCCAAGCAGGTGGCGGGTGCTCCAGGCTGTGATCTGCACCCTCTGACCCCTGACGTTGACCTACCCTGACCCCTGCCTGACCAAGCCATGTCTGAACAGGAGGCTCAAGCCCCAAGGGGCCGGGGGCTGCCCCCAGACATACTGGCAGAGCAGGTGGAGCTGTGGTGGTCCCAGCAGCCACGGCGCTCGGCGCTCTGCTTTGTCGTGGCAGTGGGCCTCGTGGCAGGCTGTGGCGCGGGTGGCGTGGCACTGCTGTCAACCACCAGCAGCCGCTCAGGTGAATGGCGGCTAGCAACAGGCACTGTGCTCTGTCTGCTGGCTCTGCTGGTTCTGGTGAAACAGCTGATGAGCTCAGCCGTGCAGGACATGAACTGCATCCGCCAGGCCCACCATGTGGCCCTCCTGCGCAGTGGTGGAGGGGCCGATGCCCTCGTGGTGCTGCTCAGTGGCCTCGTGCTGCTGGTGACCGGCCTGACCCTGGCCGGGCTGGCCGCCGCCCCTGCCCCTGCTAGGCCGCTGGCCGCCATGCTGTCTGTGGGCATTGCTCTGGCTGCCTTGGGCTCACTTTTGCTGCTGGGCCTGCTGCTGTATCAAGTGGGCGTGAGCGGACACTGCCCTTCCATCTGTATGCCCACCTCCTCCACCCACAGTGGCCATGGCGGCCATGGCAGCATCTTCAGCATCTCAGGACAGTTGTCTGCTGGCCGGCGTCATGAGACCACATCCAGCATCGCCAGCCTCATCTGATGGAGCCAGAACCCTTCTTCCCACACCGGCCTCAGTGTCCCCAGAGCTGAGCCAGGGTGTGAGTGCATGTGGACGCTGAGTATACGTGAATGCGTGTATGCCCCCAGGCTGGGTCAGCTCTTCTGTGGATTGCAGAAGAGTGGTGCAATGTGATGAACAGCCCATGTGTTCCCACACATCCACACCATGGGAAGGTTAATGCGTGCCTCCTTGGAACTGGGTGTTTGTGTCCATGGAACTTCCTGTCTGTATCTCAGGTCAGTAGACGCAGAAACACCTCATGATGAAGACTCTTGAGCCCCATTTCCAAAACCCCTCAAATCCAATCCTGTCCTGTAACATCCATCAAAGATTTCCATAGGGGTGACTGGTGTCCACCCAAGACTGCACCAGTGCCTGCTCATTGAGGAGAGTAACTGCTGCCAGGCAGAAAGAATATGGGCTCTGCAATGAGACAGACCTGGCAGGGATTTCCCCGTTGAGCACTAGCAGCTGGAGGAGTTGGGAGTTCGTGGCTATCATGGTTGTGTTCATCGATTGTGGGGATGAAATGTCATTGTGCATGGAAGGCGCGGCTCATGGCTGATGTGCAATAAAATGGCGGCTGCCGTTGTCATTGTCTCCATCTCAGGATCTCACCTCAGAGACCCTTCCTCCCCTACCCCAAGCCCCGCCCCATCCAAAACGAACTCCTCACTCCTATCTCAGCCTCATAAACGGTGCCTTGAGGGTCTCCTCAGTCAGGCCTGTGGTTTCTCCTGTTAGGTAGGGAGAGGACGGACTGGATGCCAGCCTTGGGAAGGTGGTTGGTTTCCAGTCCCAGGGAGAGGTGAGGGACCTGAGTCCTTCGCATTTGCTCACATGCTGGGTCAGGATGAGGCCTTACGTGTTTGGTGTTATTAGCTGGTTTCTCTGGCAACTGCACCTGCCATCGGCTGTGCCTCAGCAGATTCCCTGAGGGCGACTGGGAGGCTACAGCTCCCTACCCCACCTCTGAAACCAGAACATCCCGCGTCTGGGCAGTGGCTGCGCCAGCTGGCCTGCTCTAGGTTCCTGGGCATGGGAGAGGTGTTTCAAACCCCCTAGGGTGGTGAGAGTCACTTCCTGCTTGGAGTCAGCCCTGGGAGGATCCCCCCTCTGTAGCATGCAGTGCCATTTCCTGGGTGATGGAGATCCACGGGAAGCAGCACTCAGGTGTTTCATCACTTCCTGCTTCTCGAGGTGCCGACTGCATGAAGCCCGTGGAAGATGCCCAGAGAGGCAGGGAAATGAGACCTGTCTTCAAAGAGATGTTACAGTACAGAGGCTCTGACAACAAAAAGTTGACTTTCAGCAGGCAATGTCAAGGATGTCTCCTGGAGAAAACACCGGGCTGACAGATGAGGGGAAGAGTGTTGCCAATGGAGGGAGGGAACAGGGTGAACAGATCCGGGAGAGAAAGACAAGGCGTGTCCCAGAACGCCAAGGACAACAGAAACGGCTCCCCTGGGTGCTCCAGGGGTGCCTCATATCCACCATATTCCAAACTGACCCTGCTCCTCTCATCTTGAACGAGCTCCTCTCTCTCACCCAGAAGTGCCATGCTCAGGGGGCATCTAGGTTAGAGACTCGGTGCAGTGCTAGATGGCACCGTCACTGTCTCCTCACCCAAGTCCAGTGACAAATCACCAACTCCTCTGCTTTCCCTCACACAGATTTGTCTGGCAAGCCATATCTTCATGCTCACTGCCCAGAAGGGACCCTCTTCATCCCTGCCTGAGTGGCACATCAGCCTCCTTCTCTCTCCCTGCTTCTGCTCTTTTCTCCTCTTCATTCCCCTTCCCCCGGCCACGCACACGCACATCCCTTGAGCCAGAGTGATCATCCTAAAGCTAAAACAAAAATGTGCCTCAGAGCCTGTCTGTGGCTGCCCACCCCTTCCAGGCTCCCTAACCTGGTTTGGTCCCACTCAGAAAACCCCATGAGCAGCCCTGCTGAGCTATTTCCACCAACTCCCCAGGCCCTCTCATTTGTGCCAGCCTTTACATGTTCTGTGCTCTTTGCCTTCTCGTCCTTCAAGATCCAGTTCTCCAGGGATCTTCCTTGGCCCTTAGACCAGTGAGTTTCCCTCCTTCTATGCCCACAGCACCCTCCATTGTAGACCCATCTGCAATTATTTCTTTTTGTGCCTGTCTCCTTGATCAGGTGAGCTCATCCTAACCAGACTGGCATTGTGCTCATCTGCTCATATGCTCATCCCTTGCTCCCAGCATAGGCTTGACACAGAGTAGGTCCTTTTTTTTTTTTTTTTTTTTTGAGACAGAGTCTCCCTCTGTTGCCCAGGCTGGAGTGCAGTGGCAAGATCTTGGCTCACTGCAACCTCTGCCTCCCGGGTTCAAGTGATTCTCCTGCCTCAGCCTCCTGAGTAGCTGGGATTACAGGCGTGTGCCAGCACACCTGGCTAATTATTGTATTTTTAGTAGAGACGAGGTTTCACCATGTTGGTCAGGCTGGTCTTGAACTCCTGACCTCATGATCCGCCCACCTCGGCCTCCCCAAATGCTGGGATTATAGGCGTGAGTCACCGCGCCCAGCCGACACAGAGTAGGTTCTTTATTGGGTGGATGAAGGACTCCGGCATGGCCAGATGGCAATGTGCATGCAAGGAGCAAGGAGAGACCCACCTATAACTGGGAGGGGATAGGGAAAGTAGGCCACTGCCCCTGTTGTCCCTGAATCTGTCCCTCCCAAAGTCCCATGCTCTCTACCGCAGTTCTCACTCTTCCTGAGTGCCCAAGAGCAATCGATCGCTATGACCCACTCCTGGCCTGATACGGGAGTACAAAATGTCCTGCTTTCCTGTAATATGGGGAGAAATACCCTTTCCTTTCATCTGAGACAGAGTTAGACTCTTGCAATTCTCACATTATTTCTTTTTTTTTTTTTTTTCTTTGAGATCGAGTCTCCATGAGTCACCCAGGCTGGACTGCAGTGACGTGATCTCTGCTTACTGCAACCTCTGCCTTGCATGTTCTTGTGCCTCACCCTCCGGGGTAGCTGGGATTACAGACGCATGCCACCTTGCCCGGTTATTTACAATATTTCTTTTAAGAAACTAAAGAAAAAGCAGAAGCATAGAGGCTCAGAAAATGGGGAAAGAGGGGGTTACCTGGCATAAGCATCTGACTGAGCAGCTGCTGTGGGCGAGTCCAGCACCAGGCTCTCCCGGGAAGGACGGGAGATGGAGACTAGGGCTCATGGCCCCAGAGGACTGATCCCATAGGGTAATGGACAGCCAGCTATAACAGGAGACAGGTGATGGTACGGGCTACGTGAGGCACGGGCAGGGCAGAAATGTGTCTACCTCCTCAATCACTAACGTAGGCTTCCCACAACCTCTTGCCTTCAGCCTGCTCAAGTCATTTCGCTAAATACTTTCTCCGCCTCCATTGCAACCGGAAGCTCACTGGCATCTCCGTTCTTCCTTTGTAAAGCTGCTTCCTCCTGACTTCACTGCCTTCTCCTGTCCACCCCCTTACCACCTGGTTAAGGTTCTGTCGCCATCATTTCACCTGCTCTTTGACAGACTTGTCAAGTCCTTAGCCCCCTGCCTTTGGGTGCCACCCTCCCAGCCAAATCCCCTCCATGGACAAATCCACCCATCTGCCTTGGATGCACCTGCCCCACTGTGAGTGGCCATTAGAGAAATCTGCACAGCCAGACAGCCTGCTGTCACTGTGAACTCCTCTATCAACTTCTCAGCTGAGGCCAGGCACAGTGGCTCACGCCTGTAATCCCCGCACTTTGGGAAGCTGAGATGGGTGGATTGCTTGAGCCCAGGAGCTCAAAATCAGCCTGGGTAACACAGCAAAAACCCTGTCTCTACTGAAGATACAAAAAAAAAAAAAAAAAAAGTTCTCATCTGAATCTGCACTGCGGTTCCTCAGTGACACTGCCTTTTCCTAGTTGGCTCCTGCTCAAACAGTGACTCTGAAGTTCTCTCCACCCTCTTCACCACCCCCAACCCCAACATCCCCTCCCTCTGCACTCACCTCCCACCCCCAGCACCACTGTCTGCAGAAGACTTAGCCTCCTCCCTTTGTGACAAGGCGAGAGCCCGTGACAGGAGCCCTTCACCACAGCTCCCACCAAATCTATCCTCCCTTACTCCTGCTTGGCCAGTGGCCTTGGCAACCCAGCAGAGGAATTTGGACTTTGTCCTCAGGACACTGGAAAACATGGAAAGACTTTCACCAGGGGAGTAGGATACTGTGGCCAGAATAGGATTTGGGACTTGCTGGCTGCTGTGTGGAGCCAGGGATTGGCCTTAGAAGAAAAAGAATGAGAAGAAATGGCCAAACAGCCCGTCTCGGCTGGCCACCGAGGGACAAGAAGCAGCTGGCCCAGCTAGAGAGTTTGGGAAGAGTATCCCAGAAAGAAGGAATAGCACAAAGAAGGGTCCAGACCTGGAAATCTAAACTGGCATTAGATGAAGGAAAAGGCCAAAACGGGGGCTGATGGAGAGATAGCGTAGCCTGGTCTGGACCTAGAGGCTCCCCTCGGATGGTGTGAGGTGGAGAGAGGGACTTGACACATGTTCCTCCTGGGTTTAACAGTCAAACTCTAGATTCTAAGCCATGTTTCTTCATATCTGAGACTGGAAGAATGTGCTCTAGAAACTGCCAAATCTAGGCTGGGCGCGGTGGCTCACACCTGTAATCCCAGCACTTTGGGAGGCTGAGGCGGGCAGATCACAAGGTCAGGAGTTCAAGACCAGCCTGGCCAACATGGTGAAATCCCATCTCTACTAAAAATACAAAAATTAGCCGGGCATGGTAGTGGGCACCTGTAGTCCCAGCTACTTGGGAGGCTGAGGCAGGAGAATCGCTTGAACCCAGGAGGTGGAGGTTTCAGTGAGGCGAGACCATGCCACTGCACTCCAGCCTGGCAACAGAGCGAGACTCTGTCTCAAAAAAAAAAAAAAAAACTGCCAAATCTAGTCCAGTCCAGGTGGTCCTCACATCACATCCAGTCACATCTCACAGGAGACCTCGGGCCTCTGGACACTCAGGTCTCCTTGAAGGAGCTTCCTCCAGGCCCCAAGGGACCTGCACATGCCCCGTCACACTCAGCTCATGCAGGAGCACAAGGACAGGGGCTGCCTTTCTGCCTTCTGCAGGGGTCCTGTGAGACTCCCCTGGGCATAGCCCTGGCAGCCACCCCAGATACCTGGAGGGCAACAGAAGCTGAGGGCCAAGCTCAGCCAGGGACGGGACACACCAGCTCTACCCTCATGACCTGCTCTCCAAAAACTGGACCTTGTACCCTGAGACTTCTCAGCCCCTATTCACTGTAGAGGGTGAAGGTGGGAGGACCCAGCCCAGGCAAGATGAGAGTCCAACAGCCAAGAGGGTCCTTCTCTGAGTCTATTTCATTGTTACTTCAAGGTGAGATAACGGTGTTATTGTGGAGTGAGGTGAGCAAATTGCAGTGAACTTGTTTGAGCCTCATCTTCTCAATCTATAACATAGATTAAGCAGGGCTGTTGTAAGAAAATGTTAGAACAGCTGGGCGCGGTGGCCCACGCCTGTAATCCCAGCACTTTGGGAGGTCAAGGCAGGTGGATCACTTGAGGTCAGAAGTTCAAGACCAGACTGGCCACCATGGTGAAACCCCGTCTCTACTAAAAATACAAAAAACTTAGCTGGGCGTGATGGTGCATGCCTGTAATCCCAGCTACTCAGGAGGCTGAGGCAGGAAAATCACTTGAACCCAGGAGGGTGGAGGTTGCAGTGAGCTGAGATCGCACCATTGCACTCCAGCCTGGGTGACAGAGCAAGACTTCCGTCTCAAAAAAAAAAAAAAAAAAAAAAAGTGCTAGAACAACATCAGTACTATTATTCTACAGCATCAGAGATTCTAATTCAAATCCTTTGCTGTCCTGACCAGATCTTCCAACCTAAGTCCTGAGAAAGAGACAATCAAATCCCCAGCGGGAAGGGAATGAGGAGGAAGGAGATGAGCAACCCCCTCCCTCAGGACGAACACTGGTTACCTCTTATGAGGAGCTGTTGCCCTCAGGGTGCCCACAGGGATATCACTAACACTGCAGAGCACTTGCTCCGCTCGGTTCCACTTGACATAGACTCATTTCATCCTGCTAACAACCTTATGAGGTAAGCACTGTTTTAATCCCCATTTCACTGAGAAATTGGGGCGCTGAGAGGCTAAGTAACTTGCCCAAGGCCTCCCAGCATATACATGGCCGAGCCAGGATTTAAATTCAGGTAACATGTGCCCTCAACTCACTTTGCCAGTCTGCTAGGAAATTGCTGGAGTTTCCTTTTTTTTTTTTTTTCTGAGACGGAGTCTCTCTCTGTCACCTAGGCTGGAGTGCAGTGGCACCATCTCAGCTCACTGCAAGCTCCACCTCCCAGGTTCACATCATTCTCCTGCCTCAGCCTCCTGAGTAGCTGGGACTACAGGCACTCGCCACCACACCCAGCTGATGTTTTGTATTTTCAGTAGAGACGGGTTTCACCATGTTAGCCAGGATGGTCTTAATCTCCTGACCTTGTGATCTGCCCGCCTCAGCCTCCCGAAGTGCTGGGATTACAGGCATGAGCCACCGCGCCCGGCCAACTGCTAGAGTTTCTTAATCGTCATGTTGGTGGCTTTGTGGGACTCCATCTTTGGCCTCCACACAGTGCAAGGGATGTTGCCTTGCCTTTGAGGCAGCAGGATGAGACAGTGGGTGGCTGGGTTGGGATTCCCAAGGCAGAGTAGGTAGTGGCAGCTGCCAAGGAGTGGAGGACAAGGTGAAGGACCAGGGGCAGAGGTAGGTGGGGCCAGGACCCGAAGCCAGAAGAGGCCAAACCAAAGAGGGCCTGGCCGCATCCCAAGCTCCCAGCAGCTCCAACACTCCCAGCCCTTTGCGCCTGTGGGCCCAGGTCATGCTCCCTCCTTGCACTTGAGACCAGGCACGCAAACCACAGTGGGAAGAAATTCCTCCAAGGAATCAAGGCCTTGAAGAATAGGGTCCAAGGTTCTTTTGACTACAGGGCCCTGCTCAGGCAGGCTGGCCACCCACAGCAGGTTCTGA
This sequence comes from Macaca nemestrina, assembly GCF_043159975.1. Classification (NCBI taxonomy): domain Eukaryota; kingdom Metazoa; phylum Chordata; class Mammalia; order Primates; family Cercopithecidae; genus Macaca; species Macaca nemestrina. The sequence goes on along the minus strand of NC_092125.1, from coordinate 190,433,779 downwards.
GGGGAAGCTCGGGCACCCTGCGGGGCATAGGCTCAGCAAAATCAACTGCGGGTCTGGGATCAGGCCATTACCTTCTTCTCCTGGGTCCCTCAGAGGTTCTGACTGATGCCCGAAAGAGTACAGGAGAACAGGGCCAGCTGAGCACAGAACTACACACAGGGCAGCTCCTCCGTGGTGGCAGTCGAAGGAGCCCAGGGGCAGGGGGCAGGCCCAGCTGCCTGGGTAGCAGGATTTCCTTGAAGGCCAGGACATGCCCCTTAGGTCAGTCTCTGGGGTCTTCCTCCAGGGTCTCAGGCTGGGGCAGCCTCTGCTCTCCCCAGGCCTGTGAGGGGCAGTCCATCTCTGGACTCAGGAACCATGGCCAGGTTGGGGGTCATGTGAGCTGGGCTTCCCTCCTCTCTGCTTCCTCCAACTCCCTTGCCAGGCCTTGGTCCGCTGACAATCTTGAGATGTGTTTCCCACTCCGCTCCTCCCTGGTGATCTCATCCACTCCCGCTCTCAGTGACCCTGGTGCTAAGTGTTCCCAAGCCTGTGTCTGCAGACTAGACTTCTCCCTGCGAACCCAGCGGCCCCGAGGCATCTCCCCTGAAATCCTGCATCCAACACTGAATCCCCATTGCCCCGACCTGCTCTTTGTCCATGCACCCAGCAACCAAGCCAGAAGCCAGGGCGGTTTTTTCTGATACCTACCTACTCCCCATATCCAAAGTCAACAGGTCCTATCAGCAATTCCTCCCTCCTGTCTCGGAGTCTGTTCCTATGTCACACCTTAGTCAGGTCTTATCACCTTCTCTCAGTGTCTTCCCCTAATCCATCTCTGCACAGCAGCCAGAATGACTTTTCTATCATGATTATGTCATGCCCTTGCACAAAAAAAAGTCCACAGATGAGCCTCCATTGTTCTCGGGTTGAAGTGTGAGCTTGGCATCCAAGACCCTAACAGATCCAGTCCACTCTTGGGCTTCCTCACTACCATGGGCACCTCTCAGACACTACACTCAAGTCCTCCTCAATCTCCCGCCAAGCACCTCACTACATTTGCCAATGCCTCACTTCCCTTCTGTACCAGCTCATTCCTCAAAGGCTGACTCTGTACTTGGGGAACACATGGGGGCGGCTGCCTGGCTCATAAGAACTGCCTCTTGTCTGAGAATGATCTGGAACAAACAGATAGGTTCCCAAAACCATGTCCCTTGGACTCACAGCAGATTATGCTTTAAACCCCTGTATACTTGACCAAAGCTAGGCCAAACTGATTCTCTTGTCTGAGCACTTGAAACTTGGAATTGAGAGTTTGGAAGTCCTGGTTATAGAGAGTCCCATCAGTGCCCCTAAATAACAGGATGCTAGATGTGAAATGCCTGACCTCTGGCTGCTGGGACTGCCTGCTTCCTGCTGTCCCTTTGATTCTATGCAACAGCATAGAATCCTTTCTCCCCCAAACTCCTTTCTATTGCTTGCAATTGAAAATAGCTTAACTCAAGTCTTTTCCATCTTAAAACTAGCTCCCTTGTGCAAGAATCTGAGGATACAGAATAAGACACAGCCTGGGGCCTCAGGGAGCTCCCAGTTTAGCTATGGGGGCAGGCATAGTAAGGGGCAAGTACAAACTGTCATAGAGATTAAAATAAGCCTGTAAATCCCAGCACTTTGGGAGGCAGAGGCAGGAGGATTACTAAAGTCTAGGAGTTCAAGACAAGCCTGGGTGATACAGTGAGACGCCATCTCTACAGAAAATAGCCATGCACAGTGGCACATGCATGTATTCCCAGCTACTTGGGAGGCTGAGATGGGAGGATCACTTAAGCACAGGAGGTGGAGGCTACAGTGAGCTGTGATAGCCCCACCATACTGCAGCTTGGGTGATAGAGAAAGACCCTGTGGCAAAAAAAAAAAAAAAAAAAAAAGGTGGCCAGGTGCGGTGGCTCACACCTGTAATCCTACCACTTTGGGAGGCCGAGTCACCTTTTGGAGGGCAGATCACCTGAGGTCAGCAGTTTGAGACCAACCTGGCCAGTATGGAAAAACCCCATCTCTACTAAAAATACAAAAATTAGCTGGGTGTGGTGGTGGGTGCCTGTAATCCCAGCTACTTGGGAGGCTGAGGTGGGAGAATCGCTTGAACATGGGGGGTGGAGGTTGCAGTGAGCCAAGATTGCGCCACTGCACTCCAGCCTGGGCAACAAGACCAAGACTCCGTCTCAAAACAAACAAACAAAAAGATGAAAACAAAATGTGGACAGGACAATACTAGAGAAGGGCTCATGGAAGGTGTTGTGGAGGGGGGAACATCTGAGCAGTGTCTTCTAGCTCTGAGAGATAAAGCCCAGCTCCAGAAAAATAAAAATGAGTCACAATTTTTTATTTTTATTCAAAATGAAAATAGATTTATTAATTCCTGTGAAAAACATATTATAACCAGATTACCCACTTTATTTATAGGAAAACAATTCATTAAGAAGCTGGCTGGGCACAGTGGCTCACGCCTGTAATCCCAGCACTTTGGGAAGCCAAGGCGGGCAGATTACCTGACATCAAGAGTTTGAGACCTGGCCAACATGGCGAAACCCCGTCTCTACTAAAAATATAAAAATTAGTGGCCGGGTGCAGTGGCTTTTGCCTGTAATCCCAGCACTTTGGGAGGCCGAGGCAGGTGGATCATGAAATCAGGAGATCGAGACCATCCTGGCTAACACAGTGAAACCCTGACTCTACTAAAAATACAAAAAATTAGCCGGGCGTGGTAGCAGACACCTGCAATCCCAGCTACTTGGGAGGCTGAGGCAGGAGAATCACTTGAACCTGGGAGGCGGAGGTTGCAGTGAGCCAAGATGTGCCATTGCGCTCCAGCCTGGGCAACAGAGTGAGACTCCGTCTCAGGAGAAAAAAAAGAAAAATGAAAAAAGAAAAAATGAAGCTTGGCACTGGTTTTCACCTGCACAAATGTTACCATCTGGGCATATTTGAAATGCTGGCAGGTAGGCAGGCCATCACAGTCATAGAGGATTTAGGAGAAGAGTAGCATAGGCAGGGGGACCAATGTGAGCAAAGGTGCCTGGGGAAACTGCATGGCAAGTGGTGGGAGGGAGAATAACATTTAGTTCGAGAGTAAAGTAGGGGAAGGCAAGAAAAGAAACCAAGAGGCCCGGAGGCATGATCACAGAGGGCCTTATAGCCACACTCAAGCCTTTGTTTGGCTTTATCCTGAGAACAGCAGGGAACCATTGAGAGTTATTGAGCAAGGGAGGGTCATTGTCACTTTGCTGGCTAGTGTCAGGAAAGTAAGGTTTACTCCATCCCTGACCAACCTTTAAGCCCCAGCCACCTCTGTCCCTGAGGTTCGAGGAACCCCCGTGTCATAACCACTGTCCTTAAGCTGTCAGGCATGGAGGGAATGGGGAGAGTCCAAAGATGGGAGCTCAGAGGGAGAAGTTGTCCCTGCTACCCTCTGTCCCCAGCTCGCCAGTCCCAGGCTGAATGTAATTGTCCTCGATGAAGCCATCATCATCCTCATCTTCAGCCACCTGTGGGCGGCCCCCCCTTCCTGTCCCAGGCAGTGGGCGGTGCCGGTAGCTGGCATGGTATCGGCGGCAGAGGTGGCATTTGGCAGCCAGTGCGATGAGGAGCGAGAGGACCACAGCCCCCAGCACAAATCCTACCAGCACAGGCCACGCCCGAGCCCCAGTGCCTGGGCCAGGGGCCACAGCAGATGCTGTGGGGAGCTCCGAGGGCCCCACAAGTGCTGCAGAGAAAGGGATAGCATTATAGGTGGGCCCCAGAGGGGGCTCCCTGGAGAAACCAACAGGAGTGCGGGTAGGGTCCTTCCCCCAAACCCAGCCTCTAAGGGGAAGCCCCTCACCCCCATCATCCTCCCACTGTCACTCACTTTTGTTTGTCTCATTCATGGAGGGGCCTGATGACACCAGTGAGTCTCAGCCTCAACCAGAAAGAGCCCTGGCTCTGAGGACGCCCCCAGATGCCAGGCAGCCCCAGGGCACAAGTCCTAGAAAATAACGTAGGTATGGGTGTCAGGGACGGTCACAGGGTGCACTTTCCAGGTCACACTCACAGCCATGGTAGTGCTGCACAAACTCTGGGGACTGGACAACTGACCACACCAGTTGTCCACAGAAGAGAAACAAGCTGAGCCTACAGAAACTGGCTATTTGTAAGGGACCATCACAGGGTTTTGCTCTGGAAGATGCTAAAAAAAAAAAAATAACTAAATTGTAGAACTTACTGAGCATTCCTTGTAATTCAAGCACCAGGCATCATGCTCACAAAACCCAGTAAGGTAGGTATAAACATTATCCCCACTTTATAGATGAGGGCTCTGAGGCTGAAAAAGGTGAACTGACTCAACCAAAGTCCCCAGATTTGAACCCAGAGCCCAGTCTGTTGCACTGCTTGGTAAGCTAAGGATGGGAGACAGGGGCAGAGGTGGGTCCTGGCTCCCAAAGGTCAGAAAACAGCAATTGCTTGGCGCTACCCAGCCAAAGCGGAGACTACATATGGGGAGAGTGATGCAAGTCCCAGCTGAGGACAGGGGCCCTGGACACAGCCAGAGCAGCCCTGGCCCTTCTGCCTCTAAGTTGAAAGCAGCTGCTGCCCACCTCTACTCTCAGCCCTTCAAGCAAATCCCTGTCCATTCACCTCTACTTACAGGAGGCCCACACTCTGCCCCTAGAGGGAGGCTCAAGCCAGGGAGTATTCAAATGAGGATCACCTGAATCAGGAAATTATCACCCAGGGCTGGGGACACCTACAGGAGAAACACTTCAATTAGGGGAGTAGCTGGAGGAAGATCATCCAGGCTTGGAAACACCTGGAGTGTCTGGAGGAGGCACACCTGAATCTGGGGAGTATCTAGAGGAGGAGCATGAAAGTTAGAAGTACCTGGCAGACGAAGAGCTAGGGCAGGAGCGTATCTGCAGGTGGAGCACCTGAACCAAGGGAGTCCTTGGGGGCAGAGTAGCCTGGCTAGGAAAGTACTAAGGAGAGAAGCTGAGGGGAGTACCCCAGTATATTCTTTGATACAAGTGCCTTCAAAATTCCCCCCCACCTCCTCACGTCCAACCTGGCATCAAGCCCCATCATCTCTTCCACTAAACATCTCTGGAATGACAATACCCTTCTCTCCACCCCTCTGCCACAGCTGAGTCCAAGCCACCTTCCTCTTGTACTCTAGCCATAATCTCCTAACTGGTCTCCCCACCTCTGGTCTCTTCCCTGGAGTGATTGGCCTAGAACCCAACTCTGACCCCATCACTAGCCTGGTTAAAATTCCTTTAAACGCTCCCCATTCCCCACAGTGCCTTGCAATCCAGCACATGGCCCTCAAGCCAAACTCTTCTTCCTCTTCTCCACAGTTCCCTCCCCAGCACTCCAGACAGACACACACGCCACCCTCCCACTCACCCACCCTCCTCCCTGGCCACACCCTCCTCAGTTTTTGGGGCCCCAGTCTGTCAAGGCCAAATCAGACCATACCTGCCTGTGAGGTTGTCCCTGGACCTACCCTGGGTGACCTGTCACCATCCTGCCCAGTCAACCATCAGTCAGAACCAGTCATTGCTAGGCGGGCAGCTCCCCGTGGTCAAGTGCTGGCTGATGGATCTGTACCCTCGTGCTGCAGGGAGCTGGGCACTCAGCCGCTCAGTGTGGTGCTTGTGACATTAACGAGGGGAGCAGGAGAGACGTCCTAGGAAGGAGAGGTCACCTGCTCATTCATTTCTCAGCCTGCTGTGGGCCTCATCCTAGCACTAGGTCCGCAAAACATGAGAATGTGTAACACTGGAATGAACTGAATTCAATCTGACGTTTCTAAGGTTGTACTCCTATTCCTTTCCTCCCTGCCCTGTGAATTCTTCCCAAGAAGACACACACACACTAACCTTCCAAGGGCACATATACACTCCCCAACAAGCCTCTGAACTCACAGCCCACACTGACCTGCCCATCCCCCATACACACATACGCATAGTCGCCCCTCCCCCCAGGTCACACTTTCCTCCACCAACAAACACACCCTCTGACATGCACAGACACCTACCCCCACTCTGATGTGTAGCTTCTTTCCCGCTGCCAGGAGCCCCTGAGGATCTGTGCAGAGCCTGGGTACCCCCTCCCCGGCCCCCCCGAGCCTTCTGTTCCCACCTCAAGAACTGTGCACAGTCCGCGGAGTAAGCTTCCGGCTGGGGCCGGCAGAACCTGGACAGGTGGGCGGGTCAAGGCCAAGCTTGACTCACCTGCGGAGGCAGTGGGCGGGGCCGAAGTTGCAGGTCGGGCAGAAGGGCCGGCTGCGGCAGCGCCTCCAGTGGGGAGGGATCATTCTACGTCTCCCCCAGGCTTTTGCCAAGAACTTTATGGGTGTAGACCTCACCCTCACCCCCCAATGCTGAGGGTTTGTACAGCTGGGATCCAGAGAAGGGTCCAGCGGCCCCTAGAGAGGCAGACACCTCAGCGGGCAGATGCTCAGGCTGATAAACAACTGAATGTCCGGTGACTGGTACAAAGGCCAGAGTTGAAGCAGGAGCTTTGCAGGCCTGTAAGGGTGGTGGGCTGGAACCAGAGCGGGTGGGGAGGGCATTCTTTCCAGGCAAAGCCAGAAGGACCAAGAACTGTCCCAAATTGCCTGCAAATGGGTGTGTAACTGTGTAGGGGGTGAGTGGTGGATCTGGATGGGGGCTCAACCTTCATCTGGATCTCAGGATTCTGTGACCCCACAAGCCAGCCTCTGAAGCTCTCCCGGGTGCTCTCTGATTCCCTTTAGCTTTACTCCTCGTCTCTGGGCCTGGTGCCCCCTGTTCTTCAAGTTCCAGTTCAGGAATCACCTTCCCTGAGCCCTCCCTCTACCCTGCAAGCCCCTACTCTTCCACGCCCAGAGCACCCACAGCATTCCTCATTATCCTGTGATTATTCGCTTTCCCAGGGCGGGGCCAGGCTTTGACAGCCTGTGGCTCCCAGCACAGTACTGAATCAGGCCAGGCTCCCCGTAACTACCTAAGGGAAGAAGGACAGCATGTGCCAAGGCCTGGAGGCCCCGAATTCACAAGGAGAGACAGGGCACAGTGGGAACAAGGGCTGCAGAGAGGCCAGGCATGGTGGCTCACGCCTGTAATCCCAGCACTTTGGGAGGCCAAAGCGGGTTGATTGCTTGAGCCCGTGAGTTGGAGATCAGCCTGGGCAACATAGGGAGACCCCATCTCTACTACAAACACAAAAATTAGTTGGGTGTGATAATGCTCACCTGTAGTCCTAGCTACTGGGGAAGCTGAGGTGGGAGGACTGCCAGAGCCCAGAAGTTTTAGACTACAGTGAGCCATGATTGCGCCATTACACTCCAGCCTGGGCTACAGAGCAAGACCCTGTCTCAAAAAAATAAAAGGGGGGGTACAGAGAGGAGATGCAAACAAGGCATGGTAGAACTGTGGCTGGAAGGTGGAGGCCAGTTCACACTTGGCCTTGAAAATCTTAGATTGAAATCTGAACCTTCAGGGCATCCCTTCCCACCTATCCTGCCTCCTCTGCTGCAGCTATACCAAACTATTTTCTTTTTTCTATTTTCTTTTTTTTTGAGTCTCTGTCACCCAGGTTAGAGTACAGTGGTGCTATCTCAGTTCACTGCAACCTGCGGCCCTGGGGTTCAAGCGATTCTCCTGCCTCAGCCTCCGGAGTGGCTAGATTACAGGCATGCACCACCACACCCAGCTAATTTTTGTATTCCTAGGAGAGACAGGTTTTTGCCATGTTGGCCAGGCTGGTCTCGAACTCCTGACCTCAAGTGATCTGCCCGCCCCAGCCTTCCAAGTGCTGGGATTACAGGCATGAGCCACTGCGCCCGGCCACCAAACTCTCTTCTATTCCCTGAACCCACCATGCCCTCTCATCTCCCTGGCTCTGCTCCCTTCTCCTGGGACTCCTGCCTTCCCCACTCTCCACTGCACCCCTGCAGATGATGGCCCTTCTCCCCTATATCCTGAACCATGTCGGGTGTGATTTTCTCTTTAGTTTCCCCCAACCTGTAAACCCTGGGAGTGGGCTCTGCATTGGTCTTGTTTCCATCATATCCCCCATATCTAAAATGGCAACAGTATACTCTTCTGAAACAAATTTGAGGAAAGAGAGGATTATCCTGGATGGGGCAATGAGGCACCAAGGAGGGCTTAGGGTTTTACTTTGTTTTTGAAGCAAGGAAATCATGAGATTCAACTGATATTCATTGAGCACCTACCACGTCCTAGACACTGTGCCAGGTTTTGTTAAATTGAGGTGTTCATATACCATAACCTAATTCATATAACATAAAATTCCCCATGTTAGCCATTTCCTGGTACACGGTTCAGTAGTGTGTAGTACATTCATAATGTCATGCAACCATCACTCTAGTTCTAAAACATTTTCATCACCCCAAAGGGATACCCCTGACCAATTAAGCAGTATTTCCCACGTCCCTTTTCCCCCAGTCTTTCACGACCATTAATTTGCTTTCAGTCTCTATGGATTTGCCTGTTCTGGATATTTCTTATAAATGGAATCACATTTATGCCAGCTTTTTAATGAACTGTTTCACTTAATCCTTGTAACCATGCTATGAGGTAGATGTTAACTGTCCCCTTAATGGAAAAGGAAAATGAGGCTGTGAGAAGGTAATTGGCATGAAGTCCTGCAGAGGAAAACAAGCAGAGGGTCTTCACATCCATCATTCAGTAATTTATTCAATGAATATTTTTTGAATGGCCACCAGAGTCACAGCCAGCCCATATGTCACACATTGCTGAAAAGCAGATGGCTAGCTGCTGGACGGCCCCACATCGTGGAGAACAGAGGGCAAACTGGGTATCAGCACCCACGGCTCCTCAGCCAAGAGCTCTGATGTAGTGAACAACCTTTACAACCTTCTGTGGCAGCCCCGGCAACCATGTGGTAGGCTCTGTGCTAGCTTGTGGGACAATTTCTGCCGCCATAAAGCTTCCATTCTGGTGGATAAGACGAACAATACACAAAGAAATAAATAAGATTATTTCAGATAACAGTAAGTGTTGGGAAGAAAACAGCTTGGTGATAGCTCCATGTGAACATGAGGCAGCTGCTACTTTAGATAGTCGGAAGAGGGGACTCACTGAAGAGGGCACATTGGAGCTGAGATCTGCCTAAGAGTGAGACAGCGATTGTGCCAATATCTGGGGGCAGAGCATTCCAGCTAAAGGGAACCGCCAGCACAAATGCTGAGATGCAGGAGCACGGCTGGCTTGTTCAACTACAGCAAGGCAGCCGCTGGATGGAGTGCAGAAAGATGGGGGCAGATCTGAGGGGCTACACCAGGTGATGTCAGGAGCTATTCCTGAGGGGCCTCATCGGATCTCTCCGGGAGACAGGAAGTCACTGGGCATGTGAGCAGAGGACTGCTCTTTGCATTGTAAAGGAACCGGTCTGTCTTCTGCATGAAGTATGGACCAGGGGAGGCCAGGGTAGAAGCAGAAGGCCAGTTAGAAGGCTGCTGCAATCATCGAGGGGAAAGGACATGTGGCAGCCGGGAAGTCTGGTGAAGGTGGGGACAAGTGCTCAGACTCCAGATATATCTGAAGGTAAAGTTGACATGATTGGCTGATTAAATGTGGGGCTTGAGAAAAAGAAAGGATTCAAGAATAACTCCAAAGTTTTGGCCTGAGCAACTGGAAGACTGGAGCTGTCGTTTAATGAAGTGGGAGGAGTCTGGGAGGGAAACTAGGACCTCAGTTTTGGACACATTGGATGCCTGTGAGCCATCCGGTAGCATCCTGAGTAGAGCGTAGCGTCAAGTGGCCTGGATGCAACGGGCGGTGGGGACTAGAAATATACACTTAGGAACCAACAAAACATAGATGATTGTCAAAGCCAGGCATCTGGATGAGATCCTCAAGGATAAGTGTAGAGAGAGAGGAGCCCTGGAATGTGCCAGGAGTAGAGGTGAGGGTGGGGAGGAAAAGCAGGAAAGGAGACCAGGGAGGGGCCCACAAAGTAGGAGGCAAATGTGGGAGAGTCCTGGCCAGGGAAGAAAGCGTTTCAAGGGCAAGGGCTCAGCTAGCTTGGTTAGTCAAATGCTGCAGGAAGGTTTTTGAAGATAAGGAGTGAGAATTGACCTTTGAAATTGGCAAAGTGGAGATCACCAGTGACCTTGACAAGAGCAGGGGTTTTTCGTTTTTTGGTTTGGTTTGGTTTGGTCTTTTTTTTTTTTTTTTGGAGATGAAGTCTTGCTCTGTAGCCCAGGCTGGAGTGCAGTGGCATGATCTCAGTTCTCTGCAACCTCTGCCTCCCAGGTTCAAGCGATTCTCCTGCCTCAGCCTCCCAAGTAGCTGGGAATACAGGCGCACGCCGCCACACCTGGCTAATTTCTGTAGTAGAGATGGGGTTTCACCATGTTGGCCAGGCTGGTCTTGAACCCCCGACCTCAAGCAATCCGCCTGCCTCGGCCTCCCAAAGTGCTGGTATTATAGGCGCGAGCCACTGTGCCCAGCAATGAGAGCAGTTTTAAGAGACAAGAGAGTGTTCTGGGGACAACCGCCTGATTGGAGTGAAGCATAAGTATGGGACCAGAGGAAGTGGAGGCCACGCCTCCAAGGAACTTTGCTATAAAAGGAGCAGAGACATGGGACTGACCCTGGAGATGGGTGTGGGACTAAGGGAGGATTTTGCTTTAAGGGGAGGAGCTGTTAAACCATGTGTGTAATGCTGGCCAGAATAAGCCAGGAGAGACCGGAAACTGATGATGCAGAAGGAAGAGAAGGGACAAGGCAAGTGTGGAGTCCCTGAGGAATCGAGAGGGTGGGGTCAAGGGCACGGGGAGGGTTGGCAGCAGAGTCCCTCTGAGTCACAGGAGGAAGGTGGCTTAGACAGGTGACATGCACTGGGTCTGCGATGGGAACCTTAGGAAGCTTTCCCCTCATGGCTTCCATTTTTCCAGAGAAATAAGAAGCAGTGTCCTCAGCTGAGTGAAGAGCAGGAAGAGGGTGCTGAGGCTGAAGAGAAGAAAACGTGTGAATTCACCACCCCAGAGCATGGCAGAGATAATGGGCCCAGCCGTGTAATGGGTTTACCAGACAGCCTCAGGCCCCCTGTAAGGTAGATGGGCATGGTCAGTTAGGGTGTCTGAGTTTTTCCTTTTCTAGTCCCTCCAAGTGCAGGTGGGGAGAAGATGGAGAGAGGGGTTTTGCCAAGATTAGGGATTTGCTGGGCAAATATGAAAAAGCAAGAAGGGGGCGGGCAAGGGAGCTGAGCTGCGGGCAAGGGAGTGGTTGTAATGATGGCCCACAGTGTCTGGTCAGGGTAAAGGAGGAAGTGGGGACAGAGGAGTGCAGAGAACCCAAAAAGGTGGTAGGATCAATGGATTTCAGGATGGATTGCTGGTGTACTAGAGACAGTGAGTAGAAAAAATAGATAAACAGGAGGTGGTGGGCAGATGGTGGCAGAAGGAAATTGAAGTTACACTAGGGGATACAGTTTGTTTTTTTGTTTTTTTTTCTTTTTTTTAGACAGAGTCTCACTCTGTCACGAGGCTGGAGTGCAGTGGCACGATCTCCGCTCACTGCAATCTCCGACTCCCTGGTTCAAGCAATTCTCCTGCCTCAAGCTCCCGAGTAGCTGGAATTACAGGCACGCACCACCACGCCCAGCTAATTTCTGTATTTTTAATAGAGTTGGGGTTTCACCATGTTGGCCAGGATAGTCTCGATCTCATGACCTCATGATCCTCCCGCCTCGGCCTCCAAAGTGCTGGGATTATAGGCGTGAGCCACTGTGCCTGGCCTGCAGGGTTTTTATTTTGTTTTGTTTTGTTTTTTTAAGAGACAGGGTCTCAGCCAGGCGCAGATATGCTCGCAGGCCAGATGCTAATAAGATGTTCCATAAAAACTTACTGGATGAATGAATGGTTAGAATTCCAGGCAGCTCACTTGCTCACTCCAGATTAAGAACTGGTGTTATGGGCTGGGCGCGGTGACACATGCCTGTAATCCCAGCACTTTGAGAAGTTGAGGCAGGCTGATCGCTTGAGCTCAGGAGCTGGAGATCAGCCTGGACAACATGGTGAAACCCCGTATCTACAAAAATAAAAAATTTAAAAAAAAATTAGCCAGACGTGGTGGTATGCACCTGTAGTCCTAGCTACTAAGGGGGCTGAGGTAGGAGGATCGCTTGAGCCCTGGATGTCAAGGCTGCAGTGAGCTGTGACTGCACCACACTGTACTCCAGCCTAGAAATGAGACTATATCTCAAAAAAAAAAAAAAAAAAAAAAAGGAACTGGTGTTAACACTTTCCACTCTTTGTACAGGGATCTCTATTCTGTTGTAAGCAGATGCCCCTTTTGAATCGGTAGAGGACACTTTCCTTCTCTTTGTAACCCTTTGGAGGAAGGCTGCCCATTTCCCAGGCTTCTGGCTTCTTCCAGCCCCAGCCTCCCAGAGAGGAATCAGCCCCTTCTTGGGACTTAGGACTGTCCTTAGGGACACCACACTCTTCCTCCTTCATTCAAGCTCCACCTTCCCAGAAGGCTGCCTTTCCCTATTCCTAGTCTGCCCTCCCTGACCTCCTAGACATGCCCTGGCATTGGAAGCATCCCTGCAGTCCCACTGAGGGCTGTGCTTGAAGGTTGGTGAAAACGAGCCCTCTGACCCAGTTATCCCTAAGAAGTCACAGTTCCCTGAGTCAGCTCAAAGGATCTATCCTCAGTGGAGCATCCCAGGAGACTGAGACTAGGGAATGTTTCGAGACACAACTTCTAGGGTTTCCTCACTTCTTCAGGAGGAGACCAGCCTATCCAGGCCCATGTATGCCATGAAATCCTGAGGGGGAGAGCTCACCAAGCCTCATGTATCACCAACCACACCACCCTGAAACTCCAGTGTGACTACCTCATGGAGTTGCCACATCAGATCTAACCTCGGGTTCATGGGACAATTTCTCCCAAAGCCACCAGCTCCACCTCACCACATCTGACCTAGGAAGATCATTAGATATCACATATGCACAGTGTAACAATGGCAGTCTATGAATCCCCTTGGTTATTATCTCTGGGGTAGCCAGGTCTCACAAGAACAGAGCTCAGCAGGCCTGCCAGGGACTCCCACACCCTCTCCTGAGGATGTCGTGTCCATGCAGCTGGCCAGAGGCCATAGACTCACTGGACAGAGCTGCCCCTCCCAGCCATGCCTCCCTGGGCCCCTGCAATGCCAACAGTCATCTCTGAACAGTCATCTCTGCCACATTCTTGCTTTCTCATGGGGGCCCTGTTAGAAAGGGGAAAGGAGGAAAGCTGGTGCCCACCTGAGACCCCAGCTCTGAGACTCCAGGGCTGTTGGAGCAGTTCCCATAGAGAAATCCTCTGGGGGCAGGCACCACTTAAGCCTGTAGGAGAGGCCTCTCCCCAAGAGAGCAGAAAGCCCACACCTGTGTGCTGGTGCAGTAGTTCACTCCGACCCCCCAGTGGGAACAAGTGTCCCTTCCTTAGGGTGCCGGCAAGGGTGGAGCCGGCAAAGCACCAATATGCCTTCAGGGAGAAAGGGCTAGGGAAAGAGGAGTTGGGACACTGCCTTCAAGCCTTTCCTTGTCATCCCTGCGTCACCACGAAATAAATCATGCATCATGAGCACTAATGGACTTGTGTTGTCACTACCTCTTATCCTCAAAGTAAGACTGAAGCCAGGGGTGGTAGCACACACCTATAGTCCCAGCTACTCAGGAAGCTGAGGTGGGAGGATTGCTTGAACCCAGGAGTTTGAGGCTGCAGCAAGCTATGATTGCACCACTGCACTCCAGCCTGGGCAATAGAGCGAGACTCTGTCTCTAAAGTAATAATAATAATAATAATAATAATAATAAACAAAGTAAGACTGAATAACCAGAAAGCAACCCCCATGTGCAGCTCCTGCAAAGAATGCACGGCTGTGGCTGGGCCAGCTTTCCCTCATAGAATGTGTTTTGTATGCTAAGTAGGCTGCTGTTGTTTGAGGCAGAAAGACAATGAGTCACTTGTGTCTCGTGCTATTGGGTGAGCTATTCTTCTAGGATCTCCGAGTGACCTGGGGTGAAGCAAGGACCTGGTGGAACTTAAAGGCAAGACATCCTTAAAATTCATGCCTGCCCATCTTTCCTGGTCGGCCCTTGTCTTTTAAAGGGCACCACTCCATCATCACACAGCACAGAGCTGACCTCATTGTTTTCCAGAATAAAATCTCAGATGCATGCTGGACACAAAAGCACTGGTTTTCTTAAATCATGTTTAAGAGTTTGAGGGATGACATGCAGATGATAGCAGCCTCCCTGGGTGTGCTGGCAGAGACTGTTAGCCTTCTTCCTGTCTAGGTAGTATAGTCTAACAGGCCTTGGGTATAGTTAAGCTCTCTGGCTGTCGATCAAACTGTCTGGGGTCAGAATTGAACACCACCACTTAACTAACCTGAGGATGCATAGGTTTCCTCATCTGCAAAATGGGGATAATAATAATGACACCCGGCCCGACGCGGTGGCTCACGCCTCTAATCCCAGCACTTAGGGAGGCCAAGGAGGGCAGATCACCTGAGGTCGGGAGTTCGAGACAAGCCTGAGCCCAACCAACACGGAGAAACCCAGCATCTACTAAAAAAAATACAAAATTAGCCTGTAATCCCAGCTACTCAGGAGGCTGACACAGGAGAATGGCTTGGACCCGGGAGGTGGTGGTTGCAGTGAGCCGAGATTGTGCCATTGCACTCCAGCCTGGGTGACAGAACAAGACTCCATCTCAAAATAATAATAGTGACACCCATCTCAAAAGGCTAAGAGTCCATGGGGTGTAGCCAACACCTTTTGCCAGCACCTGTAAATGTGTAGCAACTGTTAGTCATTATAATTGAGGTTTGTTGGTGTTCTAGCATAAGATTCTGCATTGCTGTGTAAATTCCATTCTGACCAAAGTGGGTAAAAGTCTGTTATGCTTTACTAAATACACTCTGAGCTTCTAACTGCCTGAACCCTATGTGGGGGTTGATTTCAGTTTCTGACCTCACAGGACTCCTCTGGGCCAAATGGCCTTTGTCAAGCAGTTTCTATAAAAGGGACTTCTTTCAAAGCCTTGTTGAATTAACTGGGGCTTCCTTTAAATAAAGGCTTGTTTTTAGAAGCTTTCTTTTTCCAACAAGGAAAAGAACACAATGGATTCCAAGTAATATCCAGTCCTCATCACAGCTTGTCACAAGCACCTGGCATGTCTTTTCTGACCAGCGTGAAAATACACACGCATGCGCGCGCGCACACACACACACACACACACACACACGCTTCAGGGACACAGACTCAGCCTGATGCTCCAAAAGCATTTACTGCAAACTTCCTCTCACTACAGAGTTATTTCCTGGAAGAACAACAAAAATTGTTTTGGAATTGACAGTATGGCTTTGGTTGCTGCTGAAGTTAAGTGAAAGTACCATTGTTACTATTAACCTAAACAAAATCTTAAAAGAATTACTTTCTTTTCCTTTTCTTTTCTTTTTTTTTTCTGTTTTTTGGACAACAACAACAAAAAAGAAATTTTCCTTTCTTTGCTGATCAATATGAAGAATGATTTATCAGTAAAGTCAATTTCAGGCAAAGGTAGAACTTAGGAATTGGGTTAAAGTGTTGCTTATTTCAACCAAAAGAAAACGTTCTAGTTTGTTTGGGCAGCATGTACGTGGTTCTTGGAAAAGCAATTGTGACAAACAGTACAGAGAGTTAAGGCACTTACGGCATATACAAAGATGCCAGCATTTGGAGCTGCACATAACAAAGAAATATCTTAAATGCTTTTCAAAATATTCTAGGAGCCAAGACACAAGGGCATGCTTTAGGAGAACATAGGAATGTAATTTGGGAGGAAAATTGGAACTACTCCTTCCCTTTAAAATCACTGAGCAAAACAAAGCAGCATTCTACTTCACATACTGACTTTACATAGCTTATATGTAATAGTTTGACTTTAAGAAGCAAAGATGGGACTCTTTTTGGTTTTTGGTTTTTTTTGAGACGGAGTCTCGCTCTGTCGCCCGGGCTGGAGTGCAGTGGCGCGATCTCAGCTCACTGCAAGCTCCGCCTCCGGGGTTTACGCCATTCTCCTGCCTCAGCCTCCCAAGTAACTGGGATTACAGGCGCCCGCCATCTCGCCCGGCTAGTTTTTTGTATTTTTTAGTAGAGACGGGGTTTCACCGTGTTAGCCAGGATGGTCTCGATCTCCTGACCTCGTGATCCACCCGTCTCGGCCTCCCAAAGTGCTGGGATTACAGGCTTGAGCCACCGCGCCCGGCCAAAGATGGGACTCTTACTGTTTATGTTTTATTTATTGCTTTTTATTTTTTGAGACAAAGTCCCACTCTGTCACCCAGGCTGGAGTGCAGTGGCATGATCTCAGCTCACTGCAACCTCTGCCTCTTGGGTTCAAGCAATTCTTGTGCCTCAGCCTCCCAAGTAGCTGGGACTACAGGTGTGTGCCACCACATCTGGCTAATCTTTTTGTATTTTTAGTAGACATGGGGTTTCACTATGTTGGCCAGGGTGGTCTTGAACTCCTGGCCTCAGGCAATCTGCCTGCCTCGACCTCCCAAAGTGCTGGGATTACAGGCATGAGTCACTGTGCCGGGCCTCTCACTGTTTATTTTGAAAACTAACTGCATGGTCACCCATGTAACCCACCCCAGTCTGGCAAGTTCAATTGGAAGAGGTCTCTGTTACTTAGAATAGTACCAACTTGACTGTTTAATCCAGATAGCCCTGACTTCATTTTTGGGGAGCAACTTGGAGAGGTTCATTCTTTCCCCCCGACTCATCCTCTGTTGATCCAGTCACAAATTTCACCAGCTTTTTTGTGCATAATTTGCACAACAATTTCACCCAAATGGATCTCAACTGAGCCATCATTTCTGCAAGAAGACTATGGAGTTTGTCTATAGAGAAAATTAAATCAAATTCATAGACATTTTTAAGAGTCTGTCAGCCGGGCGTGGTGGCTCAAGCCTGTAATCCCAGCACTTTGGGAGGCCGAGACGGGTGAATCACGAGGTCAGGAGATCAAGACCATCCTGGCTAACACGGTGAAACCCTGTCTCTACTAAAAAATACAAAAAACTAGCCGGACGAGGTGGCGGGCGCCTGTAGTCCTAGCTACTCGGGAGGCTGAGGCAGGAGAATGGCGTAAACCCCGGAGGCAGAGCTTGCAGTGAGCTGAGATCCAGCCACTGCACTCCAGCCTGGGCGACAGAGCCAGACTCCGTCTCAAAAAAAAAAAAAAAGAGTCTGTCAAATGTTTCCACATGTATTTACATGTGGTCTAAAACCCTAAGGACATTGTAAGAAGCCACACAAAAGACCCAAATGAATGTTCTAAGGGGCATAAATCAGTTGTCTGAGCCACCTGTTAAGGGAAATGAGTGGAACTTGGAGAGTCAGGCTTTCCTGTCCCTCTTGATCATGACAGTCACTTGGAGAACAGTGAGTCCAACTCGCTGGAGTGGCCACAGGGTATGGACCTTTACTTTCCTAACATAAAAGAAAAAATAAATCTTTGGTTTCCAAATGAGCACTGCCACCAAAGTGGAACTTAATACCACAACAGATATTCGCCCTGTGCAAACACAAGTTGAGCACCCCTAATCCGAAAATGTGAAATCCGAAATGCTCCCAAATTTGAAACTTTTTGAGCACTTTGTGATGCCACAAGTGGAAAATCCACATCTGACCTCATGTGATGGGTCATATATATCATATGAAATATTGTTTAAAATTACCTCCAGGCGGCCGGGCGCGGTGGCTCAAGCCTGTAATCCCAGCACTTTGGGAGGCCGAGACGGGCGGATCACGAGGTCGGGAGATCGAGACCGTCCTGGCTAACACGGTGAAACCCTGTCTCTACTAAAAATACAAAAAAACTAGCCGGGCGAGGTGGCGGGCGCCTGTAGTCCCAGCTACTCGGGAGGCTGAGGCAGGAGAATGGCATAAACCTGGGAGACGGAGCTTGCAGTGAGCTGAGATCCGGCCACTGTACTCCAGCCTGGGTGACAGAGCGAGACTCCGTCTCAAAAAAAAAAAAAAAAAAATTACCTCCAGGCTATGTGTATAAGGTATGCATGAAACATAAATGGATTTCATATTTAGACTTGGGTCTTATCCCTAAAATATTTCATTATGTATATGCAAATATCCCAAAATTCAGAAAAGTCTGAAATCTGAACACTCCTTGTCCCTAGCATTTTGGATAAGGGATACTCAACGTGTACAAGCAGTATGAATATATATTCCTATTTTTTCTTTTTTAGGCAAATGCTAACATACAACATACACTTTTGTACCTGCTTTTTATCACTTACTAATTAGTATGTCTTGGAGAGCTTTTAAAAACCAGTATATAGACTTGGAGAGTTTCCTCAACAAATTTCACAGCTGTTATATTTTACTGTATAGCTACATCAAAATTTATTTAACCATTTCCCCATTGATTGACACATGAATTGTTCCTAATCTCCTGCCATTACATATAATGCTACAATGAATAACCATGACATTTGTTGTGCTATGGGAGTATATCTGCAGGATAAAGTCCCAAGAATGCAATTGTGAGTCAAGGATACATGTGCTCATGAATTTTTTTTTTTTTTTTTTTTTTTTTTTTTTTTTGTAGTCCTGGCTGGAGGGCAGTGGCGCGATCTCAGCTCACTGTAAGCTCCGCCTCCCGGGTTCACGCCATTCTCCTGCCTCAGCCTCATAAGTAGCTGGGACTACAGGCGCACACCACCATGCCCGGCTAATTCTTTGTGTTTTTAGTAGAGACAGGGTTTCACCGTGTTAGCCAGGATGATCTCGATTTCCTGACCTCGTGATCCGCCTGCCTTGGCCTCCCAAAGTGCTGGGATTACAGGCGTGAGCCACCGCCCCTGGCCTTGTTCATGAATTTGACAGATATTCCCAAGTTGCCCTCCATCAGAGTTACATCAACATGCCTATATAGCACATGCCTATTTCCCCACGACCTTGTCAAGAATGTATGTTATAAAACTCCCAGACTTCTGCCAAACTGATAGGTGAGAACGGTAGTGAGGAAGAGTTTTGTTTTTATTTTTATTTTTGAGATGGAGTCTAGCTCTGTTACCCAGGCTGGATTGCAGTGGCGCGATCTCAGTTCCACTGCAACCTCCACCTCCCGGGTCCAGGCGATTCTCCTACCTCAGCTTCCTGAGTAGCTGGGATTACAGGTATGTTCCACCACGCCCGGCTAATTTTTGTATTTTTGGTAGAGACGGGGTTTCACCATGTTGGCCAGGCTGGTCTCGAACTCCTGGCCTCAAGTGATCTGCCTGCCTTGGCCTCCCAAAGTGCTGGGATTACAGGTGTTAGCCACTGCGCCCGGCTGTTAAAAAATAAATTACCTTGAGTTGGCCGGGGGCCTTGAGTTTAACTCTATCATTATCAGTTGAGTTTGTTTTGGGTTTGGAGGTTAACCCTCCAATGTGTAGAACTTCATATTTGCATTATTTTTAGCCTATAATTTTCCAGTGACTGAGACTTCAAGATGTGCATTATGGCTTAAGTCTTCTTATACATCTGCAACAGCAGATGTATACACAATCCACTCAAAATTTGTCTGTGCAGTAATATTTCATTTGGGACATATTGTTTGTAAATTGATGCTATTTAAATTACTTGCAGCATAATCTCAACACATGTAAAAATACTTTTACACTTGTAGGGTATTGTTTTATAATACAAATTATTGTGTACAAACTCTGTTAACATTTTATTTATGTACAGATCATTATTACCAGTTTTTGTTTCCCAGTTGAGAGTGGGGAAGGCAGATGGGCTCGGAGTCTTTACATGTGCCAGGATCGTGCAGTCTCAAACTTTTCCATTCGAAGCAAATACCTGTGCCAATATCTGTGTCACTTCCAAGAAGAATGAATGCTGCCTAAGTGCTCTCCATACGTTTGCAAAACGACATCAGGCCCCCCAGGTCTTCCAAGAACCAGAGGAAAAGTTCCTTTTGTTTCACAAAAGTGAATCCTGTCACACAAACAGTCCCAGCACTTTCCAGCTCCTTTTTCTTTCCAGATTCAAAGGTCTGGCACCAGGATGAGCTGAAGTCTAAGGCATCCACCACTCTCCCCCTGCTCCTACTCGCATCCCACCCAAAGCCTTGTCCAGAGAACGCTCTTCCCAGCCTGAGGCCCAGGAATGGGAGTCTCTGTGGGCCACACATTGGTGGGGAGGTCTTTCCTGATCCTTTTCTATGCTACTCCAGGAGTCAAAACCTCTCCTGAGACTTTTCAGGGAGCTTCAGAAGAACCCTGGGCCTAAACCAGCTCAACAAAGCTGCAGGGACCCAGCCTCCTGAGGAAAGTGAATGTGAGTCTGGTGCACCCAGAGGAGAATGAAGCCTTCACCGAAAAGATTCTGGGAAGATGTCCCAGGCCCAGGGGGAGGGTTTGTACTTCCAGACCTAAGTCACCTAAGCTGACACCAGGTCTCATCCATCCCAGTCATTCCATTCCGGGTCAGAGGGGTCATCGATTCAACCAGCGAGGCTGCCCATCCGACGGTTGCTCCCTCTGCTCCCTGGAAGGGCCTCTTCGTGGGCATGCTGTACCTACAGGTCTTGTTCTGTTCTGGGAACTGCCAGTGGTGGCAAGAGGTGGAGCAACGGGTGCCAGGGCAGGGAGAGGTGAGTCTGGGAGGGAAGCAGAGGCAAGATCCACAGGCCTTTAGAGACTTTGCCAAGGCAGGGGGACTGCCCCCAGGTTGTTGTCAGCCGTCAAGAGTGAGTGCACCTCCCGGGGCAGACTTCTGCTGCCCCAGTGCCCAGGGATAGACATGGGTTTGCTGCAAAATGAATGACACCTGGCAGACAATAAGCTGAAGCTTTCATTAGCAGCTTAAGCTGAGGACTATCTAGGCAACTGACACTCCCTGTGTGTTCCCCTGGGTCTGCTTAATGTGTGCCCTTGTGGAGTGACTGGCACCAAGAAAGCAAGGACTAAGTCAGAAGTTCAAGTCCCAGCCCTGCCACAGCCTCAGGGTGCCCTCGAGCACAGCGAGCCTCAGTTTTCCCATTTGTAAAATGGGAGAGGTACACAAGGTAGACTCCAAGGCTCTGTGTTGCCTGAGCCCTGTGTTCTTTTGAGTGTACGTGTTCTCAGGCCCACAAAGGTCCTTTGTGTTTCCTGTATGAACTGCTCTCTAGGAAACCCAGGTAACCACCTGTGTCCCGGGGCACATACATGAGGACTCATGTGGGCCGTATTGTGTGTTTGCGCTGGGGGGAGGGGAGACCCCAGAACACTGTCCCCTACCCCACCCCCTTCCTCAATAGGCGGAAGCCACTGGCTTCCTCCCTTTCCTGCCTCCTGCCTCCTTTGTGCCAGCAAGACTGAGGATTGGAGGGAGGCAGGGGTTGGGAAAAATCAGTCCAACTGTCCCCAGGTCTGCCCTTACCATAACCTTCCCCCCACCTCAAGTGACTCCTTCCAGGCCACACCCATCCCCAGCCTTGTGGGGGCCAGACTGGGGGCCTAGAGGCTCAAAGGCAGAATAAGTCCTCCACCCCCTCCCCTGCCACCCCTCCCACCCAAGCCATCTCATTTCCTCTTCCTCCCCAGCACCGACCCACACTGACCAGCACAGGCCGAGCAGTAAGGCCCACAGCATCTGACCCCAGGCCCAGCTCATCCTGGCTGGCCTGGGTCGGCCTCTGGAGTATGGTCTGGCGGGTGCCTCCTTTCTTGCTCTCCATCCTCTTCTTGGCTTCTTATGTGGGTAAGTCTCCCCTGAGTCCCTCACCCCATTTCTAGGCCCCGAGGCCCTGATTTCCACCCGAGAAACCCTATTTTATTGTAGAGACAGAAAGTAGGATGGTGGTTGCCATGGGCGGCAGGGAGGAAGAAATGGGGAGTTTTGTCTAAAGGGTACAGAGTTTTTTACAAGATTTTTACTCGGTTTTACAAGATTAAAAGAGTTATAAAGATGGGGCCGGGTACGGTGGCTCATACCTGTAATCCCAGCACTTCAGGTGGCCGAGATGGGAGGATCACTTGAGGCCAGGAGTTCAAGACCAGACTGGTCAACATAGTGAAACCCCATCTCCATTTTGTTTAAACTTTTTTTCTTTTTCAAAAAAAAAAAAAAAGGATGGATGGTGGTGATGGTGGGACAACATTAGGAATGTATTTAATCACATTGGGTTATATGCTGCTTACAGATGGTTAAGATGGTAAAATTTGCCAGGAGTGGTGGCTCATGCCTGTAATCCCAGCACTTTGGGAGGCCGAACGGGCGGATCACAGGGTCAGGAGATTGAGACCAGCCTGGCAAACATGGTGAAACCCCATCTCTACTAAAAATACAAAAATTAACTGGGCATGGTGGCAGGCACCTGTAATCCCAGCTACTCAGGAGGCTGAGGGAGGAGAATCGCTTGAATCTGGGAGGCAGAGGTTGCAGTGAGCCGAGATGGTGCCACTGCACTCCAGCCTGGGCGACAGAGCGAGACTCATCCAAAAAAACAAAGATAGTAAAATGTATGTTATATGTATTTCACCACAATAAAAACTTTGGAAAACAAACCCTATCATCACTGCCATCATTTTGATCCACTAGAAGGTGAGATCAAGGCCAGGAAAACCCAGGCAAGTGCCAGAAATCACTGCAACCTGGGATCAGGGGAGGAGTGAGGAGTAGCTGCTGACTGTGTTGGATCTGAGGATCTGTGGGGGGCCATTTTCAGGGGGTGTTCCTAGGATCATTGTGTTGGATTCATTCAATTATTCACTGGACAAACATTTATTGTGCACCAACAATATTCCAGGAGTTGTGTTAAGTGCTGGGCCATTAGTTGAGAGGCTGGCAACCCCCAAGTCTGTACAATGAGATTAAATGATGCCAGCGTCCTATGGTTGTTATGGGGTTTAAATGAGAAAATGATGCAGAGCAGTTGGCATAGTGCCCTGCGCTTGCTAAGGATTTCTGAATAAGTGGCAACTGATTCCTTCAGTCTGCTGGTCAGAGGATTAGCACACAGAGGCTGCCTTTGAGTGGTTCATGGTCTAGTGCAGAACACAGGACAGGGGGAGAGGGCTAACCAGGGACAGACACAGGAGCTCTAGAGGAGCACTGAGGAGGAGTCAGCTTACACTGCCTCGGGTAGGAGACAAAAAGGGAGTCAGGGAAGATTTCACTAAGAGGGGTGGTCTTCATTCCAGGCAGCCAGAACATAAAAAATGCAAGTCTCATAGGCATGGAGGTGCATAGGAGAGAAGGCGCCTGTTAGGAACACAACAGGAGGGACAGTGTGGGAGCAGCATGGGGGGCTCAGGAGCATGGACATTATCCTAAGGGCAACGGGGAGCCGTGGGAGGTCATAGGCAAGAAAGTCACAAGGTCAGATTTGGTGTTAGATCACTGTGGAGGATGAGTTGCAGAAGGAGGGGCTGTGGCTGTTGGGATGGTCCAGGTGAGTAAGGAGGGCTGAACAAAGGCAGGCTGGGGGTGTGGGATGAAGAAGAAGCGTTCAGAAAACAATGTGCAGACTTCTGTGACTGATGGGGCAGCCAGCACAGTGCTCAGAGGTGTGGACTTTAGAATCAGACAACCTGGCCCTGCCGCTTACTAATTGTATGACCTTGGGCAAGTTACTTAACTTCTCTGAGCCTCCCTTTCCTGGCTATAAAACAGGGATAATAACATCCACCTCCCAGGATAGCTGGGATGGTAAAATGAGACAACATCAGTAAAGTGCCTGGTGCATAACTGGCAGCCAATAAACATTCATTCTCATGACAATGGGAGTAGAGATGACTCCATAGTTTGTGTCTCAGGTGGCAGGTGCTGACCAGTGAGTCAGGGAGCACTGGAGAGGAGCAGGTTTGGGAAAAGCTGATGGAAATGCAGGTCCAAGCTGAAAGACGGTTCCCGAGTTATTGACTCAGAGGTGATGGTTAAAACCAGGGGAGTGGGCGAGCTTGCTCAAAGAAGACAGTAGAATAATTACCATGATCCTCCTTTATAAATGAAAGAATATCCACTTCACTGGTTGTGAGGATCCAGTGGAAAATGGGGGTTTGGTATGTGCTGGGCGGTCAGTAAATGCCAGTTTCATTTGCTCATGGTAGCCTTTCAAACACTGATAAGCTAGGTGGTATTTAAACTAATTAACTGCTTGACAGTCAGCTAGCAGAGACAGAGAAGGAAGGGCTGGTGGAGGGGTGCTGGGTCCTGGAGCTGAGGCAGGCTCGCAGGCTCTCCACCATCCAACCTGGACTCTGACTCCACCTGGTCTCTCCTGCCTCAGCCTCACATATTGTACTCCAGTCACACAAACCTGGAGTCTTCACCTGCCATAATATTGCCACTGCAGGCCTTTGCCCAGGCTGTTCCCTCTGTCTAGGATGCCCTCTCCTGCCCCTGACTTCTCTCCCTCCCCATTGTCCTCACACCAATGTGTCCTGCTCCAATTTTACCTCCCAGGAAACATCTCTTCATCTCCCTGTGCTCCCCCAGGCTGGATCAGGGGTCCCTTCTCTGTGCTCAAAAGCACAGCACCCTACATTTGGCAGCTACGTCCATGCCTGTTCCTCCAAGTAGGGCATAAGCTCTTTGGAAGGCAAAGACCAAGACCCACCTCGTGTCTGAGTCTGCTGGGCTCCAGGCCTGCCCTGGGGCTGCCCTCCCTGGCTCTGGGCCCTGCCCCAAGCTTAGCTCCATTTCTTTTTGTTTTTCTTTTTCTGGAGAATGGGGTCTTGCTATGTTGCCCAGGCTGATCTCAAACTCCTGTGCTCAACGGATCCTCCCGCCTCTGCCTCCTTGAGTGCTGGGATTCCAGGTGTGAGCCACCGCACCCAACCCTAGCTCCATTTCTGCGCCACAACCTTCTGGCTGCAAGACTCAGCCTCTCCCATCTCAAACCCCAGCCCAGCAGACATTTCTAGATCTCCATAGTGACAGAGAGGGGGACCCATGGGACACGTCTGTTCTGGCGGGCTCTCCTGGCCTGCACTCTCGTGGTGGGGGCAGGGAGAAGTGGCCCACAGAGACCTTTGCAGGGCTGTTTTAGAGACGAGTGGGGAAACAGGACTGATAGAAAATAAAGTGAGGAAACGGAGACAGGGAGCATAGATCATTCTTTCCGAAAGCTGGGGCGAAAGGGAAGCCATCTGGCAGGAGAAGGGAGGGGACGCGGCCAGAGGATTCGTGGTTTTTCGTTCTTTTAAAATGAAGAGACTTGCCGGGCGCGGTGGCTCAAGCCTGTAATCCCAGCACTTTGGGAGGCCGAGAGGGGCGGATCACAAGGTCAGGAGATCGAGACCATCCTGGCTAACCCGGTGAAACCCCGTCTCTACTAAAAAATACAAAAAACTAGCCGGGCGCGGTGGCGGGCGCCTGTGGTCCCAGCTACTCTGGAGGCTGAGGCAGGAGAATGGCGTGAACCCGGGAGGCGGAGCTTGCAGTGAGCTGAGATTCGGCCACTGCACTCCAGCCTGGGCTACAGAGGGAGACTCCGTCTCAAAAAAAAAAAAAAAAAAAAAAAAAAAAAGAAGAGACTTGAGGGAAGAAGACAGTGCGCATGGAAGGGGAAAGCAGAGGGGGATGGGCATGCCTGATAAACTGAGGTGCCTGTGGAGTCCGAAAAACCGGGCAGGAGAAGGAAGAGGGGTGAAGGTTGGAGACCCTCTTCTAAGTGGACGGTGGTTCAGTAAGACTAGAGGACTGGGGCTGGGGGTTCTAGGGCACTAGGGTTGGCTGGGACTACAATAGGGTCACTGGTGTCCTGGCCCCAGGCGCGGCGGTGGACCTGACGCTGCTGGCCAACCTGCGGTTCACGGACCCCCAGCGCTTCTTCCTGACCTGCGTGTCTGGGGAGGCCGGGGCGGGGAGGGGCTCCGACGCCTGGGGCCCGCCCCTGCTGCTGGAGAAGGACGACCGCATCGTGCGCACCCCGCCCGGGCAGACCCTGCGCCTGGCGCGCAACGGTTCGCACCAGGTCACGCTTCACGGCTTCTCAAAGCCCTCGGACCTCGTGGGCGTCTTCTCCTGCGTGGGCGGCTCCGGGACACGGCGCACGCGCGTCATCTACGTGCACAACAGTCCTGGAGGTGAGTCTGGCAGGCAAGGGGATGGCAAGGGGGAAACCAGGCCGCTGACCTACCTTCCATCCCACAGCCCACCTGCTTCCAGACAAGGTCACACACACTGTGAACAAAGGCGACACCGCTGTACTTTCTGCACGTGTGCACAAGGAGAAGCAGACAGATGTGATCTGGAAGAGCAACGGTGAGGGGGCATTTGAACTGGTGGGGTAGGTAGACCCATCGTTCTGAGGCCCCAACACTTTCATCGCCCATGGAACCCTCAGCTTTGGTCCCTAACACACCCGACCTCCAGGGCCCCTCCTCTGTGGTGGACCAGGTCCCATGGGATGCAGCTGCACCTATCTTATCTGCAGTTCTGAGCTGCCCTCCTACTGTACACAGAGGGCCAGGAGCCTGTGGTCAGCTGCCCCTTCCTTTTAGCCCCAAATGAGCATGATGTTAAACCCTCATCTTTGACTCTCCCCTGGGAGTTAGCAGGTGCTGTCACATAGTCCACCTGGTGGACAGCAGCAGTCCCCCTGAGGAAGAAGAGAACTGGTAACATCATGCCCAACACAGGCAGGGCAGAGGCTAGCCTCTCCCAAAGATCTGTCCAGCCCAGATCCTTGATATCCAAGACAGCCTGATGCTGAGGCCTGGGTAGATCCCTGGGATCTCAGTCCCAGGCCTGACCCTTTGGCCACCCCATAGCAGGAAGCTGTTTTCCTATGTGGCCCCAAGATTCCTGCCTCAGTCCTCAGGTTCACAACCCCTTGGCTGACTCTTGAATCCCTGGGCTCCTGAGGGAGGAAGACCCTTTCCTTTGGCCATGGGGGCTGCCTCCTGAGCTCTGGACTCCCTGAATTGACAGGAGATGTGAAGAGGCACAGGCAGACCTGGGTCTCTAGGCTCTCTGTTCAGCCCTGAGCAAAGAGGCAAGAAACGGGTGGGGCAGGGACTGGGGCACTCTTCTAAAAGGGAGAGGCTCATGGGAGAGACCCCAGAGTAAGTGGCACTTGAATTGT
This sequence comes from Macaca nemestrina, assembly GCF_043159975.1. Classification (NCBI taxonomy): domain Eukaryota; kingdom Metazoa; phylum Chordata; class Mammalia; order Primates; family Cercopithecidae; genus Macaca; species Macaca nemestrina. The sequence goes on along the minus strand of NC_092125.1, from coordinate 190,406,660 downwards.
GCTCAGAGGAAAAATGGGAAGACAAAGAAGGCAGAAAGGGAAGGAAGGGCATTCCAGGAGGAGGGACTGAGAAGAGCAGGGGGATCTGAAACACAAGGGTGTTTCTGGAAGATAAACAATCCATTCAGGAATTCAGAAATGTTAGGAGTCAAGAAGTGTGTGAAGAGGAATGGGGCTGGATGGCTTGGCCATGGCCAAATTGGTGAAAATGATGTCTAAGGAGCTGAATTTTTGTCCTGAGGTCACTGTAGAACCAGGAGAGTTTCAGCAGAGGAGTTAAAGAGAAGTCTGTTGTAAAAAATCACGCTGGCTGCTGGGTGGAGGAGGGACAAGAAAGGGTGACACTGGAGGCAGAGGAGCCTGCTTGCGAGGCCCTGGAGGCCAGGACCAGGGCGGTGGCAGTGGGTGTGGGGAGAAGTGAACTGGGTTAGGGGATGAGGAGGAGGTGGACTGAGCAGGACTTGGTGATTTACTGGGTGGTTGATGGAGCATGAAGAAGAGGGCGCTTCTGAGCTTTGTGGCATGGGCGTCGGCTCTCGTGGTGCCAGCCCCAGGTCTCATCATTGTGCATGGGGCCCACTGGTGTGACCTGAGCAGAGGCGGACAGAGAGAGGTAACACAACCCTCATGGAGTGCTGAGGCCCCTGACCCATTCATGCTCCCCCAGGATCCTACTTCTACACTCTGGACTGGCATGAAGCCCAGGATGGGCAGTTCCTGCTGCAGCTCCCAAATGTGCAGCCACCATCAAGCGGCATCTACAGTGCCACTTACTTGGAAGCCAGCCCCCTGGGCAGCGCCTTCTTTCGGCTCATCGTGCGGGGTCAGAGGCAGAGGGCAGAGGTTGTGGGTAGGGTGGGAGGCTGAGAGCCCTGTGGGTACTTCCTGTGGGTCCCCTGAAGCCCCTGGATCTCCAGTCCTCAGCAGCAGTGGTCAGGTGGGCGAGGGGCCGCCGCTGAAGACACCTTCCTCCAGGTTGTGGGGCTGGGCGCTGGGGGCCAGGCTGTACCAAAGAGTGCCCAGGCTGCCTACATGGAGGTGTCTGCCATGACCATGACGGTGAATGTGTATGCCCCCCTGGCTTCACTGGCACCCGCTGTGAACAGGGTAAGGAGGAGGGGAGCTAGGACCCAGGCAGGAGAGGATCCCTTACTAGGAGGAGACCCTAGAACCATGTGGGTGGAGCTTGGGGGGTGAGGGCAACAGGCAGGTCCTGGGCCCAGGGACCCATAAAGGCCCATACACCCCCACACACTCTTTTTCTAGCCTGTAGAGAGGGCCGTTTCGGGCAGAGCTGCCAGGAGCAGTGCCCAGGCATATCAGGCTGCCGGGGCCTCACCTTCTGCCTCCCAGACCCCTATGGCTGCTCTTGTGGATCTGGCTGGAGAGGAAGCCAGTGCCAGGAAGGTATGCTTAACCCACCCTCATGGTCCCTGACCAAGACAGCTGGCCACAAGCTTGACCCGGACCCTTCACTCTGCCTCTGACTTACACAGCAAGCCCCCCGCTCACTTGACCAGTCCTTCTACCCCCAGCCTGTTGTATAACCTGTGCCCCATCTGTGCCCTAATTGCCCCCTGTCCCATGCCCCTCTAATCATACCTCCTCTATTCCCAGCCTGTACCCCTGGTCATTTTGGGGCTGATTGCCGACTCCAGTGCCAATGTCAGAATGGTGGCACTTGTGACCGGTTCAGTGGCTGTGTCTGCCCCTCTGGGTGGCATGGAGTGCACTGTGAGAAGTCAGGTATAAGCACTATTACCTTTGAGACTCCCCCAAGATAAGTCGGCCTTTACCAAACACTTCTCCCTGGTGGAAGAGACTGGTCCCTCCTTTCCCTGCAAGGGTCCAAGTCCTGCCCTCAGGGAGCTTAGAGTCTAGTGGGCAGGGAGCTCTGGCAGGGAGTCAGTCTGGTAGGGAGTCAGTCCAGCAGGGAGCTCACTGCCAACCAGCCATACTGGAAAGGGCAGCAACCCAGAGAATGTGGGAGCCCAGAGGATGCCCCTCGGCAGACAGCAGGTCAGGGAAGGGTCTGGAAGCAGGTGTGATCTGAGATTGGATATGAAAGACAAGAGAGAGATAGCTGAGGAAAGAACAAGAGCAAAGACCCAGGGATTGGGGACTCAGGTTTGGGTGCCAGGACAGTGGAGTAGGGGACGCAGGGATTGGGGACTCAGGCTTGGGTGCCGGGACAGTGGAGTAGGGGACCCAGGGATGGGGGACTCAGGCTTGGGTGCCGGGACAGTGGAGTAGGGGACCCAGGGATTGGGGACTCAGGCTTGGGTTCCGGGACAGTGGAATGGGGGACCCAGGGATTGGGGACTCAGGCTTGGGTTCCGGGACAGTGGAATAGGGGACCCAGGGATTGGGGACTCAGGCTTGGGTTCCGGGACAGTGGAATGGGGGACCCAGGGATTGGGGACTCAGGCTTGGGTTCCAGGACAGTGGAGTGGGGGATTGGGGAAATGGTCAAAAGAGGTCAAATCGTGGGGCCTTTGAATGAAGGCCAAATCGTGGGGCCTTTGAATGAAGGCCAAAGAGTGCACTTCATATGATGGGGCAAGAGGGAATTGTTAAAGAGGAACAAAGGGGTCAGATCTGTGTTGGAGAAAGGACCTGTAGCTGTTGGCCGGGGAGCGGGAGTAGGAGACCCTGGAGGAGTCTATACCTGGGGACCATAAATGATGAGGCCTGAGCTAGTGTGCTGGCTGGGAGGATGGTGAGGGGCCTGCTGGCGGGTATTAGAGGGTATCAGGAAGTGGGGAGGTAGTTAGGAAGTAGACTTTGCAGCTGATGGGATGTGGGGCTGGGACGCTGGAGGAGTCATGCGGGCCTTTGCTGGAGGGACTGGGTAGATGGCAGTGCTTCCACTGAGAAACAGAACATGGATGAGGGGCGCTTTGGTGGTCATGTGTCTGCCCCTGTGGAAGCTCCAGGATGAGTGTCCTCTCTCCTCAGACCGGATCCCCCAAATCCTCAACATGGCCTCAGAACTGGAGTTCAACTTAGAGACGATGCCCCGGATCAACTGTGCAGCTGCAGGGAACCCCTTCCCAGTGCGGGGCAGCATAGAGCTACGCAAGCCAGATGGCACTGTGCTCCTGGTCAGCCCCAGTCACCCAACCCACCAGTACCACAAGCCGCCTGCTTCACAGCTGATCCCTAGACCCCTAGTCCCTCAGAACTTTCTATAGGGCCCACCCATTGGCCTGACCATTGCTCAGATGAGGTCAGGCTGATTGGTGAGGGGCTGCCACTGGGCCTCTGTCCTGCCATCAGTCCAGATGGACATCTGCGTGCCTGCCACAGGGGTGCTCATTCCCTGTGACCTGTCCCCCTCCCCCATCTCTTTTAGTCCACCAAGGCCATTGTGGAGCCAGATAAGACCACAGCTGAGTTCGAGGTGCCACGCTTGGTTCTTGCGGACAGTGGGTTCTGGGAGTGCCGTGTGTCCACATCTGGTGGCCAAGACAGCCGGCGCTTCAAGGTCAATGTGAAAGGTCAGTGATGTCCTAGGTCCACAGGGGATGGACGGTGACCACAGTAGGCTCTAGCTGATGCTGCTCAGGCTGGAGGTCCTAGCAGGAAGGACAAGGACATCTAAGGTCATAGCCTAGCGCCAGGCAAAAAGAGGGGTTGTGGTCAACCAGAGGTCCGGACTGGGCAGTGTCAAGGCTGGAGTACAGCTTAGACCCATCTGGAAAGGACATCCTGTGCCCCAGAAACTGGGGACACTCTCCAGCCCTGCCCTTCCTCCTGCCCAGCCATGCTGTCCCCCACCAACCACCACACACACACAAGTGTACCTTTAACTCTGCTCAGGGATGCTGCCTCCCATCTCTGAGTCACCCCACAGACACTCAGTGCTAGCCCAGGGGGAGCACATGGGGCTGTGGAGCTCAGAGGGTGACCAGCTTGGCTTCCTAGAAGTGGTGCATGCCTAGGAATCTGCCAGGTAAATAAGGAGGGACCTCCCAGTGCCCAAGATTACTCAGACCAGAGCACCCCCCACTCCCAGTCCCTTCACCTTCTCCAGCTTCTCCAGCACCCTAAGCCTTAACCGTTTGCACCCCGGCCACCCTGTGACCCTGCTGTCCCTCTCCTCCTGCTTCCTGTTACCCCATGTAAGCCCCCTCTCTCACCTTCTGCTTTCTCATTGCCACACTCTGCCTCCCAGGTCCTCGCCATCTCCCCATCCTGTGACTGTGCATCCCTCTCTGCCATCATGCCCCACCTTCCGCCTTTCTCTTCTCACTCTGCCCAGGCTTAGGAGCCAGACAACCTGGGCTTGAACCCTCTCTCCACAAATTCCTTGCCCCATCACCTTAAGCAAAGTACTTAACCTCTCTTACTTTGTTTCTCTCTCTGTGAAATGGGGATAGTTAGCACTTGATGGGGTTGTTAGGAAGATTAAATTAGATGATGCATTTAAGCATTTAGCACAGTGCCCAATACAGGGTGCATGCTCAATATATGTTGATAATTATTGTTCTTATTATTTAAAATGTCACCTAGTCCCTAGATTTTTATTGTTCTCTAGCAGCTCTCACATATGATCTGCAGCTGGGACCCCTCTTCTGACTCCAGATCATTTGGTGGGGCCTCCATGAAGTGGGGCATCTTCTCTGGAAGTCTGGTTTTGAAGTTAGTGTGGAAAGTGGCTGCTGTATGATTCAGAGGCCCATTTTATATCCAGCCACTCCCTGGACATCTAATCCCCTGCATGAGACAAAGGCACCAAGGGCTTCTCCGCACCCAAAATGGACCTTCATCTCCCCCCAAATCAGCACCGCCTCCTGACATGCTTATTGCTGCCTGACACTCCCTCAGCTTACAGCGCTGCATCCTTTTCTGCCCTTGCTCCCTCCCTCTTTCCTTCCTTCCTTTCCTCTCAAAAAGCCAGTCTCATAAACATTTGTAAGAGTCAAGGGAACCTGTTAAAAGCACTAATGCAATCATCTGGAGAGAAAAAGTTGAGTCCAGAATAGGAACAGCGATCATGGGGTGAGGAAGTGGGACAGGGACATGAAGGCTGTTTTGGAGTAGAATGGATAGATCCAGGCGGCCTGTGCAGACAGACCTAGTTCAACACATGGCTGTATCTCCTCCTAGTTGTGTGTCCTTAGGCAAGTTATTCGGTGTCTCTGAGTCTCAGTGTTTTCATAATGCAGGCTAATGAGCCCTGACGGAAAGGTGGCTGTGAGAATTAGAGGTCATACTATGAAGCATGTGGTGGGGAGCAGGTGCTTCAGTGCCGGTGCCATTTTTTTAAATTAAGAGAGTGGTGAATGAGAGCAGGGGCAGAGAGCAGGATGATGCCCAGGTTGTCTCCCTGCCCTGGGTTTCAGCCCCTTCTGTCTACCCCCACACTGCATGGGAAGAGTGCACCCCCAAACCATGTCTGGCCATGTCACTTCCTCATCTACTATCTTTTGGGACACCCTCATGCTTTTATTGCTGAATCCTTGTGCCCCAAGCTACCCAGGGGCCTGAACTCTGTCCTTCCTGGGCCCTGGCCACTATGGTCATCTGTTGAACTTGGTGTCCCTCAAGCCCAGAGGGTCCCCAGCTTGAAATAAGACACAGAAGTGGACTGGATAGGCTGTGTGCCCATGCCTTACCCTGAGTCTCCTGGCAGTGCCCCCCGTGCCCCTGGCTGCACCTCGGCTCCTGACCAAGCAGAGCCGCCAGCTTGTGGTCTCCCCGCTGGTCTCGTTCTCTGGTGATGGACCCATCTCCTCCGTCCGCCTGCACTACCGGCCCCAGGACAGTACCATGGACTGGTCGACCATTGTGGGTGAGTAGGGAGAGAGCTGGGGCAGGACAGGGGTGTTGGGTAATAGTGAAGGGATACGGTGAGCAGGAGAGGGAGGGCAAATGGTTCGAGGGGGCTGAAGGGAGCATGGCAGCTTCTAGAAGAGGTGGGGGCTGAATGATGTGTGCTGTACACCCCACCCCCAGTGGACCCCAGTGAGAACGTGACATTAATGAACCTAAGGCCAAAGACAGGATACAGTGTTCGTGTGCAGCTGAGCCGGCCAGGGGAAGGAGGAGAGGGGGCCTGGGGGCCTCCCACCCTCATGACCACAGACTGTCCTGGTGAGAGGCCAAGGGTCATCTCTTCCTGTCCCCCCAGCAGTTACTGTCCTGTCCACCCCAGGGACCCCTGCCTTTCCCATTGGAGGTTGTTCTTCCTTGTTCACTGGGGATCACTGTCCTGTCCAGCCCCAAGTACCTACTGGACAGTTCTGACCCCTGACCTCTGGCCCCAGAGCCTTTGTTGCAGCCGTGGCTGGAGGGCTGGCATGTGGAAGGCCCTGACCGGCTGCGAGTGAGCTGGTCCTTGCCCTTGGTGCCCGGGCCACTGGTGGGCGACGGTTTCCTGCTGCGCCTGTGGGACGGGACACGGGGGCAGGAGCGGCGGGAGAACGTCTCATCCCCCCAGGCCCGCACTGCCCTCCTGACGGGACTTACGCCTGGCACTCACTACCAGCTGGATGTGCAGCTCTACCACTGCACCCTCCTGGGCCCAGCCTCGCCCCCTGCACACGTGCTTCTGCCCCCCAGTGGTATGCCCAGGGCGCAGGGATAGCTGGGGGTTGGGGGAGGACGTGGGACGCAGGGACACATGAGACCTAGGAGACACAGGAGGCTATAGATTAATGGACATGGAGAGGACATGGGACATGCTAGGGTATTAGGCAGACGTGACCCCAGCGGGGACATGGGACTTGGGGAAGATCCAGGATACCAGGAGGACACAGATCACCAGGAGCATGTGAGGAGAGCATGGGGAGGTCAGGGTTCATGGCGAGAACCAGGGTCATGGGAGGGCAAGAGACTTGGGGAGCAGGGGGCATGGGAGGATGTGGAGAGGACTTGGGATACAAGTAGTACAAGGAGAAGCAGAAGCTTGGGGGTGAAGGTGGCCTGGGGGAATGGAGAGGAATTCAGGCTGGTGGGGAGGAGGAAGTTGGCAGGGTGGCTCCTGTGCGTGGACCCACAGAGCAGGGGGCACAGCTAGAGCAGATGTGTCCAGCACCACAGCTGCATAGCCCAGTCCCGTCTGAGGCTTGCCTTCCCGCCCCCATCTCCTCAGGGCCTCCAGCCCCCCGACACCTCCACGCCCAGGCTCTCTCAGACTCCGAGATCCAGCTGACATGGCAGCACCCGGAGGCTCTGCCTGGGCCGATATCCAAGTACGTTGTGGAGGTGCAGGTGGCTGGGGGTGCAGGAGAGCCACTGTGGATAGACGTGGACAGGCCTGAGGAGACAAGCACCATCATCCGTGGCCTCAACGCCAGCACGCGCTACCTCTTCCGCGTGCGGGCCGGCATTCAGGGGCTCGGGGACTGGAGCAACACAGTAGAAGAGTCCACCCTGGGCAATGGTGAGAGGGGAAGGCCCACAGGACCCCTGGGCTCTGAGTGGGGAGAGCTCAGCGTGCTCTCCCTCCACATCACCCCCTGCTGTGGAACTAGGGCATCCCAGGCCCCTCCCAACAAAGACTCAGCCCCAGTCCGGGGGACTCAGCCTTCCCTTCTCATGATCCACTGTCCTAGGGCTGGGAAAATCATGTCACCCCTCTGACACCCCTCATCCCTTCCTTCATGTGGCCCAAGTGATTTCCTGACAGTCCTGGCACTGGGATCTGTCACCTCTCCCTCTGTGTAACCCCATGGTGGCCTCTGGGTTCCCTGACCCCGGTGTCCCCACAATCTGCCCCTCTCACTGTATCCAGGGCTGCAGGCTGAGGGCCCAGTCCAAGAGAGCCGGGCAGCAGAAGAGGGCCTGGATCAGCAGCTGATCCTGGCGGTGGTGGGCTCCATGTCTGCCACCTGCCTCACCATCCTGGCAGCCCTTTTAACCCTGGTGTGCATCCGCAGAAGCTGCCTGCATCGGAGACGCACCTTCACCTACCAGTCAGGCTCGGTCAGTGACCCGCCCCGCCCCCGAGTGCATGCTCACAGCCCGTGTATGTGTTTCTACCTGAGTACACACAAGACCTTGTACACCTTGTGTGTGTGTGCGTGTGTTTGTGTAGCAGGTAAAAGATTACACTCAACAATGTTAAAGGGTACAAAATATAATTTTCTTTATTTCTCTAAAACTGAACTCAGCTCACGAGCCCATTTATATTAGTGGTGAAATATTTAATATTCCCAATTCAAAAGAATTCCGTGATGACCATATTTCATGAGGGACACTCCAGGTTTGGGCTCCGTCAATTGGAGATTTTCCTCTCCCCTCTTTTCCTTCTCCCTAGCGGTTATCTAGGCCTAAATAGCAAGGTGATCAAATGCAAGGACACTTGGGGTTCATGCTGGCCTCTGTCCTTGCAGGCCTTCCTGGACTTGAGAGCCAGCCTCTGTCTGCACACATCTTTGGCTGATGTCCTTAGCTCTACTGTGGTCACCTGCCAGTAGGCCAGTCATGCTGTGACCTCCTCATCCTAACCTCCATTCTTGCAAATCCCAGGGCCTCCTTTCGGAGACTTAAGAAAGGGGCCGGGCGCAGCAGCTCGCGCCTGTAATCCCAGCATTTTGGGAGGCTGAGGCGGGCAGATCGCCTGAAGTCAGGAGTTCGAGACCAGCCTGACCAACATGGTGAAAACCCGTCTCTACTAAAAATACAAAAATTAGCCAGGCATGGTGGCACACGCCTGTAATCCCAGCTACTCAGGAGGCTGAGGCAAGAGAATTTCTTGAACCCAGGAGGTGGAGGTTGCAGTGAGCTGAGATGTTGCCACTGCACTCCAGACTGGGCAATAGAGCAAGACCCTGTCTCAAAAAAATAAAAAAAGAAAAAGAGAAAGAACTAAAGAACTGTAGGGGCTTCCTTATACCTTATGGAGGGAGGCATATTCTATGGCCCTCAGACCCACTGTCCCACTTAGACAACTGTTTCTACCATTGTAGAATTGTGCTGGCCTGCAACCTCACCCATTGCTCCTTGAAAGAGAAAGCACAAACCTCCACTCCTCCTGGCTTCCCTGTAATCCTGCCTGAGTTTTCTGTCCTCCTGTGGCCCACACCCTTCCATCCCTCAGGCCCCTGCTTAGAGGTGGGGCATGGGAGCAGACCCACTATCCCTTCATCCTGTCACATTCTTCCTTCTAGCCACCCATCCGCAGGTCCTGTCTCCTCTGAGGGCTTCCTCATAGTTGTCACTTAGGATCCGAACTCTGTCCTTGGCCTTTCAGGCCTGGACTCTTAATACTGAGAGCTAAGCTTTGGCATTTCAAATAAAAAATAAAAAAAGAAAGAAAACCCTCTTCTCTCTCAAGGGCTGACCCTTGTGATAGAAAAGCTAGTGTCCCTGCTATGCCTTTAAAAAATCCATTCAGAGACCGGGAGGTGGTGGCTCACGCCTGTAATCCCAGCACTTTGGGAGGCTGAGGCGGGTGGATCACGAGGTCAGGAGTTCAAGACCAGCCTGCCCAATTGGTGAAACCCCATCTCTACTAAAACAACAAAAATTAGCCAGGCACAGTGGCAGGTGCCTGTAATCCCAGCTACTAGGGAGGCTGAGGCAGGAGAATCGCTTGAACCCGGATGGCAGAAGTTGCAGTGAGCCAAGATCATGCCACTGCTCTCCAGCCTGGGCGACAGAGTGAGTGAGACTCCATTTCCAAAAAAAAAAAATCCATTCAGAGATTCAATTGGCTTCTTTGTTCCAAGCTGTGTTGGCCCTTCCTCTGAGGTCAGTGCACAGAAAGCCCTCACTGCTGTGGTGGGGGAGGGTAGTGGGTACAGATGTTGACGGCAGGAGGTGGGAAAGCAGTCTTTAACAGACATGGTGTCATAGTATATATCAAGATATATCCCCCTAGCCTGGGCAACATGGCAAAACCCCATCTCTACAATAAAAGAAAATATGAAAATTAGATGGGCGTGGAGGTGTGCACCTGTGGGCCCACCTACTCGGGAGGCTGAGGTGGGAGGATTGCTTGCACTCAAAAGCTTGAGGCTGCAATGAGCTGACATCATGCCACTGCACTTTCGCCTAGGCAACAGACCGAGACCCTGTCTCAAAACAAACAAAAGGATATATCCCTGGTACATGTGCCTGCATATGGATAGGAAATGTGTGTGCACAAATGCATGCGCCCCATGTATGAGTGCACACGTGCATCCCCTGTGAGTGCCCCATGTGTAAATGCATGTGTCCCAGATGCACGTGTCCCTATGCCTGTGCACCTTCAGGCCTGCGTGTGTATATGGACCTATACATGCATGCACCAAGAACATCATGTGCATTTGGTATGTGCCGTCAGCACCAGTGCTTCATGCAAATCCCTGTGCCCCAGGTCCTCAGCCCTTGCCCATCAAGCTGGGCTTCAGTGCACTTAGGAAGCCCCACCAGAAGGTCTATCTTAACCCTTCTTCCAGTTCTCATATTGGCAGCTTCTTTGGTCCTGTTCACTTATTTCCTTTTCCTGCCATCAGCCCTGCCCAGATGGCCTCCTCCTACTCAATTAGGGAATTGGACATTCCTCTTTGTTATGGTTTTGCTATTTGCAGGTCCTGGCCTGGTTTTAGAGCAATGGAGAGAAGCCAAGTGTGTGGACAGGGTAATCTCTGCCTCTGCTACTGTGGAGAAGAAAACCCCTCCACTGGCTCCCAGCAACTCAGGGCTGAGCATGTAGTAGGTGCTCCGGGAATATACCCTGGCCTACTCCCTAAGGCTGGAATCTTCTCCAGAGCTTCCCTGGTGACCCCACCAAAAAAAAAAAAACCTGGTTGTGGGATTAGCGCAGTCATAGGAAGCTCATTCCAATCCTTTTCTGTTTTAAATGTTAGAAATATCCTCCTTCCATTGACCCACATTGTGGCTTCTAGCAACTTTACCCACAAGCCCTGGTTCTGCCTTCCGGAGTCCTGCACACCTGATCCCCCCGCTGCAGCCTCTGCATTTCTCTCCTTGGACATCTGCCCACCCAGCAGCCTACCTGTGGCTCTGTTACCTAAGATTCTGTCTCAGTTATGTCCTCTGTCTGCCTGTCCGTCCCTGGCTGACCACCAGGGTGCCCTCTGTCTGGGTCTCTGCCCACTTGTCTGACACTGAAACCTCCTCGTGTGCCTATCTGTGCCTCCTTCTGCCCCCTTTAACTCTCGCGTGGACTGTCTACCCTCTTGTCTCATCCTGTGAAGGGCGAGGAGACCATCCTGCAGTTCAGCTCAGGGACTTTGACGCTGACCCGGCGGCCAAAACCGCAGCCTGAACCCCTGAGCTACCCAGTGCTGGAGTGGGAGGACATCACCTTTGAGGACCTCATCGGGGAGGGGAACTTCGGCCAGGTCATCCGGGCCATGATCAAGAAGGATGGGCTGAAGATGAATGCAGCCATCAAGATGCTGAAAGGTCCACTGGGGCGACCCCTGGCCCAGCCCCAATGCTCTCCTTTGTCCCACAAATCCCAGGCCCCACCTGGCTTCCTCCAGCAATTGACCCCAGCCCTTGCCAGCCCTTTCTCCAGAGTTATTTCTGGTAAAAGTAATACAGGATTCTTTACAGAGTATGCCTCCGAAAATGACCATCGTGACTTTGCGGGAGAACTGGAAGTTCTGTGCAAATTGGGGCATCACCCCAACATCATTAACCTCCTGGGGGCCTGTAAGAACCGAGGTGAGCCCCCTGCTCATCACCTACCCCTTCTTCCAAACCCCCATCCTCAGCCATCACCTCCACCACATGAGTAGCTTGCCAGGGGCTGCTGGCGACCTGTGCATCGCCCTTGATCCTCCCTCATCCCTGTCTGTTGCCATCGGGTGCCTGCTCCCACCCTAGGTTCCCTGTGTCTAAATCACCACGGTCTGTCTCTTTGCCTCTCAGGTTACTTGTATATCGCTATTGAATATGCCCCCTACGGGAACCTGCTAGATTTTCTGCGGAAAAGCCGGGTCCTAGAGACTGACCCAGCTTTTGCTCGAGAGCATGGGACAGCCTCTACCCTCAGCTCCCGGCAGCTGCTGCGTTTCGCCAGTGATGCAGCCAATGGCATGCAGTACCTGAGTGAGAAGCAGGTGTGTTTGAGTAGGGGCGGGTGGAGGCCAGAGGGGGAAGCCACTGGGCCGATGTCAGGGGAAGAAGTCAGCTGGCCCTGATTGGATGTGGGGATTGAGGTTCCTGGCCCAAGTGGGTGTGTGGGTGCAAGCAGAGCGAGGAGGCAGGGCCAAGGGGCAGGTCTGGAGGAGGTGGGGACTTCCAGTATGGAGGGTGCAGGTGTTGGGTGAGCAGGCCTAGATGCTAGCCTGGAACTCAGGAGACAGGCCCAGGCTGGAGACAGCATCTCCGTGTGAGCTGTCACCCCACAGATGGTGCCTAATGGCAATGGACCTGGTACGATCTGCCGGAGAGAGGGAAGAGCAGAGATCCGAGCCCAAGTCAGCTCAGGCCTGAATGAAAGGACAGGGGGATGACTGTCCAGGGGAATGTAAGACTGAGGGAAAGCGTTTTATTCTTTTTTTTTTTTGAGACTGAGTCTCATTTTTTTGCCCAGGCTGGAGTGCAGTGGCACGATTTTGGCTCACTACAACCTCTGCCTCCCAGGTTCGAGCAATTCTCCTGCCTCAGTCTCCTGAGTAGCTGGGATTATAGGCATGCACCACCACGGCCAGCTAATTTTCGTATTTTTAGTAGAGACGGGGTTTCACCATGCTGGCCAGGCTGGTCTTGAACTCGCGACCTCAAGTGATCCACCCGCCTCAGCCTCCCAAAGTGCTGGGATTACAGGCATGAGCCACGGCACCTGGCCAGCATTTTAAAGATAGTAAAGTTTTGAGTATGTTTGAAAGCAGAGGGGCAGGGGATAGGGCCAGTGCAGAGGGAGGGGCTGGTGGAGAGAGGTCTCTGGGGAAGCTGGGGAGAAGAAAGTTTCTCTAAGGGAGAGAAACTGGAACCCAGGGGATGGGAAGAGGGAGGGGGAGAAGCATGGAAAGAGGAGAAGGTGCAGTATGGCCACCACTGTGTCAGGAAAAGGGATCCAGCCTGAACTTGGCCATGGCCCAGGAAGGAGCGGGTGAGAACCAACACTGATCTTTCTCAGACATGAGTCAGCTGATGAGATTTCAGCCAGGCGGGGAGGAGAAAGAGTATGGGGTACTGAAGGCAACCAGGGTACCCACAAAGACTGACTCCTTACTGGCCTGACTGGCCTGGGCTCCCTCATCCCCAGTCTCTCCTGACTTCTGACCCTGCCTACAGTTCATCCACAGGGACCTGGCTGCCCGAAATGTGCTGGTCGGAGAGAACCTGGCCTCCAAGATTGCAGACTTCGGCCTTTCTCGAGGAGAGGAGGTTTATGTGAAGAAGACGATGGTGAGTCTCATTCAACCCTCACCCTTAGGGCTTGTGCCTGGCCCTGCCCCACAGGGGCCTCAAACAGGCCCTTCCTCCACACTCAGCCCCTTAAACCCATTCTCTCCTAGGGGCGTCTCCCCGTGCGCTGGATGGCCATTGAGTCCCTGAACTACAGTGTCTATACCACCAAGAGTGATGTGTGAGTGTAGGATGGGAGGGCACAGGAGGGCTTGGCCCCAAGAATCACACAGGCCTGACCTAGACACATCTCAGAAATGTCGTGGGTGGTCTAAGGCATGACCTGGGCTGTGTTCCAGGTGTGACACGGGTGTGTCTTTGGTATAAAGTACCCACCCAAGGTGGGGCTAGCTGGAAGGAGTCTCAGAAGGTGTTTCAGGGATAGGACTGGGGTAAAGGTAGTTTCAGATTATGTTTGTGTAAGTGACAGGGGGATGCCTTGGAGAGGTTTGGGAATGCTGGTGGATGCTTCCTGAGGTAGATGGAGAGGCCACTCAGGAGTTGCTCTCATCTTCCTCCCTGAAGGGCAATGTCATGCCCACCTGAGGATCTTACCAGAGCATGACCCCCAAGACTCCCTCTCTGTGCCCCTCCCCTGCAGACAGCCCTCTTGGCACACTCCTCCTGTCTCTCCAGGGATGTCCATCTTGGTCTGAACCTACCCCTTGCCCCAAGCCCTTTGGCCTTGCCTGCACGGCTCACTGCTTACCACACTGATCACCCCTCTGACCACTACATGCCTACTTCCTGCTTCTGCCCCAACACTCCCTAGATTCCCTCCACCTCCTTGAACTCTCTCCCCTGGTCTCAGGCCTGATGCACACTACACAGAGGCTGTTACAAAGTGAGATGCAGTCAAGAGCAAGAGCTTTGGAGCCAGACTGCCTGGGTTTGAACATTTGCTCTGCCACTAACTAGCTGTATGGCCTTGGGCAATCTAGCTAACCTCTCAGTGCCTCAGTGTCTTCATCTGTAAAATGGCAAGAATAATAGAACCTGTATCATAGGGTTGGTGTGAGGGTTAAATGAATTAACATATCTGTTAAATGACCAGTGCCTGGACTACAGTAAGTGCTCAATGAAAATGTTAGCTTGGCTGGCTGTGGTGGCCCACGTGTGTAATCCCAGCACTATGGGAGGCCAGGCAGGCAAATCACTGGAGACCCAGAGTTTGAGACCAGCCTGGGCAAGATGGCAAGACCCTGTCTTTACTAAAAATACAAAACATGGCCGGGTGTGGTGGCTCACATCTGTAATCCCAGCACTTTGGGAGGCCAAGGTGGGCGGATCACGAAGTCAGGAGATTGAGACCATCCTGGTTAACACAGTGAAACCCCGTCTCTACTAAAAATACAAAAAGAAATTAGCCAGGCGTGGTGGCGGGCGCCTGTAGTCCCAGCTACTGGGGAGGCTGAGGCAGGAGAATGGTGTGAACCCAGGAGGCAGAGCTTGCAGTGAGCTGAGATCTCGCCACTGCATTCCAGCCTGGGCGACAGAGCAAGACTCTGTCTCATAAAGAAATAAATAAATTAATAAATAAACAAAACATTAGCTGAGCATGGTGGCACATGCCAGCTATAAGGGAGACTGAGGCGGGAGGACCACTTGTTCCTGGGAGGTTGAGGCTGCAGTAAGCCACTGCACTCCAGCCTGGATGACAGGGTCTGTTTCAAGAAAAAAAAAAATTAGCTCTAATGGTGTTGAGCCCAGGGATGGGGGCAGTATGAAGGAGCTTCACTGGAGCAGAGACAACAGCTGGCCAAGGCCAGATACTTACAGAGTAGACACATACAGGGGGGCTGGGAGGTACTGCACATCTTGGGTAGGTAGAAACTAAACTGCTAGGGGCCAGGGCCTAGAAGGTAACTAAGTGCATCCTTCTTATTTCAGCTGGTCCTTTGGGGTCCTTCTCTGGGAGATAGTGAGCCTTGGTGAGTTCCTAACCCCCATTGCCCAGAGTGCCCCACCTTACCCTACGTGGAGCCCTGGACCAAGAGCACTTTGTCCCCTCCTGCAGGAGGTACACCCTACTGTGGGATGACCTGTGCTGAGCTCTACGAAAAGCTGCCCCAGGGCTACCGCATGGAGCAGCCTCGAAACTGTGACGATGAAGTGTGAGTCACCCCATCCTTGAGCTCCATGACCCTATCTCTGTGATGAGTGACCTCAACTTTGATCCCTGTGACCCCATCACCCCAGCTGGACTGACTCCTCATCTCAGCAATGCCCCCTCGCAGGTACGAGCTGATGCGTCAGTGCTGGCGGGACCGTCCCTATGAACGACCCCCCTTTGCCCAGATTGCGCTGCAGCTAGGCCGCATGCTGGAAGCCAGGAAGGTGAGGAGACTGGGGCTGAGGTGGCGGGTTGGGCTCACAGCGTGCTCCAGAGTGCCCTCTCAGAGGTGCCGTGACCCTGTCCCAACCACACTACCTGCCCAAACTCCCTCACTGGGGGCTGTCACCACAGCTAGGCTGGGCCCCAAGATGCAGCCTGCCTTTCCAGCCCTCACTGGGTTAGACACCAGGCCCTTCCAAAACTCTTTCAAGGCCACTGCTTAGCCCCAGCAGCAAATCCCTCCCTTGAGTCCCAAGTCCCAGACTGCTTGCCTGTCCTCTGCTGAGGCCATCAGCCCATTCTCATCTGGGACACCTCTCCCTACCTGCCAGAGCCAGAGCAGAGTGCATGAATGGTCACTAACCAAATGGATGGATGGGTAAATGAGTGATACAGTAACTGTATGAATGAATGAATGAATGAATGGAATTAGTGGATAGATGATACAATAATCATATAAACATGTAATTCAATAACTGAATCTACTAACCATGTGAATAAGTGAATTATCAAATAAATATAATGAAAAATATATCAAAATTAGTAAATATGAAGAGTTCTTCAAGTAAATTAATGATTAACCATCTTAAGAATGAGGGAATGATCAAATAACCATATAAATGGGTGAGTCATCTAAAATGGCTTTTGAACAGATAAGTTACTTAATGAATGAATGCATAAGCCAAGAATTCACTGAAAGAGTGCATGTTAAAACCGTCCTCTAACAGTGGCATTGAGGGCCTCTCACCTGAGGCCCCAGCTGTGGCCTGATGCCTTCACTGCCCTGGGCTGGTAAAGGCCACTCTTGGCCATGGGGCCATCTTGAGTCTCCAGAACAAATCAGTGTCAGTTCAAATGCCCCAACCACATGGAAGTCAAAGAGCTTGCGGCCAGATTCATCCCTATTCCTGGCCCCCACTAAAGCTTGCTCTGCCCCTAGGCCTATGTGAACATGTCGCTGTTTGAGAACTTCACTTATGCGGGCATTGATGCCACAGCTGAGGAGGCCTGAGCTGCCATCCAGCCAGAACCTGGCTCTGCTGGCCAGAGCAAACTCTGCTGTCTAACCTGTGACCAGTCTGACCCTTACAGCCTCTGACTTAAGCTGCCTCAATGAATTTTTTTAACTTAAGGGAGAAAAAAAGGGATCTGGGGATGGGGTGGGCTTAGGGGAACTGGGTCCTCATGCTTTGTAGGTGTCTCATAGCTATCCTGGGCATCCTTCCTTCTAGTTCAGCTGCCCCACAGGTGTGCTTCCCATCCCACTCCTTCCCCAACACAAACCCCCACTCCAGCTCCTCTGCTTAAGCCAGCACTCATACCACTAACATGCCCTGTTCAGCTACTCCCACTCCCGGCCTGTCATTCAGAAAAAAATAAATGTTCTAATAAGCTCCATTCAATGTCTGCCTTTTACTGCTGGTCAATCTTGGGGTGAGGGGTGTAGTTAAACCCAAGAGACAGAAATTGGCCGGGCACGGTGGCTCATGCCTGTAATCCCAGCACTTTGGGAGGCTGAGGCGGGCAGATCACGAGGTCAGAAGATGGAGACCATCCTGGCTAATATGGTGAAACCCCATCTCTACTAAAAATGCAAAAAATTAGTTGGGCGAGGTGGCGGGCACCTGTAGTCCCAGCTACTCGGGAGGCTGAGGCAGGAGAATGGCGTGAACCCAGGAGGTGGAGCTTGCATTGAGCCGAGATAGCGCCACTGCACTCCAGCCTGGGCCACAGAACGAGACTCTGTCTCAAAAAAAAAAAAAAAAGAAAAAAAGAAAAAAGAAACAATATATAGACATGGCCTCTACCTCGCTGGATCTTCAGACTTATATGGGAAACAAACATTAAAGTATACAAATTATTTTTTTTGGCAAACTTTTTTTTTTTTTTTGAGACAGTCTCGTTCTGTGGCCCAGGCTGGAGTGCAGTGGCGTGATCTCGGCTCACTGCAAGCTTTGCCTCCCGGGTTCACTCTATTCTCTTGCCTCAGCCTCCCCAGTAGCTGGGACTACAGGTGCCCGCCACCATGCCCGGCTAATTTTTGTATCTTTTTTTAGATACAAACATATGAGATCAATGGAACAGAATTGAGAGTGCAGAACTAAACCCATGTGTCTGTGGTCAACTGATTTTCAACAGAGGTGCCAAGGCCATTTAACGGGGAAAGAATAGTCTTCAACAAATGGTGCGGGGACAACTGGATAGCTACATGCAAAAGAATGAATTTGGACTCCTACCCAAACACCACATACAAAAATTAACTCAAAGTGGGTCAAAGACCTAAATTTTAGAACCAAAATTATAAAACCCTTAAAGAAAGCATAGAAGTAAATCATAATTACCTCAGATTTGGCAGTGGATTTTTAGATGTAACAGCAAAGGTACAGGTAACAAAATCAAAAATACATAAGTTAGAATTCATCAAAATTGAAAACTTTTGTGTATCAAAGGACACTATCAGGAAAGTGAAAACCACAGAATAGAAGAAAACATTTGCAAGTCACATATCCTGTAAGAGACTTGTATCTAGAATATATTAATATAAAGAAGTCTTATAACTCAATAGTAAAGTGGCAGATAACCCAGTATCTTTTAATGGACAAAGGATCTGAATAGACCTTTCTCCAAAAAAGAAAAACAAATGGCCAATAAGCACATGAAAAAGATGTTCAACATGAGGAGTCATCAGGAAATGCAAATCAAAACCAATGTGAGATACTACTTCATACACACTAAGATGGCTATAATGAAAAACATAACAAGTGTTGGCAAGGAAGAAAATGGAACCATCATACACTGTTGGTGGGAATGTAAAATTGTGCAGCCTCTTTGGAAACCAGTCTGGCAGTTCCTTAAACATGTGGAAACTCTACACATAGAGTTCTCAGAAGACCCAGAAATTCCACTCCTAGGCATATATGCCCAAGAGAAATGAGAATGTATGTGCACACAAAAATATGTACACGGATGTTTATAGCAATATTATTCATAATAGCCAAAAAGTAGAAACAACTCAAATGTTCATCATCTGATGAATGGATAAATGGTATATGGTATATCCATACAGTGG
Organism: Macaca nemestrina; assembly: GCF_043159975.1. NCBI lineage: Eukaryota > Metazoa > Chordata > Mammalia > Primates > Cercopithecidae > Macaca > Macaca nemestrina. The sequence continues at coordinate 190,387,935 of NC_092125.1, read as the reverse complement.
AATATTATTCGGCCATTAAAAGGGAATGAAGGCTGGGCATGATGGCTTGTACCTGTAACCCCAGCACTTTAGGAGGCTGAGGCAGGCAGATCGCTTAAGCCCAGGAGGTCAAGACCAGCCTGAGCAACATGGCAAAACCCTGTCTCTACAAAAAATACAAAAATTTGCCAGGAGTGATGGTGCATGCCTGTAGTCCCAGCTACTCAGGAAGCTCAGGTGAGTGGATCACCTGAGCCTGGGAGGTCAAGGCTGCAGTGAGCTGTGATCGTGCCACTGTACTCCAGCCTAGGCGATGGAGTGAGATCCAGTCTCAGAAAAAAAGTGGGGGGCGGTGAATGGAATACTAATGCATGCTATATTGTAAATGAACATTGAAAATACCACGCTAAGTGAAAGAAGCCAGTCACAAAAGACAACATATGGTAGTCGTATTCCATTTATATGAAATTTCCATACTAGGCAAATCTATAGAGGTAGAAAGTAGATTAGTGGTTGCTTAGGACTAGAAGGAAGTTGGGGAGATAAAAGGATGAGTGTAAAAGGTACAGGATTTCTTTTTGAGGTGATAAAAATGATCTAAACTTGACTGTGGTTGCACATATCTGTGAATATACTAAAAACCACTGATCTGTACACTTTAAATGGGTGAGTTGTACGGTGTGTGAATTATATATCCCAATAAAGCTGGGTTGTTTTTTGTTTGTTCATTCATTTGTTTTTTTGAGATGGAGTCTCGCTCTGTCGCCCAGGCTGGAGTGCAGTGGTGTGATCTTGGCTCACTGCAAGCTCCACCTCCCGGGTTCACACCATTCTCCTGCCTCAGTCTCCCAAGTAGCTGGGACTACAGACACCCACCACCACGCCTGGCTAATTTTTTTTTTTTTTTTTTAGTAGAGACAGGATTTTGCTGTGTTAGCTAGGATGGTCTCGATCTCCTGACCTTGTGATCTGCCCGCCTTGGCCTCCCAAAGTGCTGGGATTACAGGCAAGAGCCACCGCGCCTGGCCAAGCTGGGTTTATTTTTTAAGTGAAGGCAAGGAGATCAGTGAAAGACCACTATATATAGTAGTGTGAGTGAAACGATGGTGTGGTGGTAGCAAACTGGAAGAAATAACATGAAGAAAGAATGGACAGGGGTTGAATATGGGACTGAAAGGAGAAGAGTATAGAATTGCTGCCAAGCTTCTGTTTATATGATGGGTGGGTGGTGATACCAGTCACTAAAAGAATAAAAACAGCTAATAGTTACATAGTACTTAATTGCTGGGCACCATTCCAAGCATTTTGCATGTATTAATTCATTCAGTCTTCAACAACCCTATTAGTAGGTACCATTATTATTCTCATTTTACAGAGAACAGGACCAGAGAGGCTAGTAACTTGGCTAAAATCTGATAGCTAGTAAGGGGCAGAGCGATTTTTTGTGGATGTTTTTGTTGTTCTTGTTTTAAGACAGGATCTCGCTTAGTCTCCCAGGCTGGAGTGCAGTGATTCACTCATAGCTCACTGCAGCCTCAACCTCCTGGGCTCAAGCAATCCTCTTGTCTCAGCCTCCCAAGTAGATGGGACTACAGGCATGCACCACCATGCTCAGCTATTTTTTTTTTTTAATTTTTTTGTAGAGAGGGGTGTCTCCCTTTGTTACCCAGGCTGGTCTCAAACTCCTGGGCTCAAGTGATCCTCCTGCCTCAAGCCTCTCAAAGTGCTGGGATTACAGGCGTGAGCCACTGCACCTGGCCAAGAGCTGATATTTAAACCTGGATATTCTTGCTCCCTCTCTTAGCCACAGTACTATGCTGCTTCTCTGGCACAGTGAAAGGGCCAGATTTGGGTATAGTACACTTCCAAATTCACCACAAATATATCAATCACACACCAGGTTGTGGGCCCCAAAGATACCCTCCCCCAACAGAAGGTCTCCCCATTCCCACTGTAGCACTGAAGACCCAGAACCCCAATACACGCAAGTCAGCAAACTGCAGGTCCAGAGCACAGTCCTAAATGCTCAGCCTCGCCTGCCCGCACCTGTTATAGCCTCAGTTCTCACTGCTTCACTCAACAGCCATATTCTCACAGGAGATGGCCTGGGTTGGGTGGGGCTTGGAGCAAAAGACCAGACCAGTAGCACAAACTTGTTTCCAGGTATAGAATGGAAAAGGTCAGAGGAAAAGCCTCATTAGGAGGCAGCTGGGAAAGGCGAACCCAGTGAGTACTTCATCCCAGGAACCTCCCTACAGCCCATCCTGACCACAAAAACAGAACTCCCACCAGTTGGCCCTGAGTCATTCATTCCCCTCCCGCCCCCAGGGAAGGGGTGATTTCCTGCAGGCAGCTCAGGCTCCTCCCAGGGGCTGTGCGTCGCACACTGCACTCCTGCCTGGGCGACAGAGTTAAGACTGTCAAAACAAAAACAAACAAACAAAAAAGTTGACAAAGATGTGGGGGAAATACAGCACCCTAACACGCTGCTAAGTGTATAAATGGAATCATCATTATTTGTTTGTTTATTTATTTATTTATGTGTTTATTTTGAGATGGAGTTTCACTCTTGTTGCCCAGGCTGGAGTGCAATGGCACAAACTCAGCTCACCGCAACCTCCGCCTCTCGGGTTCAAGCGATTCTCCTGCCTCAGCCTCCTGAGTAGCTGGGATTACAGGCATGTGCCACCATGCCCGGCTAATTTTGTATTTTTAGTAGAGATGGGGTTCCTCCATGTTGGTCAGACTGGTCTTGAACTCCTGACCTCAGGTGATCCGCCCGCCTCGGCCTCCCAAAGTGCTGGGATTACAGGCGTGAGTCACCGTGCCCGGCCAGAACCATCGTTCTAGAGAGACAACTAGCAATGTTGAGAAAGAGATGAGGCGATAGAGAATCCTAGTGCCTAAAGCTACCTGTCCCTAATTTTCTAACTGGAAAAAACCCAGCAGGTGTTGGGAAATCTGAAAACATGGGGAGATAAAGGGCAAGTGCACAGGCACAGGCTCACGAGAGCCAAGAGCCAGTTATCTTCCCAGCTCACTGCTCAGTGACATCATGTTAGTAGCTTGAAACAGGCCATGACAGAAGTATTTACACCACGAAAAGCAGCAAATGTTACCAAACAGAACACCCTACCCCACCCCAGCCAGTTTGTCAGCACACTATAGCCTGAGCCAATCCTCATCCAGCAACCCCTTGAGTTCTCTGAACGATAGCTACCCAGAGATCAAGTACCAGTTTTATAAGCCAGGTCTTTGGCCTTATATCCCAAAAGGAAAGCCTAGGCCTGCTGAGCAGCATTGGACTTTCAAGAGCCTGCAGAACTCCTTCACCAAAGCAGGCAGACCTATATGGCCTCCTTTCTCCTAGATATCCCAGTTCCTGCTTGATATTCTAAAGAAATCAAGGCCTGGGTCAGGCGTGGTGGCTCACGCCTGTAATCCCAGCACTTTGGGAGGCCAAGGCAGGTGGATCACAAGGTCAACAGTTCGAGACCAGCCTGGCCAGCATGGTGACACCCCATCTCTACTAAAAATACAAAAATTAGCCAGGCATGGTGGCAGGCGCCTGTAATCCCAGCTACTCAGGAGGCTGAGACAGGAGAATTGCTTGAACCTGGGAGGCGGAGGTTGCAGTGAGCCGAGACCGTGCTATTGCCCTCCAGTCTGGGCGAGAGAGCGAGACTCCACCAAAAAAAGAAAAGGAGGGGAGAAGGAAGGAAGGAAGGGAGGGAGGGAGGGAGGAAGGAAGGGAGGGAGGGAAGGAAGGAATCAAGGCCTGGAGAAGACTACTTTTTTCAGCTGTGTGGAAGCAAAAGAAAATGGGAAAATGACAGGGATAGAGAGTGGACCTCCTCCCATGCAGAAGCAGAGAGCCCCTTTCTCAACTCTCAGAAAGCCCCTTTCTGACAGTCATACACAAGCCCCTTGCAGTCTCTGCACCTTTAACTGCTATTATACCGCCTCCCTGTAGAAGACACAGGACTTAGATGTAGGTGTAGAGGGAGAAGGAAGGTTTGAGGATAACTCTCAGGTTCCAGGCTTAGGAGCCTAGGTAGCCCATGAGAGATGCAGAACAGAGCTTGAAGAGAGGACCCAAAGGGTGTATGGGAGTTAGTTATATTTGGAGCTTGGGGAGTTTGAAGTGCCTATGGGACAACAAATAGAGATGTCCAATTGAGAATCTGAAGTTCGAGAGACTGATGAGATCTTGCAAGTTACCAGTGTGTAGACAGAGTTGAAGCCATGCGATCACTCTGGCAATAGAAAGGGCTGAGCAGGGACACCTGGAGGCAGCAAGATTTAAGAGAAAGAGCAACCACAGAAGGAAACTGAGTGGGGATGTGATAGGAGGTAGCAGGAAACCAGGAGAATGTGACATTGGAAGGATGAAGATTATCAAGTGTTGCAGAAAGGTTGAATACGAAGAGGATTAAGATGAGAGACACAGTGAGATGATTGTGGCTGGCTGAGAGGGAAGAAAGAAAGTAGGAGATAAGATTCAAGTAGGCAGCGGCCAGGTCAGGCAGGGCCAGGCATGCCATCAGAAGGCATTTGAGTGGTATTCTAAGTGGGAAATCTTTGGAGGATTTTAAGAGGGGAGTGAAGAAATCCGATGTGCATTTTAAACATATCACAGTGTTGTGTGGAGGACAGCCTGGGGGGTGAGGGTGGGAATGGAGGTGGGACACCAGTTAGGAAGCTATTATAGTAACCCAGACTTGGACTAGGACAGTAAGGGTGGAGGTGGTTAAATGTGTTCAGATTCAGTATACATTTTGAAGGAAGGTCTGACAGGACTTGCTAATTAATTGGATGTAGAATGCAGAGTAAAAGAGAGGGATCAACGAGTATGGAGGGTGTTGGGTCAAGCAACTAAGTAGGTGGTAATGCTATTTACAGGGGTAGGCAAGGCTAGAGGAAAACCAAATAAACAGGGTTAGAGGTGGGAATGAGAATCCAGAGTTTTATTTTGACCACCTTAAGTATAAGATGCTTGCCGGGCGTGGTGGCTCCCACCTGTAATCCCAGCACTTTGGGAGGCTAAGGCAGGTGGATCACCTGAGGTCAGGAGTTCGAGACCAGCCTGGTCAACATGGCGAAACCCTGTCTCTACTAAAAATACAAAAATTAGCCAGGCGTGGTAGTGGGCGCCTGTAATCCCAGCTACTTGGGAGGCTGAGGCAAGAGAATTGCTTGAACCCGGGAGGCAGAGATTGCAGTGAGCTGAGATTGCACCATTGCACTCCAGCCTGGGCAACAAGAGCAAAACTCCGTCTACAAAAAATTTTTAAAAGTATAAGATGCTTTTAGATATGCAAGTGGGGAAGTCAAGTAGGCAGTTGGCGATCCAAATCTGGAGCCCAGGGAAAAGTCACAGCTAGAGATATCATTTTGAAGTCATTAGCATATACAGAGCATCAAAGCCATGGGACTGCATGAACACTCAAGTTGTGTTTCCCCTCTCACTTAATCTCACAGAAGTTTGGGTAGCCCTTGCCTGGGGACTGGGGAAGGCATCCAATGTCATTACCATCAGTCCCCATAATGTGAGAGCCAGGTACAGCTAAAGACAAATCTGAGTCAGGGACTACTTGCAGAGAAATGGTGCCAGAGAAACTAAGACTTCACAGGAGGGCTGAAGGAGTTCCATCTCCTCCAGCACCTCCCACAATTCTGTTAGTAAAATTAATTAAGAAGGAAGAAGACAGGAAGGTGATATTGAGGATACTTAGTCTGTAAAGCCAGCAATGGGAGCCCCAGCTAAGGCCCGAGGGGCGAAAAATGGGAGTTAATGTGGCTATGCGCCCTCCCCGCAACTCATCTCCTGTCCCCACCCCCACCCACACAAGAGTCAAGGCTCCTAGAATTGGCATAAAATCCATATACAGAGCAGTCCCAGGAGAAGGCTTGGGGTTCAGTGACAGGAGATGAGCACAGGCTGAAGAGCTGAGACCAGCCATCCACTGAATTTTTCTTTCTTTTTTTTTTTTTTTTTTTGAGACAGTCTTGCCCTGTCACCCAGGCTGGAGTGCAGTGGTGCAATCTTGGGTCACTGCAACCTCTGCCCCCTGAGTTTAAGAGATTCTCATGCCTCAGTCTTCTGAGTAGCTGGGACTACAGGCAAGCGCTACCACGCCTGGCTAATTTTTTTGTATTTTTAGTAGAGATGGGGTTTCACCATACTGGCCAGGCTGGTCTCAAACTCCTGACCTCAGAGGATCCACCCAGCTTGACCTTCCAAAGTGCTGGTATTACAAGTATGAGCCACTGCACCCAGCCCGACCCACTGGTTCTGAGCAAACAGGATAAAAGTATTGAAGACTATTGCTTCTCCAACTTTAAGTTACATTCAAACCATCTGGGGATTTTGGTAAAATGCAGGTTCTATTTTAACAGGCCTGGGGCGGGACCTAATATTCTGCATTTCTAATAAGTGTTCACCTAATGCTGTTGCTCCTTTGAGTAGACCACACTTTGAGTAGCAAGGGATTAGAGGCAGCCGTGGAGGCCGCCCATAACGGAGAGGGCATGTCCAGTTCCAGAGAGAATGTGTTTATTCATGCACAAAGTCACAGAACTATTAAAGTGGAAATACCCACCATTTGGCATGTTGTGGGGCAGACAGTCATTTCTCAGCACATTAGCCTCCTAAGAGCATAGCACAGCATGGTTGTTACTCACATGGGTTCTGAAGGTTGACCTCTTGAGCTTCATGTCTTAGTACATATGTAATCTTGGGCAAATCCTTAACTTCTCTACATCTCCATTTCCTCATCTCTATAATGGAAATAACAAGACTATTGTGAGGACTGTCTAAGTGAATGGATATAAAGTGCTTAACACATGGCAGCATAGTTAGTACTCAGTAAAGGCTGCTATTCTGATGCTGTTATACCATTCTATAATCATTAACATAGATACAGAGGCTGACTTGCCTTTTGGTACACGGTCAAATATACAACCCCCATCTCCCTCCCACCAAAAGGCCTGTGTCCTCTCTTTCAAATTCCTCCTTCCCTCCTGCCCACTCTCCCTCCCCTGGCCCCTGGCCCCAGTGTGGTCTGGATGGGCCCCAGAGGGGCAGGGAAAGGGACAGGACGTGGGGCTGTATCTGACAGGAACCTGAGGGGCTGGCCTGGGAGGGGATTGGGGCCCGGCTTCCTGAAGGGAGGATGGGCTAAGGCAGGCACACAGTGGCGGAGAAGATGCCCTCCTGGGCCCTCTTCATGGTCACCTCCTGCCTCCTCCTGGCCCCTCAAAACCTGGCCCAAGTCAGCAGCCAAGGTGAGGTGCACGGAGGGTGGAGATCACCTATGCCCAGGAAGAGGGAGCCCTGGGAGGTGATGCAGGGCCCTGGGAGGGGATGCAAGGCCCTGGGAGGGGAGGTAGAGTAAGAGGCTCTCCTGCTGGTCCCCTCCTCTTCCACATAAACATGCCTGGGAGGACCCAGGGCCAACTCACCAGCTGTTCCTTAGATGTCTCCTTGCTGGCCTCGGACTCAGAGCCCCTGAAGTGTTTCTCCCGAACATTTGAGGACCTCACTTGCTTCTGGGATGAGGAAGAGGCAGCACCCAGTGGGACATACCAGCTGCTGTATGCCTACCCGGGGTAGGTGCTGGACTGTGCCCCACTCCCCATATATCTATCTGTCCCTGCATTTAGCTGAGTCCCACTCCAGCAGCTTTCCTGCCCGTCCGAGGATCACTCTGAATACAAGCCCTAAGTACCCAGTTTTTGAACAGATGTGCTTTGGATGTATGTGGGCCCCAACTTCAGCCCTACATAACCCCTAATCCCACCTATCGCAGGCATTAAGAAGAAAAATGGCAGTACTAGAGACAAAAGTTGGGCATGAGCCCAGGTCTGGGTCCTCAGGGCTCTGCCTGGTGGCTGTGTAGGAGGGATCTCTGCTATGCCAACAGGGAGAAGCCCCGTGCCTGCCCCCTGAGTTCTCAGAGCGTGCCCCGCTTTGGAACCCGATACGTGTGCCAGTTTCCAGCCCAGGAGGAAGTGCGTCTCTTCTCTCCGCTGCACCTCTGGGTGAAGAATGTGTTCCTAAACCAGACTCAGATTCAGCGAGTCCTCTTTGTGGACAGTGTAGGTAAGAGCCATCCTCCTGTCACCCGGCCCCTCCACTTGCTGCCCCCAGTCCAGCTCCTGGAATCAGACTTATCTGTGCCCTTCCGGCTCAGCACGGATACCCCTATTAACAGACCCCCGAGGCACCCCAAGACTCCCTTGTCATTCCTCCCAGCCTTGGCATCTAGAGCTAGAACTGCCCCACATATCATTTCACACCAGGGACACCCTGGTCCTCCCATCATTAACAAATCATTTATTCATCCATTCAAGAGTTCCAGAATACCTACTGTGTGCCAGACACTGGGCTAGGTGATGGGATATGGAGAAAATGGGATCCCTGCTTCCAAGAAGCACTGAGTCTAGCTAGCCATCATACTACAATGAAGTCACTGTTCTCATGAGGGAAGAACAGAATCAGGAGCCTCCCTAGCCTGCCCTCCAGGAGAATGACAGCCTACAATTTTTGAATCCAGAAGCAGCCCCAATTCAGCCCCCAGCACCCCTCTCTGCAGTCCAGAGGCTGAGCCATAGACTGTGGTACTCAGAGTTCTGATGTGCCCTGTCTTGCCTTCAGGCCTGCCGGCTCCCCCCAGTATCATCAAGGCCATGGGTGGGAGCCAGCCAGGGGAACTTCAGATCAGCTGGGAGGCCCCAGCTCCAGAAATCAGTGATTTCCTGAGGTACGAACTCCGCTATGGCCCCAAAGATCTCAAGAACTCCACTGGTCCCACGGTCATACAGTTGATCGCCACAGAAACCTGCTGCCCTGCTCTGCAGAGGCCACACTCAGCCTCTGCTCTGGACCAGTCTCCATGTGCTCAGCCCACAATGCCCTGGCAAGATGGACCAAAGCAGACCTCCCCAACTAGAGAAGTATGCTGACCTTCTTCTGCCTCACCTCCTATCTCCTACCTTCAATCTTGCCCCAGGAAAGGACAGACCATACTTTGGGGATTCCAGACCTGGGTTCATCCTTGGAGAGTTAGTATAGGCTCAGATATGAGCCATGTCTACTTAGGGGCTTCCTACTTTGGGTCATTCCCACTGATAAAAATGAAGTCTTTTAGGCCTCCAAATTAATGGAGATTTCCCAACAAAACCCTGAACACCACCTGAAACCCACCAACTTGGCCCCTGGACTGTGTGCATATCTATCCAGCAAGGAGCTGAGCTCCTCTCCACTGGGATGGTGTGCAAATATAAGGGTTGGAGGCTGTCTCAGCTGACAGGCAGACCTAGATTGTGAAGCTGGGATTTTCCTCCCAAGGCTTCAGCTCTGACAGCAGTGGGTGGAAGCTGCCTCATCTCAGGACTCCAGCCTGGCAACTCCTACTGGCTGCAGCTGCGCAGCGAACCTGATGGGATCTCCCTCGGTGGCTCCTGGGGATCCTGGTCCCTCCCTGTGACTGTGGACCTGCCTGGAGATGCAGGTGAGTCCACAAAGGAATAGGGAGATGGGGAGCAGATAAAAGAAGAGCTCTAGGGAAGCCTGGGCTGGATCTGAAGCTCTGGGAACCATGGTCCTCCCTGATGATCTCAAACTTGCCATTGGACAGGATGAACTATGTTCAGGGAAAGAAGAGAGAATAGGAGTCCATGTTCTAAGTTGTATGTGTAGAAATGATCTGAACACCCTATACAGTAGGGGCACACGGACCCTGATGGGACTTATTTCTTTGACTTTAGTGGCAATTGGACTGCAATGCTTTACCTTGGACCTGAAGAATGTTACCTGTCAATGGCAGCAAGAGGACCATGCTAGATCCCAAGGTTTCTTCTACCACAGCAGGGCACGGTGCTGCCCCAGAGACAGGTGAGAGCTGAACTGCTGATTGAGGTTGGTGTCATGGGAGTGAGCCACAGTCCTGCAGAAAAAAGGAAGAGAGTGTTCTTGGTCGTCTTCACTCTCCTCCCTTGTCCAAAATCCATACAGCTTTCAATGCTCTCTTATCTATTCTCTCATCCTCCAGTCGATATTTTATCTTCTCAACCCCTCTCTGTTCCCATTGGGAATGCTTTGGTTTAGTTCAGCCTTAGTCATGTCACTCGGACCACTGCAACAGCCTACAGTCTAATTCACCTCCAGTGTATTCCCCATGCTGCTAACAGAGTGATCTTTGTTAAGCTCAAACTGTGTATGACCTTTGTAAAGCTCTAACTTTGCATGGTCTCCCCCTACTCAAATATGTACTGCAATTTCTCATTATCAAAGCCATAAAAAATTTAGCCTGGCCTTCAAAGAGTTCCACCAAGCACCTCATTAATTCTTCATCCTCTCCATATCTAAATCTATAACCAAGTTGTATTGATTTTACCTATTAACTAACTCTAGAATCTGCCCACTTGTCTATCACTGCCATTATCCTACTACAACCCATCATCAATTCTCTCTTCAGCTACTGAAAAGATGTAGTAACTGACCACCCTGAGTCTTCCAAGTAATTCTTCACACAGGTGCTGAAGGGAACTTTTTGTTTTGTTTTGAGACAGAGTCTCACTCTGTTGCCCAGGCTGTAGTGCAATAGCACAATCTTGGCTCACTGCAACCTCCACCTCCTGGGATCAAGTGATTCTCCTGCCTCAGCCTCCCATGTAGCTGGGATTACAGGCATGTGCCACCACACCCCATTAATTTTTTTTGTATTTAGTAGAGAGGGGGCTTCACCATGTTGGTCAGGCTGGTCTCGAACTCCTGACCTCAGGTGATCCACCTGCCTCGGCCTCCCAAAGTGCTGGGATTACAGGTGTGAGCCACCTGAAGGGATCTTTTAAAAGTGCAAAAATGAACATAACACTCTCTGCTTAAAAATCTTCAATAGCTTTCAACTAGTCTTAGGATAAAAAAAAACCTCTATCATGGACTTGAAAAGTTCTGAGACTCAGACCCTACCTACCTCTTCAGCTTCATCTTGTGCTATGCTGCCCTTTGATCCCCATGTTCCGGCACGGGCCTTCTGTGGTCCACTCATATCTGGCATATTCCCTCCTGCTCTAGGTCTTTACACTGCTGTTTACCCAGCCCTCCTGTCTTTACTTAACCTCTACTTATCCTCCAAATCTCAACTCAAGCGTCACTCTCTTAGGGACCCTCCTCTGGCCTTCCTTATTAAGTCCAATAGCACTATTATACATTCTTGTTGTACCATGTACCGCTCCTTCTTTTTTTTTTTTTTTTTTTTTTTTGAGACGGAGTCTCGCTCTGTCGCCGAGGCTGGAGTGCAGTGGCGGGCGGGATCTCGGCTCACTGCAAGCCCCGCCTCCTGAGTTCATGCCATTCTGCTGCCTCAGCCTCCCAAGTAGCTGGGACTACAGGCGCCTGCTACCATGCTTGGCTAATTTTTTGTATTTTTAGGAGAGATGCGGTTTCACCGTGTTAACCAGAATGGTCTCAATCTGACCTCGTGATCCACCCGCCTTGGCCTCCCAAAGTGCTGGGATTACAGGTGTGAGCCACTGCGCCCAGCCATACCTCTCCTTCTTGAGTACTTATCATAGTCACACTTTTATATTTACACTTTATATGATTATTTGGTTGACAATAAAAATCTCGCTAGGCCCAGTGGCTCATACCTGTAATCCCAGCACTTTGGGAGGCTAAGGTGTGAAGATCACTTGAGGCCAGGAGTTTGAGACCAGCCTAGACAACATAGTGAGACTTCGTCTCTACAAAATTTCTTTTTTTTAATTAGCCAGGCATGGTAGCATGTGCCTGTATTCCTAGCTACTTGGGAGGCTAAGGTGAGAGGACGGCATGAGCCTAGGAGTTTGAGGTTACCGTGAGCTATGATTATACCACTGCACTCCAGCCTGGGCAACAGATCAAGATTTTGTCTCCAAAAAAAAAATCTCTTAGAACTCCAATTGAGAAAGTCTGACCTTGACCAAATATGATCCATGAGGGCAAGATCAATGTCTGTTTTTATTCACCAATATATTCTCACCTACCAATAGTAGGTGCCCAGTAAAAAATTGTTGAACTAATGAATAATGAAAAAAAAAACACTATTAACTATTTAAATATATTCTTCCAGTTTTTTCTATGTATTTACATACATCTATATACAACATTTACATTTTATTATTTTTGAGATAGGGTCTTGCTCCATTGCCCAGGCTGGAGTGCAGTGGCGTGATTATGGCTCACTGCAGCCTTGACCTCCCAGGCTCAAGCGATTCTCCCACCTGAGCCTCCTGATTAGCTAGGACTACAGGCATTTTCTATCTTTTTTTTTAAAGTAGAGACAAGGTCTCCCTATGTTGCTGAGACTGGTCTCAAACTCCTGAGCTCAAGCAATCCTCCCATCTCAGCCCTGCTACCACGCCCAGCCTAATATTTATTTATTTATTTATTTTTTGAGATGGAGTCTCGCTCTGTTGCCCAGGCTGGAGTGCAGTGGTGCAATCTCAGCTCACTGCAACCTCCGCCTCCTGGGTTCAAGCGATTCTCCTGCCTCAGCCTCCCAAGTAGCTGGGATTACAGACGTGCGCCACCACGCCCGGCTAATTTTTTGTATTTTTAGTGGAGATGGGGTTTCATCATGTTAGCCAGGCTGGTCTTGAACTCTTGACCTCAAGTGATCCACCCACCTCAGCCTCCCAAAGTGCTGGGATTACAGGCATTAGCCACCACACCCAGCCTAATATTTAATTTTTAAATATAAATTAGATTACATTATATATGTAGTTTGCCTTTTTGCTTAAAAACATGTCTCAGAGATCATTACAAAAAGATGTAACTCATTCTTTTTAATCACTGCATAGATATCCATAGGATAGAGATGCCTGAGTGGACTAAAGAGTAGCAAAACTGAAGTCATCATTCCCTCTATCAAAACTTGCTTTTCCTGCTGGGCACGGTGGCTCACACCTGTAATCCCAGCACTTTGGGAGGCCGAGGTGGGTGGATCATTTGAGGTCAGCAGTTGGAAATCAGCCTGGACAACATGGTGAAACCTCATTTCTACTAAAAATACAAAAATTAGCCGGGCGTGGTGGCACATGCCTGTAGTCCCAGCTTCTTGGGAGGCTGAGGCAGGAAAAATGCTTGAACCGGGGAAGCGGAGGTTGCAGTGAGCCAAGATCATGCCCCTGCACTCCAGCCTAGGCAACAGAGAAAAGACTCCTTCTCAAAAAATAACATTAAATTAAAAAAATTGCTTTTTCTTTATTGTCCCCGATCCTACCACGAACTCAGTTTTCCTGGACTGAAAAACAGAAATCATCCTGGACTTCTCTCATTCCTATACCCTCCAGGCCTAACCAGAAATAGTCTCGTCATTTTCACCTTTTCAATATTTCTTCAGTCATCTCTTCCCCTCTATCTCACTGCCGCTATTCTATTTTCACATCCTCATCACTTAGCACATGAAAAACTACAAGAGTGTCATAATGGATTTCTCTGCTTCTAGTCGGCCCTCACAAATCCTTTCTACAGACTGCAGTTAGAATGATCTTCCTAAAGTACAAAGCTAGTTTAAGAACTTCCCTGCTGAAAATCCTTAAATGTCTACACAACTACTACAAAGTTAGCAGTAATTCAAGTTCAAGCTCCCCAGAAAGGCCATAAGGCCATCCATGACATGGTCTGCAGTCTTGCGTTTACCACTTACCACCAGGCCCTTTATGCGAAAACCATCTGCACCACTTAGAATCTCCCCCAAAGCACCACACTCTCTTATCTATGCACAACCATGTGCCTGGGATGCCTGTTTGTCCCTTTTGCCTATCCTATTTTTAGTCCAAAACTCAGTCTAAACATTGCCTTATCCAGGAAGCATTCCCTGACCCTCCTAGTCTGGGTTGGATGCTCCCCTTTGATGCTCTCAAGCCAGTCTATGCACATCACAGAAAAATAGCATGTTTGTTTTTCTGTCTTTCCCACTGAAATTAGAGCTCTTTGAAGCTTATTCCTCTATGCACTCTTAGGGCCTGGCACAGTACCAATTGGCACATAGTATAAATTATTTGTTGATTAAATGGGTAAACATACCCATTTTAGTGATGGTGAGCCACTTAGGGGTTATAATCAAGAGGGAGACATGATACAGTTGTTCAATAAAGAATTATTGAGGGTGACTTTGTACAAGGCACTGGGGATAAATAGTACAACAAATAAAATGGAAAAGGGGCCAGGCTCAGTGGCTCACACCTATAATCCCAGCACTTTGGGAGGCCAGGGTGGGCAGATCACTTGAGGTCAGGAGTTCGAGATGAGCCTGGCCAACATTGTGAAACCCCATCTCTACTAAAAATACAGAAATTAGCCAGGTGTGGTGGTAGGCGCCTGTAATCCCATCTACTCAGGAGGCTGAGGCAGGAGAATTGCCTGGACCCAGGAGGCAGAGGCTGCAGTGAGCTGAGATCGCACCACTGCACTCTAGCCTGGGCAACAAAGCAAGACTGTCTCAAAACATTTTTAAAAATAAATAAAATGGAAAAGGTTCCAGCATTGTTGGGGCTTACATTAGTAGAGGGGAGGGGAAAAGGAGGGGGAGACAAGTAAGTAAAGAAATAAAGGAACAAAGTTATAATAGAGACTAAAGGGGGGCGTGCGGTGGGTGGGCGGGGTGGGTACTGCTAATTTAGACTGAGTGGCCAGGAAAAGCCTCACCAGGGAGGTGATAGATAAGCCGAGATCTAAATGGCAAGAAAGAATGAGTCACATGAAGACCTGCAGTCAGAGCAATCCAGGGCAAAGGCAAAGTGCAAAGATAGCACATTTGGCATATCTGCGGCACAGAAAGAAGGCCTGTGTGGATAAAGGGTGATAAACTGGCATGAGAATCATAAGAGATGAGAATGGTGAGGCAAGGAGAAACCAAATCATAGACTCCCATAGGCCTAGTAAAGAGTTTGGGTTTTATTCAAAGTGGGATGAAGAGCCGCTAAAGGATTTTAAGCAGTAAACGATGACAATTTGATTTACATTTTTAAAAGATATGTTTCTCTGTGAATAAATAAATAAGAGTAGAAGCAGAATCACCAGTTAGAAATTTGCCTTAATCCAAGCAAGGAATAATAGTGGCTTCATCTAACATAGCAGTGGTAAAGATCAAAATCAATAGATTTGTGACATTATATTCTGGACATTATCACATCAACATTTGTGGAAACAAATTCTGGTAGCCATGTGGAGAACAACTTGAAGGTAGTGGCAAAAACAAAAGCAGAAAAGCCAGTTAGGAGACTATTGTAATAATCTAATAGCAAAATAACACATAGGGGAGAGTAGGAGGAATGACGTATGAGAACACGTTAAAAATATAGGATATTTTTCTCCAGAAAGATGAGGGTTCTTTAATCTTTGAAACAATCCTGTGAGGTTGGTATCATTAACCCATTTTACAAATAGAAGGAAACTGGAGCAGAAATAAACCAAGTAATTTGCCCAAAGTTATACAAAAGTAAGCCAAGACCTGAACTCTTAGTGAAAACCCATGCTGTTTTCACATATCATGCTAGGTCTTTCCTCAAAGGGAAGAGGCCAGACACCAAAGCTGACTTCAGAAAACATCATGGCAAAATAGCAAAAACAAACAAATGATCAAATGAACACAGAAAAAAAAAAAGAAAGAAAACATCATGGCATAAAGACAGAGGCAAAGCTCTAGAGGCCCCTTGAAGGAAGGAGTTAGATGATAATCCCTGCAGGCCATCGTTCTTGTGGGATGGGAAGCCTTGGGATTAGTCTCTGGGGCAGGCCTGATTCAATGACTCTGTGGGGCTGGGTCTTAGGTACCCCATCTGGGAGGACTGTGAAGAGGAAGAGAAAACAAATCCAGGATTACAGACCCCACAGTTCTCTCGCTGCCACTTCAAGTCACGAAATGACAGCGTTATTCACATCCTTGTGGAGGTGACCACAGCCCTGGGTGCTGTTCACAGTTACCTGGGCTCCCCTTTCTGGATCCACCAGGCTGGTAAGAACTTTCTTCCCCATTCTTCCCACATAGTTCCCAGCCCCACTGAATCTGACCCTGTGCCCAGGATCCCCAACTCTGAGCCTTCTGACCAATGGTTCTGGTGGCACGACGCCTCGTACACAGAAGGACTTAAGCTGCTCCCTGCTGACATCCCTGTAGTGCGCCTCCCCACCCCAAACTTGCACTGGAGGGAGATCTCCAGCGGGCATCTGGAATTGGAATGGCAGCACCCATCATCCTGGGCAGCCCAAGAGACCTGCTATCAACTCCGATACACAGGAGAAGGCCATCAGGACTGGAAGGTATGGTCAAGCAACAAACGCCCACAGACCTCACTACGCAGGGGATCCCTGGGGTTGGCCATGCCTGTTAGCAGGAGTGAAAGTGTCTATGTATCCAGTCTCTGCTGGTATATCTATGTTTATCAGATTCAACTGGTATCTTAGTCTCTCTTGAGCATCCGATACTTCTGGCTACCCCTACTTAACATTTCTCTTCCCTTTGTCTTTGGGATATCAGTCTTCCCTGATTTTCCTCCTACCTCTCTGACTGAACTTTCTCACTCTCCTCTCCTGTCTCCTCCTTGCCAGCCTTCCACAAAATGCTGTGCTTCCTACAGTCTCATCCTAGGCTCTTTTCTCCTCTGATAAAAAAAAAACTTCTCCCCAGGTGAGTGCTTCAACTCCATGGTTTCAATGGCCATACATTACAATCGCAATTTTACCATTCTAATTCCCATATGGAAAGGAATTTACAAACCACAAATTACCAAAACGTTTGAAGTCTGTTTCCTCATTGGTGAAGTGGGATGAAGCTATCTACCTTATGGAGTTATAGTAAAAATTAAATACTATATCTAAATACTGGCATAAGGAAAGTGCCCAATATACGTTACTTAAATATTAGTTTGTCAACTTTTATTCTCATTTGCCACACATATATACAACTATGTGCAACATTTATGGTTCCACCAAAACCTCCTCCCCCTGGACATTTCAGACTCAGTCTATCCAGAATGGAACTCCTCTTCCTCCTGAAGCTTTACTTTTTTTATTGTGATAAAACTTACATACAACAAAGTGTACAAATAGTCTGTACATGTGTATACATCCATGTAACCATAACCAGGATCAAGACATAAATTATTTCCAGCACCTCAGAAGCTCCCAATGCCCCGCCACATCCCCCGCCACCAAAGGTAATCACCATCCTGACATTACCATTGATTCATTTGGATTGTTGTTGAACTCTATAAAATGGAACCCTAAAGTATATCTTCCTCAAACTAACTTCTCTTCTGTTTCCTGTCTCTGACAATGGCACCACTACTTACCCAGTACCCAAGCCTGGAAGCACCCTTGACTCTTCTTGCTCTTCCCTTACCCCTTCCCCTTACTCATCAACAACTAAGTTGATGGCAATAACGTACTAACAGTCCTCAAATTCCTACCAGGATTGCCTTAGCCTCATCTGTGACCATCCAGCCTTGTCATCCAGGCTTTTAGCACACTAAACTACTCTGTGGCACAAAACCAAGCATTAAATGCTTCTCTGGACTTCCATGGTGCCTTGCACTAATTAATTGTTGTGATTATTTACCTGTTTGGGTCTCCCTCATTAGACATGTAAGAGACGGTGTTTTATTGCTTTCTCCCCAGTGCTTGCTTAACCCAATGTTTGGAGTATCACACAGTTCATAAATGTTTGCTGTCTTCCTGCTTGTACACGTGGTGCTTGTACCCCAGCGCCTGACGCAAATCTGGCATCCTCCGCAGCATGAGTATTATTTGTGGCATGGTCTATGTGACTCTGAATATATCTGTTTCTGGGGGTGTCCATCGCCCGACCTGGAGTTGTGAGAGCACAGGGCAGGGTGCGTGTGTACCGGGATCCTTGCCGAGGGTGTACCTGGGTGTTGGTGTTAGGATACGTAGCTCTCTGAGGTGAGGTCTGGCGCCTTTCTCTCGGGCAGAGCGTGACCCTGTTGGGGAGAGGCTTTCGGTTAGGGCGCTCTATCCTGTTTCTGCCGGGAAGCGTGTTTTATGCCAGTGGGGCTCTTTGTGGG
Organism: Macaca nemestrina; assembly: GCF_043159975.1. Classification (NCBI taxonomy): domain Eukaryota; kingdom Metazoa; phylum Chordata; class Mammalia; order Primates; family Cercopithecidae; genus Macaca; species Macaca nemestrina. The sequence goes on along the minus strand of NC_092125.1, from coordinate 190,369,884 downwards.
GATCTCCGACAGCCTGGGGATTCGGAGCTGTAGGATTTGGGTCAAACAGACGCCCGGCTGTCGAAGCCCCGACGCCGGGCCACCGCACACTTCTTTGTGCAGGTGCTGGAGCCGCCTCTCGGGGCCCGAGGAGGGACCCTGGAGCTGCGCCCGCGATCTCGCTACCGTTTACAGCTGCGCGCCAGGCTCAATGGCCCCACCTACCAAGGTCCCTGGAGCTCGTGGTCGGACCCAGCTAGGGTGGAGACCGCCACCGAGACCGGTGAGGCAGGCCCCGGCCGCGCCAAAGCCGCACAGCGCCTGCGCCAGGGACGGGGCGCCGGGTGCGGGAGGGACCGGGAGTCGGAGACGGGAGGGGCGGGGCTCGGAGAGGGGCGGGGCCCTGGCCGCGCGGGTCGACGGCTGCGCGGGTGCCCGCAGTGCCCAGGGCGGCGAGGGGCGGGGCCAGAGTAGGGTCTGGCGGGCTGAGGGCGGGGCTCAGGCCCTGTGGGCCGAGGTTTGACCCTTTTTGTCTCCTAGCCTGGATTTCCTTGGTGACCGCTCTGCTGCTAGTGCTGGGCCTCAGCGCCGTCCTGGGCCTGCTGCTGCTGAGGTGGCAGTTTCCTGCACACTACAGGTACCACCCCCGCCAGGCAGGAGACTGGTGGTGGACCGGGCGGAGCCGGAGGCCTCTAAACAGGCATTCTCGGTTCGCTCTGTGACCCTAGATCTCCGGTCACCGCCCGTGCGCACCTACGGCTTCGCCGCTTCCTGCACGTCTCCTCTGGGACTTGCCGCGACTCCTTACACTCTAACACGCCCACTATACCGCACACCTCGAACAGCCCCGCCTCCTGCTGCTCACCTTGGCGACTAGGCCACCGTCCACTCTTCAGCCAAACTGCCCAGTCCACCCCCATCCAATTGGCCATGAGGTCCCACCTCCTAAACCTAGTCCAAACAATGGCCCCCTTTCTCTAGCCCTGACTCACTGAAACAGAACCTCTTCCCGCTCCGATCTAGCCTCACACAGCCAACAGAATAATCTTTCTAAAATGCGCACATGAACCTATCAATTCCCTCCTTAAATCCCTTTAATAGCTCCCAGGATATAGTCCAGGCTCCCTATGATGACAAGCGAGGCTCTGCAAAATCGACCCCTGCCAGCAAGCACTTCAGCCTCTTCTACCCTGTGCATCAGCCTTTCCAAACTGGTTTTCTCCACAAGTCAGGTTTTACTTCTCAGTGCCTTTGCACATAATGTCCCCTCTGCCTGAAATAGCCTCCCTGTCTGACTAAACCCATTCATCTGTAAATAACTTTCTTCACCAACTCATAAGAAACCTTTCCTGACCCTCCCCCGTTTGGCCGCTGCTTTGTTCTCCAATACAGTACCAGTAGTGTTTTACTGTGTTTATTTCTTTATATATCTTCCCTATTATACCTTACTTGGTCATCTTTAAATCCTTAGCACAGTGCCTGCCAAAAAGCAGGCCCTTAAATAAATGTTATTAATGAGTGACTCATTTATGTGGGAAGACGAAGGCTGAGGAGAAATACCATTGGAGGCTATAAACATGAAGGGTAGAATGCATCCCACCTCCGTCCTTCATCTGCTGCTTCTTGAAGACTTAGCTCAGAAGTCAGCTCCTCCAGATGGTATCTTTTGATGGTCCTGGGTTGGTTCAGGTGCCACTCTCGTGGGCTACCATCTCCCTCTGAACATACCTCTCTTTGAACTTTTAATCTGCCCATATGTATGAGCAGACTGAAAGGTAGCCTCCATGAAGGTAGCCAGATCCAACAAAAAAGTTGGAGAAGTAGGAGGAGGTGGTCTGCTGAGAAGGCATACTCAGTTCCTTTTCCCCAATTTACCAGGTAAGTCACACCTCGTCCTCTGGAGAGATATGAGTGAGGTCACTGAAGCAGCCTGAAATGTTCTGCTGACGTCCCTCCACATGGAAATATGAGGCTAAATAATTGAGGTTCTGGCCGGGCGCAGTGGCTCACGCCTGTAATCCCAGCATTTTGGGAGGCCGAGGCAGGCGGATCACAAGGTCAGGAGATCGAGACCATCCTGGCTAACACGGTGAAACCCCGTCTCTACTAAAAATACAAAAAAACTAGACGGGCGTGGTGGTGGGTGCCTGTAGTCCCAGCTACTGGAGAGGCTGAGGCAAGAGAATGATGTGAACCTGAGAGGCGGAGCTTGCAGTGAGCCGAGACGGTGCCACTACACTGCAGCCTAGGTGACAGAGCAAGACTCCGTCTCAAAAAAAAAAGAATTGAGGTTCCTCCAACACACCTTAATCCATATTCTTCCCAGATAACTTACTAATAAGCTCTACTGGTTTTATTCATTCATTCATTCATTCATTCATTCATTCATTCATTCATTCAGCTAATTTACTGAGCACATACTACGGGTCAGACACTATTCTACACCCTAGAAATATAGGAGTGAATAAATAGACAAACTCTCTGTTCTCAGGGACCATATGTTCTAGTGGGGTGAGACAGACAAAAAGAAATATATATAACAATACAATAAATGTACAACAAGTCACGTGCTATAAAGAAAAATGAAGTACAGCAGGAGATAGCCTGTCATGGGGAAAGGAAGTGGTACTACAGTGGTCCCCTCTTATCCACAGTTTCACTTTTTGTGGTTTCAGTTACACGCGGTCAATTAAGGTCCGAAAAAAATTAAATGGAAAATTCCAGAAATAAACAATTCACGTATTTTAAATTGTAAGTAACATGATGAAATCTCTTGCCATGCTGCTCTGTCTCACCCGGGATGTAAATCATCCCTTTGTCCAGCATCTCCACGCGTATATGCTCTCTGCCGCATAGTCACTTAGCAGCTGTCTTGCTTATCAAATTGACTCGTTGAGGTATTGCAGTGCTGTGTTCAAGTAACCCTTATTTTAGTTAATAATGGCCCCAAAGAACAAGAGTAGTGATATTGGCACATTATTATGCTTGTTCTATTTTATTATTAGTCATTGTTAATCTCTTACTGTGCCTAATTTATAAACTTTATCATAGGTATGTACGTACAGAAAAAACATCTGCTGGGAGTCTTGAAACATATCCCCTGCAGATAAAGGGGGACTACTGTGTTTCAGGCAGGGTAGTCAGGGATGACATTTGAACAGAGGCCCACAATGAGGTGAGGGAATGAATCCAGTGTTCCAGACAGAACAAACATTGGAATGTTTGAGGAAACTGCAGCACCCTTTGTTGAACCTGCCCACCACTGACTTCACTCCCCTACCTGAGGTTTTCTTCTTACTCTACTCCCCTGCCTGACTTTATTGCCTTGACCATGCTGTTATCTCTCCAAGTCTTACTCCCTGGCCTCACTGCTCCCCCACCCCAACTGCTCTCCTCCTCCACACCAATTCACTGCCATGGCTCAGTCTGCTTCTCTTCTCCCCCAGGAGACTGAGGCATGCCCTGTGGCCCTCACTTCCAGATCTGCACCGAGTCCTAGGCCAGTACCTTAGGGACACTGCAGCCCTGAGTCCGGTGAGTGAGGTTCCCTCCCCTGTGCCCACCACCAACCCTGCCTGGTACTGGATCTTTGCCCCAACAACACAACTTGTTCAAGGTCCTTGCCCTACCAGCATGCCATCCCCAGGCACTACCCCAGCACTACCCCAGCCCTTCTCCTTCCTGTACAGTCCAGCCCCTCCTCCCACAGGATCTGCTCTAATCCAATGCCTCTCCTCATCTCTCCCAGCCCAAGGCCACAGTCTCAGATACCTGTGAAGAAGTGGAACCCAGCCTCCTTGAAATCCTCCCCAAGTCCTCAGAGAGGACTCCTTTGCCCCTGTGTTCCTCCCAGTCCCAGATGGACTACCGAAGATTGCAGCCTTCTTGCCTGGGGACCATGCCCCTGTCTGTGTGCCCACCCATGGCTGAGTCAGGGTCCTGCTGTACCACCCACATTGCCAACCATTCCTACCTACCACTAAGCTATTGGCAGCAGCCTTGAGGACAGCCTTGAGGCTCCTCACTCCCAGTTCCCTGGACGGAGCTAAACCCTCAAGACTTCTCTGTGAACTTCCCTACCCTACCCCCACAACACAAGTACCCCAGACCTCACCTTCATCCCCCTCTGTCTGCCCTCGCAATTAGGCTTCATAGCACTGATCTTACTCTACTGCTGCTGACATAAAACCAGGACCCTTTCTCCACAAGCAGGCTCATTTCACTAAGCTCTTCTTTTACTTTCTCCTCCTTAATGCCAAACACCTTGAAAACAAGCCTTCACTTCCCCACACTCCCCATTTACTCTTCAGACTACTTCAATTAGTTCCCCTACTACACTTTGCTAGTAAAACTGCCCAGGCAAAGTGCACCTCAAATCTTCGAATTCCAAGATCCAAAGGATCTCGTTAATCATCAGTTCCTTTGATCTTTCTGTGAGATTTGTCATGGCTGACTACTCACTTTTCCTTTAAATTCTTTCCTACCTTGGTCCTGCCTCTTTGAGTAAACTAGTAGTTTTTTTTATTTGTTTGTTTGAGACAGGGTCTCACTCTGTCACCCAGGCTGGAGTGCAATGGCGCAATCTCAGCTCACTGCAACCTCCACCTCCTGGGTTCAAGCGATTCTTGGGTCTCAGCCTCCCTAGTAGTTGGGATTACAAGTGCACATCACCATACACAGCTAATTTTTTTTTTTTTTTCGAGGCGGAGTCTCACTCTGTCACCAGACTGGAGTGCAGTGGCGCGATCTCGGCTCACTGCAACCTCCGCCTCCCAGATTCAAGCAGTTCTGCCTCAGCCTCCCAAGTAGCCAGGATACAGGTGCCTGCCACCACACCTAATTTTTTTGTATTTTTAGTAGAGATGGGGTTTTGCCACGTTGGCCAGGATGCTCTCAATATCCTGACCTCATGATCCGCCTGCCTTGGCCTCCCAAAGTGCTGGGATTACAGGTGTGACCCACTGCGCCCGGCCCCAGCTAATTTTCGTATTTTTAGTAGAGACAGGGTTTTGCCATGTTGCCCAGGCTGCTCTTGAACTCTAACCTCGGGTGATCCACCCACCTTGGCCTCCCAAAGTAATGGGATTACAGGCATGAGCCACTGCACCCAGCTGAGCGTACTAGTAGTTAAGAGAATAAAGTAGATCTAGAATCAGAGCTGGATTGAATTCCTGTCCTTCACATGTGCTAGCTGTGCAACCTTGGGCACATAACTTAATGTCTTTGAGCCTTAGTTTTTTCATCTATAAAACAGGGATAATAACAGCACCCCACAGAGTTGTGACGAGGATTGAGGTAATCTAAGTAAAGCACAGTACCTAGGACATAGTAAATGATTAATATATCTGAACTACTGTTGTAATTATTCCTTCTTACTCTCTTCTAGCATTTCTTCCAATTATTACAGTCCTTCAAGATTCCATTTCTTAAGAGTCTCCAATCCCATCTATTCTCTGCCTTTACTATATGTTGACCATTCTAAAGTTCTTATCTCTAGCTCAGACGTCTACTACAGCACTGTGATGCTTTATGCAACTAACTGTTTACATGTCTGTCCCCTGCTACTAGATTGTGAGCTCCTTGAAGGAAAGGACCATGATTTATTTGTCCTTTTCCCCCAGCACCTAGAGTAGTGCTTGGTGCATGATAGTAGGCCTTCAATAAATTTTCTCTAAATGAATGAAATCTTTCTGGGCAAGGTTACCTGAATCCCATGCCAGCTGTTCTCATCCTCTAAACCATTCACAGGCAGTAGTAAATGTGCTCAGACCGCTCTGGTTATGGACTCTCCTAACACATTCTAATTCTCAAACAAATGGTTTTGTTGTCATTGTTGTTTTTTGTTGGCTCCAAACATACCCACTGTATCAGTCAGGATCTTGGCAGAAATAGATGACACACTCAAATTGGGTAATATGATGAGAGTGTAATAAAGGGCAAACAGTATTTACAAAGATGAGGGCAAGATTTGGGAAAACCATCAAGGAACAGTGCAAGTGCCTCTGAGGCTAACAATAACAAGGTGCTGGCACTAGCCCTAGGCATCAAGGGGTAAGGGAGGGAGTGGTTCCCAGATCACCAGAGAGTAGCTGTAAGACAGGGCTGCTTGGAAGGAGTCATGGCCTTTCTTTGGTGGAGGGATGCGGCCAGCCTATGGGCAGGTGGCAATGAGAGAGCCAGGGGGATAGACAGCTCAATTTCATGCTCCTCCCATTCCAGTCTTGGGTCCCTAGGAGTAAAGTCAGAGCCTTTCACATGGCTGGGGAGGAATTATGGAGATTGGGTATACTGGACGTCATCCATTTGTCCCACCCAGACCTATTCTCCATTGTTCTCCATCTTGTCCTGTGCTTAGCAAGGCTGATTCATATGGCCTGCATCAAAATCAAAGCATTCTCTTGGGCTTTGGTTTCTGCTTGGGTTCCAACAATAGGAGGATATTATGGATTGAATGATATTCTTCTCCTCTCCCTCAAATTCACATGTTAAAGTCTTTTTTTTTTTTTTTTTTTTTTTTTTTTTTTTTTTTTTGGCTGGGCACGGTGGCACACACCTGTAATCCCAGCTACTTGGGAGGCTGAGGCACAAAATCACTTGAAACTGGGAGGCAGAGATTACAGTGAGCCAAGACCACACCACAAAAAAAGACATAAGTCTTTATTTATTTATTTTTTTTTTTTTTGAGAAGGGTCTTCACTCTGTCTCTGCTGGAATACACTGCTGGAATGCAGTGGTGTGGTCATGGCTCACTGCAGCCTCAAACTCCGGGTCTCAAGCAACCCTCCCACCTCAGCCTCCCAAGTAGCTGGGACTACTGGACTTACAGGTGTGCACCACCAACTTGGCTAATGTTTGCTTTTGTTGTTGTTGTTGTTGTTTTTAGATGGAGTCTCGCTCTGTCACCCAGGCTGGAGTGCAGTGGCGTGATCTCAGCCTACTGCAAGCTCAGCCTCCTGGGTTCATGCCATTCTCCTGCCTCAGCCTCCCAAGTAGCTGGGACGACAGGCACCCGCCACCACGCCCGGCTAATTTTAAAAATATTTTTAGTAGGACGGGGTTTCACCGTGTTAGCTAGGATGGTCTCAATCTCCTGATCTGGTGATCTGCCCGCCTCAGCCTCCCAAAATGCTGGGATTACAGGCATGAGCCACCTCACAGGCCTGTTTTCTGTATTTTTTTAGAGACAGTTTGATACTATGTTGCCCAGACTGGTCCCTAACTCTTGGGCTCAAGCAGTCCTCCGGCCTTGGCCTTCCAAAGTGCTGGGATTACAAGTGTAAGCCACCACACCCAGCCAGATGTTGAAGTCTTAACTCCCAGTACGTCAAATATCACCTTATTAGGAAATAGGGTCATTGCAGATATAATTAGTTAAGATGAGGTCAGGGCCCTAATTCAATGTGATTGGTATTCTTATAAAAAGAGAAAATTAGACACATACACAAAGAAAGCCAAGTGAAGATGAAGGCAGAGAACAGGGTGATTCTTCTACAAGCCAAGGAATGACAAAGATTGCTGGCAAACCACCACCAGAAGCCAGGGGAGAGGCATGGAACAGATTCTTCCTCACAGTTCTCACACAACTCTCATGACACCTTGATCTGGAACTTCCAGCCTCCAGAATTGTGAGACAGCCAATTTCTGTCATTTAAGTCAGGTTGTGGTACATTTTAAGCCAGTTTGTGGTACTTTATTACAGTAACTTTAGCAAACGAATACAGAGGATATCAAGGGACGAGCTACACAAGTCACCTATGCTTGCCGGCTTCCTGTTCTCCCTATTTCATTCTTTCTGCAACTCCTCCAAAATGGATCTCAGGCCACCCACCTTCCTGATCCTGCTCTCTCCAAAGTCACCGGTGATTTGATTTTCAATGGACAAATCTGACCCCTTCTGTCATCATTTCACTTGACTACTTTACATCATATTAGAGTATCTCCCACTTCAAGATCCATGTCTGGATAATTTCCATTGCCTTCATTCATTCCTTTATTATTATTATTTTGAGACAAAATCTCCCTCTGTCACCCAGGCTAGAGTGCAGTGGCGTGATCTCGCTCACTACAACCTCCGCCTCACAGGTTCAAGCGATTCCCCTGCCTCTGCCTCCCGAGTAGCTGGGATTACAGGCATGCACCACCGCACCTGGCTAATTTTGTACTTTTAGTAGACACAGGGTTTCGCCACATTGGCCAGACTGGTCTTGAACTACTGACCTCAAGTGATCTGCCCGCCTCAGCCTCCCAAAGTGCTGGGATTACAGGAGTGAACCACCACACCTGGCCCAAATCCTTTATTTTTAAATGTACAAATTCCCTGAGGTTATACCCTTTAGCCCTCTCTACAGCTACCATTAGTCCAGAAGTTGCAAATTATTGCCATATTCCCCCGCTCAGATATGTTTTATTTGGTCCTTTCCTACACAGAAACCCCACAGGTTCCACAATGCCTAGCAGATAAAGTCCAAAGTCCTTAGCTTGACATTTAAGACCCTGACCAACTTGACATGAGACAAACTTTTCTATGTTTTCTGGGAACTCCCCACCTCTAACCTAAGTATATCCAATTCCTCATTTTCCAAGGTAATTAGAAATAGAGAATGCAAAGTCTTCAAGTCAAAGATAATAACATTATCTGTCAGCATCAGAGTGGACTTTAGGCTAATGATTGAAAACTTGATTTTTCCAGCCTCTTTCGGGGACAGTATAGCGTATTGTTAGGATTGCAGGGATTAGTCAGATAGTTTGAATCCTGGGCTCTCCTACTTATTATTGGCTGCAAGCCTTTGGGCAAGTTTCTAATCTTTCTGACCCAGTTTCTTTTTTCTGTAAAGGGAAGATAGGGTATCTATCTGCCTTATTGGGATTAAGGATTGAACTCGATTATGTATGTAAACTTTTTTTTTTTTTTTGGAGACAGAGTCTCCCTCTGTTGCCCACGCTAGAGTGCAGTGGTGCTATCTCGGCTCACTGCAAGCTCCGCCTCCCGGGTTCACGCCATTCTCCTGCCTCAGCCTCCGGAGTAGCTGGGACTACAGGCGCCCGCCACCACGCCCGGCTAATTTTTTGTATTTTTTAGTAGAGACGGGGCTTCACCGTGTTAGCCAGGATGGTCTCGATCTTCTGACCTCGTGTTCCGCCCGCCTCAGCCTCCCAAAGTGCTGGGATTACAGGCGTGAGCCACCGCGCCCGGCCTGTAAACTGTTTTAACACAGCAGTTAGATGGTCCATAAATGGTACCATTATTATTTTTATGATTGCTGCTCCACCCCTGAGCACATTCATACAGTTCACTCAAGTCATTATTAGAGCACTGGACTGAATGGAGTCAGACCTGGATTCCCACAAACTTCTTTGTATGACCTCGGGCACATCCCTTCCCTGGGCCTCGGTTCTCCATCTGTAAAATATGGATTTGTTGTTGGGGTGGGGAGGGTGCACCACGCACAGATTAGACTAATGGATCTCTAAGGTTCTCACATCTCTTTAAAGCCCCAAGGGGGTAAGCCACAGTGCCTCCTGTAGGGCAGTCTAAGCTTATCTTCCAGATAGGCAGGTTTGAATACCGATCCTTTTTCCTGACCTTAAGGAATTCATTCACCCTTTTCAAACTCATTTTCCCTGTTTGTAACAACAACAGCAAACAAGACAAACACACGTTACTTCCTTTCTAGCAGGGTTCCTACCCGGCGCCAAGCAAAAGTGGAATGTACCCTAAGTAGCTCTGGCCTTCTTCCTGCTCCCTAGCTTCCCAATTCCGTCCCCTGTCCCGCTGCCGCCCGCGGCTCTCCTTTCCCTTCTAGGAACAGCTCAAGCGCCTTGGTCACCTCCATCGGGTTCTGCACCGACTTCTGCATCATAAATATGACCTTCGTTTAGGATTTAAGTGTGAACTTCTGCAGGCTCTCGGACCCTGAAGCACGGGGGGCCAGACATTCCGAGCTCGCGTTGGTAGAGGGGACGCAGAGGAACAAATCGGGACAACTCGAGGACGCTGAGGCAGAGCAGGCCCACCCCGGGCCCGCCCCGCCCGCTTTTCAGCACCAGTTCTCTGGGGCCGGCTCCCAGCCCCTCTCTCACCCTTCAAATCGCGCTCCGCGGCTGGACTCTCGTGATAGCTGAGACTTGCCCCGGAAGGCCCGCCCCCTTCGCCGGAGAGGCCAATGGGCGAGGGCAACGGTTGCGACGGTTGGGTTTTGAAGGAGCCAATGGGCGCTCAGAGCGGAGAGTTTAAGAGGCGTAAGCGAGGCGTGTTAAAGCCGGTCGGAACTGCAACTTGCTCGGGAGGGCACGGTGAGGGGCGGCGGGGCTGAGCCTGGTTCGGGTCGTGGCCAGGGGGAGGGGGTGCTAGGCCAGAAGGGGCAGCAACCGAGGGTGGCCCTGATTGTGTGGCCGGCCAGGAGCGAAGGGGTCCTTTGCTGTCCCCTGAGCACCGTCGCCTCTTTTCCTCCAGGGCTCCGCAGGCACCAACTGCAAGGACCCCTCCCGCTGCGGGCGTTCCCATGGCACAATTCGCGTTCGAGAGTGACCTGCACTCGCTGCTTCAGCTGGATGCACCCATCCCCAATGCACCCCCTGCGCGCTGGCAGCGCAAAGCCAAGGAAGCCTCAGGCCCGGCCCCCTCACCCATGCGGGCCGCCAACCGATCCCACAGCGCCGGCAGAACTCCGGGCCGAACTCCTGGTCAGTGAGGTGCCAAAGGGACTGGGTGAGAGCAGCCTTCATACTTTCTCCCCCGGGAGCCTGGTCAGACTGTCTTCTCTTTCTCCGCCCCAGGCAAATCCAGTTCCAAGGTTCAGACCACTCCTAGCAAACCTGGCGGTGACCGCTATATCCCCCATCGCAGTGCTGCCCAGATGGAGGTGGCCAGCTTCCTCCTGAGCAAGGAGAACCAGCCTGAAAACAGCCAGACGCCCACCAAGAAGGTATGTGTCCCAGAGGGGCTTAAGGCACGGGACCCGACTGTTCTTTGGATAATACCATCTTGCTTCTCCACTACCCTTTATGCCAGGAACATCAGAAAGCCTGGGCTTTGAACCTGAACGGTTTTGATGTAGAGGAAGCCAAGATCCTTAGGCTCAGTGGAAAACCACAAAATGCGCCAGAGGGTAAGACCCGAAGTTCCTGGTTCCTGGAGGGAGGTGTCAGTTCATCTCCAGGGCTGAGCACAGATATCTGTCTGCTCTTCTTATCTAAGACTGAGGGCAAGGGAGGTGTTGATTTTCCCAGCGTCTGGACCCACTCTGTTGCCACAGGTTACCAGAACAGACTGAAAGTACTCTACAGCCAAAAGGCCACTCCTGGCTCCAGCCGGAAGACCTGCCGTTACATTCCTTCCCTGCCAGACCGCATCCTGGATGCCCCTGAAATTCGAAATGACTACTGTAAGTGCATCCTTATCCTTGCCTCATGGATGGAGAAAGAGGGCCTGGGACCACACAAACAAGGAAGCTCACGCTCTTCTCTCCGCCTCTGACAGACCTGAACCTTGTGGATTGGAGCTCTGGGAATGTACTGGCCGTGGCACTGGACAACAGTGTGTACCTGTGGAGCGCAAGCTCTGGTGACATCCTGCAGCTTTTGCAAATGGAGCAGCCTGGGGAATATGTATCCTCTGTGGCCTGGATCAAAGAGGGCAACTACTTGGCTGTGGGCACCAGCAGTGCTGAGGTGCAGGTGAGACATGTCCTGTGCTGCCATTCACACCAGTCCCAATAGGCTTGCACAGCTGGAGGATATTAATGCCAAGTCCCAATCTCTGATCCTAGTGGGCTTCTCTCTCTAGCTATGGGATGTGCAGCAGCAGAAACGGCTTCGAAATATGACCAGTCACTCTGCCCGAGTGGGCTCCCTAAGCTGGAACAGCTATATCCTCTCCAGGTCAGTGGTTTTTGTTGGTCTATGGTAGTCTGATATTTGCCCACCCTACCCTTGACTGTACACCCAAATTGAACCACCTCTGGCTTGCTTGCATTTGGTGCTGCCACAGAACCTGATTCCCTTCTTTCCTCCTCCAGTGGTTCACGTTCTGGCCACATCCACCACCATGATGTTCGGGTAGCAGAACACCATGTGGCTACACTGAGTGGCCACAGCCAGGAAGTGTGTGGGCTGCGCTGGGCCCCAGATGGACGACATTTGGCCAGTGGTGGCAATGATAACTTGGTCAACGTGTGGCCTAGCGCTCCTGGAGAGGGTGGCTGGGTTCCTTTGCAGACATTCACCCAGCATCAAGGGGCTGTCAAGGTGAGTAGGGTTGGGCTGAAGCCTCTGCAGACCCTCACCTATAACCTGGGGACTGTTAAGGGGAGAAGGGATGGTAGGATTGGACTGGGTTAATCTGTGACCCCCAGAGCTCCTTGTCTAGCTCTAGTACCTGCTGACCCCACCTTTATCCCATCTAGGCCGTAGCATGGTGTCCCTGGCAGTCCAATGTCCTGGCAACAGGAGGGGGCACCAGTGATCGACACATTCGCATCTGGAACGTGTGCTCTGGGGCCTGTCTGAGTGCTGTGGATGCCCATTCCCAGGTAATCTTTTGCCTGTTCCTGCCTCTCCCACATGCATTCTTACTGGGCATCCACATCAAGAGTGCATCCATTCCAATGTCTTCACCAACTCTGTGCCTTGGTGATTCCCAAACTTCTAACTCATGAGCTTCATTTCTAGCAGTCTGTGGCTATCTCCAATCCCATGTCCTATAAGCACCACTACCTTGATCTGTCCCAAATTAACCTTTTCACTTCCCCTTGCCTCCCTGAAATGTTCCTTCCTCTGTCACATTGCTTTGGAATGGCAGAACCTGCTCAGAAATCTGAAAAACCTCCTAGAATTTTTCATCCTCCTCACCAGGATCTATCAGTTTTACCTTAAAATATCATTGACATCTGTCCCCTCCCCTCAGCCTCATCCTTCCCAGTGGAGGCCCACCACAATGCTTCCTCATTGGTGTCAAGCATTCTTTGTTATCTCCTGCAATGCATCCTCCATGCTGTGGTTTGTTACACTATACTGTCCTTAAACCTGTGATGGCTTCTCATCACCTATGGCATATAATTCAAATCCATTAGAAAGATGCTTGAGGCTCTCTCCTTCCACTCGCCTCACATTCAGCCTTCACTGTAGATATGGACTCTAGAGCCAGACTGCCCAAGTTAAAATTCTGGCTCCATCATCTGCTAAACTTGAATGTGACCTTTGGCAACCTATTGAACTTCCTTCTGATTGATTCCTCATCTGTACAATGGGTAATACAGACGCTCCCCGATTTAAGTCCCAGTAAACCCATTGTAAAGTTAAAAAATGGTTACGTCAGGGAGTGTCTATAATTTGCCTCTCAAGGAACTTTTGTATGGACTGTGATCATTCAACTCTGAGTCTGGAGCACATGGCAGGGTGCCTAACACTAGAATGGGCTCAGTTCTGACTTAAGTAGCCTTGGCTATATGTCATGCCCACACCGGCTCCTCTCCACAGGTGTGCTCCATCCTCTGGTCTCCCCACTACAAGGAGCTCATCTCAGGCCATGGCTTTGCACAGAACCAGCTGGTTATTTGGAAGTACCCAACCATGGCCAAGGTGGCTGAACTCAAAGGTAAGTGGCTAGGTAAAAAGCCAGACATAAAAGGCCACATAATGTATGACGGAAATGTCCAGAATAGGCAAATCCACAGAAAAAACACATTTAATGGTTGCCAGGCGCTGAGGAGAGAGGGTAATGGGAAGTGTTGAAAATGTCTTAGAATTAGTTTTAACAGTTGTACAATTTCGTGAATATACTAAAAACCACTAAACCGTACACTTTAAAAGGATGCATTTTATGGTATGTGAATTATATCTCAGTAACACCATTGAAAAAAGAGAGGAGGCCGGGCGTGGTGGCTCACACCTGTAATCCCAGCACTTTGGGAGGCCAAGGCGGGCAGATCATGAGGTGAGGAGATAGAGGCCATCTTGGCTAACACAGTGAAACCCCGTCTCTATTAAAAATACAAAAAAGTAGCCAGGCATGGTGGCGGGCGCCTGTAGTCCCAGCTACTTATGAGGCTGAGGCAGGAGTGGGAGGCGGAGCTTGCAGTGAGCCCAGATTGCGCCACTGCACTCCAGCCTGGGCAACAGAGCAAGGCTCCGTCTTAAAAAAAAAAAAAAAAAGAAAGAAAGAAAAAAAGGGAGGCATGTGCCTCCTTTATGGGAGGGCTATGGCTGCATCAACATTCGTATGTACTGTTCTCATTTGCTCCAGGTCACACATCCCGGGTCCTGAGTCTGACCATGAGCCCAGATGGGGCCACAGTGGCATCCGCAGCAGCAGATGAAACCCTGAGGTTATGGCGCTGCTTTGAGTTGGACCCTGCGCGGCGGCGGGAGCGGGAGAAGGCCAGTGCAGCCAAAAGCAGCCTAATCCACCAAGGCATCCGCTGAAGACTAACCCATCACCTCAGTTGTTTTTTATTTTTCTAATAAAGTCATGTCTCCCTTCATGTTTTTTTTTTTTTAGTCTGTTTCAGCTAATCCCTCTTCTTTCATGATCCCAGCAGCCTTCCTAGGGGCTCTACTCTACTGGGATCAGAGAGCTAGATATGTCCTCTGGGAGCCTGGACCATCATCCATTGCTCCTGTTTGTGGACAGGGCTAAGCATGTTGTGTTCCCCCACCTCCTCCATTTACACATGTATACACACAGCCTCTGTGGTTTCCTCTGTCACTTTTAATTTAAGACACAAGTGAGTAAGCAGCCTCTACAGGCTGTATTCCCAGGCCCCCGCCCACCCTGACCTTTGGCCCAGAAGCTACTGCTTCAGTGTGTGGGGTGGAGGAGGGAGACTGGGTCCACAGTGACATTATTGCTGACCTCTTCTGTGAGAAAAAAAGCCACGAGACCCTTGTGGGGCCAGCCCTGAGTGCTCCTCTCCCAAGTTTAAGGCAGAGAGTGGGAAGTAACTGTACAGCCCTTTTAGCCCCCAGCTCTGGAGTGGCAGACAGCAATGAGGCCACATCCCTGGAGCTGGCTGGGGGAAGTGGGTGAGGAACCAAAGCCGTGGTCCCTGTAGAGCAGCTGTGGGGAGGGGAGGGCCAGTCCCCTGCTCAGTCCTGGCCACATAAGCCTTGGTCACAGGTGTAGGTGGAGAGGGCACTGACGGATGCTGCCCAAGGTGCAGTCAGTCCTGAGGCACTTAGGTGGGCGCCTATCTAGGCCATGCTTCTCAGTTGGCCTTGACCTTGGCAATACCTGGAGCTCCATTTTGCTGAAGTACACGGGGCAGCCGCTTGCCCTTGGTATAAGAGTGATACCAGAAGTTGGAGAACAGCATGAAGAAGATGGTGCCATACATCCAGATGAGGTGAATAATGACTGGGTGCTGGTAGTTACAGCTGGACATAAAGTAGTACTGGGAGATGTGCAGTGAGACCAGGACAAATTGGATCTAGGATAGATAAAGGTCAGGGTCAGAGGGAATACTGAGAGAACTAGAGGGGAAGAGCATATAGAGAAAGAGAAATGTTGAGTAGGGAGAGATGGGGTCAAAGGTGAGACAGACTGGATAAAGGGAGGATCCAGGCTAGGAATGTGGGGGGATGGTTATAGGTAAGTCAGGCCAAGCCCCTCACCAGCTGAATGGCTGTCATGTGCTTTTTCCACCAAAGGTAGGGTTGAGCCACAGGGCCAATGGCAGACAATCCGTAGTACAGGTACATTATGACATGCACAGAAGAGTTTATCATGGCATGGAAAGAGCCCATTCCTCCTGTGAGTAGACAATAAGACAGGGTCAGCAGAGTCCAGCCTCTGGTGCCCACCCTTTCCCATAGTGGCCTTCACCACTCACCCGGGGCAATCTTTACCCCCCACCACCAGCTCCAGGGAAGCACAGAGTGATGGAAGACATGTAGGAAGGTCACCTGCCCATCTTTCTTTCGGAGAATAAAGATCACCTGAGAGAAGAGTGAGGGAAGGGGATTCAGAACCTGGGCCTCTCCACCTCATTCTCCCCACAAGTTCTCACATCTCATATAACTACTTACTGTGTCCATCAGCTCAATGAACTTGGAGAAGAGGAAGAGCCAGGCCACCCGAACCATCTGCAAGAAGTTGGGATAGCCTTAGGACCTCATACGCTGTTCTAAGAGCCTCCCTAAATTGGGCCTTGAGCACAGGCCCCAAACTGGTCATATCTACCAGGTTGCTTATGACCTAGCCCCAGCCTCTACTTACCCTAAGTGCCTCAGGGCTGTTGGAATAGTCCACAGGGTCACAGCGCCAGGTATAGGTGCTCAGCCAGCCTGACATCAGGAACTAGGAAGGGATGTGGATTAGACCACCAGAGTTCTCCCTTCCCAGTCATCCCTCCCCTTCACTAGCTGAGGACATGTATCTGAACCTCTCTGGAAAGGAGAAATGCCATGCTCTGGCTCTATGGCCTGCTCCTTATCCTGCTGACAGAAATTAAAGCCCAGCATCCCAGGGGCCCACCTCATAAACAATGTAGAGGGAGAGTGCCACTAGTGAGAAGTTGTAGACAATCATGAAGCCACGGAGCTGGAAGGGCTTTCGATTAGCCATGATGCGAGGCCCAAGTGACAGAACGAAGTACACGTAGGTCAGGAGGATGGAGGTCATTAGCAAGGGGGACCCCATCAGAGGGTAGCCCTGGATCCGGGGATCTATGAATAAGAGTCAAAGAATCAGGAAGAGTCACAGGGTTTGAAGGGTCTTCATTAGGTCTACAGACATGAGGTCAGGTCGCAAAGGGTCAAGGGGTTCATAGGAACTCTCCATTAGAAGACAGCCCTAGATCCAGGGATCCTGGGAAAGAAGAGAGGAAAGGGCTGGTGGACAGTGTCTTACCTGCGTGCTTCATCATCTCTTGGTACAAGTTCATAACAGCCTCCATCCTGGCTCAGGACTCTGGGGAGGTACAGAGGGTGGATGTCAGACAGAGCCCACTGCACACCCCCATCCCACAGAGATAAGACACAGAACCAGACAAGAAAACTCCCAATGCCTCATTGCAGAAAGGACAGAACAGTGAAAGGAAGGAATTACTGGTAACTAGTGGGAGGAGGCAGTTTGGTTGAGGCATCTGCTCCCCACACGTCCTCCCTGCCTGGGAAGGGCTGTTCTACCCTTCCTCTCCACACGTTACTCTCCTCTCCTCTCCTCTCCACAGTTTTACTTCCTGGCCTCCCTTCCCCTCTTCCTCCACAAAAGGACTCTCAATTCCAGGTCTCTTATTGGAGAGTCTTACCTTCTCACCAACAGGGAGCTCTTGAAATCCGTCTCCCTTCCTCACCCGAGTCCCTCACCCCCCCAGCTCTGGGTCTTTCTTCTCTCTCAGGATTCTCCCCTTCAATCTCTCCTCTCCTGCCCTCTCTACTTCCCGTCCCTCTGGACCCTTCCAGGAACTCTCTTCTTCTCCCCAGGGTCCCTCCTGCCCCTGCCAGGACTCTCACCTCCCTGGGCCCTTCTTTTCCCTCCAGAACCTTATCCTGGGATTCCTCCTTGCCTGTGCTGGGACATTCATCTCCCTACGTTTCTCCTCTGCCTTCCCGGGGCTCTCACCTCCAGCCTCTCCTCTCCAGCGCTCTCCTCTCTCCTCTCGCAGAGCCCTTCCTCTCCTGGAGCCTGGCTCTTTGAGACTCCTGCCCCGGCGGCTCCACCTGTCTGACTAGATCTGGCAGCAGCCCCGCCCTCTGCCCGCCCCCGCTGTACTGCGCATGGGGTGGAGGGTGGGTCCAGGCCACAGGTCAGTGCCTGGGGAAGCAGGACCCACCAGGATTGGGAAAGCCAAGTAAAGCCCCAGGCTCACCACCCACCAACCCGGGACCAGCCTGATGAACTAAGGTCCTAGGTTCTGAGCCAGAAACCTCCTCCGACCCTAGTCCCAGCCCCAGCCCCGGCCCAAAGCACTGCTGAAAATCCACACCCAGCATCCTCTCCTAAGCTGGCCAGAACTTCTCAGTTTGTCCTACTTCAGAATGGGTACAGTCACTCTTCCCTTCCTGGGAAGGCAGGGAAGCCAGTGGCATGTGAGGGGGTTGTGGAGTGGGGGAGGTCGCAGGAATCTTCCCCTCCCTCAGGGAGGGGCCCTAATGGGCTAGGCCCCCTCCCCCTCAGGGCCTAAAGGAATGTCGGGGGAAGGCTTCCAGGGACATAAAAGCCTCTGGCCAGACCCAGGAGAGCATGGTACTGACAATCCCTGAGGGACAAGGCATTCTTGGAACAGAGCAGGGCCCAGGGGAGCAGGTGCCCCAGACTCCTTGCTTCCAGAGAAGCACCTGTGCAGGTGCGAAGTGAAGAGGCGCACCTCTGTCACCTCCCCGCCCCGCACACCCCTCACCTCCAGGAGGCCGGGCTTCTTTAGGCCCACCGTGGTCAGGCCCCAAGCCTGCGGTCCACATCCACCCCTCACCCAGCTCTCCACCCCCAACGGCGAAGGCGCCACGCCAAGGGCTGGCACACATGTTTCCTGCCTGACACACCACCCAGCACCTCCGTGGGCTGACACGCATGACTCCCGGCCCTCACGCAGCTCGGCCGCCGCCCAGGCACACGCACGGGCTCACTCGCGGGGCCACTCACACACGTGTGCGCGCTGCTTGGCCACGCTCGGATCCCCTCCTCACTTGCTCCCCCACCATCGGGCTTGCTGGCCGCCCATCCCCGGCAGGGCCCAGGCCGGGGCGAGGGCGCCAACACAGGTTCCTCCCTGACACATGGGAGCCAGCCAGCCTGTTATCTCTCAACCACCAGCCCCCAAGATCAACCCACACACCCGGCAGACCAGGAGGGACCAAGGCTCCTGGGAGGACCTCTCCCCAAGCTGCAGGAAAATCTGGGTGTGTCCCTCGTCGGGGAACTCAGCCCGTCCCTTCCTTCCTTTAAGATGGATCGAAAGGAAAAGGAGCCTGGCAAAGTTGGGGGAGCCGGGGGAGGGAAGGGAGAGGAGGAGGGAGAGGGGTAAAAGCACGGGTGGTGGAGGAAGGCCTGGGTGTAGGCAAATGGGGGCCAGAGACGGGGGTGTGGGGGAAGGAGGGTGCTGGCGAGGCCCGGCCCCAGGGAGCTGGGACCTCCCACCCACTGGCTCCGGGAACAGCCTCTCCCACAGCCTGGGCAGGGCAGGGCAGAGCTGGGCCGGGCTGGCAAGGCAGGGGGCGCCGGCACGTGGAGAGCCCGTGGAAGGTCCAGACTCACCCGTAGGGGCCAGGCGGGCAACGGCGGAGGGCTTGGAGGGAGCAGGGCCACAGAGAAGTCCCCGGGGCCAGCCTGCCTGCCTGCCACTTCCTCATCTGCTGGGCCGACTTTCTGTCACCAGAGGGGGAGGGGCGGGCCGCGCGGGGGGCGCCCGCTGATTGGGCGGCCAGCGGGGCCGGAGGCCGGCAGCGCAGGCTCGGCCGGGGCGGGGGCAGAGGCTGGGGCGGGCCGCCGGGTCCCGGCAGGAAGCGCCGCGGCCCGGGTTCCCCACCTCTTCCCTCACCGCTCGGGCCCGCCCTGGCCGATTACAGCGGCCTGGCCACCTCGGGAGCACGCCGTCTCTTCCCGACGTGCAGCCTCGGACCCGGCCCTGTCCCCGGGTGACTGCTCCCCGGCAGGACCGCGCATCTGTGTGCGGCAGGCCCAGCTCAGGGCTCGGGGGAGGGTTCGGCCTTGCCCTCAAAGAGCTCCCTCTCCTGCAGGGTGAGCGCAGAGCGGCGGGCGGGAGCACACTGCGTGTGCTGAGGACGGACTGGTCTTTGCGGGAGGGAAGCCTCACGAGCCTGTACACTTGAGGAGCCCTAAGCGTTAGGATCTGCTGCGAGGGCTGCCAGGAATGGAGGTGGGAGGATACAAGTGGCCCGGGGCAAGCATAGTGAATCACTGGCTAAACTGGCCTTCGAGGTAGTGAAAGGAAAAAAGGGAAATGAAGCTGACTGCGGCTGAATGTAGTAGGTCGTGAAGGCCAAATGAGCGATCTGATTTTTATTCTAGAAGCAGAGGAGAAACAGTAAAGATTTTTGAGGAGACTATAATCAGGCTTGTATCATAAATTCATCAGACGTTTATGGACCACCCAGCGTCCCTGCACTCATGGGGCTTGCAGTCTCTCTGGCTTAATCACTTTACTCTGGCAGCCAGTGTGAGGAGGGCACAGGAAGGAGACCAGGTGACAAAGCCAGCCTGACCAAAGAAGATGTGGCAACTGATGGGATTGGAAGAGGCGGACAATGTCGAGCTTTCCTCCAGACAGCTGGACTGGCTCTCTATATATTTATTTATCTATTCTACACCCCAGCCCCCACCTCCACACTCACTAACTGGACTCAACTAGTGGGTGCAAAGGACGGAGTAGATTTTAGTGAAATGGAATTTCTACCTCCAGCGGCCCCTGGAACAGAAGCACACAACCATCTAATAATTGCTTGCAGGATTGGATTGTGTAAGTGTGGACAGAATTTGGGAATCTGGGCTACTCTGGGCACACTGCCTATGGGGCAGCCCTGCTCCGCAAGGAAAATAAACACAGTTTTTAAAAAAAGGTCGGGCACGGTGGCTCATCCCTGTAATCCCAGCACTTTGGGAGGCTGAGGCGGGCGGATCATGAAGTCAGAAGATTGAGACCATCCTGGTTAACACAGTGAAACCCCGTCTCTACTGAAAATACAAAAAGTTAGCCAGGCGTGGTGGCAGGCGCCTGTAGTCCCATCTACTCAGGAGGCTAAGGCAGGAGAATGGCTGACCTCGGGAGGTGGAGCTTGCAGTGAGCCCAGATCCAGCCACTGCACTCCAGCCTGGGCGACAGAGCGAGACTCCCTCTCAAAAAATAGAAAAAAGAATCGGCCCCGTGCGGTGGCTCAAGCCTGTAATCCCAGTACTTTGGGAGGCTGAGGCGGAAAGATCACCTGAGGTCAGGACCAGCCTGGCCAACATGGTAAAAACCCATCTCTACTGAAAATACAAAAATTAGCCGGGCATGGTGGCGCATGCCTGTAATCCCAGCTACTCGGGAGGTTGAGGCAGGATAATTGCTTGAACCTGGGAGGCGGAGGTTGCAGTGAGCCGAGATCGAGCCACTATACTCCACCCTGGCGAAAGAGCAAGACTCCGTCTCCAAAAAAAAAAGAGGGAATTCGGAAGACGTGGTGGTTGGGAGAATAAGATATTCAGGCCAGGCACGGTGGCTCATGCCTGTAATACTAGCACTTTGGGAGGCCACGGCGGGAGGATTGCCTGAGCTCAGGAGTTCGAGACCAGCCTGGGCAACACAGTGAAACCCCATCTCTACTAAAACACACACACACACACACACACACACACACAAAAATTATCCGGGTGTGGCGGCATACGCCTGTTGTCCCAGCTACTCGGGAGGTTGAGGCAAGAGAATTGTTTGAACCTGGGAGGTAGAGGTTGCAGTGAGCTGAGATTGTGCCACTGCACTCCAGCCTGGGCGACAAAAAAAAAGGTGTTCATAAATGGTAGGATAGGCTGGGGATGGTGGCTCACGCCTGTAATCCCAGCACTTTGTAAGGCCGCAGCAGGCAGATCACTTGAGCTCACAAGTTTGAGCCTGGGCAACATCGTGAGACCCTGGCTCTACAAAAAATACAAAAAATTAGCCAGGCATGGTGATGCATGCCTATCGTCCCAGCTACTCTGGAGGCTAAGGTGGGAGGATGACTTGAGCCCAGGAAGTGGAGGTTGCAGTGAGCCAAGATCACGTCACTGCACTCCAGTCTGAATGACAGAAACCTTGTCTCTAAATAAATGAATAAATGACTCCACAAATGGTGGGATATAGCTATGTGAAAGTTTAGTCCTAGAGCTTAGGTAAGAGGTCTGAGCCAAAGTACAGATATGACCCAGCCCATTAGTACCCACCCTTGAAAGGAAATGGCAGAAGAATTCACTATTTAAAAAGCTCCAACACTAAGATCCTAACTGATCTGGTCCCCGCCTTGTCCTCTCATTCTACCTGTGACACTCTCCTGGGCCCCACCCAGTGCTTTAACCATTCCCCGAGGATGTCAGCATCTTTCATACCCCCCTCAACCCTCGCCCCCTGGCTCAGCACAAGGAACAGTCAGGTCTCCTAGGCAGTAAATCACTCCCTCCTCTTGCTCCCACAATTGTAATTATCTGCTTATCCGCATCGCAAAACTATAAGTTCCTCTCAGTATGGGCCATGTTTTGTCATCTCTGTATCTCCAGCATCTGGCCATTATCTGGTACTCAGTTGACCCTCTACGTTTGTTGAATGAATGTTAGTGTGAATGGGATGATGTGGGAAAGGAAGAGAGGCCAAGGGAACCAGAGTCAAGGGGAGAAGACAATAAGAATTTGAAAGCCTTTCCATTTCCCTTGGGAACAGTATCACTGAGTCCATAAATATTTATTGAAAGCCTGTGTTCCAGGCATACTCCAGTGATGTTGGGTGTGACCTTATGTAAGTTGCTGAACTTCTATAAAATTGGAGCAATAAGAGTACCTATCTCATAGGACTGCTGTGAAGACTGAAGGAGATAACACATGTAAAGTGCTTAGCACTGTTTCTGTCTCAACATTTAATGGAGAAGGTGGGAAAGTGCCCAAAATATCAGGAAGGTACATACTTATATGTAGATTCATGAGCATTATTTTAATAATATTTCCTAAACAGTTACTCTGTGCAAACCACTGTTGTGAGAGCACTATTGAGAGATTTTGGATTAAATGTCCATCATAAGAGTGCACTAGAGACAAAGAAAGCAGACTATTGTAGATGATGAAACCATCCCAGAGGCCAAACGCAGTAGTGATAGGAAACTTCAACTGTGTATTTATTTACCTGGACCATATTGGTAAATGACCATGGCAGGCCCTCAATAAATGCTGACTGATTACATGAATGAACATGCTCAAAGACAGTTGTTCAGCTCTTGTCCCAGGTTGTATCACACCCCTCTCCCCTTTCCTGAGTTTCTTTTGTTCAGTTTGGCAAACTGAACAAAAATGGATCGGAGCAAGCATCTTTAAATATCTGATATAGACCACTTAGCCCCAAATCCTACCAAATGGCATCTTCATGGCCCTGGGGTTCCTGCAAAACACTCAGTCTGATAGGAAAGACAGACATATAGATGAGCAATTATATATGTGGTGAGTGTTCCCATAGAGATAAACCCAGAGGGTTATGAAAGCACTGGTGTGCGGGGGCACCTTAACTCAGTGTGGAGGCTAATTCTTGAAGATGACGCAAAAATGACACTTAATTGAGCATTAAAGGTCACTTTCTAGGCCGGGTGAGGTGGCTCATGCCTGTAATCCCAGCACTTTAGGAGGCCAAGGTGGGTGGATCACCAGAGGTCAGGAGTTTGAAACCAGACTGGCCAACATGGTGAAACCCCATCTCTACTAAAAAATACACAAAAATTAGCCAGGCCTGGTGGCAGGCACCTAAAATTCCAGCTACTCAGGAGGCTGAGGCAGGAGAACCACTTGAAGGCAGGAGGCGGAGGTTGCAGTGAGCCGAGGTTGCACCACTGCACCCTGACCTGGGCGCCAAGAGTGAGACTCCATCTCAAAAAAAATAAAAAAAAAAGACACTTTCTAGAAAGCAGGGAAAGGCATTCTAAACAGAGTGAAGCATGTATGTGAAGGCATAGAAGCAAGAGATGTGGCGGATTTGGGAACGCTAAGTGGTTTGGTATGACTCCAGTTCAGAGGGCATATGGAAGGACAAGAAAGGCATGAGTCAGTTTATGAAGAGCCTTGCATGCCATAATAAGAAGACTGGATTTTATTCTGTTCATTTTTCAGCCCTAGCTGCAACTAGAATCAACTGGGGAGCTTTTAAAATATCAGTGCCTGGCTCTCACCTCCAGATTGATGCTAGATGGTTGTTCTCAATGGGAAGAGGCCGAAGCATGTTTATATGCTGTGTGGAGAGAGACAATGGGATCCAGCATACACATTAAGAGAGCAGCCTCTGGCTAAGGAGAACGGAAATAGAGTAAGTTCGTCAGTGGAATGGGAGGAAATTGAGGGAGTTTTGTCTAAAGGAGTCTATTTTTTCCTTCAGTCAGATGTCAGGTATTTGCTGAACGTGGGGGATGGGTAGGTGGTAGGATAAGGAATTGTAGGGAAGTGGTACAGTCTAGAGTAGCTGATGATGGAATGCTGGGAAAGCTTGGTGAACAGAGTGGAAGGCCACGCTGGGTGGGAGACCATAAGGAGTGTACCAGTTTAGAAGGCTGTGATGTTCTCCAGCAGAGCTAAGTGAGTGGGAGTCAGTAAAGCGGAAATAGGGATCTGTAGGGAAGCCAGATGGAAGGCCTTGCTTGGGAGAGGGTTCAGTGAAGGCTGAGTAGACTAAACTAAACCAAGGGTACACTGATAAACTGGAGAAACTGAAGAGGTCAAGGAACTCATAGGTTTGATAAGGATGAAGGCCAGGTACAGTGGGGAAAAGAAACCCAGTCCAACAACTAAAATTCCATCCCTTTCATGGAGCCTTCCTGACTAATGGGAAATGAGGTGGCGACTTCCCCCAGGTCCCACCCTGTCTGACTCACTCCTCACTCACTGCTCTTCAAAGGGCCCGTCTCCATCCTCTTTCTCAAGAAGATAAACCATGGATGTCGTTTCTCCAGAAGTTCAGCCTGAAAATCACTATCTGTATGAACTCGATTCCCATGATTTTCTGAGGCTTTATATGTTTCAGCACAAATATTAAATGGAGGTAGGATCAGAGAAACAGAAATGGCAATGAGGAAAAAAATGGAAAAAGGTACGCCTGCATGTTCATGAGTGAGTGAGTGAGTGGAAGAGTGGAGGGAAAACACAATAAGAGATGGGGTATCAGTTATGAACAGGAACTGAAGGTCCAGATTGAGGGGCAACAGAACTGGCAGGTGGAGATGGAAGCAGCCTCCTGGGGGCTGTGTCAAGCTTCTCCATTTTCCATCCTGTAAAGGACAAAGGACACTTCCTACACAGTACCCACGCAGAAGAGGTGATGGGAGGGTTAGCCTGTGAGGATGGGAGAGCGAAGATGAGGGCAAAGAGTTTGCCAGTTAATAATTCTGCATGTCCCTGGGCCCCAGCCAGCTAGTTGGTATCCTCTTCCAAAGCAGGCTGGGACCTTGGCTGAAGGAACCAGGGCTGGAAAGACATCGGGCTGGCAGAGGGGAGAGACGGCATGCAAACATTCTTTGGATCTTCTGGAATTTGAGGGTTGGCCTGGACCCCTGAAAGGTCAGGGCCAACGTCTGATCCATCAGTGGGCAACCAGTGCCTACATACTATGGGTATCATTCACTGTTCATTGAACTGAACAAAAGAAACTTAGAAAGGGGGAAAGGGATGTGACAGAACCTGCAGGAAAAGCTCTGCAGAGAAAAAAGGAGAGGCTTTTTGTTAGGGGGCAAACCAGGGGATGCTATCAAGATGGAGGAAAGGGAGTTGGTAAGATCCAGAAGACACATGAGAAGGACCAAGAGGGGAATGAGAAACTTATTATTCTATTAGTACTTTTTCTGGCAAGGATGAAACCAGCTGCGTTCCATATGTTCGAATGTTTCCATCCTGTAAGGTAAGTTCTATGATCACCTCTTAACAGATAAACTGAAATCAGAGGTTGAAGGCAATTTTTCTAAGGATGGGGGCTTGTGGGGTGATGTGGGGGGCAAGGGGCAGGGGGATGGTTTCAGGAGGAAACTGTTCCACCTCAAATCATCAGGCATTCATTAGATTCTCATAAGGAGCGCACGACCTAGATCCCTTGCATGCACAGTTCACAATAAGGCTCCCGCGTCTATGAGAATCTAATGCTGCTGCTGATCTGACAGGAGGAGGAGTTCAGGCGTTAATGCTTGCTCACTTGCCCACCACTCACCTTCTGCTATGTGGCCTGGTTCCTAACAGGCAGGAGAATCGCTTGAACCTGGGAGGTGGCAGTTGCAGTGAGCCAAGATCGCACCACTGCACTCCAGCCTGGGTGACAGAGCAAGACTGTCTCAGAAAGAAAGAAAAAAAAGACAAACTTGGCAAGAGTAAGATATATTATCAAGAGGAAAGCAGAAGAAGGCAGGGATACCAGCTGGGAGCCAGCTCAGAGGTCTGGGTGTGACATAACAAAGGCCTGACCTAGAAGAATGGCAGTGAGAAGGAAGAAAAGGGGATACAGCAGAAAGAAGACCCAGAACTAACAGCAGATGTCCAGCTGCATAACTCAGGTGGGGCAGGATGGAGAAAATGAATGCAGTTTGGGACATCCTGAGTTTGAGGTGAGATGGTCCATGGCCCAGGGGTTGGGGACCCTTGGGCTAAAGGATATGGCTAATGAAAGGCCTTCATATGATAGAAGGTTAATGAGTGGCCCCAGATCATGAAATGTTTTGAATTTTAAAAAATGAGTTTACTTTATATTGGGATGTCTCTGAAGATTTCTTTCTTTTTTTTTTTTTTTTTTTTCTGAGATGGAGTCTCACTCTATCGCCCAGGCTGGAGTGTGGTGGCGCTATCTCGGCTCATTGCAAGCTCCACCTCCTGGGTTCACGCCATTCTCCTGCCTCAACCTCCCGAGTAGCTGGAACTACAGGCGCCCGCCACCACACCCGGCTAATTTTTTGTATTTTCAGTAGAGACGGGATTTCACTGTGTTAGCCAGGATGGTCTCGATTTCCTGACCTCGTGATGTGCCTGCCTCGGCCTCCCAAAGTGCTGGGATTACAGGTGTGAGCCACCGTGCCCAGCCCGTCTCTGAAGATTTTAAGTGGCAGGCTGATATGATCCCCACTGTGCTTTAAAAAGACAAATTTGGGGATGGGCACAGTGGTTCACACCTATAATCCTAACACTTTGGGAGGCCAAGGTGGGTGGATCACTTGAGGTCAGGAGTTCGAGACAGCCTGGACCAACATGGTGAAACCCCATCTCTACTAAAAATACAAAATTAGGTGGGCGTGGTGGCATGTGCCTGTAGTCCCAGCTACTTGGAAAGCTGAGGCAGGAGAATCGCTTGAACCTGGGAGGTGGCAGTTGCAGTGAGCCAAGATCGCACCACTGCACTCCAGCCTGGGTGACAGAGCAAGACTGTCTCAGAAAGAAAGAAAAAAAAGACAAACTTGGCAAGAGTAAGATATATTATCAAGAGGAAAGCAGAAGAAGGCAGGGATACCAGCTGGGAGCCAGCTCAGAGGTCTGGGTGTGACATAACAAAGGCCTGACCTAGAAGAATGGCAGTGAGAAGGAAGAAAAGGGGATACGGCAGAAAGAAGACCCAGAACTAACAGCAGATGTCCAGCTGCATAACTCAGGTGGGGCAGGATGGAGAAAATGAATGCAGTTTGGGACATCCTGAGTTTGAGGTGAGATGGCCCATTCAACAAGCAATCTAAAACATAATACTGTGCATTCAGGAGAAAGGACGGAACTTGAGAAAAAAAATCTGAGGATTCTCTATATAGAGGTGAAACCACACAAAGTGGACTGGAGTGTGGTAGCTCTAGTTTTGGCTGTATTCAGAAACTTTCCCATCCCCTGCTTTCATTTCCTTTGAGAAATTCCCTACCCCATTGGCTCATTAATGCTGGTATTCTTCCCTACTTCCTCCCAGGCCAAGCTCCTAACGGCACATAATCCAAGTGAAACCAGAGCTCTCCCATGAGATGAGTTCTAATAATGTAGAGTGGAGAAACGCAGAGACAGAGAGTCCAGACAACACATGAGCCTCTGAGCCCACCTAGAGCCATCCACATAACCCAAATACAGCTGATTCTTTTTTTTTTGTTTTTTTATTAAGCCAGTTTAATTGTAATTTTTATTAGGCTAGTTTAATTATAATGTCTTGCAATCAAAACAGTCTACTAGACCATCACATAAAAATGAGATTGCTCAGGAGAAAGTAGAAGAGACTAACAGTTACCACTTGAGTGTTGACTATTTGCCTGAAGGGCCTTTTTAAGAAGCTTGGACTTTATCTGGTAGAAAATTAAGAGCTACTAACTTTAAATACGTTTTGTTGAAGGTGCTCTTTGAAGTTGGTACTATAATCCCATCCTATAGAGCTGGAAACTGAGGTTCTTGGAAGTGAAGTAACTTTCTAAGGTCACACAGTGGATAAGTGTCCAAAGCAGGATATGAACTTGAAAATAAATAAACTGCAATAGAACTATGGGTGCGAGAATGGAAGTGTGTACGGGGCACAGGAGAGGTACAGTTTAAGAATGGTCAAGTGTACAGGAGAGGAAGTAGGAAAGACTTTACAGGAGTAGGTGACATTTGAACTAGAAGGATGAATTATTTATCAGGTGAATAAGGGGGTTGGAGCAGGAAAAAGAGAGGGCGTTCTGCGTAGGGCAGAGCATGTGTAAGCCCCGGAGGTATAAGGCAACACCTGACTCCCAGCTATGTCCTTATGGCTACAGCTGAGAGCACTTATGGCAAAGTGGCAAGAATCGTGGAGTATGCCATGACAAAACAAAGTCTGAAGGACTGGTGGTCAATGTGGTGGGAAGAGAGGCAAGCATGGCACCAAAGAGCTCTGGTTTTGATCTCCAGTGAATTACACACAGCCACCCACAAAGAACTGAGCCCGACCCAGCAAGCACAGACAAGCGAGGCAAGAATTCATCACAACTGCACAGAGAAAGCTATGAGTGGTGAAGGGCCCCCTTTAGGGACAGACTGTAGAAAGACTATGGAACTGAGTGGTTAGCTAGTTTAGACAGGGAAGAGATACAGTTCAGAAGGCATGAAAAACAATATTTCAGGTGAGAGGTCTTGTCATTTGGCCTCAAGTCAAAAGGATACAATTTCTTAATGAAAGAATGTAGGCAACAACTAGGTGGGAGAAATAAAATTCACAAAACTAGATTTGAAATTGACTTATGTCAGGTAATCCAATGTAAAACTGCTCCAGTGCCTACTCTGCACGTTACTAGGGAGATACCATGGGGGATGAAGTATGCACAAAAAGCGTCTCCTGAGGCTAAGTGCCTGAGACATGAGCACAGGGGAGCTGCAGAGGGAAGGAGAGGTTATGACCTCTTAGAGGAATTGGTCAATCATTTATTCAAGCAACAATCACTGACAGCAGAGATTTCCAGATGTTACCCTATGGATATATAATATGTATTGAGCTTCTACTGTTGTCAGCATTATCCTAAGCACTTCATATGTATTAATCCATTTAAACTTCGCAGCAACCCTATGAAATAGCCATTGTTATCGACCCCAGGAATAAGGAAACAAAGGCATAGAGAAGTGAACTAACTTGCTCAAGGCCACACAGCTGGTAAGTCGCACAGCTAGGATTTGAACTGGGGCAGTCTGGTACAAGAACCTGCTTTTTAAACCAAAATGTTATTTTATACTACTTCTCCAAAGACAAACAAATCATGATAGTAATAATAATAGTAGCACTACCATTAATGGTGTTTATGATGGGCTAGATGCTGTAGTATGCCAGGCACACACATTATCTTGTCTAAGATCACTCAGCTCTCAGGTGGAAGAGCTGGGATTCAAACTTCAGGATGCTTGAACCTGGGAGACAATAAAGTGCACCAGGAGCTAGAATAAGTTTGTACAAGGTACAAATGTGGAGCATAAAAGAGGACGTAATTAATCTTACCTTGGGAATAGTGTTGAGTTGTGGGTTACTAAAAAACTTCACATAGGGGGGTGACTTTTTTTTTTTTTTTTTTTTGGAGACAGGTCTGGCTCTGTTGCCCAGGCTGGAGTGCAGTGGCACAATCACAGCTCACTGCAGCCTTGACCTCCCAGGCCCAAGCAATCCTCTCATCTCAGCCTCCCAAGTGGCTGGGACCACAGGTGTATGCCACCACACCTGGCTAATTTTTTAGTAGAGACAGGGTCTTCCTGTGCTGTCCAGGCTGGTCTTGAACTCTTGGGCTCACACAGTCCTCATGCCTCAGCTCCCAAAGTGCTGGGATGACAGGCGTAAGCCACTGCACCAGCGAGAGTGGGGTGACTTGTGAGCTGAATTTTGAAAGATTGGGTATTTGTCAGACAGAATGATAGGGCAAAGTGTTCCATGCAGAGGGAACAGTGGGAATAAAGGAATGGAGGTTTGAAAGAGCTGTCACATTCAGGAAACTGCAAGCAATGTGGACGGCCTGGGAATTGAGTGGGTGGCATTGACACTAAGAAGAAGGAGGCAGGGGGCTGCATCACACAGAATCTTACTTGCCTTTCCAGAAAATCTGAGCTATTTTTTAAGCTTTTCCAATGAGGTAAATGTAATGGCCAACACGAGTAAGTAAATATCCCTAGGGAATCTGGTGGCTTAGTCTGAAGCTGTTCAGACTAGTAGGAATTCTTTGAAGACTATTTATCTTAATAATGCATGCATGCTGGCTGGGCATGGTGGCTCACGCCTATAATCCCAGCACTTTGGGAGGCTGAGGCAGGAGGATCACTTGAGCTCAGGAGTTTGAGACCAGCTTGGGCAACGTGGTGAAACCCCATCTCTACCAAAAATTAAAAAATTAGCCAGGTATGGTGGCATGCACCTGTAGTCACAGCTACTTGGGAGGCTGAGGTGGGAGGATCACTTGAGCCAGGAGGTGGAGGTTGCAGTGAGCCAAGATCACACCACTGCACTCTAACCTGTATGACACAGTGAGACAGTGTCTCAAAATAAAATAATAATAATAATGCATGCTAAATGTGTGGTCTCTGTTTTAAATTACTCTTAAGTAAAATGAACATTCCAGGATAATTTTACCTTGTGATTTTCAGTATGCCTGGCACACCCACCCCTACCAACCCACCCACCAGGTATGATGGGTCCATATACCCCCACCTCTACCAAAAATACAAAAATTAGCCAGGTATAGTGGCACGTGCCTGCAGTCCCAGTACTTGGGAGGCTGAAGTGGGAGGATCACTTGAGCCTGGGAGGTGAAGGTTGCGGTGAGCCAAGATCACACCACTGCACTCTAGCCTGGGTGACAGTGAGACAGACCGTGTCTCAAAATAATAAAATAATAATAATACATGCTAAATGTGTATTGTTTTAAATTACCCTTAAAATGAACATTCCAGGATGATTTTATCTTGTGATTTTCAGTATGCCTGGCACACATGGGGAGTAAACTATCAAAAAGCTTTCAATCAAAGGAATAATGTGATCAGATCTGCAGTTCAGAAAGACCTATCTGGCAGCCTTTTGGAAGACAAGTTAAAGTGGGCAGGACTGAAGATAAAGGATTTTAATCAGGGGAGTAATTAGATCAGATCTGCAGTTTAGAAAGACCTAACAGCCTTTTGGAAGATGAGTTAGAGTGGGCACGGCTGGAGATATGGAGTCTGAACAATACTTTTAGTAAGAAAGGCCCAGAGCCTAAACTGTAGGACAGGGTGGAGACAGAATTGGTAGGATTTAGTATCTGATTAGGTATGAGGGGGTTGGGGACCCAGAGGGAGAATAGTTTAGAATGGTTTCCATATTCCTGGCTTAGAAGAAAAACAGGTATGTAGGCTAGAATAACTGGATTTGGACATTCAACCAGCTGTGGATCATATAGGTAGAGATATCCACTAGGAATCTGCAGCTCAGCAAAGAGGTCTGAGCTGAAAATAAAACTCACTTAAGTTATGCACATAAAAGTGGTGGTCACAGAGAAAGCAGGCAGAATAAGAAGAAAAGGGGGTTAAGGACAAGTGCTAAAGACTAACATTTAAGAAGCAGGCAGAAGTATAAAACTCCAAAAGCTGCAGAGAAGGAATGGCTAGAGAGGGGGATGAACAAGGAGAGCGTGTGCCATAGAAACCATGGGGGAGAAAGAGACTAAAGGAAATGGTCAGCATTAATGCTGCAGATACATTACTATGAGGATTGAAAAAACTCTGGGTTTAGTCACTAGGTCAACAGTGATCTCCGAGTTTCTGAGGAATGGTGGAAGTAGAAGCCCAAACACAGGGGTTAAAAAGTGAATGGGAGGTAAAAGAAACAGTGATTCTAAGCAATGTGTTTCAAGAGCATGGCTGTGAGTCAGTGAGAGGCGATGTAGGGTCAAGAAGGATCTTTTAAAATGGACGAGACACTAAAATGGCACTATCTAGGGCCATGAAATGTAGCCCAGAGAAATTGGCAAAAAGAACAAAGGATAGACTGGGTGTGGTGGCTCACGCCTACAATCCCAGCACTTTGGGAGGCTGAGGTGGGAGGATCGCTTGAGCTCAGGAGTTTGAGACCAGCCTGGGCAACACTAGAGACCCTGTCTCCATTACAAATAATAATTTAAAAAATTAGGTGGGCATGGAGGCACAGGCCTGTGGTCCCAGCTACTTGGGAGGCTGAGAGGTGGAAGGATCACTTGAGCCTGGAGGATCACCTGAGTTGCAGGATCACAGTGAGAGGTGGTCGTGCCACTGCACTCAAGCCTGGATGACAGAGTGAGACCTTGCCTCAAAAAAAAAAAAAAAAAAAAAAAAAAAGAACAAAGGATGTCTACATGGGGAATGTGGGCAAGAAAAGATGAAGCATCAAAATGACCACAAACAAGGGAAATTAGGGTTAGAATTAGGGAAGGCATTGGAATGGTAGAGAAAACACAGGAAGACGAGCATCCCAAGGCACTTTATATTTGACTCACTAGGAAAGGTTATCTTCATGTGGAAAAAGTATAATTTATTGCCTCTACTGGAGGAGTGTCTTGGGTACATATATCTTGCCTGGGGAGAGAGAGATGTCTGAGAGTGGGAGGGTGACTTCTAACACACAAGGTATGTCAGAACTTGTAACTTGTGATAACTTTGTGGTAACTTACCATCTCTTTGATGAATCTTCACTTAGAGAAAGATGTTTAGAAAGCAGTTTCAATGTTGTGGTCTGAAGGATGTTGGTATGTTAAGGTGTAGGTGACAGCGAGGGAACATCAGGAACAGTTTATAGGAGTTTGAGGGACTTGGGGGCTCATCTAGGAAAATTTGGCCTATTTATGTAACAGTTATGTATCAAGGAAAACAAAACAAAACAAAACACCTGGGGATAAATGGGTTTGAAAATCACTGCCACAGACTTTAGACCTAAAAAGGATCACTGGGACCACCAAGTGAGAAAACTGAGGCTCAGGGAAGTGAGGTGCCTTGTCCATGATGTACTTAGGGAAGCTGCCATGTCCAAATGGCACGTGACTCATTGAGAGACCACAACAGGAATCCAAGAGCTGCCTCAGTGACACATGGAGCTCAAAAACAAGAGATGGTAGTTAAAGGGAAGAAAGGAACTTTGTCTTGTGGGACAAAACACATGCTGAAGTGATGGGGCACCACGGTCTCGTCAGATGGTTTGGAGTTTGCCTTCTGTTCCAATTAGAAAGCCCCATCTACACAGTGGCAAGCCCTTTCCAAGGGTTAGTCCCCGTGTGTTCAAGGTTCCAGGCAAGAGTCACATCGAGCCTCCATAAGTAGGCACTGTGAACCCTCAAGACTGAGCAGAAAAAGACCACAGTCCCTGTTCCTACTTCTGGCCCAATGCTACACTTCAGTAGGCTATTCCCTAATTCTGGAGCAGATAGGAAAAGCAGATGGAAGAGAATGTGCACCCCTTCGTAGTTCATCTGGACTGTAATCAGGAGCTGACCCAGGGTGGGCGTTTGGAAGGACTCAGCCTCCGTCCTGCCTGGTGCTGGGATCAGCTTACACAGCTCCTGTGTCCACAGGGCACAGAGAATACATTGTCCATAAGGAGGATTATTCTGTACAAGAAGCTCAGACAAAGGGAGAGGTTGTTTCCAGCTGCCTGGGGGAGGTGAGAAGGGGGTGGGAAAAGGGACCAGCCTCGCACTGGGGCATTCCTGCAGAGTTCAGCTTCTTTTCTGCAGCAGCACAAGAGGAGGTGGGCAATTACACCCCCTCCAGCTCAATCCTAATGCTGGGACCCACTATGGAGTTGTAAGGAGCACTTGGCTACAACCTATCTATCTTGGCTGTTTCCCAAAAAACGAAAGGGTTGAATGAGGTGGACCAGCTAAGTAGGGCAGCAATAAACACCAGAAGGGGAACAGAATGGGGTGACTGGCACGATGAGCAAAAGAGAGGTTCAGCAATGACTGAATCCCAGGCTCAGGGCAGGACTGGAGAGAGGTCCTAGGCAATGGGCCTTATGCTGACATTGATTGGATAAGCTTCCGCCTTCAGCAGGATGAACTCTGTCCTGTAGTAAGCTCTTGACGTTTCACAGCTGCTGCTTCTTTCTCCATCCTAGACACAAACCTAGGAGACAATGGCCTAATCTCTTTCTCCAGGGGACCCAAGAACAGGAGAAAGCACGATCTCCAAGCAAAACAGGGCAGTCAAAAACAGAGGCATGTTACCAGAGTAGGCCAATAGTCACCTTTTGCAAATCCTAAATCTGAGGCAGTAAATAGGTCATGTCCCCTTCTTCAAAGGAAATTCTATATGTATTCCCTCCTGAGGGAATGAGTATGTTAGGGGTGGGAGATACATACTCTCTAGAGGCATTTACTAGACTGTATGGACCCCAAAGTGGGAGACACTCGTGAGATATGTGTACCCCAAATGATTGTTTTGAGGATGGGGGATAAAAATGAGAGCATGCACTCCTACAGTGCTGAATGTAGAGGAGTCCCTCTAGAGGAAGGAGTGTTTGCTTAGGGGAACAAGATGTAGGTGACATCCTGCATACGTTCCTGTTGGGGCAAGAGGACATTTCCATTCTTGGATGACAAGGAATCCATTTTAATAGTATGGCGGGGATGAAGTCAGTATTTGCCTGGGACACAAAAAAATCCTGCGGTTGGTGCTGTTCAATAGGAGGAAACCTTTTGGTGGAGTAAAGGGCAACAGTCACCAATAGACGCTCCAGGGGTTTCAGAGAAGCACAGCTCAAACTCTACCCAATATGCCAGTTAGCTTTGACATTTCCAGTGGGAAGGGAAGAGGTGAGAAGATAGAGAACACCTCAGCAGGCTGATGAGTTGGAAGAGTTTAAGTAGGGGAAAGGTCTGTCTTTGCCTCAGAGCTGGTGACCAGACTCCCCTACTGCTATGTATTGTGGTCAGTGAGCTTTGTGGATACCATTCCTCGTCTTGATGGAATGGTAACAGATGTGACATCTGGGACCACTTTTCCAGTCCTTTGCTGCCACAGCCTGGCAGAACTTTGTTTGGCACTGAACAAATGCCAAAGCACCAGTGTGTGATAGAAGAGAACAGAAAAAAGGCAGCTGGAAGGTATGAGCAGGAGGGAAGTCACAGGATTTTTAGATCAAAGCTAATTAAAGATATGAAAACTTTTTTATGGAGAGCAAATTAGAACTGCCTTGCAGCACTCTTGAAATTGCCTCTGATCCCTATGTAGTGCTCTCATAAATTACTGTCAGACAACCCTGAGCCAGTGAACATCAATTTAAATAACTTTATTCAGAGGAATCCTCTGGTCCACTTCTGCTGACTCAACCCCTGCCCATGCCGACAAACAAGTACTAAGAAAGGCAGATTAGCCTGAATGTCTAAATTCACTTTGTTCAACTTTATAAAAGCAGTGGGGGTTGCCCCCTCCCACCATCAATCTGGTTCACCATTTGGGCCACAGGCTTAGGGAAATGAAGGAAAGCCATCCTGGCCAGTCGAGAAACTGGGCACCATTATGAGGTCAACTAAACCCTGATGGCAGTGTGAAGTGCAATTCCCTTCTCCCTCCAAAATAAGAAACACGAGTCCAGGGGAAGGGGCTTTTTCATGTGCTAAGAAAAAACCCTTTCCCACATAGTCCTGCCTGGCAGAGCCACTTCCTGAGAAAGCCTCGTGTGATAAGGGTGGGGTAAAGAATAGGGGACTTTATGACTATTTGCCAGGTAAGAGCCAAGTTGGCTTTTCAGAGCATAGAAAGGACAGCAGGCCCAAGCTTCACCAGAGCTGTAGGCAGGCATTTTTTTTTTTCTTCCTGACCCAGAAGCTTCTTCACCTTGCACCTTAGAGGGACACCCAGAATGAAAACCGGGCAGGAGGGCCTGCAAAGACAGTGTGCCTCTAAGAACACAGAGGTTGCTACAGTTTTTGGCAGCATGAAATAAGCAAAGCCTTATTTGATCTTGTGTCCATCAGCTCACCATTGACATGAGGCAGTATCAGATCAGGGTAAGTTCTGGATCAAGGACTGTGGAGGGTGGTGGGGAGAAGGATCTGTAGAAACTATCATTTATTGAATACCCATTATTTCATATACTGTGCTAAGTGCTTTACATTCATTTCCTCATTTTAATCCTCACAACAACTCTATAAGGTAGGTATTATCACCATTTACAAATGAGAAACAGGCTCAGAAAATTAGGTCACTTGTCCAAGGTCACACAGCTAGTCAGTGGTGGAAGTGGGATTTGTCTGTTGCTGAAAGCCCATGTTCTTTTTATTGTACCCATCTAGGTGAGCCTTGAGCAAAAGATAATTTCACTGCCCAACTCTGCAAAGAGCACCAGGGAGTCGAGGTTGCCAGCCACACTCACCGCTGGTAGGGATGCATTGAAGCCGACTTGATGTTGGTTTTTATTCCACTTGGCATTTTCCCTGAAAGGAACATGAAGAAAGACATCTCAAGCAAGGTAAGACTTTCACGACAAATCAGAAATGTGGTATCTCAGGTTCCCTCTGTCACCTCCTTTATCATCTCAGAACCTCTGTAGCATCTGACCTTGTTTGACAAAGGTCAGAAGTATGGTTCTTCACCCAGCTCTCTCCCTGAAGGTGTCCATGAGGAAAGAAGTGATATGGGAGAATAGTCTGTTCATCCACTCTTAGAAAAGATAGCTAAACCTGTGTGACCCCCATTTAATGTCACAGGTAAAAAGAGTACTTTCTCTCATTGTTTTTTTTTTTTATATCATAAGAACTGCAGAATCTTTGTTTTAATTGTCCCTTCTCCTAGACAGCTTGGAGGAAATAACTCTTCTAGCTGCCTCCATCTAGACTATTCTAAAAATGAGTAGGAGAGAAAGCAGGAAGCCAAGAGCAAGAGAGGCATGATACAGAGAAAAGAATACATGTAGGACTGGAAAACTGGCCTGCGTGTCAATTCCTAATGCACCTACCAAACGGTCTTAAGATCTGACCACTGATTTCTCTACCTAAGAAGAGACACTGACAACATATCTAATACCAGAATAAATGGGACCAAAGGATAGTTGACACAGAGATGTGAGATGGAGATGGGAAATGAGAGCAGTTTCTGTTACTCAAAGTTCTTCCTCACTCTCTGGTGCCTATGCAGAGTCTCAAATGAGATTTTTTACTTCTGAAAATTATTTCCTGGGTCACAGTACAAAGGAGAAATGGAGAAAATCTCTAGGTCTAGAGATGCTGGAGGCCCAGATAATCTAGCTTATTCCCTCCAACTCCCCTGCTCAAAGTCAACTTCCTTTCAACCCCTGCCACCTTACCTGGTTGACCTGCTTGAGCCATTTGTACCCCACTGAGCATTGGCTGCTGCTGGCTTGGAGCTCCTGCCATCTGCACCTGCTGTAATCCTGAGGTTCCTGCAAGGATCGTCCCAGCTCCTGGCTGGCCTGGCTGGCCAGGACCACTGCTGCCTGAAGGTCTCCAGTTAGACAGTCCTTTCCCAAAGGCAACAGCTGCCACCAAGGCATTAGTGTCTGTAGGGTTAAAGGTCTGCTTGTTTGGCCGGAGACCTGAAGAAAAAGTAAGTGGGGATCCTGAAGTATGTTTCTGATGCAGGACTGAACGTGGCAGCTGGAAGACCAGTATGAGTGCCAGGGTTTAGAGTTCTGAATTCAGCAGCATCTAGACTCCCTCACAGCCCATAAAAAGAGCCAGAGGACCCCCAAGCCTATCTCAGAATTCTCTCTTCTTACTTTGCCCATTTCCTCCACTGCTTCAGGGTTGGCCTTAAATACAAAAGGCTAACAGAATGGATGCAAACCCTAAAGCAGTTCACTCTTGTGTCCTAACTTCACTACTCTCGAAACCATTCCCATTCCAGTGATCTTATATACCTCTCCTTCTCTGTTTTGCCACCAGTCCACCATACCTCCACTCTCTGATTCTCGCTCCTCTTTGCTGATTTTCTCCAGAAGGTTTGAACACATTTTATTCAAGCTCTGGATCTGCTTCTGTAACACACAAATTTGTGCAGAGATTAGGGTAACTAGGAAACGATATGGACAAATTTATTCCTTGGGTTCTGCCAGAAGCAGCTTAGGTGCAACCAACTATGCATCCCTACTAGACAGGAATGGTAATGCCTAGCTTCTCATGATGGGATGGGGATGGGGCAGCAAGGCAGTGACTCAGTCCAACCTGGGCTGCATCTGCACCAATGCGGGCAGCATCTGTCGTCAGTTGCTTCTCCTGTTCTTCCACCTCAGGGTCAGGCTTGGTTCTCAGATGGTCAGGGACTACCTCATGGCTGAAAACGGGCACCCGTCCTTCAGTCTGCCGCTGCAACACACAGATTTTATTGATCCTACTATGCACTCCAAGAAGATTCTATCTGGCCTGATATACAGTCCCATCCACAGGCAAACAGTGCATTTTCAAGGAAAATACAACCTAAGACATAATATCTAGTTTCCTAGGACACAATCTCCTTTACTCCAGCCTTCATTTTTTGTGTTTTCTCACATCCCTATCTCTACCAGACCTAGAGGCAAATTAAACTATCACTGTCTGCCACGTTTCAAAGACTGAAACAGACAAAGTCACCAAAGGGCAGACTTTGTGGCTTGAGACAGATGTTGGAGAAGGAAGGTACCAGCCTTGGTGACATACCCCTCAGGTTATTACAACACTATTTGGGAGTGGCTCTCCCACCTTCAGAAGAACAAAAAGCAAGGCCTCCAAAACTATTTCTAAGTTCTCAGCTAAGAACTTAATTTCCCTAAATAGTAAAGAAGCCTAAAAAACTCCTTAATTTCCCAAGTTGTATTCTTTTTCTGCTCTTACCATGAGATCTTCATCTCGGTCTGGAGACAACACCAGAGGGATGATGACCTGGTTACGGAACAGCGGTGTTTTTTCATGCTTCAAGACCTTGTTCAGAGTGTTCAACTGTCCAGAAAGCAAGGCAAAGCTGTCCAGGACAGATGGCCTGTTGGCAGTAAGCAGGTGTCAGAATGTTCCACCCCTTCCTTGGGTGGTTCTTAGTAAAATAGTCCTAGTTCCTTCAGGCTAGGAACACTCGGATTTATCCCCAAAAGTCTCATAGCCCTATGACTAGCCTAAGTGGGAAGAAACTAACAAGGATGACAGGGTTATGAAAGAGGGACATAGTTTCAGTTTATGAAACAGATGTAGAAAAAACCCAGTTCATTGTTTGAATGAGGTGAGGAACAGTGGCAAAATAGGACTATACTGTTATAACTAAAACTTCAGAAACCCGGTAAAATCCTTCTTTCCAGCCTGGAAATAGGATCCACACTTCAGAGTAGGTTGGATCTAAAGGACTCAGCCATATTTGTGGCAAGAGATTCAGCACAAATAGAGCTGTAATAGGAGGACCTCCTCACCAGAGAAGTCAAAGGGTAAGAATTGAAAGCTATAACGAACTTGGGTTAGGAAACCGAGCATTTCTCTACTTCCTTGCCATGGAAGCCACTTGCTAAATGTTACGAAACCCAGCTCTTTCCAAATCAAAAGATGTTTGTAAACTGATAAATGGTTACATCATTAGAAGTGTCCTATTCATCAGAAGGCTAGGCCCCCCCACCCATAAGCCCTCCCTAGCTTGCCCTGGCAACCCTTACCAGGTCAGCCGGCCATACTCGTTCTCCAACTTGCAAATGAAACTTCCCAGTGAGTTCTTCAGATCAGCCACTTGACTCAGCAGTGCATCTAATGATGCCTCAAGCTGCTTCTCCTCTCTCTGCACCAATAGGAACAGGTTGGTTACCCAGATAAACGAGTATGACACATAGAAAGGAGGGCTGAAAAGCCAAGGAGATGGTGTGCAAACACCAGTCAGGTAACAGGATCTCATTGGCATAGGATAACCAGGTTGTTTCCTATCTGTGGTATTCGGGTTATAGACAGCATCAACCCTGAGACCTTTCAACCGTTTGCCTGACCCAAGTACTTCCACCAACTGATTCCTTTTTCCCATCCGCTCCTAATCTATGCCTGGTTTTTCTCTGTATTAGGTACACCCTACACTCCCTCATTGAGACATTTTCGACAAACCTAATGCCAGATCATTATCTCATGTGCACCTCTGTAGCACATGCACTCCAGCTTCTTCCATCCTAGCATTTGTGAGCCTGGCTCTCTTGTCAGTCTCTGGGAA
The DNA here is from genome assembly GCF_043159975.1 of Macaca nemestrina. Classification (NCBI taxonomy): domain Eukaryota; kingdom Metazoa; phylum Chordata; class Mammalia; order Primates; family Cercopithecidae; genus Macaca; species Macaca nemestrina. The sequence continues at coordinate 190,329,665 of NC_092125.1, read as the reverse complement.
ATCTGCCTACTCATGAAGACTTCTCTGAATACCAGCCCTGCTCTCCTCTTTCCCTCCCCCCACCAACCACTCCAGCTTTCCATCTGCTCTCATCATTTCATGTTTCAACCTTCTCCTCGCTGAATTAATATGCACCCATCTATCTCTGTGTCAATATTCCCGTGCCTCTTTCACAAGCTCGGTCAACCCAATAACATTTCTTGAGACTACCAGCTGCAGGAAACTAAGTGACAAATGAAAACCAAAACCGCACATGCTTCTAAGCACTGAACAAACAAATTAAAATGCCGGGGGTCTGCAAAGCATTTCCTTCCCATCGGTGGTATCCTGTTTTATTCCATTTCTTCACCCTTAACAACTATAGGGCACAGGCTGGGAAGAGTGATGCAAAACTATCTTGCAAACCTGCTAAGGTGCCTGACAGGAACTTGATCCTGGGTTCCACCATGGCCTCACATTACAAGCTGCTTAGCTTTCGGACACCGCGGCCCACAATTCCCTCACTGCTTGGGCTTCTTTCCAATTAGATCCCCTGCTATATCGGCATCCAACAGCCTCCATCCAGCAGCTTAGGACAGGGCCTGAGCCAACCCACCACCTCCTGAGCCGTCTTCCTTGGACTGCATCTCGGCCTCCCCGTATTACAACCTAATCCTTTCCCACGCCAAGCAAGTCAGTGCTGCCTCCTCCCTCCGGATTTAGCCCGACAGCCTTCTGTCAGGCGAGCTCCACCCCCACCTCTCATCTGCGCCGCTCCCTCTCCAATTAACCTCGCCCCCCAACCCACGTTCCCTTATCAGCCGTGGGTTCTGCCCTCTCTTCTCAGTCCCAACTCTTCATTCTCCTTAGCCAGCCCACTCTGGCTCCCTGTAGCCGAAGCTGGCCAGCCGCTAGCACTCCCAACGCGGCTCTCACCTGCATTGCGGCGGCCGAGGCGACTGCAACGATTTCCACTTCCGGTTTTCCTGTCAGCAAACGCCTCTGAGAAGGCTTCGTCCACCAATCAGAAAACTGGAACTCGGCCCTCCCACCCACTTCCGGTTCCTTCCGGGTGCCGAGGTAGCCAGGTCAGGGGTCAAGAGTGGAACACACAGGCCCGGGCCGGCGCGGGAGGGCTTGTGTGATGGCCTCGGAGCGCCCCGAGCCGGAGGTGAGGGGCGGGCGGACGCAGCACTGGGCCCTGAGATCCGAGGGGGAGGGTCCGGCGGGCAGGCGTGGCGTTGGCCTCCTCTGGGTCTGGGGGTGGCCGGGCTGCGTAGCCTCGGCAGGGACCAGCCCAGCCCGGAAGGCCCGACTATGGTACCCCTGCGGACTATGGGACGCGGTCTGCAGTTTCCTCGGGGAGCTAAAGGAGTAACTCTTTTTGCTTTGTTTTGTTTACTGACGTGTCATCCGCGTCGTCAACTCTTTGACCTAATGATAGTGGTATTAACAAAATTTGTATTTTGACTTTCTGTTGCAGTTTCAATGGGCAACACGGCAGTAGATTTAGTTTGCCGGTTTTTGTATTTCTTTAGGCATTGGAATGCTGTAAACAGCATGAATTCATTTAGTTCTAGGGCCCATGCTTTTAGAAAAGCAGCTTTAATTTCATGAAAAAAACATTTGAGTCGGACTGAGACCTCGCTCCAATATTGGCGCTGTCATGTAGCTAATCTGTGCAAGCTCAGGCGAGTCTTCCCCGATCCTGTTTCCTTCTTTATAAAATATGTGTCTTACAGTGTGTTGTAAGGATCACATGTAATAAACCAGAAAGGGGATATGAGATATTCATTAGATGCCAAGGAACATGCAAGGAACCTTATATACATTGTGTCATTCAGACTTCTGCAAGGAAGATGGCGTTCTCACAGAGGAGAAAACTGAAAAATGAGAAAGATTTAGTACCTTACTCAAATGCCACTCATTCAGGAAGTAGCAATTTGGAGTTAGAAGATCTGAGCTTAAAATCTCAGATTTGGATAAAACACCACCACTAGGAAAGGTGCCAGTATATTAGTAGGTGGAAAGGGTGAGAGATGTGTATAATGATACAAATAGTATTCATTACTGCATACATACTGCATGCTTGGCACCATTCTAAGCGCTTTACCAGTATCAGTTAATTCTGTCAGCCCTATGAAGTGGACACTGTTATCTCCTTTTTTTTGGTTTAGGAACTGAGGCACAGAGATATTAAGAGTAACAAAGTAGGCTGGGCGCAGTGGCTCACACCTGTAATCCCAACACTTTGGGAGGCCAAGGGGCGGATCACCTAAGGTCAGGAGTTCGAGACCAGCCTGACCAATATGGAGACAGCCTGTCTATACCAAAAATACAAAATTAGCTGGGCATGGTGGTGCAGGCCTGTAATCCCAGCTACTCAAGAGGCTGAGGCAGAAGAATCGCTTGAACCGGGGAGGTAGAGGTTGCGATGAGCTGAGATCAGGCCATTGTACTCCAGCCTGGGCAACAAGAGTGAAACTCTGTCTCAAAAAAAAAAAAAAAAAAAAAAAAAAAAGTTACACAGCTGTTAAATATTATAATCAGGACTCCAAAACAGATGGCCAGGCTCCAGTCCTTGTGTTCTTAACCATATTGTTCATAGTATAAATAATAAAGTAGCCACAGAATGGTAAATCTCCTGTTCACTGGGATTTGGTGTGATAAGACCCAATATTGAATATGGTGGTGGGAAACCATGCCTTTTTTAAAATAGTCATGTTCACAGAGGTGGTAAAATAGCCCATGCATCAGAAATATCAGTCAAGATCAATCAGAAATATTAATACAAGAAAAACTATGAAACAGTTTAGAGGATGTTTCATTAGAAAGTGAAAGGACGTGGAGGGATGTTGTGGGGAAATACAACCCACCTTTTAGGCAGATAGTCTAGAACGACACCGTCCTGTAGAAATCTGAAGCAAGCCATGTGTGTAATATTAGGTTTTCTGATAGCCACATAAAAAAATAAATGAAATAAATTTTAAAGATATATTTAACCCAAACTCCCAACATTTTCAAAATGTAATAAAATACAAAATATTGTGAGATATTTAACATTTTTTTGGTACCAAGTCTTTAAAATCTAGTGTTGTATTTTACACTTATAGCACATCCATTTTGGTCTAGCAACATTGTAGGTGCTCAGTAGCCCCATATGGTAGTCTTTACCATATAGAGCAGTACAGATCTAAAGTAATTTCAAGTCAAGACACACAATCCTGGGAGTCTCAGCCAAAAGGTAAGCTTTTTTTTTTTTTTTTTTTGAGATGAAGTCTTGCTCTGCTGCCCAAGCTGTAGTGCAGTGGCGCCATCTTGGCTCACTGCAAGCTCCGCCTCCCGGGTTCACACCATTCTCCTGCCTAAGCATCCCGAGTAGCTGGGACTACAGGCGCCCACCACCATGCCCGGCTAATTTTTTGTATTTTTGGTAGAGACGGGGTTTCACCGTGTTAGCCAGGATGGTCTCGATCTCCTGACCTCGTCATCCTCCCACCTTGGCCTCCCAAAGTGCTCGATTACAGGCAGGGTGGGCCCGGCCTAAGTTGAGCATTTTTTAAGTTCCTGATTTGCATTTCTGAAAATTTTATCACATGGTAAAGAGACTGAAGAGTTCTGCCCTATGATAAAGTGATTGACTTTTAGAGGCTGTTAGGATCCCAAGAGAGAAAGATTAGGTATAGTCAGATTTAGGAAATCATTCATTCATCATGCACTTGAAATATTTTACAAGTGCTGGTATGAGTCAGAATTGTGCTAAGTATCAGGGTGGATACACAGCAGTGTAAGACAGACATGGTCCCTATCTTTATGGAGAAAACAGGATTGAATTAGGATAATAAGTGCTGTAAAGGAGTGAATTAGGGTGTTTAACAGTGGTTCTCAACCTACCTTGTTAAGAAGTGGTTGTGAATCAGGAAGACTCAGAAGAATGACATTTAAACTGAAGCCTGAATAGGTAGAAGTTGTCTGAAAGAAGAGGCAGAGAGCGTTGCAGGCAAAGGGAATAGTGAAGATCTTCAGGTGAGAAGGAGCCCATTGGAGCCTTCAGAGAACTAAGAGGAAGCAACTCCTAGTGTGGATGCAGTATGACAATGAGAATAGCTAGCACTTACTGAATGCTTCCTGAGTATCATCTGATACTCAAAAATTATCCGAAAATAAGCACTTTTATTATCCCAGTTTCACAGATGAGGAAACTAAGGCACAGAGAGTGTAAGTCTCTGCCAAAGCCATATAGTTAATAATCAGCGGAACAAGCATTTGATCCTAGGTGCTGTAACACTGGAATACATGCATTTAACTGAGTGGGAATTGATGAGAGATAAGGCTGGAGAAGATGCAGCTTGAGGCCATGCTAAAGGCTCAGGACTTTGATATATAGTGGTAAGAAGAGTTTAACCAGTTCAAGAGGGGAAATAATCCGCATTATTTTGTGGGAATGTGTTAACAAAAGACAGCACAAGGGTTAGAAAAGGCTAAACAAATCAGACCTTAATCACAAAGGGACAGGTACAAAAAGACAAAGCAACAAATTAATGAGATGGACCATGCTTCATTCATCCTGGTATACATGGTATGCAGCACAGTGCCTGGTAATGTTTTATTCATCTTGGTATAAATGGCATGTAGGCCTCAATAAATGTTCCAAAGAATGATAGCCTTCCCCTCCTGTTTAATTGCAACAACATCCCTATGAAGATAATCTTATCCACATGCTATCAATAAAGAAACTGAGGCCTGGAAAAATTAAGTAACTTGTCCAAGGTCACCTAGATAGCAAATGATAGAACCAGATTTGAATCCAGGTCCCTGACTCCGAAACTATTTTGTCTACCTTGCGAGACTATTCCAAGAGTAATGAACTTTAGACTCAAGAGGGATTAATATGAGGACTTGAAGCTCCATGTGAGTGTGGATGCTCTGAGAACTAATCCAGGGATTCTCAAGTGTTAATGTGGAAGAATCACTTGGAGACCTTGTTAGAATGTAGATTCTGGAGCCCATCAACTCTGTTTTTTTTTTTTGGAGATGGAGTCTTGCACTGTCGCCCAGGCTGGAGTGCAGTGGCGTGATCTTGGCTCACCGCAACCTCCGCCTCCCAGGTTCAAGCAATTCTTGTGCCTCAGCCTCCCGAGTAGCTGGGACTACAGGTGTGAGCCGCAGCACCCAGTCTGGAGCCCATCAACTGTTAATTCAGTTGGTCTGGGATGGTGCCTGGGACTCAACTCTGTATTTTCATAAGCACTTCAGGTGATTATTCATGCAGCTGGTCCTTGGATCGCACTTTGAAAAACACCATTCTAGCTGCTTAAATTATTAAGTCTTCTAGTTATGATAAATTACATCTTGAAGGTGAAGAGAACTTAGAAATTATGTTTTGAAAATATAGTTGTTGGGCTGGGCATGGTGGCTCATGCCTGTAACACCAACACTTTGGGAGGCTGAGGTGGGTGGATCACCTGAGGTCAGGAGTTCGAGACCAGCCTGACCAACATGGAGAAACCTCATCTCTACCAAAAATACAAAATTAGCCGGGCGTGGTGGTGCATGCCTGTAATCCCAGCTACTCTGAAGGCTGAGGCAGGAGAATCGCTTAAACCCAGGAGGCGAAGGTTGCAGTGAGCCAAGATGGCGCCATTATACTCTAGCCTGGGCAACAAGAGTGAAACTCTGTCTCAAAAAAAAAAAAAAGAAAAAGAAAATATAGTTGTTGGCTTTGAAGGATCATATGTGAAGGGGCATGTTGCAAGAAGGGTAGGCAAATGTTCAGCAGATGTTCCTGATTTCAGGAAGGTGGATTCTGTAAAAACTGATTGATGAACTAGACTTCATTGTGCCTTTGGAGAGTCAGTCCATCATTCAAAATAACGTTCAAGGAAAGGTGGGAAAAATGGAAGCTGTACAGTAGTAAAATTCAGTGGCCTACTAACTGGTAATCGAAAGAAAGCTGTCTAGTAGTCTGTGTCCTCCATCTCGTTTATCCCCATTCTCTCCTCACTTAACAAACACTGCTCAACCTTTAGCATCACTTTCTCTTAAGGTATTAGCCTGAATCAGGTTACTTTGTTACTTGCTTGCTTTTTTGTGGGGAGGGGGAGGTCAGGGAGTGGGGCATGTGGTCTCGCTCTGTCACCCAGGCTGGAGTGCAGTGGTACAGTCATGGCTCACTGAAGCCTCAACCTCTCTGGGCTCAGGCGATCCTCCCACCTTAGTTTCCTAAGTAGCTGGGACTACAGCCACATGACACTACACCCAGCTAATTTTCATAATTTTTTTGTAAAGACAGGGTTTTGCCATGTTGCCCAGGCTGGTCTCAAACTCCTGAGGCTCAAGTGATCTGCCCACTTTGGTCTTCCAAAGTGCTGGGATTGCAGGCATGAGCCACTGCACCTGGCTGTTACTTGTTTTTGTAGAACCACATTCTTATCCTTCAGAGCACTTACTCAGTGTGTAATTAGACAGTAGTTACAGTGATTATTTGATCAATGTTTTTGTCCTTCATTATAGAGTAAGTTTTATGAGAGCAGGAAATGCATGTTTTTGCTTTTCATTGTATCATTAGTACCTAGCCCAGTGCCTAGCATGTACCAGGCTTTTCATAAATTTGTTGAGTGAATACATGCATGCTTACCTTGCCTTTGTTCTTTTTGGAGTTCAGTGAGGGCATGATAGCACCCTGAACCAATTAGCATGGAAATCAAACTGGAGAGATTTAGTAGAAGAAGAAACAACACTCTAAGCTTCACTGTAAAATAATAGACTGAATTTATCCAATGTGACAGGACTAATTGAATAATTTTATGTGTCCAAAAAAGCCAGCTGCATGAGGATAAAATGGGAGATGTGTTTGGACAGCAGCACAAGTGAGAAAGTCATGGAGGTTTCCTGAGCAAGTATAATGTAGGAGAATCTGAATCTGTGATCTCACTTGAGTATTATGTTCCATTCTGGTCCCCACATTTTAAGTTGTAAAGTAGCCCAGCCAGAATTCATTCATGGGCACATAATCTAAGATATAAAATAGTGAGGAAACTTGAAACCATGCCATTTGAGAGATACTTAAAGAACCCAAAAGATGTTTATTTTAGAAAAGCAAAGACTCGGGGCTGTCATCACGTGTTTAATAGACTCTCATTTGGCAGAGGGTCAGATTCTCCCTGTGTGGCCTTAGAAGGTAAAACAAAAAGTGGGTTAGATATTTTCAAGACAACAGATTTTAAGCTTTCAAGATATTATCAAAAAGACAGATTCTGGCTCTATATGAAGACATTCCCAACTCTGCCAACTAAACAGGTATGGGGTAAAAAAAAACTGAAGTGAATGGCTGTGCAGGACTTCTGATTCAAAGAAGCGAGGTAAACAGCAACACTTTGTTATTACTAATTTGTGCATTTATACACATTACTTTTTACAAGGTGCTTTCACACATCATTGGGCTAGGTGGTATTTTTATACAGGAGGAAGCTCACCCAGAGTCTTAGCTATCAAATCACAACACTTTCTTTCTGTAACACTGTTCTTTCTAAAACAAAGCTAATGGAACGTAAAGCAAATCTGTTAGAACCCCCATTTGCACTCCCTCAGGGTTCCAGGAACAATAAAAAAGAAGATACTAGTGAAAACATGGTAAAAACAACATTTCTGGAAGCAAAGGAAAAACTCCAAAAATGGAATAGCTTACTTTTTCCATAAATGATTGGAAGATGAAGTGAATAAAGGACAGGAACTCTTCAGCAACAAAAACCATGTTCATAGAAGAGTGAAAAATTAGAAATTATTGGTAACAAATTAAAGATAGCTGGAAACAATAAATACAGCTTGTGAGATTAGTTTTCCTTGTTCATACATGTATTCAACAATTATTATTGGAACACTTAGTATGTCTTGGCACTGTGCTAGGCGCTAGGGTTACAGCAGGAAACAATGTATAGGCCAGGTGTGGTGGCTTACAGCTGTAATCCCAGCACTTTGGGAGGCTGAGGCTGGTGGATCACCTGAGGTAGAAGTTCGAGACCAGCCTGGCTAACATGGCAAAACCCTGCCTTTACTGAAAATACAAAAATTAAGTGAATGTGGTGGCACGTATTTATAGTCCCAGCTACTCAGGAGCCCGAAGCAGAAGAATCACTTGAACCCAAGAGGCAGAGGTTGCAGTGAGCCAAGGTGGCACCGCTGCACTCCATCCTGGGTAACAGAGCAAGACTCCGTCTCAAAAAACAAAAAACCAGAAAAGGCCGGGCGTGGTGGCTCACTCCTGTAATCCCAGCACTTCGGGAGGCCTAGACAGGCAGATCACGAGGTCAGGAGATCGAGACCATCCTGGCTGACATAGTGAAACCCCATCTCTACTAAAAATACAAAAAATTAGCCGGGCATGGTGGTAGGCACCTGTAGTCCCAGCTACTCGGGAGGCTGAGGCAGGAGAATGGTGCGAACCCAGGAGGCGGAGCTTGCAGTGAGCTGTATCACGCCACCACACTCCAGCCTGGGCGACAGAGCGAGACTCCATCTAAAAAAAAAAAAAAAAAAAAAAAGAGAGAAATAATATATAGAGATGGCCTCTACCTCACTAGATCTTCAGACTTATACGGGAAACAAACATTAAGTATACAAATTCTTTGCCCAGGCTGGAGTGCAGTGGCCGGATCTCAGCTCACTGCAAGCTCCGCCTCCCGGGTTCACGCCATTCTCCTGCCTCAGCCTCCGGAGTAGCTGGGACTACAGGCGCCCGCCACCTCGCCCGGCTAGTTTTTTGTATTTTTTAGTAGAGACGGGGTTTCACCGTGTTAGCCAGTATAGTCTTGATCTTGTGACCTCGTGATCCGCCTGTCTCGGCCTCCCAAAGTGCTGGGATTACAGGCTTGAGCCACCGCGCCCGGCCTTTTTTTTTTTTTTTTTTTTTTTAAGATGGAGAGATGGATGGAGTTTTGCTCTGTTGCCCAGGCTGGAGTGCAGTGGTGCAATCTTGGTTCACTGTAGCCTCCACCTCCTGGGTTCAAGCCATTCTCCTGTCTCGGTCCCCTGAGTAGCTGGGACTACAGATGTGCTCCACTATGCCCAGCTAATTTTTTTATTTTTTAGTAGAGGTGGGGTTTTGCCACGTTAGCCAGGCTTGTCTCGAGCTCTTGGCCTCCCAAAGTGCTGGGATTACAGGTGTGAGCCACTACAGCCAGCCCCTACAAATTCTTAATTATAAACTCTGGCAGGTGTCATGAAGAAAAAATACAGAGTGCTGTGTGAATGCCCAACATAGGACCCTAACTTAGTGCAGACAGTCATGGAAAGGTTCATTTATTAAACCTAGATTTGCCATGATTTTAGTCCTAGAAGATGAGGTGACCACGTGCCCAACTCTGTCCTTATAGTGCTGACCCATGACCACGTGCTCTTCCCCTTTTAACCCTGGCCTTATGTGGCCGAAACGCTTTTCCTTGGTTTCTCCTTGCGTAGCTGAAACGGGCTGGCATCTGAAAAAAAAAAAGTATTTAATACCAAAGAACAAAAGGAAAGTAGTATTGACACTAGTGTTAAGATGATCTCATCTTGAGAAAAGCTGTACTAATTATGATTAGTTTTAAAAGTCCAGTTTGCTTTGCTTAGAAATAGTGAGAGGGGAGAAGGTGGTGGTGGGGAGAAAAAACCATAGCAAATTCACTTATTTAGCACAATTTTATTGAACATCCTATGTGCCAGGCACTGCACTGGGCTCTGGAAATACAGTGATAAATGAATGGCTGCTGAATTAGGATAGCCTTCCTATTATGATAATGTTCGGAGCCCCAAACCATCCCTTAACAAAAATATTCTTTTTTAAAACTCCAGTAAGTCTCTTGTACATCCTTTTTTAGATAAGAACTTTGGCAGGATCCAGCATAGTCAACACATAATATCCCACCCACACTAGCTAACTGAAACCTGAAGGAGAAGTTGCCTGGTTTAGTATCCCACCTTAAAACCAAGGATCAGAGAAAGAAAGGGCAAGTAATTGCTGTGATTTCTTTCTTTGCCAATAAATAGACCTCTTTTCTGCTTTTAGGAGCATGGCAATAAGATATACAATTTGATGGAACTTTTCGATGGGGTGTGGTAGTCAGGAATAACTATCTAATTTTTGTAGCTAACTTAGAAATCATTTTGCAGTAGGTTGGGTGCGGTGGCTCACGCCTGTATTCCCAGCACTTTGGGAGGTGGAGGTGCGCGGATCACGAGGTCAGGAGTTCGAGACCAGCCTGGCCAATATGGTGAAACACCATCTCTACTAAAAGTGTAAAACATAGCTGGGCATGGTGGCACACGCCTGTAGTCCCAGCTGCTCAGGAGGCTGAGGTGGGAGAATCGCTTGAACTGGGAAGGCGGAAGTTGCAGTGAGCCAAGATCGCACCACTACACTCCAACCTGAGCAACAGAGCGAGACTCCGTCTCAAAAAAAAAAAAAAAAAAAAAACAAGGGCCGGGCGCGGTGGCTCAAGCCTGTAATCCCAGCACTTTGGGAGGCCGAGGCGGGCGGATCACAAGGTCAGGAGATCGAGACCACGGTGAAACCCCGTCTCTACTAAAAATACAAAAAATTAGCCGGGCGCGGTTGTGGGCGCCTGTAGTCCCAGCTACTCGGGAGGCTGAGGCAGGAGAATGGCGTGAACCCGGGAGGCGGAGCTTGCAGTGAGCCGAGATCGCGCCACTGCACTCCAGCCTGGGCGACAGAGCGAGACTCCGTCTCAAAAAAAAAAAAAACAAAAAAACAATCATTTTGCAGCATACTGGTTTCCAATGCTACTTTAATCATCCTTGACACCTTCCTTTTTGTTACTTTCCTCCTGTGTCCTGACTTATAATGAATCACCAATTCTTTTCTGTCCTGTCCTAAAGATCCCTTGAAATGCAACTAAGTTCACTGTTCAGCTAACTTTCTGTTTTCCGTAATAAGACTTTCACAATGAAAGACGGGTGGTTTTGCATCCTGGCATTATCTCATCAAGACCCGGTCTCACACAGTTCACAGAATGGCTAGTTTGAGTAGCTCTTTTCAAAGCCACTGTCATCTCCCCTAGTTGTTAGCGGTGGGGTGCTTTCTGAATCACACAGTAGCCAGAGGGAATTTTTTTGTTTTATTTTATTTTATTTTGAGATGGAGTCTTGCTAGGCTGGAGGGCAGTGGCCGGATCTCAGCTCACTGCAAGCTCCACCTCCTGGGTTCATGCCATTCTCCTGCCTCAGCCTCCCGAGTAGCTGGGACTACAGGTGCCCACCACCACGCCCAGCTAATTTTTTGTGCTTTCAGTAGAGACGGAGTTTCACTGCATTAGCCAGGATGGTCTTGATCTCCTGACCTCGTGATCCGCCTGCCTCAGCCTCCCATAATGCTGGGATTACAGGCATGAGCCACAGTGCCCAGCCACCAGAGGTAATTTTTTAAATGCAGATATAATGTTACTGTCTTGTGGAATCCCTTTAGTAGCTTAAACTCACTCAAAGGATGAATCCAAAAACCTAGCCAGGGCCTGTCTCAACACAGTGTTGAGAGCAGTATCTCCCAAGGTATAATTTCATTTTATTATTTTTTTAAATTTATTTTTTGAGACAGAATCTTGCTCTTTTGCCCAGGCTGGAGTGCAGTGGTATGATGATAGCTCACTGCAACCTCAACCTCCCAGACTTAAGCAATGCTCCTACCTCAATCTCCCGAGTAGCTAGGACTACAGGTGTTCACCACCATGCCCAGCTAATTTTTGTATTTTATTTTTTAGAGATGGACTTTCACCATGTGGCCCAGACTGTTCTCAAACTGCTGGGCTTAAGTGATTTGCCCGCTTTGGCCTCCCAAAGTGCTGAAATTACAAGCCTGAGCCACAGTGTCTGGCCCTAAGATGTGATTTTAGATGTTATTGAGAGATAATATAATACGCAATCACAACATGTTGATATTTAACTTCTCTTTTTATCTTTCTGATTATGTCAAAACATCCTTTTTGCTAATTACCCACATTGTGTTCCTTTTTGTGACTAAATCTTTTATGCTCATGAGACCTCAGTTTTATCGATTTGCCACTCTCAGTAGATGGTCTTTTGCAGCTCACCAGGCCTTGGTTTGACTTCTCAGCCTACACCTACTACTTATGTTAAATCACTTAACTTTTTGGACCTCTGTTTTCTCCTGTTAAATGTTTTGTTGTGAATACTGAATGAGCTTACTTATGTAAAAAACTTAGTATAGGCTGGGCGTGGTGGCTCACGCTTGTAATCCCAGCACTTCGGGAGGCCAAGGCTGGTGAATCACCCGAGGTCAGGAGATCGAGACCATCCTGGCCAACATGGTGAAACCCCGTCTCTACTAAAAATACAAAAATTAGCTGGGCTTGGTGGCAGGCGCTTGTAATCCCAGCTACTTAAGAGGCTGAGGCAGGAGAATCGCTTGAACCCAGGAGGCGGAGTTTGCAGTGAGCCGAGATCGTGCCACTCCAGCCTGGACAATAAGAGGAAAACTGTGTCTTAAAAAAAAAAAAAAAAAAAAAAAGAACCTGGTATAGTGTTGTAATAGTTAACTGTAATAGTTGACTCTTTTTTTTTTTTTTTTTTTTGGACAGGGTCTCACTCTGTTGCTCAGGCTGGAGTGCAGTGGTGCCATCATGGCTCGCTACAGCCTCGACCTCCTGGGCTCATGTGATCTTCCCATCTCAGCCTCCAGAGCAGCTGGGACTATAGGCGCGAGCCACTACGCCCGGCTAATTTTTGTGTTTTTTGTAGTAGAGTTGAGGTTTCATTGTGTTGCCCAGGCTGGTCTTGAACTGCTAGGTGCAAACGGTCTGCCCACCTCAGTCTCCCAAAGTGTTGGGGTCATAGGCTTGAACCGTTATGCCTAGCTGTTATTGTTAACTTTTACCAGGCATTGTACTGAGCACTTCATATGCATGATTTTCCTTGCTCCATAGAACAGTACTTTAGATTGGTATTGTAATTATCTCTATTTTACAAAGGAGGACACTGAAGCTTAAAGAGGTGATACACCCTTCCCACTGTCTCACAGCTAATAAGAGGCTGAATTGGGATTCAAACCCAGACTTTCCGAACCTGAAATTCTTGAACTTGGCCTCTACAGAGTACTTTTTTTTCTTACTTTTTACTTTATTTTATTTTTTTGAGATGGAGTCTCACTCTGTCGCCCAGACTGGAGGGCAGGGGTGTGATCTTGGCTCACTGCAACCTCTACCTCCTGGGTTCAAGCGATTCTCCTGCCTCAGCCTCTCAAGTAGCTGGGATTACAGGCGCCCGCCACCACGCCTAGCTAATTTTTGTATTTTTAGTAGAGATGGGGTTTGTTTCACCATGTTGGCCAGACTGGTCTCGAACTCCTGACCTCAGGTGGTCTACCCGCCTCGGCCTCCCAAAGTTCTGGGATTATAGGCATGAGCCACTGCGCCTGGCCCTTTTTTTTTTTTTTCTTTTACAGAGTACTTTTGCATATATTTTAGGTGCTTAATAAATGTGAGTTCCTCTTTCTTGTCTTCTGCTATCATCCTTATCACTTTCCAGTACCTCTTTCTGTATCTTTTTACCCTTTTCTTCTGTCTTGGAGCAGAAGAAAGACTCTACAACTTCACAGCCATTGTGTGTCTGTTCTCCACTCTTTTCTCTGACATCAAAAACTCTTCATTATTGTTTTCCAGGGCTTTTTCAGTCTTCTCTCCATGCATATTTCCCCATTTTGGAAAAAAAAAATTCTTCCTTTCTTTCAACATCATGGTTCTCAACAGGCAGTTATTAACTTCTGTTTGTTTCTCCTCTACTACCTGCTCTTCAGTTCTTGCCACCTGGTGTTCTTCCCCTCATTAATCAGGGACACAGGAGGAGAAATTTGCCATTTTGTGTAGGACAGACAAGAGAAAGGGAGTAAGGAATGTGACAGATAAGGATTAATCAGGAAGAGACATTGGGGACATTCAGACCAGTTGACCTGTTTCCTTTGTGAACTGTAGGCAAGTTTATCTGCTGGGAGGGGATTGAGGGATTGGAAAACCTCCTGTGGGGAACAGGAAAGACTGCTGGCCAGGAGAATTCAGAGGACTGGCAAAGTCCTGCTAGAGTGGGCACTGCTGGCAAGGTGACAAGTTTCTTTCTGTCCAAGCGCAGCTGCCATAGTATATGTATGGATAAGGGAAAATGTCAAATTCATCCCGAGATAAGATTTGACAGGACTTGTGTAGTGGAAGGACAAGGACATGGGCAAGGGCATTGTTGAAGTGGCCACCTGTGAGGCAATGGAGGCAAGAACTAGAGGGCTGACAACTGAAAGTGCAGAGATGGGGACTGTGACCCACACAGATTTGATTTTGAGGTATTCGGAAGGCTTGCTATTCCTTCGGTGAAAATGTCTTCAGTGCCTGCTGTTATCAAGATTTGTTAGGAGTAACTATCTGGCATTCATGTAATGTATTAGGGACTTGTCCTAGTATTTGCTCTGTTTGTAGCAATTTGCCAAGCACAGGGGCACAAAAATAGAATCAAGACGCAGCCCTTGCCCTCAAAATCTTATAGTTTATAGGTGAAACTCACATAAACTTTGTGGAAACAATATGGAAGGGTCACTTCATCTATATGGAGGTCTGTATCGAGCAAACAGGAACAGAGAGTTGAGAATTGACTCCCCAAGAAAACCTTGCATGGAGGTTGGGGTAACCTTTTCACCTCTGCTGCTTTCCCTCTCACAGATGGTGAGTTCCTTGGGCAAGTTACTTGTACAGTGATCTGTGTGTTCCAGGTACTTGGTGACATTTTTTAAAGATGTGTTAATGGCTCTTTGTTCCCAGGTGGAAGAAGCTGGGCAGGTGTTCCTGTTAATGAAAAAGGATTATCGAATCTCCCGAAATGTTCGCCTGGCTTGGTTCCTCAATCATCTGCATCAAACTGTGCAGGCCACATCCCAGGAGGTGCTGGTGAGCCCTAGACACACGAAAGATGTGAGACGCCAGCCCAAAAGGATCTGTTTTTTAGGAGAGTGCTGGAAACAGACAGGGAGGGAGACTAACTCTGAGGGCTCTAAGTCTGGTTAGGGCAAGGGACTGCCTACAAGATGATGGAAATTTTAAAAAATAATTTTTCCAGAGAGTGAGAGGAAGAGTATATGATTAGATTGAAGGAGGTGGAGCCATTGATGTGTCATTTGGGATATAGAAGGCAGGTCCTGGGAAGAAAGGGGTACTTCCCTGATCCTTTCCTTTTCTTACCATCCTAATTTTCAGCTTCAGTCTGAACAGGAATTGGAAGTCCTCAGTGTCCTGCCCCCTGGGTGGCAACCAGATGAACCAGTGGTCCCAAGGCCATTCCTCCTTGTACCTTCCACCCGAGTCACCTTCCTGGCTTGGCAGTATCGGTTTGTCATTGAGCTGGACCTTAGCCCATCTACTGGCATTGTGGTAAAGGATTGAAGGGAGACTGTGGGAAGAAAGGATAGGGTGGGGGGTGAGGAGAGGGAAAGGCCTGTGGGGAAGTGAAAAATGGTCCCAGCCTACCATTTTGGAGAGAAGACAGGCTTATAAAGGAATGGTGGGTGTTTAAAAACAGAACTGGGCCAACCGTGCTGGTTCATGCCTGCAATCGCAGCACTTTGGGAAGCCGAGGTGGGCTGATTGCTCGAGCTCAGGAGTTCGAGACTAGCCTGGGCCACAAGGCAAAACTCCCTCTCTATAAAAACTACAAAAATGAGCCAGGCATCCTGGCATGCAACCTGTCCTAGCTACTCGGGAGACTAAGGTGGGTGGATTGCTTGAGCCCAGGAGGTCGAGGCTACAGTGAATCAGGATCAGGCCGCTGCGCTCCAGCCTGGGCAAGAAAGCAAGACCCTGGTTTTGTTGTTTTTGTTTCCAAAAAACATCCCAGAAACTGTTCCATGTATGGCACTGTATTTGGGTGTATGATCAGCCATAAGATAAGGGTCCTACTGACCCATGGAAGCTGCATGTTTCTGCCCTCTGGTTAAGGCTGCCTTTGGACGCCCTTGAGCGCTCTTTCTCTGCCCTCAGGATGATTCCACAGGGGAGATCTTGTTTGATGAAGTTTTCCATGCCCTGTCCCGCTGCCTAGGCGGGCTGCTTCGGCCCTTCCGAGTGCCTGGATCTTGCATCGACTTCCAGCCTGAAATCTACATAACTATCCAGGCCTACTCCTCCATCATTGGACTGCAGTCCCACCAGGTATTGCATCATCTCTCCAAGTTTGTACCCTCAGACCAAATTTCTGTTAGTCCTCTGACCAAGTCCTTATCCTGTCTCTGCTGTTTGTCCCCAAAATCCCCAGCTCTGCTGGCTTCTTGAACCTGTTTTCTAGTCATTCTCATGAGTCTCTCTCCTCTTGAGAAGAACCAGTTCCTCTGGACTTAAAGGGCTTTCCCATAGACTTTGGGTCAGTTGGTGTTGATTGGACAACTGCCTTTTTCACCACTTCTATAAATCTCTGGTTCTGACCACTGGATGTCTGTTTTCTCTGTTCCCCCCTTCTCCTTTAGTTCTGTTGGATGGTTTGCTGATGTGCTGTACCCTCAGGAGATGGTCTTTTGGAAGAGTTTTGTGATTTTCAAAGACAGCAAATCACCCAGAAATATAATTGGTTTCAACAATAGAGGAGGGTCATTTTTTGGTTTTTTTGGTTTTTGTTTTTTTGAGACAGAGTTTTGCTCTTTTCGCCCAGGCTGGAGTGCAATGTCACAATCTCGGCTCACTGCAACCTCTGCCCTCCGGGTTCAAGTGGTTCTCCTGCCTCAGCCTCCCGAGTAGCTGGGATTATAGGTACTCACCACCAGGCCCAGCTTATTTTTTTTTTTTTTTTTTTTTTTTAATTAAAGACGGGGTTTTGCCATGTTGGCCAGGCTGGTCTTGAACTCCTGACCTCAGGTGATCTTCCTGCCTCGGCTTCCCAAAGTGCTGGGATTACAGGCGTGAGCCACCACGCCCAGCGTGGGTCATTTGTTTTTTTGAGGGCCATGTGAACTGTTGGGTATAATACTGACCACACAGATAATTACAGGGCTTATCCAGCACTCAAGGAGGCTATCACAAGACACTCCTTTTGGAGAATGGCCAAGTCTGTTACTGGAATATCTGTTTTTGACTTAGATAAGCATTGGCTTAGTTTCCCCTCATCTGCTTTTAACTAAACACCCTTAACTCATTGGTAAAGGCTTTCCCTGAAACTGTCCCTGATGGCTGCATTGTCACCTTAGCTATCGAACTGGCTTTGAGAGAGAAGGTATTGGGAACAGGATCTAAGGGTCTGAAACATATATCTACAAAATTGGTGCATACCTGGATCTCAGGGCAGGGATTGCCAACCCTCTGCGCTAGTTTAAAGTGCTTTCCTAGTATAGCTGTTAGGACTGTCAGTTGTGGGCTGCATCCCCAGATGGGGGCCAGGTTTTGCAGGCACTGATAGCCAAGGCAGGGAGAGCATGGATGTTAGATAATCACTCAAAACTTGGTTCAGGTTGGCAAACACTTAATGAAGCCTGATCTATACCAGGCCTGAGCAGGTCCTGAACACACAGATGAATCAGATCTTGTCTTTCTCCTGATGGGAAGAGTTGAGAGTTTAGTGGGAAAGACAGATATTAAAGGGAGGTAATTGCAGTTGAATGTGATAAGGGCACCGATAAGATGACTCAGGTGCTATTGGAGCACCAAGAGGGAGCACCCAACCAAGCATGGGGCCACAACAGAGAAATCTTTCAGACCAAGCAGCATTTGTTTTTTGTGTTTTTGAGACAGAGTCTTGCTCTGTTGCCCAGGCTAGAGTGCAGTGGTGCAACCTTGGCTCACTGCACCCTCCACCTTCTGGGTTCAAGCGATTCTCCTGCCTCAGCCTTTCAAGTAGCTGGGATTACAGGTGCCCACCAGCACGCCCAGCTAATTTTTTTTTTTTTTTTCTTTAGTAGAGACAGGGTTTCACCATGTTGGCCAGGCTGGCCTCGAACTTCTGACCTCAAGTGATCCACCTGCCTCTGTCTCCCAAAGTGCTGGGATTACAGGCATGAGCTACTGTGTCTGGCCCAAAGCAGCATTTGAACTGAGTTTTGAAGAAAGAATTGAGGTTAACCATTCAAAGAAGGGGAAATGGACTTTTCTGACAGAGGGACCAGCAAAAACAAATACATGGTACTATGAACCTGTACTCTCAATCACAGGTATTTTAGGGAACTACATATTATTCAGTGTCAACAGAGTAAAATTTGAATGTGGAAAGGGATGGTAAAGAGACTGTAGACATAAGTGGGAGCTGGTTATGAAAGGCCATGAATGTGACGCTAAGGACTTTGTGCTTTATTCTATGGGGGAGTTCAGTGTGAAGAATAAGAGCACTGGATCTGGAATCAACATTGCCTGTGTTTGCTTCCTGGTTGTACCACTTACTGGTCGTATGTCCTTCGCAAGTTACTTAACCTTTCTGTGCATCTGTGTCCTTTCTCCAAATGGGGATATTAACATTGCCTATATCATATGGTGATTGAATTAATTCATGTCAAGCACTTAGAACTGTGCTTGCCACATAGAAAATGTGCAAATGTTAGCTATCAAAATAATTAGTCATAGGTGGTGGAGAGCCATTGAAAGTTTTAAACGGACAGTAACAAGATCACATGTGTACACTGGGAAGATCACAGTATTTTGTGGCTAATATGGAGGATGGATTTGGGGACAAAGTCTGGATGGGAGAATAGGTGAAGATTATTGTAGCATGGGTGAGAGGAGGAGGCCTGAATAAGGACAGCAGCTATAGGGAAGGAGAGGATTTCGTCAGTTAAGCCCCAGGGCCACTTGGCCGCCCTGAGCCAGACTTTTCATTTTATCTGTAGCTCCCTCAAGATGTATCCTGGCTGGGCGCAGTGGCTCACGTCTGTAATCCTAACACTTTGGGAAGCCAAGGCAGGTGGATCACATGAGGCCAAGCATTTGAGACCAGCCTGGCCAATGTGGCGAAACCCTGTCTACTAAAAATACAACAACAACAACAAATTAGCTGGGTGTGGTGGTGCATATCTGTAATCCCCACTGCTTGGGGGGCCAACTCATGAGAATCGCTTGAACCTGGGAGGCAGAGGTTGCCATGAGCCAAGATCACGCCACTGCACTCCAACCTGAGCAACAGAGTGAGACTGTCTACAAAAAAAAAAAAAAAAAACAAGATGTATCCTGTTAAATCACAGCACAGCAGTGTATGCCTGTAATCCCAGCTACTTGGGAGGCTGAGGCGAAAGGATTATTTGAGGCCAGGAGTTTGAGACTAGCCTGGGCCACAGAGTGAGACCCAAAAGTCTCAAAAAAGTTAGTCTCAAAAAAGTCTCAAAAAAGTTAGTTCATGTATATAATACATGTTCATCAAAGAAGATATGCAAAATACATTAAAATATAAAGAAAAAAACAAAACTCATCTATAATACAATACTCAGAAACAACAGCAGTTGTTTCTGGATATTGTATTAAATTCTAACCTTTTTGTTTTGTTTTGTTTTGTTTTTTTTAAGACAGAGTCTCACTCTGTTACCCAGGCTGGAGCGCAGTGGTGCAATCTGGGCTCACTGCAACCTCCACCTCCTGGGTTCAAGCGATTCTCCTGCCTCAGCCTTTCAAGTAGCTGGTACTACAGGCACGTGCCAGCACGCCTGGCTAATTTTTTGTATTTTTAGTAGACACGGGCTTTCACCGTGTTGGCCAGGATGGTCTCCATCTCCTGACCTTGTGATCTGCCCGCTTCAGCCTCCCAAAGTGCTGGGATTGCAGGCGTGAGCCACTGTGCCTTGCTTAAATTCAAACATTTTATGGAATTTTCCTCTCTCACCTCCATCTCTTTACCCAAAGAGAAAGGGAGAATCAAGAGACTCATTCTAGACACATGATTTTATGTCCTGTTTTTTGTTCTGTTTAAGACATAGGGTCTCACTCTGTCGCCCAGGCTGGAGTGCAGAGGCATGATCATAGCTCAATGTAATCTTGAACTTCTGGGCTTAAGTGATCTCCCACCTCAGCCTCCCAAATAGCTGGGACTGCAGGTGTGTGCCACCACACCCGACTAATTTTTAAAAATTTTTTTTGTAGAGACAGGATCTTGTTATGTTGTCCAGGCTGGTCTCAAACTCCTGGCTTCAAGTGATCCTCCCACCTCAGCCTCCCAAAGTACTGGGATTACAGGCATAAGCTGCTGTGCCTAGCCTGTCCTGCTTTTTTTTTTTTTTTTAACATATAGTATGGGCGTTCTTCTATGTCACTAAATATTATTTGAAAACGTGATTTTTAATGACCTGTTAACTTACTGTTTCATCATATTTTATCATATGTTTAGCCAGCCCCTTCTTGGCCACTTGGGTTGTCCCAATTTTCATTATTCTAAACAATATGAATAGGAACGTCTTTCTCACCTTTTTATGGCTCCAGTTCTGCTCATTTTCCTTCCCATGGGCCTGTAGAGTGAGACAATGTCCCGCTTTCCCTCTTCTGGCTCACCCCACCCACTTTCCAATTGGGAACAGGGAGTAAAAAAGTAGTTGTTCCATAGGGTCAGGGTCCGGGAGAAGTGGGCATGTGGGGCAGGTTGTAGGAGTGTGATGGGGAAAGAGAGGTGAGATCCTGAGGGCCACCACAGGGACTGCTGGGTCTGTATACAATTTTAGGATGGGAACACTTATTTATGTTTGAAGTAGAAGAAAAGGAGCCCATGGAGAAATAATGAAGATATTAGAGAGACAAAAGGCTCAAGATTTAGATGGACAGATTAGCTATAGGGAAAATGAGGAGGAAGAGGAATCCTTTCTTCAGCACCTTGAAGGAAGAACAAAGACACAGATGTAAACATTCAGTGGACTTTGGGGATGCTTTCAGAGAGTTGGAGAGTAGTGTACCCTCCAGGTTGGGGTAACCTGGGCATTTCTATTGACTGACTTCCTTTCTCTTTGAAGAGGGCACAGGGTGGGAGTTACCTGCTGAGGGTAAAGGGAAGGAAGGAGCATTCATTAGGGGGATAAGGAGAGGATTTTGAGCGTAAAAAAGAAGGGAAGTTCTACCTAGAATAGTCAGACAAGAGAAAGAAAGGGCATCCAAATTGGAAAAAAATAAGTCAAATTATCCTTGTTTACAGATGATATGGTCTTTTATTTGGAAAAACCTAATGGCTCCACCAAAAAACTATCAGAACTGATAAATTCAATAAAGTTGCAAGATGCAAAATCAGCATACAAAAAATCAGTAGCATTTCTGTATGCCAGCAACAGACAATGTGAAGAAGAAATCAAGAAAGTAATCCCATTTACAATAGTTTAAAATAAAATACCTAGGAATTAACTTAACCAAAGAAGTGAAAGATCTCTACAACGAAAACTGTAAAACATTGATGAGAGAAATTGAAGTGGACTCCAAAAATTGGAACGATATTCCATGTTCATGGATTGGGAGAGTCGATATTGTTAAAATGCCCACACTACCTAAAGCAGTCTACAGATTCAGTACAATTCCTATCAAAATACCGATGACATTCTTCATAGAAATAGAGAAAACAATCTTAAAATTTATATGGAACCACAAAAGACCCAGAATAGCTGAAGCTATTCTGAGCAAAACAAACAAAACTAGAGGAATCACATTACCTGACTTCAAATTATACCACAAAGCTATAGTAATCAAAAACAGCGTGGTGCTGGCATAAAAACAGACAACATAGACAAATAGAACAGAATAGAGAATGCAGAAGCCATGTATCTACAGTGAACTCATTTTTGACAAAGATGCCAAGAACATACATTGGGGAAAGAATAGTCTCTTCAATAAATAGTTCTGGGAAGACTGGATTTTCATATGCAGAAGGATGAAACTAGACTCCTATCTCACAAAAATAAAATCAAAATGGATTAAAAACTTAAATGTGGTCGGGCGCAGTGGCTTATGCTTGTAATCCCAGCACTTTGGGAGGCCAAGGTGGGTGGATCATGAGGTCAGGAGTTCAAGACCAGCCTGGCTAAGATGTGAAACCCCATCTCTACTAAAAAACTACAAAAAAAAAAAGATTAGCTGGGCGTGGTGGCAGGCACCTGTAATCCCAGCTACTCAGGAGGCTGAGGCAGGAGAATTGCTTGAACCTGGGCAGCAGAGGTTGCAGTGATCCGAGATTGTGCCACTGTACTCTGGCCTGGCCTACAGAGTAAGACTCCATCTCAAGAAAAAAAAAAAAAGACTTAAATCTAAGACCTCAAACTATGAAACTACTAAAAAAAAATTGGAGAAACGCTCATGACACTGGACTAGGCAAAGATTTCTTTTCTGTTTTTTTTTTAAACCTCAATCTAGCAGATAAATTCAACATCCTGCTCTATTTAATACTGTTCAGCAGAAGGAAATAACTAATTTCAATTTTAAACTCATAAAACAAAGGAAACAAAACCATCTCACTACAGGCCTTTGACAAAGAACGTGAGCCATTTGCTATAGCTGCCAGGCGTCAGTGTATGGCAAGGAACAGGGGCTTCAGGATGCCCAGGCAAGGCCTCTGAGGTGGGGTATATTGGGGTTTTGGGGGGTCTTGATAGCACTGAGTTGCTGGATCCTGTGCTGCCCTGCCTGGGTGGGGAGCAGGGTGAACGAGGCCATTCCTCTTCTGTAGAAAACACCAACCCCCAGTCCAGGGACTGGCAGCTGAACTGGTGACTGTAAAGCCTGATCTATATGAAATCAAAGGCACATGTGGAAATCCACTCCCGGCAAAGGGGGAGTCCTTGGGGGAAGCCAGCTGGGCTTCTGGAGGGTCCCCTTTGAAATGTCAGCAATTGAAAAATACAACCTAAAAGTGAGAGAGGACCTGCAGGGAACTTTATTCTCTCACTTCTGTCTTCACGGGGGCGCTGCCCCTTGGAAAGACCAGGTTGGCTTCTGGCACAGATATCCCCCATCTTCTTGGGCACCTGTGGCATTGCCAGCAGGCCAGAGGGGGTGGCTGACAGTGTTGGCTCTAGCCTGACCCAGAGGGCCCAGTTAGGATCCCCTCTACCCATGGTGATTGCTACTTCTCCATGGTTCATGCGTAAAGCTTCCAGCCCTTTCCAGCTCAGGGAACACATGCAGAATGACAGTCACCCAGCAGACTGGAAACTACCTCCTCTCCAAAAGTCTGGCTCCTGAACACCCTCCTCCCTGGGAAGGGCTTTTGCCCCTTTGTGATTGGGCAGGAACCAGAAGAACAGTTTCTCTGCTTTGCCATGTCTGCAACCCAGGGCTCAGCCAGCCCCACATCCTCTGTCAAGCACTGAGCTCCAGCACTGTCCACACAGTGGAAACCAAATGAAATGACTTTGGCTTGTGGAGGGGAAGAATGCAAAACAAAAACAAAAGCAAAATCACATGCCCACAAGATACAGCAGAAAAGTTCATCCACTATCTTTTTTTTTTTTTTTTTTTTTTTGAGACAGAGTCTCACTCTGTTGCCTGGGGTTAGAGTGCAGTGGTGTGATCTTGGTTCACTGCAACCTCCGCCTCCTGGGTTCAAGCAGTTCCCCTGCCTCAGCCTCCTGAGTAGCTGGGATTACAGGTGCCTGCCACTAAGCCCAGCTAATTTTTTGTATTTTAAGTAGAGACGGGGTTTCACCATGTTGGCCAGGCTGGTCTAGAACTCTTGGCCTGGTGATTTGCCCTCCTCGGCCTCCCAAAGTGCTGGGATTACAGGCGTGAGCCACTGCCCCGGCAACTTCATCCACTGTCTATCCGCCTCCCATGTAGGGTGGAACACCCAGCCCTCAAACAACCCCTAAAATGAGACCCAAACCAAAGATCTGACGTATAAGCCCCAAATCAGTAAACCTCTCCTGAAACAGGCAAAGGAACTGCCTGCCCAGAAATACCCACGATAGTCTGTGCAGATTATAAAGAGATCAACAGCTTCACCCACAGTCTGCATAAACTCTGGTACTGGCTGTGTTCTCCATGGAAGGTCTCACTGTGTTTCCTAGGCTGGAGTGCAGTGGTGTGAACACAGCTCACTGCAGCCTTGATCTCTTGGGCTCAAGTGATTCTCCTTCCTCAGACTCCTGAGTAGCTGAGACCACAGGTGTATTTCACCACACTCAGCTAATTTTTAGTTTTTTTTTTTTGTTTTTTGGTTTTTGGTTTTTTTTTTTTTTATAGAGATGCGATCTCTACCGAGCTGGTCTCTAGCTCCTGGGCTCAAGCGATCTTCCCACCTTGGCCTCCCAAAGTGCTGGGATTACAGATGTGAACCACTGTGCTTAGCTCAAAGATTTCTTGATAATACCCTGCAAGCACAAGCATCCAAAGCAAAAATGGACAAACAGGATCATATCAAGTTACAAAGCTTCTGCACAGCAAAGGAAACAATCAACAAAGTGAGGAAACAACTCACAGAATGGGAGAAAATATTTGCAAACCACCCGTCTAACAAGGATTAAAACCAGAATATATAAGGAGCTCAAACAACTCTATAAGAAAAAAATATATAATAATCTGATTTTAAAGTGGGATTTTTTTCTTAAAAAATCTCAATAGACATTTCTCAAAAGAAGGCATACATATGACAAACAGGTATATGAAAAGGTGCTCAACATCATTGATCATCAAAGAAATGCAAATCAAAACTACAATGAGATATCATTTCACCCCAGTTAAAATGGTTTTTATCCAAAAGACAGGCAATAACAAATGCTGGTGAGGATGTGGAGAAAAGGTAACCTTGTGCACTGTTGGTAGAAATGTAAATTAGTACAATCACTATGAAGAACAGTTTGGAGGTTCCTCAAAAAACTGAAAATAGGCCGGGCGCGGTGGCTCACACCTGTAATCCCAGCACTTTGGGAGGCTGAGGTGGGTGGATCATGAGGTCGGGAGTTCAAGAACAGCCTGGCCAACATGGTGAAACCTCATCTCTACTGAAAATATAAAAATTAGTTGGGTGTGGTGGCAGATGCCTGTAATCCCAGCTACTTGGGAGCCTGAGGCAGAGAATTTGCTTAAATCTGGGAGGCAGAGATTACAGTGAGCCGAGATAGTGCCACTGCACTCCAGCTGGATGACAGAGTGAGACTCCATCTCAAACAAAAACAAAAACCTGAAAATAGAGCTACCATATGATCTAGCAATCCTCACTCCTAGGTGTATACCAAGAAGAAAGGAAATCAGTATATGGAAGAGATATCTGCACTCCCATGTTTATTACAGCACTATTCACAATAGACAAGATCTGGAAGCAGCCTAAGTGTTCATTGACAGATGAATGGATAAAGAAAATGTGGTACATATACACAATGGAATACTATTCAGCCATAAAAAAGAATGAGATCCTGTCATTTGCAACAACATGGATGGAACTGGAGGACATTGTGTTAAGTGAAATAAGCCAGGCACAGAAAGACAAACTTGGCATGTTGGTACTTACTTGTGAGAGCTAAAAATTAAAGCAGTTGAACTCATGGAGAGTAGAACGATGGTTACCAAAGGCTGGGAAAGGTAGTTGGGGAGGTGGAAAGGGGAGATGGTTAATGGGTACAAAAATAGAGTTAGAAAGAATGAATAAGATCTAGTACTTGATAGCACAGTAGACTGACTACAGTCAACAGTAATTTATTGTACATTTAAAAATAAAAGTAAAATTGGATTGTAACACAAAAAATAGGATAAATGCCTGAGCTGGGCTAGGCATGGTAGCTCATGCCTGTAATCCCAGCACTTTGGGAGGCCGAGATGTGTGGATCACTTGAGGCCAGGAGTTTGAGACCAACCTGGCCAACATGATGAAACCCCGTCTCTACTAAAAATACAAAAATTAGCTGGGTGTGGTGGCCCATGCCTGTAATCCCAGCTGAGGAAGTCTGAGGCACAAGAATCGCTTGAACCGGGAGGCGGAGGTTGCAGTGAGCCAAGATCACATCATTGCACTCGAGCCTGGGCGACAAAGCAAGGCTCTGTCTCAAAAAAAAAAAAAAAAAAGAATGGGCGATACCCCATTTACCATGATGTAATTGTTATTTGTATTCCTGTATCAAAATATCTCATGTGCCCCATAAATATATACACCTTCTATGTACCCACAAAAATTTAAAAAAAAAAAAATTTTTTTAATACAGAAAATTAGCTGTAGCCCAGGCTGGAGTGCAGTGGCGTGATCTCTGCTCACTGCAACCTCCACCTTCCAAGTCCCGGGTAAGCAATTCTCTTGCCTCAGCCTCCCGAGTAGCTGGGATTACAGGTGCCCACCACCATGCCCAGTTAATTTTTGTAAAATTGAAAAGGTCCAGAATAGCCTCTGTGTATACAGAAGGTAGGCGTCTCCATGGTGACAGCTGATCTTGGGCTGGTCAGTATGCTTAGAAATAAAAAAGCATTAAAAAGTATGAGAATAGGCCGGGCGCGGTGGCTCAAGCCTGTAATCCCAGCACTTTGGGAGGCCGAGGCGGGCGGATCACAAGGTCAGGAGATCGAGACCATCCTGGCTAACCCGGTGAAACCCCGTCTCTACTAAAAAATACAAAACACTAGCCGGGCGAGGTGGCGGGCACCTGTAGTCCCAGCTACTCGGGAGGCTGAGGCAGGAGAATGGCGTGAACCTGGGAGGCGGAGGCTGCAGTGAGCTGAGATCCGGCCACTGCACTCCAGCCTGGGTGACAGAGCAAGACTCTGTCTCAAAAAAATAAATAAAATAAAATAAAAAGTATGAGAATAAAAGAGACTTTGCCAGGCTGAGGAGGGCAGCTCATAAGACATCCTGTAGACCAAGGTAGAAGAAGCTATTAATAGAAGATCTTATGGTGCCCATGTGGGGGTTGGGGAAGCCCAGTGTGGAGGACCCTAATCAGAGGGAAGTTGTGACCCCAGATAAAGATGACTAATGACTGGGCTGAGGACTGATAGAGATTGGATAAGGGGGAAATTGGTTGTGGAATCCTAGACCCTAGTTGGGTAGGAAGTCAGGATCGTCTAGATGGAGCTATGGAGAATAAACAGAGCAGAAGTGTAGTGGTCTGTGCCCCCCTGACCGTCCTGTCTCAGTCTTTCCCTTGTGCTTCTTAGGTGCTGGTACAAGGCTGCCTCTTGGACCCGTCCCAGCAGGAGGTGTTCCTGCAGCAGATATATGAGCAGCTCTGCCTCTTTGAGGATAAGGTGGCCACCATGCTGCAGCAGCAGTATGATCCCCAGAGCCAGGTATGTAAGAGAGAAAGTGGGCAGAGGCAACTTAGAAAGAGGAGCAGCTAAGGACAGAGGGCAGAGAGGAGGGATAGTCCAAATAGGGCAGAAAAAGGCTAAGAGCTGGGACAAAGTCAGACAAGGATAAGCATGCTCATGACACGCTCCCTGTTGGAGCAGGACTCAGATATATTCCCCGAAACACAGATTCTTTCAGGGAGAAAATGTGAAATCCATTTGTTTGCATTTTTTTTTTAGCCCCAGATCATCTCCTTCAGTGGATCTGAGAAGGTGTCATGTGTGGCTTTGACCTCTAGTTAGCATTTTGTACAACCGGGGATAAAGCTGCCTGGGCCCACTAGACTTCCCTGTCTCATCACTTTGGGTACCTCAGAAGTAGCCAGGCAAATGGCAGTTCTGTGTGCCTGATGACTGGTCATGTAATTTGATTGAGGTATAAAATATTTCATAACAGTGATGGAAAAATATGGAAAGGGGCCCTTCTTGGCAAAAGATGGAGAAGCCTTACTTCAGTACAGTCTGAAGCTTCATCTGGTGCTGAACTCCCTTCGCCTCTGAAGTTCAGTATCTGAGCACACACGGGCAGGGAGCACAGTAAAGACTCAGTCGCATAGTAGAGGAATTGGGGTCCTCACAGGATTCGGCCTGTCTGGCCTGAGAGGTGCTGGACTGTAAATTCTGGCTTTGCTATGGATGGGGCAGCAATGCCATCTGCCCCATTCTGTCTTTTCTGTAACTTGGGGCAGGCAGAAGACCAGTCCCCAGACTCAGGGGACCTACTGGGCCGGAAAGTAGGCGTCTCCATGGTGACAGCTGATCTTGGACTGGTCAGTATGATTCGTCAGGGCATCTTGGCGCTGCAGTTACTACCGTCAAACTCTAGTGCAGGTCAGTAGAAGGAATATTGGTGGGACTGGGGAAGCGGGGAAGAAGAGTGGGGCTAACTGCTAACGAAGATAGCAGTTCCAGGGAATCAGTGGGCCCCAGAAAAGAGGATCTGTTTCCTTGTTTGCAAAACGTATGTCTGTATTAGTGTGTATCAGGAACCCTCGGCTCTGACAACTCCCTAGAAGGAGTAGAGCTCCAAGGATATCACTTAGGGGAGGTTATGATCTGGCACTCAAGAGGAAGAAGCAGGAGGGTAAGGGAGAAGGAAAGGTGTTTGAAGTTTATAAATCTTCATAGTTTATAAAACTGCCCACATTGGTGGGAAGACACTGAGCCCTTCAGGGCCCTGTCATTTGGGTGTCTTCCTGTGACTTTGGTCTGTCCAGTGTCTCCAGGTCTGATCTGGTGTTTCCTGCTCCAGGGATTATCGTGATCACGGATGGGGTGACCAGTGTTCCTGATGTTGCTGTCTGTGAGACGCTGCTGAACCAGCTTCGCAGTGGCACTGTGGCTTGTTCCTTTGTCCAGGTGAGGACTTTTTAGGAAGGATGAGAGATGGAATATCTCACACAAAGGTGGGATGGCTGGTTACTTTCTTATAGGCAGTGATTTCCCAGGTAAAGTCAATTACTTAGTTACATGGGGGGAAGGAGTCATGTCTGGAAGGTAGGTAGCATGGTAGGAGAGGACTCTCATTTTTTTCCTCTTTCCTTGGGATTTTAGAAATAGATGTTAAAGCAGAAAGAATGCAGAATTTGAAATCTGACAGTCATTTCCAGTCCCACCTCATCCTGCAGATTAGTCATTATTGTTTTCAGTGCAAGGGTCAGAAAACCCGCTCAAACTAGCTTAAGCAAAGGGGTGAAAGGCATAGTCAGGGACTACAGCTAAATTGGATTGATGGACTGTAGGGAAGGAGGTAAAAAGCTATGGGAAACAAGGCTGAAGGGGTAGGCACAGGCCAGAACATGAAAATCTGGTTCTGCTTTATTAATGAGATTAAGCATAACTCTGTGGGTGATGCAGATAGATAGAAGGAAAGTCATTAGTTGGGTTTATGTTTTATAAAGGTCACTTTTGCTGCTGGGTGAAGGACAGTGGGGAAGTCAGTGAGAGAGGATCAGGGCTTAAATTAGGGGTAAGAGGATTGAGAAAAATGAAGAGGCAGAGTCAGCTTGACTTCATGATTAGCAAGATGGGGGTAGGAGATGAAAGAGAAGAGGGCTTAAAGATGTCTCCAAGTCTCTGACTCCAGTGATGACTGGGTAGCAGCAGCGCAAAAGGAAGAGAAGCAGTTGTGGTAGAGTGAGGATAAGATGATGAATGCAAGTTTGTGTATGTTGTGTTTGAGGTGCCTGTGGTTCAACACAGCCAGTTAAGAACATCACCTTTGGAGTTAGGCATGCTGGTCTAAATCCTGACTGCAGTTATTAACTGGGTGACATTGGGCACATTGCTTCACCTCTAGGTCAGATTCATTTGTAAATGGAGGTTGTAAAAGTACATAACTCACTGGGAGGTGAGATGCATTTAAAGTATTTAGCATTGTACATAATCACTTAATAAATGGCTGCTGTTTGTAGCAGATAGCGGTTGAATACACAGATCCTGATATTCAGGAGACGAATACTGCTTGAGAGGTAGAGATTTAAGATTTGTCAGGGTACAGATGGTAATTGAGAACAGAAGAGGGTCCTGGAAGAACTTTGGGGAACACCAGTGTTCGAGGTCTTTCATAGGAAGAGGGCCCAGCAAAGAATAAAGAATCAGCCAGGAGCCAGAAGATTGTGGTGTCAGAGAAGTCAGAATTTTTGGAAGAAAATTTTACTTGATCTTTCTGCTGCCTCTCACAATGGTAACTACACTGTGAGAAGCAGCAAAAAGATCAAGTAAAAACTGAGGAATGAAAAGTGCCCTTTGGATTTGGTGATTAGGAGGTCACGGGGATCTTTTTCAGAGCCATTTTAGTGAAGAGGTGGTGAGGGGATTGAAGAGTGGATAGAAGGAAGGAAATAGGGACAAGTGTTGACACAAGAAATTTGGCTGTTGAGATCGAGAGCAGAGCAAGAGAGAGAATGGTAACCAGAGGGAAGTACAGGGTAAAGGAGTGTTTTGTTTTGTTTTTAAAGCTAGAGACTTAAG
This sequence comes from Macaca nemestrina, assembly GCF_043159975.1. Taxonomy (NCBI): domain Eukaryota; kingdom Metazoa; phylum Chordata; class Mammalia; order Primates; family Cercopithecidae; genus Macaca; species Macaca nemestrina. The sequence continues at coordinate 190,299,480 of NC_092125.1, read as the reverse complement.
CATGTTTCTAAGGGTCTGTAGTGAAGAAGAGTTTGAAAATAAAGAAAGGAAAAGGGAGGCTGATGGAGTAAAGTCTCTGAATTGACAGGAGGGCATTGGCTTAAGAAACAGATTGAGGGATTCTTTTGGAGCAGGGAAGTGTCGTTTCTTTGAAACTAGAAAGTAGAAGTGAAGATGTAGATCAGCTCTGCGAAGGGCCTCTGATTTATCTCTGAAGTAAAAGGTGAAGCCGAGTACTGTAAGGAAGAGAGGCCAGAGTTGGGAAGAAGGAACAGTATTGAGGACTGCCCTGAAGGACTAGCTGAGTTGGGTGTCATATGTTTTGATGTGGTGCCAACCTACACAACTGTCAGTTTTTTCTGTTTGGGCACCACTGGCCAAGAACAGAGGCTGTGATCCTAGTTGGGGTTTTGAAGAAGCAGACGAGAGTGAAGAGGGCCAGGGATTTGAGAGCAATGCTTATGAAGTTGTCTGAATGTAGGGTCCAAGCTGGGTCGAGAAAGGAGGGTCATGACAATGTGGATAGATTTGGAGAGAGCAGAGGTTCAAGGCCTGGCAGTCTCAGTGAGGTCAAAGAGCAGCAGCAGAAGGAGAGTGGGAGGAACCTAAGGGTATAGTGCTGTATGTAATTAGTGGGTTGTGGCATTTTGAAATGGCAGAGATGAATTTGTTCCAGGTGAAGCCAAGAGCCAGCGTGTAGCCTACAGGCAGGTGAGCGGAATAGAGAAAGTTACTGGAGATGAGAGTTAAGGAACTGAGAGGGCAGGGACTTGAATGAGTCATCTGGAGCAGGTCTGCGAACACTGTCTGCAAAGGCCAGTTAACCTTTAAGCCTTGTGGACCAGCTCTGCTGTTGAAGCATGAAAGCAGCCATAGACAATACAAAATGAATGTGTGTGGCTGTGTTCCAGTAAAACTCAATTCACAAAAATAGGTGATGGACTAGATTTGCCCCTCAGGGTATATGTAGTTTGCTAATTTCTCATCTACAGCTATTGTATTCAAAATGTAGTCCATAGACTAGCAGAAAGCTTGTTTGAAATCCAGAATCTCAGGCCCCACCCCAGACCTACTGCATTTTAACAAAATCCCCAGGTGTTTTTATACACCCTGAAGTTTGAGAAGTGTTGATAAGCTGAAGCCTCTCAGGATGATGACAGGAAGTCAGTGAACCAGTTGCCAAAATCTTTAGTGAAGGAGGTGGTGGGCCTGGTGGGCCATTAGGTATCGAGGAGGAAGTGCAGAGGATGCTGTGGCCGGTTAGCATGGGCATCAGACAGAAGGGCTCAAAGAAGGAAAGACAGAGACAGTGGTCTGTCCTAGGAAAACACTGGCTGGCTTCCCACTCTGTGGTCCAGGGAATGGGAGCAGCCACCTAGCCCAGTCTCTTTCTCTCCTGTTCTTCCTTCTCCTGTGCCTCTGTCAGAGCTAGGTCTTCAGTTGCTCACTTTTTCAGGTGGGAGGAGTTTACTCTTATGACTGCAGTTTTGGCCATGTGCCCAATGTGGAATTAATGAAGTTCATCGCAATGGCAACATTCGGCTCCTACCTGTCCACTTGTCCTGAGCCAGAGCCAGGCAACCTGGGTCTGACTGTCTACCACCGGGCGTTTCTCCTGTATTCCTTCCTGCGCAGTGGGGAAGCATTGAACCCTGAATATTACTGCGGTGAGAGGCACACTGAGGTGGATGTGGGAAGGAGGGAATATAGAATGGGCCCAGAGATTATGGTGCCCTGGAGTACTGAAAGTGTAACTGGAGCTGGCTCCACTGGCACTGTTACCTCACAGTGATTTCAGCATAGCTCCTTCGCCCTACAGAACTGTCAGTTAGTTGGCAGATAGCCAGTTTCTCCTTCCCCATCCCCACTGATCTTCCAGGCTCTCAGCACCGACTGTTTAATGAGCACCTGGTCTCTGCAAGCAGCAACCCTGCCCTAGCCTTGCGCCGGAAGAAGCACACTGAGAAGGAGGTGCCAGCCGACTTGGTCAGCACCGTGTCTGTGCGACTTCGAGAGGGCTACAGTGTCCGAGAGGTCACACTGGCCAAAGGTAAGGGTCATTAACCTGCTGTAATCCCACAGATGTCTCAGGAATTTGTGTGTGGGAAGACCCACATGTATCACACATGAAAGAGTGTCACCATGAAAACCTTATCGCTTGAGACAGTGGGTTTTGAATTGTCATCAGGGCTTAATTCTCTTAGCATGGAGCTTCCCAATGTCATCTCCTTTTGACCAAGGTGAACCAGCTGAGGGTGGTGTAGGGTCCTGAACTTGGCTTGGTTTTCAGATTGTTTCTACAAACTTGTGTTTGTGTCAGTTGGCCAGCTCTAGGCCTGAAACCCGTGGAATCATGCTTGGAACCTTTGGCAGGGCTAGATTCCATGAGATAGGTGGGGGTTTCAGATAGAACTCAATCCCAGGCGTAGAGTCCTATGCCTTCTCCTAACTGGCCCTCCCACTTCTCCCTAAGGAGGGTCCCAATTGGAGGTAAAGCTGGTGCTGCTGTGGAAACACAACATGCGCATTGAGTACGTGGCTATGGCACCCTGGCCTCTGGAGCCTGAGGGCCCTCGAGTAACACGGGTGGAAGTGACAATGGAGGGCGGCTACGACATTTTGCATGATGTGTCCTGTGCACTAAGGCAGCCCATCCGTTCATTGTATCGTACCCATGTTATCCGGCGTTTCTGGAACACACTGCAGAGGTCAGTGAAGTCATCACTCAATGAGTGCTGCCCCATTTGTTGTGTGGAGGGACAGATTTGTGAAGGTGGGAGCTGGGGAGCATCACCCAGAGAACCAGGCTTATATCCAGGGTCCCAAATACCCCTAAGGCTCCCCTCATCTGCACCCAGCAGAGTCAGATATGGCTCAGGCCTGGCCCTTATTCTACAGCATCAACCAGACAGACCAGATGCTTGCCCACCTTCAGTCCTTCTCCTCAGTGCCTGAGCATTTCACACTTCCTGACAGCACCAAGAGCGGAGTGCCACTCTTCTACATCCCTCCAGGCTCCACCACCCCGGTGAGTAGCTCTGAAGTGTAGTAGCCCCATTTCATGCCAACTTGGGTTGTACAGTGTCTGGAGCCCAGGACCACCACCTTCTATTGCTTTCTCTCTCACGTCTAAGGCACCTAAACCAGAAACCCAAGCTTTAACCTTGAGAGCTTCTCTTCTCCCTCACCCTAAGGCCCCAGAGAAGAGGAGGATCTATAGAGACAGGCTGTCCTGAACAGAGCACAGGTGGCAGAGGCAAAGACTCACACAGTGTCTAGGTGGTGGTATCCCAGGCCCAGCAGACCATGAGCCCTTGCCCCATCTCCATGTGGCATACTTTGGGCTCCCCCAGTCACCTTTACCTGTGTGCATCCACCACCAGCCACCATGAACTGTGTACTTCCTGCAGACCACAGCTTCCTTGGTCCTGTGCTATCTTCACACGCAGTCCACGCTGTGAGCCTAACACTGATGGGCAGGTGGCTTATGCTTGTATACAGTGGCCACATCATGAGGTCCTGCCACCATTCGGTGGCTTTTCTCCCAAGTCAGTGACGTAAGCTGGGCTCATGGTTCCATCCTTCTCCTGGATTCAGCTTTAAAGGGCTACACAGTCTGTCCCTGGACTCAGTCATCCAAATCTAGCCTTCACAGTGGAAGCAGTTTTTGTCTCCACTGTGCTTTGTCTCAGGCTGGGCTGTAGCCTCAAGCCACTGCTGTCTCTGACTCTGAACGGAGTTCACCCATGGTTTTGTTCACTCTTTGCAGTTTGTACCCTGGTCCTCTACAAATGCTCATATAGTGCTGTCCTTCCTGTCCCCAGGTGCTCTCCCTCCAGCCTAGTGGTTCTGACTCATCCCATGCCCAGTTTGCTGCCTACTGGAAGCCAGTGCTGTCCATGGATGCAAATTCCTGGCAGCGATGGCTGCACATGCATCGCCTGGTGCTAATCCTGGAGCATGACACGTGGGTGCCCTTAGGGCTGGGCCATAGTTGGGGTGGAGTATCGGGGTTGGGGGATAGGGAATGATGGGAAGGGGAGCAGCAGATGAGCTCTTACCAACTGTGGCCAAGGAAAAACTATAGCCTTTTCCTTGCCTCCCTGCTCATCAGTCCCCATAACCTCAGGCAAGGCCTAGAAGAGAGAGATAGTAGTCTATTCCTTTTCTCCAAGACTGGGGCCGGGAGGTCTAACCTCAATCCACACCCCTCTTCCTAGACCAATCCCCAAGCACTTGCACACCCCAGGCAGCAATGGGCGCTACAGCACTATCCAGTGCAGGATCTCCCACTCCTCCCTGACCTCTCTGCTTCGGGACTGGAGCAGCTTCGTACTAGTCGAGGGTTATTCTTATGTCAAGCTGCTCTCAAGGTGGGCAAAGTGATGTCCCCTCACCCCCGCCCCCTCATCCCATGTCTCCCTCTAACCTCTAACCCCAGACCTCACTCCTACTTCCTGCCAACCTCGGACTGCTCACTGACTCCCATTTCTCCCCAGTGCCCCAGACCAGCCCCCCTCCTCCTTCTACGTGGTCCGTATCATTTCCAAGGCCCCATGCATGGTTCTTCGCCTGGGTTTTCCCATTGGCACACCAGCACCGGCCCGACACAAGGTGAGCTGGGCCCTGACTGACTCTGACCAAGGAGCCCTGGGGTGTAGACTAGCTCCCTCTCCCCAAACCCCACAGGGCCAGGTCCAGTAGAGGGAGGAGTCCCCAGACCAAGGGAGACCTAGAGAAGAAGGCTATGTCTCACCTTGTCTGTGGGCCCCTTCTCCCAGACCTGTAGGAGATGGGAGTAGGAGGATCTGACCACATTTTCCCCTCAGATTGTGTCAGGCTTGAGGGAAGAGATCCTGCAGCTGCGTTTCCCTCACCGGGTACAAAGCAAGGAGCCAACGCCCAAGGTGAAACGAAAAGGGCTAGGGGGCGCTGGTGGGGGCAGCTCTCCCTCCAAGTCATCCCCCGTGCTGGGGCCACAGCAGGCCCTGTCTGACCGGCCCTGCCTTGTGGTCCTGCATAAGCCACTGGACAAACTGCTCATCAGGTTGGTACAGAGGTGTGGAAGGGTGTGGCTTAGTGGGGTATGAGTGGTACAGAGGTGTGGAATGGTCTGGCTTGGCAGGGTATGAGTGCTACCACACAAAGGAAGGGTGTGGCTTAGCGGGATGTGAGTGGTACAGAGGTGTGGAGGGTGTGGCTTGGCGGGGTATGAGTGGTGCAGAGGTGTGAAAGGGCATGGCTTAGCGGGGTATGAGTGGTACAGAGGTGTGGAGGGCGTGGCTTAGCAGGGTATGAGTGGTACAGAGGTGTGGAAGGGCATGGCTTAGTGATGTATGGGTAGGTCAGAGGTGTGGAAGGATGTGGCTTAGCGGGTACAAGTGGTAGAGGTGTGGAGGGCGTGGCTTAGCCTGGTATGAGTCAGAGGTGTGGAGGGCGTGGCTTAGTTGGGTATGAGTGGTATAGGTGTGGAAGGGCGTGGCTTAGCGGGGTATGAGTAGGTCAGAGATGTGGAAGGGTGTGGCTTAGCGGGGTATGAGTGGTATAGAGGTGTGGAGGGTGTGGCTTAGCAGGGTATGAGTGGTACAGAGTTGTGGAAGGGCGTGGCTTAGTGGAGTATGAGTGGTACAGAGGTGTGAAGGGCGTGGCTTAGTGGGGTATGAGTAGGTCAGAGGTGTAGAAGGGCGTGGCTTAGCCTGGTATGAGTAGGTCAGAGGTGTGGAAGGGTGTGGCTTAGCAGAGTATGAGTGGTATAGAGGTGTGGAGGGTGCAGCTTAGCCTGGTATGAGTAGTACAGAGGTGTAGAAGGGTGTGGCTTAGCGGGGTATGAATGGTGCAGAGGTGTGGAGGGCGTGGCTTAGCCTGGTATGAGTAGGTCAGAGGTGTGGAGGGCGTGCCTTAGCAGGGTATGAGTGGTACAGAGGTGTGGAAGGGTCTGGCTTAGCAGGATATGAGTGGTACAGAGGTGTGGAAGGGCGTGGCTTAGGAGGGTATGAGTGGTACAGAGGTGTAGAAAGGCGTAGCTTAGCGAGGTATAAGTAGGTCAGAGGTGTGGAAGGGCGTGGCTTAGTGGGGTATGAGTTGGTCAGAGGTGTGGAAGGCTGTAGCTTAGCGGGGTATGAGTGGTAAGGGGTGTGGAAGGGCGTGGCTTAGCCTGGTATGAGTAGGTCAGAGGTGTGGAGGGTGTGGCTTAGCGTGGTAGTGGTACAGAGGTGTAGAAGGGTGTGGCTTAGCAGGGTATTAGTGGTATAGAGGTGTAGAAGGGCGTGGCTTAGTGGGGTATGAATGGTACAGAGGTGCGGAGGGCATGGCTTAGCCTGATATGAGTAGGTCGAGGTGTGGAGGGCGTGCCTTAGCAGGGTATGAGTGGTACAGAGGTGTGGAAGGGTCTGGCTTAGCAGGATATGAGTGGTACAGAGGTGTGGAAGGGCGTGGCTTAGGAGGGTATGAGTGGGACAGAGGTGTAGAAAGGCGTAGCTTAGCGAGGTTAAGTAGGTCAGAGGTGTGGAAGGGCGTGGCTTAGCGGAGGATGAGTTGGTCAGAGGTGTGGAAGGCTGTAGCTTAGCGGGGTATGAGTGGTAAGGGATGTGGAAGGGCGTGGCTTAGCGGGGTATGAGTAGGTTAGAGGTGTGGAGGGTGTGGCTTAGCGTGGTATGAGTGGTACAGAGGTGTAGAAGGGCGTGGCTTAGCAGGGTATGAGTGGTACAGGTGTGGAAGGGCATGGCTTAGCCAGGTATGAGTGGTACAGGTGTGGAAGGGCATGGCTTAGCCGGGTATGAGTGGTACAGGTGTGGAAGGGCATGGCTTAGTGGGATATGAGTAGTACAGAGGTGTGGAAGCGTGTGGCTTAGCTGGGGATGAGTAGAGATCACTGGGGAGTTGTCCCATTTCCTAGGTATGAGAAGCTACCTTTGGACTACCGGGCACCCTTCTTGCTGACACTGGAGCCACCAGGTCCACTGCCCTTGGTGTCAGGCCGCTCAGCCTCTTCTAGCCTGGCATCACTGTCCCGCTACCTCTACCATCAGCGCTGGCTTTGGAGTGTCCCATCAGGACTGGCCCCTGCGCTGCCTCTCAGTGCCATTGCCCAGCTTCTCTCCATCCTCACTGAGTATGTCATCCAAGTCTGCCAGGCCACTCAGGGCAAGGAGAGCAAGTGTAGACTGGGACACTAGCAGAAAGCCTGTAGCACACACTTCCCCTCTAATTCCCAGTCTCAAGTATGGAGCACCATTTGCTACTGCCCTCCCTGTCTCCTCCCATCACCCGATTTATTTTGGCCTCTCTCATCCTCATTGGACTTGCTATACCCTGAGGGACCGCCAGTTTGAGCAGGGCCACCAGCAGACTTGGCTCCTTGAGGACTGCTGGGAGGTGGGTGTGTGTGGGGAAAGCTTGTAGTCTCAGTGTCTCTTCTCTTATCCTGGCCTTGCCTCGGCCTTTATGGGGCTTCAGAGTCCGACTTTCTGAAGGATTCCACTTTGCCTGCAGTGGAGAAGGAATCATCAACATGGTTCTGGAGCTTCCAATTCAGGTATGTGCCATCCCTCATGACACCTCCCTGCCAAGGTCTGTCATAATCCCAGGGACACTGGCCTCTGAGCTGGGTTGGGACTGCTGGAAACTCTGCCTCACAGGGACAGTGTGGCCAGAGGGTGCGAGGTTTGAGGCTGCAGTCAGGACAATGTGGTGAGGGAACTGAAATTCTGAGGGCCAGAGCTAAGCCAGGCCAGATCTCTGCCTTGGCTGGGATTTGCCCCAGATCTCCCATTTTGCCCACAGAATGAACCACCAGGGCAGGCTGCAGCTGAAGAGAAGCACACCTGTGTTGTCCAGTATATCCTTTTCCCCCCACACTCTACCTCCACCAAAGACAGGTGAGACAGGCCCTCTGTGAGGGCCGCCTCCGCAGAGTCACCCTTCTCCCCACCATCCCCTAGAGGTCTGGCTCCCATATCCTGAGATGATCTTGATCCCAAAGTCAGGGAGTGGGTGCGGTGTTTAGATGCTTCATCAGGCAGATGCTGGTCTGGGAAGGTCTTGTGTGACTTGTGGCTGCCCTCTGTGCCTGCCTCCTTCCCTCCATGAGGTCCATTCCCTGCCATGAGGCTCTGCATTGGAGTCAGAGCCCTTCTTCCTTTAGCTTCTCGACAGATGATGACAATGATGTGGAAGTGGAGGCCCTGGAGGGAGACTCAGAGCTCAATCTGGTCACCGAGGTGTGGGTGGAGCCACAGTATGGGCGAGTGGGACCTGGCCCTGGAAGCTGGAAGCACCTCCAGGACCTGACATATTCTGAGATCCCACAAGCTGTGAGTGTCCTCAGAACAGTACCCCGACCTCTCTCACTGGATTGGGGTGCCATCTCCTTTGGAGTACTGCAGTCTGTGGGCTTCCTGGTGCCTCTGAATGGCTGGGACTGTTGAAGCTTCCTGAAGAGCTGGAACCCAGGGTATCCTGGGCTAAGAGATGTTGACTCCTGACCTCTGATGTTCTTCCTGTAGCTCCATCCACGGGATGCTGCCTGCATAGGTTCCATGCTGAGCTTTGAATACCTGATACAGCTGTGCCAAAGCAAGGAATGGGGTCCTGTGCCCCCAGAGCCGAGGGTCTCTGACGGTGAGTGAGGCAGGCGGCCCACTGGTGGAGCAGGGGAGTGGGTAGAATAATCAGTGTTTCACTGTGTCCTGCCTTTCCTCCCTTGTAGGATTGGATCAGGGAGGAGACACCTGTGTCCATGAGATCCCTTTCCATTTTGACCTAATGGGATTGCTGCCACAGTGCCAGCAGCTCCAGATGTTCTTCCTCTTGCTTGCCAGAGGTGGGTGAACCTGGTACCCTTACACCCCACACCTAAAGGGCCAGCAAGCCTGGAAGTATTAGAAAATAACAAACAGATGGGTCAGCAAGTGAGCAGATGAGTGGCGGGGACAGGAGGAGCCCATGAGGCTGAAGGAGGGGCCTTGCTGGTCAGGGCTGAGCCGGGGGCACCGGGCAGCAGGAGGCTCTTGGTGCTGAGCAGAGTGTGTGTCGGGCAGAGCCAGAGGGTGTCCCTTTCGCCGAGGGGTCCTGTCCCGCCAACGACATGGTGCTGTGCCTGCTGCACAGCTGCCTGGGGCAGGAGCTGAGTGACCGGGAGATCCCACTGACACCCGTTGACCAGGCTGCCTTCTTGAGTGAGGTGCTGCGGCGGACCTGCCACGTTCCAGGTGAGTTCCCCACATCCTCCTGACACCAGACCCTGGCCCAGCCCTTTTCCCCCACCCTCACAGGGTGATTTCTGTCTTTGAGTTTTGGCCTTCCCCTTCCTCCCCCTTTCTTCAACCCAGAGTCCCACCTGTCTGCTGGCTCTGCCCTCTTTCACCTATCTCTACCCTGATTGTAGGTGCCGAGGGGCCAGTACTAGGGGTTCATGGGATCCTGAAGGAGCAAGCATTCGTCAGCACCCAGGCCACAGGAGACTCCACCGTTACTTCCCTGGTCAGCACCGATTCTTCTCCCTGAACCCTTGTCACACTGACCTCCTTCTAGCACCACATCTTCAGGCCCCAACCTTCTACCGCCATTGAGACTAAGTGGCATCTGCCAGTGACAGAATGCCATCATTTTCCATTGTCCTGGATCTTTCAAGCTGTACCTGAGTCAGCTCTAGGGTGGAGGAGGGGAACAGGGGTTGGACATTCCCTTATAGATTGCTCTAATTTCTGTTTTTCTCTTACAGAGAGTAGGTCTTCCTGAAACTCTCAAGCCTCTCATCTCTGCCCAGCCCCCTCAGTGGCGCTGCTATGCAAGGCTTGTGAACCCCCAGCATGTGTTTCTGACTTTTCTCCCAGCTACCTTCTCAGGTGCCAGCCACTGACCTCCTCACGAACCCCCTCAGATACAAACCCCTGAGCTCCCGCACCAGCCCACCAGGCAGCTCTGATTTATTGTCTCATCCTCTTCAGATGTCCAGCGTCTGGCTGCCTGTGGCCTGGAGGGACCCCCTCAAGAGGAGACAAAGCCTAAGTTTGGGGATTGGAGTGGGGCTCCCAGTCTGAAAGATCTAGAAGGAACTGGGGTCAAAGTTACAAAGTCCCAAGTCCCTGTCCTCAGTGTAACCCTGGCTGATGGTAAGGCTGCCGACTCAAGGTGGGCAGGAGTGGGAGTGGGAAACAGACAGGGCTGGAAGACCACATGACACGTTTTCTTCACAGACAATGTCCAGAATCAAGGAGAGCTAAGCCCACCCTTCCGTCGAGACTTACAGGCTTATGCTGGGCGTCAGGCTTCCCAGACTGAGAGTACAGATGGGCCCCGGACCCGGTGTCCTGTCTACATCTACAGCTGTTCACTGGAAGCGCTGAGGGAACAAATGATTGGCATGCAGCCCCCTCAGGCACCCCGAGACCTCATCTTCCGGTGAGTGCCTTCAGTGTTGACCTATGTCCTCGCCGGGCCATGGCTCCCAGCCAAGAAGTAAGTACACACTAATGGGCATGGGCAGGTAAGTTGCCACATCCTGCTGGCTCCTTGCTTGATTTCCCCCAGCAAACCCTTGAACTTGTTAGGCCATGAATACACTTGATATGTGTCTGTAGATGATCCATTGGAGTGTGGATGGCTAATGAGTCTGAGGTATCACTTAAGGGAGTTAGTCAAGCTCCATTTTCCCTCCCCTTCCTAGGACTCAGTTCCTTGACCACCCCTCCCCATCCTCAGCCTGGATGGAGCCCCGGTACAAGGAGGCAGCTAACCATTGTGCCCTACTGCAGGAGCATGCACAGCGGTGCTATGTCCGTGGTGAGCAGGAGGGCGGTGGGAGGGAGGAGTGGGGCCCTGGGGGAGATACAGGGATTACAGGGTGGGGATTGGAGAGGCCATTCCAGAGCTTGAGCCTCATGGCCCCTTCCACTTCCATCAGGGCTATTCCGCAGCTTGCAGCAAGCACAGAGTGTGACCTCCCAGGATTTGCTGACAGCGGTAGATGCCTGTGAGGAGCTACTACAAGAAGTAGACATCACTCCATTTCTGCTTGCACTGTGTGGCCACACGTGGGGTTTGCCTCATGCACCCCCAAGCCCTGGGCCTCTCAGCCCTGGGCCCTTCAGCAGCAGCATGGAGGAGGGTGCTGAGCCTCGGGAACGAGCTATCCTAGCTTCTGAATCCAGGTTAGGATTGTACTTGAATGATGGATAAGGAGGTACACAGACCAAGTCCCTATAAACAAGGACTTTCCAGTCCAGGGGAATGACTGTCCAAGGTAGTATCTAAGCACCTGAGAAGCAGTAGTGCTTTGTCGCCGGCTCCCTGACTGCCATGCAGCCTTCCTCCCGCATTTGGCACAGGCAGCAGTCTCCCTCCCAGGCTCTCCCCATCTCCCCTGCTTTGGTGTTGAGTGATGAGCTGAGTCAGGGGTAGGGAGTCCCCTGGTGCTAACCGTGAAAGTAGAGACTTGTTCTGAGGACATCCACACAATAGTAGGAATCTCCCCAACCAATCTGTGAATTTCCTGGGGGCCAAAACTGTATTTTGCTCACTGCTAAGTCCCCAGCTCACCTTAGGGGCTCAGTAGGTCGCTGTTGAAGGGAGGAAGGGGAGGAGAGAAGGAGAAAGGCAAGCAGGCAGACAGCTATGGGTCTAGCATCTGCATGTGTTAGCATTGGGGAAACAGAAGACCAGAAGGACAGATATGCTGATGACTCCTAGATTGGAACTCCAGTCCAGTTCTCTCTTTGGAGCTCTAGATACCCACTTTTCATGCACCCCAAATGAATGCATTTTCTTCCCACTAACCCTTGATTCTCCACCTTTCTTCTTCATTCATGGTGAAAGATATCACCCTCAACCTAGTGATCCAAGTCAGAAAACTGGGAGTTATCGCTACTCTGTTTCATAGAAATCCCCATCCATTAAGAAATGTGAAAGTTAAGGCCAGGTGCAGTGACTCACTCCTGTAATCCCAACACTTTGGGAGGCTGAGGCGGGAGGATCACTTGAGCCCAGGAGTTCAAGACCAGCCTGAGCAACCAAGGGAGACTTTGTTTCTACAAAATAATTCAAAAATTAGCTGGGCGTGGTGGCACGTGCCTGTGGTCCCAGTTACTCAGAAGGCAAGCAGTGATGGCACCACTGCACTCCTACCTCAGCAACAGAGTAAAAGCCTGTCTCAAAAAAAAAAAGGAAAGAAAAAAGAAAAAGCAATATGGAGATTAGAGCCAAAATGTGTATGTTGGTTCTCCTCGCCTCTTTCACCACCCATGCCATTATGCTAAGCACTCTTCCTATGGACAAAAAGGCTTCCTGTGCTGCTCCCTAGTTGGGAGGCAGGCTGCTTCAGAACTTGGTGGTTCTTAACACTTCAACATCCTTACCCCAACCATTCAGCATAGAGACCGAGGACCTAAGCGAGCCTGAGTGTCAGAGCACCCGTGTCCCTGGCAATCCAGACCCTGGGCCAGAGATCTCTCTGACAGATGTCTGCCAGCTCAGAGGAGAGGCCCATGGTGCCCTTCATAGCGTCATCCAGGTGGGAAGCTTGGGCGAGGGTAGAAGAGGTGTAGAGTCCTGCCTGTGCAGAGGGACAGGATTCTCTCCTGGGTTGGTGGTATGCATGCGTCCTGCTCTAGGGTAGGGAGTAGTGTCCTGTTGAGGGGTGGCTGACATTCTAACCTCCTTCTAAACCCCATAACAGGAGAAGTTCCTAGAGATAAGTCGTCTCCACTTCCGCACAGTGCCTTCCAATCCCCACTACTTCTTCTATTGCCCTCCATCCAGCAGGCGAGAAGTGAGTGGCTCTCTTCCTTACCTCTCTTGTGCTCTCAACCCACAGTCCCAGAGGCCCACCCAGACCCTCTTGAGTCTTGGTTCCCTGAGACCTGGATGTTGCTCTTGTCTTGCCTTAGATCAAGCTGTCTCTTTCTTTTGCCTAGGATGAGGGGCCTCGGGACACAGTAGACAGAAAAATCAGTGACCTGGAGTTTTCAGAGGCTGAGCTTATGGGAGAAGAAGGTGTGTGGGCAAGTGAGTCAAGGTGGGGAAGGCTGCTTCACATGGAGATTCAGGGGCCTCCACTGCCAGCCTCTCCCATTGACCACGTGACATGCACTACTAGGAGACACATCTGCCTGCTGTGTGGTCACTGAGAGTGACCCAGAGCTAGAGGTAGAATACCGGGAGAGCCGTGAATCAGACCTGGGACCTGCTGGGCTAGACTCTGCTTCGCTGTCAGATGTAGACACTGTGAATCCTGATGAAGACTCCTTCAGTATCTTGGGGGACGACTCACCCACTGGGCCTGAGAGCCTCCTGCATGACCTGCCCCCACTCTTCCTGCACCTCACGTGCTCCGTGCGGCTGCGTGGGCAGCACAGCTCAGTACCTGTGTGCAGCCTGCCTACCTGCCTGGGTGAGTTTGAGGCAGCCCAAGGGAAAGCCAAAGGTCCTGGAACAGCCTGCCTGTGTGGGCGTGGAGGGGAGCCTAGGGGTTGTGTTTTTTAACACTTAGAACTTGGAATCTGTGCTTATCTTAGAGCAGCCCTCAGCAACTGCTAACTTCCCTCCTCTCCCAGGCCAGGTGCTTTCCAGTCTGGAGGGCCCCCTAATTGGAGGCCGAGTTCCTTTGAGGGACCTCAGTGTGACTCTGGATGTCTTCGTTCTGACCTTGCCCCTGGAAGTGGAGCTCCCCACAGCCTCAGACCCTCAGCACCACCGGTGTGGCAGCAAATTTGGTGGGGGGGGGGTAGGGGGACCACTGAGGGAATCTAGAGCACTTGGGGACTAAGGAGACCTTGAGGAGTCCAAGAAAGGAGTGAGGAGGAGGCCCTGGTAGGATAGTAGCTCCTGACCTTTGACTTTTGTTCCCACCCTGTTCAGGTCAACATCTGAAAGCAGTGCTTCATTCCCACGATCCCCAGGGCAGCCATCATCTTTAAGGTCAGATGATGGCCTTGGGCCCCCACTGCCACCCCCAGAAGAAGAGAGGTACTTCCTTATCTCCCTCTCAGAGTTCATTACTCCTTTTCAATTTCATTTGCTGGAAACCAATATCTTAACCTTTCTTCCAATTAGGCACCCAGGTCTATCCAGTTTGGCCACGCCCCACAGACTGGCTATTGAGACCACCATGAATGAGGTGAGCCCCTCACCCCCAACACTGTCACTGATTCCCTTTCCATCAGGTGAGTGAGATAAGGTGCCCTCTTTGTTCTGGGATAGAAGTGAGACTTCTCTCAGTCTGTGAGGCAAAGTATCTTCTAGTCTGGGTTGAGGGAATGCCCAAGGAAGCAAGGGAGGTGCCCTTGTCACTTGCTGTCTAACCGTAGATCCGCTGGTTGTTGGAAGATGAGATGGTGGGGGCACTCCGAAGAGGGGGCATCCCCCAGAGCCCTGCCCTGCACCGCGCAGCTGCCCATATCCATAGCTCTCCTGGACGCTCCACCTGCCTTCGCCAAACTCTGCCACTGAGTTTTGTATTTGGGCCAGAGCGTTCCCTCACACAATTCAAGGAGGTAAGTTGCCCTCAGAACACTGCAGGGTCATCTTGGGGCCCGTCCTTCCCTGGGTCCCAGGCACAGGACTGGAAGGCCCTCTGTTAGTTCGAGCTCATAGAGTTACCCCTCCTGTCTCCCTACTGACCACATCGTCTGCCCTCACCCCTGTGCTTGGCAGCCCAACTCAGTGGAAAGAAACCCAGCTCCCAACCTGGTCACTGCTCCTGTTGAACCTTAGGCAAGTCACTGAACCTTTTCTTACCTCAGCAGTGGGGATGCCAGCATCTGCTTTACCAGGTAGTTAGGAGCGTCTCATGAGGAAGTGTAGCTCACCACGTGTGGGGAGGGCTGCCCTGCCTAAACTGTGATCTTGGCTCCTGCTCTCTAGGAGTTCCGGCGCCTCCATCTCCCTGGCCATGTTCTTCTTGAAGACCCTGACAGTGGCTTCTTCTTTGTGGCAGCTGGCCAACAGCCAGGTGGGTCCCATGGGGAGCCTTCTTCAGCAGCCTGGGCTTGGCACAGTCACGAGGACAGGGCTGAAGGCATCGAAGGGGAGGTGAGTCTCACCTGGGAATGGAGGGGGGTGGTGGGTGTGTGGGGCCTATACCTCAGTCCTGACTTCCTATTTCTCAGACCCTGACAGCCAGCCCCCAAGCACCTGGGTCCCCAGAGGATTCTGAGGGTGTCCCCCTCATCAGCCTGCCCAGCGTGCCACAGGGAGGTAAGAGAGGACTTGGGCCACAAAGTCTGGGGGCCAGGACCAGATCCCTGACCATGCTTCCATTTTTGGAGGGAGGCCCTAGACAGGATTGAGAGAGGCTCCAGGCATATTCTTTCTCTATCCAGGGAGTCAGCCTGGGCCCAGCCGGGGGCTAAGTCTCATGTCCAGTCAGGGCAGTGTGGACTCAGACCACTTAGGTAAGCTGGGGGGAGGGGGTGAAGGACTCTAAGCTGATGGGAGGTGGGCTTAGGGCTGCACTGGGAAAGGTCTGGGCAGGAGGCATCAGAAGGGACTAATCTGAAGTGCATCAAGCTGGATGCACCTGGAGGATCAGGTGAGTCGGGCCCAGCTTCGGATGGGATTGACCTTCAGTGCATCTGACACAGGTTATGATGGTGGCAGCAGTGGCTCAGACAGCGAGGGTCCCAATGACACCCTTGGTGAGAAGGCCCCCTTCACATTGCGGACTCCACCTGGGCCAGCACCTCCACAGCCTTCACTCTCAGGCCTCCCTGGGCCCTCCCTGCCTGACTTCTGGCTCATTGTCCGGGTCCTGCAGGACCGTGTGGAAGTGTATGCACATGCACGGTAAGTAGAAGCCAGGGCCTGCACCCTCACGCTCCCATTAACCTCTTCTCTCTGCTCCCACAGTACCTCTCTCCAGTGTTAGAAGTAAGACTTGGGACTGAGAGCTTGGGTAGAGATCCAACTTGTATTCTTAGGTTGGTGGCTCCTGATCACTTTCCACATCTTACAGCTAAGCACATCACATTCAACTGTCTTATAGGAGTCAAAAAGCTGATGGGGATTTTGGCTTCTAGATGAGCATTAACAACATCTAAGGTTCACAGCAGCTTCAGAAGTTCGTGTATAAAAATAAGGCATAATAAGGCTGGGCATGGTAGCTCATGCCTGTAATCCTAGGCATTTGGGAGGCCGAGGCAGGTGGATCACTTGAGGTCAGGAGTTCGAGACCAGCCTGGCCAACATGGTGAAACCCCGTCTCCATTAAAAATACAAAAATTAGTTGGGCGTGGTGGCAGGCGCCTGTAGTCCCAGCTAATTGGGAGGCTGAGGCAGAAGAATCTTGAACCTGGGAGGTGGAGGTTGCAGTGAATGAGATTGTGCCACTCCACTCCAGCCAGGGCAACAGAGCAAGACACTGTCTCCAAAAAAAATAAATAAATAAGGCATAATAGCTAATATTTATCAAGTGCATACTGTGTGGTAGGCATTGTTCTGGTGCTTACATGAATCCACTCATTTATCTACATAACAACCCTACGGCGTATTAATATCCTTATCATTTGGGTGAAGAAACTGAAGCACAGGTCAGTTAAATACTTGCCCAAGGCCATAGTAAGTGACAAAGCCAGGATTCCTGCATAGGCATTGGTTCACTACTGCTGTCATCTCAGGGGTGGGTGGGATGTGCAGGGTAAGGTGGGGTTGAGAAGAAAGGAAAACCACCATTCTGACAAACACTTGAGAAGAAAGAAGAGGCACACAGCATAAAGGGGCCTCAGTGTGGTGCCCGTATGGGAGCTGGTGAAGCAAGTGTGGAGCCTCGGCGTCCAGAACTGCTCTTGAGAATTCCATCTCTTCCATTTCCCACCAAGTTTACCTTTGTCCAAGCCTGCTCCCTTTTCATGGTTTCCCTTGGCCCCACTTCCATGACTTTCCCTCCCCTTCGTGATACATATAACTGCAGTTATGTCATATATACATATCATGCCATTACATATAACTCCTCCTCACTGCAGTTCTGGTCCGATTATCCTTCCTTCCCAGGAGCCTGATTCGGGAGGATGGGGGGCCAGGCACTGAGTGTCGCCACCTGCAGCAGCTCCTGGTGAGGCGAGTTGGGGAAATCTGCAGGGAGGTCAACCAGGTAAGGGGCAGGCCTCTCCAGGCCCTGAGACAGAACAGATGAGAACCAAATTTCTAAGAACTTGATTTTCAGAGGCTATTGGTCCATTTCAGAATCAATAATTATGGAAAGTCTTTGACTCCCTCAGTTAGTAGGATGCTGTTTCTCCCCCAGCTCCCTACAACCTTGGGAGTGCTCCACAACCCACCCCCAGTAACAGTGGGTTACTCTTTCAAACCATCCCAGTAACCATGAGATACTCCCTCTCATTGCACTGTGCTAGCATTAGTGATATACTAGTGACCCAGACAGAGGGACGCTGTAACTCTGTGGAGCTTGTGTAGAATGGGGGAGAGTTGAACAACTGAATTACACAACTTATTTCAATTACAATTGTGAAGAATCCTAAAAGGAACAGTAGAAGCTGCTATGAAAGCATGTAACAGGAATCTGACCATCTGAAGTATCAGGGGAAGCTTCTTAGAGGAAGTGAGTTTTAAGCTGAGACCCAAAGGATGGTGAACAGATTCTGGCGCCAAAGGGACAAGTGTTCCTAACTAAGAATCCCTCTCAGAGGCCTGAGCTCTGACCTCTCAGTGATAACTGATACTCTTGTTAACCTCCAATCCCCAGTGATAGTGGTCATTCTCTCTGGCATTTGATCACCCCTGACCACCACCACCCACTTAGGAGGAGATATTTCTGTTCCCTGACCTCGTGCTCCTTCTCCCAGCGACTGCTTCTTCAAGACCTTCACGACAGCCACGTGTGTAACTCTCTTCTGGTGGCCGAGAGTGAAGAAGATCTGTGGCGCAGCGAGACTCCCTTCCACTCCCGTCAGCGGGCACCACTGCCCAGTGATGGTGAGATCCCACCCACGAGCCTCCCTCACAAGGCGGTGCTGCTGCCCTTTCTTTTACTGAATACTCTGGTGAAAGCTGAGGGCCGAGTCCTCATTACTTGGTCATCAGTGCCAGGTACTAGAGAGAGAGCAAGAAGGATGGGACAGGAAAGGATCACTGGACTTGGCTGCTGAACGTCATTGGCTGCTGAACGTCAGTGATTTTCATGGAAGTACTTTCAGTAGAGAGATGGGAATAGAAAGCAGATGAAATTAAAAGTGAAAGAGGGTGATAGGTGGGGCCGAGAATAACTACTCTTACAAGTAGCTTGGCAGTGAAGACAGAGAAAATAGATACGGCAGTAACTAAAGGAAGATGGGGGCAAGGAAGGAGCTTTAAAATAAAGTAGAGACTTGAGCATGTTTATATTCTATAGGGAAAGAGCCAGTGGAGAGGGAGAGGTTGAAGAATACAGAAGAGGAGAGATCATTGAAGGGGCATCAGGCCATGATCCATCTTCCTAAGAGCCTGCCTCTGCCTGGCCCTGTCTCGTTACCCAGAATGACCATCTTTCCCTGGCAGGGAAATAGACAGGAATGAAGAGTTTGGGGGAGTGAGGACAAGCAGGCCAGTTCCCATGTAAGAGAAATCCAGAGGGGAGGAGCCTGAAGGCCAGTAGAATTGGCCGCCTAATCGGCTGTTCCCCCAGACAGGCAGCCACAGGACTGCTTTGGGATTTCCAGTCATGGTAAGGGAACAAGATAATCCACTCAAGATAGTAACTGAAGTCTCAACACTTCTCCCTTCTCTTACTCCTGATGACCTCTCACCCAAACGGATAGAGGAAAAGCTGAACCATAACATTCCTTTGCAGTTCTCTGGTTTAAAAGTAAAATCAGACTACTGATTATTTTTAACATTCTCAGCAAGTCTGTAGACAAATGTTTCTGACATCTGCAGGAGAGTGCATCTCTCAGCATGTTCTGGGATCTCCTCCTTATCAAAGCAGAGTCCCCATAATTAGTGGACTCCCATGGTTTCAAAGGCATCTTCTGCAAATTGAACATGAGCTAGGACAGGCGAACACTTTTACTTCAGAATGACTTCCGGCAGCCTGAGATGTAAAGCCAGTCAGAACCCAGACATAGCCCTTCCTCATTTTAGTCTCTCCAGACTTTTTCCCTGAAACCCTTAGCAACCAGCATTCCATTCCAGAGCCTCTGCCTCTACACAGAAACTGCAGCCTCCTGGGTAGCCTGTGTGCTGTTCACACTTGACAGCAGCTTCTCTGAGAGCAAAACTGCCACTTTGATCCACCGCAAGGCTCCCTGGAAACCTGAAAAGGGTCAAAGGAGGCATTGTACTGTGGCCATGGGCTCCTGTGTACTGCCACACTACCCTTTGGGTTTGTTGGCGCTTCTGTCCTCCAAAGCCCAGGACACAGTTTATCCCTCCTCTGCAGCTGGTGTGCATAAGCAGCCATACCCTTTTGGTTTTAATGAGGTTACTGTTGGAACTCCCCGGAGGACATAGTGCTACAGTGCTACTGACATATATTATGACAGGGTCAGAATCTCTTGGCATGATCTTGAGGATTTCCTCATGCTTTGCCTGCCTTGTTACCTCTCCTTAGCTCCTTCTCTAAGTCTCCTTGAGATACCTGTAGAAACCTTTGTGCTATGACCTGTGTTCCTAAGGGCACGCGTCTGCCTGGCCCTGTCGTGTTACCCAAAATGATCATCGTTTCTCTGCAGTAATCAGGGACAGGTCTGGAGAAGTGAGGGCAAGTATGCCAGTTCCCAGGTGAGAAGTCTGTGGAGGGCAGAGGGTGGTGTGTCCCATTTCTAATCCCTGCTCCCCTTCCCCCAGATTATGCTGCTGATGAGAGCTGTGCGCCCCGAGGGTACCTGGCAGCCACAATGCAGTTTGTCCCTGGCCATTTCTCCTGTGACGTTGTGTGGGGAACTGTGATCCGAGTCCATTCACGCCTCAAAATGGGACCCAGCATGGGGGTCTCTCGGGGTATGTGATTGGCATGACAGGGCAGGTGAACATTGGAAGGATCTGGAAAAGGCAGTTTCCTGAGCCCACGTTACTTCCCCAGCCATCCAGGCCCTGCGCTCTGTGCTCAATGCCTTCTCTGTGGTGAACCGGAAAAACATGTTTGTTTATCAGGAACGAGCAACAAAGGCTGTGTACTATCTTCGGTACGTGGCCCTTGGAAGGTGGGTAGGGCATGAGTTAAGGATGGCATGGGAGGCATGTCCAAAGACATGCTGCTCTTTCCCAGGCTCCTGGAGACATCCTGCAGTGACCGACCATGGAAAGGGGATGCGCTGCCCCCTTCCCTCGCTCTGTCCCGAAGCCAAGAGCCCATCTACTCTGAGGAAGCTTTGGCATGTATCACTCCCACTGCCTGATGCCCCTGTGTGCCCCTTGCACTTTGCTCTCTGGAGCCAGGGCCCTGACCACAGTTTTCCGTGTAGGGTCCTCGTTCTCCCTTAGACATGGCCTCCAGCCGCAGTTCAGATGCTGCTCGTCCTGTGGGCCAAGTGGACAGACATATCCAGCTGCTGGTCCATGGTGTTGGGCAGGCAGGTAAGGTCTGAAGAGGGGGTAGGGGAGTGGCCACATGAGGCTCCAGAATCCTCCGGGACTTCTCTTAGAACCTTACAAGCATTACACTGAAGTTATGTAACAGTTGCAGCCCAAGACCTGGCACATATTAAGTGAGCCATAAATACTAGCTGGAGGCTCCAGACCCTCTGGGACTTCTCTTAGAACCTCGTATTACTCCGCCCTGGGCCCCTCCTCTAGTTCCTGCTGTGCTCAGGGCTTTCCGCAAGCAGGAGCTGCATGGGAAGGAACTGGCTTCTGCCATGTTCAGGGATAGGGCTGCAGTTGATTGAGGCGCAGCTTGGGGAAGGGGAGCTGGGGTGACTGGAGAACTGGTGGTGCCACCGGCCTGATACCAGACTGGGTTCGGGGTGAAGAGGATGGTTATTTGGGATATATTTTGCCCGAGGTGTCCAGTAGGCAACTGGATTTTCCAGCTAATATTTATAGCTCAGTTAACGTGCTGGTCTTGGGCTGAGACTGTTACATAACTTCTAGTGTAATTCTTGCAACAAACTTATGAGGATGATGCTATTATAATTCTTATTTTATGGATAAAAGCCCTGAGGTTTTGAGAGTAAAACTCAAAAAGTATCCACAGTCACATAGCGAGTAGCTTGGCAGAATTGGAACCTAGTGCTGGCTACCTCCAGAGCCAGCACTCCTAACGCTGCTTCTAGTATACAGGGAATTGGGAATTGTTTGAGTTTGGTATCTTAGGGTTGCTATGGGGGTAGCTGGTTCCTCTACCAGTGTCCCCACCTTCCCACCATGGCTGTGTCAAGGTCCTGAGATCACGGATGAGCTCGTGCGAGTTCTGTGTCGACGCCTGGATGAGGCCACACTGGACGTCATCACAGTCATGCTTGTTCGGAACTGCAAGCTAACACCAGCTGATGTGGAGGTCAGCTCCCCTCCAGGCACCAGCATCCTTCCCAGACTCAGCCACAGGTGCTGGGACAGTCTAGGCTGGAACTTCTGCATTCAGCTCTGCCCTCTTCTTCCCACTCTGCAGTTCATCCAGCCCCCTGGAAGTCTCCCCTCAGAGGTGCTGCATCTGGCCCTACCCACGTCCTGCAGGCCCTGGCTTCCAGCCTTGGCGTGGTACCTGCGGCAGAACTTGCTCATCTTCCTGCACTCTCCCAAGTACACAGATAGCAACAGCCGGAACCACTTCCAAGTGAGATCGCACTCATTTCTCTCCACACTCATGTGCACCCCTGCCGCCTGCCCCACGCACACCCTTACTGACTCTTTCCTACAGATACCACTATATGTACCTTTGTCCTTGGACCTGGGTATACCCGTGCCCCCTGGGGACCATTATTACCCACTTGTGTCTTCTCGTGCTCCCATGTCTACCTGCACCACGTTCCCCACTGTGGGCACCCATCCCTGAGGGTTTTGTCCATTTGCTTGGTCTTAGTGCTCTGTGGCTGTTCTTTCCCCAGCATCCACTCCCACCACAGGGTGGCCTCCCTGACTTGGACATCTACTTGTATAACAAGCCTGGTGGACAGGGCACTGGGGGCAAAGGTATGGTGCAGGGCACGGGCCTGTGGCACCACCAGGTGAGGGAAAGCCTTTTGCCATCCTGTTGCTGAGAGGACCTTTCCCAGGCTTGCAGCTGAGTGGAGGGTCTTGGGAGGGGTGGTCGGCAAGTCCCACAGCTGAATCTTCCTATGGATTTCTACCCAGGGGTTGCCTGCATCACTCTAGCCTTTGTGGATGAAGGAGGAGCCCCCTTGTCAGTGGCGCTGTGGCCCCCCTCCTCTCCGGGACCCCCAGACCCACTGCGAGAGGAGGAATTTGAGCAGCTGACCCAGGTCATCCGCTGCCCGGTTGTTGTGGACGGTTCTTCAGGTGGGACAGCTTGGTCAGAGGATGAGGTGTTCAGTTATTGCTGTGGGAGGTAAGGGTGGTGAGTAGAGGGGGATCTAGGGTCCCCTGTTCTCCTTCCAGCTCAGAATGGGGCCCCACGGCTTCGACTGGATGTGTGGGAAAAGGGGAACATCAGTATTGTGCAGCTGGAGGAGAAGTTCCGAGGAGCAGCTCGCCAGGCCCTGGCCGATGCCATCATCGAGCTTCAGCTGCTGCCAGCTTCACTATGTACAGAGGACACACCCTCAGGTATGCAAGTCAAGAGGTCCTTGGGGTCCAGAGAATGTCACAGATCCAGGCAGGACAGTGTGGCAGGTGAGGGTACAAAGATGGGGTTTAGGGGAAGCATGACAGAAAGCTACTACATCAGAATCACTTACTTACAGTTGTCCATGAGCTTGTCTGTGCATCATCCAGGTGCTACATTGGCAGCAGTGAATGGCTGCAGCTGCTCACCCACTTAGACAGGGCTGTTGCATCAGAAGCTCACTTCATACTAACACATGCGGTTGCACACTATCAGTTGTATATACTGTCATTCACTGACAGGTAGAGTAGGAGGCAGGTCACTGTCATACCAGTCTTGAGATTCAGTTTTCTGGAATGGGGATTGATGATCAGTGATGGGTGTCTGTAATATCTGGTGTCCACAGGAAGTCTCAGGAACGGATCGTTGGAAACTAAGAGCTCTGCAGGCCGAGCTAGCACCTTTCCCCCTGCCCCTGTCCCTGGGGAGCCTGTGACTCCACCCAGCAAAGCTGGCCGGCGTAGCTTCTGGGATATGCTGGTAATGGGAGGAAGTGGTGAAGTGGGCATCTACCTTTCTGCCTGCCTCCTAGCTCCTCTTACACTCCCTCCTGCCTCCCAGTCCCCTATAGGCCTTGCCACAGTCTCCTTTCATATGAAACTGCTCTGTCCTGCCAGACACCATGGCATGTACCTTTAGTCCCAGCTCCTCAGGAGGATGAAGTAGGAGGATTTTGCTTCAGGCCAAGGTTCAAGGCTGTAGTACGTTGTGATCATGCCTGTTAATGGCCACTGCACTCCAGCCTGGGCAACATAGAAACACTCTCTTAAAAAAACAAAACAAAAACTGCTCTGTCTTTTGGACTGGATTTTGCAGAATGTGGCAGTTCTCACTGATGTAGAGGGAGCCTTAACTTACTATGTGCCTTCACTTCCATTTTTCTTGTCGGATCCTCACAACAGCTTGCAAGATAAGTAGAGCTTTTACAGTGAGGAAGGTGAGGCTCAGGAAAGTTAAGTAACCTGCCCTGGGCTCCTTAGCCTGCCCCTAGGGAAGCTAACTGAACCCAGACCTCTGAACCCTCCTAGCTCACTGCTGTTCCATAGTGCCTCCATCCCACACCTTTCCTCTTCCCAGTAGCCCTTCCTCATTCACTGCATTGCCCCCAGAGTAAAACAGAATGTGGGGATTTGGGTTCCCCCAAAACAACTGATGACATTGTCCTGGATCGGCCAGAAGACACTCGGGGCCGGAGGCGTCACAAAACCGAGAGTGTTCGGACTCCCGGTGGAGCTGAGCGGGCACCAGGCTCAGATTCTGGAGCCCAGAGACAAAGGTGTGTGTGTGGTGGTATTGTGCCCTGGGAGAGTATGGGCATGAAGTCACAGATGGGCCGTGGTCTGTATAAACATACAAGTGTCATGTATGGACATGAGGCTCTTACTCCCACTGTCTTTCAGACGCCGGACCACACAGCTAGAAGAGGGTGAGGTGGGGACCCTTCATCCTGTGTTTGCCCGTGCTGCTCGGCGCTGGATGGAGTTTATGGTTCAGATTGGTGAGACCCCAGCCTCCCCTCCCATCCCTCAACCCCAGCCTGGTCTCCATCCTGCAGCTTCATAGTGACTCCTCTGCCTCCCAGGTTGTGCCTCAGTGTCCAGAAGCTCCACCCACATGGTGTCCCGGTTCCTCCTTCCATCCATCCTGTCTGAGTTCACCGCACTAGTCACCTCAATGGCTGGAGACACCAGTGTCCGCATCTTTGAGCAGCGTTTGTGAGTGTAGATCCTATAGAATTGAAGGGAACTCCCCTAGACTTGCTAAAAGCTGGGCCTATAGGAAGCCAAACCAGAGGAAACTGAGCTAGGAGAGGTGGAAACAAGGTCCAGGGAGGTGAAGACTAGGCCAGGGAGTGGTGTCATGGATGGCCTTTCTGTCTGCCCGCCCTTTCAATAGGGGTTCAGAGCCAGAGATCTTCAGCCCTTGTTCCCCTGGGCAACTGGGCCCCTCTCCCCGCCCTGCAGCTGAGCGGCGTCTGCTGCTTCTGGGAAGGAACTTCTTGCAGTGGAGGAGACCAACACAGCAGGGTGAGGGCATGGCCTGTGGGGGTAGGCTAAGAATAAGTGGTGGGGTCTCCAACCTTGCAAAGGGGAGGGTGGGATCAAGGGGGATCTGTTCCCAGGCCCCTGTTGTGCCCCTCCCCCATCCTGTAGCTGCCAAAGCCATGCAGCGCTTCGAGCCAGGAGGTGATGGGAGCTCAGGGCGAAATGCTCCCCGGCAGAGGCTCTTGCTACTGGAGGTCGTGGACAAGAAGGTACATATGGGCCAGGGACTGGGTGGGAAGAGGGGTTCCATAATCTCACTGACCCTGACCCCCGACCTCCAGCTACAGCTGCTGACCTACAACTGGGCTCCAGACCTGGGGGCAGCATTGGGCCGAGCACTGGTTCGCCTGGTGCAGTGGCAGAATGCACGAGCCCATCTCATCTTCTGCCTACTCAGCCAGAAGCTTGGACTCTTCCATCATTATGGCCAGTTGGACTTCCCTGTGCGAGACGAAAAGGTGCCTGCTGCTCTGGCTCTTCCTATAGTTTTGGCTACTGAGGGGTCAGTTAAAGGAAAAACCAGCTCAGAAGCTGGAAAGATGGGACAGACTGAGGGCAGAGGTAGTAGGGAGGGAGTCTGAGAGAGGAAGCCATGGGATGAGAGAGAGGGTCCGAGGGCAAAGGCTGTGAACCCATTGCAATGCTCCGTCTCTCAGGAGCCAAACCCATTCCTGCTGCCAACCATGGAAGTGGAGACCCTCATCCGGAGTGCAAGTCCCCCGCTGAGCCGTGAGCAGGGCCGGCTGAGTGGGTCCTCTCGTGGTGGGGGTCCCCTTCCCCTGGACACATTCCCCTTTGACGAGGCCCTAAGGGATATCACGGCTGCCCGCCCCAGCTCCATACTTGGTCCTGTGCCCAGACCTCCTGATCCTGTCACCTACCATGGACAACAGTTCCTGGAGATCAAGATGGCAGAGCGCAGAGGTGAGGGTACTGGGACAGGCAGCGGGGACAGGAAATCTGTGGAGTCTGGGAGGAAGCGGGTGACAGTGCCTGGGGCTACTACCAATGCCTTCAACCCTCAGAGCTGGAGCGCCAGATGAAGATGGAAAACCTGTTTGTAACCTGGCAGCAGCGTTCTGCTCCAGCCACCATGCCCATCAGTGTGAGTGACCCCAGCTTGCATCTTCCTCGAGGATCTCTGATCCTGCCCCGTCACTGCGTCATGCTCACTGCCCTGTTTCCCCAGGCTGGAGAGCTGGAGACCCTGAAGCAGTCATCTCGCCTGGTGCATTACTGTGCCACAGCCATGCTCTTCGACCCAGCTGCCTGGCTGCATGGGCCCCCAGAGACCTCTGGACTCCCTGAGGGGCAGGTGAGGCTGACTCCCAGACTTCTAGGAGACCTACCCCACAGTGACCCCCCTCTTCCATCCCCAGCAGGATGGTTGACAGTGGGGAGAATCTTCCTTGATCTTTACTCTCACAGCGGCGCCATCGCCCTGAGTCAGGGTCTGGGAGCCGAGAGGCCCCCACAAGCTGTGAATCCTTGGATGTGTCGCCCCCGGGAGCCCGTGAGGAGCCTTGGCTGAAGGAGCTGAGCTTGGCTTTCCTGCAGCAATATGTGCAGTATCTGCAGAGCATAGGTTTTGTGCTGGTACCACTGCGGCCCCCCTCACCTGCCCGCAGGTGAGCCCGTCCCTGCTTTCCCTTCTCTCTTCTCCTCCTGCACTGCAAGTGAGGCCCCACAGGCCCTTCCTCCTTTTACAAGGTCCTATATTGACAAGTCGGGCTGGGCCCGTGCATGTTCATCCCACCAGGCTCGCACACGTGTGAGGGTTTTGGATACTTTCACACAGCCCTCGGACGTGTCCTGCAGAACTTGTATGCTTTGTGGAATTCATGATGACACTTGTACACAGAACTGTATCCATTCTCACAAAGCTCATGCCCACACATATCTTGTACACTTACACGCTTGCATACATCTCCCCATGTGAATTTTTTTTGGAGATGGAATCTCGCTCCATCGCCTAGGCTGGAGTACAGTGGCGCGATCTCGGCTCACTGCAACCTCCACCTCCTGGGTTTGAGCAATTCTTGTGCCTCAGTCTGCCAAGTAGCTGGGATTACAGGTGCACACCACCCTGCCTGGCTAATTTTTTGTATTTTAGTAGAGATGGGGTATCACCATGTTGCCTAAGCTGGTCTTGAACTCCTCAACTCAGGCAGTCTACCCACCTCAGCCTCCCAAAGTGCTAGGATTATAGTTGTGAGCCATTACGTCCGGCCTGCACATGTAAATCTTGTACATACTCCTAAGCCTCTGGATCTAGGCCTTAATGATTCCTGTCCTGATCATCCCACTGACCTCTCCTGAGATTTGATGTGGTTCTTGGCCCAGGGAAGTCCTTTTCTCACCAAGGACCTCTATGCTAGGCCTACTTGCATCACTGTCCTCGGCCTGTTCTTGGTCATGTTCACCCACTGGCCAGTACTGACAGGTCTGAGTCTTGGGAAGTAGGCAGCCCCTCTGTCACCACCTCCATTTCCCCTGAGCGCAGGGACAACTCTGCAGCCACCTTTTCATCCACGATTAAAATCTCAGATTCCCATGGTTGTGGCCCGTGCTCTATGTTCCTCTCCAGATTCTGTGTTCCCTGCCCTTTCCCAGTAGCTGTATGCGAAAAATGAGCTGTTCACCTTACACACAGCTACTTTTGTGTCTCCAGATTTGTGAGTTTATCAAGGCATGTTCTCCCTCCTCTGTTTTCAGTTAGAACCTTTTCAAGCCAGTAGTCCAGAAAGCCAGTTCTAACTCTCCCATGTTTCTGTGCCCATCTCTCCACTCCCCAGGTTTACCTCTCTTCCAGGCATTAGGAAGAGAAGGCGTGCCTGCCTCTCCTGTGATCCCATCTCAGGCCAGGCTGGCCCCTCCTACCCTGGGGAGGAGCTGCACAGCTTGCTGCCTTGACAGTTCCCAGCTCTAGGAGGTTGTCTAAAGGACTTTAATTTGCACACTTGCCATCAGTTATGCTCTTCCCCCCAAATCTGAATTCCTTTTTAAAACAAGACACTGAGTTTAAAAAAAAAAAAAAAGTTTCTGCAGCAAAATTTAAAGCCAGGCCTTCCCTTCCCGCCAATCTTTAACAATCACTAAGTCTTGTCCCAGTTTCCTTGAGGTTTAAATGGGACACTTTTTCCACCAGAGGTTTTGACCCCCAGCAAGAATTCTGGCAGTTTATAGCCCCTTGGCGTGAGTGGGTCCCCCTGACCCCTTCTGTTCTGTCCCTTCTTCCCAGTCCTTCCCCTGCTTCCCTTCTCCCCTATCCTCTGCACTAAACTGTGATGAGCAATATGCCTCTTAAAGCCTGGAACTGCCATCCCACAATCAAAGGACAGCAGCTTTTCCCTCTCAGAGGAAGGTACCTAACCAGGCATCAAGCATCTCCTTGAATTTTCCTAATCAAATCGTAGACATGCATCACCCTCCCCCTTCTCTCTCCTGCCCAGCACGCACCCTCTCAGTAGCAGAGAGGCTTAGACTCCACCTCCCCACTGAGCACTGTTTTTGCCTCCCTTGAAGCAGCAGCTGCTGTGGAGAAAGCCCGGCCCTGCAGTCTAGACCTGGACTCCAGGCCCAGCCTTGCCACTCACAGTGGCACCTTTGTGGGCCTGTTTCCTCCCCTGCAAAATGATTCCATGTAAAACGGATTCTGGGTCTGATCACCGTGACTGCATGCCACTTGCCTGCCTCATCCTCTTATCCCTCCTCCTTTTCTACAGCACCAGCCGACCACGGGCCATGGCTATCCTTGGAACAGAGGGTCGAGGCTCCTTCTCCTGCCCTAAAACCAAGACTGATGGGAGCCCCAAGGTAACTTGTCATATAATGGTAAAGTTACTGATGCTGAATTACTTTCCCATGGCCTGAGGTCATTGACCCTGAGTGATGTACCAGGGTCACTGATCCCAGACTGACACCATTAAAGTCAGGATCTAAGGGACTTCCACCCTACTGATTCGAGGCTGGTGAGCCCCCAATCCTTGCCCCGTTTTTCCTTTCTTCAGAGTACTAGCTCTCCAGTAACCACCTACCACCTGCAGCGGGCACTGCCTGGGGGCATCATCCTCATGGAACTGGCATTCCAGGTAAGCAGGAGGAGCACTGAGTGGAGAGAGCCAGACCCACCTGTCTCTTGCCTTCCTGATCTCATCTTCACCTTCCCTCCAGGGCTGTTACTTCTGTGTCAAACAGTTTGCCCTGGAATGTTCCCGAATCCCAATGGGGCAGGCTGTCAACTCACAGGTATGTGGATGAGGTGTAGGCACAGTCAGTGCACCCCAGTGTCCTGTGGGCAGCATGGCTCCATGTCTCATTTGCTGGGCAGTAGAGTAATGCAGTGGGCAGGCTGGCTTAGTGACTGATGCAGTGCTGTGGCCTGGCTAGGTCAGTGCTCATTCTGGTGAGCTGCACTCACTACCAGGCTGACCCTGTCGGTCATCCAAAGTGTGTTCAGCTGTAGCCCTGAGGCAGCACAGTGCCTGGTCTGGCCTGTAGTCATCTAGGGTCTGTGGCAGACCCTAGTGGAATCTGGGATACAGCAGAATGGCCCAGTGTCTCAAAATGGCCCTAGTTTCATGGAAGTAGTTACAATACAGTATGAAAAAGGGAGGCTAGAATGAGGAGGCCTTCCCACAGAAACCATTCTGGCAGAGGGCATTCCACTGGGCCACAGCAGCAGGGGAAAAATTGCACTTCTTTCCACAGAAGGAGGGAAACATGTATTGGACAGCCAGTGCAGCCACACCCTAACCCTGTCTCCTGCTGCTGCCTCCCCAGCTGTCCATGCTGTTCACAGAGGAGTGTGACAAGGTGCGAGACCTGATGCATGTGCATTCGTTCAGCTATGACTTCCATCTGCGCCTCGTGCACCAGCACGTACTAGGTGCCCACCTGGTGCTGCGGCACGGCTACCACCTCACCACCTTCCTGCGACACTTCCTGGCCCACCACCCCGACGGACCCCACTTCGGCCGCAATCACATTTACCAAGGTCAGTGCCCAAGGGCAAGCCAGTGAACCCAAAAAAGAACAGGCCACAGGTGCCTCCAGGTCAGGGCTGGTGGGACTACCTCCCTGGACAAGTGGTCCCATGTTGTTAATTACCTCATGTCACACATATCATGTCCCCATGTTTCTGTCCTGTGTCTTTCTTACCAGAGTTTGGACCCCATGTCACATGTTCCCTGCCCTCTGAGTTACTTTTGTCCCATCTCAGTGTTCCACAGGAATGCAGGAGCTCCTAAGGAAAGCAGACCCACTCTGCCTGCCAGTCAGAGCTTTAAAGACGCCCATCCCTGTGCCCCACCAGATCAGTGTGTCTGTCCTAGGCTTAGTGTCTGCTGTCTCCTGTTACTTACCCCTCAGGGACATTGGAGCTCCCCACACCACTCATCGCTGCCCACCAGCTGTACAACTACGTGGCTGACCATGCCAGCTCTTACCACATGAAGCCATTGCGAATGGCCCGGCCAGGGGGCCCAGAACACAATGAGTATGCCCTGGTGTCGGCATGGCACAGGTAAGGCTGGGAGGGGCATCCAGCATGCATGCTGCAGGAGCTGGGGCTGGGACATACTTGCAGTAGGGAGACCCGTGTTTTCTTGGGCAGGGTGAGGTTTGTTTCATTAGAACCCCAGAGTTGACATCTCCCCAACCTGTCCTGCACAGCTCTGGCTCCTACCTGGATTCTGAGGGACTTCGCCACCAGGATGACTTTGATGTGTCTCTGCTTGTCTGTCACTGTGCTGCACCCTTTGAGGAGCAAGGAGAGGCTGAGCGGCACGTTCTGCGGTCAGCAGACCCCCTACCCTGAACACGCCCATTTCCCAGCCTGCCCGACCCTGCCCTGTGTGTCTCTTGCTATGACCGCCACTCTCCTGCCCTGCTCCCCACTCCAGGCTACAGTTCTTCGTGGTGCTCACCAGCCAGCGAGAGCTCTTCCCCAGGCTCACTGCTGACATGCGCCGCTTCCGGAAGCCACCCAGACTGCCCCCTGAGCCAGAGGCTCCTGGGAGTTCAGCTGGCAGCCCTGGGGAGGCCTCAGGGCTTGTTCTAGCGCCAGGACCGGCCCCTCTGTTCCCACCACTGGCTGCAGAGGTGGGCATGGCACGGGCACGACTGGCTCAGCTGGTACGGCTGGCTGGAGGGCACTGCCGTCGGGACACCCTTTGGAAGCGCCTCTTCTTGCTGGAGCCACCAGGGCCTGATAGACTGCGGCTAGGGGGGCGCCTGGCCCTGGCAGAGCTGGAGGAGCTCCTAGAAGCAGTCCATACCAAATCCATTGGGGACATCGACCCCCAGCTGGTAAGGGACTGTGGGCTCCCGAAAGAGCTGGGGTAGATGCCAGGAATTCCACTGGCAGCCAGGGCAGAGAGCACAGGAATCTGAGGTGACTGGCACAGAAGACTCAGGCCTGTGGCTCCTCCCCCAGGACTGCTTCCTATCCATGACAGTCTCCTGGTACCAGAGCCTGATCAAAGTTCTCCTAAGCCGCTTCCCCCAGAGTTGTCGCCATTTCCAAAGCCCAGACTTGGGAACTCAGTACCTGGTAAGTCCCCTTGAGCTTCCTCTGAAAAGGACAACATAGCAGAAATCCTCACCAGACAGATGCGCCCCTCAGCCTGACCAAGCAAGCTCTGCTCTGGAGGGAGGCCTAGACAGAATGGGACTCCACAGATACATGTAAAACCCTTCCAGTACCGGGCATCGAGCTACAGTATGTGATTCTCTGAGCAGCTCTGCCCTCAAAGACTCACCAAGAACACAAGCTTTGGCTTGAGATCCTGAGGGCCAGGCTCTGGAACTGACAACCCAAGGAGCTCTCAGAACTTTGTCAGTAGGCTGGAGCCCCAGAAAGGACCCCTTGGGCTTTGAAGCCTTGTTACTCAAAGTGTGGTCCACAGACCAGCAGCCGCAGCACCTGGGAGCTTGCTGAAACGCAGGCTCTCCGGCCACATCTGAGACTGCTGACTCGGGATCTGCAGGTTGTCAGTCTCCCCAGGTGATTTGTGTGCACACTGAAGTTTGAAAGCGCTGCTGTAAAGGACAGGTAGAGCTGCGGTGGTGGAGCATGGGGCATTAAGGAGCCCACAGAGATGGGCCCGGCCAGAGCTGAGGTTCAAGAGAGGAGGCGTTACGAGAGAAGATTTCAAGTAAGAAAGTAGGAGGTGGAGCCAGGTGAGGGGTCCTGCAGCACAGTGCTTGTGCAGAGGATTCATTTCAGGGTGCAGGAAGGGTCTCCCAGAGAAGCCGAGGTCAGTTAGGATGAGGCTGCAGTAGTGTCAGCGGTTGTGAATAGAGGGGGGTGCCCCTGTGGGTGGTGGGAAGGCTGGAGCAGGAGTGGGTTTTGAGGAAGGGTGACAAGTCCAACCTGGGGGAAGTTGAGTCTGGGCTCCATAAGGCCCTTCACCGTCTGCAAGGTTTGTGGGTACCAGGGATTCAAGGTCAGGAGAGTCGTAGGCAGCAGCTCTGTGAACAGGTGGTAACTGAAGCCTTGGGAGAGCAAATCATCCCAGGATGGATCACTAAGCAGAGTGTTAGGGAGCAGACAGACATAAGGGGACAGGACAATCCCAGGGGTGGTCAGAGAGGAGTGCCAGGACAGGAGGCAAGGAGGTTGTGCCAGGGGTACAGCACTCTCCATTGATTGGCTTCAGCGTACCAGGCTCTGTGTGGGGCCTCCAGGATCTACTGTTACCCCTCATTCTGACGCAGCTCAGATGGGCTGACGGGCAAGCCAGCAAGGATGAGGACTGAGGCTCAATTTGGAGACATGGTTCTATGTGACCTCGGGGTACAGGCGGGGTGAGGTGTGGAGATGGAAGTAGGCCTCTCCTCATCCTCCCTTCACCTCAGGATGCCCTGTGGAAGGGTCTGTGTCACTTCGGGGGAGAGAGACCTCAGTCCCCTTCTCATCTTTTCACTGCAGGTTGTGCTGAATCAGAAGTTCACTGACTGCTTTGTGCTGGTGTTTCTGGACTCCCACTTAGGAAAGACGGTGAGAACAAGTCGGGGGCTTTGTGTCAGCCTTGTGGAAGGCCATACCCCAAATGTATGGAGCCTGCTGGGTTGGGGTGCCCACCCTTTCTGAGCCCTGCCTCCTGTCCCCACCCATGCCCTCCTCTCACCAGCGCACCCCCACCATGTTCCCCACAGTCTCTGACAGTGGTTTTCCGAGAGCCCTTCCCAGTACAGCCGCAGGACAGCGAGAGCCCCCCTGCCCAACTAGTCTCCACCTACCACCACCTGGAGTCTGTCATCAACACAGCCTGTTTCACCCTCTGGACCCGCCTCCTCTGAGAGAGTGGACTGGACCACTGCATGTCACTGTTCCTCGAATCGTGGGTCTACAAGATTGCCCGCCAGAGGCAGGACTGACCAGCCCTTCTGGGCCCCAGGGCAAGTCAGACACTGAGTGACACTAAAGGCTTTGTAACTACGTCTTGGGGGTCTGCTGCCCCAGCCTGGCGGCAGGAACTGCCCTCCTCAAATACCCACAGCCAGTGACCCATCCAGGACTTCAGAGGGTCAGGTCAACCCAAGGACCCCTTGGGCCCTTCTGGGGTACTCCTTTCTGCCCACCTGGTAGAGTCTTGGGAGTTCACACGGGGTGGCAAAAACTTACCCCCTAGAGCTCCTCTACCTGATCCTGCCCCCCAGCCTTTAACCATGGTCAGCCACCTCTGTCCCTTGAGCCCTCGGGTCTTCACCTACCACTTGGACATCACTGCTGGACATTCCCATTGAGATGACAACTGGGTTCCAATCCCAGCTTTGCCTTTGAAGCACCTGTGGCCACTGTCAAGTCCCTTTGCTCTCAGACCCTGGGTTTCTCATCCTTTAATGAGAAGGTGGGCTCAGAAGCTCTCCCACCTCCACAGCAGCCCTGGCACTGGCTTCTCAATGGGAGGGAAGCAACAGAGAAACTGAAGTGTTAGACACTATGTGTCCCCCCACCCCATAACAGAGACATAAGACAATGTTCAGCGGGTCATCTTTAATGCAGAGGAGGAGATGGGATCTCACTCGCTGTCTGGAGGCATGTGGGTGGTGTGCAGGCCCTCACTGGCCACCTCGGGGTGGCCCCGCCTATCCCAGTATGAACGTAGCCAACTCAAGCCCTCTACTGTGTCTCCTGTAGGGAGAGGGAGGCCTGGGCATCTCAGCCCACAAGGAGAAAACAGCCCCTGTCCAGTCCCTCCAGAGCTCCCTTCCCCAGGGCCACCCCTCACCTCGAGGCTGATACTCGCAGCCCACAAAGCCTTTGTAGCCTTCATCTTCCAGCAGTTGAAACAGATAGGGGAAATTCAGCTCTCCGGGGCTGCTGGGCTCCCCTCGGCCTGGGACCTGTGCCACCTGCACATGCCCTGGGGACAGATGTGGACAAATGTGGGGTCCAGGCTCCTGCCAGGGCCTGAAGAACAGATGTGGGGATTGAAAGGGTGGGAGGGCACAGGAAGCTCCTCTCACCAACAATGGGCAGGAACTCCTGGATGTTTCCTGTCAGGTTCCCATCCATGATCTGCCAGTGGAATATGTCCTGGGGAAGAGGATACTACAGTCCAAGACCCCGCAGGCCCCACCCTCCTTCCGGTCTTCAAAGTACCCCCTTTCTTCCACTTACCATTTGTAATTGGAGGTTGGGTCTTCCCACCTTCTGTAAGATGGCTGCCGCTGTAAGAGAAGCCAGGGAGGGGGCCGTGAGCCTCGAGGAGAGCACAGGAATCAAAAGGGACAGAAGGAGACAGGGCTGGGGTCATACCCTGCTGGGGCGTGTCCAGGAAGTACTGGGGGTCAGTGATGCGGGTATTGATGGGCTCCAGCAGTCCCACGAGGTCCGCCTAGCAGCATGTCGGGTGCTGTGAATAGAGCTCCTTCCCAAGTTCGTCCCCCATCAGTCAGTCACTGGTCAAGGCCCTCACCTGTCCCTCTGACCTAGGCTGGCAGCCTCACGTGCTGTCCCCACTGTGCACCCCCTCCTCCGCACACCCACAAAGACATGTAAGTACATGTGTGTTTCCACCTTTCTCACCTCAGCCAAAACCCCAGCTGCATGCCTCAGGTTCTCCAGAAAAACGATCTCCATCTCAGCTTTGACTGCTATTCGATCAGCTCCCTGGGGTACTCGGCCAGCCATCAGGTGGATCCTGTGAGGAAGATGGATTGGAGGCCTTGCCTCCCTTGGCTCTCTGCACCTCTTCCAGGATTCCCTGACACTGCTGGCCCTTGCCTGTCTCCCCAGGTCTCCAGTCCATGGCACCTGAGCCACGATGCCCAGGCATCCCAGCGCTTTTCAGAGACACTTCAGTAACGGCCGAGGGGAAGCCCTTTCCCAGACACCTCAGCGTCCACCCACCGCCCCCTGCCTCCAGTACTTTCTACCTTTCCTTCCTTCGGTCCTTCTCCTCAACCTATAACCTGCTAAATTCTCACCTTTAAAAATTATCCTGACCCTTGCTTGCCCTTCTCAGGTATTCCGTGCTGCTGTCTCTACTTCCTCTCCTTGCATCTACTACTTAGACTCTTCCCATCTTTTTTCTGCCCCCACCATTGACCAATAGTGATCCCCTCTTGCTAGTACCTTCTGAGCCTGTTTGGCCTCTGCAGGATTTGACATTTGATCAGCCCCATTTGAGCCGTCCACCTCCTCCCATCATCCCCTGATCTTATCAGCCACATCCAGCTCTGAACAGACATTCCAGACCTCCCCACCCCAACAGGCTACATATATGTACAGCCTTAGGAACACTGCTGAACACACCAGGCTGCCTCTTGCCACAGCACCCTTGCCGGGAATACTTTACCTTCTGCCCATCAAGCAATGCCCACTCCTTGAAGACAGTCCAAGCATCACTACCTGTAAGCAGCTTTCTCTGATCCAGACAGGGTTAGGTGCCTACCCCTGCTCCCACAGCTTCCTGGAATAGGGCTGTCCTCAAATGGATCACTGCATATATTTACTCTCCTATCTTCCTAGGCAGACTGAGCTCCCAGCATGGGATCCCAGCATGGGGTGAGCATAAAAGAGTGGCAAACAGACTGGCACAGGACAGATAAAATACAAAAGGCAATTTACAAAGGACCAGGACCGCAGAGGCGGAGATAGGCCAGTGGGCTCAGACTCCTGAGCGTCTCAGACCTCAGGTCCTCGACTCCCTGAACCTGAGGCAGGGTCATGGGTCACAGAGGGGTGGGGCTTGGGGTGGAGGCGGGGTACCTGGGACAGCCCAGGGCCTTGGCGTATCGCACGGCCTGCTCCAGCCCCTCTCGGAAGGCCGCCTGTCTCCCGGGGACGGCCCCCAGCCCCATTTCCCCCTTCTCTTGGTCTCCTGCAGAGAGAACGGGCCTCAGCCCCCGACTCGGGCACTCCCCTGCCCGCGCCCCGTCCCCCACCAGCCTCCCGGCCCGCGGCGCACCCGGGGGCGTGTTGATCAGCACAAGCCGCAGCCCCGCTTCTCGCGCGGCGCGCGCCAGCGCCTCAGGCGGCTCCGCGTACGGCCAGGCCACCTCGACGGCCTCGAAGCCCGAGCTGCCCGCGGCCCGCAGCCGCGCGGGGAGGCCGGGGAGCTCGGGGAACAGCCAGGACAGATTGGCGGAGAAGCGCAGCGGCGCCATGCCTGGGGAGGCCGGGCCGGGCAGAGTCCGAAGGCTCCAAAGGCGGCGGGCGGGGCGGGGCTCTCCTTGCTGGCCCTGCGAACAAACGTGCACTCTTCCGGGTTAGAAAAGCGAAGTGCTGTAAAAATCCGGGCCTTCGCGAAAAGCGCCTTCCGTGAGCGAGAGAGGGGGAGAGGCGAAGGGGCGGGGCGAGGGCGGCCGGAAAAGGAGCGGGGCCCGCGCCGGGAGAAGGTGGGGAGGCCGGGCTCCCGGACCTGAAAGCCGGACGCGGGGCCAGAGAGAGCTGGCTGCCCGAGGGCCAGGTTGCAATGATGGGACGTGCACTTTAATACTGAGTCTTTCCTCTGTTTATAAAAATGCTATCTGTTCGTTAAGCAACATTTGAAAGCTGTATAACCAAATAAAGAAGCACTTTTATACCACCAGTTATCACACCACTAGCCTGTTAGCTTTCCCGTCCAAATTTTAAAATATGCAGTTTTTTTCTTTGGAAATTGTGATCTTTCGGTATATGCGGTTTTATAGCCCTTTTTCATGGAATATTATTTTGTGAGCATTTCCTCGTGTTTTCCAATAGCCTTCAAAATCTGTGCCTTCGCTGCTCATTGTTGCACACCTAAGCAGCAAGTCATTTATTGTACTTTGTGGTTGGATATTGTGTGTGTGCGCGCGCGCTGCAAGCGCACTTTCATGCTCTTCTTAGTCCCTATCTCTGACTCTTTTTCAAGTCTTTTTCTAGAGATGTCCATCACAGTGTTGGCCCGTTCACGCCGTTTGTCTTTTGCAAGGGAAGCGGCACCATTGAGCAGCTATGGGTGAGCTGTCCTCTCTTAGCCTTAGCCTCAGCTGATTGGACCAGGGAGGTCATCTGATCCCAGGACAGCCAATCCATAGACTGGTCAAAGACCTCTTACTTGCGTGGTTTGGAAAGATAAGATAACCAATCAAGAGTTCAAACAAAGAAATGCTGAGAGTCAACAGGTGGTGTTGCCAGAAGGTGACTGGGCTGTAGAAACGAAATAAGACAGAGTCCTATGGTAAAGAAAAGCTAGAGCGGAAAGGAGGGGAACCAAGTCCTGTGAATAGAGGTAGCACACTGGGAAGCCCATGTCGTCCCAGGGGTGCCCAAACCCATAGCTGCCCCCAGGTCTGTGCACTTAAGGCTGGGATGCTTAGACTTTCCTGGGTTTCTTTGTCTGTATAGCATCTTAATGTTTCTTGAGATAATTTGAATGATTTTACTTTCATCTACAATAACCCACCTGATTCGGCAGGTTCTTAGGGGTAGAATTACATGGTCAAAAATAGGAACATATCTAAGTTATTGATGTCTTAAATTTCCTTTGAAAAATATAAATCTATATCCCAACAGTTCATGAGTAAACGTCATCTTGATCTATCGTCTGTGCTAACTTTGACAGAAAAGCTGAAAGTGCAACATTAGGAACACCCAGCTTCCACTGATTGTTCTGTCAACACTCAACTCCATCTCAAATGAGGCTAACTCAGACACCAGGGATCCAGCCTGATCCCGTGGTGAACCCAAATGCTTAGAAGGTTCCATTTCTTCAGCTCTGCCTCCAAGAACAGACTGCTGCCAACTGACACTGATCACCTGATTTCTTGCTCATTTGCAACTGGTTTTATACTAGGACCTTTGCCTTGTCTTGGAATGTGTTTCTTGGGTATCGTCCTGTCAAGATCTCACTAAGCTTAACATTGGAATCAATCCCAACTTTAGTGTGTGTGCAATCCAAAATCAACAATACAGAGTAACATCCAGAGGAAGTAATTCCTTTATTACCACCTCACTGTTGATCTCTGAGTATGCAAATTCCATTTATGATGTTGAAAGCACCACCATCTGCTGAGCTCTGCGTCAGAAACAAAATGTGTCCAACTCCCAATGGTCCACCCCTTTTTTCCTTGGACATCCCTTAGGGCAGTAAAGATTATGTATAAACTAGACATACATGACTCACTTTCCCCTTAATTCCCTTACAACACCTTCACATAATATGCCCAAATAAATATATAAGGAGTGCAATGTCCATGAAAATTATTTGCTTTATTCACCTTTGGCTATGTCTTATCCCACCTTGCAACACAGGCATGAGACTAAGTTATCACAAGTTTGGATTCTTTGCATTTGCCTTTTTTTCCTGCTTTATTGTACTTCACAGATATGTATTTAGCTTTTAACCAAATAATTTGCACAGGTGTGGTATTAAAGTAACAACAATTTGTAAATAGTTGCATGGATAATGGCAAAAACTTTAGTACAGAGTTCAGAGTCTCATTTGATCACTGGATAGCATTTGGCAATACAGTAAAACATATTACAACTCATGTGAAATGCAAATCAAAACCTCAATGAAATTCTATTTTATGCCTTTCAGATTGGCAAAAATAAAAAAGACATTATCAAATATTGGATAGGATTTGGAACAACTGCTGATAGGAGTGTAAATCACTATAACCTCCTTGGAAAACAATTTGGCCTTGTCTCTTAAGGCTGATATGCCTTTGATCCAACAGTTCCTTTCCCAGGTGTATCCCCTGAAGAAAGTTTTGCACAAGTGTACCAGGCAAAAAGTAAAGTGATGTTCACAGCGGAACTACTTATGTAGCAAAAAGATGGAACTAACTCAAATGTCCATACATACATACATAGGTGAGTTGTGTAATAGTACAGTCATACCATGTTGTACAAGAGAAAGCTGGTGGCTCAAATGATAAAACTGAGTTTGTTCTTGTTAACACAAGATTATGTATAAACTAGACATACATGACTCACCCCTTAATTCCCTTACAACACCTTCACATAATATGCCCAAATAAATATATAAGGAGTGCAATGTCCATGAAAATTATTTGCTTTATTCACCTTTGGCTATGTCTTATCCCACCTTGCAACACAGGACAATATATGAAGAGCTTAGTGAAGTTTAATTGGAACTGAAAAACATCATTATGAAAGCATCAAGTGGATACATCTCAGAAACATAATCTATAGAGGAAGAAGCAAATCACGGAGAAATACATACAGTGTGATTCCATTGATAAAAAGTCAAAGGCAGGGAAAACCAACAGTATCTTGTGTAGGAATATGGATATCCCTGGTAAAACAATGAAAAACAAGTGAATAATTATCACAAAATTCAGCATAATGGTGACGACCTCTAGAGGAGGACGGAAGAGGGTAGCATTGGAGCCTTTGAAAGCATTAGTTATCCTTTCTCCTACCTTGGATAGCACATTCATGTATGTTAACTTTACTACTCTTCTTTAGAGTTAACATATATTTTATAAATATCATTTTATATCTGTTTTATATTTAATAAAAACACATTTTTAAAACCTGTATGCATTTACTGCCGTCTGTTAACACATTTGATATTAACATCCTCATTGTGGTATCATTATAATCTCAAGATTTTTCTACAGGTTCAGCTTGTTCGTATTGTTTGTCTGGTTTGAATTATAATGATCACTTCTTAGACTCAACTTGCCACTGCTCAGTATAGTGATCTTTTATTGTATTATCTGCCCAGAACCTATGGCAGGCAGCCTGCAAAATGGTCCCCAATGGGTCAGAGCGGGTGGTTCACACCTATAATCCCAGCCCTTTGGGAGGCTGAGGCAGGAGAATAACTTGAGCCCAGGAGTTTGAGACCAGCCTTAGCAACCTAGTGAAACCCCATCTCGACAAAAATATAAAAATTGGCCAAGCATGGTGGCATGTGTGTGTAGTCCCAGCTACTCCAGAGGCCGAGGTGAGAAGATCGCTTGAGTCTGGGGGGTCCAGGCTGCAGTGAGCCATAATTGCACCACTGCAGTCCAGCCTGGGTGACAGAGCAAAATCCTGTCACAAAAAATAATAAAATAAAATAAAATAAAATAAAATCGATAGACCATTAGCAAGATTAACCAAGAAGAGTGAAAATCCAAATAACCTCACTAAGAAACAAAACAGGAAATATTACCACTGACACTGCAGAAATACAAAAGATCATTCAAGGCAACTATGAACATCTTTATGCACATAAACTAGAAAACCTAGAAGTGGATAAATTCCTGGAAAAACACAACCCTCCTTGCTTAAATCAGGAAGAATTAGATACTCTGAACAGAGCAATCAGCAAGATTGAAATGGTAATTTAAAAATTACCAACAAAATTAAGTCCAGGACCAGACGGATTCACAGCAGAATTCTACCAGACATTCCAAGAATTGGTGCCAATCCTTTTGACACTATTCCACAAGACAGAGAAGGAAGGAACACTCCCTAATTCATTCTATGAAGGCAGCATCACCCTAATACCAAAACCAGGAAAGGACACAACTAAAAAAGAAAACTACAGATGAATATCCTTGATGAACATGGATGCTAAAATCCTTAACAAAATACTAGCTAACCGAATCCAACAACATATCAAAAAGATAATCCACCACGACCAAGTGGGTTTCATTCCAGGGATGCAGGGATGGTTTAACATATGTAAGTCAATAAATGTGATACACCACATAAACAAGAATTAAAAACAAAAATCACATGATCATCTCAATAGATGCAGAAAAAGCATTCGACAAAATCCAGCATCCCTTTATGATTAAAACCCTCAGCAAAATTGGCATATGAGGGACATACTTTAATGTAATAAAAGCCATCTATGACAAACCCACAGCCAACATAATAGTGAATGGGGAAAAGTTGAAAGCATTCCCTCTGAGAATGGAAACAAGACAAGGCTGCCCACTCTCACCACTCCTCTTCAGCATGGTCCTGGAAGTCCTAGCCAGAACAATCAGACAAGAGAAAGAAATAAAGGGCATCCACATTGGTAAAGAGGGAGTCATACTGTCCCTGTTTGCTAACAATATGATTGTTTACCTTGAAAACCCTAAGGACTCCTCCAGAAAGCTCCTAGAACTGATTAAAGAATTCAGCAAAGTTTCCGGATACAAGATTAATGTACACAAATCAGTAGCTTTTCTATACACCAACAGTGACCAAGCAGAGAATCAAATCAAGATTTCAACCCCTTTTTACAACAGCTGGAAAAAAAAAAAAAAAAAAAAAAAACAACTTAGGAATATACCTAACAAAGGAGTTCAAAGACGTCTACGAGGAAAACTACAAAACACTGCTGAAAGAAATTATAGATAACACAAACAAATGGAAACACATTTCATGTTCATGGATAGGTAGAATCAATATTGTGAAAATGATCATACTGTCAGCCAGACGCGGTGGCTCATGCCTATAATCCCAACACTTTGGGAGGCCAAGGAGGGCAGATCACTTAAGGTCAGGAGTTTGAGACCAGCCTGGCCAATATGGTGAAAGCCCGTCTCTACTCAAAATACAAAAATTAGCTGAACGTGGTGTTGCACGCCTGTAGCCCCAGGTACTAGGGAGGCTGAGGCAGGAGAATAGCTTGAACCTGGGAGGCGAAGGTTGCAGTGAGCCGAGATCATGCCACTGCACTCCAGCCTGGATGACAGAGCAAGACTCCGTCTCAAAAAAAAAAAAAGAAAAAGAAAAAAAGAAAATGACCATACTACCAAAAGCAATCTACAAATTCAATGCAATCCCCATCAAAATACCACTATCATTCTTAACAGAGTTAGAAAAAACAATTCTAAAATTCATAGGAACCAAAAAAGAGCCCACATAGCCAAAGCACGATTAAGCAAAAAGAAAAATTCTGGAGGCA
This sequence comes from Macaca nemestrina, assembly GCF_043159975.1. Classification (NCBI taxonomy): domain Eukaryota; kingdom Metazoa; phylum Chordata; class Mammalia; order Primates; family Cercopithecidae; genus Macaca; species Macaca nemestrina. The sequence continues at coordinate 190,257,388 of NC_092125.1, read as the reverse complement.
TCACACTACCTTATTTCAAACTATACTTTAAGGCCACAGTCATCAAAATAGCATGGTACTGGTATAAAAATAAACATATAGACCAATGGAATAGAATAGAGAACCCAGAAATAAACCCAAATACTTATATCCAACTGATCTTCGACAAAGCAAATAAAAACATAAACTGGGGAAAGGACACCCTTTTCAACAAATGGTGCTGGGATAATTGGCTAGCCACATGTAGGAGAATGAAACTGGATCCTCGTCTCTCACCTTATTACAAAAATCAACTCAAGATGGATTAAGGACTTAAACCTAAGACCTGAAACTATAAAAACTTTAGAAGATAACATTGGAAAAACCCTTCTAGATGTTGACTTAGGCAAGGATTTCATGACCAAGAACCCAAAAGCCAATGCAATAAAAACAAAGATTAATAGCTGAGATCTAATTAAACTAAAGAGCTTTTGCATGGCAAAAGGAAGAGTCAGCAGAGTAAACAGACAACCCACAGAGTGGGAGAAAATCTTTACAGTCTATACATCTGACAAAGGACTAATATCCAGAATCTACAACAAACTCAATCAAATCAGTAAGAAAAAAAAAATCCCATCAAAAAGTAGGCTAAGGACATTAATAAACAATTCTCAAAAGAAGATACACAAATGGCCAACAAATATATGAAAAAATGCTCAACATCACCAATGATCAGGGAAATGCAAATCAAAACCACAATGTGATACCACCTTACTCTTGCAAGAACGGCCATAATAAAAAAATCAAAAAACAGTAGATGTTGGCATGGATGCGGTGAACAAGGAACACTTCTACACTGCTGGTAGGATGTAAACTAGTACAACCACAATGGAAAACAGTGTGGAGATTCCATAAAGAACTAAAAGTAGAACTACCATTTGATCCAGGAGTCCCACTACTGGGTATCTACCCAGAGGAAAAGAAATTACTATTCGAAAAAGATACTGGCACACACATGTTTATAGCAGCACAATTCACAATTGCAAAATCGTGGAACCAACCCAAATGCCCATTAATCAACAAGTGGATAAAGAAACTGTGATATATATATATATTATATATATATTATATTATATAGTATATATGTCTATAAGATATATTGTATTATATAGTATATATGTCTATAATATATATTATATTATATATTATATAATATATATGTCTATAATATATATTATATTATATATATATGGTGGAATATTACTCAGCCATAAAAAAGAATGAAGTAATAACATTTGCAGTGACCTGGATCAGATTGGAGACTTATTCTAAGTGGAATAACTCAGGAATGGAAAACCAAACATTGTATGTTCTCACTGATATGTGGGAGCTAAGTTACAAGGATACAAAGGCATAAGAATGATACAATGGACTTTGGGGACTTGGGGGGAAGAGTGGGAGGAGGTGAGGGATAAAGGACTACAAATAGGGTGTGGCATATACTACTCATAAATCACCACTAAAGAATTTACTCATGTAACCAAATACCACCCATCCCCCAATAACTTATGAAAAATAAAAAAAAAATTAAAATTAGCCAGGCGGGTGGCTCACACCTATAATCCCAACATTTCGGGAAGCTGAGGCAGGTGGATCACTTGAGGTCAGGAGTTCAAGATCTGCCTGGCCAACATGGGGAAACCCCATTTCTACTAAACATACAAAAATTAGCTGGGTGTGATGGTGCATGCCTGTAATCTCAGCTACTCGGGAGACTGAGGCAGGACAATTGCTTGAACCTGGGAGGTGGAGGTTGTAGTGAGCAGAGATCGCGCCTCTGTACTCCAGCCTGGGTAACAGAGTGAGACTCCGTCTCAAAAAATAAATAAAGCAAACAAACAAAAAGTGGTTCCTTCTATCTCTGTCTCCTGGTATTCATGCCCCCATGTACCGCCTTTCCCTTGTTTGTGAGCTGGACCTAGCAACTCACTTCAAACAAGCAGAATATTGCAGAAGTGGTGTGATGTCGTCTCAGAGACTACATTGCAAAAAGGCTGTGGCTTCTGTCTTGGCTCCTTTCACTCTTTCACTCACTTGTTCTGAGGAAAACCTACTGCCATGTTGTGAGCTGCCCTGTGGAAACACCTATGTGTCAATGAACTGATGTTCTGGCTGTTATGGACGGGGTGTTTGCGTTTCCCCAAAATTCATATGTTGAAGTCCTAACCACTAATGTGATGGCATTTAGGAATGAGGCCTTTGGGAGGTGACTAGGTCTAGATAAGGTCATGGGAGTGGGATCCCATGATGGGATAAGTGTCCTTATAAGAAGAGGAAGAGAAACCAGAGTTTGCTCCCCACCCCCCCCTCCTCTCTCTCTCTCTCTCCTTCTCTCTGGACACATTGAGAAGGCAGCATCTGCAAGCCAGGAAGAAAGCCGTCACTAGGAACCACATCTGCAGGCACCTTGGTGTTGGACTTCCCAGCCTCCAGAGCTGTGTGAAATTCATGACTATTGTTGAAGCCACCCAGTCTATGGTATTTTGTTATCACAGCCCAAGCTAATACACTAGCCAACAGCTGGCAAGAACCTGAGGCCTGCCAACAGCCACATGAGTGAGCTCAGAAGCAGATCCTCCCTCGATTGAGCCTTAAAATCCCTGTCCCCTGGCCCACATTTTGCTTACAGCCTTGTAAGAGATACCCAGCTAAACTATACCTGGTCTCCTGACCCACAGAAACTCTTTGGTAGGAAATGTTTGCTGTTTTAAGTCACTGAGTCTCAGGGTAATTTATTAGCCACAATTGATTATTAATAGAGGATCTCTTTCTTTTTCTAGGAACAATTCCCTTGTTTGGGGGAACTATATCACTTTCACCACTTCCTCACCTTAATGTGTGAATGGAACTATCATCTTCTTTTTTTTTTTTTTTTTGAGACGGAGTCTCGCTGTGTCTCCCAGGCTGGAGTGCAGTGGCGCGATCTTGGCTCACTGCAAGCTCCGCCCCCTGGGTTCACGCCATTCTCCCGACTCAGCCTCCCAAGTAGCTGGGACTACAGGCGCCCGCTACCACGCCCGGCTAATTTTTTTGTATTTTTAGTAGAGACGGGGTTTCACCGTGTTAGCCAGGATAGTCTCGATCTCCTGACCTCGTGATCCACCAGCCTCGGCCTCCCAAAGTGCTGGGATTACAGGCTTGAGCCACCGCGCCCGGCCGGAACTATCATCTTCTTATATGATTCTTTCTTCTGAGTCATAGTGATTAGTCAGTGAGTGGGCACCTGACCCAAGCTGGCCCAGCCACAATACCTCTTTCAGATGTTGCAGGTTGCCCATCTGATATATGTTTCCTCTTTTCTCCATCCTAATAGAACCATACTCATGGGGACAGTCAGCCAGAGCTATCTGTACAAAGAGAAGTGGCAAAGAAAAACCAAGAGAGGCGTTATGTTTAGCACTTGGAGCTTCTGTAAGGGAATCAACCAGGTTGGCCTTCTTTTTTTTATTATTATTTTTATTTATTTATTTATTTATTTTGAGACGGAGTCTCACTCTGTCGCCCAGGCTGGAGTGCAGTGGCACAATCTCAGCTCACTGCAAACTCCACCTCCCAGGTTCACGCCATTCTCCGGCCTCAGCCTCCCGAGTGGCTGGGATTACGGGTGCCCGCCACCACGCCCGGCTAATTTTTTGTATTTTTAGTAGAGACGGGGTTTCACCGTGTTAGCCAGGATGGTCTTGATCTCCTGACCTCGTGGTCTGCCTGCCTCGGCCTCCCCAAAGTGCTGGGATTACAGGCGTGAGCCACCGCGCCCGGCCAGGTTGGCCTTCTTACTTCATCTTAACTGTTTCCAAAATCAAGATAACCCAGAACTAACTCGCTTTTCCCATCCAAAGATCTAGCGTTGTGCACATTGCAGGAAATACTTGGATCTCTCGGTAAAAAGAAATGTAAAGACCCAAAATCTGGGGCTTTGGGGCTATGTATTTATATCCATTTATGAATTTATATAATTTCATATAACCTACAGTGGAGGTTGGGACAGAGAATTAGGGACTTCAGTGTCTAAGAGCAATCTTTGTCTTTCACACATTATACTAATGTGTTTTATTTCATCCAGTCTTCTTTAAACTCTTTCCTATCTTGTTCTAAACAAGAGCATCCTCATTTCTATTCAACTTTCTTGTTTGAGCTACTAATCTTTCTACTACTTTCCTACAGTCTGCTCAAATCGGATTCCATATATCATGTTATACATTTTCACACCCAACCATGTGTTCAGTTATAGCTGTCTAGATTTAGGAATATCAACATTCAAGTGTCACTCTATTATTATTATTATTTTTTGAGCCATTGAGCCTGCATTTCTGAAGCTTCGGGATTTTTCTTTCCTACTTTACTCAATTTTACCAGTAATAGTCCATATTATATGGATTCATGACAGCTTGTAACAATGTCAAAAAGGAAACTAAATCTTGGGTAAAATTTTTCTTTCATAGTTTTCTATTATATCCAAGCATTCATACGGGAATATCCATGGTACATCTACGTTAGAACTCTGTAACTAAAATTTCAGTAGATTTAAACAGAATCATCTCACACACAGTACATTGAATAATAATAGCATTATACAAAACAGCATTGAGTCACTTTAGAAAATTTGTGCTTGCATGAGCTATCATCTATATTCTTAGAAGAATATTATAATATTTGCTGTTCCATGTTATACATTTTTGTCTTTAAAAGGAAGTTCCTATCACCGGCCCTGTATCTTTAGTTTATATTCTATTCCTGGGTGGTAATATTCTGGATCTCATCCAGAAAGCTTTCTGGGCCCCTCCCTTACATTTGCATCCTGTTGGTAACACACAAAGGCCCTTGGCAGTCTCAACTTATGGAATGGTAACTAACGGCACACTCAACCACATGCAAACTTAAATACAACCAGCATTTGTATAACTCAAAGGGTACAGGTGTAAACAGTTTTTTACATTAAGTTTGTAATTTGGAAAAAATCTCAGTAACCCTGACTACACAATCCTATCCTTCCCTCGTTTAATGTTTACACTCATGAATTTTACCCATGGTGTTATGTATGTATTTTTTACAACTTGGTTTTTCCCCTTAGCAATATATATAGGAAGTCTTCCCTTAAAAAAATAAAATCAGGCCAGGCGCAGTGGCTCATGCCTGTAATCCCAGCACTTTGGAAGGCCAAGGCGGGTAGATTATCTGAGATCAGGAGTTTGAGACCAGCCTGGCCAACATGGTGAAACTCCGTCTTTACTAAAAATACAAAAATTAGCCAGGCGTGGTGGCATGCGCCTGTAGTCCCAGCTACTTGGGAGGCTGAGGCAGGAGAATCACTTGAACCTGAGAGGCAGAGGTTGCAGTGAGCTGAGATTGTGCCACTGTATTCCAGCCTGGATGACAGAGCAAGACTCCATCTCAAAAATAAAAAAATAAAATCAATTTACCTTATTGTGCTCTCTCCCTTTAGCCAGTCTTTTAACTGTGTTTATATTAAAGATATGTTTTTATTGTTTCCCTACTGATAGGTAACAATATTGTTTCCAAATCTTTACTATAACAAGCAATACACATCCTTGTATATGCTTTCTTGTGGCATACAAATATGCATATTTCTCCAGCTTAGGTCTCCATAAGTGGACTTTCTGGGTCAAAAGATATGCACATTTAAGGTTCAAATTCACTGCCAAATTGTCCTTCAGTTTTATCAACTTATATTCCTACTAAACAGCCCCTAAGAGTGTCTGTTTCCCCGTGTCTTCATCAACACTGGATAATGTCAGTCTTCAAAATGTTTACCAACCTGAAGGGGAAAAAACGTTTGTAAGAATCAAGTCCTCAACTAGTCCTGAGGTTGAACATCTCTCCAGATATTTATTGGCCATTAGTATCTGGATAGATGTTCAACCTCAGGAGTAATAATAATAAAAATTCTGGCCGGGCGCGGTGGCTCAAGCCTGTAATCCCAGCACTTTGGGAGGCCGAGGCGGGTGGATCACAAGGTCAGGAGATCGAGACCATCCCTGGCTAACATGGTGAAACCCCGTCTCTACTAAAAATACAAAAAACTAGCCGGGCGTGGTGGCGGGCGCCTGTAGTCCCAGCTACTCGGAGGCTGAGGCAGGAGAATGGCATGAACCCGGGAGGCGGAGCTTGCAGTGAGCCGAGATCGTGCCACTGCACCCCAGCCTGGGCGACACAGCGAGACTCCGTCTCAAAAAATAAAATAAAATAAATAAAAATAATAATAATAAAAAAATAAAAATTCTGTGAGTTGCTTATTTGAAATCTTCGTCCCCCTTCTCTTTTTTTTTTTTTTTTTGAGATAAGATTTCGCTCTGTAGCCCAAGCTGGAGTGCAGTGGCACAACTGTAACCTTGAACTCCTGGACTCAAGCAATCCTCCCTACTCAGCTTCCGAAGTGGCTGAGATTACAGGAGCGCACCAGCTAATTTTTATATTTTTTTGTAGAGATGGGTCTTGCTATTTTTGCCCAGGCTAGTCTCAAACCACTGGCCTCAAGTGATCCTCCCACCTCAACCTCTCGAAGTGCTGTGATTACAGACGTGAGCCACTCTGCTTGGCTATCAGTTGTATTCTCAGTGTTTAATTAATCAGTTTAGAGGAGTCCTTTATAAAAACTCTGGGGAGGCTGAGGCAGGAGAATTGCGTGAACCCGGGAGGCGGAGCCTGCAGTGAGCTGAGATCCGGCCACTGCACTCCAGCCTGGGCGGCAGAGCGAGACTCCGTCTCAAAAAAAAAAAAAAAAAAAAAAAAAAAAAAACTCTGAATATTAAACGTTTAGTTGTTTTTGCTTATCTTTCGATTTTATTTAAAGTGTCATTCACTATTCAAAATATTGGCACTCTCGGGACTCTGTTCCTTTGTGGAAGGAGCCTTTGAGAATAAGGCTCCTGGCCTCTTGCCCCACCTTCCCAGTCTTACCCTGGGGATGGGAAGTGACTCAACTGGTGGGTAACTTTGGCAGAAGAAGAAGTCGAAACGCTCAGCTCAGCCACATCCTCCCTCCCCTCTGTGAAAAAGCATGCACCCTGTTCTGCCTCCATGCCTGCCCCTAAGTTTTACGGGAGCCGGCCCTTGCAGTTGACCTCAGGAGTGAAATATTAGCAAACCTGTCTGCCTAGCAGACCTAAGCCATATTGTCCAGTATCAGTTTTGATGGTAATAAAAGTAATATTTGTATTTCCATCTGCCACATTCCTGTGTCTATCTCTTAATAGGTTCTTGAATCAGTCAGAGTCCAAACAAAAAACAGATGGTACGCTCAAATTAGGATAATTCAGGAGATTTAATAACAGGACTATTTATGAAGGTGTAGGCAAAATCTAGAGGAGATACAGGGGGTACTGCAGCAACCTAGGGCCTCTGAGGCCTACAAGGGTGATGAGGGGCACAGGAGTTACTGGAATCCAGGAGGAGAGAGTCATAATTGCCCTCAGAGGAGCAGAAGCCCCCAGCTGTGGGAGACAGGTAGCCAAGGCAAGCCTACAGGGAGGAAGCCCAAGAAATAAATAACCTGACCTTACTCTCTTTTCTCCCCCTAATCTCCTGCTAGACCTCCCTGCTTGATAAAGCAAACAGAGTCAAAGGGCAAGGGAAGCCATTGATGTAATCAACACAGGTCCATCTACTTGGGCAGAGAGAGAAGAGGAAAGAGATCTGGGGGCATAAATAGAATATATCTGGCACAGTTCTCTTTCTTCCCTCAGTATACACTTTTATCTTTGATATGGGTGAAAAATTCGTGTCCTCATCAAAGGGAATGCACAAAGTCCCATTGGCTACTGTTTTACCAAGAGGCAAACTCAATCTGGCATAATTCCCCCTGAAACCTAAAGCATGACTTCCACTGGTGTTCTTCAAATAAGGAATTGGGTAAAAGTGAGGCGTGGTGTGGTAGGCAGAATTCAGAGACAGCCTCTCCAAATTCCTGCACCCTGAAGTGCCACACACCTTCTCCCAGTTATTCAATCAAACACAAATCAAGGGGCTGCTGTGATGGGAGTTTGCAGAGGCAATTGAGTTCCCAAATCAGTTAGAAAAGGGAGGTTATCTTAGGTAAATCTGACCTAATTGGGTGAGCCTTTAAAAGGAACTGGGCTCTTCCTGGTGAAAGAGATTTGAAGTGTGATACATGAAAAACCCTCCATTGGTGGCCTTGAAGATGGAGAGGGCTTTGTGGCAAGAAGTGTGGGTGGTTTCAGTGAGCTAAGAGCAGCCCCCGGCTGACAGCCAGCAAGGAAATGGAGCCTCAGTTCTCTAGTCACAGGAACTGAATTCTGCCTCAACGGTGTGAGCTTGGAGAAGGACCCTGAGCTCCAGATGAGAAGGCAGCCCATGCAGTACCTGGATTTTACTCCTGTGAGACCCTGAGCAGAGAATCCAGCCATGTACACCAGGCCTAGACTTCTGATGTACAAAACTGTGGACTAATAAATGGGTGTGGCTTTAAGCAGCCTAACTTGTGATAATTTGTTGTATAACCCTGAAAACTAATACAGGAGGCCGGGAGCAATGGTTTATGCCTGTAATCCCCCAGCACTTTGGGAGGCCGACACAGAAGGAGTTCTTGAACCCAGGAGTTCAAGACCAGCCTGAGCAACGTAGTGAAACCCCATCTCTACAAAAAGAAAAAACATTAGCTGGGTGTGGTGGGGCACACACCTCTAGTTCCAGCTACTTGGGAGGCTGAGGTGGGAAGATCACTTGAGCCTGACAGGTTGAGGCTGCAGTGAGCCAAGATTGCACCACTGCATTCCAGCCTGGGTGACAGAGTGAGACTCTTTCTAAAAAGAAAAAAAGAAGAAGAAGAAGAAGAAGAAGAAGAAGAAGAAGAAGAAGAAGGAGGAGAAGAAGGAGAAGAAGGAGAAGAAGGAGAAGAAGGAGAAGAAGGAGAAGAAGGAGAAGAAGGAGAAGAAGGAGAAGAAGGAGAAGAAGAAGAAGAAGAAGAAGAAGAAGAAGAAGAAGAAGAAGAAGAAGAAGAAGAAGAAGAAGAAGAAGAAGAAGAAGAAGAAGAAGAAAGCGGCAGCAGCAGAAGCAGCTAATACAGGGAGCAAACAGTAAGCGAACATAAAACCAGTTTTTATAGTCCCCATTTCCATAGCTGGGAATGGGGCCTAAACTGCTAATCACTTCTGCCTTCTTCCATCACTCGATCCAGGTTCCCTTTGTCCTCATGCAGCACCTCAGGTGGATGGGTGTCTTTACCTAGTGAAGTGACCGTAACATTCTTAACATTCTTTCTTGTAGGATCTGAATCTTTGATGGTCTTGACATTGTTGGGTTGTCACAGTTTTCCACTGACCAGGACTTTAGAGCAAGAGAGGACTAAGAGGTTCTCTGAACATCATTCTTCTGGCTCTACCATATACCAGCAACAAAATTATCCTCTGGGAATCAGGACCAATTGCCCCAGTGAAGAAAGAGGGCTTCTTATTTGTCTGTTCACTGGAACAACGGTCATTTTTCCTGGTAGAAGAATTACCACTTTGAACACTAGGACCTTCAGATCTACGGAGCCTAAGATTGCAAGGATAGTCTTTAAGTCTTTAAATGGATTATTAGGTATGATAGTGAGAGGGACCACTCCCACCACTATCCCTTTGTTCTTACACCTATGCAGCCTGGCTATAGGCACCATATATTGACTTCTGATTGAAAGCACACACTGTATCCTATGAGAGAGCACCCCAACATTGGAGGGTGTTGCCTTCCAGCAGGCACTGTAATGAACCTTTAGTAATCTGTTTCACCATTCTCTCAAGCTACTTGCTTCCAAGTTGTTGCAGGATCCCTGGGTGTTGCATTTCTGGCTGGAAGCCTCTGTGGCAAGTAATGCCTTTGCCCGAGTGTTGCTTGGGCCCACTGGGCTCATTCCTCCCACTCAACCTGGCAGGCTGCACTCAGCTCATGCCACTGACCTGGACGCCATGCCTGCCAAGGGCAAGCCAGGCGTGGAGTAGTAAGGGGTATGTGAGTGAGCAAGCATGGGGTCTGGCCATTGCTTACAGGCAAGCATGCTGGCTGCTGCAGTGGGGTGGGCAGCTCCAGGTGTCAGCACAGGTGCTGGCTCAGAAAGGCTGCAGCTGGACCAAGTGCACCACAAGCAGCTTCTATGGCTGGCACCAGAGAGCATGGTGGCACCTGGAAGCTTGGAGACTCCAGGAACTTCAGAGCCTCAAAGAGGGAGTCACAGCCCTGGCTCGGGGAGCTCCCAGGTCTGGGATCTCCAAAGGGCCACAGCTCTTCTTTCCTCTTCTCCCACAATGTGGTGAGCAACGGGTGTGTTTCAGCCGTGTTTGTGTTACAGCTCTTTCAGCTCCGCCATTTGGCAGGTCCTGCATCCAGGAAGAATGAGGTATGCGGACAAGTGCAGGATGAGCAAGGCAAAGAGGAGCTGTATGGAGTGACAGAATAGCTCAGAGGAGGCCCTGGAGTGGGAAGCTTCTCTCTACAGATGGTCATCCAGACATCTGTTCAGCTATGGCTAAGCCTGGGGCTTTTATGGGCCTCAGAGAGGCCAAAGTGTGGACTGGTTAGTCCATGGGTGGCCCCAGAAAAGGCACCACAAGTTCAGACTGGCAGTCCCACCCCCAGCTTTCAGGCCCTCCCTGGCCTGAAGGTGGAGCCTCACCACAGACCCATTCCCTTCTGTGCAGGAGCTTGTCTGCCTCCTGCTGCTGTTGATGGTGCCCAGGCTGTTTGTGCCAAGGAGCAGGCCTGTGCCAAGATGCCCTCAACTTCCCCTTGGCTTCCCTCCTGTACTGATTAGTGCCCAAAGTCTGGAAGGGGCCAAGGCGACAGGGGGCTGGCATGTTAGCACTGCCCCAAGCGTTCTCACGCCCAGCCAGGCTACGTCAGCACTCAGCCTTGGCCCCAACCTTACTCTGAGATCGGAGCAGGCATGGGAGTGGGAAGAGGCCAGCAGTGGGAGCAGACACCTCTGAGCCTGCAGGGGGAAGGGGGACGCTCCCAGGCCCCTGAGAGTGCCCAGATGCCTGGGTCCACAGCTGTGGCTTGGGCGGTTGCAGCTACACCCAGATAGGTGAGGCTTCTGCCTGCTCCTGGACCCCCCAAGAGCACAGGGATGTCTGGGTCCACAGTCATGACTTGGGCAGTTGTAACTGTACCTGGAAGGGTGGGGCTTCTTCCTGCTCTGTGGAGTGAAAGGCCCGAGTCCGCAGCCACAACTTGGGCAGCTGCAGCTGCACCACCCAGGGAGCTCGTGCCCCACCAATGCAGAAAGAGCAGGGCTCCCACTTGTCCTCAGCTCCTGCTGGCTCTGTGGAGTGTGCAGCCCTGGCTGCACCTCCCTGCCACAGCCAGCATGATGATAGCAGCCACTCCAGACAGGCTGCCACTGCCATCAAAGTGATAAGTCACATCATAATACCAGAGAATTTTATGGGCGGGAGCCCACTGCCGTACTTCCTATGCTGTAAAATGGGTCTCCTTATCAGAGATGACGTTGTATTTGATTCTGTGATGAAGAATAAGGCATTCCATAAGTCTACAAGTGATGCGGGAAGAAGCACTTCAGGCAGAGAAGACAAATGTGTACCCAGAATACGTGTTTACTGCATGAAAGAAAAACTCTATTCCTTTCACGATGGAGGAGTCCAAGGTCGGCTTCCTCCAAACCAAATGTGTCTCCATCATTGTGTTGTGAAATTCAAGGGCAAGCAACTTGTCTCCCACTTTAGAGAAGGATTACCTAGACCAATGACCCTCTAGAAACTTCACTTACATAATATGCCTCTTGGCCTCAGGCACACATATGTCTTACAAAGGCATCTAGAGTGCTTGATGCTTCCTACTCACCAGGTCCAGTTAACATAATTCCATCAATGTCATGGACCAGAATGACATCCTGTAGGGTATCAAGATGATCAAGTTCCCATCACACAATATTATGACAGAGAAAAGGAAACTTGATACTGTCCTGGTGTAAGATAGCAGAGGTATACTATTTGCCCCGCTATGTAAATGCAAACTGCTTCAGATTTTCCTCGGGGGAAAAAATGTTTTCTAGGTCAGAAGCTGAATGCCAGGTGTTATGGGCTGTGTGGAATTGCCACAGTAAATATTTCACATTTAGTGCTGCATCTGTGACTGACATCACTATGTGAATAAATGTACAAAGATCTCTTTCTCCATGCCCCGTCTGGCTTTTGCACTAGCCAGATAAGTAAGTTAAATGGGGATGTCCTGGGAATTGTCACGTTTGCATATCTCAAGTTTCTGGTGGTAGCATTAATCACTGTGGTTTCCCCCAGGTTGAAGTATCATTTTTGACTTTCTTGGTGTGGTAGGCATGGAAGTGAGCATTGGAGGGATCTCCACCAACAGAAGCTTCCACTTTGCCCTCCTTTTCACTACAAAAGCCTTCATTTCATTGGTCAAAGAACCCATCTAATCATTCTGCCAGTTATTACGTATCTCCCTTTTCTCTACACATTCTAGGAGTCAGGGGAAAACATAGGATGAATACCTGATCCTGTGGACACCATGTTAGACAGACTAGGATGTATGGGCTAGGATTCCATATATCACCTGATTTTCATAAGTTCCAAATCTCACTAGTGAATGATGATGGCACTTCAGGGTTCTGGGGATCAGAGTGAGTTCAGGGCTAATATCTATTAACCTTGGGAAGATCTAGTATATTTCCTTCTCACTCGTGTATAGCTGGTATTTCCCTGGTAAATGGCTGCAGGCCGTTCTGAGGAAGGCTTTGGAGAAGACACATAATATACATTCGTGACCACATTGCAGGGACCCTCCTCCATTGAGGGTCTCCAAGTTTATGAACTGACTTAGGTCTAGGAATTGGGTAAAAGGCTGAGAATCCTCCTCCAGTTTCTACCCAGAAACCTAGAATGTTTCACCTGTATTTGTCAGGCAGCACCTTCACAGGCTGCCCAAGTATTTCATTTCTAGAGAGCTGCGCCACAATTCCCTACAGATCACAGCACTCTGATGGCCACTCTGCCTCTGTGGTTTGCAGGCGGCTACCTCCTCTCTGACCAGCAAGCATGGTCACCTTGCCTCATCTACTGTGGGGTCCCTTTATTCTCTTTAAGATCAAGGAACTCAATTCCTTTGCATTGTCCCCAACTCTCATCTCCAGCCTATAGATGACAGTCACCACAGAGCTCTTCAAGGACTTCTGAATACCTTAGTGAGGGAAGCGTCCTTCAGACCTTCTCGGGGGCCGTGGTGAGGGAGAAGTGAGCAGGTTTGCAGAGCACAGTGCTGCTCGCAGTGCGGTGATTCTGAGCCACGCCAAAGTTGGAGAGCCATCGCTGTGGAACAGGCCTCTCTGACTTCAATGCGCATGCACAGCACCTGAGCATCTTTTAAAATGCAGAATCTGGCTTGGTAAGTCTCGGGTGGGGTCGAAGGTTCTGCATTTTCTGATGCAGGTGATGCTGATGCCTCTGATCTGGGACAACAGCTCTGAGTAGCAATGCTGTAGAGCAAGGCGTCTGAAGACTCAGGAACATGGGAATCTAACGGATCTATTATGTCAGGGAGTGGGGAGGTCTCAAACTTTAGTGCGAATCAGAATCACCTGGAGAGCTTATTAAAACACAGATTTCTGGGTCTCACCCCTACAGTTTCTGATACTGTAGATCTGAGGTTAGGCCTGAGAATTTGCATTTCTAACAAGTTCTCAGATGATGCTGATGCTGTCGGTCCAGGGACCACACCTAGAGAATCAGCGGTCTACCATCCTCCCAGTCCACTCCCTGACCTTTCCCTTGACTATCCTGACTGTCCACCTCGGCAAGGTTTTGCATGTCTTTAAGAACACAGCTCGCTTTTTCTGGAGCAGGCCTTGTACTTTGTTATGGGCCTGAAGGTAATAAGAGATAAGGGAGGGGCCCTAAGGAGAATTAGCATTAGCTTATCGGGCAACTGCCCTGGGAACAATGATTGTAAGGCTTTTATGCTGAGGAGAGAGAGCTCCTTCAGCCAGAATAAAAGGTTCAGAGGACAACAGAGGTTCAAAAGTCTCAGCCCCATCAGGCCTGCCTTTCGGGCATCCTGTATCCCCTTCCTGTATCTGACAGTCCCACTCCTCCCCGAGAACTTTGCCTTGGCATAAGAGACTTGGCCGTGTTACGCATTTAATTGCTGCTGCAAATCTACAACTTTAACAGTCAGATCCTAGGCTTAGTTCTTAGCCATATTTACCCTTCAATTACTAGAAATAAGGAACCCCTCAGTGCCACCATAGAGGCATTCTGGTTTTCCACGCGTCTTTTTAATTGTATTTCCATAGCTTTGATTTTCTCTTTTTCCCTATATAAACTTCTTAGGATAGTAAAAGAATCCAGTTGGTTCTACTATTTTTTAATCACCGTTGTTGCCATAGCAATTAAGTGCCAGCGCCACTTGATCTCTTAACGCCTTGCCCATCACCTGCAATTCCTCCCATGCTTCCACCATTGATAATGTGGGTGATGATGATGTCACCACATGCCATGGATTACTCACTTCCTTATTCTTCCCCAGCAAGGTTATCGCTGTGTTCCTCAAATACATGAGCAACGGAATTCCAGAATCCCATTTTGAGGAACTATTTTCTGATTTCACAATTGCTATGTCAGTCTGAGTTCAAATAGGAAACAGATGGCACACTGAAATTACTATAATTCAAGGAGGCTTTTTATGAAGGGGCCATTTATGAAGGTTGGGACAGGGTATAGGGGACTCACAAAGGATAACGTGGTCATCCAGAACTAATAACAGCAGAATTACTGACCCCCCACTAGGCCTGAAGGGATGAAGGCAGGGAATGGTTTCTGGAATCCAGAAGGAAATCCCTGTAGAGTGGGCCACGTGGAGAGCAGTGGTGACTTGTGGTCAAAGGATACAGCCAGCCCAGCCCAGGACCTGTAAGGGAGCTCTCTGGCTGGGGATCTGCATTGGCTGAACCCAACACGAAGCCAGGAGGCAAGGACTCCGCTGGCATAGTCCATGCGGGGGCTCTCCTAGGAAGGCGCAGGGGGAAGAAGAGTGGAGAGTGGATTTGGCGTGGTGAACGTTTCCCTAAACTTTTCCTGATACTGTTTATTTTTCTTTACATTTAAATCTATCATCTTGCTCTTTGTTTTCTATTTGTCTCATCCGGTTTTTGTTCCTTTATTTCTCTGTCCTTGCCTTCTTCAGGACTAATTACTTTTGTTACTCTATTTTTTCCTCTATTACCTTGTTAATTTTATTAATACATTCTTTCCTTATTCTTCAAGCGGTTACTATAGAGATTAAAATATCTCCTTACATCACTATGAACTCATGTTTAGTTTAATATAGACACAGATAATTACATCTAGAAATATGTTTATATATCACACATACGGACATATATACATAGGACCTACATCATACATACTTATATATGACATACACATATACATACATGTGTGTGTACACAGGCTAGTGCACACACATAGCTTCCCTTACTCTGTCAGCTGAGAAGGCCTAGGAACAAAGAACACCCCTAGCATCCAGTTCTAATGCCATTCTCATAACAGCAAGCAAGGCTTCTCAGAGAAATGGATGGCTTAAGTTGAAACAGAAAATATACAGGAGGACCCTGAATCATATTGTAGCTCCAGAAAGTAAAGGAGTGTTAAAAAATGATGAGAGTATGCCAAAAGGACACAGGAGTCAAATGAAAGAGCTCCCAATGGGCAACACTGAAAATGTTTAAACAAAAAATAAATAAATAAATAAAATAATAAATAAAATAGTACTGAATTGGCCGGGCGCGGTGGCTCAAGCCTGTAATCCCAGCACTTTGGGAGGCCGAGACGGGCGGATCATGAGTTCAGGAGATCGAGACCATCCTGGCTAACACGGTGAAACCCCGTCTCTACTAAAATACAAAAAAAAATTAGCCGGGCGAGGTGGCGGGCGCCTGTACTCCCAGCTACTCGGGAGGCTGAGGCAGGAGAATGGCATGAACCCGGGAGGCGGGGCTTGCAGTGAGCTGAGATCTGGCCACTGCACTCCAGCCTGGGCAACAGAGCTAGACTGTGTCTCAAAAAAAAATAAAAATAAAAATAAAAATAAAATAAAACAAAATAGTACTGAATTATAACTCAAAGTATAAAATAAATATCCATGACTCCGGACTGCTATAAATGAATGACTAAATATATAAATAAATGGGAGAGGAGAAATCTCTTTTGCACAACGATTCCAAACAATTTATGTGGATACTCTGCCCTTGAAGAGGAGGGAAAGAATAATACCCCACTCCTTAATTATGGGGTGTACATAGTGACTTCCTTCCAAAGATTACACTATTGAAAGGTGAAATAAAATAATTTTACAGTGGAGAAACCTGACAAACACTACCTCTGCTGGGTGATCAAGGTCAGCATCGACAGCGATAGGTCGTGTGGATAGTGGGTTCCCCTTGATGGGATGTGATGCTAATGACAATTTACCACTAGTCCTATCTTCCTTCCAAACAGATCCCCCCAATCTAATTATGAGACAAACATCAGACAAATCCTAGCTGAGGAACATTCTGCAAAATACAAAACCAGTGCTGCTCAGAACTGTGAAAAACAAGGACACATGAATGTATATGTGTATGTCATATGCATATCCATTTGAGAGACTGTCACAGCCACAAGGAGCCTCAGCAGGCATAACAAGTAAATGTAATGTGAGATCGTCGATCAAATTCTGGAGGGAAAAAAAAAAAAAAGGACAGTAGGTAAAAATTAGGGAAATGTAAATACAGTGTGAACCTTAGCTAATGTATCAATATTGATTCATTACTTGTGACAAATACATCATAATGTGAGATGTTAATAACGGGAAACTGGATGTGGGGCACAGGAAAGCCCTCTGCACTATCTTCTCAATGTTTCTGTAAATCTAAAACTATCTAAAATAACAAGTATATTTTAAAAATAGAACTCCTTGGCTCACTAGAGTTTGCCTTAAATTAGTACTTTTATTACTTCTCAAACAATGAAAGATACTTACAACAGTTTAATTCCATTTATCCTCCTCTTCCTCCCTTTTGTGTAATTTTTGTCATCTATGTTACTTATTTTTTCTTTTTTTTTTTTTTTTTTTGAGATGGAATCTTGCTCCATTGCCTAGGCAGGAGTGCAATGGCATGATCTCGGCTCACCGCAACCTCCATCTCCCAGGTTCAAGGGATTCTTGTGCCTCAGCCTTCCGAGTGGCTGGGATTATAGGTTCCTGCCATCATGCCTGGCTAATTTTTGTATTTTTAGTAGAGACGGGGTTTCACCATGTTGACCAGGCTGGTCTCAAACTCCTGACCTCAAGTGATCCATCCACCTCGGCCTCCCAAAGTGCTGGGATTACAGGGGTGAGACACTGCGCCCAGCCTGTTATTTCTACTTGTTTTAAACTCCACAAGACATTATTGTTGTTGTTTTAAACAATCCATATTCATTTAAACATACACTATATGTATGATATATGACAAATATATGAGGGGATATAGACAAATGGATATATATCATATAAATGTATATGCATATGTATATGAAAGATATAAAATACTCTTGGCAGGCACAGTGGCTCACGCTTGTAATCCCAGCACTTTGGGAGACCAAGGTGGGTGAATTGCTTGAGCCCAGGAGTTCAACACTAGCCTAGGCAGTATGATGAGACTCTGTCTCTACGAAAAACACTAAAATTAGTTGGGCATGGTGGTACATGCCTGTAGTCCCAGCTACTCTGGAGGCTGAGGTGGGAGAATTGCTTGGGCCCGGGAGGTTGACGCTGCAGCGAGCTGTGATCACACCACTGCACTCCAGCCTGGGCAACACAGAAAGACCCTGTCTAGAAAAAAAAATATATATATATATACTCTCCACCCTTTCTCCCCCTTCCCTTTCCTAGGAGAGCCCCCGCATGGTCTATGCCAGTGGAGTCCTTGCCTCCTGGCCTCGTGTTGGGTTCAGTCAGTGCAGATCCCCAGCCAGAGAGCTCCCTTACAGGTCCTGGGCTGGCTGTATCCTTTGACCACAAGTCACCACTGCTCTCCACGTGGCCCACTCTACAGGAATTTCCTTCTGGATTCCAGAAACCATTCCCTGCCTTCATCTAGGGGTGTCAGTAATTCTGCTGTTATTAGTTCTGGATGATTACATTATCCTTTGTGAGTCCCCTATACCCTGTCCCAACCTTCATAAATGGCCCCTTCATAAAAAGCCTCCTTGAATTATAGTAATTTCAGTGTGCCATCTGTTTCCTATTTGAACTCAGACTAACGTAGCAATTGTGAAATCAGAAAATAGTTCCTCAAAATGGGATTCTGGAATTCCGTTGCTCATGTATTTGAGGAATACAGTGATAACCTTGCTGGGGAAGAATAAGGAAGTGAGTAATCCATGGCATGTGGTGACATCATCATCACCCACGTTATCAGTGGTGGGAGCATGCGAGGAATTGCAGGTGAAGGGCAAGGCCTTCTTTTGGACTGAATTAATGTTTTTTCTCTCATTGCATTTTTTCCTCTACAAGTTTTGAAAGCATGCATTCAAATTGTGTGCTTTTAATGGTTACTCTAAACCAGTTTAGCATTCATATTTCATCTCAAAATGTCTAAAGTCAATATCTGTATCATCCTCCCAATCAAGCCAAGGATTTGGGGATATACGAACTCCAACTGCCCCACTTCAGACATACGTGCTACCGTTGTCCTGTGTGTTAGATCTACCTTGTTGTCTTTAACCTCACAAATTTGACATCAACAAAATTTTTGTGGTTTTATTTTTAGATTTATTCACATGCTTTTCATGTGTGTTCACAATTATTTTCTTGCATTTAAGGTGCTGCTTATGAAATTTGTGATGCTACCTTATGCCTGATACACATTCACTGGTGATGAGTAAACTGGCTCAGGGGTGGGGAAAGGGCCTGAATTGTAGTCAATTTCTGGTGTGGAAATGTACTCCCACCATGGCTTATTCCAAGCCATCAGCGTAACATCATTGAATGTGCACATGCAAAGAGATGTCCAAATTTTGTGGGCTCCAGCACAGCACTGAATTTTTTCTTTTTCTTTTCTTTTCTCTCTCTTTTTTTTTTTTTTTTTTACAGCTTTATTGAAGTGTAACTGATGTGCAATTAACTATATGTATTTAAATTAGATAAGCTCTCACATCATCATCACCAAAATCAAGATAGTGAACATACCCATCACCTGCAAAAGTTTCCTCATTTCCCTCTCACCCCTGCCTGACCCCACCCCATCCCCAGGTAATCACTGATGTTTTTCCATCACTAAAGATTAATTTGCATATTCTAGCATTTCATGTGAATAGAATGATACAGAATGTCCTCTTTTTGGTCTGGCTTCTTTTAGCATAATTATTTTGAAGTTCATCCTTTTGTATGTATCAGTATTCATTTCTTTTTATTGCCAGATAATATTTACATCATATGCATATTCACAATTTATTTATATAGTCACCTGTTTATAGACTTTGGGTTGTTTCTAGTTTTTTGCAATTACAAACAAAGCTTCTATAAACACTAGCCTGTCTCTGTGTGGACAGATATTTGCGTCTTTCTTAGGTAAGTACCAAGGAATGTAATGACTGGACTATGTGGTAGATGCATGTTTAACTTTTTAAGAAAATGCCAAACTGTTCTCCAAAGTGCTTGTACCACTTTATATTTTCCATCAGCAGTGTATGAGAGTTTCAGTTGCTCCACTTTCTCACCAACACTTGATAAGGTCAGTCTTTATAAATTTTAGCCATTCCAGTAGGTATGTAGTGGTATCACTGTGGCATTAATTTGTATTTCCTTAATTATGAGTATGTCATGTGATTACCCTTTAGCAGTTTATTTAGTCAACTGGAAGTAAATACAGCATATTCTGGTTTTGTTTGCCTGAAAAATGCCTATATTTTGTCTTCCCTTTTGTTTTTATTTCTTGTTTTTAGAGACAGAGTCTCCTTATGTCACTCAGGCTGGAGTGCAGTGACACAATTATGGCTCACTGCAGCCTTGACTTCTTGGGCTCAAGTGATCCTCCCACCTCAGCCTCCTGAGTAACTGGGATTACAGGAGTGTGCTACCACACCTGGAAAAGTTTTGTGTGTTTTGTAGAGACAGGGTTTCACCATAACCAGCCCAGGCTGATCTGGAATTCCTGGCCTCAAGTGATCCTCCCACCTCAGCCTCCTGAGTAACTGGGATTACAGGAGTGTGCTACCACACCTGGAAAAGTTTTGTGTGTTTTGTAGAGACAGGGTTTCACCATAACCAGCCCAGGCTGATCTGGAATTCCTGGCCTCAAGGGATCCTCCCGCCTCGGCCTCCCAATGTGTTGGAATTACAGGTATGAGCCACCACACCCAGCCTGCACTCACTTTTGAACAAGATTTTGCTGAGCATACAATTGAACAATTACTTTTTTCCAGTATTTTGCAGATAGTATTCTCCCCTCTTTTTCGTTTGTTTCTTTAAAAATGATATCTGTATTTTAAAAGTCTTAAAATAAAGAGACAATGATTAAACACATAATTAAAAATTAGAGTCCTTGTGGTTTATCACAACAGTTAAATTTTGCCCTTTGTTTCTGGAAGAATGCCCTATAACAGATAATTTGAAAAATTTAAAAGTAACATAAAAGGGGCTGGGCACGGTGGCTTATCTGGTAATCCCAGCACTTTAGGAGGTCAAGCCAGGTGAATCCTTGAGTTCCACAATTCAAGACCAGCCTAGGCAACATGAGGAAACCCCATCTCTACAAAACACACACACACACACACACACTACACACACATACAAATTAGCTGGGTATGGTGGTGTGCACCTGTAGTTGGGAGACTGAGGCAGGAGGATCACTCAAGTCCAGGAGGTTGAGGCTACAGTGAGCTGAAATTGCACCACTGCACTCCAGCCTGGGCAATGCAGTGAGACCCTGTCTTAAAATTATATATATATGTTATATATATACACACACACACATATATACATACAATAAAAAGGGAGCCAAATACCTGAAATTTTGAATAAAATAAAGCAAAAAAAGAAAAAAATTTATTGCAAGAGATGGAATTTACAGTTTAAAGGCTTAAAATAACAGAGAAATTCACTAAACAACAGGCCCTCCAGAAAGGTTACTGAAAAGAAAATGGCAAGTAGTTTGGGGACTATCAGATTCTGAGATATGGTGGAAAGTTCACAGTTTGGCACTGGTTGGACAGCTTTGTTTTCTTTTATTCTTTTTTTTTTTTTTTTTTTTTTTTTTGAGACGAAGTCTTGCTCTGTCACCCAGTCTGAAGTGTAATGGCATGATCTTGGCTCACCGCAACCTCTGCCTCCGGGGTTCAAGTGATTCTCCTGTTGCAGCCTCCTGAGTAGCTGAGATTACAGGCGCCCGCCACCATGCCTGGCTAATTTTTGTATTTTTAGTAGAGACAGGGTTTCGCCATGTTGGCCAGGCTGGTCTCAAACTCCTGACCTCAGATAATCTGCCCTTCTCGGGGTCCCAAACTGTTGGGATTACAGGCGCGAGTCACCACGCGCAGCCGATGCTCCCATCTTTTAACTTCTACTGTGGCTATTGAAAAGTCAGCTTTTAGTCTAATTATTTTCCTCATATAATAATCTGTCTTTTCTCTCTTCTCTTTATCTTTGATGTTCTGCAGTTTCACTAAGATGTGTGCTGATGTATATTTCTTCTTATTTATACTGTCTGGGAATAGTGTGTCCTTACGAATCTGATATTGAGAATTAGCATATTTTATCTAGTATTGAAATTCTCAGCCACAGTCCCTGAATATTGCAGCCCCTGTTCCTTCTAGAATTCCTGTTAGGTTTATGTGAGATCTTCTCATTCACTCCTCCATGTCCTTAACCTTTCATATTTTCACTATCTTCATCTCCTCTTAATGCATTCTGGACAATTTCCCAGATTTATCTTCTTTCCACCTGTGTATAAACTACCCTTTTGACCTCTATTTTTTTCCCATTTTATTTTCAGTTTTCAGAAGTTCCGTTTGGTTTCTTTTCAGCTCTGCTTAATCCCTCTCAATGGTCTGTTGTTCCATTGCCAAATCATCTAATAATTCTGGTAGCTATCATAGGTACAGGTCTGCTTCTGCTGTGTGTTGTTTCTGTTGATTCACACATAGTGGCTTATTATCTCCTATGTTTGAGGACTTTTTTTTTTTTTTTTTAATGTGTGTGAACTCACATTCTTTGGAAATTTATCTGTGAGAATTGAGCCCTGGATGAAAATGTGTTCCTCCATGGAAGATTTATGTCTGTTTCTTTTTCTTTTTCCTTTTTGTTGAGATGGAGTCTTACTCTGTCACCCAGGCTGGAGTGCAGTGGCGTGATCTCAGCTCACTGCAACCTCTGCCTTCCAGGTTCAAGTGATTCTTCCACCTCAGCTGCCTGAGTAGCTGGGGTTACAGGTGCCTGACACCAAACCTGGCTAATTTATGTATTTTTAGTAGTGATGGGGTTTTACCATGTTGGCCAGGCTGTTTTTGCTCCTAACCTCAAGTGATCCTCCCATCTCGGCCTCCCAAAGGGCTAGGATTATAGGCATGAGCCACTATGCCCAGCCAATTTATGTTTGTTTCTATGGGGCAGTTTGGGGCACTACAATCCCAGAATCACTTTAACTAAATCTTAGGCTTAAAGATTTTCTTTTTGAAGCACACAGTTATGAGGCATTGCATGCAAGTGAGGACAGTGCCATGGTTAGGAAACAGGTAATCTTCATTGTCCTTTTCTGTTGGTGGGACTTTTTTAGTTTGCTCAATTCTCTAGTTTATCCTCAGGGAACCTCAGCTTTATGTGGGGAGTTCCAATCCAACCTTCCTGCCCCTTAAGCCTCATGCTTCAACTCCTGTCCTCTGCACTTTGCTAGTTCTCCAGGGATTGGCAGATGTCACCAGGCAAACACCAGCTCTGGCTGGAATTTTTCTGGAGTGGTGTTTTCTCCTTATTTCTGATAATTCTTCTTCCTTTTCTGACAACATTGCCATGCCTTTAAAAAGAAAGATGCTTCTTGTATTTCATCCAGCATGTTAAGTGCTCTATACTGGGAGGGTTTCTCCAGACAGCAGTTGCTTGAAATAAACTATTTATGTTTTTTACCCATCTGGAACTTCTTTTTGTGTTGTACAAAACAGAGGTCTAAGAGTCCTGCTACCATTTTCACTGTTCCTTCTTTTTGTTCAGAAGTGATATCTTTGAATCAACTTTTAAAACAATATTTCCCCACTATTTTCTGTTGCTCATTGCCAGCTGGATATCTAAAAAAGTCATAGAAACCTGCTTTTAAGTGAAATATCCCAAAAACAAAATTATCATACTATTGACTGGCGCAGTGGCTCTGAGTTTTTTACTCCTGTGCATGGCTTTAAGAATTGGTCCAGCACAGTGGCTCATGCCTGTAATCCTAGCACTTTGGGAGGCCGAGGCAGGAGGATTGCTTGAGGCCAGAAGTTTGAGACCAGCCTGGCAACATGATGAAAACTCATCTCTACAAAAAATTAACCGAATGTGGTGGCGTGCACCTGTAGTCCCAGCTACTCAGGAAACTGAGGTGGGAGGATCCCTGAACCCAGGAGGTCGAGGCTACAGTGGGCTGTGATGGTGCCACTGTACTCCGGCCTGGGCAACAAAGTAAGAACTTAAAGAATAAATAAATAAATAAACAAACAAACAAACAAATAAATCTCTTGAAATTTATATAACAAAAACGTTTTGCCCTAACAATCCAATTTTATCATTTGATCAGAGAGAAAAGGGTTCTAGGTCCTCTCCTGACCTAGAGATGAAGCAAACACAGGTCAACAGCATTTTGCATTAAAAATTCATAACTGAAAGAAGAAAGAATTCGTAACTTTGTTTTCTCAAAAATTATACTGGAACAGAGTTTAATATCAGTTTGAAGACCAAGTCAACTTCATATCAGCCAAATTCATACCACAGGAAAGAAAATTGAACATGTTGCAAAGTAATTTACCGTGTGTTTTTCATAAATGTTAATATAAATGGATTGAATTATACACTGCTCAGCCCCATTCACACATAGACAGACAGACGTTGAAAGGAAAACATCTGTTGCAGTTTTCACAACATAGATTTATAGCTTCAGTCATGTTAAATTGTTACTTGGAAAGCACAATCCCAAGGAAATAATAATTTCTGAAGCCCTATACATGCTGGGTTTTATTTGATTAACTCTTCATCAAGCTAAAAATATCAAAGAAGACTTCTCGAACCAAGCTAATTTTTCAAAATTTCAATCCCCTAAGAAGGAAAGATATGGAGAAAAGTTAGGCATATTCTTTAAAGATCCTTTTTTATTTTAATCAATGGATGCAACTTTTTTTTTTTTTTTTTTTTTTTTTGAGACAGAGTTTTACTCTGTCACCCAGGCTTGATTGTAGTGGCGTGATCTCTACTTACCGCAACCTCCACCTCTCAGATTTCAGCAATTCTCTTGCCTCAGCCTCCTGAGTAGTTGGGATTACAGGTATTTGCCACCACGCCCAGCTAATTTTTGTATTTTTAGTAGCGACAGGGTTTCACCATGTTGGTCAGGCTGGTCTCAAACTCCTGACCACAAATGATCCACCCACCTCGGCCTTCCAAAGTGCTGGGATTACAGGTGTGAGCCACCACGCCATCTAAAAAGAAAAAAGTTATTTTATATTTAACTATATGCATACCCTTTCCAGTACTCTTTATTTCCCTGTAGATCCAGTTTTCTATCTGGTAATTCTTTCTTTCCAGCTGAAGAACTTCCTTTAGCACTTCATGTAGTGCAATTTGTGGGCAAAGAGTTCTCTCAACTTTTGCTTATCTGAAAATGTTTTTATTTCACTTTCATGTTTAAAATACATCTTTAGCCAGGCATAGTGGCTTATGCCTGTAATCCCAGCACTTTGGGAGGCCAAGGAGAGAGGATTGATTGAACCCAGGAGTTTGGGATCAGCCTAGACAACATAGTGAGACCTCATCTCTACAAAAGATAAACAAAATTACCTGGGTGTGGTGTGGGCACCTGCAGTCCCAGCCACTTGGGAGGCTGAAGTGGGAGGATCACTTGAACCTGGGAAGTTGAGGCTGTAAGTGAGCCATGATCATGTCACTGCACTCCAGCCTTGGCCACAGAGTGAGACCCTATCTCTAAATAAAATTTTAAAAATAAGATCTATTTTCACTCAATATAGAATTCTAGGTTGAACTTTTTCTTTCAGTACTTTGAAGATGCCATTCAATTGTCTTTTGAACTATATTGTTTCTCATGAGAACTTGGCTGACATTCTTATCATCATTTCTCTATGTATAATGTGTCCATTTTCTCTGGTTGCTGTTAAGATTTTTTTCCTTTATTTCTGGCTTTCAACAGTTTGACCCTGATGTGCATCGGTGTTATTATTTTTGTATTTATCCAACTTAGGAATTTCTGAGCTTTTTGGATCTTGAGTTGTTATACACTTTTATCAAATTTAGAACATTTTCAGGCAAACTTTTTTTAATTAAAAAATTTTGGCCAGGCGCGGTGGTTCACGCCTGTAATCCCAGCACTTTGGGAGGCTGAGGCAGGTGGATCACGAGGTCAGGAGTTCAAGACCAGCCTGGCCAAGATGGTGAAACCCCGTCTCTACTAAAAATACAAAAAATTAGCTGGGTGTGGTAGTGGGCGCCTGTAATCCCAGCTACTCAGGAGGCTGAGGCAGATAATTGGTTGAACCTGGGAGGCGGAGGTGGCAGTGAATGAGACTCCATCTCAAAAAGAAAATTTTTTTATTTGTATAGATAGGGTCTCACTATGTTGCCCAGGCTGGTCTGGAACTCCTGGGCTCAAGCAATCCTCCCTTCTCGGCCTCCCAAAGTGTTTGGATTACAGGCATCAGCTGCCACGTCCAGCCCAAAACTTCTTTTTCTTTTTTTCTTTTTTTGAGACAGAGTCTTGCTCTGTCACCCAGGCTGGAGTGCAGTGGCGCAATCTCAGCTCACTGCAACTCCACCTCCTGGGTTCAAGCAATTCTCCTGCCTCAACCTCCTGAGTAGCTGGGATTACAGGCACCCACCATCACACCCAGCTAATACTTGTATTTTTAGTAGAGACGGGATTTCACCATGTTGCCCAGGCTGGTCTCAAACTCCTGACCTCACGTGATCTGCCTGCCTGGGCCTCCCAAAGTGCTGGGATTACAGGCTTGAGCTGCCACACCTGGCCTCCAACACTTCTTTAAATGGAATCCAAACATGTTTTGTGCTCCACTCTATTTCTCTTCTTATGGGACTTCAGTTACATGGGTGTTACCTTTTGATGCAATCTCACATTGCATCAGATCTCACATTGCTCATTGAAGAGCCCTTCTCTCATCTCTCTTTTCCTTTTTCCATCTCCATGCTTTGGTCTGGATTATTTATATTGATCTATCTTCAAGTTCCCTAATCTTTTATTTGATTGTGTCTAATCTGCTTATTTTTAACTGAGATGTAATTCACATACCATAACGTTCACCTTTTTAAGTGTACTATTAGTGGTTTTTAGTATATTCACAAAGTTGCGCAACTACCATCACTATTTAATTTTGGAACATTTCATCACCTTAAAAGGAAACTTGATCACCATTAGCAGTCACTTTTTATTCCCCCTTTCCACCATCCCTGGGCAACTAATCTACTCTCTGTCTCTATGGATTTGCCTATTTTGGGCATTTCATTTGAATGAAATCATAAAATATTTGACATTTTATGTCTGGCTTCTTTCACATATCATAATTTTTCAAAGTTCATCATGTTGTAGTATGAATTAGCACTTCATTCCATGTATGCATGAATAATATTCTCTTGTATGGATATATCACAATTTGCTTATCCATTATTTAGTTGATGGACATTTGCATAGTTTCCACCTTTAAGCTACTATGAATAATGCTGTTATTGACACTAATGTATAAGTTTTATGTGGACATATGTTTTCATTTCTCTTGGAAATATACCTAGAATAGAATTACTAGATCATAACTCTTGTGTTTATCTTTTTTCTTTTTCTTTCTTCCTTTTTTTTTTTTTTTTTTTGAGACAAGGTCTCACTCTGTTACCCAGGCTGGAATGCAGTAGTGTGATCACAGCTTACAGCAGCCTTGAACTCCTAGGCTCAAATGATCCTCCCACCTCAGCCTCCCAAGTAGCTGGGACTATAGGCATGTGCCACCATGCCTGGCTAATTTATTTATTTATAGAGATGGAGTCTCACTATGTTTCCCAGACTGGTCTCAAACTCTGGGCTCAAAAGATCCTCCTTCCCTGGCATCCCAAAATGCTGAAATTATAAGCATGAGCCACCTGTATTCGGTATTGAGCCTGTATATTTAACTTTTAAATAAACTGTCAAATTGTTTTCCACAGAAGCTATACCATTTTACATTTTACCAGCCTTGCATGAGTCTGAAATTTCTCCACAGCTGTGCCAATGCTTGCTATTGCTCTTTTAAAATTATTATTATAGCTTCATTCTAGTGGATGTGAAGTGATATCTCTTTGAGGCCTTGATTTGAATTTCCCTGATGACTAATGACATCAAGCATATTTTAATGTGCTTATTGGCCATTTGTAAACCTACTTTGGAGAAATACTTATTCAGATCCTTTGCCTTTTTTTTTTTTTCTTTTTTTGTAATGGGTTTTTGCTCTGTTGCCCACACTGGAGTGCAGTGGCTTGATCACGGCTCACTGCAGCCTCAACCTCCCAGGCTCAAGCAATCCTCCCACCTCAGTGTCCCAAGTAGCTGGAACCACAGGCACAGGCCACCACATCCAGCTAATTTTTTTTTTTTTTTTTTTTAAGGGATGGGATCCCACTATGTGGCCCAGGCTGGTCTTTAATTTCTGGCCTCAAGCCATGCTCCTATGTTGGCTTTCCAAAGTGCCAGGATTACAGACATGAGATGCCACATCCAGCCCCCATTTTAAAATTGGGTTGTCTTTTTTTTATTATTGAATCGTAGGAGTTCTTTCTATTCTAGATACAAGTTACTTGTCAGATCTGTAAATTACAAATATTTTCTCTCATTCTGTGGGTTGTCTTTTCATTTTCCTGTGAGTGTCCTTTGATGCACAAAGGTTTTTAATTTTGAAGTCTAATTTATCTATTTTTTAATTTAATTGCTTGTGTTTTAGGTGTCATACCTAAGAAACTATTACCTAATCCAAGATCATGAAGATTTAGCCCTATATTTTCTTCCAAGGGCTTTATAGTTTTAGCTCTTAAGATCTTTGATCTGGCTGCTGGCACTGTGGCTCATGCCTATAATCCTAGCAATTTGGGAGGCAAAGGTGGGAGGATTGCTTGCGCCCAGGAGTTCAAGAACAGTCTGGGCAATATAGTGAGACCTTATCTCAAAAAAAAAAAAAGACAATCTTTGATCCATTCTGATTTAGTTTTTTGTACATGGTGTGAGTCAGGGGTCCAGATTCATTCCCTTGCATGTGGATATCCAGTGTCCTACTATTATTTGTTGAAAAGATTGTTCTTTTGTTCTTTTCTCCATTGCATAGTCTTGGCATCCTTGTTGAAAATCAATTAACCATAGACTCTCACTTTTATTCCATTGATCTATATGGTTGTCCTTTTCCAGTACTACACTGTCTTAATTACTGCAGCTTTACAGTAAGTTTTGAAAATCAGAAAGTGGGAGTCCTCCAACTTTGTTCCTTTTCAGGATTACATTGGCCCTTCTGGATCCTTTGCATTTTCATACGACTTTTAGGATCATCTTGTCAATTTCTGCAACAGAGGCAGTTGAAATTTTGATAGAAATTGCATTAAATCTGTATATCAATTTGGAGAATATTGCCATTGCAACAATATTAAGTCTCCCAACTTAAGAAAACAGGAAGTTTTTCCATTTATTTAAATCTCCCTTAATTTCTTTCAACAGTGTTTTGCAGTCTTCAGTATAGAAGTTGTATTAGACTATTCTCACACTACTATGAAGAAATACCAGAGACTGGGGGCCGGGCGCGGTGGCTCACGCCTGTAATCCCAGCACTTTGGGAGGCCGAGGCGGGCGGATCACAAGGTCAGGAGATCGAGACCACGGTGAAACCCCGTCTCTACGAAAAATACAAAAAATTAGCCGGGCGCGGTTGTGGGCGCCTGTAGTCCCAGCTACTCGGGAGGCTGAGGCAGGAGAATGGCGTGAACCCGGGAGGCGGAGCTTGCAGTGAGCCGAGATCGCGCCACTGCACTCCAGCCTGGGCGACAGAGCGAGACTCCGTCTCAAAAAAAAAAAAAAAAAAAAAGAAATACCAGAGACTGGGTAATTTATAAAGGAAATAGGTTTAATTGACTCACAGTTCCACATGGCTGGGGAGGCCTCAGGAAACTTACAAGCATGGCAGAAGGGGAAGCAAACATGTTCTTCTTCACATGGTGGCAGGAGAGAGAAGTGCCAAGCAAAAGTGGAAAAGTCTCTTATAAACCATCAGATCTCATGAGAACTCACTCACTATCATGAGAACAGCATGGGGGTAACCACCCCCATGATTCAATTACCTCCTGCCAGGTCCTTCCCATGACACATGGGGATTATGGGAACTACAATTCAAGATGAGATTTGGGTGGGGACACAGAAACAGACCATATTAGAAGTCTTGTACATCTTTTGTTAAATTTATACCTAAGTGTTTTATTCATGTTGATGTTATTATAAATAGAATTGTTTTCTTAATTTTATTTTCAGAGTTCATTGCTAGTGTATATTTTATGAAATACAATTGATTTTTGCTTGGGTGTGGTGGCCCATGCCTGTAATCCCAGCACTTTGGGAGGCTGAGGTGGGCAGATCACTTGAGGTCAGAAGTTCAAGACCACACTGGCCAATATGGCGAAATCCCGTCTCTACCAAAAATACAAAAATTATCTGGGCATGGTGGCCCGCACCTGTAATCCTAGCAACTCAGGTTCTGAGGTGGGAGAATCACTTGAACCCGGAAGAAGGAGGGTTCAATGAGCCGAGATTGTGCCACTGCACTTCAGCCTGGGTGACAGAGTGAGACTCCATCTCAGAAAAAAAAAAAATACAATTGATTTTCATATGTAATCTTAAATTCTGCAACCTTATGAATCTTGTTGATTATTTCTAATAGTTTTTAAGTGGATTCCTCAGGATTATCTATAACAGCATTATGTCATACCACTTACAAATAGAAATAGTTTTACTTCTTTCTTTTCAATCTTGATGACTTTTGTTTCTTTTTCTTGTCCAAATGCCCTGGATAGAACCTCTAGTACAATGTTGAGTATAAACAACAAAAGCAGACACCTTCATCTTGTTCCTGATCTTAGTAGGAAAACATCCAGTATTTCACCATTAAATATGAAGTTAGATGTGGGTTTTTCATAGATGCCCCTTATCATGTGGAGGATGTGCTCTTCTACCCAAAAAAGACCAAATGCACTTTATTCTCAAGTGCACATGGACTATTCCCCAGGATACACCACATGTTAGGCATAAAACAAGTGTCAATAAATTTACAAAGATTGAACTCATACAATTGAACTTTCCAACCACAGTAGAATAAATTCAGACATTAATTTCTAGTTTGTTGAGTGTTTTATCATGAAAAGTGTTGGATTTTGTCAAATGTTTTTTCTGCACCTATTGAGATGATCGTGAAATTTTGAGGTTTTACTCTATTGATACAGTGCATTATGGTAATTGATTTTCAGATATTAAACTAACCTTGCATGCCTGTGATAAATCTCACTTGGTCAAAGTGTATAATTGAGTTTATATGTTGCTGGATTCAGTTTATTATCTTGTTGAAGTTGTGCATCCATATTCATAAGCGGTATTGATCTGTGATTTTCTTGTCTTGTGATGTCTTTGTCTGGTTTTGATTTCAGAGTAGTAGTGGCCTCACAAAATGATTTGGGAAGTGTTTACTTTTCTCCTACTTCTTGGAAGAGTTTGTGAAGAATTTGTATTAATTCTTTAAATGTTTGACAGAATTCACTAATGAAGCCATCTGGGATGGGATTTTCTTTGTGGATAGTATATTATTATTAGTAGTAGTACTACTACTACTACTACTACTACTACTATTAATTCAATCTCTTTACTTGTTATTATGTCTATTGAGATTATTTGTTTCTTTTTGAGTCTGTTTCAGTAGTTTGTGTCTTTTTTTTCTTTTTTTTTTATACAAAGTCTCACTCTGTCACCAGGCTGGAGTGTAGTGGCATGATCTCTGCTCACTGCAACATCTACCTCCTGGGTTCAAGCGATTCTCCTGCTTCAGCCTCCCGAGTAGCTAGGATTGCAGGCATGCACCATCATGCCCAGCTAATTTTTGTATTTTTAGTAGACCATGTTGGTCAGGATGGCCTTGATCTCCTGACCTCGTTATCAGCCCACTTCAGCCTCCCAAAGTGCCAGGATTATAGGCATGAGCCACTGAGCCCAGCCTAATTTGTGTCTTTCTATCAATTTGTCCATTTCGTCTGGAGTATCTAGCTTATTGACATAAAACTATAGTCCTTTTTTTATTTCTGTAAGGTCAGTAGTCCCCACTTTCATTCTTAATCTTAATAATTTGAGTCTTCTTTTTTTAAATCTGTCTAGTAAAGGTTTGTCAATTTTGTTGATCTTTTTAAAGAACTAACTTTTAGTTTTGTTAATTTTCTCTATTATTTTTCTATAGTGTATTTTGTTTATTTCTGCTTTAATTTTAATTTTTGCCCTTTTTTACTTGCTTTGGATTTAATTTTCTTTTCTTTTTCTAGGTTTTCAAGGTGGAAGTTTGGGTTGTTGAATTGTGAGCTTCCTTCTTGTTTTATGTATGCCTTTAACAGCTATAAATTTCCCTCTAAACATTGTTTTTCCTAGATACCTTTTTTTTTTTTTGAGATGGAATCTCGCTCTGTTGCCCTGGCTGTAGTGCAGTGGCATGATCTTGGCTCCCTGCAAGCTCCGCCTCCGGGGTTCATGCCATTCTCCTGCCTCAGCCTCCTGAGTAGCTGGGACTACAGGCCCAGGTTAATTTTTTGTGTTTTTAGTAGAGACAGGATTTCACCATGTTAGCCAGAATGGTCTTGATCTCCTGACCTCATGATCTGCCTGCCTCGGCCTCCCAAAATGCTGGGATCACAGGCGTGAGCCACTGCACCCAATCTTTTCCTGGATTTTATAAGTTTTGTCAAGTTGTGATTTTTTTTTTTCATTCTGTTCAAAGAAATTTTTAATTTCCCTTGTGATTTCTGTTTTTTGAGATAGGCTCTTTCTATGTTGCCCATGCTGGTCTTGAACTCCTGCCCTCAAGTGATCCTCTTTCTTTGGCCTCCCAAGTAGCTGGGATTAGAGGCACACACCACTCTGCCCAGTTCCCTGGTGATTTCTTGTTTGACTAATTGATTATTTAGGAGTGTGTTGTTTAATTTTCACATATTTATGAATTTCCATATTCTTTTTGTTTTTTATTTCTAATTTCATTTTGTTATGGTTGAAGAACATATACTGTATAAGTTCAATCTTTGTAAGTTTATTGACACTTGTTTTATGGCCTAATATATGATCTATTCTCAGGAATAGTCCATATGCACCTAAGAAAAATGTGCATTCTGCTATTGTTGGGTGGAGTGTTCTATAGATGTCCACAGTATTGTTTAATTCCTCTTTTTCTTTGCTTATCTTTTTTCTAATTGCCAATTTTTGCATTTGTAATTTGAAGCTATCTCCAAAATCACTATTTCTTCCGTAAGATCAAAGTTGTTATTTAGCCCCTCTAGTGAATATTTTATTCTAGTTATGGTATTTTTCAACTCCAGAGTTTCCATTAAAAAAAAAAAAAAAATTTCTCAGCCAGGCGTGGTGGCTCATGCCTGTAATCCCAGCACTTTGGATGGCCAAGGTGGGTGGATGGCCTGAGCTCAGAAGTTTGAGACCAGCCTGGACAACATGACAAAACCCTATCTCTGCCAAAAATACAAAACATTAGCCAGATGTGGCATGTGCCTGTGGTCCCAGCTACTTTGGAGGCTAAGGTGGGAGAATTGCTTGAGTCTGGGAAGCAGAGATTACAGTGAACTGAGATTGTGCCACTGCACTCCAACCTGGCTGACAGAGTAAGACCCTAGCTCAAAATAATAATAATAATAATTTATATCTCTCTATTGATATTTTATACCTGGTGATACATTACAGATACAGATACAGATATATTCTCATACTTTCCTGTAGTATGTAGTATTCAGACATAGATTTTTTTCAGTGTTTTGAACATATTTAAATAGTTGATTTAAAGTCTTTGCCTAGTAAGTCCAACATGTGGCTTTCTTCAGAGGCAATTTCTATGTATTCCTTTTTTCTTGTGAATACAATTTTGTTTCACAACGTTTTGTTGAAATTGGACTTTTTAAATGCTGTAATGTGGTAACCTGAAAGTCAGACTCTCCTCCCCTCTCCTGTGTTGTTGCTGTTGTTACAGCTGTTTATTTATTCAGTGACTTCTCTGGATTAATTCTGTAAAGTCTACATTCTTTATTGTATGTGGCCAATGAAGTCTCTAGTCAGCCATCTTAGTGGTCAGTTAATGATTGGCCAGTGATTTCCTTTATTAACTAGAAGCAAAAAAGTCATCCAAGTCTTTACTGAGGGGCGCTGTGTGTGTGTGTGTGTGTGTGCATGTGTGTGTTGGGACACACTTTTTTTTTTTTTGAGACAGAGTCTCGCTCTGTCACCCAGGCTAGAGAGCAGGGGCATGTGATCTCGGCTCACTGCAGCCTCCACTTCCCATGTTCCAGTGATTCTCCTGCCTCAGCCTCCCAAGCAGCTGGGATTATGACACCCACCACCATGCCCAGCTAATTTTTGTATTTTTGGTACAGACAGGGTTTCATTATGTTGGCCAGACTGGTCTCAAACTCCTGACCTCATGATCCACCCACCTTAGCCTCCCAAAGTGTTGGAATTACAGGCATGAGCCACCTCGCCCAGCCTAGGAGGCTGAGGCAGGAGGACTGTTTGAGCCCAGGAGTTGAAGTCCAGACTGGGCAACATAGTGAGAAGCAAGACCCTGTCTCAATAAATAAATAAATACTCATTGGACAAGATTAAAAGATTGGGAAAATAGCCTCCAAAAGACCCTCCAAAACGGTGAGCCACCTCGCCCAGCCTAGGACACACCTTTAACACTCAGCCAGGTAGTGTCCAACTGCACCTTAGCCTTCACTTTCTACTTGCACAGAAAATCAAAATCAGCCACAAGTGAGAGCTTAGAGCTTTCCCATTCTATCCTAAGCACACACACAGCCTTACACATGTGTGTCAGCTTGCAAATTTCCAGGAATATGGCAGAGTTCTTCAAGGCTCCTTTGGACATCTAATTTCGCAGCTTTTCCTTTTAAGCCTTTTAGTTAGTCTTAGTTTGTGGGGGATGGAAAGGAAGTTCTATGTGTGTGTGTGTGTGTGTGTGTGTGTGTGTGTGTGTGTGTCACAACTGTTATTCATTGCTTCAGGTAGCCATGAAGTTAAAACATTTGCCTTTAATTGTTTCCAACAAACATTTCTTCCTACCCAGGAGGAAGGCTATTCACAATGGGCTAGCTTCAAGTCATCCTTGTAACTGGGGTCTTCCAAGGAACTACCAGATAGGCCAAATAATGACAATTTCCTTAAGCACAGGTCTTTGGTAGGGTTCCACCTCTATTTGCCTCCTCTAGTGGCTGCCAAGAGGACTTCCTAAGAGGGAATGCAAGCTGTTATTTTTCAAGGCTACTGCCAAGCTGGTGAGTGGGGAATGAGACTAGGGTAAGTTAAAATGGCACAAAGCTTGCTGTTCTTACTGAGATTCAACTTTTGTTTCTTCTAAGTACACTGTCCCCAAGTAGCTGCAAGCCTTTGGTTAATTTTCAGAATTTTGAAAAAGTTGATTCTACCTATTTTTGCCAGTTTTTGTTGTTGTTATCATTGCTATTGCTGCTTATGGGGCCTGAAGGGGTAAAGTTTTGGAGGGTCTTTTGGAGGCCATTTTCCCAATCTTTTAATCCTGTCCAATTAGTATTTATTTATTTATTTATTGAGACAGGGTCTTGCTTCTCACTATGTCGCCCAGTCTGGACTTGAACTCCTGGGCTCAAACAGTCCTTCTACCTCAGCCTCCTGGGTAGCTGGGACTACAAGTGTGCACCACCATGCCCAGTGCTAGCGTGTTGCTGATGGTTTCCATGTGAGTAAACGAAGGGGGATGAATGCAGAAATAAAGATAAATACAAGAGGATCTATTTTAAAAGAAGAGGTCAGGGGGCTCCTTGCTTCTAGTGAGCAAATGCAGCCCTGAGCTTCCACAGCCCTTCATATTTATGAGGCGGAAAGAGCAGGGAGGGAGAGGTAATGGTTGGTCAGTTGCTTGATTTATCACAGGTACACATAATTTCTTTTTTTGTACAACAGGCTTCAGATTTCCTATAGATAATCACACGGAACACTGTGCTGGGGGCGGGAAAGCCCTCAGTATCCCTTCTGGTGGCAGACGCAGTTGTCAGTTTTCCAACATCCTGCTTTCATGAAAACAGTTTTCCGTTTGCTCATATAGTCTCCAGTGGTATACTGAGTTGGTCACGACCCCCATTTTCTCGGCCTGTAACACCAATGAGTGTTTTTAGTTTAGTTAGTATGTTTTTAGTACAATAATTTTCATTAGGGTGTTTTGTTTTGTTTTGTTTTTGAGATAAGGGTCTCACTCTGTTGCCCAAGCTGGAGTGCAGTGGTGTAATCATAGCTCTCTGCAGCCTCAACCCCCTGGGCTCAAGTGATCCTCTCACTTCAGCCTCTTGAATAGCTGGAACTATAGGCATGTGCCACCACACCTGGCTAATTTTTTATTTTTTTGTAGAAATGAGGTCCAACTATGTTTCCCAGGCTGATCTCACACTCTCGGGCTGGGATTACAGACATGAGCCACTGTACCAGGCCAGGCTTTTTTTCTTTTTAATATAATAGCTTTATTCAAACATAATTTATATACTATACAGTTCACTAGCTACAGCGTACAATTCAGTTCACATTTAGAGTTGTGGTATAATCACGGAGTTGTGGTTTTTTTTTTTTTTAAACCATTTTTATATCTCTATTGAAATTCCCCATCTCTTAACACATTATTTTTAACTTTTCCTATGGGATCTTTAACACATTTATCACTTATCTTGCCTGCTAATTCCAACATTGGATTATCTGATAATTTGTTTCTATTATCTTATTTTTTTCTTAACTAAGAGTCATGTTTTCCTGTTTCTCCACATGTCTGGTAATGTGTTATTGTGTACAGGATGTTGCAGGTAAAACATTGGGGAGATTCTGGATTCTATTACCTGCCTTCAAACAGAGTTGAGTTTTGTTCTAGCAGACAGGTAGATTACTGGCATATCACCCAGATCTAGTGGAGGCTTGGTTTTCACACTTTTTAGAATGCATTTATTTTAGTTTTGTCCTCATTCCTAAGGAGAATCTCTTGGACCTGGACATGGTCCCCCGGGATGTCAATGGAAAGCCCGAGGTGTTTACCAAGCTCGCCTAACATAATGAGACTCAAACTCCAAACACTGTTTCCCCTGAAGTGCACAGGTACTGACATCTCTGCTCAGCAATTTCAGGCTTCCAGCTGTTATTTTCCCCTAATCTCTTTGGAATCTCCACTCATGTAGTTTAGGTGTCAGCCGCAGATTTGAGAAAAATGTGCACATAGATTCGGTGCTCTGCTTTTGTAGCTCCCTCCTGTCCAGTTTTACCTCCTCAATTTCCTGCCACTCCAGCAATCTCCAACTCTGTCCTCCGACTCCTCAGGCCGCAACTTCTAGTTGTTCTGTGTCCCCATGTTCCACAAGAACTGGGAGGTGCTCTCCAAAGAAAGCTATAGAAATGTGGCTCTCACCCAGCATGGTTCCTTTCTTTTAAGAATTAAATCCCATCAAGTTTCTGCCTGGTTTTTTTTTTTGTTGTTGTTGTTGTTGTTGTTGTTTTTGTCATTCTCCAGCAGCTTCATACCATTTAAAAAAATATTTAGATCAGAGTTTATCGTTGTTATCTTAAAGAGGACTAGTCTGATATAAGCCACTCTGCTAATACCAAAAGTTAAGACCTTGTTCCAGAACTGTTACCCTTTTACTATGTTATTAGGTATTCATTACCTATTTTATTGTACAAGTAATAAATACTCATATATTTTAAAATTGCCAAATGATACAGAAATATACAAAAGAAAATTTAATTTTTAAGTAGTTAAAAAATTAATCACTTTAATTCTTTCCATCCCACTCCCCTCTCCATGATAATTTGGCATGCATCCTTACAAACACACACAGACACATACATGGCTTTTACATAAATAGCATGATTTTATGTGCATTATTTAGTAATCTACCTTGTTTTCACTTAGTATGTTTTTTAGCGATTTTCTGTGAGTACATATTTATTCTTTCATTAGGTATTCATAAAGCATTTGCTATGTATCAGGCACTGTTCTAAGTCCTGGAGATAAATCAGTGAACCAAACTTGCCTTCATGGAGGTTATAGTCTATCTAGGGTGGGAGGAAGTGAATCAGAAATAAACAATTAACAAAATAAATAAGGTGTTACATGCTGTGGAGAAAAATTAAGTGGGAAAGGCAATAGGATTGCTGACCATCTGGGAAGAGAAGGTGTTTGCAAATTATTTAAAGAGTGAACAAGGAAGGCGACGTTTGAGCGGCTCAGAGGAAGTGAGGTGGTATGAGAAAACAACTCTCCAGGCACTGGGAACAGCAGGAGGGAGGACTTGGCAGGTGCCTGCCAGTGAGTTTGGGGGAACAGTCAAGGCCAGTGTTTGTGATGTGGAGTGAGCAGGTGCAGTAAGAGATAAGGACACATTGCTGTAGAGGCCCAAGTGGTACCGCGCCTTGGAGACCACTGTAGTTTCCTGTCTCTACATGTCATTCTGTGAAAGTGGGTTAGCTGGATCCCCTTTCACTTCAGCTGGCACCACAGGGTGTTCCTGTTGAGCCCCGTCCCCCACAGTCTGATGAATGTGTCTCTTCTCTGTGCTTTCTTGCTAGCCTGAGTCTTTCTTAGTGGTGCTGCAACTTAGCTATAGATTCTCAAAACAGCTTTCCCTGTGATTTCTTGGATACTTGCTTTGAGTCCAGATTCTCCCTTCATGGTGATTTCCCCACTGGAGACCATGGTGTGTTCTCCTGCCAGCAGACCTACTTCAGGATCAGGCTTCCCCTGACCAGGTCTCTCCCCAATCTCAAATATCAGAGAAGAGGGGCTGAAATGACCATCCACTCCTTCCTGGAAGGCCTTGGACTTCTTTGCAAACCTGTTCACCTTCTCCTCAAAAACCAAGTCTACATATTGAAGACATATGTAAGAATCCTGCTTTTATGAAGCCATAAAAGGCTCCATTTCACCATTCTCTTAGGGCAAGGAGTCCCTATCTAATGTACACTGCCATAAATAACAGATACCACTAAAGTTATCCTACCCTGAAAGGAAGAGACCTGTTTCAAGGTGAAACATTCAATCCATACAAGCAGAGAAGAGGGGCAGCCCCTTGGCACTCTCATACATATGGATGTACTATAATTTAATTGGTCGTTCCTCTACTTTTGAATATTTCTTTTCCTCCTTTTTTATTGTTATAAATAATTCTGCAATGAATATCTTGGCATGAGTGGAAAATATTTCTTGAGACTAGATTCTTGAAAGCAGAATATTGGGTCAAAAGACATAAGCATTTAAATTTAAAACATTCCCAAATTGCCCTACAAAAATGATTTACCAATTTTTATTCCCATAGGAATGTCTGCTCCCCCCTCCATCACCATCACTAAATATTAAGAATAATTTTTCACCTTTGATATTAGTATTGTTTCAATTTCCATATCTCTGGTTGCTAGTGAGGTGGAACTTTTTTTACATTTATTAGCTGTTTTTCTTTTTCTGTAAACTGACTATTCATAACCGTTGCTTTCTATTGGATCGTTTGTCATTTCCTTATCTTGCACATGTTGCTTTAAGTTTATTCCTAGGTATTTTGAAGCTGTTGTAAATGATTACTACAGATGAATAGAAAAGCTATTGATTTTTAGTACATCAGTCTTATTTCTGGCATTCTTCCTGAACATTTTTCTTGATTTTAATAGTTTTACAATTGATTATCTTTTTTGCCTAGGGAGACTATCGTATCATTTGCAATAATGGTTTATTGTGATTACTGATGTATTTGGACTTATGCCTACTATTTTTATTATGTATATATATATACGGTTTTTAAATTTATTTTTATTTTTATTTTTATTTTTGAGGCAGTTTCTCTCTTATTGCCCAGGCTAGAGAGTGCAATGGCACTATCTTGGCTCACTGCAACCTCCGCCACCTGGGTTCAAGTGATTCTCCTGCCTCAGCCTCCTGAGTAGCTGGGATCACAGGCACCTGCCACCACGACCGGCAATTTTTTTTTTTTTTCAGATGGAGTCTCGCTCTGTCCTGGAGTGCAGTGGTGCGAGCTTGGCTCACTGCAAACTCCGCCTCCCGGGTTCACGTCATTCTCGTGCCTCAGCCTCCTGTGTAACTGGGACTACAGGCACCCGCCACCATGCCCGGCTAATTTTTTATAATTTTAGTAGAGACAGGATTTCATCGTGTTAGCCAGGATGGTCTCGATCTCCTGATCTCGTGATCCGCCTGCCTTGGCCTCCCAAAGTGCTGGGATTACAGGCATGAGCCACCGGGTCTGGCCACACCTGGCTAATTTTTTGTATTTTTGGTAGAGACGGGGTTTTGCCATGTTGGCTGGGCTGGTGTCGAACTTCTGACTTCAAGTGATTCACGCACCTCGGCCTCCCAAAATGCTGGGATTACAGGCTTGAGCCACCGCACCTGGCCTCTATTCTATATTTTCTTCCATTGACCATGCTTTCTGGTTTCTTTTTTCATTGCCTGCCTGTTGAGGTTTGGTAGCATTTCTTTGTTCCTTTCGTGGTCTGTAAGTTCTGTGTTCTGTTTCTATTGCTCTTGCATATTTTGTTAAATACTGAAACAAATTTTTCTGTCAATGTCAGAAATCCAATCAATTCATAAGCCCCCCTAAACAAAATAAAATCATTAATACACTTGAACCCAACTTCCCAGGCCTCATTTCCCTTGTTTTGTTAAAATAATTTGAGATCTTAGTACTAGATTGGGTTTTTTTAAATTTTTTCACATTGTGTCTCTATTACTTAGGGATACTTTATTTTTTGCTTTTTGCTATATAGAAGTTATATTTTCTGTTGTCATCTCCCGTGATTTAAAAGATAGTAATCCTGTTTTTAATTTTACTACTGATCGACTTTTATATTCATGAAATTTCTCTAATGATGAAAGGTAAAAACAATCAATATCTCCTAACTCCCTTACTTGATGTCAAATGAAGGTTTTAATGTACCTTTACCCGCCTTGCCCACTTCTCACTCGTTTCCCAGTCTTTTAAAATTTACTGTGGGTTTATAAATCCAACTAGCATTATAATTATGTGCATCTTTTTTAAGAATAGATTTTTTGTTCAATTCTTATGATTTACTTAGTTGGTTTTAATGCTTGCAACCACTCTTCTATATTACAATGTTCCTATTTCCAAGATTTAATTTTAATTTCTCTCTCGAGTAGCTGAAGTTTGTCTTCAAGTTGTTTACTTAGGGAGAACACGTTTCTACATCATTCTTCATAAATCTGGATGATATTTCTGTTGTTTTCGCACAACAATGACAACTTGTTGGGTACAAAATTTTCATGACCCTCTTTTGTACTCAAAAGTATAACCATTGCTGCCTATCTTCTGGTGTTTAGCAAAACCTAAGGCCAACCTAAATTTCCTGCTTTGTAACACACTTTCGTGTATGGGTGTATGGATTCATTTCTTTTTCTTTTTTTTTTTTTTTTGAGACGGAGTCTCGTTCTACTCCCTAGGCTGGAGTGGAGTGGTGCAATCTCAGCTCACCACAACCTCCGCCTTCTGGGTTCAAGTGATTCTCCTGCCTTAGCCTCCCAAGTACCTGGGACTAGAGGCACACGCCACCATGTCTGGCTAATTTTTTTTTTTTTTTTTGTATTTTTAGTAGAGACGGGGTTTCACTATGTTGGCCAGGCTGGTCTTTAACTCCTGACCTCATGATCCACCTGCCTCGGCATCCCAAAGTGCTGAGATTGCAGGTGTGAGCCACCGCACCTAGACAGATTCATTTAATATTTTTCCTTCATCTTGGAAAAATTCTTTTTCTTTTTAGAGACAGGGTCTCATTCTCTCACCCAGGCTGCAGTACAGTGGCATGATTATAGTTCACTTTAGACTAGAACTCCTGGGCTCAGGTGATCCTCCCACTGCAGTCACCCAAATAGCTGGGACTACAGGCATGTGCCACCCCACCCCCAAAAAAACACAAAATTTTTGTATTTTTTTGTAGAGATGGGTTTTTACCATGTTGCCCAGGCTAGTCTCGAACTCCTGGACTCAAGTAATCTGCTTGCCTCAGCCTCCCAAAGTGCTGGGATTATAGGGGTGAGCCACCACACCCCCAGCTGAAAAGACTTTTTTCAGTAAGGCTAGGTCCTGGTATATAATCCTGTATAAATTTTCTCTGGAACTTATTGATTAGTTTACCCAATCATTTTCAGCTCAGGAAATCACTTCCTCTTGGGTATGTGACTATTACATCTGTTTGTTTGGTTGTCTTGATCACTAATATCTCTTGGCTGTGCCCTCCTCTCCATCAGCTCCCACCAGAGGAACACAACAGCCTTCAGATGGATCTCTCTGATTTCCTTCAGCCCACTTCTCCCTTTTCTGTCAATGTCAGGAAACAAATCAATTCATAACCTCCCTTAAACAAGAAAACATCATTAATACACTTGAACCCAATTTCCCAGGCCTCATGTCCCTTGTTTTATTGAAATCATTTGAGATCTTAGTACCAGTTTTTTGTTTGTTTCTTTGTTTTGTTTTTCTTGGAGATGGAGTCTTGCTCTGTCACCCAGGCTGGAGTGCAATGGCGTGATCTTGGCTCACTGCAACCGCAAGCCTCTTGGGTTCAAGAGATCTCCTGTCTCAGCCTCCTGAATAGCTGGATTACAGGGGTCCGCCACCAAGCCCGGCTAATTTTTGTATTTTTAGGAGAGACAGGATTTCGCCATGTTGGCCAGGCTGGTCTCAAACTCCTGACCTCAAGTGATCCACTTGCCTTGGCCTCCCAAAGTGCAGGGATTACAGGCGTGAGCCACCGCGCCTGGCCAGTACCAGGTTCTTTTTAAATCTTTTTTCATATTGCATCTCTATTACCTAGGAATACTTTTATTTTCTGCTTTTTGCTATATAGAATGTTCTATTTCTTTTGTCATCTCCCGAGATTGAAAAGACACTAATTTTCTCCACTTCCATTTATTACTTTTGAGGGCAACGCCCCTGACAGCTTCACTTACTACTGCTAATGTTGGCTGTCTATGGCTCTCATAATATGACCCAAACTCTTTAGCATGGCCATGGCAGCCTCTGGTGAGTGTCCCCAACCTTAGTGGCCTCACCAGCCATGACACTCCTCCCTCCTGCCTGTGATGTAGCTGCACTGGCCTCCTCTTTCTCCTTCACAGACACCTGTGCCCTCCTGCCTTCTCTTCACTTTCTGTTCCTTCTGCCTTCATGGTCTGGCCAACCGCTCAGGGTTGTTTAGATGTCAGCTGAAATGTTGCTTCCTCAGGAAAACTCTCCCTAACTCCTCCACCTCTACTCCTCTTGATGTTCTGTTACGGCTCCCTAAACTTTGTCTTTCATTCCTTTTTCCACATAAGTATTTATTGAGTGCCTACTCTGTGCCAGGCACCATTCTAGACATCAAGGATACTGCCATGAATGAAAGAGACTAAGGTTTCTGCCCTCATGGAGCTTAATTTCACGGATGCTCCTTCATAGCATTTCTCAGACTTATTATTTAACCTAATTGATCGTGGAATTGTTTTTGTTCTGTCTCCCCCACAAAACCGTAAGCTCTATGAGGGCAGGGATCAAATCCACTTGTTGAGTCTTGTAACCCTAGGATATAAGATCATGCCTGGTATATAATAGACGTTTGATGGGTGAATTAATGCTATTTGTGGAAGTCAGGACTCTTTCACGTTGCAATCCATCTCAAACTAGCTACAGCAAAGAAAAAAAAAGAACAAGGGGTGGATTTATCAGCTCACTAGCTGGGAAGGCTGTGGGCAGCTCTAGCATCCGGCACAGCTGGGTTTGGAGTCTTGCTCAGTGCCAGCAGGGCTCCCTCTGCTCCCCTGCGTGTGCTGATCTTATTTTCTCCAGCTCTAGATGGATTTCCTCCATGTTGCCAGGGGAGATGGGTACTGACAGTTCCAAATTCACATATCCTCAGCTTAGCAACACCAGGGGAAAAAAAAAAAAAGAAAGAAAAGAAAAGCACTTGCTTCTCTCAGCATCTGTATATACACAGGGCCCAGACACCTGGGGACTGGTCCGGCTTACATCCCCTGGTGTTTTTGCTCTGTCCAAAAGAAAAAACCATTCTGATTGGCCAGGTCTGGGTGGTCCACCGCTCCCTAAGGGTCTGGGAAAGTCAGGTAGGCAGGGCAGCACAGTTGACCTTTGCCCCAGGAAGTCTCAGAGTTCAGGAGGTATAACAGGTATTACAGGTGTTACCAACAAGAAGAAAGAAGTGTACCACCTGGACAAATGCAGTAGCTCCCCCATTTTTTGCATAATGGGCTTCTTGCCTTCCTTACTCTCTGCAGCCAGTGCTTTTCACATCTCCCTCCCTCTCAGCCTGCCCGTCTGTCTTTTCGTTAGTAACAGTTTCCTGAAGGTGCTGGCTTCGTGCTGAGGGTGAGAAATGGAGGAGTCCACGGCACCTTGTACCTGCTCTACACAAAGCTACATTTTGAGGAAAAGGGCCTCAGGTGGCGTCCTCATACTTTGGGAAGCTCTGCATCATGGGCACCATCGTCATGATCCACCGGAGAAGAGCTACACAGACTCTATCAAGTCATTCAAGTCATTTTGCCCCTCTAAGCCTGAAAAGCAGGTTAGTAGAACCGCCCCCGCCCCCGATAACCCTCTGATTTCAGGTGTAGAGAAGCTAGCGTTTCATCTAGAGAGGGGCTGCCCACAAGCCCACTTCCCTGGCTGTGTTCAAGGGCCAGGCCACAGACTAGAGCACCCCATTCATGCATGTGCAGTGCCCTCAGCATCTGCAGCATCAGTTTAGAGGCTCCAAGTCCCAGGGCCACATGGTTCTGAGGACACCACACACTGTTTTCATATAACGCAGAGTTAGGGTCTAGATTCAGATCATTATAAGCAGGTTTGGCACTTGCATGGAAGTCCAGCGTGATATTCCTAAGTCAGGCAGGATATGGAGCCATTCTTCACTGTGCAG
Organism: Macaca nemestrina; assembly: GCF_043159975.1. Lineage (NCBI taxonomy): Eukaryota > Metazoa > Chordata > Mammalia > Primates > Cercopithecidae > Macaca > Macaca nemestrina. The sequence continues at coordinate 190,212,912 of NC_092125.1, read as the reverse complement.
ATCGTCCCAGGCTCCCAGAGCATCCAGCGTCCCTGGCCCCTGACCACTAAATGCCAATGGCACACAGCCCTTTAATCATTGTGACCACCAAAAAGTGACCCCAAAATTTTCTAAGTGCATGCTGGGGGATTGTCTACACATGGTTTCTCATCTTTTGAAGGCTTTGAACCTGGATTTACTGCTCCCCAAACCTCCTAGACCTGCCGGTACCCCGAGCCACTTCACTCCCTCATGGATTCCCTCTCCAGGAACGTGGTAACTACAGTGTAGATCAAGGGAAGAGTGACCTTTGTTTTGCTTAGAACTTTTCCAATAGTTGCTCAGCACTTAGGAAAACCACTGGGAGCAAAGCCCCTTGAGGTATTTTCGTGCCAACACATCACAGTGTCTCAGGCTGCATTTATACCTGTGATTGCCTGTGATGTTCAGTGACTGTACATCCACATATAAGCCTGTGGCCCCTGCATGATGTCTACAGTGTGGTCATTGATTGAAATCTAATCCTGTATCATGTTCCCTTTATGTCACCTTTGTGTTACTGTGGGGCCCTTATTTGGATATTTTGACATTTGAGCATGTTAGATGTTTGAAACTGTATACATAGTAGGTAATATTATTTATGCATTTGTTTCTTCTTCTTTTTTTTTTTTTTTTTGAGAAGAAGTCTTGCTCTGTTGCCTAGGCTGGAGTGCAGGGGCATGATCTCCGCTCACTGCAACCTCCACCTCCTAGGTTCAAGCAATTCTTCTGTCTCAGCCTTCTCAGTAGTTAGGACTATAAGTGCCCGCCACCATGCCCGGCTAATTTTTGTATTTTAATAGAGATGGAGTTTCATCATGTTGGTCAGGCTGGCCTCGAACTCCTGACCTCAAATGATCCGCCTGCCTCAGCCTCCCAAAGTGCTCGGATTACAGGCATGAGCCACCACGCCCAGCCTATATATGTATTTATTTCAAGATGGTAAAGAGAATGTTATTTGGTTGGTGCAAAACATTTGTTATAAATATGAATTGGGTGTGATAGACTTGAGAACAATAAGCCTAGAAGTTAGGCAGATGTCAGCAACAAGAAGGAATATTTTTTTATTGTTGTTCAGAATGATCTTACTTTTTTTTTCTTTCTTTCTTTTTTTTTTTTTGAAATAGAGTCTTCCTCTGTTGCCCAGGCTGGAGTGCAGTGGTGCAATCTCAGCTCACTGCAACCTCTGCCTCCTGGGTTCAAGCAATTCTCCTACCTCAGCCTCCCTAATAGTGTGCCACAATGTGAAGCTTTTTTTTTTTCTTTTGTATTGTAAATTTTTTTTTGTATTTTTTAGTAGAGACGGGGGTTTCTCCATGTTGGCCAGGCTGGTCTCGAACTCTTGAGTTCAAGTGATCCACCCGCCTCGGCCTAGTGCTGAGATTACTGGCATGAGCCACCAGGCCCGGCCCAATCTTATTTTCCTTTTTTTTTTTTTTTTTTTTTTTTTTTTTTTTTTGAGACGGAGTCTCGCTCTGTCGCCCGGGCTGGAGTGCAGTGGCCGGATCTCAGCTCACTGCAAGCTCCGCCTCCCGGGTTTACGCCATTCTCCTGCCTCAGCCTCCCAAGTAACTGGGACTACAGGCGCCCGCCATTTAATAACAGACCCATAGCAAAGACATAGGACCTGCCTTTCACCAGGTGTGTCAGCCTTTGATACAGCTGGGGTCCCAAGAGCACCATGCTTCCAATTCCTCCACCTGTTACTCTCACAAGCATCACACCGAGACATTTCTGCTCCCCGGTCGGCCAGCCCTGGAGACAGAGAGTCCTGGCAGTGACAGACTGGCCAGGCTTGGAGAGGGCCCCTCCTCCACATAGCAGTGGCATTATCACTTGTTCAAGGCCACTGCTTTTCCTAGGATCTCCCAGAGTCCTTCCATTTTTTCCTGAATCCTTTATAGCTGTGAAGGACTCACACTTCATGGGCCTAGGACCCAATTCAAGACAGGCACTGGGGGCTCCCCAATCCCCTTTTCCCCAGACACAGGTCCCCTGAAATATTCTCCAGGCCAGGGCAGGCAGTCTGGCTGGAGGTGGTCTCCAAAGGAACACAGCCCGCACTCCCCATCCGTGCTAGAGAAGAGCTGGGCGCCTTCTCTGAATCCCGTAGCCATTCTTCTGTCTTAACTGCCCTCTTCGGACTGCACGGAATCATGTTTGTTCTGGAAAACAGAGGAGCAGAAATAGGAGGTCTTCATTTGGATTCCAAGCACAGGGTCCTCTCTCACGTCCCCACTTGAACCTTCTCTGGGTCTCGCCGGTTTATCATGTCGCCTGTGTGAGTGGACTGCGCCGGGCTGGGCCTGCTCCTGACAGCCTTGAGGACAGTCCCCGCATGTTACTGCATCCCAAATAAACAGAATTCCAACTCCAAAGGCAGTGATGGATAATGTGGACTTTTTACTGAAGGTTTTGTGAGATGACTCAGGAGTCATCATGCTCCCCACAAGCTTGTTCCCCCAAGTTCCCCATCCACTGCGGCTGCACACTCCTCTCCTTGCTCTCCGACCTTTCTTCCTTGCCTTCTCTTTCCATGTGCTCCAGCTTCCTCCCTGACACCCTCTCAAAGTTAGCGTGCAAAACCTGGGCATCCTTAGCCAGCGGCCCCCTAGGAGGCCTTGGTTCATCTCCCACCCTCTCCTGCTGGAAATACTTGTGGTCTTCAGCAAAGAGAAGTGGGTGTGTTATTTCCAGCTCCAGCCCAGCCCCACAGCACCCTCCCCGCCTCCCCACATTCATTGCCTTCAACTCTGAAACTTTGCTTATGGATATCCTTGCCAGCCCCAGCCTGGCCCGCAGGGGAACCCTGTGATTACCACCAGCACCCTGGACAGGTTCCAGGTGATGTCCTGGAGCCTGTCTGACTCTGTGGAGGGACGTCCACAAGACCTGGGATTCACCTGGAACAGAGCCAGCCTGCCCAACCTGCCTGGGACAGCTCCTCCCACCCACGACGGCACCCTGACCCATCCCTCCTGGGGGAAAGGTAGTCTTTGCCAAGCTCTTTCTCCACATCATCGTCTGCCACAGATGGCATTCACTGCCGTCAGCCATACATGTTTCCAGGGCATGAGAGCGTGGAGGGTGCCACAAAGTCCTGGGCTGTTCTGGGCTGTCCCTGAGGCTGTATGACCCTGGCCCTGCAATCCCAAAGGATTAAACTTGCCCCCTCGGAGACATACCAGGAGCGGTATCCCGCCAGGGCCAGGGGCTGACAGACGGCCCCTCAGAGCAGGGCCTTGTCTATTGAGATTGGGACCTGCTCACCTTAAGCTCCCCACATTCGTCTCCCCTCTGATCCCAACTCTGATTTAGGTTGCCTCCCTCTCTGCCCGCCCACTAAGGGCTGGAATGCGGTGACCCTCTAGATTCTGGAGGGTCTAACATTGTTAGGAAACCCTGGCTAAATTGGTCCCACTCCAGCTGGCTTCAGACATTCCAGATTCTCGAAGCTGTGCAGTGCCCCTTGTCAAATTCATTCCGAACACCTCTGGAACTCATGCACATGTGTGGAGCGCCTTCCCACATCTGGTAACCTGGGGTTACTAACTCAAGACCTGGCCTCCTAGCTGTCCACCATCAGGGGTCAGAGCCCTCAGCTCACAGAGCCACAGGGACAATAGCTTTAGCAGCTGGGAGTTCGATGTGGGTTCCCTCTTCAGAAGCAAACCCCGGAAGGAAGATTCACATGCAGGTGATTTAAGAAGAGTTCCCAGGAAGAGCCAGTAGGAGAGTGAGGCATGGGGACCAAGAAAGGAAGGGGGTTGAGTAAGGGTGGGCTACTGAGCAGTGTCCCACAGAGGGTGACTTTGGCCCAATCCCTTCACAGGACTTTGAGGCTGGTGCAGGGCACATGTCAGTTGGCCTTGTCCAGGGAGCAGTGGAGCTGCAAGGTTTAAGCCTGAACCCCTTAATCCCTGGTAAAGGCTGCCCTTGCCCCACATAAACTCCCAGGCACTTGCACCCTCCTTGCATTCACTTAAAATGGGTTCCAGGAGCCTGAGCTCAGCCTCTGGCAAAGACTCAGGTTGCTGGTGTGCAAAAGTGACCCGGGGTATAGGGGCAAAATGCAGATAACATTGGCTACAGAGTCTCTCTGTAATCATTTCTCAATGCAAACTCTTTCTATTCCAGGCCTGCAAACCTGTCATGCTCCCCTAGCATGTTCCAGCCTCCACTCTCAGCCTCTTCCTATCCTGGGAGCAGAGCCCCTTGCTTGCTGCAGTGTCTGTCGCCTGGCATCTGCTTACCAGCAGGTGAGGCAGGCCTGGAACCCGATCCAGTCCAAGGGTCTCTGCTCCCAGCTCCTCTCCTCTCCAGAAAAGGATTCAACCCCTTAAGAAATGGGAAGTCTGTTGAGGTTGGAGTTTCCTATATCCTCATAAAGGAAGATGGAAATCCCTTCCACATGAAGGGCAGCAAGGGCCTTGGACATACCACCTGCCCCACAGAGCAGCCAGCCTCTAGACAAGTGGGAATGTTTGTCCTAGGCAAAACCATCCTCTAAGCCCTCACCTGAATGATGAGTGGATTTCTCTGAGCCCCCAGGGGAGCTGAAACATGCCCCTCTGCTTCAGCACCAAGCTCTCCACCTGCCACTCAGGCTAGGAGGGAATCACCGGTCCTTTGTTGCTCCTCTTTTTCCTCTTCATTATATTTTGCTGTCTCCAGATTAAATGTGGTGGAGAGACTTTGGGAGGCCGAGGCAGGTGGATCACTTGAGGTCAGGAGTTTGAGACAAGCCTGGATAACATGGCAGAAACCCCGTCTCTACTAAAAACACAAAAAATAGCTGGATGTGGTGGCACATGCCTATGGTCCCAGCTACTCAGGACGCTGAGGCACAAGAATCGCTTGAACCCAGGCAGTAGAAGTTATAGTGAGCCGAGATCACCCCAATGCACCCCAGCTGGGGTGACAGAGCAAGACTCCATCTCAAAAAAAAGAAAGTGTGGTGGAGAGGCTTCCCACATCCCCACAGATGTGTGGGTGTCTCACCCCAACCTGGGGTCAAGGTATCACTGGGTTTTCGTTTCAAAGAGTCATCAGTCAGCTTTGTCTCCCCATCCTCCTCCTCACCATCCATCTCCTACTCACTCCTCATCAACAAAGAAGGCTGGCTTCTCTGGGGCATTTCCTGTTTAGCTTGTCATGGGAGGTATAGTCAGTGCCCTCAGACAGGTGGATTCCCACTCCTCCAGGTCTCCTTTGGGTGGCTTGCTCTTGGGACATACCACCTTAACAGTCCTGGCCTCTGGTTGCATGTTAGAAACTGTCAGGAGTCCTGCCCCATCCCCTCTCAGATATGGAATTTTCTCGATTGCTAAGCTATCTCCTGCCTATCTGGGGCCACCAAACCCATTTTGAAACTCAATCTCCAGTCTGCCAACCTGGCTCTACACCTGGATACATTGAAAGAAATCTTTCAGTTGCAATAACAGAACAGCAGCTCAAATTACTACAGGGAAAAAAAGGGGATTTGCTGGTTCATTCATTGAAAAATCACAGAGGCAGTTAGCTTCAGGCTCAGCTGGATCCAGGTGCTTAAACAAAGAGTTGGTAAATGACAGCCTGTGAGCCAAATCTAGCCTGCCACCTGTTTTGTAAATAACTTTTTATTGGAATGCAGCCGTGCTTATTTGTTTACATATTGTCTGTGGCTGCTTGTACCCTACAACCACAGAGCTGAGTAGTTGCAGCCAAGACCACGTGGCCCACAAAGCTGAACATGTTTACCATTGGCTCTCTGTAGAAAAAGTTTGCCAACCCCTGGCTTGAACAATATCATTAGGAATCTGCCTTTATCTCTCATTGCCTAAAGGCTGTCGTTAATGCCCTTGCCCTTCCCCCTAAACTGCAAAGACTGAGAGTGGCTGAGGTGTGACTCCCCAAGTAAAGACTGGGGAGAAGGATAAATGGCTTTGGAGCAGGCCAAAACAACAGATGTCTGCTCTACAGGCTCTGATCTTGTTTTCTGTGCAGTGACAAGCCATAAGCCACTTGGAGTTTATCCTTCAGCTTGGTGGCATCCTGAATGAGACTGTCCCTGTCTCCTTGTTGTCAAGCCCAAAACAAAATCAACAAGTGATCATGGCTGCAGCCCGACTATCAAGATAGACTGCTCAGTCAGCAGCACCGTTCCAGGGGCAGCGTGTGGATGAGGACATCTTCACACCAGCCCTACGGCCCTATCCGATTTGCATAGAGCGTGCCAAGCACATTTAATAATGTTCTGTTCAGTCCCTTGGGCTGGGGAGTCCCCTTGGGGAGCAATTCCAGTCTTGCCAATTGAAGTTCTGCGGGTAAAATAATTCTTAAAATCTCACCATTTTTTGGTGAGAAGATCTCAAAACAGAAGATCCAAAAACTGAAAAGAACTTCTCCCACCACCCTCCTGCCACCGAGGATGCTGCTTGATCCTTGCTGGGGTAGCTGGGCACGGGAGGAAGTACGCCCTCCAGACTTGACTGTCCAGTTTCAGAAGACAGCAATCAAGGTGTGCCATTTTCAAAGAGCATCCCACGCTAAGTCATCTCCAGACGGGCGGGTTGGTGGGCAGTGTTTTCTATGAACTGCACTGGGGCGCAGGTGTCACATTTTATCTGGACATCCTCTGCCATCCTGGGCCAGAGGAATCATGCCCTAATTAGCCCCAGCATCTGTTCCCTCCCCAAGGCCTAAAATCATCATGCGTGGACTCAGCGCCACGGGGTAGCCTTTTTGAAGCAGTACCAACTGCTTCCACAGACCATGTATGAGGCACAAGGAATCCTGTACAATACCTAATAATTAGGGCAATTTCTGTCATTCCTAGAGAATGGCGTTCAGGCCGTAAGAGAAGCTTTGTACCCTTCCTGCCAAGAGACCTACTTCTTCCCTTTCGCTGACAACCACAGCTAGACATTTTCCTAGCAAAGCTCTTTGCCAGTCCCCCACATTCATCTGGGGCAGGGAGCTAGATTTGGGTTATATAATTCAAGGCTCTAAGTACAGCTTCTGAGCATTGCCCTAGGCTGTCAGCCAAGCCTCTTTTCCAGACCCCTTTGCCATTCCAAATGGTCTATGCTCCCTCATTAAAGATGGTCTCAGTGACCCGAGGACATGACCTTCGTAACATAGCAGCTGCACCTTCGGAGCACACGAAAACAACGTCGGAATTACAGGCCACTGGAGCATCCCCCAGCCTGCATCCCAATACCCAGTTCAGTGCTGGGAAGTGAAGGGTGCGACAGCCCACACCTGAAGGGTGCTCCAAATTCACATTCCTTAGATGTATTCTGATAATCCATATCAGTATTAAAAATGCTGGTCTGGGCCTGCGGCAGTGGCCAACACTTATAATCCCAGCACTTTGGGAGGCCAAGGCAGGAGGATCACTTGAGCCCAGGAGTTTAAGACCAGCCTGGGCAACATACTGAGAACTCATCTCTACAAAAAATTTTTAAAACTTAGCTGGGCATGGTGGCATGCACCTGTAGTCTCAGCTACTCAGGAGACTAGGGCAGAAGGATCACTTGAAGCTGGGAGGTCTAGGCTACAGTGAGCCATGATCAAGCCACTGCATTTCAATATTTCAGCCTGAGTAACAGAGCAAGATCCTGTCTCAAAAAAAAAAAAAAAAAAAAAAAAAAAAAAAACCTGGTCTGTTCATGGAGTATTGGACCTTACTGCCAAATGGCCATTGATGAGCAACATCACAATTTTATTATCCCCATCGACCTGATATAACACCACCTTCCATCTGTTTGTCCTAGATCAAGATTGTCTGCCGGCATTCTTTCCTTTAGGGAACCACCCCTTCCTCATTCCATGTGGCTTAGGGGGCACTGATCCCCACTCAGTCCTCATCCTCAAGACCCAAAGGTGGGTGCGTGACATGAGCCTGCAAATCAGACTACTCCATTTCCAACTTCTAGCCATAGTGATTAGTTCAGGGATGGGCACATGACCAGGATGGGCCAATCAGAATCTTCCCTGGGAGTTTTCTGTCAGAACTATCAAGAAAATGCTCCTGTATTCTCTGAGAGTGGAAGATGGAGCTGCCTTAGCCATTTTCACTGTCCATGTGAAGGAATAATTCTGCAATAGAAGAGAATGAGGGCAACAAGCAATGTGAACCAGAGAATAAACCAAGATGAGAGATGGAGGGGGAAGGAGGCACAGAAACAGAGAGAAATGTGATAACTGTTATTTGAGTCCCTGAACCCAGCCATTTCTGAGTATCTAATCTAGGCTTTGAGAAAATAAAATATTATAAGCTCCAGTCTATTACTTCATTTTTGTTTAACATTGTAATTGAAACCAGAGGTTTCAATCCCAATAAATAAGGAATCTTCAGAGAATGAATAGTTATTGACACAGTGCTTTTGAGAATGCAAAACACTGGACTGGACATAATTTTTTGTGTGGCAAAAATTAGGAGTAAGATGAAAGGTACAAAGTACAGAGAAAGGGAGATAAATACACACACAGAGAGAGAGAGAGAGAAAGAGAGAGACTATTAACCATATGGAGTTAAGATCTTATTTCAAATTACATTTATTCTTATTTTATACCTTGTCATCATGATATTGAGTAGTTTGTATGCATGAAGCTCTCCTCTGACTTTCTACTCTAACTGCAATGGTTTATTGTTTTATAACCCTTAACCCTGAGACTATGACGCTTGTTTATTATAGAAAATTGTATTTACTCCTTGTAAGTTTGTTATAAGGAATTGAACTTTCCAGCAACCCTGTAATATTTCACCTGAGCTGAGTATGACTTCAGTACTCTTGTTTTATTTAAACCAACCAGCAGTACAAGGCTGGTATACTTTCTTGGTGTTGGGAAAAAAAGTATTTGTAAAGTTTTTTTCCCCCCTTGCATAAGTTATACAAGAAAAACAAATACTGGTTATTAACGGACTCACATTAAAAGCACAATGCACAATTTGAACTTTTTCTTCCACACCCTGGGCTTTTGAGTTATCTCAACCAATATATTGTCCTTTCTTGTTCAGGTGCAACAGAAAGAATCTTGAGTAATACACCTTCTGAGGGGGAGTGGTGAGGGAGGCAAGGGCTACTTGGGGCAGCAGGGTGAGGTGAGAGCATGGACTAGCTGATCCCTACTGTTCCTAATACTCTATCCTCTTTCAGGGCCTGAGGCTGCCCCTGACATTTTCAAGATACCTGGATACCATCTCTGAGCTAACACCGACTTCTAGAACTCCAGAATGCTACCTGATGCCGTGGTCAGAGTGGGAATGTACGGGGTCAGGGTAAACGGAGCTGTTGACCTGAGTCCACCCCACGGAAGGCCCAGCAAGGCCCCAACCGTATCTTGTAGTCACTCTCCTGGCTTCCGAAGGTGTCGTTGAAATCCACCGCACCAGCACCCTGCATTTCCGCACCAGATCCCCACTCTACGTGGATTAAGGGCTTTCTTTTTTTTCCAGAGGAAGGACCTAGTGTGATCTCCTGCCTTCTCCTTCCCTAGCCAAACAAGATAAAAGCTATGCTACATCCCTGGGATAATCAGAGATGTTAGTGAAACCACAGACAGCTTGAAATACACAGAGTTGGTGATTGCTACCATAGACCAGCTAATTCTCCAATTTGGCTGTAGCCAAAGAAAGACAGGCCTTGGAAAGTGGCAGTGGATCACCATGTGGTTCGTTAGTGACAACAATTTGCGGCTGCTGCCTCAGACCTGGTCAGATCACATGTGTCCCCACAGCTGTCTTCCCAGCTGCCTCTCCTAGAGGTTGTCTGTGGCTGTCCGGTTGAACCATCAGTTCTCAATAACCACATCCCCTGGCAGTGCCAGTGCCTGAGAGACTGCAGCCTCCCCCATGGGTGGCTTCTTGTTCCTCTCATGCCAGACGCCCTTTGTTCCTGGGTGTGTTGCTCACCATGCCTCAGATGCCACCACGCTGGCTCACTTCACAGATGTGTTGGAATCTGGTCACAGCTGACACTGGCCTTACTCCACACTTCTGGATGATTTCACTCCAAGATACAATCTAAGCATGCAAGGAAGGAAAAAATTTCTCATAAACAACCATATCAGTCAAAAAATGCACACTTGAAGCATAGAAAAATGTACAAAATCCTGGATGCAGTGGTAATCCCAGCACTTTGGAAGGCCAAGGCGGGAAGATCCCTTGAGCTCGGGAGTTTGAGATCAGCCTGGGCGGCCGGGCGCGGTGGCTCAAGCCTGTAATCCCAGCACTTTGGGAGGCCGAGACGGGCGGATCACGAGGTCAGGAGATCGAGACCATCCTGGCTAACACCGTGAAACCCCGTCTCTACTAAAAATACAAAAAACTAGCCGGGCGAGGTGGCGGGCGCCTGTAGTCCCAGCTACTTCGGAGGCTGAGGCAGGAGAATGGCGTAAACCCGGGAGGCGGAGCTTGCAGTGAGCTGAGATCCGGCCACTGCACTCCAGCCCGGGCTACAGAGCAAGACTCCGTCTCAAAAAAAAAAAAAAAAAAAAAAAAGAAAGAGATCAGCCTGGGCAATATAGTGAGACTGCTTCTGTACAAAATAAAATAAAACAAAACAAAAATTAGCCAAGTGTGGTGGCACATGCCTGTAGTCCCAGCTACTCAGGAGGCTGAGGTGGGAGGATCAACTGAGCCTGGGAGGTGGAGGCTGCAGTAAGCTGTGTTTGCACCACTGCATTCCAGCCTGGGCAATAGAGCAAGACCCTGTGTCAAACAAAAAAATCAAAGGAAAATATATGAAATCATTGTTGACATCTGACTTGAGTGTTTCTTTCAACACATGAGGACAGTAGCCAGAGAAATGTTTTCAGAAATGGCTGAACCCAAACAGCACCTTAGTAAGCAAGGGCCTTTTCATGTGGGCGTTCACTGCACCCCAAATGGCCACCTGCTCAAGGCCAGAAGGAGGAAAACCTCTTCCAACCCCCTAGCACTTTCTCTGGCCTGGTCGTCTCCTCTAATCTCTTGCCTCCCCTCCTGCAGCAGTCTGCCTCTACCTCGATGAACAGCTATCAGCTGTTCATTCCCTCAGTTTCTCTCCAGATGAGGAAGGCTGGGGTGGAGATGGGCACCACTGGTTGGTGGAATATTGACAAGAAAGACAGACTTTTCACACTGCCAAGATTCATCCCCTCTTGGCATATGGCCTGTGTCATGATGCGGAAAGAGCTGTTGTCTGGTGACAAGTCAGGTGACCATATGTCCCTTTTGTCACCCTGGTCATCGTACATCTCATGCTTCAGGAAGGCAGATGTGGGCACAGAGAGGAACTTGCACCACCATAGTTGTCATTTCTATCTCAGGGTGGTTGCCACGGTTTCCCCCTGATTTGGAGTTGGTGTTCCAAATTCCATCCCCTCTCAGGCTGATCCATCTTCATTTCTTTGTGCCGTAAATCTGCAAGCTTGGCAGTCCTAGTGAAGTCATACTCTGGAGTTTGAAAAGAACAATTTAACCACGATGCAGCTGGGTATCACTCGATGGGGAGAAAAATCCCAGACAAGGCCCAGCTTTTAACCCACACATGACTGGGTCCTCTTGAGCCATTGCGTTTGACACCCAAGACCAGACTTGAAGTCTGTCCCTACATACCATGAAATGCCCCTCAGTACAAAGCCCACTCCCAAGTGACTGAACATTTCTTGAAGAGCTGGAGGAGAAGGTTACGTGACCCTGTGCACAGCAGAATCCCTGGAGAATCTCCTTCCAAATCCATGCCCCTTTAGCATCTCTCCCAAGGGCATTAACCACATTTTTCCCCTTCTCATTCCCCTTCTCCCACCCACTGTCCATTCCACAGCTTCTTCCTGCCAGGCTGGCTCTGGCCCTCTTCTGTTTTGTATGTAAAAATCCTGCCAGCCCAAATATACCATTCAGCAAATGAGAAGCTAGCCAAAGGGTACTCTGCAAAACAAAAGCGCAGTCATTAACTAAACAGCTCAACTAACCAAAACATTGTTCCGCAAGTGTGCCCTGATGGACCTCAGTTTATCCCACCATGCCACGTTCAAAAGCCCAAATATTATCTATGTTAAGCCTTGTCCTATTTTTAAAAATAAAATTTCTACTCTCTCCCCAACCCGTCTTTCTATCCCTGTTCTCAATGTGTGAGGTTATGAAAGTAGAGTTAAAAGCTCTGCCCTGGCCAAAGTTGAGATCGCATCACTCTCTCACCACCATTTTCAACTCCCAACTTTTATGTGTTTTTACTAAACTGCCCTCCAAAACAGCAGGTCCAACAGAACTTTCTGCATTGAGGGAAATGTTCTATATAGGCACTGTCCAGTATGGAAGCCACTAGCCCATGTAAGCATTGAGAACTTGGAACTGACTAGGGTGACTGAGGAACCAAATTTCCAATTTTATTTAATTTTAGCTTAAATAGCCACACGTCACTAGTGTCTACCATATCGGATAGCACAACTCTAGCTTCATTCCTCTAATGACAATAAGAGACAGTATATGAGACTGTCAAAAAATATTTAAAGTCACCGTAGGCTGGGCGCGGTGGCTCGCGCCTGTAATCCCAGCACTTTGGGAGGCCAAGGAGGCCGGATCACCAGAGGCTGGGAGATCGAGACCAACCTGACCAACATAGTGAAACCCCATCTCGGCTAAAAATACAAAAAATCAGCCTGGTGTGGTGATGGGCGTTTGTAATCCCAGCTACTCGGGAGGTTGAGGCAGGAGAACTGCTTGAACCCAGGAGGCGGAAGTTGCAGTGAGCCAGGATCACACCAATGCACTCCTGGGTGACAGAGCAAGACTCTGTCTCAAATAAATAAATAAATAAACAAATAAAATTCACTGTAGGCTAGTATCCAGGATGTTCACTAGTTCATGTATTATCCTCTCACTAGAAGAAATTTTTCTTAAGTCTAAGGAACTGAAAAAACAAAGCTGTTCCTTAATACCTAGTTTAGTTTAGTTCTTAATCTTAAGGATACCTAGGAATCACATAATCAAGCCTGTTTCCCTTTTTCCTTTGACTGTCAGGAAGCTCAGTCATATTTAGAGTTCATCTCTACTATGCGTACCTTCGGATCTTAATATTACCCTCGGTTCCATTTCTTTTTTCTACCCTGTTGTCTTTTTTAAAAAGTGTATAGTTCAATAATTTTTATTTATTTGTGTATTTATTTTCCATGACAGAGTCTTGCTCTGTCACACAGGCTGGAGTGTGGTGGCACAACCTCAACTCACTGCAACCTCCACCCCCACCCCCAGGTTTAAGCAATTCTCTTGCCTCAGCCTCTGGAGTAGCTGGGATTACAGGCACGTACCACCACATCCAGCTAATTTTTTTGTATTTTTAATGGAAATGGGGTTTCACCATGTTGGCCAGGCTGGTCTCGAACTTCTGACCTCATGACCCACTCTCCTCGGCCTCCCAAAGTGCTGGGATTACAGGTATGAGCCACTGCGCCTGACCAGTTCAATAATTTTTAGTAAATTTACGGAACTGTGCAACTATCACCATGATTTAGTTTAAAAACATTTTTATCATCCCCCAAAGAATCCTTGCACTCATTTCCAGTCAGTTCCTTTTCCCACAGTCAATCACTCATTGACTTTCTGTCTCCATAGATTTTCTTTGCCTGGACATTTTATGCAAATGGAATCATACAATATATGATCTTTTGGGTCTAGTTTCTTTCACTGAGCGTAATGTTTTTGAGGTTCATCTGTAGCATCTATCCATATTGCGTTCCTTTTTATTGCCAAATAGTATTCTACTGTATGGACATACTCCATTTTGTTTATCCATTCACAGTTGATAAAAATTTGGGTTGTTTCTACTGTTTGGCTATTACGAATAGTGCTACTATGAGCATTCTCACATAAATCCATCTGTGGACATATGTTTTCATTTCTCTTGGGCAGATAGATACCTAGGAGTGAAATTACTGGGTCACATGGTAAATTTATGTGAAGAATCTGACAAACTGTCTCCAAAGTACAGCACCATTATACATTCCTGTAAGCAATGTATGAGGGTTCCAGTTTCTCCACATCCTCACCAACACTTGTTATTGCCTATCTTTTCTATTATACCCTTTCCAGTGGGTGTGAAGTGGTATCTTGCTGGAGTTTTAATTTGTATTTCTCTAATGACTAATGATGTTGAGCATCTTTTCAAGTGCTTATTGGCCATTTATACATGATATTTGGTGAAATGTCTCTTCAGTTTTTATGCCTTATTTTATTTTTTGAGACAGAATCTCACTCTGTTGCTCAGGCTGGAGTGTAGTGGCATAATCTTGGCTCACTGCAACCTCTGTTTCCTGGGTTCAAGCGACTCTCCTGCCTCAGCTTCCCTTGTAGCTGAGATTACAAGTACTCACCACCACGTCTGGCTAATTTTTGTATTTTTAGTAGAGATGGGGTTTCACCATGTTGGCCAGGCTGGTCTCGAACCCCTGACCTCAAGTGATCCACTCACCTCAGCATCCCAAAGTGCTGGGATTATAGGCATGAGCCACTGCGTTCATCTGCAATTTTTTTTTATTTTAGTTTTAATTTTTATTTGTTTTTATTTTATTATTTATTTATTCAAGAAAAGGTCTTACTCTGTTGCGCAGGCTGGGGTGCAATGGCGCAATCTTTTTTTTTTTTAAATTATACTTTAAGTTCTAGGGTACATGTGCACAATGTGCAGGTTTGTTACATATGTATACTTGTGCCATGTTGGTGTGCTGCACCCATCAACTCGTCAGCACCCATCAACTTGTCATTTAAATCAGGTATAACTCCCAATGCCATCCCTTCCCCCTCCCCCCTCCCCATAATAGGCCCTGGTGTGTGATGTTCCCCTTCCTGTGTCCAAGTGATCTCATTGTTCAATTCCCACCTATGAGTGAGAACATGCGGTGTTTGGTTTTCTGTTCTTGCGATAGTTTGCCGAGAATGATGGTTTCCAGCTGCATCCATGTCCCTACAAAGGACACGAACTCATCCTTTTCTATGGCTGCAATGGCGCAATCTTGACTCACTGCAATCTGCACCTCCCAGGCTCAAGCAATTCACCTATGTCAGCCTCCCACAAATTTTTTTTTTTTTTTTTTTTTTGAGACGGAGTTTCCTTCTTGTTGCCCAGGCTGGAGTGCATTGGTGTGGTCTCAGCTCACTGCAACCTCCACCTCCCAGGTTCAAAGGATTTTCCTGCCTCAGCCTCCCAAGTAGCTGGGATTACAGGCACACGCCACCACGCCTGGCTAATTTTGTTGTTGTTGTTGTATTTTTAGTAGAGATGGGGTTTCGTCATATTGGCCAGGCTGGTCTTGAACTCCTGACCTCAGGTGATGAGCCTGCTTCAGCCTCCCAAAGTGCTGGGATTACAGGTGTGAGCCACTGTGCCCGGTCATCCCACGCAATTTTTAATTGAGTTATTTGCCTTCTTATTAGTTAGTTGTTAAGAGTTCTTTATATATTCTGGGTATAAATCTTTTTATTAGATGTATGATTTACAAATATTTTCTCCCAGTCTGTGGTTTGTCTTTCCACTTTCCTAATGGTGCTCTGTGAGAAGTTTTTAATCTTTATAAAGTCCAACTCTTCATTTTTTAAATTATTTGTGCTTTTTGGTATTGTATTTAAGAACTCTTTGCCTAACCCGAAGTCATGAAGAATTATTACTATGTTTTCTTCTAAGAGTTGTAGGGTTTTATCTCTTACATTTAGGTCTATGACCCATTTCCAGTTAATTTTTACACATGGCATGAGACAACAGTCTAAATTCATAGTTTTTGCATGTGGATATTCAATTGTGTCAGAGCCATTTGTTGAAAAGACTATCCTTTCCCCATTGAATTTCCTTGGCACTTTTGTGGAAATCAATTGACCATAAGTGTAAGGGTTTATTTCTGGACTCTCATTTCTGTTCCATTGATTTGATGTCTATCCCATGCCAGTGTCACACTGTCTTGATTCCTGTTCTTGTTGTCATTTTTTCTGTTTCTTTATATATTTATCTTTAATTTTATTTAACTGGGAGTATAGGTCCTCCCCTTTCCCTTTCCCCAAATTGATATCAGCCCTTGGCAAGGATGTAATTGAGGCTCCCTAAAATCAAACCATCAAACCTCTCTTGTGAAAATTATTGAGAAATCATTAAAGGGACTATGACCATATTCTTATTCAAACAAACCCCGAAGGGGATAAAGAAAGGAACAGACATCTACCCTTGCCACAATAATCGGATTTACTGATTCCCAGGGAATAGAGAAGACACACTGCTAATTATGAGGCAATTAAAGAATTATGTCCTTTCTCAATGTGGCTTTAGAATGTACTAGACCTAAGAAGTAATGTCTGTGTTCGAGCTACGGATACAAATGCATTTTATTTAGTAGGTTCAATATGTAAAGAAGCCAATGGGAATATTGGATATTGAAAAGAAAGTTCTATTAGATGGTCCTCACCCATCTTGAAGGATGGGCTGTCAAATGCCAACACCCTTCTCCACAAGAATGATCTTGGAAGGAGGTTCCAACTGGAGCATTACTGATGCTGATGCAACTTGATGAAGCCTGCAGACATGACTCCAAAGGAGTTGTCCTGACTGGGAGGATTGCACAGGGAAAGGAAGGAAGCCACGAGTCTGGTGGGGAAGGAAGGGATTTTCTGAAAGTGAAAAAACCTGCACTGGTGGGTGTGGGAAGAGTTGATGAAGAATGCAGTTTGGAGAGAGGCTGTCTAATGGAGGACAGGAGAGAGAAGATAGCACTTGATTCTTAGGTATTTTACTCTTTGGTCTCTGGGGAAATCCTCGTTATTATCCAGCTATCACATTCTCTTCCTGCATTGTAATTCCTCTTTCAAGTTGCACTGCCCTTCATTAAAGCAAGTAAATATGGCAGCCCAGTGTTGGGCAATGGTCTTAAAAAGAATAAAAAGGGGCTGTGGCGAAGGGGCAGAGAACCTGCCTCATCCCCCACCTCTTCATTGGGACCCATGGAAATCCTTCCCAGCAGAGACAAATTGCAACACGTGGCAGCCCTTAAAATGCACCCTATGTCCTTAAAATGGTTTGCTTATAGAGTTTCTTATGGATAATAACAACAGCAAATGTTTATTTTCTTGAGGTAGTATATTGCAAGCTCCAGGTGGTGACCAGCATTATGGGATGTGATTCCCTGCAGAGCTTAGAAGAACATTTGAAATGGTGAGCCAGCTCCCAAGTGAACAATTCAAGAGAGGCATAAGACTGAGTCTTCTACTTCACTGTTTATGTTGGATGAAACCCACCTCTGAAGGGGCACTGGGGAGAGGTGAACATCTATGTGACATTTCAAAGTGTATTCATCTACTCACAGCTAGATAGAGAGCCCTACTATGTGCCAGGAATCTTTTATTCCATGTTTTTTTATAAGTCACTGAAATTTTTTCTGCAAGAAGGTAAAGTACAGAAATAGAAAGAGGAAAAAGCACTCAATAAATCTGAGTTGAATAAATGAATTGCAAGAGCCAGATGGCATGAGCCTTAAATGAGCAGGGATTTTTCCATGAGGCTGAAGGAATAATGATGTGGGAGTGGCTTTTGAGAGTGAGGAAGACGTTGCTCTGCCTCACTACTCTGTGGTTGTGGAATGGTGGCCTCCCCTGGAGGCAGCTGCTGTGTCCTCAGTTAGGCAGGAATTGCAGGGAGGAAGTCTGAAGGGGCTGAGAGTTTAAGAGGTTGAGGAAGGAGCAGTGGGGAGCTGGATGGGGGAGGGCGACTGCAGAAGAAGGTGGATGGATGTTGAAACGGGCTTTCATTCAGACAGTCAGGGATTACCAGGGTATGGAGCCTGATGGGATTAGCTTTTAAATAGTTCTCCAAACTGGTGCTATGAGAGGCTCGATTATGCTAATTCTAATAATCATCAAATAGCTTCTATTTTCAAGAACCTACAATGTGCCAGGCTCTGATGAAGCTCCTTACAAACACAATTTCATGTCCTTCCTGTAATGCTGCAAAGTAAGTATTAACCCCTTTTTATAGAAGAGGAAACTGAGACTTAGAGAAGTCCAAGACCACACAGCTAATAAGTGCCATGGGTCTTATTCAGAGCCAGGGCCATATTTTCCCAAATGTAAGGCCGCCCTCTTGCAGCCTTGTCTACCCTCACTGAGGCCAGTTTAGCCTGAGGCATTGGGTGGTGTTGGTGGCATGCGTGTGGGGAGGTGTCCATGACATGCACCTATGCAGCTTCAAGCCCCTTGCCAGAAGCTCTCCTATACTTCTGAATCCCACTGCCCACATGCCTGGATCCCCATGGGCTCCATCCCACTTTGCACAAAGGGCTGGGGACCCAGAGAGATACACAGCCTTGGGGTAATGTCTGCTGCCTCAGAGGGGAGTTGACCCTCTATGGCCCCTTTCACAAGCACAACTGTGCGGGTCACATTCTGGCCAGCGCGGTGCAGCTAGCCCCCTATACGTACATCTAGAGTTACCTGCCTCTCACCCAGCTGAGCGCTCAGTGCATGTGCCTAATTCACTAAAAAAAGATGGATTGAGCAGCTCCTGTGTTCCAAGCACTGTCCTAGTGCTAAAGATCTGGTGAGAGTCAAGTAATGGAGATTCCTGCCCTGCTAGACCTTAGAGTCTAGCAGCAGAAACAGTTGTTAAACAAAAATGGAATCAAACTAACTACAGATGCTTGTAAATTCTATGAAGGAAATAAAGAGAGTGCTGTTGCAGTGACAGAAAACTATTTTAGATAGGGTGGTCAGCAAAGGCTTCTCTGAGATGGTGACATTTCAGCGGAGACACGATAGACCCCTCAGATCCCCTTCCACCATTTTTTGTGAGGGGGTGCGAGGCAGACATAGCCCCACCTTCAGCGTGCCTTGCCTTCCAGCAGCTAGCACCAGCTCTTTTATGGAGGACTGTCCTCGACTTCCTGGAGACACTCTGTCTGCATGCAAGCTAGAAAGGCCCCGAAGAGGGTGTACTCATCACCCACCATCCTCAGCCCCACTGTAGCCCTCAACAGATGACTAAGGAGGGTAGGAGGTATGAAGGCTCCAACGCCCTTGGCGGGGGTGGGGACAACACTGAGGCATAAATTTCCACTCTGGGACCCCTGAGGTCAGGCTGAAGCTACCCTTCCAAGAACATGGCCTGAAATCCCCCGCTTGCTTGGTTTCTTACACTTCTCTGTTCTGCTTCCCCTTCTGCTTTGCCAGTTTCCCCCAGGAACCCTTCCTTAATAAATCACTTCATCTCAGGGTCTTCCTCTGGGGAACCTGACCTAAGACAGACATGAAAAATGAGAAGGAGCCAGCCATGCAAATATCTGGGAGAAGAGCTCCAGGTGCCACAGGAGGAGCGGCATCTGAAGGGTGAGCCTAATAGAGGAGATGAGTGAAAGAGTAACTTTCCCCTGCTTTTCTTCTTTCCTTCCTAGTGACCATTCCTTTTTTCTCCTTTGTGGGCTCTTCTGCTTTTCCTTGGTCTCCAGATATTGAGGATAACAATAGCTAACATTTATTGGGTAGTTACTGGGTGCCAGACATTACTCTAGACACCTCATATGGATTTAACATATAGCTATTGAGTGAATGACATGGATGACAGGTATCAATCCACTAAATGTGTAATGAGAAGTGTAAAGGAATGCTCTGGCAGACAGCAACAGGGCTCTGTACTTATTCAGACTAAGGGTCAGGGAAAGGCTGCCCCAAGGCAGTGATGCTTGAGCCAAAAATGAAGAATGAGTTACCATGTGAAGGAGGTGGGGTGGAAAGTCTTCTAGAGAGAATGGGGAGAGGGAAGGGGAAGATGCAGTATGTTTGAGGAATTGAAAGGAAGCTGTTGCCGCTGCAGAGGACTGAGCCGGGAATGTTGTGCTGGATGAGGCGGGGAGGTAGGCAAAGGGAGGGCGTTTCATCCATGTGGAGGAGTTGGCTCCTAATCCAGCCCCATGGAAGCCATTCGAAGGTTTTCGTGGGGGAACAACATAACCCCATTTGTGGCTGCAGCACAGAGATAAGATGGGGGAGGGGCAGAGCAGATGTAGTGAGATCAGTGAGGAGGTGCTGCAGAGGTCCAGATAAGAGTTAATGGTGGCCGGGCGCGGTGGCTCAAGCCTGTAATCCCAGCACTTTGGGAGGCCGAGATGGGTGGATCACGAGGTCAGGAGATCGAGACCATCCTGGCTAACACGGTGAAACCCCGTCTCTACTAAAAAATACAAAAAAACTAGCCAGGTGAGGTGGCGGGCGCCTGTAGTCCCAGCTACTCGGGAGGCTGAGGCAGGAGAATGGCGTGAACCCAGGAGGCGGAGCTTGCAGTGAGCTGAGATCCGGCCACTGCACTCCAGCCTGGGCGGCAGAGCGAGACTCCTTCTCAAAAAAAAAAAAAAAAAAAAAAAAAAAAAGAGTTAATGGTGGCTTGGACCAGTGAGGCATCAGCGGAGTTGAAGAGAAAGGTGCAGATTAGACAGGTGATCTGCAGGTAAAATGAACAGGATTTGGTGATGGGTCCTAGGATTCTGGCTTGCCTATAGATGGACAGTGGGGCAATTGACTCAGACGGAGAACTCGAGAAAGGAGTCAGAGAGTAAAGATCGGGAGGGAGGTCTTGGGCATGCTGGGGCTGAGGTGCCTTCAGGACACAGGTGGAGATGTTGACTAGGCAGCTGGGTGGGCTCCTCTCCATCAAGGGCTTACACAAGAGGTTCCCTGGGTAAGAGTCATAAAGGTGTGAATCATCAGCAGATGGACAGTACTCAATGCTATAGGCATGGATGAGATCACCAGGGCAGAGTCCACAGTAAGAAGGGGAAAGGCCAAGGCATGGGCCTTGGGAGACAGGAGCACTTAATGGATTGAGTGGAGGAGGAGGACCCCGCAAAGCAAACTGAGAAGAAGACCAAGGAGTTAAGAGGTAAACCAGGAGAGTATGGTGTCAAGGGAGCCAAAGAAGATAGGGTTTGAAGAATGCAGTAATTAAGAGGTCTAAGAAAACGAATACTGGAAAAAAAATGGCCTTCAAATTTTAAGACATGGAGATCATAGCACAAACACTGTGTTTCAGGGAAGACGTTGGGGGCAGAGATAGTAAAAGCCAGATTTGACCAAATGTTGGATGAAGTGAGTAGGAATGCCATAATGGCAAACAGAACACTCTTATGAAAGAAGAGGCTGGGGCCAGGTGTGGTGGCTCACGCCCATAATCTCAGCACTTTGGAAGGCCAAGGTGGGCAGATCACTTGAGGCCAGGAGTTCAAGGCCAGCCTGGCCAACATGGCGAATCCCCTAAATCTACAACAACAACAACAAAAAAAAAAATGCAAAAAAAATTAGCCAGGCATGGTGGCATGCACCTGTGGTCCCAGCTACTCGGGAGGCTGAGGCACAAGAATCACCTGAACTTGGGAGGTGGAGGTTGCAGTGAGCCGAGATCACACCACTGAACTCCAGCCTGGGTGACAAAGTGAGACGAAGGAAGGAAGGAAGGAAGGAAGGAAAAGAGGGAGGGAGGAGAGGCCGGGAACTCAGGAATGGAAAACCAAATACCATACATCCTCACTTACAAGCAGGAGCTAAGCTGTGAGTATGCAAAGGCATACGGAGTGGTATAGTGGACTTTAGAGGCTCAGAACGGGGAGGATGGGGGTGGTGAGGGATACATATTGGGTACAATGTTCGATACTCAGATGACTGATGCACCAAAATCTCAGAATTCACCACTGTATAATTCGTCCATGTAATTAAAAACCACCTGTACTCCAAAAGCTTTTTGGAATTGTAAAAGAAAGAAAAGGCCACGTGCTGTGGTTCACATGTGTAATCCCAGCACTTTGGGAGGCCAAGGTGGAAGCATTATTAGAATCCAGGAATTTGAGACCAGCCTGGGCAATATAGTGAGACCCCACCTCTACAAAACATAAAATAAATAAATAAAGTTGATAGAGAAAGGGAGGAGAAAGTAAGCATGCAGGGAGTAGGTTTATGGATGGCTCCAGTTGAAGGTTGGGGTTGGTGCTCAGGGAAGGAGGGGGCAATGGATAGATGAGGGGCCTGAGAAGCAGGAGGGGGTAGGGAATCTAGGATTGGCAGAGACAATTCGAGATCAACTCGAGAGTTCGAGGTCAACTCCTGGCCAACATGGTGAAACCCCGTCTCTACTAAAAAGAGAAAAATTAGCTGGGCGTGGTGGCGGGCACCTGTAAGGGTGGGAGGGTGAGGCAGGAGAATCGCTTGAACCCAGGAGGCGGAGGTTGCAGTGAGCTGAGATGGCGCCACTGCACTCCAGCCTGGGCGACAGAGCAAGAATCAGTCTCAAAAAAAAAAAAAAAAAAAAAGAGCAACATCAGTGAAAGCCAGAAAGCAGGGTTGTGGTGGGCTGGGGAGCGAGCAGGAGATGGAATAATAGAGGCGTCCTCTAGAAATGGCTCTTGGGTTTGTGGGGAAGGAGAACAGAGAGGCACTCGAGTCTCTCCCACTCTGGAGAGGCGTGTGGGGCCAAGGGAGGGAATTTTTTTTAGGATGGGAGAGACATGCGCATGGGCAGATGGGAATATGCTGTAGTGAGGAGGGTGCAGTGGACGGGGAATAGAGAGCAAAGCCTGGAGGAGCCGGAGCACCCTGAGCATAGGGGAGACACAGCGGAAGGAGGAGAGGTGTGTGGGTTTGAGGATTTGGTAGTGGGAGATGGGGGAGTCCTCCTGTGGTAGCTTCTGTTTTCTCTGGGAAACATGAGCAGAGTGTTCATTGAGAAATTAACTCCTGTATCTTTTCTCCCTGCCCATAGTGACTCAGCTGGAAGAAATGAAAGGCATTAGCCAGGCCCAGGCACTGCAGCTCATGCCTGCTGTAATCCCAGTGCTTCGGGAGGCCGAGGCTGGAGGATCTCCTGAGCCCAGGAGTTCGAGATCAGCCTGGGCAACATGATGAGATTTTGTCCCTACAAAAAAAAAAAAAAAAAAAAAAAATTTGTTTTTTTAATTAAAAAAGCATTAATCAGGCTTTTGCGTTCTAAGTCCTGGGCCTTTTTTCTCCCACCTCATACCTGAGAAAGTAAACAGGCATTTTGT
The DNA here is from genome assembly GCF_043159975.1 of Macaca nemestrina. NCBI lineage: Eukaryota > Metazoa > Chordata > Mammalia > Primates > Cercopithecidae > Macaca > Macaca nemestrina. The sequence continues at coordinate 190,189,875 of NC_092125.1, read as the reverse complement.
AGTTCTCGTGCCTGAGCTAAGAGGGAGAATACCACTGTGTCTTGGGGAATTGATGCTTTGGCATGGAGGAGAGGGGCAGGGGGACAGGCATTCTCTATCCCACCCTGACCTGCCCCCACAAGAAAGTGGCTGCATGCGATTCGAAATGCCAAGGACTAAGGGCTGCAGCTGTGGGAGAGGTCCTCTTGAAAGAGCTGGGATGGAGGGAGTAGAGGGTTATCTTCCCAAGGACCAGGTCAGACAAGTGAGGCCCTGAAGATGGGCAAAAAATAGCGGAAGCCCTGTGACAGTGACCACTGATGTCTGCAACAGCAGCAGCAGCCTGCAAATTCCTTCCACCTTTCTCTGCAAGGCTGTGGAGCATGGACTGACCATCTCTGGGACTGTGCAAACCCCTGGAGTTCATGGATGATCGGAGGGAGGTGAAGGGCAGCCATGAGTGATAGGGAAATCTTGCTGATCTGGTGGGTAGAGACTCAAGCTGAATTTAATTTGGTTTAGACCAACTAAGGGATGACTAAGAGGTATATTTATGTCATGAGTTTGCAGAGAGTGTCCAGTGGGCCCAGGACCTGGACAAAGGGTGAGCAGTGAGTGGGAGCTGACATCTGGCTCTCTCCTCACCCTGCACCCTGGGGCTGGAACACAGCAGACACACAACGACCACGTGGTGCTACTCGGCCTTCACAGATGAGCACAAGGACATCCCTCCCCCCAGGCCCAGGAGCAGGGCAGCAGGGTAGCCCCACATGGACCCTGTGCTCACAGTTTGGCAAACTGGACAGAGCCTTGGCTCTTCTCCTTCAGCAGCTATCACGCTCTCCCAGGCCTGGCCACCTGATCTCATCCATGTGGCTTCGGCACCTAGGCCTCTAGTTTCATTACCTTGGGTTTGTATCTAGTTCCAGATGGCGTACATGCAGAGATCTGGGCAGGCGGCTTACAGGCATTCTCTTGCCCTGCCTCAGCAAACACTTTGCCACATGTGGGTGAATGAGAGGGCAGATGCCAGTGGGTTAGGATTCTGAGACCCCTGTGTCCCTTGTGGGGTTTGGAGCAAGAGCCTGGTTGGTAGAACAGTGAGCACATCTGCTATTCAACCACAGGAAGCCAGGGGTCCCAGCTCACCTACCTTCCAGTACTGTGCTCAGTAGCCCTGGCAATGCGGGGCAGAGGGAACAGCGCTGCCAGAGCTTCAGGACTACCAAGGCCCAGGCTAGCAGGCACACAGGCCAGCGAACACCACGAGCCCCTCTTCTAGTGCATGCCGGGGCTACAGAAGACTGGGACTGGATGAGCGCTCAGACTTGGTCAGGGAGCTGTTTCCTCACTTAGTCATTTATGTCTGATGGTTCCTTGAGCACGGATAGGAAAGTCAATCTTCATTCCTTTAACCAATATGTATCTATTGTGTGTCAGGACCCTGTGCTGACCACTGGAATATGACAGGGGACAAGGTGGACTCATTTCTCCTGCCTGCAAGGAACCTGCTGTCCATAGATCGGGGAGACAGACACAGATGCAAACAGTAGTGACAGCCAGGATGGCTTCCTGGAGGAAACAATGGTTCCAAACACATACAGTTGGCTCTGAGGTGCCAAACACACTAAAGGTAGAGCAAGTCTTTTTTTTTTTTTTTAAACGGAGTCTCACTCTGTGGCCCAGGCTGGTTCAAGCAATTCTCCTGTCTTAGCCTCCCAAGTAGCTAGAATTACAGGTGCACAACACCACACCTGGCTAATTTTTGTATTTATTTTTTTTCTTTTAGTAGGGATGGGGTTTCACCATGTTGGCCAGGCTGATCTCGAACCCCTGACCTCAGGTGATCTGCCTGCCTCAGCCCCCCAAAGTGCTGGGATCATAGGCGTTAGCCACTGTGCCTGGCCAGTAGAACAAGTCTTAAGGGGTAATTATATTATAACTGCATGCAAGAGAAGTTAAGACCAGTTTGGCTTTGTGTGTGTGTGGACTGAAACCCAAAAGCCAGAAACTCTCTGCATGTGTCCCTCGTGAAGCCATATGGTCTCTAGTCTCTATTTTTCAAAATTTGCAGGACTGATGACTGATTGGACAGTGATGCAGGAGGGAAGGTCTCTGCATGTCAGTGACTAAGTGACTGAAGATGACACTGCCTGAGACGGGGAGTACTGCAGATCTGGGATGGGCAGGACAGAGGAGGCTCTTAGTTATACGGATGTGGAGCTCACAGGAGCGGCCCAGACTGGAGATAGAGACTTGGAAGTCATCAGCATATGGTTGGTAGTGGTCAAGATGATCCAGGGAAAAGGGGCAGAGCAAGAGAAAAGAGGAGGCCTAGGACAGAGTCCCAGAAGAGCAGAAGAAGAGGTGGTAAAGGAATCGGAGAGAGGAGCCAGTGAGGAGAGGGTGGGCCAATGAAGCCAAGGAAAAGAACTGCTTTAATAACTCAGCAATGGGCAGGCATAATTGGCTGAAAAGTATACTTTTAAAATTTGGGGGCCGACAGGAAAACTCTAAATCCTCAAAGTTCTGGAAAAAAAGGCAAAAATGCTTAAAGATGCATAAAATTTGCAATACCTCCCCTATGGTGCACCAAAATTACCAATTGTGAAAAACCACACACTGGAAATATTCATTTTTGATCCGTTTGTCATCCAAACCAAACTGTCTGTCCAGAATCACCAGAGCCAGTCCCATCCCCTCCTCACACACCAGGGGGCGCACACGCACTGTTTGTGAATTCAAGTTCAGGACAAAAACAGGCAGTGAATCAGGTGGTTACCAGAACCTGATCCCTCAGCCCAGATCCCTGAACATCACAGCAACCTTGCCCTGCACATTACCACGTGATCCCTGAATCCAGGCACCTCAACAATGTCCAAATTTTATTTCTCACCTGACTCCAAACTCAGGTGTTATACCAGAAACACCCCGCAGAAGAAACCCCACAGAGGAGAAATGTCATCTCTTCCCCTGCTCAGTTACCTGACCCAGGGCAGCGGGGGTAGGTTCCCCCAACCTTCATGGTGAAGCCTAGCAAGCAGTGGGGGAGAATGGGGGAGTGGGGGGTGGGGGGCGGGGCGGTAGATAGGAAAGAACTGGTGTGGCTTTGGCTGACTCTTGAGTAGTTGTAGCATGGATTGCATGGGGGCGGGGTCTGGAGGCAGGGGCTCTTGGGTTGAAGCTCATCAAATCCCTCTCATCAGTGGGTCTTGGAATAAATCTTCAGGTAGGTTGTTGGTTTCACCCAGACATTTCTAGGGTCATCATTTGAGTTTGATATGAGAAGTCAGAAACTCAATACTGAGATTTAAATTTGACTTAGAGGGCATTATCACGTCTTTAATTCCGAGGCCAATGTAAGGTTCACAGTTGGAATTGGTATAATATTGGGGTATTAGCCAGCCTCTGCTTGGGGTTGACACTAGGTCAGAGAAGTGGAGGGTGAGCATGAGGATGAAGGGGCTTTGTGTGGGGTTTCTGCAAAGCCAGTCTCATCTTGGATTCCAAGATTATTATTAAAGCTGGGTTGGTTTAGGGTCCTAAATGGTCTCAAGGTTGGGTGGGGTTTCAGGTCAGTATCTTTGTTTGGGGGTCCTTTTCTGGTGACTCAATCCCAACTCTGGAATTGAGAATCCCAATTCAGAGTGCATTGGTGTTGATCTGGGAATGGGAGAGCAGTACTGGAGTTTTATGTAAGGCTTGGGGTTCAGAAGAGAGAGAATTGGGGTCCATAGCAAGGTAGCTTTTGGACTTTAGGGTTCATTTAGGGACTGGGGGCTGAGCATTAGCACAGGGGTCCATTTAAGGTCCAGAGTTGGTGCTAACATCACTATCAAGGTTAGGGCAGGTAGAGTAATAAAGAGGTTTAGAGTCAGAATTGGTATTTGGGATCAGTACAGAGGTTCAGAACAAAATTCCTACTTGTGCTAATTTGGGGGCAGATTAAGGGCTTTGGATTCAATATTGGGTTTAGGGCAAGGTGTAGACTCAGTATCAGGTTCAGATCTGTATGGGGAGGAAATGCGGTCCTAGAATGGTATTAGGTTCATGCTAGGACTGGGAGCCACTAGAAGGATCTGGATGTAGTATCAGAGTTTGGTCTGTCCATGTTCATTATTGGGGTTCGGGTTCAACATTGAGGTTCCGGTCGGTTTCGACTTGGCGTTGAGTTGTGGCCTCTCTGGGCCTCCGCGGCTCCGCGGCTCTACGAGCGAGAGTGCACGAGGGGAGGGGCGGCGCCGGGGGCGCGCACGGCAGGGGCAGGGGCGCGGGCGCGAGCGAGAGGGGAGCGCGCGGCTGGAGCTGGCGCGGGAGCGGCGGGAGCGGTGGCGGCGGCAGAGGCGGCGGCTCCAGCTCCGGCTCCGGCTCGGGCTCCGGCTCCAGCTCGGGTGGCGGTGGCGGGAGCGGGACCAGGTGGAGGCGGCGGCGGCAGAGGAGTGGGAGCAGCGGCCCCAGCGGCTTGCGGGGGGACATGCGGACCGACGGCCCCTGGATAGGCGGTGAGTGACCCCCAGGCCCCCCGCCAGCCCCCTCCGCGCCCGTCTCTTCCCCGTACTCCTTGCCCTCCCCGCTAGTCCACCCGGCGGAGCTGGGGGCGGTCCCGGGGGGACGAGGGCGCCGCTGAGGCCGGGCCGCGCCCCCACCTGCCGCGCCCGCAGCCTCGGCGAAGCCCCCCCCACGCCCCAGCCTGGCGGCTCCTCCCCGCTCACCCCGCGGCAGACGCGCCCCCAGCGCTGCCGGCTGGCTCGCTCCCCGCCGCCCCTCGCTGCCTCCCTCCCTCTCCGCCGCACCTTAGCCGCAGCCCGCCCCCCCCTTCCCCCGCCCAGCGCAAAGTTTCCCGTTTGCGCTCTTGCTCCCCCTCATCAGTCCCGCCTCGTCCCCCCTTCTAGCGCGGACGCGCTCCGGGGGCGGCCCTCAGACCCCTCAGCCCCCGGCTCCGGGCGGGTCCAGGCCGCGCCCCCGCCCCCGCCGCACAGGCGCCCCCTCCCAGCCGACGGGGGATCCGCAGCCGGCGCGCCCGGGTCTCGCTCGCGGCCCCGGCGCACGTGCAGTCCCGGGCTGCGCCGGGCGCGAGTTTGGAGCCCCCCACCCCCTTCGTTCGCGAGCACGGGTTGGGGAGGGGCTGAACGGGTTGTGCCCGCCCCCAACCGGGTGCAACGCCCTGGAGGCCCTGGAGCGACCTGTCCCATGAGGACGTGGCCACTCGGACCCGCTCCGAAAGTTCACTCAGCGGCTGCCCCGCGTCCCGTCCCGAGCCGTGCCGGCTCCCCATCGTCGTGCCCACGTCTCTGTCTCGGCTGCTTTCTGTTTTCCTTGGCGTCTTTGCCTCCCCGTGTCAGTGCCCCTGCAATCCCAGGGTCTCTCCGGCTGTCTCCGTTCTTTTTCCCCAGATCACTCTGTTCTTTCTCCCCAGGTCTCTCCGTTCTGTCTCCCTGGGTCATCTTGTTCCCTGTTCCTGAGTCTCTCTGTTCTCTCCCCTTGGGTCTCTTCTGTTTCCTCTCCCTGGGTTCTGTCTCCCTCCCTAAGTCTCTCTCTGCCTCTTGTCTCTCACGCATCTCTTGGTGTCTCTGCACCCTCTGTGCTAGGCGCCCCCCCATTTCCCTGGAATGCTGCCCCTCTGGTTCTTCCACCTCGGAGGGGGAGGGGCTAGACTTTCTCCCCATTTCAAACCCCCCTGCCCCCCAGTGCAGGGCCCCTGAGTTGGAGCAGGTTGGGGGTGGGGAGCGCTACCTGCCTGAGCTGTGAAATGGGAGAGGGAGGCTGCCCCAGCCTGCGGGTTGTCTGGATCTCCCTGAGGGGCCACAGAGCAGGGCCGGGAGGCTGCATTAGGATGAGGAAGGCTCCACTTCTGAAGGAACAAGGGCAGAGATCCAGAGCGACCTGGTGCCAGATCTGGCCTGAGAACCAGGGAAGTGCACTGGGGTGAGAGGCGTAGAAAAGGATATGGGGTGTTGGTTCCAGGCGGGTGCTCATGGGGAGAGATCTGCTGAGAAGGGAAGATCTGATGGGGGATCCTTTGGGAGGCTTCGGGGATCTGAGGGATCCAGAAGAGAGTTCTGACAGGCTATCTAAGGAAATTTCTGTGCTTAGCGCCTTATTAACTCTTGCTTCAGGGAGCATGAAAATCCCTGTTTTTTACTGATTATATGAATGAGCCTAGGGCTTCGAGAAGGAGCAGGTATAACTCCCCAAGTACAACCCCCTACATTCTCCGCCCCAGGCACAGGCCACACTCTCTCGTACCCTCTTGCCTTCATTTCCACACTCAGCTCACCCCCCTCCACCCCCCCACACACTCCCTGTTCAGCTGCTTTCTTGACCCCACTCACAAACCTGGACCCGCATGCCGGCCAGGGCTCAAGCAATCTGTGCCTGCACACTCGCAGCACACCTGTGCACATGCACAGTCATCCTTGTGCATTTTTGTATATGCACTTTCTTGCACATTTTACTTGCTCAGTCTCCCTCATCATTTGAAGTGTCTGTATAGTGTTGTGTTTTTTTTTTTAGTTTCTTTTTCCAACTGCTCTTCCTCTTCCCTCTTTCAACAAGAACATTGTTTTAACATAATTCCTTCCTTTCTCCCTTTCTTCCTTCCTCTTGCAACTACTGATACCTCCCCTTTATCCAGCTTTGTGTGCCCTGTGCAGGTTGGCTTGGTGTACAGGGCTGCCGAGAGAGGAGGGGGGTGGTTGGGTGCTGGTGAAGAAATTTGGCGGGGCAGAGTTATAGACTGCAGCAGACGTAAACTAGCAACACATCTTTTGTAGGTAATCGTATTGATATGCAGCAAAATACCAGCCCTGGCAATTTGGGCACAGTCCACCCTTTTTTCCATCAGCCCGAACTATGGGAGTCTAGCTTTAAGGATCCTCACTGGGGGCGGGGAGGAGGGGACCCAGACCTCCTGCAATAGAGGTTGTGATACATACCACGGCTCCTCCACTTTCCAGCTTCAGGCCTCAAAGAGGCCCCTTTCTCCCTGAGTCTCAGTTTCACTCCCTGTAAAATGGGGCAGCTAATCCAACCCGGACTTGGTCCCAGGGCTGTTGTAAGAATCCAAGGGAACTGTGTGGCAGTGCATCATCAGCAGTGGCAGTCACTTCCCATGTGACTGACACTGCTGTGTGCTTGGTCCAAGCTTGCAGCCAGGGCCCTGCCCTCGAGAAGCTCGTGGTCCCTGGGGGAGCAGGTTGCACCATGAGAATGCAAAAGCAATTCAGTTACCTGTTATTGATTGCTGACTGTGTGCCAGACCCCGGGGTAGGCACTTTCAGCCCCGGCTGCCTTGCTTCCTTTGGGACTAACAGCTATGTAGTAGAGGCAGCCCACGCCTAAGGTTCAGGCATCTGCTCAACTAAAGCAGCTGCAGTTCTGAGTTGAGTTAGAACATTGGAAGAGTTCATCAAGAGACAGGGGAGAGTTCAGAGGTCAGGGTGAGATGAGTCCCAGAGGAGACCAAGAAGAAGTGATCTGAACTGGGTTTGAAGGGATGAATAGGAGTTTGAAGAAGAGAGAAAGGACTTGAGGTAGATAAAAAACAGTATGAATAAAGACTGGGAGGTGTTGTCACTTGTGAAGTATTCAGAGATGTGGCAGATCACAGAGGGCATTGAATGCCCTGTTAAGTACCTGTCATTTTACTCTGAGAACCCAGAGAGAAAACACCAAGCTTAAAGCTTGGATAGGGAGGGTGGAGTGTGCGGTGGTCAGGTTTATGTTTCCAGAAAATGCTCTGTGGCTATGGGAAAAGGATGGAGACAGAATGCCCAGTGGGGCAAGAGGTGCAGGTAAGTAAGGTAAGAGAAGATGCTGGCTTTGATAGGTGGTAGCATGGAGCCATCTTGAAGGCACACTTGTCAGGACAGAATGATTATTGCATGTGGGAGTGAAGGAGAGGAAGAGGAAGGAGTCCAGGTTCCTGGGAGTGGTTGAGCGGGCCTTCACTGAAGGCCCTGAAGCTTCATTGAGTTAGGGACTTGGTGAGGAGGGGCAGAGAATAAGCTCTTAGTTGGACATGTGGCCCTTGAGGTATTTGGGGCATTTGAGGCTCAGTGCAGGAGGCGCATCAAGGAGGGGCTTTGGTGTGAGGGTATGGGAGAGAAATGTGGCCCGGACAAAGAGAAGCGAGAGCTGTGTGAGAGCGTAGAGCTGTGCCCATCAGAGAAAGTAACCTCCGACAGTGGGGAAGAGCTCGAGTTTTATATTGCTAGGGTTGGACTCTGTTTACTAGCAGCGTGACTTTAAGCAAGTGGCTTAACCTCTCTGAATCCATTTCCTCATTTGTCAAATGATTATAATAAAAACCCATGCCTTATAAGGGTTGTTATGAGGATTAAAGATAGTATGTATAAAGTGTGCATAGCACAGGGCTTGGCATCTAGTGAGTACTGTTGTCTGTGTTTGCAGTTACTGTAATCATCCTCAACAGGGGTGGTGTAAACCCACTCTCCCATCAGGGGTCACATGAGGTTGCCTTTAATAAGAAGATAGACTGCTAAGGTTAGGGTACCTGTCTGCCTAAGGTTGCTGCAATTCTGGGCTGAGATTAGCAGGTCGAGGAGCTCAACAAAGGGGGTGCCCAGCCCCCATTGTTATCGATGGGATTGTGAATGTTGCTCAGGTGTTTGACCTTCAGGTGGTGGGCTTGAGAAGACTAGAGGTGAGACCTGCAGAAGAGACTCCAGGTTTAGGGTAGGTAGAAGGGCATTTTGAGAAGGGGCAGCCTTGGGGTATTGAGTTCTCCGTTTCCTTCCACCCTCCCTGGGCCCTGGGCTCCTACTGAGGCTCTTTCCACCAGCATCTGCCTCTGTGGTCCAGATGCACCACGTCTCTGTGGGACCATGACTTCTAGGTCTGAGAACTCCGGTTTTAGCTCCTTAGCAGTATTTTAGCTGCTGTTTCTGGGGACTGTTCCCGGTGCAGCCACAGGGGCATTCTGGGGGTTGCTCCAGAGGGCAGCTGTGCCTGTATTCCCCTAGATATCTACTTGCCAGGTTTCAGGCTTGGCAGATGATGGGGAACCCTGCTGGGGCCAGCCCTGGGTTGACCCCAAGGGCTTTCTTTCTTGATATTGGACATGACTGTGGACTTCACCCTTTCTGAGGCCTTTCTGGGTGCAAAGCAGTGTGATTTCTTTCTTTTTTTTTTTTTTTTTTTTTTTTTTGTTTGTTTGTTTGAAACAGAATCTCACTCTATTGCCCAGGCTGGAGTGTAGTGGTGCAGTCATGGCTCACTGCAGCCTCCACCTCCTGGGCTCAAGCGATCCTCCTACCTTAGCCTCCTGAGTATCTGGGACTACAGGTGTAGTCCCACCTGGCTAATTTTTGTATTTTTTGTGGAGACGGGGTTTTGCCATGTTGTCCAGGCTGCTCTTGAACTCCTGGCTCAAGTGATCTGCCTGCCTTGGCCTCCCAAAGTGCTGGGATTACAGGGGTGAGCCACTGTGACTGGCCAGCAGTGTGATTTCTAACTTGGGTCCTGAACCATTCCGGCCCTTTCTGAGTAGCTTTCTAGTCAGCCTTCCAGGTGTCAGTGCCAGCTCTGTTCTGGGGGTGTATCTGGTTGTCCTGATTGTTCTGGGCTCTGTCCCAGTGTGAGTGTAGAGTGGTTCTGGGAGCTGCAGTTGGTGAATCTGAGTCTTTATTTGGTTGCCTGATAGGTTGTTTTGAGATCAGTTTGATCCCAGACTGATGTGGATCAAAATTACTGTCTGGCTTTTCTAGGATCCTGCCCTCACGCTGTTCTGTGTGCCTCTGGGTCTTTGCAAATGTTTAGTCTTCTAAAATGGTCCCTGGCCGCTTTGGGTACACTCCTCTTTCCAGGTGTGGCTTCTGCTCCATGTAGGGCCTATCTCAGATTCCAAGCACGAGACCCTGCTATGGCCCTGGGTGTGGCAGCAGCGCCTGGCCAGCTTGGGGGAGGCCTTTCCCATTACCCAGTTCCCTGCCTTGGACTCTGCTCCTCTGCCCAGGGTCTCTGCACAATGGCGTAGCCAAAAACCTCACTTGAATACTGTGAGGCCCTGCGGGCATCTCTAGACAAATGGGCCTTTAAGTTTGGGGCCTGGAAGCTGGTTTGTCTGGCCAGACCCGCCGGGCAGCCTGTGTGCTGGGAGCAGCAGCCTCTGGAAACGAGAAACTCGACTTGGGGAGCTGGGAGGGAAGCATGCAGAGAGGGCCACGGGTTCTGGTGCAGGTAGGTGGGGCAGTAGAGGCTGGGTCGGTGAGCTGGTGAGGGCCGTCTTGCGTCAGTTGGGATGGCCTTCAGTCCATGAGAGCACCCCCATATTGGCAGAGGTGGTTAGTGCAACTTGAGGGTAATTTCCAGGTGCAGAGGTGTGTCCTTGATTTCATGATGAGGGTCAGTCTTGGGCCGGTGAGGACATTCCATGCACCACCCTCCCACTGTGGTTTCTTTGTGTCCGTTATAGGAGGAGCCAAGGTGGCAGAGTGGAGTGGGGCGAGGATCACTGTGCATGTGGGGGCATGAGGTGAGAAGCCTGCTACAAGGTGCAGCTTGCGTCGAGTAGGCCAAACAGCTGAGCTTCTGTGAGGTGGTGTGGATGTGTCTGACCCCCACCCCCACTCAGGATGGCACCCACGCTGGTGGGGGCTCAATAATGGCTCTAGAAGGAAGGGGCTGGGCTCTGTCGCTGCATGTGTGCCAGCGGAGGAGGCATCCAGGGGCACACCTTCATTTTAAAAATTATAGAGAAGCAGAAAGGCAAAAATAAATATTGCTTCTGAAGCTTCTTTGAAGACTGGCATGTATGTTGGAGTGTGTTCTTCCAGGCTGGGCTGTTTTCTTTGAACTCATTCATGCGTTCATCCACTCATTCAGTGTATGTTGACTGAGCACCTACTACGTGCCGGCTGTCAGCCAGGTGCTGGGAATATGGAGATGAGCTGGGCAGCCACAGTCCATGTTCCTATCAAGCTTATGGTAGTGACTCAGTCATTGTAAAAATATGTAAAGAGTCATGTTTGTGGTCACGGCTCCAAGCCAAGGTCCAGGCGGGTAGTCTGGGACATTGTGGAAGGCTTCCCTGAGAAAGTGCCACTGGATCTGAGATCCGAGGGTAAATTGGCCGGAGGAACACGGGTAGCCTGTGCCAGGCAGTGGCATTCAGCACCGGCAAGGTTGGGAGATAGGAAGAAATTTGGCACATTTGAGGATCAGAAGAGGAAGTTCCCATTCTGGCAGGAGGAGAGCATGGGCAGGTAGGGCCGCAGAGGTGGGACGGGCTGACTTTGCTTGGCTCCGGGGTCATGCTGAGGAGCTGGGCCACAAAGTCTATTGCTGAGGTCAGGGACTTGGTCTGTGTTGCTCACAACTATATGGCTAGTGCCTGCAAAGATGCCTAGCACATAGTAAGTGCTCAGGGAGTATCAAAATGAATGAGCGAGGGAGTGAAGGGAAAAGATGGGCATTTTTACCAGATGGGATGGTTCTACATGAACATTTCCATAACCTGCTTTTTTTCCTGCATAAACAGCAAATTTTTAATGTCTTTCTGTGTCAATACATATGCTGCTGTGATGAAATTCTTGATGTTTTTTCATATGCTTTCCTTTCTGTCCAGAAAGGAGCGGAGGCCCTGGTGCCCTGCCCTTGGTGCTGAGTATCCAGCAAGAGTGACTGGGGTGAAGAAGCAAAGACCTGGTGAGTGTGCCCCAAGAAGTGGCCAGGAGCAGGAGTGCATAGGGGTCCTGTGGGCCAGGCTGAGCAGCTTAGACTTTGGTGCAGGGTTAGTGGAACTATATAGGGGGTGTCAGCAGGGGGCATGACATGATCCAGTGAGCACTGGTGAGAGATGTGGAGGCATAGACCAGGGAGGCAGTGACAGAAGTGGAGAGAAGGGATGTGAGTGCTATTTAGGAAGGTGGAGTAGACAGGACATGGTGAAGGATTGAATGCGGAGCATGAGGGAGGGGAGGTGTCACGGATGGTGCCTGAGTTTCTGGCTGGAGTGGATGATAGAGGTGGATGGGGAATGACATACAGCTCGTCAGCTACTGTAGGTGTGAAATAGGCTTCTGGTGATGTCCTGGGACTTAGACCAGGATCTATCTTCTGCTTCTCCATTCACCACGTTTCTGTAGAAAAGACTGTTCCCATCAACTGTAGGTTGTAGTAGAAAGAGCATGGTGCCTGCAGGATCTGGGCATGTCCTCTGCATCTCTTTGAGGTCCCCTTGTCCTCCTCTCTGTTAGAAGCACAGAATGGGTGGGCTGGAGTTGTAGGGAATGAAGTTGGCGAGTTGGTTTAGAGTCAGCATCATGGGCCTTGGATGTCAGGCTAAAGACGTTAGACTTTTTTCTGAAGGCTATACAGCAGCATTGAAGGTTCTTAAGCAGAGAAGTAATATCCATGCATTCATCTGTCCATTGCCCATCTGTTCATTCATTCATGGAACACTATCTGAGTGCCTGCTCTGGAATAAAGTGGCAAACAAAAGTGCAGATTTGCATTTTTATGTGTTGAAAGGTGGCATTGGTCTGTGTGCAGGCCAGGTTGGAAGGGAGTGATTGAAGGCAGGAAGCCCACCAAAGAGGCAGGAAGTGATGAGGTCTTACTAACATAGTGGCAGTGAGGATGGAGGCAGGGCAGATTCAAACTTATTGATGGGTTAGATGTGTGGGATGAGGACAAGGGGGCATTTAAGGAGGGTTTGCGGGCTTGGTGACTGAGCAGATGGTGGGGCTGTCCCCAAGACTGGACACCCTGGAGGAGGAGTGGGATTGGGGCAGATGAGTTCTGGTTGGGCCATCCTGAGCCAAGAACTCAGTGGGTCTGTTCATTTTCTGTAAGCTCCTTGAAGGCAGAGCCTCTGACTGTCTTGTTCATCACCCTGCCCACTGAACATCCGGACGGGTGGCTGAACTAACAAGGCTGTGGAAGAGATGGGTCTGGCCAGGGTAGGGGAAGGAAATGTGTGTGTCTTGGGTGTCTGCTGGAGTTCAGGCCCTATGCTTGGTGAGATGGGCACTGGGGTTATGTAGAGAGTGCAGCAAGAGGGGCTATGTCACAGGCTGGAAAGGTCAGATGGGGAGGGTGGTGTAGGGACATCATGTGTCTCTTCGCCTCTCATCCTCAGATGATGGTCTGACCTACCTTGAAGTCCAGTCTTGCCAGAAGAGGTACCTGAAGGTAGAGCCCTCTGTCCTCTGGGGAGGCCACTAGCTGATGGCATGTCTGATGGGGTGAAGATGCGGTGTGCTATAGGGCCTGACTTCTGGAAGCTGGGTAGGGCTGATATGGGGGTACAGGGGAAGGTACTCTGAGGTCCCGAGGCCAGGTGCCAGCTAGTACAGGAATTAAGCCAGCTTGGAGCTTCCGTGGGTACAAGGCCCAGGGTTCCCAGGGGATTGGTTCTGGGGCAGGGGCCAGGTCAGGCTCTAGACTCAATTGGCAAAGGATCTTGTTGTCTGTGTTGGGGTTTCTCAGCCTCAGCACTGTTGATATTTTGGATCAGATAACCCCTTATTGTGGGGGTGGGGCTTGTTATTATAGGGTGTCTAGCAGCATCCCTGATTTCTTCCCACCAGATGCCAGTAGCATCTCCCCGCTTTCCCCAGTCTCGACAATCAAAAATGTCTCCAGTCGTTGTGTAATGTCCCATGGGAGCAAAATTATCCTGAATTGAGAACCTCTGGTCTACAGCCTCTTGCTGCTTTCACTATGCTGTACAAACGTGGAAAACTGGGGCGGGTCAGTGGGGAAGACGGACAGTGATGGGCCACTTGAGCAGAGTTCTGAGGGGTGAGGAGTGCTGGGGCAGGAGAAGGTCATTTTTTTTCCAGTAGACAGAACAGCAAGTACAGAGGCTTGGAGGCAGCAAAGTTGGGGAACAGTAATCCAAGAAGGACCCCAGCCCCAGAGGAAGGGGCCTGGAGGCTTAGGGATTACAACTGCAGGAAGATACCTCTGCTGGTCCCCTGTGGCTGTTTGCCCCCAGAGCTAGTCTCCTGCTGACCCTCTGCCACCTCGGAGTCTGTGACACTCCTCCTAATCTTCCCCTCCACTCCTCAGTGAGATGGAAAAACTAAGAGCTGCAACAGGGTGGGACTCAGTCCAGCTGGTGGGAGCCCCAATACCAGCCGTGGGAGGGAGGGCTGTTCCTGGCTCCGCTCACAGATTCCAGCCAACTGGCTGGAGGAGGGAAGGCGGCCTCGCCCTCTTCCCCACAGGCCCCTCCTTCCCTAGGTCAGGGGTCCTGGCTGAGACTGTGATTTATTCCTGTCATAATCCAGTGGTTGCTTTGGTGAGAGTTGGAAACATGTTGGTTTTCCCTTCCCAAGTCTAACAAGGCCTGTTTCCGCCTCCGCGGCCGCTGCTGCAGTGCCACGCGGTGAACTGTCCAGGACATGACAAAAGGGCTCGGTTAGCTGCCCGCTGGTTAGAAGATGAACAGCTCAGAGCTCGCCCTGCCGACAGGCGCTTTCCTTCCCGTTGCCCAAGCGCTGGCCTTTCCTCTTGGCCGTCTGCTCTGTGGGGCCCTGGATACCCCTCCTTCTGCTCATGTCCATTTCTGGGCCCCAGGGTCCTGGCCTGGGGAGGTAAGGTGGGGGAGGCTGCAGAAACAGGTGGTATCTGGAGACTAATTAATATTTGTGAATAATAATGCTTGCCCAAGGAAACAAATCAATCTGTGTTTGCATATTTATGGCGAGGACTCAGGAGTGATCCCAGCTGTTCTCCAGCCAGGGAACCCCCCATCATTGGTGTCACATGGTCCCTCGGGCCCCCACAGAGGCTGGCAGGGTGCTTAGGGTGGGCTGCATGGAGGTGACATGGCTTCTGTGTTTTGTAACATGAACCTTCTGTGACGTTCATACGCGAATGCTATGGCTTGCTCTAGTGCCTGCTTCTTCCTTTTCCCTCAAAGCAGTGATTCCCAGGCTCTTTGGTTTCACGAACCAATACAATTTCCAAAAGTACTCAAGAGCCAGATATGGGGTTGGCAATTTTTTATTTTGCTAAGTAAAGGCATTATTAAAAAACAACTGTTACCTGCTATCCCCATCGTTTCATACAGGAAAGAACATTTTAACACCAAGGACAAAATTTGAGAATAAAGGACAGTTCTTCCCAAGAAAGGGCAGTTGGCAGCTTTACACTGACGTAGCAAAGGAAAAGGATATATTAAAACCATTCTGAATGTGGAAAAATTGTGTCCAATTATATTCTATAATATCATACCGTATGTAATTGTGTTCCTGCCCAAGTATGTCAGCTTGGCAGAACGGATGGTCCACAGTGCAATTCAGAGACGAGCTTGAGTGCCCAAGTGCCCCGGCCTTGTTTTTATCTTGGTTGTTGAAAGCCCAGGCTCACCCAGCCATGCTGGTGAAGTGGGTGCTCTGCTGTGAAGACCGTTGCATGGATTCACAAGGTGCTCAGCCTTGCAACCGCATTCAGGCTAGCAGCAGCCCTGCCCCCCTGTTCCTTTCCCACCTTCTCCCCGCAGGTGACCCTGGGACTCTGGGGGCTGGTGTAGGGCCAAGGTCTAGACTTTAGGCCAGGCCTGGGGATCCAGGGCTGTTCTGCTCTGATGAGGGAGGCCCTGGAGCTGGGAGTGGCCTGAACCGCCTGACACCAGGGCAGGCTCTGTGCCCGGAATCCGGGGCGGGAGGCAGTTTGCTTTCACCAGGAGCTGGTGAGGGAGAGACCCTGGCTCGTACAGCTGTGTGGTTGCCCGAGTAGTTGCCTGAGAATGTGTTTGTGGGTGTCCCTTGTGTTTCCCCATCTCCCTGGGCATCTGTGTCCTTGTGTCCATCATGGACCACTGGAGGAAGCTCTCTCTTCTACTTTCTGGATCTGAACAAAGTGTCCTGAGCACCCCAACCCAGAGACACGGGGTTCCTAGAGGCCCCAGGTTGGGGGTAGGGTTACCTGAGGCCCAAGTTCTCTTAACACCCATGGCCAGACTCTCATCCAAGCTTGTACCACATGGGTGTCTATTCTGGGAGTTTACCCCCACGATGGCTCTCCTGGGAGCTCTGCCCCCACCGTGATGTCTGTAACAGCACGTTACATCTCTGTGATGATGTATGGGGAGTTGCACCCCTGTAATGTCCTTATCAGGCAGCTGCACTGTACCCTCTGGGTCCACCCACGTGATGTCTAGACCACATGGTTAAACCTCCATGATGTCTGCACCTGGGAGTTACACTGCTATGATTACTGCACCAAGGCGGCTACAGGGGATTAAGCCTCTGCTCATTGTACTGGGGAGCTGTATCCTGTGATGACTGTACTGTGCATTTTATTTTCAGAGCAGGGAGATATGCTCGTGCTGGGGGCCTATGTCCCTATGAAGCCTGCCTGGCAGGGGTTACATGCTTGGAATGCTTGTTCCTGGGAGTTAACATCTGTGACTATTGTAGTGTTATACCCGTGATGCCGGTACAAGGCCGCTGTACCCTGTCCTTTGGTGCAACACAACTATTGAGTTATAAACTCATGTATCTCAATCAGGGGCTCCAGGATGGTCCATCAGAGGCCCATACCCCCATGATGACCTGGCCTGGCATAGGATACCAGATGTGTCCACAGGCCCAGGGAGGAAGAGCCACTCATAGTCCACCACTTGATGGCCGCTGGGAAGGTGCTCCATTGTTGGCTGCATGTGGCCCCATAGCGCAAGCTCAGGCAGGGCCTTAGTGATGTGTGACCCCCATCCCAGCGTGGCCTTGCAGGCGTCATTGTGGTCTCAGCCGCCTGAGCTCTGGGATCATGGAGCAGATCCCCCCCTACAGCTTGGTGTAAATAGACACCCATCATGCCCCTTCAATGTTCTTACTTTGTTGTTCAGCTCCTGTCTCAGATTTTTGGTGAGATCCTGGGACAGGGGACAACTCCCACCCCTTTTCCTTTGGGTTTGGCCCCATCCCACTTTGCAGTCCCACCTGCTTTGTCCAACACCTTTGCTCAACTGCTGCTCCCTGACCTCATGACCTTTGATTATCTCAGTTAAGACAAGGGTTCAAATTTCAGAAAGGACCGGAGCACCTTTGAGCCCTGCCCCTTCCTGTTCACCTGCCCTGTCACCTTGAAAATTCTCTTACCATTGTGGGTCAGCGGGGACCTGGGTCTGATCACAACTCCCTGACCGAAGTCCATGGGTATCACTGCGGGGCCCCAGGGCGTGTCCGTCGTCATGCACTCTGCTCTGTTGTGTCTTCACAGCATTCATGAGGGATTGACCACGTCTCATCCCTCTGCCCAGAGCGTGGTGTGATCAGAGCTTGTGGGCACTTCCATACATCCCCTGGTGCCCCCCGTGAGGGGTATGGGAGAGAGACCCTGGGGAGCTCACTCTCCCTGGGGCCAGAGAGCGATAGCAGCGTATCTCCCATGTACAGTGCGGCCACACTAGAGGCTTCACCCAGGTGTGCCTGGGGGCACTCCAGGCCAGGAGCTTTGGGAGTAAAGGCCTAGAGGCATTCAGCCAGTCCCAGAGGCTACTCAGTCTTTTTGTGCATAGCTTCCTGTCTCAAACATCGGCGCGTGAGGCTCACACCCCATCCTCCCTACACTTGTTCGGCTCTGGGCTTCTGGGGCAAGGGCAGAAGAGATGTGGGGTTTGAATTCTAGGGTCTAGCACCCCCATTCCTGGCCACTAAGGCCTCCCTGTGGTTTCTCTGTGAAGTGGGAAGGTGCCATGGGAATTGGGTAGGACGAAGGTGGCCAGGCAGGGCAGCAGCAGCTTGTCAGGAGCACGTCCTGGCGAGCACTGATGGGTTGTGGCTTTGGCTGGAAACCTCTGATACCTGGAGCTCGTCTTCTGCTAACAAGCCTGTGTTCTGGGGCCTGTGCTCAGCGTGCTTGTGGAGTCTGGCCTCCCACCTTCTCCCTCCCTGCTGGGGAGAGGAGGGGCAACAGAATTATCCCAGGGAGACTCCAGAGTCAGTCTGCTTAGCCCTTCACTGCTCCTTGTCTGTCTTGTCTCTCTGTCTTCTGTCCCACCTAAGTGTCTCTCTGACCCTGTTTCTCTGTCCTCTTATGGGGGTGAGTTAGAAGCTCAAGGTCTGGAATGGAACACACTGTACATTCTCTGATGTCACCCACTCCCTGTACCCCCTACTCAGGTTTAGAGAATGGCCTGAAGGCCTCCTGCACTCTTTCTCCCTCCACTGTGACTATTGGGCTGTCCTTATGGGTGCTGGGGAGCCAGTGAGGAACTTGGGTGGTCACTGGGGTCAGAGGTCTAGGTGGTCATTGCACAGCCCAAGTGGTGGGGGGGGGGTCTGTTGAACGAGGCTCTGCATGGTCAGTCGGTCAGTGGGGGTCAGGAAGCGACAAGGGTGGCCATTAGGGATACCAGTAAATACCAGCTAACTAGCTCTGCCCTTCTCTCCATTACAGGTTGATTGTCCTGGGCTGTGGCTGGCTGTGGAGCTAGAGCCCTGGATGGCCCCCGAGCCAGCCCCAGGGAGGACGATGGTGCCCCTTGTGCCTACACTGGTGATGCTTGGTTTGGTGGCAGGCGCCCATGGTGACAGTAAGTCTGAATCCTCAAGGTGCAGATCTCCCAGGTTGAAAGGTGGCATCCTTCCCAGCAGGACTCTGGGATGGGGACAGACCAGCTACTAGGAGAGACAGGATGGCCAGAAACCCTTTAGACCTTCTGTCCTAGAGAGCCCCCACTGCTTGGAGAGCCTCTTTCTAAGGAATACCTGGGTACTTAGGAGCATCTTTAGGCACCAGAGTGGGGCAGTCGAATCGTGACCCTGTCTTACGGGGCCAGGGTGAGACCTGTCCTGGATTCATGTGGTCACTGTGTGATGTGCCTGTGCATGTGCTGTGTCCCCTGTTGCAGATCTGTGCTGAAGGCACAGTGTGAGCTACAGCCAGGGGTCGGCATGGGAATCGGGGGGTGGCACGCAGGGCATGTGTATGGATGCATGCCCAGGATGCCAGGTGTGTCCATAGGCCCAAGGAGGGTCAAAAGCAGGAGCTACCCATAGCTCTTCCCCTACGCCGGACCCTCAGGATCCAGATATCCAGATCTGAGCCCCTCCTTCTCTTTTCATGGGGACCTTCTAGGCAAAGGAGCATCCCCCCTACCCCAGCTCCTCAGCCCTGGAAATGGGGGAAGGATTGTGTTTGGCCGGCAGGAAGCTGAGCAACGCCCCTGTGTGTGTGTTTGTGTTAGAAGGGGGTGGAATTGTCCCCATCCAGATCCAACTCCGAACTTTGGTCCCTTTCCTGCTGCCCTTCCCCCTGCCTGGCACTATGAGACTGGCCGCAGCCCGCCCCGTCACCATGGTTACCACTGCTTGGTTACTGGTGGGAGGCGGGGCACAGGGCAGATTTAGCCAATCTGCAAGCTGAGGGGGAGGGGCGAGGTCGGAGCCAAGGTCCCTGGGGGAAGGGGCCGTTCCCAGCCTGTCCAGAGCCCAGGGGTGATCCAGGGCCAACCCTGGGGTCAGCCCATGGGTCACCAGGCCATAGGGCTCCCCCACCCACCTCCGCCTCCGTATCTCTGGGCACAGATCTCTCCCCTTGCCCCACCGGGGCTCTTTCTTCTAATGGCTCATTAATTATTCAGAAACATTCTGGAGTGGGTGGGACTGGCGTGGTCCCGCCCTTTGTCCTTAGGTGCTGGGTCCTGGGTGGAGATAGAAGGGAAAGGAGAAGGGGCAGGCATTCCCAAGGGGTGGGGCGAAGGGTCATGGGAGCACCAGGTACCAAAGAGAGGGCTGGGGAGATGAGAGCAAGGAACAAGACAGGTGGGGAATCACATGGGGAAGTGGGGCAGGGTATCTCCAGGCTTGCCTGGAACCTGCAGGGGCAGGTTGGAGTAGAAAGCCCTATCAGGTGTGACCCCTGTGGTTGGCAGGAAGGTGAAGGCTTGTCCAGGTGTGGTCAGCAGCTCTTGGACACTGAAGTACTGTCCTTGCCCTCCCCGCTGACCCAACCCCAGGCACTCTGAGGGCCTTCAGACAGGAGCTCTAGGGCAGGGGAAGGATGACCCAGCTGGGCTTCAACAGATAACACATTCTGGGAGAAGAGCTGCCCTCCTACTGCCTCAGACCCAACGCGCTCCAACCTGTACCCCTCACTCTCATCCCCTAGCCTGCTGTCTTCCCACGTTCTCTCCTGTGAAAGGCATTACCACCCACCTGGTCACCCAAGTCAGAACCTGGGCCTCCTCCCAACCTCCTCCCTCCGTGATATCCCACATCTAATCCATCACCAAGCTCCGTTGCTTCTACCTTCTGAATATCTTTGGAATGCATCCACTTCTCTCTCTCCCGCCTTCATTCAAGCCACCCTCGGCTCTTGGGCTTTTGCATGCAGCAGCCTCCTGACGATTTCCCTGCCTCCAGTCTTTTCCTTCCTAATCCATTCTGCATTCCAAAGGTACAGTCATGTCACTCTTCAGTTTAGAATCCTTCAGTCCCTCCTGCCCCCAGGCCCCCAGGGTTGTAACCCTTCTCTAGGCCCTGCATTATCAAGCTTCTATCCACCTCGTCCCTTGCTGTCCCCCTACCCACCCCACTCACCCACCATGCTGACTTCTTTTAGTGGCTCACCAGTTCCCAGTAGGAATTGGTAGGGGCAAGGCGGAACAGTTTTTAAAGCAGAGTCAAGCACCTCCGTGCTGGTCTTGAAGGTAGAAAGCAGCTGAAGAAGCTGAAATCCTGCCTTATCCAGGTAGGGAGTTCGGGGGACTCAGGCCTTCTCCCAGGCAGAGAGCCATGGGGCAGGAGCCCGGGCTCGGGGTCATGGTGACTGAGCCCCAGGAGCCAGGGTCTGTCCTCCGGGCCTGTCTTACACTGCAC
The DNA here is from genome assembly GCF_043159975.1 of Macaca nemestrina. NCBI lineage: Eukaryota > Metazoa > Chordata > Mammalia > Primates > Cercopithecidae > Macaca > Macaca nemestrina. The sequence continues at coordinate 190,169,098 of NC_092125.1, read as the reverse complement.
ACACTTTTGGATCTCTCCCTGCGCTGAGGCCGGTCTCGGGCTGAGCTTGGGCAACTACTAGCCAGGGGCAAGTGGCCATGCATGGACAGGGCCACTGCAGAAGGTAGGGTAGGCCCCCCAGAGAATTGATGGCTGGGGCAGTGAAGCGCGGAGCGGACAAATGTGTTTCAATAGGCCTCTTAACGAGACAAATGAATGGGGGCCCTGGCCTCTGAGGGGAGTGGAGGGAAGCGGGTGGAGAAGCAGCTGCCAAGAGTTAGCCCAGAGGCCCCAGCGTCAGTGCCGCACACGCAGCTCCAGTGGAGATTTGGGCACACATTGGGGTAGGATCTACCACAGCGCAGCTTCCCCAGCCGGGCTTCGTGGCTTCTCGGGAGGGGAGGTTGTGGGGCCAGAGGTGTCCTGAGCCAGGGCAGAGTTTTTTGCTGATCTCAAGTGCGTGTCGCGTGCCTGCCTTCAGGCAGGACCTGTAGTGTGGAGGCACAGGCTTGTGAGCAGTGACCACAGGGTGTGCTGGGTGGGTGCAGTGACACAGGCCATGGCAGAAGCATCTTGGGAGGGGAGTTGGGAGGCTTCCTGGAAGAGGGGAGCCCTGAAGGGTGAGTGGACATTTGCTAATGGGGGCATATTGCATAATGAGGTGGGGTTTAGGGGAAGAAGCAGGAATGTGGCTGGGCTTCTCTGTGGAACTCATGGGAGAGCCACAGTGAGAACCTGACAGCATGGGACAGAGGTGGGGTCCTGGGACCAGGTGGGAGTGAGACCCTGGGTATGGCCCATTTACCCAGAATCCCAGAGCAGGATGCGTGCTGGCTGGAGGGGTGGGTGGTGGGTGGTGGGTGGGTAGACAGAGGTGGGCAGAGGCTGAGGAGCTGGGAGTGTGTCTGTTGTGTCATTTCCCTCCTCCCCAGAGCCTGTGGAGCACACAGGGTCTGTCGTCTGTCGTCATGCTCTCCCCCTTGTTCTATGGGTGGCCTGTCTAGACTCTGCTCCCTGTGGGACTTCCCACAGTTTCCACTGCTTTCTCTCTCTCGACCTGTTTCCCTATTGCACAATGCGGATAATCACGCCTACCTGGAAAGGTTAACTGAGGTCACGTGGACGAGGTGCCTGGAACCTAGTATGTATTCCCCTTATCTGAGGCCGTGACCTGCGGCTCTTGCTGTGTCCCTGGGAACCAGGCTTGTCTCTGAGTGGGCTCCAGGGGGCACCAGGAGCAGTCAGAGGAGCTCACTGAGTCCCCGCCTAAGCTGCTCAGAGCCGGGGAGATCTGCCTCTCCAGAAGCTCCCTGCCCTGCCCTCACTGGCCCTCACAGCCCTGCCTCCGTGTTCCCTTTGTGTACGTGTGTATGTGTACTCCATGGGAAAGGCACAAAATAGCAGTCAGTCTCTCTATAGAAGAGCCTTGATGGTGGCCCAGTTTGACTGTCCCTGGGGCTGGACCCCTACAACCTCCCTGGGAGGTGGTTGCAGCCGCCCTCTTGCAGCCAGTTCCACTTATTCCTTTCTTAGGCCACTTCCTCCTACCCTGCATGGGTTTGGTGGCCCGAGAATGTTGCCGTGCATACCCCGGGAGCTGAGCTGAAAGGGCTCTGCGGCTGTGTGTGTTGGGGAGGGGGCATGCTCTCGTGGGGTGTCAGGCCAGGTGGCAGTGGGTAACTGGCAGAAAGGCCCTCCTGGTGTGTTCTGGTGGCACCCTGTTGACCCAGTCTCAGAAGTTGTGTTCAGATCTCCCTGAACACCAGCTGTGGGTCAGGCACTGGGCAGAGTAGTCAAAGTAGCTTGGTTTCCTGCCTGCCTGGGGACCTGACGCTGTGGGATCTGGTCAGTGCTGGGATGGGAAGCCCCGGGCGCCTCAGGCCATAGGACACAGAGCAGGCTCCTGCAGCAGCTTGGTCAGGTGGGACATGAGAGAGGGGCTGGGCTGGGCACGCTCAAAGGCAGGGAGGAGCCCGAGGACCTGGCCTGTCAGGGTAGCCTGGGTGGTGGGTCCAAGCTGTGTGCTCTGCACAGTGCTGGGCCTATACTATAGTAGGTGATCAAAAAATACTTGTTGAAAAAGTAAAGAAGCCGGGTGTGGTGGCTCACGCCGGTAATCCCAACACTTTGGGAGGCCAAGGCAGGTGGATCGCCAGAGCTCAGGAGTTTGAGACCAGCCTGGGCAACGTGGTGAAACCCTGTCTGTACCAAAAATACAAAAAATTAGCCAGGCATGGTGGTGTGCACCTGTGGTCCCAGCTACTCGGGAGGCTGAGGTGGGAGGATCGCTTGAGCCCAGGAGATGGAGGCGGAGGTTACAGTGAGCTGATTGTGCCACTGCACTCCAACCTAGGTGACAAAGTGAGGCCCCCCTCTCAAAAAAAAAAAAAAAAAAAGACTAAAGAAAGGTGAGCCTGAGAGCTTGGGAGGACCACATTTCAGAGGGGAGTGGAGAGAGGAACGTCAGGCCCGTTGGTAGCTGAGGAGAGGTGTGGTTAGATCTGAGCTCCCCGAAGATTCTCTGCTGAACGAAAGGGGCAACGCCTTGTCTCCGGTGCTGTGTCCTGCGGGTGGAGGTGGATTGGAGGGAAGCGGAGGGCGAGGCCTGGTCGAGGGGCGGGGCCTGCCTGTCTGGTCCCCCGGGCTGCACTGGGCCAGCCTGGCCGAGTCTGTTGGGTAGGCGGGCAGGGTGCAGGCTCCTCTCCAGCCTCCAAGGGAGGGGAGTTGTTCTGCCTCCTCGATAGCCCCAGGCCTTGGGCACAGCCCAGCCTCCCACGGCTCTCGGGCCCTCCTCCTTCCAGGCCGCCGGTGACCCACACCTGGCTCTCCTCCCCGGCGTCTCCTCTCTGCTTCTTTGTTTGGAGCTGAGGCCCCGCCCCGCCCCGCCCCGCCCCCAGGCCCACTCGCCCGGCCATTCCGGTTCAGCAGGTTCCAGCGCCCGGTTTCTGCCGCTGCAGGTCCCGGCAGGAGCTGGAGGGGCACTTTTTCCCCGGGTTTCTCTCCCGTGGTGCAGCAGGGGCCGCAGTCCTCATCCTCCTCAGTTTCTCAGTTCGGTCCTTCTTTCATTCTCCACCCCTGGGTGCCAGGAACTGGGTCATACACTGGGACAGGAAACCAGACAGGCATGCTCTCTGCCCTGCCCAGGGTTATGTTCTAGGAGGGGAAGCAGCCATTAATCAAACACCAAAAATGTGGAAAAGTAATAGCCTCACACGTGTGCCTAATAAACCGTGAGTGAAAGTTATAAGCTCAGCAGGTAGGTAATAAGCTAGGAGCAGTGCTGTGGGAGGCAAGGGAGTTACCCTCGAATTTCAAACCAGGAACTGAGCACATGGGTTGGGGGCAGGGGGACTGGAGAAGGCAGTGATATTCAAATGGAGAGCAGAAGGATGAATGGAAGTTAGAGGGTACAGTGGAGGTTGGCAGAAGCAGCAGCTTATGCAAAGGCCCTGTGGCTGCAGGGAACATGACATTGCTTCTTTAGAGGAGTCAAAGCTGGGGCTCTGGGGAGAGCAGCTCGGTCAGACCCGGCGGCTTTGTCTGCCATAATAGGTGTTTTGTTTTGAGAGTGATTCAGGGGCCTTTGGAGGGTTCTGATGGGGCTGGGTGTCTGGGGAGTCTGTCAGCTCACTGTGGACACTAAGTAGAGAACAGACGGGAGGCATGGGGCAAGCCTGGAGGCAGGGCCTCCTGCGTGTTAGGCCAATGGGGTGCCAGTCAAGGGAAGGTGGTATCTGGACTAGGGTGTGGCAGCGCAGATGGAGAACCCTGAGCTGCTCTGTGGAGGGCTTCAAGTGTGAGGGAAGAGTGCGCGGTATGGGGGTGGGGGACAGGAGACACCCCCAGTGGAGCCTGAGCAGGAGAGTCGTGTCTGAAAGCACCTGTCTGGAAGGAGCAACAGGGGTCAACTTTGCAGACATCTGCAGTTGGGAGAGCCTGGCGCCTCATTCATATGGCATTCAGGGGAAGGGCAAGGCACGCTGGGGGGTTCTGGACCTTCTGTGGTGTCTCCTTGTCTTTCTAGCCGCTACAGCCTCGCTGAGCTGGCTGCCCAAGCCTGCCCTAGGCACTCTAAGAACATAGTCAGTCCCAAGGTCTCCCTCCAGGGAAGGCCATAGGCGAGCTTAGGAGTGAGAAGGCTGGATCAAAGCCTGGCTCCACGCCTGCATCCCTCTGACTTGCCAGTCATTTCACCCTCTGAGCCTCTATTTCCCCACCTCTTAAATGGGGATAATAATGCTACCTACCTTATGGGATTGCTGTGAGACTGATAATGTTGATACGAATGATGGCCTCACTCATGGAAGGCCCACCACGTAAAGCAGTTTACAGACATTCCATCTATGACAGAATCCTGTGTCGCTATTTTGGAGATGGGAAAACAGAGGCTCAGAGATGGTGAGTGACTTGCATAATAATTACATAAAACCCCCAGAGCCCCTGGCCCCTGGAGTTCTGAAAAGTTCCTTCCCTGCTGGTACCTGCAGCTGCTACTCCCTACCTCGCTCCCATAGACCCTCTCCTCCTTGGAGACTCTGCCCCATCTGCTGACCCTTCTCTGCTGGATCAACATCTTCTCCATCTCTGCTGGCTCCCATCAGTATTTAAACATTGCCTTTCATATCTGTCTTCAAGAAAAAAAGAAAAACAAAAATTCACAAACCTCCCTTCCCCCCTCATCCTTTCCAGCTGCCGGCTGTATAGTCACCTGTACTTCCCTCTCTCCCTCATCACCTCCCAGTCATTCTTTGGCCATCTTTGGTCTGGCTTTGGCCCCCCACCCACCACTCCACTGACTCTGTTCTTGTCAAGGTCCCTGACAGTCTTGTGTGAACTGTTTCGTACCAGGTGTTTTACAGTCAAACATGCCTGGATTCAGGTCCCAGATGTGCCCCTCATTGGCATGTGACCTTGGACAAGTGACTTGACTCCTCTGAGCCTGTAAACTGGGGATAATAGCAATGAAGGACTAAAGATAAAGAACCTGGTGCAGAGTGGGTGCTTGGCAAAGGATTGTGATCATTGCACACGTTTCTGTGCCAGGTGCCAGGCTGGGCCTGGGCTCCTGGGGACCGAACAGGTGGTCTAAAAGGTCATTTCTCACGGCACTAGCCCTTTTTGGAGCTGTTCATTGGCCTGATTAATAGGAAACGGATCAGCTGTCAAGATTAACGAGTTACTGCTACAAGATTGTAGCAAATGGGTTGGGCTTCTCTGGGTTCATGACCCTAGGTGGTGGAATTCTTAGGGATAGGGGCTGCAGGTTGGCCCTGGTATGTGTCCTGAGGTGATGAGGGTGTGACAGTGCCATGTCTGAGGCCCCACCTTTCTTTTTTTTTTTTTTTGAGTCTCGTTCTGTCACCCAGGCTGGAGTGCAGTGGCGCGATCTCTGCTCACTGCAAGCTCCGCCGCCTCTCGGGTTAACACCATTCTCCTGCCTCAGCCTCCCTAGAAGCTGGGACTACAGGCGCCCGCCACCACGCCCGGCTAATTTTTTCGTGTTTTCAGTAGAGACGGGGTTTCACCGTGTTTGCCAGGATGGTCTCGATCTCCTGACCTCGTGATCCGCCCGCCTCGGCCTCCCAAAGTGCTGGGATTACAGGCGTGAGCCACCGCGCCCAGCCGAGCCCCCACCTTTCTTTTCCTCCGTCTGCCTCCCTGTGGACACCTTGAGGAGACTGTCAGAAGGCAGTAACCAAGTCAGTGGGGGAGGGATGGGAGAGGCAGATTTACAGGAAAGCATTCACCTGGGAAGACATCCAGAGATACTTAGGAACTGGACTGTCTAGGCCTTGGGGACTGCTGCTGGTATGTGGGGGCTGGGAGAGAGGGAGGAGTCACGGTTCCTGGCTGGAGCCCCGGGGTGGATGGTGGTGCCATCACTGAGATGGAGAGCAGGGGGAGGGACAACTCTCTGGGAGAGCTGGAGCTCTTCCCAGAAGCTCTCCAGCACGCCTTTTTCCTGGAGCTTGGAATTGATGTGGGGAGGGCAACGGAAGGGTGCAGTGGTAGTGTGAACTCCAGACTCCGAACACCTGGATTCGGATCTTAGCTCTACCACTTACCAGCTGTGTCATATTGGACAAATCCCTTAACCTCTCTGGGCCTCTAGAAACAGATAACAGTTATAGCACCCACCTCATATGCTTAACAGAGTTAAAAAATGTTAAGCTCTCTGAACAGTGCCTGGCACGTACTAAGCGCCGCATAAAGGTGAGGTGTCCGTGTTTTCTTTGTAGGTCTTTCTCTCTGCTCCCATGACTGCCACCTGCCTCACTGGCCATTCCTGTAGTGACTGTGCCGTGGTGACTTGGTGTCTCCATCTCTTCCAGGCAAACCTGTCTTCATTAAAGTCCCTGAGGACCAGACTGGGTTGTCAGGAGGGGTAGCCTCCTTCGTGTGCCAAGCCACAGGAGAACCCAAGCCACGCATCACATGGATGAAGAAGGGGAAGAAAGTCAGCTCCCAGCGCTTCGAGGTGTGTCTGTGGTGGGAAGGGGTAGGCAGGGCTGAGGGTCTGCCCACACTCTCTCCTTTCAGTCTCCCTCCCCATGGACCTTTCGAAGGTGGGAGGACAACTGACCCTGAGCAGGCTCCTGTGTCCTGAGTAGGCTGTGACCCCACGTCTGTCCCCTTGACAGGTCATTGAGTTTGATGATGGGGCAGGGTCAGTGCTTCGGATCCAGCCATTGCGGGTGCAGCGAGATGAAGCCATCTATGAGTGTACAGCTACTAACAGCCTGGGTGAGATCAACACTAGTGCCAAGCTCTCAGTGCTTGAAGGTACGTGCTAGGGAGACATGTGGCACAGTGGGCTGCCGGGCTGAGGTGCGGGAAGAGCCAGCCAGCTCTGATCCTACCCTGGGCCCATGTGCATTTGGCGGAAAGGAGGACTGGCCACCTTGGGGTCGGTGAAAGTCAGTGGTGGACAGTGATAGTCATTGGATCTGACCTGGATTGTGTGGCTTATGCTGAGGCCAGCCATGTGGGGCATGATGCATTTGTATTCTACTGCTGAGCTGGGTCGTCGCTTGGGTGGGGTCTGGGGTCTGACTCGAGATGTGGAGCTGCAGCTGTGTATCCCTTGGGTTATGTGGTTATGGCTGTGGCTGTGGCAGTGAACCTGATTTCCATGTGGAGCCTGGCCGTAGGTGTCAGGTGTGTTTCTTGTTGCCCCTGTGAGCTGAGGCTTGGGGCTGTGTCCGTGGATTTTAGTGTCTTCTCTCACTTGGTGGCTTCTCCATGCATTCACAAGCATTCCCTGGATCACCTTGAAGTCCTCTGAGCATCGAGGAGGAGAGAGCTGTGTCTAAGCCAAGTCTTGAGGACAGGTGGGAGTTGGGGGTGGCGGTTGGCAGTTAGGCAGGTGCCCAGGCCCAGAAGCAAGAGAGAATGGAGCTTTCAGAGAGCTCTGAGTAGTTCAATTTGGGTTTTCTGGAGGGCAGAGGGGGAGCTAGAGAGCACAGGAAAAAGGGGAAAGCAATTCAGCATGAGTCTGGAGAGGTTTGGAGGGCAGATTACACAGGCTCTGGCTGAGAAATGAACACTCTCCTAGGGACATAGGAAGCCACAAACAAGGCGGGGGTGACATGATCAGACCCCAGCCACAACGGATTCATCAGTCTGAATTTGTATTTTCAAAATATAGCATCGATTGTTGCTTTCTTTTTTTTCTTTTTTTTTTTGAGACACAGTCTCACTCTTGTTGCCCAGGCTGGAATGCAATGGTGCGATCTCAGCTCATTGCAACCTCTGCCTCCTGGGTTCAAGTGATTCTCCTGCCTCAGCCTCCCAAGTAGCTGGGATTATAGGCATGCACCACCATGCCCGGCTAATTTTGTAGTATTAGTAGAGATGTGGTCAGGCTGGTCTTCAACTCCTGACCTCAGGTGATCCGCCTGCCTCAACCTCCCAAAGTGCTGGGATTATAGGTGTGAGCCATTGCACCTGGCCAATTGTTGCTTTCTTTTTTTAAATGTGATGTTGATACCTGTTCCTTTTTGAAGAATTGAAAAGTATAGAATAGCACAGAGGGAAAAATTAAAATGTCTGTCTACCTCTACTAATAACATTTGGTTATTTGCTCATGGTCTATTTTCTGTGCATATATATACACACATATGTGTGTGTGTGAACAGAAATGGGACCACATACTGTCTGATGATTTGTAGACTGCTTAAAAAAATATATATATATATGACATTTTTCTTGTCATTAAATATTCTTCTGTATCATTAATCCTTTTTTTTTTTTTTTTTTGAGGCAGAGTCTCGCTCTGGAGTGCATTGGTGCCATCTTGGCTCACTGCAACCTCCACCTCCTGGGTTCAAGCAATTCTTCTGACTCAGCCTCCCGAGTAACTGGGACTACAGGCGCGCACCACCATGCCCGGCTAATTTTTGTATTTTTAGTAGAGATGAGGTTTCACCATATTGGTCAGGCTGGTCTTGAATTCCTGACCTCGTGATCCGCCCACCTTGGCCTCCCAAAGAGCTGGGATTACAGGTGTGAGCCACCGTGTCCGGCCTGTATCATTATCCTTAATGGCTATGGGTAAGCTGTCACATGGAAGTACCCTAATTTATTTAGCCATTCCCTTATTGTTGGACACATATGTTGTTCTCAGTTTTTTGTTTCTATAAATAAGGTGCCATACACATCATTGCAGATGGATGTGTTCACCTTCCTCATTATTTCCTTATTCTAGATTCATGGAAGTGGAATTGCTGAGTCAAAGGGCATATGCATTTTTAAGCCTTTCCATATTTCCAGAAGATTGTGTCAGTTCATACTCCTGCCAAGCAGGGCAGAAGAGTACCTCTTTCCTGCACATCTTCCCCAGTGTTGGGAATTATCATCAGAAAATTTTTTGCCAAGTTAATAGGCAAAAAGTGGCATCTCAATTTAATTTGCATATCTTTGATTACAAGAACAGCTGAACATCTTTTCACATTGGCCATTTTTACACCATAACTTTATCTGTTCACACCCACATCTCATTCGGTTACTCTTTTTGTTGTTGTTGTTGTTTGGTTTTTGTTTTTTCTGTTTGTTTGTTTTTTGAGACGGAGTCTCTGTTGCCAGACTGGAGTGCAGTGGTGATCTCGGCTCACTGCAACCTCTGCCTCCCGGGTTCAAGTGATTCTCCTGCCTCAGCCTTTCCAGTAGCTGGGACTACAGGTGGGCACCACCACGCCCAGCTAATGTTTGTATTTTTTGTAGAGATGGGGTTTCACCATGTTGGCCAGGCTGGTCTCGAACTCCTGACCTCGTGATCCACCCACCACGGCCTCCCAAAGTGTTGGGCTTACATGAGCTACCATGCCCACTGCCAGTTACTCTTTTGCATCTGTGTCTCGTGTGAGTCCATGGGCTCTATAAGCTTAGAGGATCCATAGCGGACAGTGGTTAAGACTCTGTACCACTCATTTCCCATGTGTCTTTGGGTTAGTAACTATGCCACTGAGCCTCATTTGCTCCATCTGTAAATGGATATAATGCCTACCATCCAAGCTGGTTTGGAAGATTGAATGCTCTGTATGAAGCACTTCCCAGGAGGGTGGTGGTGGTTGCTGTGGGGCTGGAAGCTGTACATCTTGAGGCCTCACCATGTGAGCTGAAGGTGGTTTTCCTCCGTGCTGCCTGGCATCATCCGGGTGGTGCAGCCCCACTGTCTACTCCCATGGGGGGACTTACCTGTGCAGTAGGAACTCAGAGAACAGGTCCTGGACCAGCATCACTGATTGCTGAGTTCTCAGGCTCCTCCCTGCCACTGCTGACCTCAGTTTCCCCACTCGTGACCTGGGGCAAGTATTTCAACGCTGCCCAGTCCTCCTGTTGGCATTTGTCCTAGCAGGGAGCCGTCTGCCCTGCCCTGGCATTTGGTAGGCAGCTGAAGGACCAGATGCCCCAGAGGGCTTCTTTTCAGGCTCTCAGATTGGGGAACAGGGCCTCCTTGTTAGTGCTGAAAGAGAAGTCCTTCAAAAGCGCCTAAGCCCCAGGTCCTGTGTCAGGAGCCCTCTTACCTCTGCCACTGCCCTGGGCAGCCTTATCTTTTAAAGGGTTGAGGAGGATGGAGGTGGTCTTTCAGGCCCGGAGTGAGGAGAACCGACTCAGACTGACAGCAGGGGCTGGGTGCGGTGGCTCACGCCTGTAATCCCAGCACTTTGGGAGGCAGAGGCCTGCACATCACTTGAGGTCAGGAGTTCCAGACCAGCCTGGCCAACATGACAAAACCGCGTCTCTACCAAAAAATACAAAATTAACTGGGCGTGGTGGTGCACGCCTATAGTCCCAGCTACTTGGGAGGCTGAGGCAGGAGAATTGCTTGAACCCAGGAGGAGGAGGTTGCAGTGAGCTGAGATTGCACCACTGCACTCCAGCCTGGGCGACGGGAGACTCTATCTCAAAAAAAAAAAGGGACTGGCAGGAGGTGTCTCTGCAGGAGGTGTCTCTGTTTGGTTTCTTTACCGGGGCGGGCAGTATATGTTTGTGCTTCTGGGGTGTGAGATGTGTCTGATGAGGCTGGGGAGAGTGTGGCACAAGTACCCAGACCCTGTCCATGTTCCGGGGAAGGGTGTGGAGCTGTGGGCCTGAGTGAGCCCCTCCTGCTTCTGAAACACAGCACCAGGAAGACAAAATGCTGACTTATCCTGTTGGTCTGTGTAACCTTGACCAGCATTGGGCTTGACAGAAAGGCGTGCTGGGGGAGAGCCAGAGGGTGAACACCCGCCCCCCGCCCCGTCTCACCCCACCCCTCCCCAAGCTGGGTGCCTGCAGGAACTGGGTGAAAGGATGGCTAGACTGGAACTCTGGGATGGGGCCGGCAGGAGCCAGGGCCATTCTTGGGAGACCACCACAGGGTCTGAGGAGGGCTGGGGAGGGGACGGAGCTGGTTGGGATCTGAGAAGTAAGAGTCCAGCCCCCTTCCTGAGTTGCATACAGCTCTGCCTGTGAGCTGGGCTCCTTGGAGAGTGGCTGAGGGCTGTCCAGGGTGAAATGGCTCAGGTGAAGATCAGTGTGCCCCCAAAAAAGAGTCCAGGCCTGCAGTCTCTTCTGTGGCCTCTGCCTTTGCCTCATGTCACACCAGGCCCAACTGCTCTGGCTAGGGCCACTCCCACCACAGCCCATGGGAGTGCCCCCCACTCATTCCCCATAGCCGTGCCCTTTGCACCCCGCTTCTGAGCAGGATTGTCATTCCCAGTGTGGCCTCCCCTCAACAACCCTGCCAGGGCTGCATATGAGGTGGAGGTGCCCAGCACAAGCTGGCCGGGGTGAGCCCGTCCTGGCTGTGATGAGCGTGGGGCCCGCCGCCCAGCGTTCCTGTCTGAGTGGTAATTGAAGCCATTAGCGCGCCAGCCTCTCCCTCGCCGGGTAATGGCAGGAAAAGCTCTTCTCGCTCCGCACTCTTGAGGCGGCGGCTGAATCACTCCCCCTCCAACCCGCCCGCCCGCTGCCGCCACTGAGACAGGGAATCTGACATTTTCCCTCACCAGGGAGGGGGAGCCCTGGGGGAGGGGAGGGAGGCAGGCCTGGATTCCTGGCCTTTCCCCCCAGGAGGATGGGGGGCAGTGAAGGTCTTGGAGCTCAGTCTGTAAGTCATGGATTCACCTGGGGCCGCGGGTTTCAGGCCTGGAAGGACTGGCTGGGAAAGCCCAGGAGGCCGCCAGACACTTAGTGGTGTGGGGAGGGCACTGATGATTTTGGGTAGGTTCTGGGAGGGACAAGGAGGCAGGGAGAAGAAAGAGACTGTGGAGGAGAGATGAGCTGTTTTGGACTTGTCCTGGGGGGGCCTAGCTCCAAGGTAGCTAGTTTGTCTTGGGGTCTGAGTAGAGGTAGCATTGTTTGTCTTGGGGTCATTGATAGGGCAGATAACGTGCACTCTTTGTGTGGTGTGGGTGCTCTGTGTTCCATGTTTAAGGCAGTGTGTGTGTGAAGTGTGTGGTGCAGTGTATATAGCAGGGGTGCTGCCTTTCAAGCTGTGTGCACAGAACGGGTGTGCAGTAGTCAGTGCACAGTGAGCTTCAGGCAGTGGGGAAGGGGCAGTGTGTGCAGCACACAGTGTTTGTGTGCATCAGGCAGTGCGTGGGTGTGGTATGTAAGCAGGTAGTGAGTACCTTATGGGCTATGTATATACAAGGGGTATGCATCAGGTGGTGGAGGCAGTAGGCAGTGTGTGTGTTTGTGTATTAGGCAATATATGCATGCAGTGTGCTGTGCTGCAGGCTACCTGTGTTTATATCAGGCAGTGTATGCGTGTTTATGTGCAGCAAGGGTGTGCAACAGGTGTGCAGTAAGCTGTGTGTAGCAGGCTGTGTGTGTGTGTGTGTGTGTGTACAGCAGGTGGTGTGCTGCAGGCTGTGTGTATCATGCTCTGTGTGTGTGTGTACAGCAGGTGGTGTGCAGCAGGCAGTGTGTGTGTATGTATCAGGCAGTGTATGGTGTGTGTTTATGTGCAGCATGCAGCGAGTAGTTTGGTGCACAGCAGGTGGTGTGCAGCAGGCTGTGTATATGTATCAGGCTCTGTGTGTGTGTGTACAGCCGGTGGTGTGCAGCAGGCAGTATCTTTATCAGGCAGTGTGTGGTGTGTGTGTGTGTGTGTTTATGTGCAGCGAGTAGTTTGTGGGGTGTGCAGCAGGCGGTATGTTTATGTGTGTGTGTCTAGCAGGTGGTGTGTAGCAGGCTGTGTGTGTGTGTGTGTGTGTGCGCGCAGCGGGTAGTTTGCAGGAGTGTACAGCAAGCAGTGTGCATGGTATGTACATCAGGTGGTGTGCAGCAGGCAGTGTGTGTGTGTGTACAATAGGTGGTATGCAGTGGGCAGTGCGTGTGTGTGCGTGCAGCAGGCTGTGTGGTGTGTACAGCAGGTGGTGTGCAGCAGGCTATGTGTGTATACCTCAGGCAGCGCATGTGTGTGCAGCAGGCTGTGTGTGTGTACATGCGCAACAGGCAGTATATTTGTGCAGCAGGCCATGTGTGTGGTGTGTACAGCAGGTGGTGTGCAGCAGACTGTGTGCTTGTACATGCAGCGCATAGTGTATGTGTATCGATGTCAATGCTTGTGCATGTGTGTGGTGTGTACAGCAGGTGGTGTGCAGCAGACTGTGCTTGTACATGCAGCACATAGTGTATGTGTGTGGATGTCAGACAATGTGCATGTGTGTGGTGTGTACAGCAGGTGGTGTGCAGCAGGCAGTGTGTGTGCCATGTGGATAGCAGTGTGTGTGCCATGTGACGTGCAGCAGGCTGTGTGTGTAGGTGTGCCTCGGGCAGTGTGTGGGGGGTGGGAGTGAACGGCAGGTGGTGTGTGCCTTACAAGCTGTGTGGGCAGCAGCAGGAGTGGGCAGCAGGCAGCCTGAACTGAAGTGTGGTGGGGTCAGTCTGGCACTGGCAGGAGGTCAGAGATGCTGTGTCTGGGCTCATTGTCTCTGGGACCCCGCAGGATCCCTGTTTGGAGCTGTTGGTCAGCCAGGAAGCTGGACAGAGTTGGATGTGGCCAGAATGGTCTGGCTTAGCTGTTCTCAGCACCTGCGGTGGTCCCTCAGCATCTCCTCTGTAGCCAGGCGAGGAGGTGGGGTGCACCAGATAGGGATCCCGCCCAGGCCTGCCTGCAGGAGGTCTTGGGACACTTTCCTCTCCCTCTCCTACCCCACCAAGCCCATAATCCCTTCTGTCTGTTCCCACCCAGCCTCAGTGTGCCCACCGGCCAGGACCATACCACCTGTGCCATGCGGGCCAGGGAATCCAGGTGTCTGGATGGAGTGCCTGGTGTTGCCAACCTTGGAGCAGGCTCTGGGGAAGGGCTATCAGGCACATGAAGTAGTGACCAGGGTGGGGGCAAATCAGTGCTGTGCTGAGCTTGGACCTCTGGGTTCTGCAGGAGCTCTGACCCTGGCTGGCTTTGGGGCTCGGAGGATGATGAAGGACCTCTTGAAATACCCCCTGACCACTCCCCAGCACAGTCCTTTTGGAAACAGCTCTAGAGACAGAGGGCCAATGATAGACGTTTGACCCTGTCCTGAGGTATCCTGGGCTGGGCTGGAACTGGAGCAGAGCTGGCGAGGGAGCTTCCATTTGCAAGATGGGTGCATGTGTGTTTCCTCAAGGAGTCATCTTTCTCTGCTCCACCTCCTGCCCTGCTCCAAACCTGTATATTCCTCCCACCCATGGTGGAATGACTTGGCCCAGGCCTGACTTTGATGGCTGAGGAGTTTGGGTAAAGGGCTATTGCAGGCACAAGATGGCTTCCCAAGTGGCAAGATGTGATCCCTTTCTATTGTCTGCATGTGTGTCTGGGGTAACAGTCTGCTTTGGCAGAAGCTGGGCCTGTCACCTACCTGATTTGCAGCACAGAGGATGTAGAAATGGCCCCAGAACCTGGAACCCAAGCCAGCTTCTACCCCTCCCTTAACAACTGAGGCATGACCTATATACCCCTGGTCCAGCTGCTGTGGTCCTCTGTGACCTGTCCTTCCACCCCCATGACCACAGTAGATTTCAGATCCACGCAGACATGAGGTTCTACAACCATTTCCTGGAGGTTCTAGGCCCCAGGCATGGGGATGGGAGAGGTATTAAGTAAGTAGGCACTGCCGGGAGGGCCTTAAAGGTCAGACCCTGGGTTTCTTGGTACCTGGACTCTCCTGTTTTTTTTTTGTTTTTTTTTTTTTGTTTTTTTTGTTTTTTTGAGACGGAGTCTCGCTGTGTCGCCCAGGCTGGAGTGCAGTGGCCAGATCTCAGCTCACTGCAAGCTCTGCCTCCCGGGTTTTTACGCCATTCTCCTGCCTCAGCCTCCCGAGTAGCTGGGACTACAGGCGCCCGCCACCTCGCCCGGCTAGTTTTTTGTATTTTTTAGTAGAGACGGGGTTTCACCGTGTTAGCCAGGATGATCTCGAACTCCTGACCTCGTGATCCGCCCGTCTCGGCCTCCCAAAGTGCTGGGATTACAGGCTTGAGCCACCGCGCCCGGCCGACTCTCCTGTTTTTATTAGCTGTGATCTGCCTTCAAGTGCCCAAGTGGACTCCCTTCTGAATGGATGCTCCTGTTTAGCAGGTGGTACCCCTGCCTCTTCTGTTAGCCGTGGACACTGGGCACTTCCCCTGTGCCCAGCCTGACCCCCTGTCCCTATAGTCACGGGTACTTGCAAGGCCTACTGTGCGTGTTCCCTAGCCTCATGACCACAGTGGAGCCAGTGGCTCTGGGAAGAGGCTCACCAAGATGGAGGTTTAAATGCCCAAATGCCCTGTGCGTGCACATTCTCCATCCTTGGTAAGGTGCTCCCTCCCACTGGTTTGCTTGCTGGGGAGAGAGGACTTTTTTTTTTTTTTTTTAGACGGTGTCTCACTCTGTCGCCCAGACTCTGGAGTGCAGTGGCACAATCTCAGCTCACTGCAACCTCTGCCTCCCGGGTTCAGACGATTCTTCTGCCTCAGCCTTCCGAGCACCTGGAACTACCAGCATGCGCCACCACACCTGGCTAATTTTTTGTTATTTTTAGTAGAGATGGGGTTTCACCGTGTTAGCCAGGATGATCTCGATCTCCTGACCTTGTGATCCACCCACCTCAGCCTCCCAAAGTGCTGGGATTATAGGCGTGAGCCACCATGCCTGGCCCTGAGAGGACTTTTTTTTTTGAGATGGAGTCTCACTCTGTCACCCAGGCTGGAGTGCAGTGGCGCGATCTCGGCTCACTGCAACCTCCGCCTCCGGGGTTCAAGTGATTCTCATGTGTCAGCTTCCCAAATAGCTTGGGATTACAGGCATGCGCCACCACGCCCGGCTAATTTTTTGTATTCTTAGTAGAGATGGGGTTTCGCGAAACATGTTGGCCAGGCTGGTCTTGAACTCCTGACCTCAAGTGATTCGCCCGTCTTGGACTCCCAGAGTGCTGGGATTACAGGCATGAGGCACCGCTCCTGGCCAGATTTTAATCAGAGGAATGACATGATTAAACTTAAGCTTCAGAAAGGTCTGTGTGGGTGCATAGTTGGGGCTGGAAGGAAACCAATGACAGGTTGTTGCAGTCCAGGTGAGAGATGGCATTGGCGCAAATCTGGGTATGGGTAGGGGAAGATAGGGGAACAGATCACTAGAAGGTTAGAAAGAGGCTGGGCACGGTGGCTCATGCCTATAATCCCAGCACTTTGGATGGCCGAGGTGGGCAGATCACTTGAGGTCAGGAGTTCAAGACCAGCCTGGCCAACATGGTGAAACCCCGTCTCTACTAAAACTGTAAAAATTAGCTTGGTGTGGTGGCGGGAGCCTGTAATCCCAGCTACTCTGGAGGCTGAGGCATAAGAATTGCTTGAACCTGGGAGGCAGAGGTTGCAGTGAGATGAGATGGCACCGCTACACTCCAGCCTAGGCGACCGAGCGAGACTCCATCTCAAAAAAAAAAACAAAATGAAGATTAAAAAGAGTAGAGGCCTTCCTGGCTACCTGTAGGATTGGGGAGGTGCAAGGCTCCAGGTTCCTGGCTCTGGGGCTGGGTAGGTGGGGGTGCCATTTCTAAGATTCATGTACTGGAGGAGGACCAGGTTTAAGGAGGCAAGTTGGTGAGTCCAGTTAGAAATCTGTTGAGCCAGGTATGCGCAGGCATCCAGGGGAGGTGTCAAAGAGGCCTCATACACATTTGCCTGGCACTCCAGGGGACATCTGGAATTGGAATCTTGCAGGCTGAGAAATAGCAAATCTCAGGGAGCCAGAGCCAGGACAGAAGGAGCCCCAGGAACTGAATCTTCGTGTTGGGAGGAGGTTCCTGAGAGACTGGAGGGAAACCAGGAGTGTGTGAGGCCAAGAAGATCAAGAGAAAAAAGTGTGTGAAGGAGGAGTGGTCAGCAGGGCCAGGTGCTGCTGAGAGGCCCAGCATGTGTCCTTAGCAGTTAGTTCGGTGGAGCCATTGTTGGCCTTGGTGTTGGGAGACAGCAGGGTGCAGCCGGGCCACAGGGCTGAGAAGTGAAAGGGAGGCTATCAGTGTCTAGAGTAATTGGAAGCAGGGCCTGAACCTAGGGAGTGAATGGATGACAAGAGTCTCCCTGCAGTAGGACTGAGGTTGGGGAGCCACTGAAGGAGAGTTCAGTGTGGACCAGAGTCTGGAACTGCAGTGTGGGTTGGGTGTATGCGCAGGGGATGGCCCCTGGGTTCATATGGTGGGGAGGCCTCAACCAGGTTGAGTAGGGTGATGTGGGGTGCCAGGGAAACCCGAGGAAGGGGGGATAGGACTGGGAGGGGGAGGCCGCGCCTGCCAACAGGCCCCAAACAGCTCAGATTGAAAAACAAAACAGGCTTTTAAGATGCCAAGTTTGATGAAATCTGAGTGCTGGAAGAGGTGGGAGTTTGCTCTTGGAAAAACAGCTGAAAATCGAGACTCAAAGCTGCGAAGGGAGATGGGCCCAAGGCTCCCCAGGCCCCGCTTACTGCCTGGAAGCCTGGGGGTGGGGCTGGGCTCTCTGGGTGTGGGAGCATGCAGATCTGGCAGCCTTCGACTTTTAGGGGGCGTCTGGCCCTGGCCTTGTTGAGGATGGAGCTGCTGGAGGTGGCCTTGGCTTCTGTGAAGAGGCTGGAGGGCAGGGGGAGCCAGCACTCCTGCCACCTATGAGGTTCCTTCATGTGTCTTGTCCCTGCATGTGTCTCCAGGCGCACGTGTCTTTGCATAGGTGCGTCTGGCTCTGCATGTTTCCACATGTGTGTTTGCGTGTCTCTGTGTGCACTGCCTCTGGATCTGCTTGCATGTGTCTGTTTCCACAGGTGCTTGTCACTGCAGGTGCCCCTCCACATGCACATGTAGGTTTCTATTTTTACACCTGTCTGTTTCTCCATGTATATTTCTGTGGGTTCCTGGCTGTGCATGTTTCTACGGTGTCTGTGTGTTGAGAGGCAGAGTGAGGCCAGGCCCAACACTCAAGCTTAGGGGAGGCGGTCAGGCTCACAGACGGTGCCACCCCAGGGAGCCTGTGTCTGTGTGTGCGGGTGTGTGCCTGCGTTTGCACGGAGACGCCACGAAGCTGGGTAAACACGGGTGAGAAGGTCATACTGACAGACGGTGCTGCCTGCCCCGGGACCCTGCAAGGCATCTCCATCTGTCAGCTTCCCTGGTGCAGCCCCTCCCTCTGGCCCAGAGACTCCCCCTCAGGCGTCCAGGGCTGAGCTGGACAAAGAGACCTGTGTGTACTTTGTAGGGGCCCTCAGCAGCCTCCACCCCCATCTTAGGCTCATCTGTCAGGACCCCAGCACATGCCCCAGCTCCCACTAGACTCGCCTTGGTACTGTCATCTCACCACCCTCCCCCCAACAGCCTTTACAAAGGCAGTTTTCCCCTCCTCCCTGGAAAGCTTTCTGCCTCCCATGCTCATGTGTTTCCTGTTCTTGAATCTCCCTCCTCCAGGAAGCCACCAAGATAGCAAGTGAGCTGTAGAGTCAAACCGATCAGCTCCAACACTGCTGTGGGAGGTTAGCCAAGCTCTCACCCACTTCTGAACCTTAGATTCCCACCATCGACCCCCGACCCTCCCCCCGCAAGGGCTTGTCATCGTCTTCTCCCCATGGGACAACCAAACCTCTTCACAGAAGGGGACAGGTCTCATTGCTGCAGTGGCTAAAGGCCAGCTCTGTTAGGTGCAGGAGGCATTCACACACACGTGCACACTCCCCACCTTGCACACAGATCTGCGCGAGCCAGGGAGACCCTAGGGAATGTGTGTGCATGCTGCCTATGCATGCAGGTATCATCCGCAAATGGTATGGGGAGTCGGGCTCCTGGGTACCTCTGAAGGCCCCTAAAGTCCCCATGGGCTTCTCCTTCCATCCAGGGGACCCTCTTATCAGGCGATGGCCTGAGATGCGTAGTGCGGACGCCCCCGGCGCTGAGGCTGCGGAGGCAGATGGCGCCTCCCTGCACTGTGCGGGGTACCCGGTTGCCGGTGGAGGGAAGGGCCGCATCGGTGAAGCAGGAAAGCCTAGTGGGAGGATTCCCTGGAGCTGGGGAGCCGGGGCCTGGGAAGGGGCGCGGAGGCTCCACCCAGGCGGGGGCGGGAAGGGCGGTGCCGGGGCGGACAGCGGACGCGCGCGCCTGCACGGACTCGGGCACACGCAGCCCTTCAGCCGAGGCACCCGCCGCTCCGCCGTCGCCATGGCTACCGGCTGGTCTGGAGCGGGGAGGGGCCCTTCCTCCCCTCGGCGCCAACAGGATGCGATTTGAGGGGACTCTGCGTGACTGGTGCATTCCGGGGTTGGAACGTGGGTGCGTGCCTGCGAGTGTCCACATGTGGGGGACCCTGGGGTTCGCTTTGCGGTAAACACAAACGCCGTGGCGCTGTGCGGGGCTCTGCAGTGGAGCCTGAGCCCCGCCGGCCGAGGCGTGGTGTGGGGGAGGGCTGCCGGGCCCCTCACTCGCAGGGTGTTCATGCTTAGAGCGCTGGAGCTGGGAGCCTACCACCCGGTCTCCTCCCAGCCCCACCTCCGATTTAGCTATGTGACCTTGGGCAGGTGTTTAGATGTCTAGATCTCTCTAAGCCCCTGGTTGCCCATGTACCTCACAAGGGTTTGGTAAAGATTTAAGTCATTTTGTAAAGCATTTTAACGTAGTACCTGGAACCTAGTAAATGCTCCATAGATCTTACTGTCCCTCATACTTGGGTCTCAAGTGTTCCCAGTTGTTGATGGGTTTGGAGTGATCATGTGACATCAGCTGAGGAGTTGCCCAGGTCCTCAACCTGAGTGTTGAGGCTGCAGTAGACCCAGCTCCTGCGGGTGCCTGTGGGGGAAGGTGGTAAGTGTGCCAGTCTGGCTGGTAGGTCAGTTTACACCAGGATGCCCAGTGGCTCAGCCAGGCCAGGTGCATGGTGGGCATCAGGAAAGGGCTGCTGTACTTGGGTGAATTGAATGTTCAGATGCACCTGGATGGGAGAGAAGGAAGAGGCAGCAGTGAGTCGCTCCTGAGGGGCTGGAGCCCTCCTGTAAGACCCAATTCCCTTCCCAGGTGGCAGAGTGGCAGCTTTCTGCGTGCTGCCTAGAAGCCTAGTTGGCACAGGGGACTGGCTTTTGGGTCCTGCTGTTTTATGGACAGCTCTCCACACATTCTGGTTTTAGGCTCTGGAGGCAGTGCCTGAGGGATGATCTGAGCCAAGGACAGAGCCACTGAGGGCGTGATAATTGAGGGAGGAAAATTAATTGTCCTTAATTTGGCATAAATCCCAAAGACCTTCCCCGTGTAAAGAATTCAGAGTAGATTCCAAGACACGAGGCTGCACACGTTTGTACTTCCCTTCCCTTCCCTGTCTGCGGGTGGAGATGAAGGCCACCTGACTCCTGGGCCCTGACTCTGGCAGGCGGTGGCCATGTCCTCCCCATGAACTGGGCAGGTAGGAATGAGGTCTTGGAAGAACTAGACTGGTGCTCTGGAGGGCACCTAGGATGGCCCTAGCAGCCGTGAGTGTCCCCAGGTATTGGGGAGGTGAACCCTGCACCTCTGGTCCCCCTCAGGCCTTCCTATGGAAGCAAGCAGCAGATGGGCCAAAGGAGGTTGATCCCTTGCCTGGTGCATCTCAGTCCTCTTCATTTCTGTCCTCCTTCCCTTCTCTTGCCACTGCTGAACATTTTACTTTTAAAAATCAAAGCTGAAAGGGCACTGTGGGACCATATTTACAGCCAAGGAGATACTGAGTTTATATCCAGAACTTCTAGGGCTGCAAATGGGGAAACGTGCAGCCAGGTCCCAGGAAAGGGTGGGGTGGCAAGGCCGTGCTGGGAATCCTGCTGCTCCCTAGCCTGAGACCTCTGCTCCTCATGGGCCACAGTTCCTTTGGGATGCCCCTGGCAGCTGGAGCCTTGGGGAGCGTCCCCTGGGGTCTGGCAGCAGATATATAGGTATCTTGCTCCTGCCTGTTGGGGCTCCTCCAACTCCCTCTTCTACCCACCCTCCAGTCGCTCCCCCTGGGTCTCCAAGAGGCTCTAGGGCAAGCTGGTTTCTGCCAGCCTTTACCTTCACGTCTGAGGGTGCCATGTGCCTTTACTCTGGCATAGAAGCCTGACTTCCCTTGGCACGTGTTCCCACACACCCATCTTGTGCTGGGAAGGGAGGTACAGAGTGGTGCTGGTCTCCCCCACCATGAGCCCAGCTCCCCCCCCTTCCCCAGGAGACAGACAAAGGACACACATTCCCCTTGCCCCACATTGGGTGTGCCTGGCATCCACAATAGGAGAGATGCTCTGCTGAGGCCTTGAAAACGCTTGGTGGTTTGGTCCTAGTGGGAAGGGCCTCTCACCAGCCTAGGATGGAAAAGGGAGCTCCTGACTCTAGTCTCAGTACCTGTCTGCCCCAGTGGCTCAGCCCTTACTAGTTATACCAGCTAATATTCACTGGGAGTGAATTCCGCATCAGATGCTCTGCAACACCTTGCATGCACGATCAGATACAGACCTCACAATGGCCTTACGAGGTGGCCACTTGAACCCTGTGTACAGATGAAAGCAGACACAGAATGAGTAACATACCAGGCCCTAAAGCTAGTTTGTGGTGAAGGTGGGAGTCCCATTTGGTCTACACTAGTCCTGAGCCTGTCCTGGACTTGTGCTTCCAAGGGCTGGAGAGTGGATAGCCTTGCCCTACAGCCCCTCGGGGCTGATATGGGAGCCCATGTGCAGTGGGAGTGGGTTTGCTGCTGACATCTGTTCCTCTTACTCCGTGCCAGTGACTCCTCTGTGTGCCGTCAACCCCTAGCAAGCTGGGAGAAGGCAGCCAGGAGGGAGTTTTCCCCACCCCCACCAACTTTTGGTGTCTTTAGAGCTTTTTTATCTCCTGTGCCTCCACATGCTCAGGCATGGTCCGCAGCCCTGACTGTGACTCCCAGGGTCAGGACTGAGTGAGGGAGAAAGCTCAAGGTCAAGGCTGCAGTAGAGAATAGGTCAAGGTCAGGATCAGAGTTAGAAGGGGATCATTGGTAGGGCTGGGTACCCAGGGTCAGGGCTAGAGACCAGGCAGTGACCTGGGGCCCTGCCATGTGATAGAGCTGAAGGCCGGATGGAGGGAACACTGTGTGTGTGGACAGGGGAGAGGGGGCTGGACAGCACAGAGGCCTTCAAGCTGAGCTGTGGCTGTTGGATGCTGCATGAGCTCCCCACTAGCCCCCACCCCCTGCAGCCCAGCATCCATACAGTGCTTTCTGCTGTGACCAGCAGAGCATCGATTCTCGTTCTTCTCAGGGCCTGGAGAGATAAGTGCTGACGCCTTCAGTCTGAGGCGTTTCGTCTCAGACCTGGAAACTCCCTGACAGGGCAGGGATGGGCCCCACTGCAGCCTCTGCCCTGCCAAAGAGACTTATGGCCCTGGTTCCTCAAATCGGGGTACACTTCTTGCTTAGAAATCAAGGATGGGGGAGGGGAGTCTTGAGGTCCCTGGCCAACCTGGAGTTGGGGAAGTTACCCCCAGAGGGGTTATAGGGGGCAGGCAGAGCCAGCCCTAATACACACATTGCTCTTCATCTGCAGAGGAACAGCTGCCCCCTGGGTTCCCTTCCATCGACATGGGGCCCCAGCTGAAGGTGGTGGAGAAGGCACGAACAGCCACCATGCTATGCGCCGCAGGTGGAAATCCAGACCCTGAGATTTCTTGGTTCAAGGACTTCCTTCCTGTAGACCCCGCCACGAGCAACGGCCGCATCAAGCAGCTGCGTTCAGGTGAGCAGAGGGCAGGGGTCAAGTGACCATTCAGACCTCAGAACAGGCCTCTTGCCAGATCCCAGCACAGCCTACGCCCTTGGGCCTGGGCGCCTCCAGGGCTGAGCGGAGGGGACCTAGTGGGGTGGGCTGGGTCTCACTGCAAGTGTGCCTGGCCCAGGGAAGAGAGCTCATGGTTGGCTGTGCCTTTACCTTCTTGGGATTGTCAGACTCCAGACTTTGGGCCAGTTCTGCCCCTCGCAGCACATGTGACGTGCCAATGTGGTGGACTTTTCACGGGTGCTCTGTGGATGTTCACCCTCCTCCTCCCCTGTAGCCTGGCCTGAGACAGGGCCTGGATGATGCTTCTCTTTGCTTCCCCAGATGGCAGGGCTTAGCTGGGAAAAGAGGCCAAAGGTGCCTGATTCATCAGGCCTCAAAAGGCTGGACCTCAGGGGCCTGTAACTAAGGGGACTTGCTGTTGTCCCTCGACTACCAGAGCCACCTGTCTCCTCTGGATGTCTCTGTTGAGCCAGCTCGGAGCCCTGGGAGCAAGGATGCCATCGTGCAGGAAGGAGGTGTCGCCCCATTGATCGATCTGCCTGTGAGGCTCCCGCCAGGATAATTGATTCAGTTTTTGTGGGAACAGAGCAGGCGGGAAAAGAGGCTCAGAATCAGCTTGGCTGCATTCTGCATCTGCTGCCAGCACAGCCTGGACCAATAGTCTTTGCTTCAGAAGCTCTCCTGCTAGCTATGGGATGGTGGGTCTCGGGCAGGATGGCCAGTGCCGGCCAGAGCCCCTGCTGCCTGTCAGCTGTGATGTCAATGCTGAAAAGGAGGACATGACTCTTGCCCCTTTTAGGGGCCTGCAGGCTTCAGAGGTGCCCTCCCACTCCCTGGGATACCAGCCCCTCCCCATCAATTCCCACAGGCTCACAGCCCCTTGGTGACCTGCAGGAGGAGGGAGAGACAAGCTTCCCAGCAGGGCAAGATTCTGGCCCCAGCCACGGCCGCCTGAGACAGCCCACGAAGTGTTAGCTCATTTAATTTAATTAAAACTCAACAAGATGGAGGCAGCTGTAGCGCAGTTAATTAAAACAGCCATAATCAAGGCAGCAAACGGCCGGCAGTGTTTGTGGCCGCTGCCCAGCGCAGCACAGCAGCCGGCACGGTTCGGCTCCTCTGCGTTTTCTCACAGTTCCCCCAGGCAGGCTCCCCAAGCAACCAGACACGCCTCCCTGCAGGCCTGGGCCCCTCCACGGAACCACATGGACTTGTCTGGCAGCAGCTCTGGGAAGGCTCTCTCACACGTTGGTTCATCTAGCATTTATATAGTGCTTGGGGTGCCCGGCCCTGGGCCACCCCTTCCTTGCCTGTCACTCCACTGGATGCCACTCAGACCCCATCCTCCTTGTCCTCTCGGCAGCAGCTAACATTTCTCCCTCCTTCCCAACCACACTCCCATTTTCCCTAGCCTTCCAGGACTCTGTCTCTTGCGACTTCCCTCTTCCTAGCACCCCTTCCCTGCAGCAGCATCTTCCCTTCCACCAAGGAGCCTAGGAGCCCTGCCCTTGCCCCATGGACACCGCCTTGCCCTGGAAGAGCTCACCCCTCCTAAAGCTCCAACTGCCATCTCCTCACCTGCAACTCTAGCTTCAGTCTTTCCAGCCCAAACCTCTTACCTGAGCTCTGGATCCAAAAATCAACCTGCCTTCTGGTCTCCCTGACCAGTGATGACCAGTGATGAGTGTGACCTTCCTGCCAGACAGCCATACCCTCTTTCCGTAAGTGGCACCCCCCAACCTAAGGAACATGGGTCTCAAGTTGGTTTGATTTGAGAGCTCTCAAATGTATCACCCTTGTGGCTCTCAAATTGGCCCCCTTCTCCCCTCCTACTGCGTCAGTCCTATCCTAGGCACCAGACACTGCTTTCCCTGCCTCCAGGCCCTCCCGAGAATCCATCGTCCTGCAGGTCA
This sequence comes from Macaca nemestrina, assembly GCF_043159975.1. NCBI lineage: Eukaryota > Metazoa > Chordata > Mammalia > Primates > Cercopithecidae > Macaca > Macaca nemestrina. The sequence goes on along the minus strand of NC_092125.1, from coordinate 190,144,495 downwards.
GGTTTGCTGCTCATATCCTTCCTGTGCTCTCACCACCTCAGTGGTGTCTCCTTGCCTACCTGGTCAAGTGACGCTCCCGAACAAGGCTTGGAGGGCCCTTCTTGGTCTTCACCTGCCCGTGTCTCATCGGGTCCTGGCTACACCACTTACCAGCTCTCTGGTGTTGGTCGTTTAACTTTTTCGTGTGTTAGTTTTCTCATGTTTGAAAAGGAGTTACAGTAAGCAGTGAGTGAGTCAATAGCAGTCAAAACTTGAGTTGGTGGGCTGGCCTCTGGTAAGGGCTTCATGGAGCTCTTTCTCCTTTCTATGCCCTTGACCGTCCTAACACAGAGCTGTGCTGACCTGTCCTTGGTCCTTGCCCACCTCCGGCCCTCTGCCCACCTTCCGGCTGCTCCACTTGAAAGCCTCCACCCTGCCCAGCCTCTGGCCGCTTCCTCAGACCTCACCTTGCTTTACATTGTCACCATCTGGCTCCAGTTCTGCTCAGCTAGGCCTTGAAGGGAGGACCTGGGTCTGATCACACTTGGTGAGCTCAGCTGTGGGACAGGTCTTCTCTGAGCCCTCGTCAAGTGAATGATTTCATGAACTTGACCTTTGGCACTTGTCCCTGTAGGCTAATATCTGCTCTAATGTTCACTCCTCCTCCTGCTTTCCCGGGTCCAAGGAAGACTTCCTTGTTTCTTTTTCTGCCACCTGGAAGTTGTGACCTCAGGGTCATGGGCCTAGGGTCCAGCTCCTGGGATGGAGCCAGAAGGCACCTAAGGGGCCTCTACCATCCCACCTTTGCAGTAATAACTGGGCTCTCTCCCCTCCCTGCCTGACCTGGCCTGGGATTGTTGGCCTCAGTTGCTGCTGGCCTTACCCCATTACCATTTAGAAGGGTGCTGAGGCTATTCCGTGCACATTTTTCAGGGACAACCCTTCATGGAGTGGACTCAGGCCTGTGAGCACTCAGCTGTTTACAGGGACCTTCACGGTTTACGCATCACCGACAGTTTACAACAGAGCTTTCCCCCCTTTTGTTGCAGCTGATTCTCTTGCAGCTCTGTGAAGTAGGATAGACCGTGATTACCGTGCCCACTTCACAGCTGATTTAAGGGAGTCACTTGGGGTCACGCACCAAGACTCGTCCTAGGAGCTCCCCTGTGAGATCACCCCAGGACCTATTATCACAATAGCAAACCTGGGGCCCTGAGGAGCAACTGGACCCTGCTGGGGCTTCAGTGCTGCACATTCCCAGATTCTCCAGACCCCAGGCCCCCACTGACCAGTACCCAGAAGTCTTCCACCATCTGCGACCTGAGCCACAGCACATCTAACCAGGGCATGACCCCCTCTCCCCCAAGCAGGAGCTGGGCAGGAGGTAGCTGACAGCATGCACTGCCTAGATGTGAGCTCTGGTCAGCAGGCCTTTTCTTCTCTGTAGTGACATGACATGCTGCCAAAACCGCCTCCTGGAGAATTGGAACTTGAGACTGGGGTAGGCCCAGGAGGAACAGGAGCAAGCTTATAGAGTGGAAATGGAGTTGTGAGCAGGGGCTTGGAGCCTCTGCTGGGTCCTGAGAGAAGCTGTTGGCCTGCAGGCTGTGCGGAGCCTGGACAGGGCTTGAGGGGATTCCCGCACTCCTGCTGTGGCCTGAACATACGAGCTGCCATCCTTTGTCGTAGAGGACAGCCTAACTCACTGAGTCCATGTGCTCATCCAGAGAGCAGTCTCTTCCCCACCCCCAGCACCCTGAGGCAAAACCTGAGGGTCTTAAGAAGAGATGCAGCCTCTGGCTGCAGAGGAGGCTCGCGGGTGGGACACAGAGGGCTTGCAGCCCCTCACCCTGCTGGCTGGCCCCAGCTCTGGCTGGAAGAACCTGTCCCCACCCCACTCTGCTTCACCATCTGCGGGGCCTGCCAGGAGGGCACACTGCCAGTGCATGCTCACAATTTCCCTTTGGCCCAGAGTTCCCTGGCACCTCTCGGGCACGAGTACACCCCTAGGGATGCTGACTCCTGGGCCCCTTCAGTCCCTCACACCCGTCTTGTGAAATGGAAAAGGCAGATTCTCTGTTTGGTGGGGAAATTACTGTTAGGTTCTTTCAGAACAGGTTAGGTTCTGGAAGAGCTGAGGCCAGGAGTGAGGGGTGCCAGTCCTGGACCACATCCACTGCTCCCACCCCCCACCAAGCCCTGGCTTGGATGACAGGAGATCAGCATTGTCAACTTTTTGGTCTCAGGACCTCTGCTTGTAAATATCAGAGAACTTCAAAGAGCTCTTGTTTGTGTGGGTTCTTTTTTTTTTTTTTTTCTTTTTTTTTTGAGATGGAGTTGTGCTCTTATTGCCCAGGCAGTGGTGCAATCTCGACTCCCCGCAACCTCTGCCTCCCAGATTCAAGCGATTCTCCTGCCTCAGCCTCCTGAGTAGCTGGGATTACAGGCATGAGTCACCACAACTGGGTAATTTTGTATTTTTAGTAGAGACGGGGTTTCTCCACTTTGATCAGGCTGGTCTTGAACTCCCGACCTTAGGTGATCCGCCTGCCTCGGCCTCCCAAAGTGCTGGGATTACAGGGGTGAGCCTCCGTACCCAGCTGTTGTGTGGGTTATTTCTATTGATGTTTACCATATTAGGTATTAAGATTGAGATTATTTTAAAATATTTGTTAATCCATTTTAAAATAATAAAACCCCATGATATATTAGCATAAATAACATTTTTAAGGGAAAATAATTATATTTTTTAAAACAAAAAAATTTACCAAGAGGGACAACATTGTTTTACCCTTATTACGAATCTCTTTGATTTGGGGCTTAGTAGAAGGCAGCTGGATTTCGTAGCCACTTGTGCGTTAGGTCAATTGTGATGGCACATGTCATTAGCCTCTGAAAAGCTCTATGTTCATGAGAGAAAGTGCATAAAGCGAATAATTTATTAGTATTATGAAAACAGTTTTGACCTTGTGGACCTCCCAAAAGGGTCTCTTGGAAAGAGAGAATCACTGTGTGGATTCTTCCCACATAACCCTCACTCCCAGGTCCCAGCCTTTGCCCACTCCCCTGCTTCTGCATCTGCAGGACTGGCAGCCTCATCCCGTGGGCAGGCTGTGAGTTAGATGGACCTTGCCAAGTCCTTCTGCTTGACTTAGAAGCTGGTGTGACCTTGGGCTTTGGGTAGTTCCCTGAATGTCTCTCGGCCTCTGTTTTCTCATTTGAATTTATAGATGAAGAATTCCTCTAGGTGCTGTTGTCAAGTCCCCTGAAACAGGGATTGGCGTTGGTTTTTCTGCACACTCCCCAATCCCCGGATGTGGACAGGAAGCGAGCAGCAGGGCAGGGTAGATACAGCTGGACCTGGGCCCATCTATGGGCTCCTCACTCCTCTGGGGGAGGCAGTGGTTGCACAGGGGGCTTGAGCCTCAGAGAAGGTACCTGTTGGGGATGAAACCTGCTCAGATTTCCTAATAGGCCTGGATATGGAGGGTGAGCGCCTGGCCCTCTGGGTTACCAACCCTCAGGGTTATGAGGTGCCAGACAGGCAAGGGTTGGGCACTGATCTCTGCCTCTCGCCAGCCAGGCCAAAGGGGGAAAGTTCAGTAGTCCCCCAGATTTTAGCGGGGTTGAGTGGGCTTTCTATGGACTCCGCCTCTGGGCTGTGAGTTTGCTGAGTCCTGCCGCCCTTTCCGCTGGGCTGGGCTGCGTGTTATGGGAGGCCCAGTGTGCTAGTAGCCCATGACAAGCCCTCCCTTTAGCCTCTGTCCTGTCTGCCTTAACACCAGGCTTTGTTTTGGTAAGTGCTTTGTTTTGGAATCTTACCCACCGGTGGGATTTGGGTGGCCCTGTGGGGTGGGGTTGCTACCTCTTTTCTTCACCTTCCCCCTACATTGGCCCCAGCCAGTGTGGTCTGCAGGAGTCCTGACTCACCTCCCTGATTCTCGTCACCCCCAGCCCCACTGAGCCCCCTCCTCGTCCCCAGAGCAGAGCCAGTGACCTGGGACACAGCTTCACCCACACTGAGCCTGGCTCTGCCTGGTGCTTGCTCACACATCGTCCGCGTCGGCCTAACTCAGGCCTCAATTTCTCCATGTATTTAAGGTCTTTTCTCGTGTTTTATTTTACCTGATTTGGCTTTGTGTGGCTTTCCTTCCTTTTGTACTAATGCTTCTCTCTGATCTTATTTGCATTCAAATTACCTCGCCAGGTGGTTCACCAATCAGAGGTAAGAATGCTGTCCGTGCCTCTCGCCACACCACGCCTTGCCACTGCCGTCACCTCCACTCCATCCCGTCCAGTGTGTCACCTCCCCATCCCCATCCCAACCTCTTCAGCCTCCTCATCTCCAGCTCCAGCACCCCCAACACCACCGGCCACCACACACATCCACTCTCAGTCATTCCCTCCTGTGGACTCATCCATTGCAAGTCTGAATTGTGAAGATACTCGCCGAGCCCCGTCCTGGATGGCAAGCCCTGCTGCCCAGGCCTTCCAGGCCATCCCCACAGAAGGGACCCCATCAGCTCCTGCTGTGAAACTTAGCCTATCCCCAGACTTCCCTAGACAGAAAAGCTTCCTGTAAGGTTGAGGAGCATGACCAAGCCTTGCCTTTTCTCTTGACAGTCTCCTCTTTTGGGGGGACCTCAGTTATTACTTGACTTTCCCTTTAGTATCCTGGCTCTGTACTGTAGTAGAATGAGGATCATCCCTTCAGCCCGGTAAGGATTAGGAGGAACGTTCACTTAAGACTTCCGTGTAGGTGCTGGGATGACAACAGGGAGGTAAACAGGCTCGTGCATAACTCTATCACCTGGCCTGTCAGCTCGGAGTCCCCTCCATGCAGCAGAGCCCTGCAGCCTAAGAGTTAAAAGCACAGATTCTGGACTCAGGAAGATCCGGATTCAAGTCTGACTTACCACCTGTGTGATCTTCAGAAACTCAGTTCATCTCTCAGAAGTGTGTTTCCTCTTTAAATTGGGGCATGGCCACCTGCCACACAGGGTCATGAGAATTAGAGGAGAGGAGGATGTGTAGGGTCGGGCGCAGAGCAGACACCTGTAAAATGGTGGCTTGTCTATTCACATCATTTTCTCCCCAGTTCTCTCAGTGTCTGTGGGCACGTCTAGACCTTCAGAGCTCAAGACCAGGATGGTCTCAGGGAAGAGCAGCTGCCTTCCTGGGTGGTATCTTGCCCATCACCCTGAGGCTGGCTCTTGCTTCACCTGGCAGCCCCCCAATCCCCCTGCCCATCTGCTCAGCCTGTGCTGACTCTTTGCTGTCCCTGCTGCTGGGTCCTGGTGTTGGTTCCAGATTTGGGGGATTCTGTATGCAAATAGGCACCTGGTCTCTGTTAGGCCCCCTGACCACTCTCAGGCTCTTGTTGCAGAGGAACCTCCTGTTTTCTGGGTCAGAAATTCCACCCAGGCAACACTTTCTGCTTCAAGCCTGTGGCACCAGCCACCAGGTCTCCCCCACCCCACCCACACCCCCTGCCTCACTGAGGTGACCTTAGGGCAGCCTCGACCCCTCGGGCCTGAACCACACCTGCCTGAATGAACGTTTTCTGTAACAGTGTCCGTCCATCCCATCAGCATGACCTGTTGGGTGCCCTTCAGGGCTGCTCTTGAAGGAGATGGTATTTGGCATGTGCACTGGGCCCTGGTGCTCCCTGGCACCTGGTGGGGAGGGCTGAGGCCAGCACCACAGAGGCAGGCTGGTCCTGCATCCTGCATTGGTGGCCTCCCCTCTTCCTTCACCTCCAGCTCCCAGCCCCCTGGGGGTCCCCAGCCCCTCCTGCTGCCCTGGGTTAGATGGTGGAAGAGGGATATCAGGCAGTGAGGGGGCTATAGGTCAGACCCAGGGTGGTCCCCCTTTGGACCCCAGCCGTGAGAGCATGACTTGGAACTCTTCCTCTGGCTCCTGTCCAGTCCAGGCAAGGGGGGCCCGGCAGCTTCTGTCCGTGTCCTGTGTGGGTGTGATTGTCCATCAACCTGGGCCCTGGGAAGGTGGGGACTGTCAGGTCAGGCTGGCTGTTCTGTGCAGGAGGTGGTTTTGTCAGACTGTGTCCTGTGGGGGTTCTTAACTGTTGGACCGTCCTGTGTGGGTGTAATTGTCTGTTGGATTGTTCTAGGGAGGGGTGTGCTGCCTGTGCCCGGGGGTGTTTCTGTCACAGACAGCTTGCCCAGTGTGCTTTCACAAGCAGTTTTTTCAAGTGTTTATTGATGGGGCCAGGGGATGGCCAAGTCGAGTGGGTCCGCCCCCACCCTGCCGCTCTGCCTTGGCCTCCCCTGCCAGGACCTGTCAGAACTGGCCTCAAGCCCAAGATTCCTCCACCCTTTCTGAGGGTCCTTTTGCTACCCACCCCAACCCTGGCTCCTGTCTGTCCGTCTGCGGCCAGAGCAGCCCCTCAGGGCACTGGCCCGAGTGGGAGCTCCAACCTCCATTAGCCTCCTGAATTATGCAGGAGCCGTGGTGGGTCGAAGCACTTTAGCAGGACCAGGCTGAGGAGAGGAGCCGGAATGGGTGGGGCTGGTGGGGAGGGGGTGGAGTAGGAGGGGAAGATGGTGCTGGGAGCAGAGGCTGCTGGGCATCAGGCCCCCAGGGCAAGCCCATTCTTTCCTGGTGGGCGGCAAATTCTCAAGCTCCAGCCCAGTGAGGGCATGGTGTGCTTGTGAATCCCAGGCCCGCCATTCTGCAGGCTGCTCCCACACCTGGCTCTGACTGGCCTAGCGGGGCTGCGGGGCCGGGAACACTAACGGGGATGTTGATTGGGAAACAGGCTTCAGTACTGGCAAGAGTGTGGTGGAAACTGAGTGGAGCTGGGGGTTGGAGTACAGTCCCTGGCAGAGCAAAGACGGGTCTTGCTGGACTGTGGGGAGCATGAGATTGTGCTCCAAAACACAACCCTTGGTTCTAGCCAGGAGGCCACTGGGCTCATCAGGGAGAGCTTCCTGGAAGCAGCAGGGGTGCCAGGGTGTGGCCTGGATGAGCTTCGACATCTGGTCAACATCAGCCACAGACGCTGTCGAGACCTCTCACCGTGTTCCAGGCCACACTCGACATGGGCCCTACCTGACCTCTTGCTTCGTGTCCCCACAGGTGCCTTGCAGATAGAGAGCAGTGAGGAATCCGACCAAGGCAAGTACGAGTGTGTGGCGACCAACTCGGCAGGCACACGTTACTCAGCCCCTGCAAACCTGTATGTACGAGGTAAGGACTCGGGCAGTGCCTGGCCCCTGTCACCACGGAGCTGTGCTGCACCTGCCAGGCTCTCTGCCCAGAGCCCTTGGTGCAGACACACAAGGGACTGCCACGGGCCCATTCTCTTCTTCCTGCTTCTTTCTGCAGCAGCAGCTCCCACTGGGCAGGCTCCCAGCATCTGCCACTACTTTGCCTTCCTTCCCTGCAGGCCCACGGGGAAGCAGCCACTCTGGGGAGCATTTGTATCTCTTGTAGGTCCTGCCGCATGGGCCCAGAGCCTCATGGGAGTTTGGAGCCATCCAAGCAGACTTCTTGGTGTATGTGCATGTGTGTGTGCACACACAGGCACACTTATCTGTGTGTAAATGCATGCATACCTGGCCTGGCTTTCCTTCAGTACATCCTCCTGCCTGCCGCAGCGCGGTGGGCTCCAGAACCACCGTGGCTCTGGGCTTTGTGGTAGTCAAGCCTCAGGAATGGACCAGGCCAGGTGAGCCTGTCTTCTGGCCAGGTCTGCCTGGGGCCTTCCTGGAGGAACTCTTGTGTTCAGCTGTGAGCCCCTATGGTTATGTTGCCTCGGGTGAGCACCTGGTGTGTTCCAGGTGTTCATTGCTGGAAGCGAGTGGACAGTGTGCTTTCTGGAAGTCCAAGTTCCCAGCAGAGAGGAGCCTGGGGACTGTTTTGGGGTTTCCAGTCTCTGCTATGTTCACAGCCTAAGGGTGACTAAAGCTGGCCACCTTACCCTTTCCTGAGAACACACTGGGTCTGGTATACATGTGCCCAGGAGGGGCCCTAAAAGCCCCTTCTACCCTCACACTGTCCCCTCACCTAGCCCTCCGGCACAGATGGATGTCATTAAAAGTTAAACTGTCGGCTGGGTGTGGTGGCTCATGCCTGTAATCCCAGCACTTTGGGAGGCTGAGGCAGGCGGATCACGAGGTCAGAAGATCGAGACCATCCTGGCCAACGTGGTGAAACCCCGTCTCTACTAAAAATACAACAATTAGCTGGGCGTGGTGGCGGGTGCCTGTAATCCCAGCTACTCGGGAGGCTGAGGCAGGAAAATCACTTGAACCAGAGGTTGCAGTGAGCCGAGATTGCGCCACTGCACTCCAGCTTGGCCATAGAGAGAGACTCCATCTCAAAAAAAAAAAAAAAAAAAAAAAAAAAAAGTTAAACTGTCTCCACCCGAGGGATCTGTGAAGGAAACTGGATATGGCTCCTTGCAGTGATGATTCCATCATGCCAAGTGCTTAACACAGCCTCCTGAGGGATGTCGTCTGACTCTCCACCCAGTGGACTCAGCGGGTGATGGCAGTGGCCTGTCCCACTCTTCGGGGCCATGTGGTCAGACTTGCTTACTCAGAGCAGAGAGAATTAGGCTGTCAACCAAAATACACTTATCAAGGGGTTGCTGTCTGTCATGGAGAGGGTGTTTCTGGAGAGGCCACAGGCTGCCAACCCATTTGGTAGCCAGTTGAGCTGCAGAGGAGCTATTCGTGGTGGGCAAATTGTGCTTCAGAGACTATTAAAAGTGCTTCATGGGAGTTGGGGGCATGGGATGGGAGGTCCCCTAGCTTACTGTCAGGTGTCTTGCTCGTCAAGGTTCAGGCCTCAGGTCAGCTCATCTGTCTTCAGGAACAGGAGCCCAAAAACTTCCCAAATGGCCTAGAGGTGTAGAGTTGTAAGCAGCCCAGCCTTTGCCCCACCCTGCCCCAGGCAGAGTGTCTGGCAGGCATGGGGGCTGGCGAGTCTGCTCCAGCAGAGGAGCAGCTGGAATGACTCTTCTCAAAGGTCTGCCTCCTCCCACCCTGACTATCCCAAATGCTGTGCTCTCTAGAGCTCTGTTCCCAAGACTAGGGTTGAGACAGTGGCAGTTCCAGGCCTCAGCAAGAAAGCCTTTTGTCTGTATCAGGGAGAAGGGAGGCCCAGTAAAGCCACTGTAAACCTAAGCCAGCTGCAAGGGCATGGCCTATGGGCACATTTCCTAGGGCACAGCTACAGGAGGCAATGCTGAGGCAGGAGAAGGCCCAGAGGTGGATGGACACCCCCCCCCCAACATTGTCCTCTTGGCTAGCCAGCATTCTCGGAAGTCACTGTTACACGGGCCCCAGCCCTGGAGGCAGACCAGTGGGTCTCTTTGGAGATCGACTGAGCTTAGCTGCTGTAGTTGGCAGCTCAGTCACTGCCCAGGGAGCTTTTATGTGCAGTCCCTTGGAGCATCGCTGTCTGTGGAGCTCCCTGTTGACACATGGTAGACTCAGGCAGGGCCCTGACTGGCTCCTGCCATGGCCCATCCCCTACCCCTACCAGCTCTTCCTGAATCTACCCTTCTGGCTCCATCCCCACATGCCTTTTGGTAGGAAATACGGGGGTTCCTTTAGTTCCAGCACCACTTGCCAGGGACTCTAAAACAGCCAAGCCTGACTTCTGTTGTCTCTCTCACACACACATACAACGTTCCTGTGGGCCCTGATGTCTCAGGACCAGTTCTAAGCTCTGTCCCTAGGACCTGCCTCATCTAGACCCTAACTGAATCTATAGCCACTCTGCTTTGCCAAGAGCAACCTGTCCCATAGGCCCAGGATAGGCCCTCCTGTCCTGACAACAGGACTTCCGCACACCTGAAAAGCCCTGCTCCCTGAGTCCCTGGCCTCTGGTGCCCCCACCGCTCCTCATCTCATGCCTGGCAAAACCCCTGCCTTCTGCCCTCAGCAGTACTAGGGGCCCTTCAGCCCCAGGGCCTGGGCACAGCCTGTACCAGGCTGACCACCAGCTCTGCCTCCTGAGCCCTGCTTGCGAGTGGATGGCTATGGAGGAACCCCCAGTGCTGGCCTGCACCCTGTCCATCTCCCAGCAGAGAGGCTTCGAGGTTTCCTCCCATAGCAGGCTCCTGAGCCTCGGTTGGTTTGGTGTGGGCTCTAGCCCTGAGTTTCTCAGCCGCAGCACTGTTGACATTTTGGTCTGGATGATTCTTAGTTGTGAGGAGCCATCCTGTACATTGGAGGGTGTTTAGCAGCATCTCTTGCTCACTAGATGCCAGTAGCACCCCTCAGTCAAAACAAACGTTGCCACATGTCACCTGGAGGAAATTACTGACGGCTTCCTACTGCCATTGTCTCTCTTGTGTGTCCACTGGCCGCAAGTCTTCGTCTCCTTATCAGACTTGGCTTCGGTGTCTCCCTCACATCTCCCTTCTGTCCCCCAAATTCTCAGGGCCCCCAGTGTCTCTCTGAGGCCACGCGGCTGCTACATTTAATGGGACAGTACATGTGAAGCACCCGGCACATTGCCAGGCACAGAGGAATCACTTGCTAGTCAGTAGCCTCTACGGCTGTCCGGATAGCACTGTGGGGGGATGTGTCATCCAGTTACATCTGACTTTGTTCACAGTTGTCCACAGCTCCGCCCACAGTCTAGCAGGCCCAGGCATGCTGGGTGGGCCAGCGCCTTTCTCCGTCACCACCTGACTCTCCCTGAGTGACTCATTCTCTCCTTCCATCTACAGCTCTCTGGGTGTACAGCTGCTGGGGCCAGGGTGGAGCCCTGCCCTCCTCAGAGCCTGGCCTACCTGTGCCAGGACTACCAGCTTTCCCCCTTCTCTCCAGGGACCTGGCTGCAGGGCCACAGCTGTCTAAAACAGGGACAGTGCCTTTCTCCCCACAGGTGCCCAGACGTGCTCCTCACACTGGTGGCGTGTGTGGGGGTGGTTTCTGGTGGCTCGTGTACCTTGGCAAGTTTGTGGGCTGGGTGGGCCTTGACCCCAGAGCCCAGTCCATAGGGTCTGAGCTGTGGGGTGCGTGTGAGGCATGGGGGCCTGCCTGTGCCCCATTTCCACCTGCCCCGGCCCCACCCTCGGCCTCTCTGGCACCTGCTGGCAGGCCTCAGCTCTGTCCACCATGTCCTTCATGAGTCCTGAGTCTTTTGTGAGCGATGTGGTTCGTGTGCACCTGTGTGCATGTGTGTGTGCGAGGGGGCACAGGAGTCTCGTCTCGTCTCCGTGCTGTGTGGGCAGATGAAGGTTGGCCTGTTTTTACTCTCTCTGTGTTTCTCCTTGTCTTTTTTTTATTCCCTCCTCATCTTCATCGCACTCTGCCATCAACCCAAACTCTCATCTCTCAGATCAGCGAGAAGGTTGGTCCTTTTCACTTCTTATCCATCTACAGTTCGCCCGTCGATGGGACGCGCCTGTCAGTAGGGCCCAGCGGGCTCGGTCAGCTCCCTCAGGCTCGCTGCGCCGTGCCTGCCTGCCAGTCTCTTGTTTGGGCCGGCGGGCAGGCAGGACCAGGGGTGGGTGGGCAGGCCCCTGACCTGCATGTTCCTGCTGCTTGGGTCCCTGGTGCACCACATATCTGCATGTCCCCTTAGCCTGGTTCCCCTGCAAGGGTGGTGGGGTGGGCATGCTGCATGGCATGAAACTGCACCCCACCTTTGCACCCAGGCCAGGCCAGCTGTCTGATCCAGGTGGTGCTCAGGAATGGTTGTGGGGGGCTGTGGTCAGAGAGAGGTGTAAGAGCTGTAGCGCTTTATGTGCACCTATAGGACCTTTCACCGCCCTCCTCACCTAGAGACCCAGGCTCAGCCCAAACCCCTCCTCGCCTAGAGACCCAGGCTCAGTCCAAACCCCTCCTCGCCTAGAGACCCAGGCTCGGCCCAAACCCCTCCTCGCCTAGAGACCCAGGCTCGGCCCAAACCCCTCCTCGCCTAGAGACCCAGGCTCGGCCCAAACCCCTCCTCGCCTAGAGACCCAGGCTCGGCCCAAACACCTCCTCGCCTAGAGACCCAGGCTCAGCCCAAACCACTGGGACAGTAAGGCAAGAGGCTAGAGTAGGCTGTCCTCCCAATATCCTGCAGCACAGGGCAAAAGTCCTGTGTGTACCCTGTCCTTGAGGCCCTCAGGTCCCCCACCAGGGCTCCATGGGGTAGCCAGCCCTGGTCTGCCTCAGGGAGCTTGGTGTCCATGGCGCAGGGTGAGTAGCGTCATCTTGGCACACTGAGGAAGTCTCCCATAAGGTTGTCTTTTCCTTCTCCAGCCGGATCCAAATTAAGATCCTCCTACCTGCCCCAGGCCCCTCTGCCCAAGCTTCCCAGCTAGCTCCCGTGTCTGTCTGAGGGTGGAATTTATTTAGCCCACCAGCCAGCTAACTGACATTCCTTAGCCTGGTGCTTTGCATTGGGACTCAAGTTGCTTCTACCTGGAGTGACTGAACAGTCAACTGCAACTTAGGAAGATCCATATGGGAGCCTGGAAGTGGCCCTGAGTCAGCCACAAGTTCGGAAGGGTTTCCTGGAGACTGTCCTTGAGCCCATTCCAGAGCAGGCCTGTTTGAGGCTTGGTTTTCAGCCCCACCTTGGAGCCAGAATGATGATGGGGTTGGCAGCCGCGGCTAGTGGTCATTCATGTATCACTTGGTTTGTGTGGTCAGAGGAGACTCACCTGTCCACTGGGTTTTGGGGGTTCAGGACAGAAATGTAGGACAGGCTGAGCCTCAGGGAACAGACCCAGGCCATCCCAGTTCCCTCTGCCACATCCTCTGTGGCTCGAGTTTCCTCTGTGAGGATGAGGGAGCCAGTCGAGAGGAGGGCTGTAGCCTTGGCTCAGATGTCAGCTCTGAGCATCCATCCATATGCACTCCTGAGTGCTGGGGCATTTCTGTTACACCGTTTTGCTGACCGGGCAGATCTGCCAGTGCATTCAGAAAACAGTCATCAGCAGAGACAACCCAGCCCACAGTGGCTCCTTCCATGCCCCCTCCTCTACCCTCCTGGTACCTCATCCCCTCCCTTTCCCCATCCCACCCCTACCCTACCCCATGGTCCCGCCAAAAATAAGCACATGCACAAATATTTAGCGGAAAGGCAGAAATGAGTTTCTAAATATTCCAGGGGGATTTGCCGGGCTAGTAATTTGTTTGGTGCTGATAATTGCATCTTACATTTTTCCAGCTTTACTTAAAACTGTGTGCCGGGTATGCCGGCATTTAATTACTGCTCTGCGGCAGCCACAAGGTTATTTATTAAAGAGTTATTTTATCTTGATACAGTGGATCCTGCCCCTCATCCCCTCCTTAATGTTGCGTTATTTTCATCAGAGAAATTTCTCTGAGTGAATGCAGATTGCGGGGCTGCCTCCCCCTGCGATTAGGCTGTCACTCCACTGAATGCTGATGCCTCTGGGCGCCGCACCGCCCTATTATAGGGGGTTGTCAGCGCAAATAATTAGACTTAAAAGTTACAGCTGAAATATAATCCAGAAATGGCAGGGCCCTGTTTTGGAAATTGTCTATAAAATGTCAGCACTAAGGATGCACAGGGAACGGTAATAGACCGGCATTGTTGGAGCCCAAGATTAGACCCTAAGTGCATTTTTCCCAGCTCCAGCTTTTCCTTCCCTGCTGTTGCTTCTGTCAATAGACTGTCCAGGGTGAGGCCTGCTCCTTTTTGGAGGCCTTGTGCCTGCAGCAGTGGGAGGAGGATGGTAGGGGCTGCTGCATGAGATGCCAGCCACTCCAGCCTGTTGGCGTGGGGGTGGCTGTCTGGGCAGGTCTAGGATGCAGGTCCCTGTTGGCACTTGGGATACAAGGAGGTTCTCCCTTGCCTGTTTCCCCCACCCTTCCTCTGTAGACATACCCTGACCTCCCTCACGTGGAAGATGTCTCAGTCGCAGTGAAGTGTCTGCGTGGCTGAAGCCCAGTGTCCTTGTGAGAGTGAAGGTGGTGCGCCCAGGAGCTTCTGGCCCTGAGGCCCTTGCTTGGTGTTGCAGATGACCCTAAAGGCCACTATTGACCTCTCACGCTTATCCCTAGCCCCTAGAGTTCTCCCTGCCACCTGCATCTAGGAGGGAAAAAATAAACACAACTCTTTTGTGTTCCTGAAGCGCCTCAATTTCCTGACAGCGGCAGGAGTTGGAGGCTTTAGAAGGTGTGGCTCACGGCATTGGCCTGACCTCCAGGGCTGGTCCATGAGGTCTGCCTTTTGGCCTGAAGACCCTGTCCTCCAGGGACTATTTGGGGGTAAAGTCCAGTCAAGTTTCTAGGTTGGTGCCCAAGGTTTATTGGCCAAGGACCTACTTCCTTCTGCTGGAGCTCTTCGTCCTGGTATCCAGCGACCTGATTAGGCCCCATGATTCCACCACTGGCTGGGGTCAAGCCTGCAGTCATCACCTCTCCCTGGCACAGGCTGTCTAAACCCATCCTTATGCCCGCTGGAGCAGCGTCCTCTCCTGCCAGCGTCTGTTAATTCTGATGCTTCTCCCCAGAGCCTTCTGGGGTTTTTTTTTCAGGCCTGTCAGCCAGGGCTCGGAAGGGTGACAGTTTTTCATCACACAGACCTACTTCTACTACGTATATAAACTTGGTCATGTGGCTTGGTTTTAAATCAGTTCCCTTGACTGTAATTGGCAGGTGATAGCATCTACAGCGTGGAAACCTGCACCTAGTAGGTGCTTAAGCATAGCTTCCCTTCCCATGAAGAGGAGGAGACGGGGCACCCACTGGCTGAGAGGACAGGAGAGGTTTGGTTCATTAAGGCTGCTCCTCTGTGCTGCCCCCACCCTGCTTCCATGGCAGGCCTGGACTTGATCTGCAAACAGATCTGCCTGCCTGTGCCCATCCCTGAGGCCCATCTCCAGAGCAGAGAGAGGGCACACACCACCAGGCTGGGTGGTGGTCCTGGCTGAGCCTCCTGCTCTCACCTTGGACCATTTAGAGAGCATGCTCAGAGAATCCTTTGTTGCCATGAGACACTTGCCAGCCATGCCCCGGGATCCACCTGTTCTGCCACAAGAACTGTGTCTGTGACATGCTGTCATCGTTTAGGTAGAGACTCTTGGCACTAGAACAGATGACAGAAACCCACTTATACCAGCGTAAGCAAAACAAGGAACTCTTATGTTACAAACCTGAAAAATGTAGTAGATTTGGTGTTGGGCAGGGCTAGATCCAGGTACTTAAACAGGTTGGCCAGGCATTTGTCTGTTTCTGGCTCTCCTCTCCTCTGTCGACATCTTTGTTCTCAAGCAGCTTTTCCTGTGTGTTGGGAGAAGCCGTCCCCACCTGCTCTAAGCTTAGCTACGTCAGTAGAGAGAGAAGGTTGCTTTTCTAATAGTTTCTGCAGAAGTCCAAAGGCTGTTTCTCCATAGTCAGATCTGGGTCACATGCCCCATGTACCAAGAATGGGGGTAGAAGTGGTTTCCCTAAAGACAATGGGAGTGCTGATTGATTTGAGGAGAAGGCAGAGCCCTGAATGTCTACAAGACACTCTCATCCCCTGGGTGAACGTGGGGACACAGATCCAGCCCACCAGCACCTGTCAGGCCTGGCCTCCTCTGGGGCTGCCAGGGTTTGGGTTCTGTCTGGAGCACCGAAGTAAGGCAGGCTGTGGAAGGGGTTGAAGCAAGTGCTAAGTTAGGTAGGGTCTCGTAGGCTAGGCAGAGGTGTCACTGGGAGCCATGCAGGAGCTTGTTAAACAGGGAGTGGCATCAGATTTGTGCCAGCTGTTTCTGGAGAGCCGGTGAGCAGGAATTGGAGCGGGGGAAAACAAGGCAGGAGGACCAACGCAGAACCCATTTCAGCAACCCAGGGAAGGATGATGGTGGCTTGGACTTTAGTAGTGGCAGTTGCTTCTGCATCTGGAGAGAAATACATGGATTCGAAAGATATGTTAGGCCACCCCGTTGACAGGACCTGGTGGCTTGCTGAATGTCTGATCTCTGGGCCTCAGTTTTGACCCCTGTGTAGTGAGGTCAGACGTTGGACCGGGTGGTCTCTGCAGTTGCTTCTAGCTCTGGTTCTGTGATTTGGGGCTGCGCGAGCAGCATAGTCTGGTGCTTGTAGTAGAGGTGCTCCTGATGTGGTGCTGTGGGGTCTTTGCATGCCTGGGGTCCCCAGCGAGGTTCCTCAGAGACCAGTGCTCTCAGCAGTGCTCTGGGATACTGACTAGCCTGCTGCCTGCTGCCTCTGGCCCTGCATGTGAGAGTGCCCGTGTAGGGCACACCTTGGCCTCTGCTCACCAGCTGCATGGCCCATCTGCATGCCAGGCATGCATGCGCACGGCTGGGTTTCGTCACCTTCCTTCCCTCTGCATGCTCCTGTGTCTGTGCCAAGCTTACAACTTCAGGGGGGTGGTTCTAGGCTGTACCCTGGACTGAGAAGCTCAGAACAGCTTCTGGCCAGGGGAGTCCAAGGCTGGAGGTCGTGGCCAGGCACAGCCACCCTCCCCTTGAGACCCTTGTCTGTTGGCGCAGGAAGCCGTCTGTTCGGCGCCCTCATCATGTTACTGCCATCGTCATGCCCATCCTGCCCGCGGACCACGTCCCTGGCCTGCCCTGACCCCTGCCCAGCCCTCCTCAGGGCAGCCCCTTTGCTTGGGTTCCCAGATTGTGCCCTGAGCATGGCTGAGACCTTGGCAGGCGGCGCCGCCACTTAACCTTATTTCTTCCCCTCAGGCTATGGCCTGGAGGTGGAGGCAGTGACTCCACAGCAGGTGGCTGTGGCCCTCTGGACTGACCTTCTGCCCCGCCCAGCCATGCTCTGAGGACCCTCCACCCTAGGGCCTGCTTTCTCTCCCTGGTGCCCCAGCCAGGAGCAGGCAGAGATGGGCCCTGGAGGACAACCTGGGTTGTGGTCCTGACCAGGCCTGGACCTTGTACTGAGTCCCTGTGTGACCCTGGGCAGACAGGAGCTTCCTGACAGGCCTCAGCTTCCTAGGCTATAAAATGGGAGATTGGTTGCAAGATCTCTCATTGAGTAAGACATTGTGTTCCAGACAGCCCCTGAGTGTGGGGGCCACTTCTAGGCTGGAAGTGGATGGGGTGGGAGTGGATGGTGAGCTGGGGTGCGGCGGTGCCACCCCTCCCGTCTCTGAGTGTGGGTTTGGCTCTGACCAGAGGGGCTACCTGGATGAGGGGCCCCTGCCCTTCCATGCAGCTGTGTGTTCTGCCCGGCCTGTGAGTGCCTCTCTCCCTCCTCCTGCAGTGCGCCGCGTGGCTCCTCGTTTCTCCATCCCACCCAGCAGCCAGGAGGTGATGCCAGGCGGCAGCGTGAACCTGACATGTGTGGCAGTGGGTGCGCCCATGCCCTACGTGAAGTGGATGATGGGGGTTGAGGAGCTCACCAAGGAGGATGAGATGCCAGTCGGCCGCAACGTCCTGGAGCTCAGCAATGTCGTGCGCTCCGCCAACTACACCTGTGTGGCTATCTCCTCACTGGGCATGATCGAGGCCACAGCCCAGGTCACAGTGAAAGGTGAGTGTGGCAGGTGCTGTGACCAGTACCCTCCCTGTCATCCGGGAGGTCCTGGTGGCGGGCGAATGTGAGCTGACTGCCATGGGCACAGGCATGGCTGAGGGATTCTTACCCTTTCCTGGGCGTCCCTGCCCTGGGGTCCTCCAGCCCTTAGAGGGAGGGAAGGAGGGATTTCCGTTGTTAGCCGGCTTAACGATAATAGTTAAGGCATATTGAGTTTCTCGGTGGCAGACAGCATGCTAGCAAGCACAGTTTCTTTTGTTTTTTTCTGTTTTACCCTGGGAGATAGGTGCTCTTATTATTTCCATTTTTCAGATGAGGGAACTGAGGTACAGAGAGGGTGTATCACTTGCCCAGGGTCACACAAAAATAAATGACAGAGCGGGAACTTAAACCCAGTGTGGTCTGAATCCATAACTCTCCCTCCTAACCACTATATAGTACCAGAACTTCAGGTGTAATAGCTTCCCAGCAAGAAGGATGTGGTAAAATAGTAGGGGAAGTGGGTTCTCTCTGTCCTGGGGATAGGCACACATATTATACATATGTTATATATATGTAACAGATTCTGGCCGGGCACGGTGGCCCATTCCTGTAATCCTAGCGCTTTGGAAAGCCAAGTTGGAAGGATTGCTTGAGCTCAGGAGTTTGAGACCAGCCCAGTTAACATAGTGAGACCCCATCTCTACAATAAAAAAATTCAAAGCTGTGCATGGTGGCACACAGCTGTGGCCCAGCTACTTGGGAGGCTGAGACAGGAGGATTGCTTGAGCCCGGGAGGATGAGGCTGCGGTGATGCAGTGAGCCATGATCACACCACTGCATTCCAGCCTGAGTGACAGTGAGACCCTATGAAAAAAGAAGATTCCTTCCTGGTCTCCCTACTTCAATTGTCAACAGCCTCTGATCCATTATCTATTTTGCAACTTGAGTGATCATTAAAAAATGTAATCCAGGATCAAGTCACTTCCTTTTGGGAAAGGGAGAAACACCTTCCAGTGGCTTCCCGTTGGTTTAGGATATAGATCAGGATCCTCACTGTGGTCTCCCAGGGCCGCTGGCTTCCCACCTTGTCACATGCCAGCTGCCCAGACGCATGCTGCTTTCCGTCTGCCATGCTCCTTGTCCGGCCCCTTCTGTCACTGGCTCCATATACCCCTCCAGGCCTCAGCTCGATGATGCTTTCCTTCCCTCATCACCCCATCCAAGGAGATTCCCTGGATCTTACTCCACCTCAGCACCCTGATTCTTGCTGTCCTTGCACCTGCCAGAATCATGAGTACGATCGACTCATGTATTGATTCTCTCTCGTACTGAGGTGTAAACTCCATGAGAGCAGGGATGTGACTGTGTGGCATTGTAGCCCCAGCGCAGTGTCTGGCATTGAGTGGGTGC
The DNA here is from genome assembly GCF_043159975.1 of Macaca nemestrina. Taxonomy (NCBI): domain Eukaryota; kingdom Metazoa; phylum Chordata; class Mammalia; order Primates; family Cercopithecidae; genus Macaca; species Macaca nemestrina. The sequence goes on along the minus strand of NC_092125.1, from coordinate 190,125,677 downwards.
TTGTAATTATTTGTTGAATGATTGTGGACTCAGGGCCTTCCCACTTCTATTTGAGCCAAGCCACAGGGTCTGTGGGGCCAGCAGCCCCATCACTCTTTCTAAAATTCTGGGCCAGTCCCTAAGGAAATATCTCCCCTTCCCCTGCCTATTACACATACTCTCCACCACGTGGGCTCAGGTGACCTGCAGAGGCAGATAGCTGCTACCCAGTCTGGGTGCCTTTCATCTACATGGGACTGCAGGTGTCACCTCACCTCCAGGTCTGTTTGTTAGATGAGTCTTGTGTACTGATGGGAGGGTCCAGTGAGTCCCACAGTTGATATGTGTACATACTAGATGACCCAAGGCCCGGGGGCACCTGGCCACCGTCGGCCACGTGTGGCTTCAGAGGTCACCATAAGCTTTTCTGGACATTTTTCAAGGTAGGCTGTGGGTATCAGCCACACTCAGGTGGCCCCACCAGGTATCTTGGATAATCCCCAAGTATAGGGTTGGTTCCTAAGGATCTTGACCTCGGGCAGCTTTGAGCCTTCCACTTTGTCTCCAGCTCTGCCGAAGCCTCCGATTGATCTTGTGGTGACAGAGACAACTGCCACCAGTGTCACCCTCACCTGGGACTCTGGGAACTCAGAGCCTATATCCTACTATGGCATCCAGTACCGCGCAGCGGGCACAGAGGGCCCCTTCCAGGAGGTGGATGGTGTGGCCACCACCCGCTACAGCATTGGCGGCCTCAGTCCTTTCTCGGAATATGCCTTCCGCGTGCTGGCGGTGAACAGCATCGGGCGAGGGCCGCCCAGCGAGGCAGTGCGGGCACGCACGGGAGAACAGGCGCCCTCCAGCCCACCGCGCCGCGTGCAGGCACGCATGCTGAGCGCCAGCACCATGCTGGTGCAGTGGGAGCCTCCTGAGGAGCCCAACGGCCTGGTACGAGGATACCGCGTCTACTATACTCCGGACTCCCGCCGCCCCCCGAGTGCCTGGCACAAGCACAACACTGACGCGGGGCTCCTCACCACCGTGGGCAGCCTGCTGCCTGGCATCACCTACAGCCTGCGCGTGCTTGCCTTCACCGCTGTGGGCGACGGCCCTCCCAGCCCCACCATCCAGGTCAAGACGCAGCAGGGAGGTAGGTGGGGGCACGCTGGCTGGGCAGCCGACAGCAGAGAAGGGGAGGCTGAGGTTGTGGCGGCACCTCTCCCCTTCCCTTGGCTGTGAGGTTGGGGGCTGTTGGGAGGATCAAGGTGCCATATTCCATAGATGTGTGGTCAGTTGGGATGTAGGATAAGGGTGTGAGATTAGGGTCTGCCTTCCTCGGCCCCCTCCTCCCTGGGTGCTCCTGACCTCACGCAGATGAGGCTGACCTGCCTGGTGTGGGGTGTTGCAGTGCCTGCCCAGCCCGCGGACTTCCAGGCCGAGGTGGAGTCGGACACCAGGATCCAGCTCTCGTGGCTGCTGCCCCCTCAGGAGCGGATCATCATGTATGAGCTGGTGTACTGGGTGGCAGAGGATGAAGACCAACAGGTGTGCAGCGGGCGGAGAAGTGCTGAGGGGGTCTCCTGGTCCCTGAGGGTCTGCAATGGGCTTAACCCCAGGAGGGTGTTTTCTGGATTCTGTGGCTTGTGTGGGCACAGCCTGTAAGGTTTCTGCTGGAGGCTTGGTGGTGCATGCGTGCCATGTGGCCTGCACAGCCTGTATGGTTCTGGAGTCATACAGGCTGTATGACTCTTTGCTGGGGGCAAAGTCCCCAGGGTCTGCCTTGAATTTCCTAGGCTCTGTGGCTCACATGACTGGCAGAGCCTTAAAGGTTCCCCAGAAGCCATGTGTCCCGGGTGGCTCCCGTGGCCCATGTGGTCTGTGAGGCTCCTGTGGCATGGGCTAAGCCCTGAGTTGCTTGTGTGGTCCATGTGGCCTTATGGTGTGGAGCCAGTCCTGGAGCCATGGTGGGTCCAGAGGTGTCACATTGCAGCCCATGTTGGGAACAACCTCTGAGTGACCTTTGAGCTCAGAGCTGTCAGTGAGTGCTCCCTGCTCTTCCAGCACAAGGTGACCTTCGACCCAACCTCCTCCTACACACTAGAGGACCTGAAGCCCGACACACTCTACCGCTTCCAGCTGGCTGCGCGCTCAGATATGGGGGTGGGCGTCTTCACCCCCACCATTGAGGCCCGCACAGCACAGTCCAGTAAGTGTCTCCCGAGTCCACTGCCTGTTTCACCTGGGGTGGGGGACACACACACACACACACACACACACACACACACTTCCCCCTCAACCAGGCGGGTAGGTGGTCAGGTGTGCTAGCCAAACTGGGGACACACACACACACACACACACACACACGCACACCCCCTTCCCCCTCAACCAGGCTGGTCAGGTCTGCTAGCCAAACCGGACTCTGGCCTGGGCTCTGATCTCACACACACACACACACACACACACCACACACACACCACACACACACACACACACACACCCTTCCCCCTCAGCCAGGCGGGTGGGTGGTCAGGTCTGCTAGCCAAACCGGACTCTGGCCTGGGCTCTGATTTTGGGCCTCGGGAGAGGGCCAGGTAAGTGCCTCCCAATCTGTCCAGTCCAGGCGGCTGCTGCCCTCCCTGCTCCCTACCCAGCCTCCTGCCCCTCCTCCCGCCCATGCCCCACATGCTGCCCAGGTAAGTTTTGTGTCTGTGCCTCATCTCCATCCCCACTCTGTGCTGGTCACACTAGCTGATGGGCCATCCTTGGTGGGTCTGCTGCGTCCCAGACCTGCTTTGGTGGCTGTTTCTCCTCCCCATGGCCCCGCGTCTCATTTCCCCATCACCCACATTCCCTTCCTCATACCCCCAATAAAAGTTACCTGGGAGTCATGTGATCACCCTCAGCTGACTGCACTTGGGGACAGGTCTGAAAATGCGGCCATGTGACCCAGCCTGCCCACGTGGGCATTGAATTGTAACCATGTGGCCATGCAGGGGACTGTCTGCAAGGCTGTGTGTGTGATGACTCTGGTGTTGTGTGTTACTATATTCTGCGTGTGTGAGACTCCGATGCTGCAGCTGTGGGAGTGGCATTGCCCATGAGTGTGAGTGTGACCATACCTGACCAGCTGGCTGTGCAGCACGTGTGTATGTGTGTCGGTGGATCTTGGGCATGACCCTTGTCTTTGTGGGTGACTCTGTGGCCTGACCCTGTGACCGTGTTTGTGGGTCTCGGTAGCCCCCAGAGAGTAGACTGTGTGGGTGACTCTGTGGTTGCTGCTGGGTGGCCTGTGTGTGGTCACACAGCCACAGTCAGCTGCTGTGTGAGGCTCTGTGTGATAGGGTGTCACGGATGTAACTGTGGCTGGGTAGCATTGTGGAATTGAGATGGTGACCACATCTGATGTGGCCATGTGATGACCATAAGCATGGCAGTGTCTGAAGTGGTTCTTACGAAGTGGGACAATGTGCATGTACCAGTGATGTCACGAGGCTGTGTGTGACCTTGTGTTCATGGATTCATTCCAGAAGCACCTGCTGTGCTCCAGCTGGGGGCCAGGCCCAATGCACAGTACAGGGCTGGCAGCATGACCAGACACATGGCGTCTGCCCATGGGGATCCCGCATTCCAGCAGGGCAGACAGACATTGCACCTGTAATTACCCAAATGAGCTTTTTTATTTTATTTTTCAAGACGGAGTTTTGCTCTTGTCACCCAGGCTGGAGAACAATGGCATCATCTCGGCTCACTGCAACCTCTGCCTGCTGGGGTCAAGTGATGCTCCTGCGTTAGCCTCCCGAGTAGGTGGGATTGCAGGCGACCACTACCTCGCCTGGCTAATTTTTGTATTTTTAGTAAAGACAGTTTCACCATGTTGGCCAGGCTGGTCTCTAACTCCTGACCTCAGGTGATCCGCCCACCTCGGCCTCCGCAGAGCGCTCCCAAAGTGCCAGGATTACAGGCATGAGCCACCACACCTGACCTCCAAATGAGCTTTTAATGACATTTGTGTAAAGTAGGATGGAAGAGCGGGCGTGGTGGCTCACGCCTGTAATCCTGGCACGTTGGGAGTCCGAGGAGGGTAGATCATCTAAGCTCGGGAGTTCGATACCAGCCTGACCAACATAGAAAGGCTCCGTCTCTACTAAAAAATACAAAATAAGCTGGGCATGGTGCCACATGACTGTAATCCCAGCTACTCGGGAGGCTGAGGCAGGAGAATTGCTTGAACTGGGAGGGGGAGGTTGCGGTGAGCCGAGATTGCGCCATTGCACTCCTGCCTGGGCAGCAAGAGTGAAAATCCGTCTCAAAAGAAAAGGTAGGATGGAAGAGACAGGTTGGAGAGATGATGAAACCTCCTTTGATCTGAGGGGTCAAAAAGGGTTGCCTTGGGGAAGTGACACTTCCCCAAGGCCTGAAGGAAGAGTGGGAGCCAACTAGTAAATGAACAGGAGCAGGGAGCACACAGGCCTTGGGGAGAGTCTGCAGGCCTGAAGGCCCTCCAGCTGCAAGGCTCGTGGTTATGGTCACTGGGTAAGCAGCAGGCCAGTGTGGTTGCAGTAGCTGCCGGAGCTATGGCAGGGCCTTGGGGACACAGGGTAGGCAGGAGGGCTGACTCTGGCTGCTCTGTGAGAATGGACAGGGCAGCCTGCGAGGAAGCAGAGACCAGTTAGGAGGCTTTGAAGCGGTCCGGGGAAAAGATGGTGGCCCAGGTGAGATGGTGGTGGTGGATCTGAGAACTGTCAGGGATGCTGACTGGTCAGACTCGGTGATGGGTTATGAATAGGGGCCCAGAGAGGAGGGAAATGGAGGTGAATCTTGTTTCTGGTGTGTTAACCTGGGAGGCGGGTGGTGCTGGCGCAGGATGGAAAATGGGGCAGAGGCAGGTGTGAAGACTGCAGCTGGTCTCAGACACCCAAGTTCAAGATGCCATGTGCCATCCACATGGCAGAGTTCAGCATGCTGTGGGAATCCAGGGCTGGGCCGGAGCTGAAGGACCCTGAGAAGAAAGACTGCAGATGAGAGGAAATCAGGGGAGGGGAGCGACTTGGAGATTGGAAGGAGAGAAAGTTTCAAGAAGTAGACAAGATGCTGCTGAGTGGTCAGGAGTACCTGTTGGACCAAGCAACGTGGAGGAGTGGCCCTGGAGACGAAGCTTGGTGCATGGTAGGACGAAAGCTGGTGGGTGTTTCATGAGGACTGTGTGGGTGCTGAGGATGTGGAGGCAGCAAGCCCAGATGTTGCCAGAAAGTGTAGCTCTGAACGAGGGGACCATTATGGCTAGAGAGGGCTGTGGGGCTGAGGGTGGGATTTTTCTTTCTTTCTTTCTTTCTTTTTTTTTTTTTTTTTTTTTTTTTTGAGACAAAGTACAAAGTGTCGCTCCGTCTCCCAGGCTGGAGTACAATGGCACGATCTTGGCTCATTGCAACCTCCGTCCGCCTCCCGGATTCAGGTGATTCTCCTGCCTCAGCCTCCTGAGTAGCTGAGATTGTAGGTGTGCCCACCACCATGCCCAGCTAATTTTTGTATTTTTAGTAGAGACGGGGTTTCACCATGTTGATCGGCCTAGGAATATGAATTTCTGACCTCAGGTGATCCATCTGCCTTGGCCTCTCAAAGTGCTGGGATTACAGGCGTGAGCCACCGCACCCGGGCTGAGATTTTTCTTTTAAGATGGGAAAATCTCAAGCATATTTAAATGCTATTGGAAACAGTCAGTAGGAAAAAAAGAAACCATGGAAAAGGGATAACTGGTGGAGCCTCGGGAGGTGGAGAGAAGGGGCACAGCATTGGTGGTGGGAGAGCTTAGCCTTGGACAGGGTGGCTCAACTCTCCATTCTCATGGGTGGAAAGGAGAGAATCACTGCAGATGCAAGTAGAGTGGGGGGTTGTAGCAAGAGAGGGAGAGAGCTGCTGTGAAAGTCCAGTCTTCTCTGCGGAGTGGGAGACATAGTCATGTGCCAAGAGGAGGCAGGAAAAGGGAGCTGGAGGTCTGCGGAGCGTGGAGGAGGGGGACTGTGTTTTGTGTGAGGTGGCAGAGCGAGCCAGGCAGGAGGCAGAAATAGGTAGCATAAAGGGTCCTGGAGGATGAGGCCTCTGGGGACATGTGCATAGGACGCCAGCCTGCCCCAGTGCTGCTGTAGAGAAGGCGGGGGAGAGTTGGATTCATCTAGCGCTTGGCACAGGCCAGGAAGGAGCATGGAAAGATCAGGAGGTGAGGAACTGTGCGATATTGGTGAGAGTGTGGTAGGTGGTGGACTGTGGAAGCTGAACATGGAGGGTAGGAAGGACAAGGTTGACAGACAGGCATCCCGAGGAGCTGGCGAGCAGGCGCAGTGCCCGGGACCTGGAGTGACTGAGCAAGGACAAGGGGGTAGGGTCTGCGAGGGGATGTTAGAGCCCGTGATTCTGGAGGGAGGGCCATCCCCAGTACTGGCAGCCTCCAGGGCATAACCACAGCTGTGTAGGGGAGGAGAAAGTCCTGGAGATGAGGGGCTCTGGGGCAGTGGGTCAGGGGGCTGCCGAAGTCCTCATGGCAGGGGGTGGTGACAGAACTTGAAGAGGAAACCTGTGCATTTCAGCAGAGTCCTCGGTGGGCGTGGAGTCTGGACACATCACTGGACACAAGGAGACACATGTCTGCCTCCTAATTCCCAAGGAGGCTATTGAGTGAGGGCACCTCTGTTGGGTACTTTTTCTCCAAACCCCAGGGGCCATTGGCCTTCGTGTCCAGTCTCCAGTTGGTGATTACCTGTGGCACTGACAAAGAGACCATTTCCAGGCAGGTACAGGTGAAGGCTGCCTTATGCCAAAAGGGCCACTGCGGCCCCTCTTCCTCAGAAGGGCAGAACTGTGCGGCACAGTGGGCATGAAGCAGTTCTCCATATGTGACCTGTGTGTGTGGGTGGCGGTGGGATGGCCACGTGCTTGTGTGTATCTGATATCGTGTATGTGTTGTGTGAGGCAGCACATGTGTGGGAGAGACCCCGTGTGAGAGAACTCGAAGCTCTGTCAGAACTGGAAGTCATTGTGTGAGAGACTGTGTGTCAGATGCCGTGTGTGAGACACCAAGATGCTATGGGTGTGTGATACTCTGTGTATGTGTGAGTCTGTGTGAGAGACACTGATACTCCAAGTATATGTATGAGACACCCTGTGTGTGACTATGTGAGAGGCGTGTGTGAAGCACTGAGACTGTGAGGGACGCTGTGTGTGGAGAGGCACAGAGACTATGTGTGTGAGGCTGTGTGAGAGTCAGTGTGTGCGATACTGTGTGTGTATCACCGTGCGTGTGTGAGAGAGGGAGGGAGAGAGAGGGAGGCAGGTCAGAGGGAGTCAGGCGTCCTTGGCGAGAGTGGCAGCAGCCTGCCTGGAGGGACCCTGGGATGGCCATTTCAGCACCTGAGGGGTAGCCTGCCCGGGTGAGTCTCCAGTCCACTGTGACTCAGTCATTGTGCCTGTGATCCCCACCCTCCATCTGCTTGCTTCCCCCCCATTTGTCTTCCCCAGCCCCCTCCGCCCCTCCCCAGAAGGTGATGTGTGTGAGCACGGGCTCCACCACGGTCCGGGTAAGTTGGGTCCCGCCGCCTGCCGACAGCCGCAACGGCATTATCACCCAGTACTCCGTGGCCTACGAGGCGGTGGACGGCGAGGACCGCAGGCGGCATGTGGTGGATGGCATCAGCCGCGAGCACTCCAGCTGGGACCTGGTGGGCCTGGAGAAGTGGACGGAGTATCGGGTGTGGGTGCGGGCACACACAGATGTGGGCCCCGGCCCCGAGAGCAGCCCGGTGCTGGTGCGCACCGATGAGGACGGTAGGCAGTGCCACCGGGGTGGGAGGGGAGGAGTCCTGCCTCAGACACCACCCGCCAAGCACCCCAGGGCCTTCCTTTCCCTAACACAGGCCCAGGTCGACTCATCTTTCTGGTTCAGGCTTAATGGCCCAGAGTGGGGGGATGTCACTTATGGGATAACTTAGGCCCAAACCCTAGCCTTTGGGGCTGTCTCCAAAGGAGCTGAAGTCTTCACAGGCTAAGATGGGAGAAGCAGCCCCGTCTAAGATTTGAAAGGTCAAGATTGGGAAGACTGGTGTAAAAGATACTCAGAGTAGAATCAGCAAGACTCCGCGTTGGCCAGACATTGGTGTGATTTGAGGCCTAGGAAGAGTCAGGACAGGTTGTGCTGACTGAGGGTGGTCAAAGACCTGGTGTCCCACCTCTACCTGTTCCCCCATGTCGACCCTACCCACCAAGTGACAGGCCTGGGCCAAAGGGGTGAGCAGGGCCAGTCCTGGGCTCTTACCTGCGGCGGGCAGAGGGAGCCTTCTTTGTGCCTCACCAGGGACAGATGATCTAAGGAACCTATATCAGGGCCTTTCCTGGGGGAGTGGGGTGCTGAGGCAGGACCCTCGAGTTTGCTGTGCCCACCTGTGCCAGGGTCGATACCTCCAGGCCTGACTTCCTTCTCTACCTGACCCCCAGTGCCCAGCGGGCCTCCGCGGAAGGTGGAGGTGGAGCCACTGAACTCTACAGCTGTGCATGTCTACTGGAAGCTGCCTGTCCCCAGCAAGCAGCATGGCCAGATCCGCGGCTACCAGGTCACCTACGTGCGGCTGGAGAATGGCGAGCCCCGTGGACTCCCCATCATCCAAGACGTCATGCTAGCCGAGGCCCAGGTGCAGCATTGGGTGGGGGTGGGGTGGCAGGGTGAGCACAGACCAGCATGCACAAGCTCCCATTTGGGGCCCAGATACCCTCTTCCCCTGCTTGCCCTCAGCAGTGCTGTGACTGCCTTTCCTTGGTTGTGAGACCCGAGATGCTTTGCAGCATCAGGGATTAGGCTGGGGTTTTTTTGGTGCGTGTGTGTGTGTGTGTGTGTGTGTGTGTGTGTGTGTGTGTGTGTGTGTGTGTGTGATGGAGCTTCGCTCTTGTCAACTCTGGAGTGCTTCCTGGGTTCAAGCAATTTTCCTTCCTCAGCCTCCTGCGTAGCTGGGATTACAGGCACCTGCCACCACGCCCGGCTAATTTTTGTACTTTTAGTAGATACAGGGTTTCACCATGTTGGCCAGGCTGGTCTCGAACTCCTGACCTCAAGTGATCCGTCTGCCTCAGTCTCCCAAAGTGCTGAGATTACAGATGTGAGCCACCCTGCCCCACCAGGCTGGGATTTTGAGATGCGCCTTCTCCCTAAACAGTGCTGGGCTGGCATCCACTCCTCCCACACAAAGGGTAGAGAGAGTGCTCCGGGGCTGTCTTACCCCACTGGCGGCCACAGGTCTGTGGCTGCTGCCGAGCTCTGTGAGTAGCCAAGCACGGTGTTGCCCTGCTCCTGGCCCCACAGGGAATGGTTCAGCCCCTGATGTTCACCCTCAAGGGCTAGGCCTGCTGGCCAGCCTCACACCTTCCTCTGTGTGCGTCTGTCTTCCTGGGAGGATGGTCCTGCTCTGGAGCTTGGGGTGAGCTCCCTGGGGTATTCTGAACACTGGTTGCTATTCAGATGAAGAACTTGGAATGCTAGGAGGTTATGAGAGTGGTACGGAATTATTCAGCAAGTAGGTGGCTACACTTGGATAAGAAGCCATGTCTGTGGACCCCTAGGAAAGGGCTGCAGTTGCTATCATGAGCCCCCTCCCAAAAGACCCTGCTGGAGAGTCACAGCACCTGGTGTGGTGCTCTCAAGGTCTCCCCATCCAGGAGCAGGGCCTGGGAGGGACCCACACACCCATCCCCGTCCAGCCTCTTACCCCTGCCTGGGCAGAGAGCAGGGGTGCGTGTACCACTCGATGCTGTACACGCTGTGCAGAGGGGTGGGGTCACCCACACAGACAGGAGGCTCACCCCTCCAGCTGGGTTCAGCCATCTGAAGCAAAATTCTTTCTGCCCAAAGGGTGCTCTCTTCCGCCTCTTAGCCTGCCCAGTGCTAAGGCATCCGGGTGGAGGAGGCGGGCATGTGCACCCACCTGCATTCCTGGGGCAGGCTGAGGGCTCCTCGTGGAGCCTCAGTGAACACACCTACCCAGAAACATCCCAGGAATGGGCTTCCCCCTCCTCTGTGAGGGGCCAGTGGAGTTCCAGAGAAGCCACTTCAAGTACCCCCTTCTGGTCCCAAGAGGTTCAGAAGGGAACTGGACCAGAGGCTCAGGGACACTGAGACTATAAAAGCCTCAGACATCCCATCGTGGGAGGTAACCCAAGTCTGGGCTCCCGGAGGACCCTGAAGAAGAAGGCCTGCCCCGTAGCCCTCTCGGGACTGGGTCATTCTGTTCCTCGCCAGTGGGAGAGCAGATGGGGCCTGGTCCTGAGCCTGGCCACAGGGCCCAGCTGTCCCTGCGCTTCCATCAAGGGCACCACATTCTGTCCTTCACCCAACAGCACCATCTGCTCAGCTCAGGGTCCCCATCAGGCCTGAAAGAACTATGTGGTGCGTGTTCCCACCCCCACCCCGGAAGTGTGGAGCCAGACCCGTCTCCCTTTATGTCTGATACCATCTCCCTGCTTCCCTTTTTCCCCTCTCATGGCCTTCATTTCTCTGTTTTTCTTGGAGTCTCTGTTTTTTGTCTTGCTCATTCTCTTCTCTCTTCTCCTTTCTTCCCTCCTCCCCCTGCCTTTCCTCTGACTCCTTCCCTTCATCTCTGCTTGATTTCATCCTCTGCCTTTCCCTTCTTTCTTTCTCTTCTTTCTTGCTCTGCCTCTAGCGTTGGGACAGCCCCAATCTCCCCCCAGGCAAGGAGATTGGAATTGAGGTGGGCCCAGCCACACCCTATAAAGTGGCCATGCACTAAGGACCTGTCCAGAGCCTCATCTCATATTCTGTTCCATGCTTCTTGCAAGGATTTTCCAACAGAGTGTCCCAGGACAGGAGGAACTTAGGCCACTTGGCATGGAGGCCAGTGGACAGAGGCCAGACCGGCACTGTGGGGGTGCTTGGGCTGGAGGACCTAACCCTCCGGCTTGGAGACGTCCTGGACCATCTCCCTGTGATGTTTCATGGGGCCTCGGAATGGAGACCTCACAGTCCCTCCACCTGTCCATCTAGAATATCTACATGCACCAAAGGCCCACAACACTGCCAGCCTCGAAACATTCCTTCCTACCTTGATTCTCAGACACCCTGAGGAAGGTACAGGTATAGGTGGTTTCCGGTGCCTGTGGGCTACAGCCCAGGCTCTGAGCTTGTCACTTGCAGCCTTCATAGTCTTGCTGACTGGCTTGCCCTTGGGCTCACCCTAGCCACGTGCCCTGTTCACCCCCAGCTCTTACTGTTGTGGGATGCTTCTCATGCCTGGGGTGATTGTATAATGTATGATTACATCTGGGATGCCTTGAGGGGTGGAACGAGACACTGAATAGTCATTCCATGGCAACAAGCACAGGCCAGGACTGTCCAAGGCAAACCAGGGCATACGGGCACCCCATTCGCCCCTCAGTGTCTTCCTTCCCCTCAGCCTGAGCTGTTGAACCCACCCTCCTTGTCTGACAGCCTCTGCCTCCCAGCAAGCCCAAAATTGTCAAAGCATCTGTAGCTGCTTTGTGTTCTTAGGCCCCTCTGTCAGCAGGTCCTCTCCCTGTAGGCTGCCTGCCCTCGTAGTCTCTCTACCCTCCTCAGCCCAGCCCTGGCGCACACAGTTGGTGCTCAGTGAGGCAGGTATTCAAATCTTTGAACTGGGAGTTGTCCTGGGGTGCTACCCCCATGGGTACTTCGAGGCCCAAAAGCCCTCCCTCTGTCCTCCCTGGGCCAGGTCCCTTCCAGACCAAGGGCCTCTCCAGGTCAGAGTCCTTCACCATCCTGTCTCCCTTTCTCTCCCTCTCCCGCGGTCAGTGGCGGCCAGAGGAGTCCGAGGACTATGTAAGTAACAGGTGTGCGAACGCGGACAAGACATGGGTCAAGCTGGGCTCGTGGGACACTCCCCCTCTCCCTCCTTTCCTACCAGCCTGCGCTGCCAAGATCCACGGGGCTCCAGCCACATCCGGAGAAAACTGATGTTCAGACACGAGCACTGAGCTGAGCAGCAATTGGCATTTCCTCTAATCCTTACTACTTGCCTGTCGAGCAGCAATTTGAGGCCAGTGTTCATGATCGACCAGGGCCCGGCCCCTGCTCGGGCCAGACAGGGATGGAGTTAAATCCGATCCTGATCGTTAGGCCTTATTGATCCCTGAGTGAAAAATCACCTGCTTTAGGGCCCAGGCTGGGAGGGCAGTCTGGAGAGTCGGGTTCTGGCATTGGTGCATTCTGGAGCCCCAGCCCTGGGAGACCCTCCAGCTGAGGCAGACGGGGCCCATGAGGGGGTGGTGGCAGCTGCAGGGGCCCCACTCAAGGCCAGAGCTGGAGGGATACCAGGGTTGGTGACGGCTCTGTTCCCACTGCACGTTGGTCCCTGCCCTGCTTCCCACTCTTCTGTGTGGTGTGGCTTGACCTCCCATGGTGTTTCTCCGCATGTCCAGAGATGATACCTTTGCTGCAGATGGGTATATGGGCAGGGTCTGCCAAGGTGGGAGGACATTGCCCTGGCTGCTATCTCAGGCATCACTGGGAACAGACGTGGAAACCAGTTCCCCAGGTGTGGAGGTTTTCTTATTCTCCTGGCCCCTCCCCCGCCTTTCTCAAGAGGTATCGCAGGGTATAGACATTCTCAGAGTTAGTGGCCTATATGGAGGCAGCAGAGTCCTGACTGGGTCCTATAGGATGGCACCTTAACCCCCCCCACCACCTTGCTCTGTGTGTGCATGCATGCACTGGTGTCCACACGCGACCTTATGCCTGCTTACACAGGAGCTGTAGGCTGTGTGCGTGTGGGTGTCAGGAGCCATGCAAGGTGCTGGGTGTGTGCGAGGCTATGCCCTGTTTACATCCTCAGTCTACGTTCACAGCACAATGGAGTGAGGGAAACAGTCTGGCCCTTTGTTCTTGTCTGAAAGCAATGATGAGCTGTCTGCCCCAGGCGGGCGGCTTCTGGGATGGGCGGGATCCTCCCAGGCCTGCATCCTACCTACCTGCTTCCCCTCCAGCAGAGGCCACCATTGTACAGCCCCACCTTCCACAACCCGTGGCCTTGTGTGCCCAGGGGCTTCCCTCAGGCTAGGGTCCTGAGGTCCCTGACAAGGTCTGGCCTCTCCCTGCATTCTTGTGATGGGAACAGACCCCTCCTCCTCCCTCAGGAAACCACTATCAGCGGCCTGACCCCAGAGACCACCTACTCCATTACTGTCGCTGCCTATACCACCAAGGGGGATGGTGCCCGCAGCAAGCCCAAAATTGTTACTACAACGGGCGCAGGTGAGTGAGGGGTCAGGACAGACCTGAGGGTGGGGCAGCGGGAGGGCAGCGCCAGAGCCCACCCTGTGGTCCTTCAGTCCCAGGCCGGCCCACTGTGATGGTCAGCACCACGGCCATGAACACTGCGCTGCTCCAGTGGCACCCACCCAAGGAGCTGCCTGGTGAGCTGCTGGGCTACCGGCTGCAGTACTGCCGGGCTGACGAGGCGCGGCCCAACACTATCGATTTCGGCAAGGATGACCAGCACTTCACAGTCACCGGCCTGCACAAGGGGACCACCTACATCTTCCGACTTGCTGCCAGGAACCGGGCTGGCCTGGGTGAGGAGTTCCAGAAGGAGATCAGGACCCCCGAGGACCTACCCAGCGGCTTTCCCCAAAACCTGCGTGTGACAGGACTGACCACATCTACCACAGAACTGGCCTGGGACCCGCCAGTGCTGGCAGAGAGGAATGGGCGCATCGTCAGCTACACCGTGGTGTTCCGAGACATCAACAGCCAGCAGGAACTGCAGAACGTCACGACAGACACCCACTTTACCCTTTCTGGCCTCAAGCCAGACACCACTTATGACATCAAGGTCCGCGCATGGACCAGCAAAGGCTCTGGCCCACTCAGCCCCAGCATCCAGTCCCGGACCATGCCGGTGGAGCAAGGTGTGTGCTGTGGACATGGCAGCCTTTCCCAAGCATGGCTGCATCTGGGGGTCTCTGCTCTCCTTGAGCCACTGACCTCTGGCGACTGTGATCCACCAGCCTCTGGTGTGTGACCTCCAATCTCTCATGACCGTGACCACTAACCTCTAGTGAATGGGCACCACATTGTTGGTGCCTGATCTCTGCTGTCTTTGACCTACTGACCTCTGCTATGTGACCTTCTGATCTCTCATGACCTTGACCCACTGATCTCTTTTGACTGTGTCACTGTTCTTGGGTGTGCAACCTCCTGACCTTTGTTGTGTGACACTAATCTCTTGGGGCCATGACCCTCCGACCTCTAGTGAACATGCTCTACCACGCTCTGGTGTGTGGCCACGTGGTTCTCATGACCGAAACCCACTGACCTCTGATCACTCTGGCCTGGTGTCCATCGGCTCAAGTTTTTACACTCGTGTTTCTGGAGATCCTGACCCTGGTTGCCGTGGCATCCCCCACCCTGTTTGGTGCTCGCTGTGGAAGAGCTTGGGCTGGGAGTTCAACTGTGCCGTTTGAAGCTGGCTGGGAGTGGGGCGCTTGGTACTCTGCAGCCATCCTTCAACCCCCCATTCCCCAACCAGTATCTCATCCTGGCCATTCACCTTCCACCCTTCCAGCGCATTCACCCCACCTCATACCCAGTGGAGCTGACTCTCTCCCTATGTCTCTGCAGTGTTTGCCAAGAACTTCCGGGTGGCGGCTGCAATGAAGACATCTGTGCTGCTCAGCTGGGAGGTCCCCGACTCCTATAAGTCAGCTGTGCCCTTTAAGGTGAGTAAGGGCCACAGCCAGCTGAGCCTGGCACACACACAGGCCTGCTGGGTGCTGTCTTTCCAGTCCTAACCCATGTGCATCTGGCTATGGAGCAGGACTGTGGTTGTGTATCTGTGCACTGTGCCTTGCAGCCCGTGGTAGGGAACCTCACCCAAAGGCATTGCCCCTCCCATCCCCCACAGATTCTGTACAATGGGCAGAGTGTGGAGGTGGACGGGCACTCAATGCGAAAGCTGATCGCTGACCTGCAGCCCAACACGGAGTACTCGTTTGTGCTGATGAACCGTGGCAGCAGCGCAGGGGGGCTGCAGCACCTGGTGTCCATCCGCACGGCCCCCGACCTCCTGCCACACAAGCCGCTGCCCGCCTCTGCCTACATAGAGGACGGCCGTTTTGCCCTCTCCATGCCCCATGTGCAGGACCCCTCGCTTGTCAGGTATGCACACAAGGTGTTGGGGGAGGTAGGGCAGGGCTGGAGGTGACCGGCAGTGACAGTCGTGATTCCTGCCCTGCCCACCCAGGTGGTTCTACATCGTGGTGGTACCCATTGACCGTGTGGGTGGGAGCATGCTGGCGCCAAGATGGAGCACACCCGAGGAACTGGAGCTGGACGAGGTACCTGGGGAGGGGATGGGGACACTGACAGCCCCATTGCAGTGGTCGACTGTGTTCTTCCTGCCCTGAGCACTGTCCCAGTGACTCTCAGATTCACTTCCCAAATTGAAATCTCTCTCCTGGCTGGCAGCCTGCCCCTCTCTGGAGAGAGGGACTTTGAGGAAACTGTCTGGGAATATTCACAGAACTCCCAGAGGGCTTATGAAGAATCCCTGGGGTGGGGCGTCGTGGAGATGCCTCTGCAGGTCTAGAGAATGGCAAGCCCTGTAGACACTGCAGAGCCTCGCCGATCTAGAAGCCATGGAGGGCTCAGTGAGCCCCAGAGCCAGGAGTCCCTGAAATTTTGAAACCCTTTAGTCCTTTCTCAGCTAGTGTGGAAACAGCCTGGTTAGGGTGGGGCAGCTTACCCACAGGGCTTCTTCTCATGGGCTGGTGGGGAGGAGTGGCTTCGTGGTATCCATTACTCTGTAGGGGCAGTGGGTTGGGCAGGTGTGGACCCTTACACGGCAGGTGAGCATTGATCTCAGCCCAGGGAGCTGACATCCCAGGCCGGCCAGCATGCTCCAAGGCCCCGCGTGACCCCTGTGCTCTGCTCTGCCAGCTTCTGGAAGCCATCGAGCAGGGCGGAGAGGAGCAGCGGCGGCGGCGGCGGCAGGCAGAGCGTCTGAAGCCATATGTGGCTGCTCAACTGGATGTGCTCCCCAAGACCTTCACCTTGGGGGACAAGAAGAACTACCGGGGCTTCTACAACCGGCCCCTGTCTCCGGACCTGAGCTACCAATGCTTTGTGCTTGCCTCCTTGAAGGAACCCATGGACCAGGTCTGCCTGAGCTGGCTTGGCTCTCAGCACCCTGATCCCCCTGGCCTGGCCTGAGACTAGGCCAGTCTCAAACACCACAAGACCCCAGGTCTTTATCAGTCTGGGGGCTACAAGATCCCTGGCCTGGGGCAGCACTAAAGACCCAAGACCTGTCCCAGGGATCCTGGGACGCGGCCCTGGGACCCAGAGGCCAGACCTAATGTGGCTCCAGGGACCCAGTCCTGCCAGGTCCACCTTGTAGGATCTGGGAGACCAGGCCCAGTGTAACCCAGACCCAGAGCCCTTTCTCCAGGATTGATAGGCAGAGGGTTGGGGGGTCTCACACTGAGCTCACAGCCTACTGTTCTCCACCGGGCCACAGAAGCGCTATGCATCCAGCCCCTACTCGGATGAGATCGTGGTCCAGGTGACACCAGCCCAGCAGCAGGAGGAGCCGGAGATGCTGTGGGTGACAGGTCCCGTGCTGGCAGTCATCCTCATCATCCTCATTGTCATCGCCATCCTCCTGTTCAAAAGGTAAGCACTGCCCTCAGAGCTCCGGGAATGGCCACCTGCCCCTCGCCTTTCAGGCCCTCTCTGGGCGTTGTGCCTGTGGAGAATGTGCAGCCTTGCATCCTGGACCCTGGGCCTCAGGCTCAGCAGGAAGGCAGGAAGGCTAGGAGCAGTGTGTGTGCCTACCTGCATCTGCAGGCCTGCATCTATTAGGTGAGGGAGCCTCTGTGGCAGCCTGGGCGTGACGAGCTAAAGCCTCAGAAGGTTGTCCCATGTGCATCCCTGGCGTGTCTGTCTGTCTGTGTTTCTGTGGATAAGAGTGTGTCCGTCTCCTCTTCAGTTTTAAGACACTGCCGTCTCCTGAGCTCCTACCTCGAGTCCTTTCCTTCTGCCAGCATTCCTGGATGATTCCCCAGCCCCGCTCTCCTGCTTAGGCCGAGAGAGGTCAATCATGGATGCTCATTAACAGACGTGACTGATGGCCTGCTGTGCCCGTGCCATCTGCAGCCGCCTCAGCCTCAGTGTATCTTTCCCACTCAGTTCTATCAGAAGCGGCAACTACCTGCCCTAGGAGTCTCCCTTCCTATCCGTGCACCTTCCAGCCTGAAAGGGATTTCCAGAGATTTAACTTTGTCACTCTCAGTTTGAAACCTTTTGGTGGCTCCCCACATAAAGCCCAGCCTCTTTAGCCTGACAGCCAAACACCTGGCTAATCTGACCCCACCACACTCCTGACACTGTGACACTGAACTCATTCAGTGCTCAGGCCCACACAGGGTGTGCCCTCTGCGGATCTCCCTCCCCCTGCCCACCTGGCAACAGCAACCTCATCATTCAGGACTCAAGTCCATGCTCTGCTGCCTACAAGACCTTGCCTGGCCCCAACCCCTTCCTTGCACAGCCCCACATCTGTCCCCTGTGATGCTCCACTGCAAATGCAGCTGGTCCTGTGTGCCAAGCCTTCAGCCCCCAGCACTGGGCTGAGCCCACAGGCATGTCAGTGAGCACCTGGCACATGAAGATACGCTAGTCTGTGTGTCTGAGCACATCTCTGCACCATGCAGGAGTGCCTATATCCTGTGCCCCTACCCTGGATCCACTGCTCTGTCCTAAAGAGTCCGCTCCTTCCTCCCAGGGCGGATGGACCTGTGGGCGGGTCCCTGAGGAGTGTCCCACAAACGCACTAATCCTTCCCACTTCCACCTGCATTTTGGGTCTGTCCAGAGAGGTGGACCCCCTCCCTGTGAATGTCACGTGGGTGCCATATAAGGGGCCTGCAGGGTCCCCATGTCATTAGAGGGCTGAGTGCTTGGTGGAAACTGTGACCGTTCCTTTCTTCTGTCCTTGCTTGTCTTTCGGGACCTAGTAAACAAGAAAGGTAGGAGTTGTTCCTTCTCTCTTCACACACCTCGCCCTCTACTTCTAATCCTTGTGCACATCTTGGGCCAGCAGGGAGGGATGACGCTTTGACCGGAAGTCCCCTGGCCTATGGCTTTAAGCAGCAAACTGTCCAGTCAGCTCAGCAGGCTCCCCGGTTCAGGACTGAGTCCTCATTGGTGTGAGGAGGCAGGTTCTGTCTCACTCTTGCCGGTTCAACTCTGTAGAGGTTGCTCCTTCTTTGGGGCACATGCATAATACAGACTTCACTGCTTTCCCGGAGCGCACAGAGCTCTCCAGAACTGTCACCCGGCTCCCGGTTCTCTGAGAAGTTGCCAAAGTGCTGCAAGAGACAGTCTCGCATATGTGCAAAGAGCACTCACTGTGCGGAGAGGCGTGTCCTGGTACACACCCGAGCACACTCACTCAAATTCTTCTTCCCCAAGCACACGCGTCTGCAGACCACAAGTAGCCTCTGGCTATTTGTTGGCAGCTGAACCCTATGGTCTGTCTCTGACCTGTCCTTACAGACGGGAAAACTGAGGCCAGTGAGAGAGGACTCTGCCCAGCTAGGGTGACGCCTTCCCTGTCCCTCCCCTGCTGCCCTGGGCATTTACCCTGATACTCTGAGGGCCAGAAAGCTGGGGCCCTGTCCCATGTGCTGTTTGTGTATTTTATGTGTCATTTGCATGTTTATTCCTGGTGGTTCCTGCTACTCAGCTGGGTGGCCTTGGGGATAGCAGCCACTGTCCTGCAGTGACCTACCTTCTATCCAAAGGAGCTGCCCTCCCCTGCGACCCCTTCCTCCCTGCTGCACTGCCCCTCTGCTCGTGCCACACTCGTGCTGTCCCTACCCCTTCCCTGCCCTGTGTTCTCTCATGTCAAGGCTGCTCTGGCCCTGGCTCCTGTGCACTCAGAGATCCTGGGAAGAGGTGGGGCAGTAGGAGGACAGAGCCGTGGACATGGTGGCGGGGGGCTCCTTGGCAGCCAGCCATGCCATGTGTCACTGTCTTAGCCTGGACTTCAGGTTCTCATCAGCCTCCCTTCTGTCTCTAGGAAAAGGACCCACTCCCCATCCTCTAAGGATGAGCAATCGATCGGACTGAAGGACTCTTTGCTGGCCCACTCCTCTGACCCTGTGGAGATGCGGAGGCTCAACTACCAGACCCCAGGTAGGGCACTCCCATGGCCTGTGTGCCCCCAGCCCAGACCTAGCAGGCCTGTGGCTCCGTTCTGCAAGTCTCAGGGTCTCCACTGAAGTTCTTAGGCCACATGCACTTGTTCCTGCTCCTTTTCTTCCTTTCTGCCGTTCTCCCTGCGCTCATCCATTTTGGTTGGAATGACTGAGAAGCCCCCATATCCTGCAGCTGGACAGGTGCCGCAGGCCAGGACCCTCTCAGGTGCAAAAGCCATTTAGCCCCTGCCTTATCTTCAGTCAAGGCCTCTGGATATGGGCTAAGGACCTCCCAGAGCCCACATCTCTGCTGCAGGGTGGCCAGTGTCTGGCCGGCACTCTGGCCCCTCCACAGGAAAGATGGACGTGTTAGCAGTGGGAGATACCTCACCAGACACTCGTGGGGAGATGAAGTGCATGCACCTGAGCCTTCCTGGAGGCCGACCCCAGGTTTACCATACCACATATCTGCCCCTTCTCGTAGCCACTCTCATGGGGCTGTGCAGCTCTTCCTTCTACCTGAAATGTCGCTCCTCCCAACACCCAGCAGATGCAGCTCATACCTCTCTTCCTTCCCACACCCCCACAGGGTTAGGTGTCTCTCCTCGGCTCCAGGAACTTCCTTCCTTCTTCCTTTGGACGCCTCTCACAGTGAGGTGGGATTGCCTCAGT
This sequence comes from Macaca nemestrina, assembly GCF_043159975.1. Taxonomy (NCBI): domain Eukaryota; kingdom Metazoa; phylum Chordata; class Mammalia; order Primates; family Cercopithecidae; genus Macaca; species Macaca nemestrina. The sequence continues at coordinate 190,105,803 of NC_092125.1, read as the reverse complement.
GACAGTCTCTGAGCTCTGTGGTGCCAGGAACTGTGTCTTGTCATCCCCCATCCGTTGTATTCAGCACACGATGGGTTCTTGTTAAATGCCTGTGAAATGAACACACAGACAAATGAAGGAACGAGTGAACTAATGCATACACACAGGGTTTGTTATGTATGAGCTGGTTATTACTGCATATCAAATTACCCCAAAACTTAGTGGCTTAAAACAACAATAATTATGTATTATCTGTCACGGTTTATGTGAGGCAGGAATTCAGACAGGGGCACAGCAGGAACAGCTTGTCCTTATTCCAGAAAGTCTGGGCCCTCAGTCGGAAGACTTGAAGGCTGGGAGCTAGAGTCATTTAAAGCAGGGGTTGGCAGACTATGGCCCATGGCCACGTACAGCCCACCACTTGTTTTTATAAATAAATTTTTACTGGCCGGGCGCGGTGGCTCATGCCTATAATCCCAGCACTTTGGGAGGCTGAGCCGGCTGGATCACCTGACATCAGGAGTTCGAGACCAGCTAGTGAAACCCCATCTCTACTAAAAATACAAAAATTAGCCGGGCGTGGTGGCGCCTGTCGTCCCAGCTACTCGGGAGGCTGAGGCAGGAGAATCGCTTGAACCCAGGAGGTGGAAGTTGCGTGAGCCAAGATCTCTCCATCGCACTCCAGCCTGGGCGACAAGAGCAAAACCCAGTCTCAAAAACAGCAAACAGGCCGGGCGCGGTGGCTCAAGCCTGTAATCCCAGCACTTTGGGAGGCCGAGGCGGGCGGATCACAAGGTCAGGAGATCGAGACCATCCTGGCTAACACGGCGAAACCCCGTCTCTACTAAAAACACAAAAAATTAGCCGGGCGAGGTGGCGGCGCCTGTGGTCCCAGCTGCTCGGGAGGCTGAGGCAGGAGAATGGCGGGAACCCGGGAGGCAGAGCTTGCAGTGAGCTGAGATCTGGCCACTGCACTCCAGCCTGGGCGACAGAGTGAGACTCCGTCTCAAAAAAAAAAAAAAAAAAAAAAAGCAAACAAAATTTTACTGTAACAGCGACACCCATTTATTTATATAGTACCTATCTATGGTTGCTTTCGCATTATAAAGGCACAATTAAATAGATGCAACAGATACCAGATGTCCACAAAGCCTAAACTATTTACGCTCTGGCCTGTTACGGATACAAGTTTGCCAACCCCTGGATTCTAAAGCCTCTTTCATCCGTGTGACGGATGGTTGATGAGCCAGCTCTGAGCCTTGCTGTGGCTCTCAGCTGGGACACCCATATGAGGCCTCTTCAAGTGGCCTGGGCTTCCTCATAACATGGTGACTGAGTTTTGTGAGCACGTCTGGAGAGTGTGCCAGGCAGACCTAGCAGGCTGTTGCAAGCTAGCATGATTAGATCTCTGAAGCATCAAGCACCAGGATGCTGGGACTTGGAGTGCAGAGAAGCCTCTTCAGGGATGGGATGCTGAGCCATGTGGGCATTGGTCTAGAAAAGAAGGGTGGGAGAGAGCTCCCCAGTGGAAGCATGTGCAGAAGCTTGGGCGGATTGCATGTGCATCAAATTACGAGCACCTGAGGGTTTCTGCAGCATGAGAGTTAGCGGCTGGGGGAATACTGAGCCAAGAGAAGACTGGAGGGCTAGGCAGAGGTCCAGTCAAAAGGACCTTGAATGTCAGGCTAAGGGGCTTAGACTTCCTCTTGAGGATGCCAGGGACGTATTAAAGGTTTTCAGCAAGGGAGCCAGATGGTCAGAACCATGCTTTAGAAATGTCACTCTGGCTCCTTGAGGTGACTGGATTAGAGAGGAGAAACTGAGGCAGGGAGATGATTTAAAAGGCCACCAACAAAGTGAAAGGTGGCAGTGGGAACAGAGGGGACAGACTTGGGAGACGTGAAGGAGGTGAGAGCAGCAGAGTCTGAGCAGCAGAGTCCGCGTGGGGAGAGGTGAGGGTGGCTCTGCAGTCGCTGGCTGAGTCAGCAGGGCTTAGGGGTGTCCTGGGGCCAGCGGGTCTGTGGGTCTGAGGACTTCTGAGCTGACATCAGGGCTGAAGCCCTGTGGGAGGGGCCAAGGAGCATGTGGTAGTCAAAGCCTAAGAATAAATGGGCTCTCCCAGGGTGAGGGCCAGAAGGAGACCTGGACCAAAAAAGGAGCCCAGGGTAGGGAAGGTGGTGCAGCGTTAAGGAAACATGGATGGAGAGCAGCTAGAGTGATTGAGAAGGAGCAGACACAGCGAGAGGAGAGCAGGAGCACAGTGTCCCTGATGCCAGGGTGGGGGAAGTTGTGCAAGGGACGAGAGGACTTAGTGAGATAGGGTAGTGGGCACACCCAGTGGGAGGACCGTTGACTTTGGCAGGTGGGGCCTTGAAGAGAGGGTGGTGGCCACGTCCTCTCCTGTGAGCAGAAGTGTTTCAGTGAGCAGCATGGCAGGCGGGGGATGGGAAGTGGAGAAACCCCTTTCAAAGACGCTGGGAAGATACCTGGGAAGGAGGCAATGGACAGGGCAAGTGGGAGCGGAGAGGGTGTGGGATCTGAGAAGGAGGGCTCTTTTTTCCAACATGGAGATCATCTGAAAATCGCCAAGGCCAAATTTTGGTACCAAAAAGGGCATCGTTGGTTTGGACTTAAGTATTTAGTCATAGAGCCCCCCGAGACTGCCGAGGCCGCCAGGGTTTAGAAGTGCTCGCCTCTGGGGGTGGGACACCCCATCTGTATTAACTGGGAGACAGAAGGAGTCTTGATGGAACTTGTCCGCAGCCCCAGTGCCTCTCCGCCCTGTCCTCTTCTCCGCCAGCCCCTCACAAGCCCGTTTAGCACCTCCATTGCGTGTGACAGTGCTGTAAGCAGAAAAAGTTAACGGGCTCTCTTTTCTTGCCCCGATGTTTTTTTTGTTTTTTTCTCTGCAGGTTCCAGTGTCCCCAGTTGCCCGAATACCTCAAGTTAGTTTTCAAAGTTCCCATGTTTGTGGGATACTTTGGCTTCTGTGTCTGTTTCTACTCCTTACTTTTGTTTATCCCATCACCTCCGTCCTTCCTTGAATTCTCTCCCCTTCCCTCTCTTCTCCCCCAATCCCGCTGCCCCCTGACCTTTTTCCTTCCCCTCTGCCCACCTTGCTTCCTCTAGGCCTGTTTTCTCTCCCACTAGCCCCGTCTCTTCCTGCCTCTCTGGCCTCCAGTCCCAGCCTGACACCCTTCCTTCTGCGTGCCTCTGTCTCCCACCTCCCTCCTGATCTCTCCTTCTCTCTCTGGGTTCCTCTGTGTTCCTCTGCCATTGTGTCTGTACTTCGTGACCACTCCATCTGCACACTTGGTGCCCGGGATGACGATGGCCGTGAGTCTCCCATGGCGACTGCCGCCAGTAGGTGCAATGGAGCCCAGCTCCCATCATGTCTGCTGCCACCGACCTGGGCATCTCACCCCTCCTGGGAGGAAGAAAGCCTCTCCTCCCTCTTGAGAGAGCTGCCAGGCAGGGCCTAGTGCCCCCACTCAGCACCCTGCCACCAAGACAGGCTCCACACACTCATGGCACAACACTGCCTTCTGTCCTCTCCCACCCTCCGCCATCCCTGTCGCCGCATGTGCTGCTGTCTCCATGCCACCAGTGCCGAGTGCTCCATGGTCACACTTGTTCACATGTGCACATACATGCGTTGGGGCTTTCTCTGCCACCCTGCTCAAGCCTCTCACTGACACTGCCTGTGTGCGCCCTACCTCCCTCAGGTATGCGAGACCATCCACCCATCCCCATCACCGACCTGGCAGACAACATCGAACGACTCAAAGCCAACGATGGCCTCAAGTTCTCCCAGGAGTATGAGGTGAGGCGTTCCTGCCCCCTACCATGTGCCTGGCCCAGGCCTACCCCAAACCAGCTCCTGTCCTGTCCTAGGTCCCAGCTGTGGTAGGTGAGGGAGGTGGGGTCCAGGTTTTCCAGGAGCACAGAGGAGGAGGGTCGGCAGTGGCGAGGGTCAGCGGGGAACCGGGCGCCTCAGATGCTGGGTCTGGCCATAGCCTGGCCCACCACCTTCTTGGGGTCACCCTTAGGAGATGGCTTCAAAAGGCTGTGAGTGACACCAGGGTCTGGACACTCAGACACATGCCGAAGTGCTCACAGGCAGACACAAGGCCACAGGCATACAGACATAGATCAGTGAAAACAGCCACAGTAGCTGGCATCTATCAAGAGCCTCCTGCAGACCAGCACCGGGCTGGGCACTTGGCATGCATTATCTCTTTCGGTCCCCCCGAAGTCTTCTGAAATGGGGACTATTATTATCCCATCTTCCAGATGAGGAAGCAGGGGCTCAGAGAGGGGAAGTGACTTGCCCGAGTCAAACAGCTGATGAGTAGTGGCACCAGGATTCAAACCCAGGCTTGCCTGCTGCCCTGTGCTCTGCACATCCATGTGCTCACTTGTGTTCTCAGGATGCCACAGCTCACAGAGCGGGAGTCAGGGCCTCAAGACTGGCTGCTCAGGCTGCACAAGTCCTGCTCAGAGACCTCCACACGTTCACCTTACTCTGGACTTAACTCCTGGGAGCCTGCTGGGGGCTCAGCCTTCAAGAGTCTGAGGATTTCCCACCCACAGATGGTGTCGGGGTGACTCTGAGCATCCCCAGGCTGCCCATCTAGGAAGGGGATTTGCTAGAGAAGGAAGTGATTTAAAGAAGAGACTCCTGGCCAGGTGCAGTGGCTCACGCCTCTTTGGGAGGCCGAGGCGGGTGGATCACCTGAGGTCGGGAGTTTGAGACCAGCCTGGCCACCATGGCAAAACCCTGTCTCTACTATAAATACAAAAATTAGCCAAGTGTGGTGGTGCATGGCTTAGTCCTGGCTACTCGGGAGGCTGAGACAGGAGAGTCGTTTGAACCCAGGAGGCGGAGGTTGCATTGAGCCAAGATCATGCCACTGCACTCCAGCCTGGGCGACAGAGTGAGACTCCCTCTCAAAAAAATATAAAATAAAAAGAGACCCCTAACCCAAAAAAAAAGAGAGAGAGAGAGAGACCTCCCCCTCTTCCACCTCCTCGAAGAAGCAGCCTGTGCTTGTCTTTGTGCCTTGTCCATGGCTGTTTCCTCGGCACCTGGCACTGACCTCAGTGGATGGTTGGTGGACAGGCAGTTGGGGGGTTGGCTCAGCCTCACCTGTGAGTTTGCACCCCTTCTGATGTCCACCCTCAGCTGTGGTTCAAAGATTGCACCTCCAAGGGCTGTGGGCCAGGTTTCTGAAGAGAAAGCTGAGCTTGGCAGGCAAATGGATGAATATGTCTGCGGCACAGCAAGCCTCTGCCTTTGGGCACCCCCCAGGGCCCTGCTCCACACAAGGCTGGGCTTTGAGTCTCGGAGCCTGTAAGGTGGGCTCCCTGCCTCCCATGGCCTCCACCCACACTCATCTATACCATGTCCCACACCTGCCCTTCCTTCCAGCGCAGCCCTGCTTCCCCATCTGGACTCGTGGGGCCTCTGCTCACAGTAGTCCCCTTCCAGCTTCTCTCTGCTTCCCTCCTCTGATCAGAGCTTTCCTTACAAGACCCTCCTCCTCCAGGAAGCCTTCTCAGGCTCCCCAAGGCTGCTGTGGGCTCTCCCTTAGCCAGGACCCCATAGCTCTGTTGTCTTTTTTTTATTTTTTTTTGAGACGGAGTCTCGCTCTGTCGCCCAGGCTGGAGTGCAGTGACGCAATCTCAGCCTCCCGAGTTCACGCCATTCTCCTGCCTCAGCCTCCCTAGTAGCTGGGACTACAGGCGCCCACCACCATGCCCGGCTAATTCTTTGTATTTTTAGTAGAGACGGGGTTTCACCGTGTTAGCCAGGATGGTCTGGATCTCCTGACCTTGTGATCCGCCCGCCTCGGCCTCCCAAAGTGCTGGGATTACAGGCATGAGCCACTACGCCCGGCCTGCTCTGTTGTCTTCCGTTCAGTCAGTCATTGATCACACATTTTCCATGTGCCAGTCCCCGTGCTGGGGATATGGAGACACATGCCCTCAGGGAACCCAGTCATGGGGAGCACGGCACATGCAGACAGATAATCAGCATTGAATATGTGACTCTGACAGCACAACCCCATGTTGAATAGGACCGACAGGCGTGCAAAAGGTGGGCTGACAGCACCAGAGCAGCCCCAGGGGTAGGGTGTGCTCCAGGGTTCATGGAAGCAGTGACGCAGTCCTGTGGAGAGTAATGAGGCTGGGGACAACATATGGAGGACATTGCGTGCTATGCTGAAAACTTCAGATCGTATCCATCTGGAAAATGTGAAGATAATAATGGAACCTATCTCGTAAGAGAATTTGAGGAGGGAATACATGCAAAGTGCTCACAGCGGTGCCAGGCACACCGCGGGTCCTCACTAACGCTTCGCTATTATCATTATTGCTCTCTGAGGTGATCCACAGAAGGCCTTTAAGCAGGAAATTGATATTCACATCTGCATTTTGGAAGGATTATTCTGGCTGTGGGGCTGAGTGGGTCAGAGTGGGGCAAGAGGAAAGAGACAGGAAGAGGCTGAGCCTCAGTTGGGGTGGCCTGGCCCAGGGCAGTGGCAGCAGGTTGGAGAGAGCTGAAGGGGTGGGGGAGCACCAGAACCTGGTGACTGGCGGGGGGGCGCAGAGGAATTTTGAGGTTGACTTGTAGGTTCTGGCCTGGCACCGAGGGGTGAGGGTGCCTTTCGCTAAGGTGGAGTCCCAGCAGCAGCACCAGGTTTGAAGGGGAAGCTGATGAACTCAGCTTTGTAAGGACTGAGGTTGAAGGACCTCCTGGTGGAAGAGTCAAAGAGGCTGCTGGGTACTGTGGGGAGAGCTCTGCACTGCTGCTGGGGTTATGGGCAGCTCTAGCATATGGTGTAAGAATCAGGTGAGCAAATGAGGTCACCCAGGAAAGGTTGTAGAGAGAGAAGAGGGCCTGGAAGGAACCCTGGAGGAGCTCTGTCCTCCTGCCCATCGGAAGGGCAGAGGGGAGAGGGGGAACAGAAGGAGCAGCCAGAAAGGAAGAGAGCGGAGCAGGGAGGGATCCTGCACTACCTGAGAGGGGCCACCATCCCTTCCATCTGTCCTGGCTCATTTCATTAGTGAATGTAGGGCTTCGGGAGGGACTCTGGGTGTTCAGAGCCCTCCGCAGTGTCGGGACCGCCTGAGATGGGGCCACCACCTGTCCTAGCTCATTTCATTAGATGAGTGCAGGGCTTCAAGAGACCCTGCCTCTGCCCCTGCCCCTAACCCAGCTCAGACCACTCTACCAGACAAGGGGATTTGGTACCATGGTCAGAGGAGTCCCCAGCCCACCACTTTTCTGATGATAGGTCATGTGGCAACCTGTGAGCTCCATGGCTGGCACCACGAGGTAGAGGGCCTGGCTGTGGCCTGTGGAGTGAAGGCAGGATGTGAGCATCACCGGGAAGGCTGGGTCCCCTGCAGGAGAAGCAGATCAACCTCAGCTCTTACCCTGCCCCACCTGTTTTCTCCACTCTCTGCAGTCCATCGACCCTGGACAGCAGTTCACGTGGGAGAATTCAAACCTGGAGGTGAACAAGCCCAAGAACCGCTATGCGAATGTCATCGCCTACGACCACTCTCGAGTCATCCTTACCTCCATCGATGGTGAGTCAAGGGGGTGCCCCTCCCGTCCCCTTGCTCTCCTCCCTTGCTAGCTAGGGCAACATGTCATTCTACAGAGGATGTCCACGAGTCTCAGGGGTGTACTGCGGCATGGTGGGCTGTGCTGGGGACCCTGCAGTAATGCCTTCCCACCTTCTTTCTTATCTGCAGGTGTCCCCGGGAGTGACTACATCAATGCCAACTACATCGATGGCTACCGCAAGCAGAATGCCTACATCGCCACACAGGGCCCCCTGCCCGAGACCATGGGCGATTTCTGGAGAATGGTGTGGGAACAGCGCACAGCCACTGTGGTCATGATGACACGGCTGGAGGAGAAGTCCCGGGTGAGGCTGCAGGGCCCTGCCAGGAGGCGGGCGGGAAATGCCCGGCCACAAGGTGATACAGGGCACCTTCTTCAGTGCCGCGTTCTTCTGTGGAGGAAGTCGCTCAAGGGATCCCCAGATGCTATTATGTTTCTGGGGGTATTATGCTCCGCAGATACTGGGGTGTTTCTGGGATAAAGCGTGTTCCCCAGATGCTCGTGGGTTCCTTAGGATGCTAATATGTTTCACCAAATGCTGTCATTTTCTGAGAATGTTCATGTGTTCCCCAGTTGCTGGCATGCTCCCGGGGTGTTCACATGTTCCCCAGATGCTGGAGTGTTCCTGGGGCATTAACACATCTCCTAAGTTAATTAGTGGAAAGAGCCGCTGTTATCTGTTTTTGGACTGCAAAGCATTGACTGGAACGTAAAATTTACAGAGCTTGAAAATGGCACATAAACGTTATGGATAAATTTGGCAGAAAATGTGCCTGGTGCGATCTGGCCTTGAATAAATAATTTTCAATTATGGCCCTTATTCCACTAGCTAGGGCAGGGTGGTGACATAGCTTGAGGACCTGATGTGACTTGTGGAGGACAGGGGGCAATGGGTCTGAGAGCTCAGGGCTGGGGGGCCTTTGTAGCCAGAAAGGCTACAGCCAGGGAGCAGACCAGCCTCCACCCTGCTTCTGCCCATCTGAGCCTGTGGGCTTCCTTCAGCCTGCCCTGCTCATCCCCCTGCAGGTAAAATGTGATCAGTACTGGCCCGCCCGTGGCACCGAAACCTATGGCCTTATTCAGGTGACCCTGTTGGACACAGTGGAGCTGGCCACATATACTGTGCGCACCTTCGCACTCCACAAGGTATAGCCCTTCCCCAGTGCTTCTCTCTTACCCAGACACCATAAGGACAGTAGCCTGGCGTGGATGTGGTGTGCTGGGTTGGGGGAAAACCGGAACCTGGGTGTTGGAGGGTTAGAGGCTCAGGTGTGTGAGTGTGGTGTGATGATCCATGTTACAGGAACAGTGCTAGGAGCTCCTTCAGGCTACTCTCTGTGACTTCTGAGTCCCATCAGGGAGTGGCGGGTCTGGCCTCAGCAACAGGTCATTCTGCCCTGAGTCTGGCAGGCAGGCTCCTAGTTGCCAATATGTCCCCACTTTGTCCCCCAGAGTGGCTCCAGTGAGAAGCGTGAGCTGCGTCAGTTCCAGTTCATGGCCTGGCCAGACCATGGAGTTCCTGAGTACCCAACTCCCATCCTGGCCTTCCTGCGACGGGTCAAGGCCTGCAACCCCCTAGACGCAGGGCCCATGGTGGTGCACTGCAGGTGAGAGGGTACAGTGCCACCCAGAGGGGTGGGGTGGGAGGTGGGGGCACCTGTGCCTCAAACTGAGCCTGTGTCCTGCAGTGCGGGCGTGGGCCGCACCGGCTGCTTCATCGTGATTGATGCCATGCTGGAGCGGATGAAGCACGAGAAGACGGTGGACATCTATGGCCACGTGACCTGCATGCGATCACAGAGGAACTACATGGTGCAGACGGAGGACCAGTATGTGTTCATCCACGAGGCACTGCTGGAGGCTGCCACGTGCGGCCACACAGAGGTGCCTGCCCGAAACCTCTATGCCCACATCCAGAAGCTGGGCCAAGTGCCTCCAGGGGAGAGTGTGACCGCCATGGAGCTTGAGTTCAAGGTGGGGCTCGGTGGCGGCCTGCTTGGCTCCAGGGCCTAGACTGGGACATGCGGATGACCCGCACTCCCACAGGAAGCCTGGCCTGACCAACCCCTCTCTCTTAATAGTTGCTGGCCAGCTCCAAGGCCCACACGTCCCGCTTCATCAGCGCCAACCTGCCCTGCAACAAGTTCAAGAACCGGCTGGTGAACATCATGCCCTATGAATTGACGCGTGTGTGTCTGCAGCCCATCCGTGGCGTGGAGGGCTCTGACTACATCAATGCCAGCTTCCTGGATGGTTATAGGTCAGCGTGCTTGTCACTGCCCCACCATGCCCTACAGGGGCCTAGGCCTGTGCCTGGCTGGTGGGGGTGGGCAGCCTAGAAGACCAGAGAGGGCTGGGTAGAGCAGTGAGGACTTCCTGGAGGAGGGATGATCAGAGCAGGGCCCCAAGGGGCTAGGCAGCCTAAGGGGAGACTCTGGGGGCAGCAGCACCTCCAGCATGTCCAGTCTTATGTCCACCCCAGACAGCAGAAGGCCTACATAGCTACACAGGGGCCTCTGGCAGAGAGCACCGAGGACTTCTGGCGCATGCTATGGGAGCACAATTCCACCATCATCGTCATGCTGACCAAGCTTCGGGAGATGGGAAGGGTGAGCCCACCCTTTCCCCCAGGGCCCCTGTCATACCTGGGAGAACACCAGCCACCCTTGGGGGAGCTGCCGCCTATGTTACTGTCTCCTTTCACGCCCCAGCTGCTGCGTCAGCATAGCCTCAGGCCCCCGTTATTATCCACCTGAGGCATCTGTCCCAGAATCCTGTGAAGCCTGGCACCCCTCCTCCATTCCTTCTCACCTGATCATGGGGGCCCGGCCCTCTGTCCACAGGAAAAATGCCACCAGTACTGGCCAGCAGAGCGCTCTGCTCGCTACCAGTACTTTGTTGTTGACCCGATGGCTGAGTACAACATGCCCCAGTATATCCTGCGTGAGTTCAAGGTCACGGATGCCCGGGTGAGTGAGTGCGCTGAATGTCCGTAACGCTGCCTATCCACATGTGGGGCGGGTGGCTGCCGTAGCTCAAGCTTCAGGAATCTGAGGCAGGGGGTGGGTATTAGGGTGTGAGCACATCTCCCCCAGTGGCCTTGGGTGCAGTGACACAGATGCATGCCTGTGTCATGGTACTACCCCGGTCTGGTCCAGAGGGGTGGCAGCCTAAGGCACAAATCCTAATCATGTCCCCCACCCACCTTTCCCAGGATGGGCAGTCAAGGACAATCCGGCAGTTCCAGTTCACAGACTGGCCAGAGCAGGGCGTGCCCAAGACAGGCGAGGGCTTCATTGACTTCATCGGACAGGTGCACAAGACCAAGGAGCAGTTTGGACAGGATGGGCCTATCACGGTGCACTGCAGGTGGGACTGGCCCCGTGGAGGGCTGGGGCGGGTGGGCCTGAAGGCCTGGCAGATCCGCTGCGTGAGGCAAGCAGGACTTCTGACCCACCTGTGTTTCTGAGCAGTGCTGGTGTGGGCCGCACCGGGGTGTTCATCACTCTGAGCATTGTCCTGGAGCGCATGCGCTATGAGGGCGTGGTCGACATGTTTCAGACCGTGAAGACCCTGCGTACACAGCGTCCTGCCATGGTGCAGACAGAGGTAAAGCAGACCAGCCTGCAGGGCCAGGGCCTTGGCAGCAGCCCTGCTGGGAACCCTAGGCTTCAGCTGCAGTTTGTGCACACAGGCGTGTGTGATCATTCATGCTGCCAACCTTTTACATGGCCTGCAATAGGCATGGTGGTGTGTGCTTATGGTCCTACCTACTTGGGAGGTTGAGTTGGGAGGATCACTTGAGGTCAGAAGTTCGAGGCTGCAGTGAGCTGTGATTATGCCACGGCACTCCAGCCTGGGTGACAGAGCAAGACCCTGTTGCTGAAAACAAAAAACAAAAATGCTGCAACATTGCCTGTGCTGCCTGGGGGCTCAGGGATGAGTAGGATGTGTTCTTTCATTCAGCAGCTCTCTGCTAGCCCCAGTGGTGTGCCTGGCTCTGGGCAGGGTTGCACATAGCAGTCCTTACGGGGTGCCCAGTCAGGAGCAGAGAAACATGATTGGGATGGCAGATGGAAGGCAGGTAGATGTGGGGGCCTGGGAGAGTGACAGGAGAGAGAGGAGCTTTCAGAGGCTCTTTCAGGCTCCCCCGCACACTGCCTGACGTAGCTACCAGGGTCCAGCGCCTGTTCTTGGCCAGCAGAGGCTGACTCCATGGCCCATGGCTGCAGTGTTGAGTGTCAACTGTGTGGTGGGGGTGCCCACTGGCGCAATCCACACTGACCAAGCCCCTGTCCTGGCAGGACCAGTACCAGCTGTGCTACCGTGCGGCCCTGGAGTACCTCGGCAGCTTTGACCACTATGCAACGTAACTACCGCTCCCCTCTCCTCCGCCACCCCCGCCGTGGGGCTCCGGAGGGGACCCAGCTCCTCTGAGCCATACCGACCATCGTCCAGCCCTCCTACACAGATGCTGTCACTGGCAGAGCGCAGCCCACGGGGATCACAGCGTTTCAGGAATGCTGCCACACCAGTCAGAGAGCCTAGAACATCCCTGGGCAAGTGGGTGGCCTGGCAGGCAGGCACTGTGGCCCTTCTGTCCACCAGGCCCACCTGGAGCCCGCTTCAAGCTCTGTTGCGCTGCTGCGTTTCTCATGCTTCTTCTCATGGGGTGGGGTTGGGGCAAAGCCTCCTTTTTAATACATTAAGTGGGGTAGACTGAGGGAATTCTAGCCTCTTCCCTCTGATTTTTCCTTTTGCGAATCCATATCTGCAAAGTGGGCCACTGTAGGGGTTGGGGTTTATTTTGTTTATTTTGAGTTCACTTTGGATCCTCATTTTGTATGACTTCTGCTAAAGGACAGAACATTGCCTTCCCCATGCAGAGCTGGGGCCGCCAGCCTGAGCGGAGGCTCGGCCGTGGGCTGGGAGGCAGCGCTGATCCGGCTGCTCCTCCAGCCCTTCAGACGAGATCCTGTTTCAGCTAAATGCAGGGAAACTCAATTTTTTTTTTAAGTTTTGTTTTCCCTTAAAAGCCTTTTTTTAGGCCACATCGACAGTGGTGGGCGGGGAGAAGATAGGGAACACTCATCCCTGGTCGTCTGTCCCAGTGTGTGTTTAACATTCACAGCCCAGAACCACAGACGTGTCTGGGAGAGCCTGGCAAGGCATTCCTCATCACCATCGTGTTTGCAAAGGTTAAAACAAAAACAAAAAACCACAAAAATAAAAAACAAAAAAAAACAAAAAACCCAAGAAAAAATGAAAAGAGAATCAGCCCTTGGCTTCTGCTTCAAACCCTCAAGAGGGGAAGCAACTCCATGTGCCTGGGGTTCCCAAGGGAGCTGCTGGCTGACCTGGGCCCACAGAGCCTGGCGTTGGTCCCCAGCATTGCAGTATGGCGTGGTGTTTGTAGGCTGTGGGGTCCGGCTGTGTGGCCAAGGTGAATAGCACAGGTCAGGGTGTGTGTCACACCCCATGCACCTCAGGGCCAAGCGGGGGCATGGCTGGCCTTTCAGGTCCAGGCCAGTGGGCCTGGTAGCACATGTCTGTCCTCAAGAGCAGGGGCCAGATGATTTTCCTCCCTGGTTTGCAGCTGTTTTCAAAGCCCCCGAGTATCGCTCTTTTCCACTCCAAGATGCCCTCATAAACCAATGTGGCAAGACTACTGGACTTCTATCAATGGTCCTCCAATCAGTCCTTATTATCCTAGCTTGCTGAGGGGCAGGGAGAGGGCCTCTTCCTCTGGGCAGCGCTATCTAGATAGGTAAGTGGGGGCGGGGAAGGGTGCATAGCTGTTTTAGCTGAGGGACGTGGTGCCGACGTCCCCAAACCTAGCTAGGCTAAGTCAAGATCAACATTCCAGGGTTGGTAATGTTGGATGATGAAACATTCATTTTTACCTTGTGGATGCTAGTGCTGTAGAGTTCACTGTTGTACACAGTCTGTTTTCTATTTGTTAAGAAAAACTACAGCATCATTGCATAATTCTTGATGGTAATAAATTTGAATAATCAGATTTCTTACAAACCAGGCCTCTGTCTCAGCTGTTTCTGGAACCAGAGAGTCTGGGCCAAATCAGTAGCTAGGATGGGTTCCGGAGATTCCCTGCTCCTGAGGAGACGGGGAGGGTATCCTAAGTATTTGTGCCAGAGTAGGCTCCTGGCATGGCTACCCACTTTCAGAAAGGAGTGATTATAAACCCTGAAGACCAGGCCATCAAGAGCCAGCCAGGGCGGAGCCACCAGTGCGTGTGAGGAGCACCCTAGGCCAGGGAGCATACCTTTTGCCTCTCTTTCCCTTTAAGACTCTGTGGGTTGCACTGTGGGGGCACTGGGACTGCTCCTCTCCCACTACCTTGGCGGAGAGGGATGGCCCTGTGGCAGTAGAGACTGACTATGGAAATCAGTTAGTGAGGTCTGTAATTATTGCAGTGTGGATAATGGACACAAAAAACACAGTGTGTCCACCTGGCCCGTGGACACACAGCTGCATCGCCCACTGAGCTGTGCAGCTGCTCCACTGGTGAGCAGACAAGTCCTACCAGGTTGTCAAATTGTGGAACTTCTAGGGATACAGGTGAAGGAGACCCAGAACAAGGTGTGAAGAGAAATGGCATAAGTCAGCAACAACTACACCAAGGCAGCACCTGACCCAGGGAAGGCTTCCTGGAGGAGGTGGCATTCAGAGTGTTTCGTAGAATGAGTAGTAGTTTTTTTGTTTGTTTTTGAGATGGAGTCTCACTCTGTCATGAGCCTGGAGTGCAGTGGTACAATCTCAGCTCACTGCAGCCTCTGTCTGCCGGGTTCAAGCAGCTCTCCTGCCTCACCTTCCTGAGTAGCTGGAGTTACAGATACCCGCCACCATGCCCAGGTAATTTTTGTATTTTTAGTAGAGATGGGGTTTCACCATGTTGGCCAGGCTGGTCTTGAACTCCTGACCTCAGGTGATCCACCCACCTCGGTCTCCCAAAGTGCTGGGTTACAGGCATGAGCCACCGTGCCAAGCCAAGTAGCAGTTAGTTTTTAAAGGAAGGGAAAGGTTTTCCAATGGAACATGTACAAAGGCTTGGAAGCTTGTAACAGACCAACTTTGTGAGAAGAGCATTAAGACTGGAGTAGAGAGATGTGGCTGGGAAATTGGGCCGGATGGAGCCAGATCGTGCAGCTGAGGGGGTTGAAGTGATTGTCAGAGGGATGCAGGTATCCCTGGCAGGTGCAGTGCTTCTGTTCTTAACACCCTGGACCACCTCCATTGAGTCCCTCACCGCGTTCTATTATTGGTAGCCATCTCCTTGGGGGCTGTGAGTGACTGAAGCCTGGCACCAAGTTTCTTCAGGGTATCCCCAGCACCTAGTTCAGTGCCTGGCATATTTCTATTCAGAAAAAAGGCACCATCATTACATGATTATTGATGGTAGAAAATTTGATTAACTTTGCTAAATAACAAGCCATTGAACATTTTCTTTTCTTTTTTTTTTTTTTTGAGACGGAGTCTCGCTGTGTGGCCCAGGCTAGAGTGCAGTGGCCCGATCTCGGCTCACTGCAAGCTCCACCTCCCGGGTTCGCCATTCTCCCGCCTCAGCCTCCGAGTAGCTGGGACTACAGGCGCCCACCACCACGCCCGGCTAGTTTTTTGTATTTTTTTTAGTAGAGACAGGGTTTCACCATGTTAGCCAGGATGGTCTCGATCTCCTGACCTCGTGATCCACCCGCCTCGGCCTCCCAAAGTGCTGTGATTACAGGCTTGAGCCACCGCGCCCGGCCAACATTTTCAAGTAAGGGATAAATACCAGGTGTTCACTTGAGGAAGACCGGCAGTCAGGACTGCCCCAGGCAGGCTCTGCGCTGAGGGCACGATGGGCCTGCTCGCCAGTCCTCGGGAGCAGCCGGCAGAATGACCCTCCTCTCTCCGCTAAGATGTGGAAACAGGCTTATGTGGAATCACTCATCAGATACCACAGGGCAGGTAAGCGCCAGAGCTGGGACCCGCGTTTGCTGATGTCTGCTCCAGAGTCCCTGCCCTTTCCATTGCCAGTGTCAGCCTTCCCTCTCCTCCTCTTCCCTCCCTCCTCACTACCCCCTGCAAACCTGCTCCTCCTCCAGGGACCCCATTGCAGTGCTTGGCACCCCACGCATCCAGTATTCCAGGCAGGCATCGCTTGTGTGCTCACCCCCACGTCCACTCATCGTCACACCCTGCCTGCTTGACCTCCACACCTGTTGTCTGCATCTCCACAGCCAAATCCCAGGCCGCTTTCACTCTCGCCTGGACTGCCGCTGTGCTTCCTACCAGGCAGCCTGCCCCAGCACTGCCTGGGCCAACCTGTTCTCAGCACAGCAGCCAGAGTGATTCTGCGTCGCAGGGCAGACATGACCAAGTCACTGTCCTGAGGAGACCCTGGCAGGCCCTAACGGTCCCCATGGTTTTCCATGCTCTGCAGGACCTGGCCTATGTGACCTTATCTTCCTTCACCCCTCTCGCCCCCTGCCCTCCAGCCATCACAAAGTCAATTCTTTAAGTGTTGTGCCTGCCTCACCTTTTTTTGTTTTGTTTTGTTTTAAGACAAGAGTCTCACTCTGTCACCCAGTCTGGAGTGCAGTAGTGCGATCTCAGCTCATTGCAACCTCTGCGTCCTGGGTTCAAGTGATTCTCCTGCCTCAGTCTCCCAAGTAGCTGGGATTACAGGCATGGGCTACCATGCCTGGCTCATTTTTGTATTTTTAGTAGAGATGGGGTTTGGTCAGGCAGGTCTTGAAATCCTGACCTCAGGGGATCCGCCTGCCTCGGCCTCCCAAAGTGCTGGGATTACAGGCGTGAGCCACTGTGCCCGGTCCACCTCACCATTCTCTCTCAGCTCCAGACCTTTCCACAAGCTGTTCTGGAACATTCTCCCCCACTTCCGCCTGGCTAACCCCTCATTGTTTAGCCCTCCCCTGAAAATATTTCTTCAGAAGCCATCCTTAACTGTCCTAAATGAGGCTAGGTAACTGCTATGCAAATTATTTGGAATATAGTATTTCATGTAATTCTCAACAATGTATGAAGCCCATTTTATCGATGAGAAAAATTGGCCTCATCCACTCCTTCAGCAAATATTTAATGAGCATTTGCTGTGTGGTAGTCATTATCCCAAGTGCTTGGAATACATCAGTGAATGGAACAGACTTTGCCTTTGTGGCATTCATCCTCTAGTATCAGGAAGCAGATGATACATACAAGAAATAAATCAATGTATTTATAGTTTGTTAAAAGGTGGTAAGCCTAATTAGTGGGGAGTACAATAAGAAGGATCAAGGGCTGGGCATGGTGGCTCACACCTGTAATCCCAGTACTGTGGGAGGCCAAGGTGGGTGGATCACCTGAGGCCAGGTGTTCGAGACCAGCCTGGACAACAGGGTGAAACCTTGTCTCTACTCAAAAATACAAAAACTAGCTGAACGTGGTGGCGCACACCTGTAATCCCAACTACTCAGGAGGCAGAGGCTGCAGTGAGCTGAAATCACACCACTGCACTCCAGCGTGGGTGACAGAGCAAGACTGTCAAAAAAAAAAAAAAGGGATTGGGCATGTGAGGGAAGGTTTGATTGATTGATTTAGGGTGGTCAGGGGACACATCATTGAAAAGATGGGACCTGAGGAAAGACGAATCTGGTGAGGAGTTTTGCATTCGTATCTTCAAGATGAGCATCCAGGCGGAGGGAGCAGCTACAGCAAAGGCCCTGGGTGGGAATGTGCCTGATGGATGGGGGTGCAATAGGGTAGCAGGGGATGAGGTTAGAGAGGAAGTGGGGCCAGCTCCTTGACCATTGAGAAGACTGCAGAAATCCAGTGGTGGAGAGAACTGACCAGATTGTGGTTATATCTTAAGGCAGACCTGATAGAATTTGCTGATGGACTCGATTGAGAGAGAAGAGTCAAGGTTGACCCCACAGTTCTGGCCTGAGCAGCTGGGAGGATACAGTTACCATTTGTTGAGCTGGGGAAGGTTGGACCGAAGGGTTAAGCACTCTACTCAAGGGTCCCAACTGGAATTTGGTGGAGTTGGTATCACTCCCAGCTCTGCTTAACTCCAGGGCTCTTCTCACACTGCTACCTGCCTAAAGCTAGAAATCATCAGATGCATTAAGAAAAAAATATTTGGGGCCGGGCGCAGTGGCTCACGCCTGTAATCCCAGCACTTTGGGAGGCAGAGGCGGGCAGATCATGAGGTCAAGAGATTGAGACCATCCTGGGCAATGTGGTGAAACCCCATCCCTACTAAAAATACAAAAATTAGCTGGGCATGGTGGCACACGCCTGTAGTCTTAGCTACTCGGGAGGCTGAGGCAGGAGAATTGCTTGAACCCAGGAGGGGGAGGTTGCAGTGAGCTGAGGTCACAACACTGCACTCCAGCCTGGGCGACAGAGCAAGACTCTGTCTCCAAAAAAAAAAAAAAAAAAAGAAAAATATATTTGGAAGGAAATATACCAGAGGGTTGTGAGGATAGGTGACTTTTGTTCTTTGTAATTCTCCAAATTTTCTATGAGGACTTAATTTTTTTTTTTTTTTTTTTTTTGAGACGGAGTCTCCTCCTGTCACCTAGGCTGGAGTGCAGTGGCGCAATCTCGGCTCACTGCAACTTCTGCCTCCCGGGTTCAAGCGATTCTCAGGCCTCATGTAGCTGGGATTACAGGTGCCTGCCACCATGCCTGGCTAAGTTTTGTATTTTTAGTAGAAATGAGCTTTTGCCATGTTGGTCAGGCTGGTCTTGAACTCGTGACCTCAAGTGATCTGCCCGCCTCAACATCTCACAGTGCTAAGATTACAGGCGTGAGCCACTACGCCCAACCTGAAGACTTAATTTTTTTTATTATTTTATTTATTTAGAGACAGAGTCTCTGTTGGCCAGGCTGGAGTGTAGTGACATGATCTTAGCTCACTGCAACCTCCATCTCCTGGGCTCAAGCAGTTCTCCTGCCTCAGCCTCCCAAGAAGCTGAGATTACAGGTGTGTGCCACTACGCCCGGCTAATTTTTTGTGTATTTAGTAGAGACAGAGTTTCACCATGTTGGCCAGGCTGGTCTCGAACTCCTGACCTCAGGTAATCCACCCGCCTCGGCCTCCCAAAGTGCTGGGATTACAGGCATGACCCACTGTGCCCAGCCAATATTTTAATTTTCAAAAGCAAAAAAAAAAAAAGAAAAGAAAAATTATTTATTAAAACAACAACAGAAACCTTTTGACTAGGATCCAGGTGTAGAGTTGAAGTCCCCATTCTCTTCCTTCCCCCCAACTCCCTGGAGTAGAGTCACTGTTAACAGTTTAGTCTACATCGTCCTGGGCATTTCCTATGAATATACAAACATGTATAAGAAACTTTCTATTTTATGTAACTAGAATGATATATACATATCTTGCTGCAAGTTGCCCATTTCATTTAAATACATTCATTTAAGGCCTGGCGCGGTGGCTCATGTCTGTAATCCCAGCACTTTGGGAGGCGGAGGCAGGTGGATCACGAGGTCAGGAGATCGAGACCATCCCGGCCAACATGGTGAAACCCCGTCTCTACTGAAAATATAAAAAATTAGCCACACTTGGTGGCGGGCGCCTGTAGTCCCAGCTACTCGGGAGGCTGAGGCAGGAGAATGGCGTGAACCTGGGAGATGGAGTTTGCAGTGAGCCGAGATCACGCCACTGCACTCCAGCCTGGATGACAGACTGAGACTCAGTCTCAAAAACAAAAACAAAAACAAAAAAGCATTCATTTAAATACATACTTTCCATGTCAGGAGCTCATTTTTTTTAACTACTATATACTATTCTGTTATGGATGTCCCATAATTTTAAAAATGGTTATTTATATAGCTATTTTATTAAGTAAGTGGATGCATATGATAAAACAAATAAAAATGATTCAGAGGCTGGGCACAGTGGCTCACGCCTGCAATCCCAGCACTTTGGGAGGCTGAAGCGGGCAGATCACCTGAGGTCGGGAGTTGGAGACCAGCCTGACCAACATGGAGAGACCCTGTCTCTATTAAAAATACAAAATTAGCCGGGCGTGGTGGCACGAGCCCTGTAATCCCAGCTACTTGGGAGGCTGAGGCAGGAGAATTGCTTGAACCCAGAAGGCGGAGGTTGCAGTGAGCCAAGATTGCGCCATTGCACTCCAGCCTGGGCAATAAGAGCGAAACTCCGTCTCAAAAAAAAAAAAAGATGCAGTCTTGAAGGGTCCAAAATAAAAGGTCAGGGCTGGGCACGGTGGCTCATGCCTATAATCCCAGCACTTTGGGAGGCCGAGGTGGGTGGATCATGAGGTCAGGAGTTCGAGACCAGCCTGGCCAAGATGGTGAAACCCCGTCTCTACTAAAAAATACAAAAATTAGCCAGGCATAATGGTGGGCACCTGTAATCCCAGCTACTCGGGAGGCTGAGGCAGGAGAATCGCTTGAACGCGGGCAGGCGGAGTCTGCAGTGAGCCCAGATCATACCGCTGCACTCTAGCCTGGGCAACAGAGCAAGACTCCATCTCAAAAAAATAAATAAATAAATAAAATAAAAGGTCAGCTTTTCTTCCTCCTCTCCCCAAGTCTAGTTTCATTCCCTGCAATTCCTGATTTTAATTTTTCCAGTGGCAGCCATCACATGCCTTTAGTAGCTGGTGCCTGCTGGCTCCTTGGCTATAAACTGTATGGAATTTAGTCAACTCACATGATCTCTACCTCTACCTCCTGATTTTGTTAGATATATTATTACTTTTAATTCTTCTAGAGTTCCTTTCATGACTTTAAATGCTATATTTATTTATTTATTTATTTTTGAGACGGAGTTTCGCTCTTGTTGCCCAGGCAGGAGTGCAATGTCGCGATCTCGGCTCACTGCAACCTCCACCTCCCGGGTTCAAGCGATTCTCCTGCCCCAGTCTCCCTAGTAGCTGGGATTACAGGCATGCACCATCATGGCCAGCTAATTTTGTATTTTTAATAGAGAGGGTTTCTCCATGTAGGTCAGGCTGGTCTCCAACTCCCAACCTCAGGTGATCCGCCCACCTCAGCCTCCCAAATGCTGGTATTATAGGCGTGAGCCACCGCGCCTGGCTAAACACTATATTTAAACACCTGTTTCTTGATTTATCACCTGTTGGCAATATCTATTGATTACCCTCTGTGAAGAATGAGAAAATTAGCTCACTTTCCTTGATTCTCCCTTCTCCCTCCTCCAACTACCATTTTTTGTTATTTCACATTGTCAAGGCTTCTGATACTTTGTTTTGTTAATATAATTAGGTCTTTCATTCTAAAAATTGAAAACCAATAAATAGCATTTTAATTGTATGTTTATGAAAAATCGTTCAAACATCAATTTCAAACAAACTTCAAACAATTTCAAACTTTTACTTTTTTCTCGATGTTTTTCACTTCTGGATCATACTCAGCTGCCACCGCCACTTGTACCACATGAGTCGTCTTGGATTCTTTTTCATGCTGGTAGAGTACTCCCCCTCACATAATTTTTTCACAGAGCATTATAAACTTTCTGTTTCTTGCATGTCTGAAAATATCTTTTACATTCACACTCCATTTTAACTTTGGTCTGGGCTTCCTTATACAAGATAATTTTCCTCAGAAACTTGTGAAGACATTGTTCCTAGTTTTGTATTAAGCAGTTGTTGGAGGAGGAAGGCTATCCAGCAACAAATTACCCTGTTTGTTTTTCCCATGACCCACGTTGATTTTTTTTTTCTTTTTTTAGACGGAGTCTTACTCTGTTGCCCAGGCTGGAGTGCAGTGGCGCAATCTTGGCTCACTGCAATCTCTGCCTCCCGGGATCAAGCAATTCTTCTGCCACAGCCTCCTTAGTAGCTGGGACTACAGGACGCACCACCATGCCTGGCTCATTTTTGTATTTTTAGCAGAGACAGAATTTCGCTATATTGGCCAGGCTGGTCTCGAACTCCTGACCTCATGATCCACCGACCTCGGCCTCCCAAAGTGCTGAGATGACAGGCATGAGCCAACACACCCAGCATTTTTTTTTTTTTTTTTTTTTTGAGATGGAATCTCACTCTGTCGCCCAGGCTGGAGTGCAGTGATGCAATGTCAGCTCACTGCAACCTCCACCTCCCAGGTTCAAGTGATTCTCCCACCTCAGCCTCCGGAGTAGCTGGGATTACAGACACCCACCACCACACCCCGCTACTTTTTGTATTATAAATTATTATATGTACAGAGTCTACTTCTGGACCATTAGTCTGTTTCATTCATCTGTCTGTTCAGTCTAAGATGAACTACTTATTTAACTTTGGTGGCTTTATTACCTGACACAAGTAATTTTTATTTTTTCAAAACTAATAAGTGCCATTCCCCTATTTTTCTTCCAAATGGGCATTAGATTACTTTTTAAAAATTCCCCTCCCTGGCCGGGCGCGGTGGCTCAAGCCTGTAATCCCAGCACTTTGGGAGGCCGAGACGGGCGGATCACGAGGTCAGGAGATCGAGACCATCCTGGCTAACACGGTGAAACCCCGTCTCTACTAAAAAAAATACAAAAAACTAGCCGGGCGAGGCGGCGGGCGCCTGTAGTCCCAGCTACTCGGGAGGCTGAGGCAGGAGAATGGCGTGAACCCAGGAGGCGGAGCTTGCAGTGAGCTGAGATCCGGCCACTGCACTCCAGCCTGGGCGACAGAGCGAGACTCCGTCTCAAAAAAAAAAAAACAGGCCAGGCGCGGTGGCTCAAGCCTGTAATCCCAGCACTTTGGGAGGCCGAGGTGGGCGGATCACAAGGTCAGGAGATCGAGACCACAGTGAAACCCCGTCTCTACTAAAAATACAAAAAATTAGCCGGGCGCGGTGGCGGGCGCCTGTAGTCCCAGCTACTCAGGAGGCTGAGGCAGGAGAATGGCGTGAACCCAGGAGGCGGAGCTTGCAGTGAGCCGAGATCGCGCCACTGCACTCCAGCCTGGGCAACAGCGTGAGACTCCGTCTCAAAAAAAAAACAAAAACAAAAAATTCCCCTCCCTCAATTTTTATTGCGGATTTTTATTTTACTCAAGAAAGTTGACAGTAACATTTCTGAAGCATGTATGTGTTAAAACAGAAAAGCAGGTTGGAGTCTAAATGAAGCTTAAAATTTCTGATGAAAAGAAAGCTGTATTCCTCCAGCCCTGCTCAAAGAGAGGAAGCGCTGTCTGACTTATGCAACCATCCCAGGTTCTAGAGGGAGAGCTGTGATGTAATTCAAGGATACTTGGGACCTGTCCATGGTCCCCCAGTAATGGCAGGCTGTCACTTTTGACACTTGATGCCCTTGTCCCTGGCTGGTCTGTCTAACCTTCCACACGTGGTCCATCTCTCTTTTTCACTCCAGCCTTATGTAAATACTTGTGGTTTCCTAAGCACACGGTGTTAAACATTTATAACAATCGAAGGGTTAAATTACCCTAATAGATAAGCTTTCTTTCAAATCAGTAAGAGCAAAAGTAAACACCGTAATAGAAAATGGACACAAATAGGCCATTTCAAAAGGAGATAGGCAAATTCCAGTAAAAATACAAAAGCTATTATCCTCACTACTAAGGAAAGAAGTACACATCAAAACAAGAATGAGGTATCGTCGACGCTCTGTATACATGGGTTCTGCATCCATGGATTCAACCAACCTCAGATCAAAGTTATTCAGAAAAGGCTGGGCACAGTGGCTCACACCTGTAATCCCAGCACATTCGGAGGCCAAGGTGGGTGGATCACTTGAGGTCAGGAGTTCAAGAGCAGCCTGGCTAACATGGTGAAACGCCATCTCTACTAACAACATAAAAATTCATTGGGTGTGGTGGCACACACCTGTAATCCCAGCTCCCCGGGGGCTGAGGCATGAGAATCGCTTGAACCCCGGAGGTGGAGGTTGCAGTCAGCCAAGGTCGCGCCACTGCACTCCAGCATGGGCGACAGAGCAAGACTTCATCTCAAAAAAATACATATACGTGTGTGTGTGTATATGTATGTATGCATATATGTGTATATATATGTGTATGTATATATGTGTGTATTAGGGAAAAAACTTTCATCTGCACTGAACACGCACATTTTTTCTTGTTAGTATTCCCTAAACGATACAGTGTAATAACTATTTTACATAGCACTTACAATGTATTAGATATTATAAGTAATTTAGAGATGATTTAAAGTATAAGAGAGGATAAGCATAGGTTATATGTAAGTACTACACCATTTTATGTTGGGGACTTGAGCATGGGCAAATGTTGGTATCTGTGGGAGGTCCTGGAAGCAATCCCCCATGGATACTGAGGAACAACTGTTCAACTGTTTGACTATCAAATTGGCAAGAGTTATGTGTCAATATTGATGCAGGGAATTAGGCACTTATAAATTACTAGTGGGAATATAAACTGGTTCTACATTTTTGGAGGAGAATTTGCAATATCTATCAAAACCCTTAAATTATGCTTTAATTTGACCCAGCAATACATGTTTAGGCATTTATATAAAGAAAACAGGCCGGGCGCGGTGGCTCAAGCCTGTGGTCCCAGCACTTTGGGAGGCCGAGGCGGGCGGATCACGAGGTCAGGAGATCGAGACCATCCTGGCTAACACAGTGAAACCCCGTCTCTACTAAAAATACAAAAAACTAGCCGGGCGCGGTGGCGGGCGCCTGTAGTCCCAGCTACTCGGGAGGCTGAGGCAGGAGAATGGCGTAAACCCGGGAGGCGGAGCTTGCAGTGAGCTGAGATCCGGCCACTGCACTCCAGCCTGGGTGACAGAGCAAGACTCCGTCTCAAAAAAAAAAAAAAAAAAGAAAACAACTGGACACATAATTTAAAAATCTGTGGGGAAAGATTCACTACATCATCATTCATAATACTGAAAAATTGAACATATTATACACACACACATATAGGCTACCACCTTGCTGAAGTGAATCCAAAGACCATTAGTGTCGGCATCACCTGGGAGCTTTCTAGAAATGTAGAATCTAGGCCAGGCACAGTGGCTCACGCCTCATCCCAGCACTTTGGAAGGCTGAGGCGGGTGGATCACTTGAGGTCAGGAGTTCGAGACCAGTCTGGCCAATATGGTGAAACCCCGTCTACTAAAAATAAATTAGCCAGGCGTGGTGGCAGGCGCCTGTAATCCCAGCTATTCGAGAGGCTGAGGCAGGAGAATCGCTTGAACCAAGGAGGCGGAGGTTGCAGTGAGCCAAGATTGTGCCACTGCACTCCAGCCTGGGTGACAGAGCAAGACTCCATCTCAAAAAAAAAAAAAAAAAGTAGAATCTGACTCAGGCACGGTGGCCAAGTGGTAATGTGCCGGTCTTGTAGAAATGTAGAATCTTAGGCCCCACCCCAGACCTGCTGCATCAGAATTTGTATTTTGACAGTTCCGTATGGCATTTGCATGAGCATTAAAATTTGAGAAACGCTGGCAGGCATAGACACCAAAATGTTAGCACATTTCTGGGTGGTTATGTTCCCTATTTTAAATGCATTTTCTAATTTTCCTACCTCTGATACACACTTTTTTCATAAGCATGTGTCACATAGAAAAACAGCAGCATGCTGTGGTTGCACGTTATCCCCTCTTCCTGGAGCCCTTCCTAGCACATCTCATCCGAGATCCATCTCCCAGGAGTCCCTCCTTAGCCCCTCGTCTTCTTTGCTCAACTAGTCTCACATCCAGCTGTGTTGCTGGTCCAGGAACCATAGCATTGTGCTGAAATTATTATCTGTGCTTCCTCAGCTGTTCAAATAGTAAAATAGGAGGGAAATACCAAGAAAATTATCCAGGCTGTCGTGCAGAAAGGAAATGAAAATTGGCATTATAATTATGGTTTGATTCATCTGTCTCCTCCACTGGACTGTGAACTTCTTGAGGACAATAGCTGTGTCTCACTTGCCTCCAGCTTAGAGCCCGCCCAGAGTTGGGACTCCATCAATGTTTGCTGAGTGGATGCTGGCCATGTGGCGGGAAGTCACTCTGATTGTCAGAAGGAATGCCTGGCAGCTGCCAGCATCCAATCCTCAAGAATCTTCGCTCCCAACACCTCAGACCCTTTTGCTCCCTCCCTGAGACACACCCTAGTTGACTCCAGGAAGGAATTCACATCTCACAAGGGATCTCTGCATCCACCACACCAAAGTTCACCCATACCAGGATGAGCTGCTTTTCTCCCAGTTCCCCACACTAACAGTAGAAATACTTTACGTGGAGATTCACCAAGGAACATTACGTTGAAAATCAGTAAGGAGGTGGCTGGGTGCCGTGTCTCACTCCTGTAATCCCAGCACTTTGGGAGGCCAAGGCAGGTGGATCACCTGAGGTCAGGAGTTCGAGACCAGCCTGACCAACCTGGAGAAATCCTGTCTCTACTAAGAAGACGAAAAACTAACATGGGCATGGTGGTGTGTGTCTAATCCCAGCTACGCAGGAGGCTGAGGCAGGAGAATTGTTTGAACCTGGGAGGGGGAGGTTGCAGTGAGCTGAGAACACGCCACTGCACTCCAGCCTAGACGACAGAGGGAGACTCCGTCTCAAATTTTAAAAAGTAGGCCGGGCGCGGTGGCTCAAGCCTGTAATCCCAGCACTTTGGGAGGCCGAGACGGGCGGATCACGAGGTCAGGAGATCGAGAGACGATCCCGGCTAACACGGTGAAACCCCGTCTCTACTAAAAAATACAAAAAAACTAGCCGGGAGGCCGGGCGCGGTGGCTCACGCCTGTAATCCCAGCACTTTGGAAGGCCGAGGCGGGCGGATCACAAGGTCAGGAGATCGAGACCATGGTGAAACCCCATCTCTACTAAAAATAGAAAAAATTAGCCGGGCGCAGTGGCGGGCGCCTGTAGTCCCAGCTACTCGGGAGGCTGAGGCCGGAGAATGGCGTGAACCCGGGAGGCGGAGCTTGCAGCGAGCTGAGATCCGGCCACTGCACTCCAGCCTGGGTGACAGAGCAAGACTCCGTCTCAAAAAAAAAAAAAAAAAAAAAGTAGTAATAAGGAGAGCTGGATGTGATGGCACACAGCTGTAATCCCAACTACTCAAGAAGCTGAGGCAGGGCCAGGCGTAGTGGCACACACCTGTAACCCTAGCACTTTGGGAAGCCACATTTGAGGCCAGCCTGGCCAACATGGTGAAATTAAAATTACAAAAATTAGCCAGGCATAGTGGCAGGCGCCTGTAATCTCCACTACTTGGGAGGCTGAACCAGGGTAATTGCTTGAACGCGGGAGGTAGAGGTTGCAGCGAGCTGAGATCGCGCCATTGCACACAGCCTGGGCAACAGCAAAAACTCCGTCTCAAAAAAAAAATGCTGAGGCAGAAGGATTCCTTGAGGCCTTGAGTTTGAGCCTTTAGTGTCCCATGATCTTGCCTGTGAATAGCCATCCCACTCCATCCTGGGCAACATATCAAGACCTCATCCCTAAAATAAATAAATAAGGGTTACCCAGTCGAGCTGGAGGGAGGTTTTTAGCCCCAGAATTGGGATACTCCTCAGTCTCCCCGAAAGACCTTGTGTCCCAGGTGCTTTTTCAGGGTTTGCCCCTTCCAGCCTCCGCCCTCTGTCAGATTTTCAGAGCATTCTCTGTAATTACCCCCACCTGAGCTCCTATGTGGTCCTTAAGATTTAAATCCAACAAACATGGTGTATACCTATTATGTTCTGTAATAATACCCGCTAGAATTATTAAGCACTTAAATATGACAAGCATTTTACCTGCATTGTTAAAATTCAGTTCCTCGGCCGGGCGCGGTGGCTCAAGCCTGTAATCCCAGCACTTTGGGAGGCCGAGACGGGCGGATCATGAAGTCAGGAGATCGAGACCATCCTGGCTAACACGGTGAAACCCCGTCTCTACTAAAAAATACAAAAAAAAAAAAAAAAAAAAAAAAAAACTAGCCGGGCGAGGTGGCGGGCGCCTGTAGTCCCAGCTACTCAGGAGGCTGAGGCAGGAGAATGGCGTGAACCCGGGAGGCGGAGCTTGCAGTGAGCTGAGATCCGGCCACTGCACTCCAGCCTGGGCGACAGAGTGAGACTCCGTCTCAAAAAAAAAAAAAAAAAAAAAAAAAATCAGTTCCTCCAGACACCCCATATAGTAGCTTGTATTACAATCTCCTTTTGCGATGGAAGACAGGTTCTCAGAGGTCAACCAATTCATTCTAAGTCACACAGCTAGGAAGTGAGCAGAACCCAGATTTGAGCCTGGTTCTGTGAGTCCAGAGCCTGAATGCTTAACTACCATACAAACTACAACCCACCTAGCTTCATTTGTCCATTCTTTCCACAAATCATGATATTTATTGAGCAATGATATTTATTGAGCACTTACTATGAACCAAGCATTGTCCAAGGTACTGAGATTCAGTGGTGAAATAATAAAGTCCCTACCCTTTTTTTTTTTGAGACAGGGTCTCACTCTGTCACCCAGGCTGGCGTGCAGTGGTGCGATCTGGGCTTACTGCAACCTCTTGCTTCCCATGTTTAAGTGATTCTCATGTCAACCTCCTGAGTAGCTGGGATTACAGGCATGTGCCACCCTGCCTGGCTAATTTTGTATTTTTAGTAGAGATGGGGTTTCACCATGTTGGTCAGGCTGGTTTTGAACTCCAGACCTCAAGTGATCTGCCTGCCTCGGCCTCCCAAAGTGCTGGGATTGCAGGCATGAGCCACCATGCCCAGCCCAAAGTACCCTTAGAAACCTTAATCTGGCAGGAAGACAGACATCATTCAAAAATCTTACACACATACACACAATCAAAAGCTCAGATGCTTTGCAGGAAGCATGCAGAATGCATGGAGAGCCCCTTTCTCACAGAAGCTTCTGACTCCCCACACTAGTCCAGGTCCCACAGCATGGGACAGCAGGACCCAGACAAGTGTGGGGAATCGGAGGCTTCTGCAAGGAAGAGGTTCAACAGGGTGTGAAGATCCTGAGGCATGAGGGAACATAGCTCTTTCAAGGGGTGTTTTAGAAAAACAGAACAAAGGCCAGCATGGCTGCAGCCCAGAGAGTGCAAGGGGAGAGTGGGGCAGGAGGGGGTGCAGAATGGGCAGGGGCTCTCGCAGACATGAGCAAGGCACTTTGGATTTAGGATAGGGGTGCAGAAAGCTTTTAAGGGGTTTTCAATAAGGTAGTGAGTTCATTGGATTTGCTTTTCTTCGTTTTTGAGACAGGGTCTCACTCTGTCGCCCAGGCCTGAGTGCAGTGACACAATCACGCCTCACTGCAGTCTTGACCCCCCAAGTTCAAGCCATCCTCACACCTCATCTTCCCAAGTAGCTGGGACTACAGGTGCACACCACCATACCTGGCTAATTTTTAAATTTTTTGTAGAGACAGGGTCTCACTATGTTGCCCAGGCTGGGGACTTGCTTTTTGACAGATCACTCTGGCACCTATTTGGAGAACAGATTGGAAGGGGCAGGAGCAGAAGCAGGGAGTCTAGTCAGGATGCTGTTGTGGTGTTCCAGGTGGAGGGTGATGGCTGCTTGAAGTATAGTGATAGTGATGGGGAGGTAATAGAAGCATTCAGGATATAGTTTTGAAAGTGATTAAGACTAATAGGATTGGATGTGGGCTGCTAAAAGAATCCAGAATGACTGAGCACCTGGGTGAATACTGGTGCCTTTACTGAGGTGGGGAACACTGACAGCAGAGTAGACTTAGGGGAGAACCAAGAGTTTACTTTTTTTTTTTTTTTGAGACAGAGTCTCGCTCTGTTGCCCAGGCTGGAGTGCAGTGGCACGATCTTGGCTCACTGCAACCTCAACCTCCCGGGCTCAAGCAATTCTCCTGCCTCAGCCTCCCAACTAGCTGGGACTACAGGTGCAAGCCACCACATCTGGCTAATTTTTTGTATTTTAGTAGAGATGGGGTTTCACTGTGTTGCTGAGGCTGGTCGCGAACTCCTGAGCTCAGGCAGTCTGCCTGCCTCGGCCTCCCAAAGTGCTGGGATTACAGGCATGAGCCACCGCGCCCGGCCAAGAGTTTACTGTTGTTGAGTTGAAGTACCTGTAATTGTCCCAAGTAGACGGATGGAGTTGTTATCTCTGTATTTCCAGAGTCAGCACAAAATAGGTGCTTAGTAAAAAGTCTTGAAATAAAAGAATGCACGAGTAGGTAAAATTTAAGCCAAGTCTTAAAGAATGGATGGCATTTGTCCTTGAGAAGAAGTTATTTTAGTGCCTGAGATTAAAAAAGCAAACAAACAAATAGAACACAGGGTGGAAGCAAAGGATAAAGGAATGAGTGCGAGGTAGACATGGGCCACGGGGCACCTTGTTCCTGCTCCCCAAGGCTTTCTGCTTTTATTTTTTTGAGTTGGAGTCTTACTCTGTCGCCCAGGCTGGAGTGGAGTGGCACGATCTCGGCTTACTGCAACCTCCACCTCCTGGATTCAAGTGATTCTCCTGCCTCAGCCTCCCGAGTAGCTGGTATTATAAGCATGTGCCACCACGCCTGGCTCATTTTTTTGTATTTTTAGTAGAGATGAGGTTTCATCATGTTCGAGGCTGGTCTCAAACTCCTAACCTCAGATGATCCGCCCCCGCCGCAGCCTCCCAAAGTGCTGGGATTACAGGTGTGAGCCACCACGCCCGGCCATCCCCAAAGCTCTCTGTGTCTTTGCCTGAAACACCAAACCATCCTCTGCAGAGTAGAGAGAACACATCAGCTAGGAAAGAAAGCAATGTCTGTGTTAAACATTGGAACTCAGTGTATTTGTGGGTGTGTGTGTGTCTGCCTCTAAGCTTTTTTTTTTTTTTTTTTTTTTGGATGCAGTCTTGCTCTTTTGCCCAGGCTAGAGTGCAGTGGCACGATCTCAACTCACTGCAACCTCCGCCTCCTGGGTTCAAGCGATTCTCCTGCTTCAGCCTCCCAAGTAGCTGGGATTATAGGCATGCAGCACCATGCCTAGCTAATTTTTGTATTTTTAGTAAACACAGGGTTTCACCATGTTGGCCAGGCTGGTCTCAAATCACTGACTTCAGGTGATCTGCCCTCCTCAGCCTCCCAAATTTCTGGGATTACAGGCATGAGCCATCATGCCTGGCCCGCTAAGCATTTTTATATTTGTATTTCTGTATTTCATAGGCTAGAGGGCCTTGGTATTGCCAACTGACCTTGTCTTCAAGGCTGAATTAAGGCTGAATTTTCTTTCTTATTTACATGGACTAAACTGGCTGCAGAAGCCTGCTCCCCAGGGAACCAGGCTGACCAGGTCAGAGTGTGTCAGTGTGTTCCTGGTGCTTACTCTTGTGGCTTCTTATCTGGGCGGCTCCTGTCAGGCTCTTTGTCCAGAGCTTCCCAAAGTACAAGAGAAGATTGTTTACTTTCTTTCAGCTACTAGTGCCCACTGGCAAGGGCTGAATGTAAATGACCCAGAGGTGAAGGCTGAAGGCATCATTAGTCTACAAACATAGTCCTTGTTCATTTATTCATTCAGTTTCAGTTTATCATTCATTCATTCTTTTTTTTTTTTCTGAGGCAGGGTTTTGCTCTGTTGCTGAGACTGGAGTGCAATGGAGTGCAATCTTGGCTCACTGCAACCTCCACCTCCCAGAGCTCAAGTGATCCTCTCACCTCAGCCTCCCAGGTGGCTGGGACCACGGGCGCACACCACCACCTGACTGATTTTTGTATTTTTTGTAGAGACAGGGTTTTGTCATGTTGCCCAAGACAGGCTGGTCTTGAACTCCTGGGCTCAAGCAATTCACCTGCCTTAGGCTCCCAAAGTGCTGGGATTACAGGTGTGACCCACCACGCCCAGCCCATTATTTTATTGCACATACATCCTCAGGCTGACTGCTCATTTCAAATTACTTAACCTCCCTGCACTCTAGTTTCCTTAGCTTTAAAATGGGACAGTAATAATGCCACCTTCTAAAGTTCATTGCATGGATGAAATTAAGGAATATCATTCATTGACTTAACAAATATTTAATGAGCACATACAAGGAGCCAGGGCTGCTCCAAGGGCTGGGGATAGTGGTGAACAAAACAAAGGTCCCTGCCCTCATGGAGTAGGCATTCTAATGGAGAGAACTAAATAATGGAAAAATAAAGGATATACTGGTGGTCAGGGAAAGCTTCACTGAGGTGGTGACATTTCAGTGAGGCCCTGAAAGGTGAGGGAGCAAGCCATTCAGACCTGAGGGGAAATAGGGTCCTGGAAGAGTGAGCAGAGAGCGGGTGGGGGATGATTGTCTGTAGGCTGTTAAAAGGATTTGGCTTTTCGGCTGGGAGTGGTGGCTCAGGCCTGTAATCCCGGCACTTTGGGAGGCCGAAGGGGGTGGATCACCTGAGGCCAGGAGTTTAAGACCAGCCTGGCCAACATGGTGAAACCCTGTCTCTAATGAAAGTACAAAAAATTAGCCAGGCATGCTGGCATGTGTCTATAATCCCAGCTACTTGGGAGACTGAGGCAAGAGAAATTGCTTGAACCTGGGAGGTGGGGGTTGCAGTGAGTCGAGATTGCGCCATTGCACTTGAGCTTGGGCGAAGAAGTGTGACTCCATCTAAAAAAAAAAAAAAAAAAATTAGCCAGGTGTAGGGGTGCACACCTGTAATCCCAGCTACTCGGGAGGCTGAGGCAGGAGAACTGCTTGAACCCAGGAGGCAGAGGCTGCAGTGAGCCGCACCACTGCACTCCAGCCTGGGTGACAGCTTGGGTGTCTCAAACAAAAAGAAAAAAAGGATTTGGCTTTTCTTCAAAATGAGATAAGAAGTCATGTGATGGTTGTAAGAAGAGGAGTAACATGATGTAACTTCTAGTATTAAAGAATCACTCTGACCGGGCACAGTGGCTCACGCCTGTAATCCCAATACTTTGGGAGGCTGAGGTGGGCAGATCAAAAGGTCAAAAGATCCAGACCATCCTGGCCAACATGGTGAAACCTCATCTCTACTAAAAATGCAAAAATTAGCTGGGCATGGTGGCATGTACCTGTAGTCCCAGCTACTCGGGAGGCTGAGGCAGGAGAATCGCTTGAGCCCAGGAGGCAGAGGTTGCATTGAGCCAAGCCCACAACACTGCACTCCAGCCTGGTGACAGAGTGGGACTCCCTCTCAAAAAAAAAAAAAAATCACTCTAGGCTGGGCGGGGCAGCTCATGTCTGTAATCCCAGCACTTTGGGAGGTGGAGGCGGGTGGATCACCTGAGGTCAGGAGTTCACGACCAACCTGGCCAACATGATGAAACTCCGTCTCCGCTAAAAATACAGAAAATTAGCCAGGCATGGTGGCGGGCACCTGTAATCCCAACTACCAGGAGGCTGAGGCAGGAGAATTGCTTGAAAAAAAAAATATTAAGGCCAGGCGCAGTGGCTCACACCTGTAATCCCAGCACTTTGGGAGGCCGAGGCAGGTGGATCACGAGGTCAGGAGATCGAGACCATCCTGGCTAACACGGTGAAACTCCATCTGTACTAAAAAAGTACAAAAAATTAGCTGGGAGTGGTGGCGGGTGCTTGTAATCCCAGTTCCCGGGGAGTTGAGGCAGGAGAATGGCATGAACCCAGGACGCGGAGCTTGCAGTGAGTGGAGATAGTGCCACTGCACACCAGCCTGGGCGACAGAGCAAGACTCCATCTCAAAAAAAAAGAAAAAAGAAAAAACTAGCCCGGCTAGTTTTTGTATTTTTAGTAGAGACAGGGTTTTGCCATGTTGTCCAGGATGGTCTCGAGTTCCTGACCTCAGGTGATCCGCCCACCTCAGCCTCCCAAAGTGCTGGGATTACAGGCGTGAGCCACTGTGCCTGGCCGGAAAAAACAAAACAGAAAACCCGTTTTATTTTTATTTTTATTTTTTTTGAGACGGAGTGTCGCTCCGTTCCCAGGCTGGAGTGCAGTGACGAGATCTCAGCTCACTGCAACCTCCACCTCCCAGGGTCAAGCAATTCTCCTGCCTCAGCCTCCTGAGTAGCTGGGATTACAGGCACGTGCCACCACACCTGGCTAATTTTTGTATTTCTAGTAGATGTTGGCCAGGCTGGTCTTGAAATCCTGACCTCAGGCAATCCACCCGCCTCCACCTCCCAAAGTGCTGGGATGTCAGGCATGAGCCACCGTGCCCAGCCTAGAAAATAATATTTTTAAAAAATTAAAAAGAATCAGTCTGCTGTGTTGAGGAGATTGTAGGGGGCAAGGGCAGAAATAGAGAGACATTAGGAGGCTGTGGCCATTATCCTCTTCAGGCTAAGGATGGCTTAGAGCAGGGCGGCGGAGTGGAGGTGAAGGGAAATGTTGAATTCTGGACATATTTTAGGGGCAGAGCAGAGAACTATGTAAATGTTAATGTCAATGCACCAAAACCACAATTCATAAAATAAACTGATAAATTGAACATCATCAAAATGAAAACTCTTTTTTTTTTTTTTTTTTGAGACTGAGTCTCGCTCTGTCGCCTGGGTTGGAGTGCAGTGGCGGGACCTCAGCTCACTGCAAGCTCCGCCTCCCGGGTTCCCGCCATTCTCCTGCCTCAGCCTCCCGAGTAGCTGGGACCACAGGCGCCCGCCACCTCGCCCGGCTAGTTTTTTGTATTTTTAGTAGAGACGGGGTTTCACCGTATTAGCCAGGATGGTCTCGATCTCCTGACCTCGTGATCCGCTCGTCTCGGCCTCCCAAAGTGCTGGGATTACAGGCTTGAGCCACCGCGCCCGGCCCAAAATGAAAACTCTTGTGCTTCAAAAGGCACTAAAGAAAATGAAAAGGCAAGCCACAGAAGGAGAGAAAATATTGTTAAAGCCAACATCTGATAAAGGATCTGTATCCGAATATATAAAGAACTTTTACAACTCAATAATAAGAAGACAAACAACCCAATTAATACATCGACAAAAGGTTTGAATAGACATTTCACCAGAGGATATATGAATGGTGAATAAGCACATAAAAAGATGCCCAACATCATTAGTCGTTAGGGAAATGCAAATTAAAACCACAGTGAAATACTACTTCGCACCCACTGGAATGGTTATAATCAGAAAGATAGACAATACCAAATGCTGGCAAGGATATGGAGAAATGGGACTCCTCAGGCATTGTCGATGGGAATGTAAAATGGTACAGCCACTTTAGAAAATAGTTCGGCAGCTTCTGGGCTGGGCGCGGTGGCTCACGCCTATAATCCCAGCACTCTGGGGGGCTGAGGCAGGCGGATCACGAGGTCAGGAGATTGAACCACCCTGGCTAACACGGTGAAACCCCGTCTCTACTAAAAATGCAAAAAATTATACGGGCGTGGTGGCGGGCGCCTATAGTGCCAGCTACTCGGGAGGCTGAGGCAGGAGAATGGCGTGAACCTGGGAGGCGGAGCTTGCAGTGAGCCGAGATTGCACCACTGCACTCCAGCCTGGGCGACAGAGCCAGACTCCATCTCAAAAAAAAAAAAGAAAAGAAAATAGTTTGGCAGTTTCTTAAAAAGATTAACATAAATTTACTATACAACCCAGCAATTATTCCACTCCTTGTTATCTACCCAAGAGAAATGTAAGCAGACATTTACGCAAAGGCTAGCATGTAAATGTTCATAGCAGCACTATTGCTAATAGCCAAAAAGTGGAAGCAACCGAAACATCAATCAACACTACAATGGAATACTATTCAATAATAGAAAGGAGGGAAATACTGATGCATGCTACCTCATGGGTGACTTTCTTTTTTTTTTTTTTTTTTTCTTTTTTTGAGACGGAGTCTCGCTCTGTCGCCCAGGCTGGAGTGCAGTGGCCGGATCCCAGCTCACTGCAAGCTCCGCCTCCCGGGTTTACGCCATTCTCCTGCCTCAGCATCCCGAGTAGCTGGGACTACAGGCGCCCGCCACCTCACCCGGCTAGTTTTTTGTATGTTTTTTTAATAGAGACGGGTTTTCACCGTGTTAGCCAGGATGGTCTCGATCTCCTGACCTTGTGATCCGCCCGTCTGGGCCTCCCAAAGTGCTGGGATTACAAACTTGAGCCACCGCGCCCGGCCTCATGGGTGACTTTCAAAACAATTATCCCCAGTGAAAGAAGCCAGACACAAAAGACCACATAGTCTATGGTTCTATTTATATGAAATGTCCAGAAAAGGCAAAGCTATATAGACAGAAAATAGAATTTTTTTTTTTTTTTTTTTTTTTTTTTTTTTGAGACAGAGTCTCCCTCTGCCGCCCAGGCTGGAGTGCAGTGGCCTGATCTTGGCTCACTGCAAGCTCCGCCTCCCGGCTTCACGCCATTCTCCTGCCTCAGCCTCCCGAGTAGCTGGGACTACAGGCGCCAGCCACCTCGCCCGGCTAGTTTTTTTGTATTTTTTAGTAGAGACGGGGTTTCACTGTGTCAGCCAGGATGGTCTCGATCTCCTGACCTCGTGATCCGCCCGTCTCGGCCTCCCAAAGTGCTGGGATTACAGGCTTGAGCCACCGCGCCCGGCCCAGAAAATAGATTAATGGTTGCCTGGGGCTAGGGGTGGGAATGGAGACTGATTATAACTGGCCACAGGTAATCTTATTGAGGTGGTAGATTTTATCGAGGTGATGGAAGTGTTCCAAAACTGGATTCGGTAATAGTTGCATGCTTTTGCAAATTTATTTAAAAATCATTAAATTATACTATTAAAAAGAACATTGTTAATGATAGCATATATCTAAATGTAAACAATTTTTGTGCATATAAAGCATTTAGCACAGTGTTTGAAATGTAACAGCTCAATAAATGTAGTTAACTTTCTTTTTTTTTTTTTTTGAGACTGAATTTCGCTCTTGTCACCCAGGCTGGAGTGCTATGGCACAAACTCGGCTCACTACAACCTCCGCTTCCTGGGTTCAAGCAATTCTCCTGCCTCAGCCACCCGAGTAGCTGGGATTACAGGTGCCTACCACCATGCCCAACTAATTATTGCATTTTTAGTAGAGGCAAGGTTTCACCATGTTGGCCAGACTGGTCTCTAACTCCTGACCTCAGGTCATCCACCCGCCTCAGCCTCCCAAAGTGCCGAGATTACAGGAGTGAGCCACCGTACCCAGCTGTAGTTAACTTTTTTTTTTTTTTAAAGACAGAGTCTGGCTTTGTGACCCAGGCTGGAGTGCAGTGGCTCAATCTCAGCTCACTGCATGCTCTGTCTCCCAGGTGTTCTCCCCTGTTCTCTTCCTTCATAGCAAGCACAACTTTTTGGCAATTTTTCTTTTTTTTTGAGATGAGTCTCACTCTGTCACCCAGGCTGGAGTACAGTGGCTCCATAATAGCTCACTGCAGCCTCGAATGCCTCAGCCTCAGGAGTAGCTGGCGTTACAGGCGTGAATCACATCCAGCCTGTAATTTTCTTTATTTGTGCAAGCACTTGCTTCATGTCTCTCTCTCACTAGATTAGAAAAACCATGAGGGCAGGAAAGGGTCTGTTCCACTCATTACTGGCAGGCGGGCAGGTTCTGGTAGTCTTTTTGCTGGTGTGATAGAAGAAACAGGACACTGTGTCTGTCCTCTTTCTGGAGCTGCAGCAGTCACGTTACAACCACGAGTTGCATAAGAGGGTGGCCAAAGCCACGTTGCGAAGGATGCTAGAGAAAGATGGAACATGCCTGTATGTTTCATGACTTTGCTGAGCACTGAGCTAAGGCTCACCACCTTCAGACCTCTTATCTCATGAGAAAATAAACTGGTATTTAAGCCACTTTTGCGAGTGTTTTCTATTTTTGGCAATGGAATACATTCCTAAACGGTATTACCAATAAGACCAAAATGATATTCTCAAGAGACTTTTGTCTAGTGGGGAAAGATGGACATGTAAACAAATCCATGCATTTGTCAAATACTTGCTTTGTGGAGCTCTGTACAGGGTGAGGTAATGGACTGCCCCTGGCTTAAGCAATTAGGTGATGGCTCTTCCACTAACTGAGATAGGAAACCTAGGAGGTACAGCTTATTTGTGGGGCAAGATTAGTTCTTTGTTGGGTATGTCAGTTTTAAGTATCATGGGACAACTAGGGGGAGGGATCCAGAGACAGCAGGATACATGGATCTGAGCTCCAGGGAGAAGGTGTCTGGGGTATACAATGGGTGTCATCAGTGTGCACCTGAGTGCAGCCTAAGAATGAAAGTGTATTGAGCTCTTGTTTCAGGCTCTGTGCTAAGTGCTTTGTACCATCATCATGATTTACTGAGCTAGCATTTACTGAGCACTTACTACATGCCAATTAGACTTCTAACTGCTTTACTTCATTATCCCATTGCTTTGTTTATCTCATTTAATTCTCACTACCCAGAAAGGGAAGTACTCTTCCAGTTTTAATTATGAGAAAACTTGAGGATTAGGAAAATTAAGTAACTTGCTAGTGAGTTGTAGAAAAAACACAAACAGAAACAAAAACCCACCTGGGCAACATGGCAAAAACCCGTCTCTACAAAAAAAAAAAAAACAACAAAATTGGCTGGGCGTGGTGGCATATGCCTGTAGTCCCAGCTACTTGAGAGGCTGAGGTGGGAGATTCGCTTGAGTCCAGGGGGTTGAGGTTGCAGTGAGCTGTGATTGCACCACTTCACTCCAGCCTGGGTGACAGAGGGAGACCCTATCTCAAAGAAAAAATAAAACAAAACAAAAGCACCTAAGGAGACTGTGTAGAATGAGAGAAGAGGGCAAAGGACTTAAAGCCATGAGGACATCAACATGTTTTTCCTTTTTTTTTTAAACTAAAAATTTTAAAATTTAGTTTTAAAAACTAAGATATATATGGTGGCCGGGCGCGGTGGCTCACGCCTGTAATCCCAGCACTTTGGGAGGCTGAGGCGGGCGGATCACGAGGTCAGGAGATCAACACCATCCTGGCTAACACAGTGAAACCCCGTCTCTACTAAAAATACAAAAAAATTAGCCAGGTGTGGTGGTGGGCACCTGTAGTCCCAGCTACTCGGGAGCTGAGGCAGGAGAATGGTGTGAACCCGGAAGGCAGAGCTTGCAGTGAGCTGAGATCATGCCACTGCACTCCAGACTGGGGGAGAGAGCAAGATTCTGTCTCACAAAAAAAAAAAAAAAAAAAAAAAAAAAAAAAAAAAGCACAACTTTCAAGCATACAGATCAGTTAATTTTCACAGCCGGGAGTGTTCATGCTTGTAAATCCCAGCACTTTGGGAGGCCAAAGCAGGAGGGTTGTTTGAGCTCAGAAGTTCAAGACCAGCTGGGGCAACATAGGGAGACCCCACTTCTATTTTTTTTGAGGTGGAGTTTTGCTCTTGTCGCCCAGGCTGGAGTGCAATGGCCCGATCTCGGCTTACCGCAACCTCCACCTCCTGGGTTCAAGCGATTCTCCTGCCTCAGCCTCCTGCGTAGCTGGGATTACAGGTGTGCACCACCACGCCTAACTAATTTTTTAAAATTTTTAGTAGAGACAGGGTTTCACCACCTTGGGCAGGCTGGTCTTGAACTCCCGACCTTAGGTGATTCACCCACCTTGGCCTCCCAAAGTGCTAGGATTACAGGCATGAGCCACCACACCCAGCCTCCCATTCTATTAAGAATTTTTTTTTTAATTTAAAATTTTAGTGGCCAGGTGTGGTGGCTCACACCTATAATCCCAGCACTTTGGCAGGCTGAGGTGGGCAGATCACCTAAGGTCGGGAGTTTGAGATCAGTCTGGCCAACATGGCGAAACCCCATTTCTACTAAAAATACAAAAAATTAGCTGGGCGTGGTGGCACATGCCTGTAATCCCAGCTACCTGGGAGGCTGAGGCAGGAAAATTGCTTGAACCCAGAAGGTAGAGGCTGCAGTGAGCTGAGATGGCGCCACTGCACTCCAGCCTGGGTGATAGAATGAAACTGTCTGTATATATAAATAAAAATTTTACAATGTGAACACACTAGCGTAACCACCATCTAGATGAAGAAATAGAACATTGCCCCAGGGCAGTGGTTCGCATCTGTAATCCCAGCACTTTGGGAGGCCGAGGCAGGTGGATTACCTGTGGTCAGGGGTCTGAAACCAGCCTGGCCAACATGGTGAAACCTCGTCTCTACTAAAAATACCAAATTAGCCAGGCGTGGTGGCACATGCCTGTAATCCTGGCTACTTGGGAGGCTTAGGTAGGAGAATCACTTGAACCTGGGAGGCAGAGGTTGCAGTAAGCCAAGATCGCGCCACTGCACTCTAGTCTGGGCAACAAGAGCGAAACTCCATCTCAAAAAAAAACCAACCAAACAAACAAACAGAAAACAAACATTTCCAACACCCTAGAAGCATTCTTTGTGCCACCCTTACCCATCATTCCCTGTCCCCCACCTAAAAGTAACCAGAACTTTGACTTTTATTGCTATAGGTTAGTTTTGCTTAGAATATCGACATTTAAAGTGTGCAAAGGGCTGGGCACAGTGGCTCACGCCTGTGATCCCTGCACTTTAGGAGGCCGAGGTGGGTGGATCACTTGAGGTCAGGAGTTTGAGACCAGCCTGGCCAACATGATGAAACCCATCTCTACTAAAAATACAAAAAAAAAAAAATTAGCTGGGTGTGGTGGCCGGCGCCTGTAATCCCAGCTACTCAGGAGGCTGAGGCAGGAGAATCACTTGAACCTGGGAGGTGGAGATTGCACCACTGCACTCCAGCCTGGGCAACAAGAGCGAAACTCCATCTCAAAAAAACAAAAAACAAAAACCAAAAAAATTGTGCAAAGGGAAAAGGGGAAAAGTGATCTTAAAAATGAAACAGAGGAGGCCAGGCGCGGTGGCTCACGCCTTTAATCCCAGCACTTTGGGAGGCCGAGTCAGGCGGATCACGAGGTCAGGAGATTGAGACCATCCTGGCTAACACAATGAAACCCTGTCTCTACTAAAAATATAAAAAAATTAGCCGGGTGTGGTGGCGGGCGCCTGTAGTCCCAGCAACTGGGGAGGCTGAGACAGGAGAATGGTGTGATCCCGGGAGGCGGAGCGTGCAGTGAGCCAAGATCGCTCCACTGCACTCTAGCCTGGGCAACAGAGTGAGACTCTGTCTCATTAAAAAAAAAAAAAAAAAAAGGAAACAGGAAAACTGGTCAGAAAAATGGGAGCATATCATGAGAACTTGATTTAGGCTCTACCTATCACGTGCACATACCAATTAGAAGCTAGTGATACACAGTAGAGGGGCCTTGGAAATCATCTGGCAGCACCGGGAAATACAGCAAAATCCAGTTTATGGAACACAGTAACAGTAGTGCTAGCGACTGTATCCGTGTACAGGACAGTGGAGTCTGTGAAGCAACCTGCAATATCTTGTGCTTAGTGGCAGCAGCAAAGACGGTGGTGGATGAATTCTACCGGTTTTCTTTATGTGTCCTGTAAGTTGGATTCTTCAGACTCGGCACTTTTGTGAGCTACTCAGTATAATCTATTATCTAATACTGTCGATTACCTTACTGGGTAAGGGAGAAAAACCCTGTAATTGTTGTGAAAGACTTGTGGCTGTGTAGCCAACGGCCATTCTTTTTGAAACAGTCATTTCTGTTTTTGAAACTTTTTTTTAACACTTTTTTTTTTCAGTAGGCATGTACCCAGCCTGATGCAGAAATGATGATTGGTCCATACCATAAGTCCATAGCATTCTATGTAATATGTTCTTTTTGGCAACATTCATTAACTCTCATCTTTACAAAATCCGCGAGGCATTATTTTTTCCATTGTATTGATGTGAACTCCCAGGCTCAGCAAAGTTACTAGTTTTGAACACAGGCCTGACTCCATATAGCTCTTTCCAGGGCACTACCCCATTACTCACCCATGGTAATTTTGTACATTTTTTATGACTCTGGTTGTGGGTATTTTACTTTCCTACTTGACCTTCCCCATCACCCTTGACAGTTCTGGGAACTCCTTAAGGCGACTCACTACCCCTCAGGAATCGCTCCTAATGATTCTAGGAAGCCCCCTCCCCCTCCAGCCCCCCAGAAGTGCCTCTTCTGATTCCCAGGATGCCCCTCTCTCCGCCCCAAGAGCTGCTCCTAATGATCCCCCAAATCCCCGCTCACTGAGGAAATGATTTTTTTTTTTTTTGAGACGGAGTTTCACTCTTGTTGCCCAGGTTGGAGTGCAATGGCTCGATCTCGGCTCACCGCAACCTCCGCCTCCCGGGTTCAAGCGATTCCAATGCCTCAGCCTCCCGAGTAGCTGGGACTACAGGCATGCACCACCACGCCCGGCTAATTTTGTATTTTTTTTTTTTTTTTTTTAGTAGAGACGGGGGTTTCTCCATGTTTGTCAGGCCGGTCTCAAACTGCCGGTTTCAGGTGATCCGCCCGCCTCGGCCTCCCAAAGTGCTGGAATTACACGCGTGAGCGACCACGCCCGGCCAGGAACTGCTTTTTAATGACCCTAAGGACAGCCTCCCTCAGGGTCCGTCCTAATAACCCTCAGGGCAGCCTCCCTTCCCTGTCCAGACTTGACAGCGAATGAGGGGTTTCCAAGGACGCAGGATTTTGTTTTGAAAACTGAGACGCCCAAGACAAACCGGGACAAGACGGTCATCTTTTCAGCACTCCCTGAGCTCGGAAGCTGCCCCTAAAGGCCCCGACACATTTCCACGTTAGGCCAAGAGGATACTCATCCCAAGAAAACTTTGGCCCATCCTTTCGTTAGCGACATCCTGTAGTAACCTCACCGCCCTTACCCATCTACCCTACCGGCCCACTTCTAGGTACTAGCTTCTTTCAACCCTGATTAGTTATGGGTGGCCAG
Source organism: Macaca nemestrina (assembly GCF_043159975.1). Lineage (NCBI taxonomy): Eukaryota > Metazoa > Chordata > Mammalia > Primates > Cercopithecidae > Macaca > Macaca nemestrina. The sequence continues at coordinate 190,063,519 of NC_092125.1, read as the reverse complement.
GAGCCCGCCTATGATTGGCCAGCTTCGCGATCCAGCTAGAGGCTCACTGGCCGCAGTCCCGAGTGGTACAGCGTTTCCTCCTGGCAACAGCCCGAGCCGGCGCTCATAGGCTGAGCACACTGAGGTCGGGACTGGGAGGTGGCTGCGGCGCGTGCTCATTGGCTGGTGTATGGTTTGCAGCCACCCTTGAATTGGTTGACTCTGTGCGGCTGCGCAGATGCAGACTTTAGAGGAGGCGGAGTTTCGTCCTTCGCCTGCTGGAAAAGCAGTAGGATCGGCCAGTGGCGACAGCAGGAGCTGAGCCTAAGCCCTGGCGGGGCTTTGGGCTGTAGGTGAGAACTATAGCGTTTTGGAATTCTTGAGGCGCTTTGCTGCTGTAGCCGTGACCGTGAGTTTTGTGGGGGAGGGGCGGTGGGGGTGGTTCTTCCAGCGGTGAGTGATCGGCATGTTTCTCGGCCAATAGGAGAAGGAGCTTCCAGAATGTGTTCTGAGATTGGCCTTTTCCAATCTTCAGGGCCAATGGACGTCGGGAGAGGGGGGCGGGTCCTCTGGGCCTTATTTTCTTCTTCCTGCGGCGGAGCTTTACTCGCTAAGGCGGCGGGGCCGGGAGGGGCCGAACCTGTGCGCGGTGAGGTTCGGGGACCTTGGGGAGCAGGGTGCGCTGCCTTTGGAGTGATGTTCGCGGGAGCGGCTGCGAGGGAAGGGTGCAGGAGTCCGAGGGGGTCGTTAGCAACAGCTAGCTTTATTGAGTGGTTAAGTACCGGGCCTAGTGCTTAGTGTTTCGCTTGCATCATCTGAGCTAATCACAGCGACCCTGCAGGGCAGGGGGTTGGGATCCCCATTTTACAGGTGGAGAAACTGAGACTTAGTCAACTCACACAGCCAAGGTCACACAGCTAATAGACGGCAGAGACCGGATCTGTATTCAGAGTTGTGACTTTGGAGCCGGTGTTCTTGAATCACTAGGCTTTGTTACTGATTGGGAGGGAAGGTGTCATGAAACGGGAGCTTTCCCCAGGGAATAGATTGGGGGAAGGGAATCGTAGGGTTGAAGAAGGGATGAACAGTTGAGGTGAGGGTGAGGAAATCAGTTTTTCAACAGTTACCGATTGCCTACTCTGTGCCATGCATTGTTCTAGGCATACAAAGATGAATTGGGCCAGAGGCTGATGAAGCCCATTAGGGCCCCTTTGAAGGCCCGGGGAAGGGCCCCAACATTGTATTCACATGACTGTATGTTTTTATAAAATTTGCAAAAGTAAGATATTTTGGATTCATTTTTCTTTTTAAGAGGGTCTTCAAAATTAAACTTCGGGTTTCTCCATACTTGGAACTGCCCTTGCAAAGGACTTAGTCCAGATGGAGATGAGGATGTAAGCAGTATAGGGCAGTGGAAGGTGCATTTAAGAGTGGGCTGTGGGCAAATTTCCTGGTATGTAAAACAGGGATAACAGTATACCTGCCATGCAAACTTTCTGCCAGGTTCATGAAAAGCGCCTGTTTAGAAACACGCCTTATTTTCGATGGAAAGGAAGCCTAGGAGATACGGGTAACTGGATTTGCCTTCTCTCCTACCTTACACAGTTCTGCTCCCAGGGCTGTAACCAGATTTCTGGTAGATTGGAGGCAGTTTTCTCCTTTCTGAGCTCTCCAGCTCTCAAAGAGACTCTTGGAGCTGAACCGCCATAGCTTTGGGCCCCAGATAGCGGGGTACAGAACTGCTGCTGCACCCTGAGTGAGGAGGGTGCGTAAAGGAAAGGACATACTAGTGTTCCTTCTAGAATGGCCTGTTTTCACTGGTATGCTTTGTCTTTTTTCAGTTGAGATGGTCTATTGTGTTACCGAGCTGTGGGGATGCACCCATTTAGCTGAAGTTCTCATCTAAAAACAAAGTATTTATTTGGCTTTCTCCAGTCAGTTATGAAGTTTGCCCTGTATTGCTAGTTTAAATTTTGTCCTTTGAGTTCTGGGTACAGTGCAATGGAACTTGTTTGTAACTTGATTTCATTAAGTACTCCTGAAACTGCATCTTAGTTTAGATAGAACAGTTTCACTTTAGGGTTTTAAAATTATGTTACTAATATCAAAGGTTTTAAAATCATGTTACTAATATCAAAGTACTTTTGAACCCTTAAGTTTTGTTATCTTGTAGCCACTTAACTTTTATTAGGTATCCGGTTTAGCTGTGCCCTAGGAAGGAGCTTTGGCCTCCCAAAGTGCTGGGATTACAGGCGTGAGCCACCACACCCAGCTGTGCGTGGCTTTCAAGTTGTAGTATATTATGTTTAATACTCTGAAAAGTGATTAGCAAGGTGTTAATAAGGGAGTAGCTTGAAAGGATAAGGGTAAAATATGGACATTTTAGCTGTACTATTAGATAGGACCAATAACCAAATTAATTTCCTTTTTTTAGCTGAACAATTTTCTGTTTGTTTTTTTTTTTCAAGAGCAATCCTGTTGCAATAACAATATCTCTGTTGAAATAAGGTTTGAATCCATGCAGTTTTGATACATCACTTTCTTTTTAAACAGAACCTTTTCGATCTGTATTTCTAGTTTATTTAAATCACTTCTTCTTGTTGTGATGTTTTAAAATTTTTTGAGACAGGGTCTCACTATGTTGCCCAGTCTGATCTCAAACTCCTGAATTCAAGCGATCCGCCCACCTCTGTCTCCCAAAGTGCTGGGATTACAGACTTGAGCCACCACAGCCCCACCCTAAATAACTTTTCTTTCCTTTTTTTTTTTTTTTTTTGTTTGAGACGGCGTTTTGCTCTTGTTGCCCAATCTGGAGTGCAATGGCACAATGTTGGCTCACTGCAGCCTCAGCCTCCCGGGTTCAAGCGATTTTCCAGCCTCAGCCTCCCGAGTAGCTGGGATTACAGGCGTGAGCCACTGTTCCTGGCCCCTAAATAACTTTTCTAGAGGCAGATTCCAGGTGTGAAGTCTTAACTGCATCTTCTGAATTTCTATATTATCTTTTACTGTTTTCAGCATTGATGTTTCCAGCACTTAATTTTAATTTTTATATTATTTTATGCTCTTAATGTGTTTCTTCAGATTCCTGTCTGACTAAAGGGACCTCAAAAAGGAGGGAAAATGGCTTCTGAGTCTGAAACTCTGAATCCCAGTGCTAGGATAATGACCTTTTATCCAACTATGGAAGAGTTCCGAAACTTCAGTAGATACATTGCCTACATTGAATCCCAAGGAGCTCATCGGGCAGGGCTGGCCAAGGTAAGGAGCTGGGATTGTTCAGATGGTTTTGATACCTAGGGCAGCAGTAAGATTTTTTTCCTAAATAAGGGCCAGAACTGTGTTTTACTGAAAGTTGGGTGGGGTGATGACTTTAGTGAATGCAGTTCTATTTGCAAGTTAATTCCCGTTGTTAACATCAGAAGCATCTCTGCTTTTAGGTAGGAAGAGAGCTAATTGGAATCTTCAGAAAGGGGGAGGTAAAGAGCTAGTGTCTCCAGGCCTGGCTGCTGTTGTGCCTCAGCCCTCTTGGTGGAGCTGGGTGCAGTAGTGTTACTGAACTACCAGTGAGTGCTTATGCCATCTGACTTCTCTTGCTCTCATTTCAGTCTCATCCAGCACTCTAGTAGCAATTTGGCTTCCCATGTGGACTTTCTTCAAGGGGAGAGAATGCACTGGCCAGCCAACATGAGTATTCTGGTCCTTGTAATTTGAAATTGGTTTCTGGTTTGTACTTCTTTCTCCTGTGAGTTGGATTTGTTATTTTTCCTGAGTCAAATCAGTTCTTCATATATTCTGTCACAACCAGGTTGAGTGCTGGAAGCTGAAAGAACTGCATTTCTGGAGAGATCCTCAAGAAACTGAGAGGCAGGGACCTCAGTCTAAGTCAGGAGGAAATTTTTCACACCATTTTATGTTGTTTGAATTTCTTACCATATGTGCTTGTTACATTTTCAATATGAAAAGAGAAAGCAAGAACATTGGCTACAAAGCTGAGGACCAGTCTTGGACCCTGGTGCCTCCGGAGACTTGAGACGACCACATCCTCCTTCCTCCTCTTTCCTCTTATCTGCAGATACGCTACTGCTGGGTTAATGACAGCAGGCGGGGATAGCAGGGCCTGTAGTACAGTTTTTCGTAGCACATTGCTTTTTTTGGTTGTACTTTATTAGATTTAAAAAGTTATAAAAAAAAATGTCGGTTATTACAAGTTAAATATTTCAAACGCAGATAAAGAAAAGGCTGATCTTCATCCACCTTCTCCAGTGCCGTCTCCTTAAGTGGTAATAGCTCCCTCCACACCTTTTTCTCTGCTCATACAAACATACACACATATAAGATAGTGTTATTTGTTTTGTTTTTAAAAGAGAATGGCATCATGCCATATACATTCCTGTGTTGGTTCGTTCATTCTTTTTTCTTTCTTTTTTTTTTTTTCCTTTTTAACAACATATATTCCTCCCTCTAGGTCAGTTATGGATTCAACTCATTCTTCTTTTTTCTCATGTCAACTGTCTTGTTAATTTATTACTATTGGAATGGGTAATTTGCTTATGTGAGTAAAACAGAATGCTATTGGAAGGTAGCTACTGTAGAGTCTTGCTCTCTCTCAGTATTTTCTTGTATGTCCTTTCAGTGTTCTTATGCAGATGCTAGTGTGTGTGTGTGTGTGTGTTTTCTCCCTTGTTACATAAAGTGAAACAGTACTCTCTAATTAAACAACAAAAAAAAGCTGTATAGTATTCCATAAAGCACATCTATCTTACTTAACTATTAAAGATAAGATTTTTTTTTTTTTTTTGAGATGGAGTTTTGCTCTTGTTGCCCCAGCTGGAGTGCAATCGTGCGATCTTGGCTTACTGCAACCTCTGCCTCCGGGTTCAAGCAATTCTCCTGCATCAGCCCCCCAGATAGCCGGGATTATAGTTGAGCACCACCATGCCACTAATTTTTGTATTTTTAGTAGAGATGGGGTTTCACCATGTTGGCCAAGCTGATCTCACACTCTGACCTCAGGTGATTCACCTGCCTCGGCCTCCCAAAGTGTTGGGATTACAGGCATGAGCCATTGTGCCTGGCCTCACGATTAGATTTTTAAGAATGTTATGCTTCTTTGTATGTAAATTCTAATCTAGTATGTGAAAAAAGGAAATTCTGTATAAGTATAGAGTCGACCAAATCAAGTAAAATTGTGTTTGTGATTTTTTTAAAGAGAGCACTGGGCTATGAGATTAAGAGAGAAACAACTCTTCAGTCTCTTTTCTTGGTGTCCAAATAAGATACTGAAGCTGGGAACAAGTATTACTTACCTTAGGTTATTGCAGTTAGGCAGCTGATTGGTGGCAAAAGTGGATCAGGATTAGCATGCCTGTGACTTACTGTGTTTTGGTGAATGTGGGTAAATCAAAGTAACTGTCTAGTAAAATTGACTGTTAGGTTGGCTGGTAACTTACATGCTTCCTGGTGTCTGACTGGCTTGCCAGGTTTCTCATCTGTCTTTTTGTTTCTTGTGTTCCCTTCAGGTTGTTCCTCCAAAAGAGTGGAAGCCACGAGCATCCTATGATGACATTGATGATTTGGTCATTCCTGCCCCCATCCAACAGCTGGTGACAGGGCAGTCTGGCCTCTTTACTCAGTACAACATACAGAAGAAAGCCATGACTGTTCGAGAGTTCCGCAAGATAGCCAATAGCGATAAGTGAGTGGAAACCCTTTCTTACCTGATATACCATCTAGGACCCTGGTGTCTCATCCTCCTAGCATCTCTAGGACTGCTGCTGTCCTGATGAACAGTGTTTTCAGTAGGACAGCTCTGTTCTAGTTGTCTCCCTTTCTGCTTTTTTTTGTGGAAGCATTTCCTCCTCTCAGGACTGTCTCAGTCTAAACCTGTTCCTGTTTATATCAACAAATCCCATTGTTTTTCCATCAGAAGTAGAATCATTTTCTGACTCTGAAGTTGCAAGGAGAAAGTTGGAGGTGGTGCACAAGGAGCTTTTGCTGGGTATTGATAACCACCTGCTCATCAAAAGTGCTTTGGTTCCACTCCCTTTCTCTTGGGATGCTCTGTGTTTAATTGTGCTGGAATTTCTCACTGCCCATCCAGCCTGCTAGCTCATTTCTGTTTTGACATTAACAAAGTGTGAGTAAACCACCAAGCTGGTTGCTATTTTCTGTCACTCCATTCTTCTTCCTCTGTACCTTCTTGTCTCTTTTAGAGATACTTTTCTTTGTGTAGGCCTGTTCTCAGTTCTTCTCTGCTGTGGGGTTTTTTTTTGAGATGGAGTCTCACTCTATTGCCCAGGCTGGAGTGCAGTGGAGAGATCTTGGCTCACTGCAACCTCTGTCTCCCAGGTTCAAGTGATTCTCCTGCTTCAGCCTCCCAAGTAGCTGGGACTATAGACACGCACCACCATGCTTGGCTAATTCTTGTATTTTTATTAGAGACAGGGTTTCACCACATTGGCCAGGCTGGTCTTGAACTCCTGACCTCAAGTGATCCGCCTGCCTTGGCCTCCCATAGTGCTGGGATTACAGGCAAGAGCCACCACGCCTGGCCCTTCTCTGCTGTTTTTAATGTTTAGTTCTCATTTTTCCTGAGATTCACAGAGAATAAATTTTGTGTTCCCTCGTTCAGCTCTGACTACTCCATCTTTTCTTTTTTTTTTTTTTTTTGAGACGGAGTCTCACTCATTCCCCAGAGTGCAATAGTGCGATGGTGCAATCTCAGCTCACTGCAACCTCCGCCTCCCGGGTTCAAGCAGTTCTCCTGTCTCAGCCTCCTGAATAGCTGGGATTACAGGTGCCTGCCACCATGCCAGGCTAATTTTTATATTTTTAGTAGAGACAGGGTTTCACCATGTTGGCCAAGCTGGTTTTGAGCTCCTGATCTCAGGTGATCTGCCCACCTTTGATCCCAAAGTGCTGGGATTATAACCGTGAGCCGTTGCACCCGGCCTTGACCACTCCTTCTAATCCTCTTCCTTGGATTTTCTCACTTTCCATTCACTCCTTAATTTTGAGTTTCCACAAGTTTTTCCTTTTTTCCTTGCTGCTTTTCCTGAGCCTTTTGATTTGCACATGCCTTGATTTCAGCTAGTCACACATACTGTGCCTTCACATAGCCCAGAGCCAGGTCTTGTGCCTGCCTGTCTTTGCCCTGCTGGGGTGGCATTCCTGTGCTTCATCAGCTCTCTCTCATCAGGTCTCACTTTGTTTCTACTCTTTGCCTTCTTTTCATTGACTTATCACACTTGACTTATCACAATTGTAATTGAGATCTTCTAGTTTTATTGACAACTGAACTCTTTCTGTTGTTTCTTAAGACACGGTGTCGCTGTGTTACCCAAGTTGGAGTGCAGTGGTGCAGTCATGACTTACTGCAGCCTTGACTGCCCAGGCCCAAGTGATCCTTCTAGCTCAGCCTCCCAGGTAACTGGAGGTATAGGCATGTGTTACCATGCTCAGCTAATTTTTTTATTATTTGCTGCCCAGTTTGGTCTTGAACTCCTGGGCTCAAGCGATCCCCTTGCCTCAGACTCCCGAAGTGCTGGGATTATAGGCATGAGCCACTGCATCCGGCGGACACCTTACCTCTTTTTTTTTTTGAGACGGAGTCTCACTGTGTTGCCAGGCTAGAGTGCAGTGGCGCGATCTTGGCTCACTGCAACCTCTGCCTCCTGGGTTCACGCTGATTCTCCTGCCTCAGCCTCCTGAGTAGCTGGGATTACAGGTGCCTGCCACCACGCCCGACTAATTTTTGTATTTTTAGTAGAGACGGGTTTCATCATGTTGGCCAGGATTGTCTCGATCTCTTGACTTCATGATCCACCCACCTCGGCCTCCCAAAGTGCTGGGATTACAGGCATGAGCCACCGTGCCTGGCCAACCTTACTCTTAAAACATCTACCTTGCTGGCCAACCTGCTGGCCAATGAGAGAATTTACATAAAGGCATGTCAAAGAAATGTGGCTTGCTCTGCAGGTGAAAGGCTGTACCCTTCCTGCCATCCTTTTTGTCTGATTTTTGCTACGCATGAGGACCAAGCTCACCTGCTTTCTGTTTCTCACATGGAATTCCACCAGGGGCTTCAGTCTCCTCAGCCTTTCTTCCCTTTTTGTTAACACATTAGGCCTTTTCTTTTCTTTCTTTCTTTTTTTTTTTTTTTTTTTGAGATGGAGTCTCGCTCTCTCACCCAAGCCGGAACGCAGTGGTGCAATGTTGGCTCACTGCAACCTCAGCCTCCCGGCTTCAAGCGATTTTCCTGCCTCAGCCTCCCGAGTAGCCACCACACCCGGCTAATTTTTTGTATTTTTAGTAGAGATGGGGTTTCACCATATTGGCCAGGCTGTTCTCGCTTTATCTTCTTTCAGCACACTTGTTTTCCTTTTAAATTAACCAGCCCTATGTCTATTCCTTTTATCCTAATACATAGCAGATTCTTACCTTTAAGGTAAAAACCTAAATTTTTGCTTTTGAGACAGAGTCTCGCTGTGTTGCCCAGGCTGGAGTACAGTGGCATGATCTCAGCTCACTGCAATCTCTGCCTCCCAGGTTTAAGCGATCCTCTTACCTCAGCTTCCCGAGTAGCTGGGATTACAGGTGCCCGCCACCACGCCTGGCTAATTTTTTTGTATTTTTAGTAGAGATGGGGTTTCACCATGTTGGTTAGGCTGGTCTCGAACTCCTGGCCTCAGATCAGCCCGCCTTGGCCTCCCAAAGTGCTGGCACCCTGCCCGACCTAAAAACCTACCTTCATGAAACAGATTAGTTGGTAATAGAGGAGTTAATTATATTTCAGAGAGAATGTTAGGTCTCTAAAATGTATTATTCACTAGGTTGACAATCTGTAAGGGAGTTATTTAGTCAGATTTTTTTTTTTTTCTTTTTTGAGATGGAGTCTTACTCTGTCGCCCAGGCTGGAGTGCAGTGGTGCTGTTTCAGCTCTCTGCAACCTCCACCTCCTGGGTTCAAGCAATTCTTCAGCCTCAGCTTCCCAAGTAGCTGGGACTACAGGTGCTCGCCACCACACCCGGCTAATTTTTTGTGTTTTTAGTAGAGATGGGATTTCACCATGTTAGCCAGGATGGTCTTGATCTCCTGACCTCGTGATCCGCCCGCCTTGGCCTCCCAAGTGCTGGGATTACAGGTGTGAGCCACTGCGCCTGGCCTGTTTAGTCAGATTTTTATTTAATTAATTTTAAATTCATTCCCATTATCTCCATGAGTTCATTTTGGTCTTTATGTGTCTACTCTTTATACATTTATAATATTTCTTTTGCCATTTTAGTTAGAATGTGCATTAGTTTTTCACCTTTTCAAATATCTGTAAGGTTTGTGTATTACTCTTCTTAAAATTGCTTCATAATAATAATAATTTTTTTTTTTTTTTTTTTTTTTTTTTGAGACGGAGTCTCGCTCTGTCACCCAGGCTGGAGTGCAGTGTCTTGATCTCGGCTCACTGCAACCTCCACCTCCTTCCGGGTTCAAGCGATTCTCCTGCCTCAGCCTCCAGAGTAGCTGGAACTACAGGTGCGCACCACCACACCCAGCTAATTTCATGGTTCACTGCAGCCTTAATCTCCCAGGCTCAAGAGATCCTCCCATCTCAGCCCTCCTACTCCCTCCCACCCCCAGTAGCTGAGACTGCAGGTGTGCACCACCATGCCCTGCTAATTTTTTTTTTTTTTTTGAGATGGAGTTTCGCTCTTGTTGCCCAGGCTGGAGTGCAATGGCGTGATATCGGCTCACTGCAACCTCTGTCTCCCAGGTTCAAGCAGTTCTCCTGCCTCAGCCTCCCAAGTAGCTGAGATTACAGATGTGAGCCACCATGCCTGGCTAATTTTTGTATTTTTAGTAGAGTTGGGGTTTCACCATGTTGGCCAGGCTGGTCTCAAACTCTTGACCTCAGGTGATCCGCCTGCCGTGGCCTCCCAAAGTGCTGGGATTACAGGCGTGAGTCACTGCTCCTGGCCAGCTCTGCTAATTTTTAAAGTTTTTGTAGAAATAGGATTTTGCCATGTTACTGGTCTCAAACTCTTGGGCTCAAGTGATCCTCCTGCCTCAGCCTCCCAAAGTGCTGCGATTATAGGCCTGAGCCACCGTACTTGGCTGGTTTGAATCTAAAAGAAGTTTTTTTGTTTGTTTGTTTTTAGTAAATTTTCAGTATATGGTGATTAAGCTAAAGAGTATAGATATTTTTAGACTGGGTACATTGACTCACTTCTATAATCCTACCACTTTGGGAGGCTGAGGTTGGAGGATCACTTGAGGCCAGGAGTTTGAGACCAACTTGGGCAACACTGCAGGATTCCATCTCTACAAAAAATAAAAACACTAACCAGGTGTGATGGTGCATACTTGCAGTCCTGGCTACTCGGGAGGCTGGGGCAGGAGGATTGCTTGAGCCCAGGAGTTCAAGGCTGTAGTAAGCTGTGATCACACCACTGTGCTGCAGCCTGGGCAGCAGAGCAAGGATCCTGTCTTTTTAAGGTATAGTTTTTTTTTTTGAAACAGTTTTATTCTATGGCTGAGGGTGGACTGCAGTGACGTTAGCTCAGCTCACTGCAGACTCCTCCTGGGTTTAAGTAATTCTCGTGCCTCAGCCCCCGCCCTAAGTAGCTGGAATTACAGGCGTGTGCCACCACGCCTGGCTAATTTTTGTATTTCTAATAGAGACCAGGTTTCACCATGTTGGCCAGGTTGGTCTTGAACTCCTGACCTCAGGTGACCTGCCCCCACCAGGCCTCCCAAAGTGCTGGGATAACAGGTGTGAGCCACCATGCCTCTGGCCAAAGTGTAGATATTTCTATGACTTTATATGTAGATAAGTAGATATAAATATGCGCATATGTGAGTACGGATTTTCCTAATTGGAATATTTGATGTGCAAAAATCTAGATTTTTAGAGCTATTTTATATTTTTACTAAAATACTTGATGTTTTTAGGTGTGATTACTTGGTGAGTGTCAGCCACTGCGTAGGGCGCTGGGCATACAGCAGGGGCACTTACAAATGAGTCCTCTTGGAGCAGCTTCCTTTTGGCTGGTTCAGGGAGGTGAACGCTGTTGGAAAGCCTCAGCTCTTCACATGCTACTGGGTTTTGGTTGTCTGTGGATATGCAGGGACCTTGGGTCTTGGTTTGTAAGCCCATTTTCTCCCTGGGTGGCCACCTGAATCCAGCAAGGTGTGGTTTAAGTAGTCTCTTCAGAGTTGAGGATGTGCTTGTTAAGGAAGGTGGGTTTACATCTCTGCGTACATTACCTTCCTCAGGCCCAGTGCTCATGGAAGGGACGTTCCGGGAGTGACTACGTATTAGATCCTTGAAGGCCAAGATTATGCCTTGTTCATTTGAAATTCTTGCTGTCACTGGAATAGGGGATTATGTCTTGTAATGTTCATAATGCCTAATAAACCCCTGTAAGTGGTTTACATGTTTCTTTTTACTTTCAAAAGGTACTGTACCCCACGCTATAGTGAGTTTGAAGAGCTCGAGCGGAAATACTGGAAAAATCTTACATTCAATCCTCCCATCTATGGTGCAGATGTGAATGGTACCCTCTATGAAAAGGTGAGGCTCACTGGAAACCCTCTGTGCAGCATTTTTTGTAATTTCGTAATACCTTTTTTTCGACCCAGCACGTAGTAGGCACCTAAAAGCTGTTTGGTGAATGGGTAGATGAACAGATGATCTACCCCCAGCTGATGTTGCTGTGCTGGCCTCATTGTGGGCCATTTTGCATGTGACTGAATTTTATTTCTCCTACTTTACATGTGAAGTGGGTGATGTGCTCTTTTCAAGGGTTGTTAGCATAGTCGGTGGGTGGTAGCTGATGAGTTCTTGAAAGGGTGGGTTGGCTCTCAGATAATGAAATGAGGCAATGTGGTTTCTGCAGAAGAAAGATGACTGAATACTGAAAGGGGTATACGTTTAAGAAGAGAAATACATTTAGATTCTTCAGAATCCTCAAACAAGATTCTGTGGCAAAAGCTATTTTAACCACTTTCATTGGCTTGGGACATAGTCCTGCCTTAAATATGGTGAAAGGGGAAAATATTTGGGAATATCTTCTGATGACTGAAAAACAGTAGGGCATTTCAGGGATTATCACTCATAATTGTTTTCATGTTTTAAGGTTTTTTTTTTTTGAGATGGAGTTTCGCTCTTGTTGCCCAGGCTGGAGTGCAGTGGTGTGATCTCAGCTCACCACAAACCTCCACCTCCTGGGTTCAAGTGATTTTCCTGCCTCGGCCTCCTGAGTAGCTGGGATTATAGGCGTGCACCACCCTGCCTGGCTAATTTTGTATTTTTTAGTAGAGTCGGGGTTTCTCCATGTTGGTCAGGCTGGTCTCAAACTCCCCACCTCAGGTGATCCACGTGCCTCAGCCTCCCAAAGTGCTGGGATTACAGGCGAGAGCCATTGCGCCTGGCCCATATTTTAATGTTTTTATCAGTTATTGGAAGAGTTAAAAAAATGAATTCCAGGCCGGGTGTGGTGGCTCACATCAGTAATCCCAGCACTTTGGGAGGCTGACGCAGGCGGATCATGAGGTCAGGAGATGGAGACCATCCTGGCTGACACGGTAAAACACCATCTCTACTAAAAATACAAAAAAATTAGCCGGGTGTGGTGGCAGGCGCCTGTATTCCCAGCTACTCGGGAGGCTTAGGCAGGAGAATGGCGTGAACCCGGCAGGCGGAGCTTGCAGTGAGCCGAGATCGTGCCACTGCACTCCAGCCTGGGCAACACAGCGAGACCCTGTCTCAAAAAAAAAAGAATTCCAGTTTTGTTGATAACAGTTTTTTGGGCGTCAGGGAGAGCCAAGCTTGTAGGGATGAATGGCAAGAAGATGCTGTAAGGATCTGGGATGGGGAGGTACAAAAGTCAGGCATAATAATAATCCAGGGCCTAGTTATAGGAAGTGGGCTCCCAGCTGGCCATTACAACTCAGGAAAAGGATATTGCACATTTTTTTATGAAGACACTGCCTGGTGGAAATCAGGGCTAAAAAGCCACAACATTGCCATAGTTTTTTGTTTTTTTGTTTTTGAGACAGAATCTCGTCCTGCTACCCAGCTAGAGTATAGTGGTATGATCATAGATTACTGTAACCTCAAACCCCTGGGCTCAAGGGATCCTCCTGCTTCACCCTCCCAAGTAGCTGAGATTGCAGTCACGTGCCACTTCACCTGGCTACCTTTTTTTTATTTGTAATTTTTTTGTAGAGACTGGGTCTTACTTTGTTGCCTAGGATGGTCTTGAACTCCTGGGCTCAAGCAATCCTGCCTTGGCCTCCCAAAGTGTTGAGATTACAGGTGTGAGCCACCACACCTGGTCCACTGTCATAGTTCCCATGTTTTGCAATTTTTTTGTGTGTGTGTGGTCATAGAGTTTTTTTTCTCTTTTGACCTAAGTTTCTTTAGCATCAATTCAAACTTTTCCTCTTGGGGTTTAAAACCGGTGACTGTTGGCCGGGCACGGTGGCTCACGCCTGTAATCCCAGCACTTCAGGAGGCCAAGGCGGGTGGATCACGAGGTCAGGAGTTCAAGACCAGCCTGGCCAAGATGGTGAAACCCCGTCTCTACTAAAAATAGAAAAATTAGTGGGGTGTGGTGGCAGTTGCCTGTAATCCCAGCTACTTGGGAGGCTGAGGCAGGGAATTGCTTGAACCAGGGAGGCGGAGGTTGCAGTGAGCCAAGATCACGCCACTGTGCTCCAGCGTGGGCAACAGAGTGAGACTCCGTCTCAAAAACAAACAAACAAACAAACAGGTGACTGTCATCTCTTCATTCATCTTCCCTGCACTAGTATTCACAAAGTAATATTTGCCCTTTGAAGGTAAATTGTGTCAGTTCCAGTGGTAGCTGTGAAAGTGAATGAGGAATGCTGTGGTCTTCACGTCCATAGTGTTTTGACATTATTCCAAATATGACAGCTTACTTGTGACCTACTCTGATTTGTAGGTTCAGAGCCTTGGTTTATATGTAAATGTAACTTGCCCCGGACTGTCATTGCCTTTGCAGCATGTTGATGAGTGGAATATTGGCCGGCTGAGAACAATCCTGGACTTGGTGGAAAAGGAGAGTGGGATCACCATTGAGGGTGTGAACACCCCATACCTGTACTTTGGCATGTGGAAGACATCTTTTGCTTGGCACACTGAAGACATGGACCTCTACAGCATCAACTACCTGCACTTCGGAGAACCCAAGTCCTGGTACAGTCTGCCTGCAGCCGGCACCGGGCTTCTGTGCTAGAGCACGGGCTCACGTTCGGTGTGCATGGGAAGCACCTCAGGATTATGTTAAAGTGCAGACGCTGGTTCAGGCCTGGGGTGACATTCCATGTTTCAAACAGACTTTCAAGTGCTGAGATGCTGTTGGAGCTCTGGTGCTCAGACCACCTTTTGAGTAGGGAGGCTTTAGAGAGCAGGGCACTGGCAGAGTTACCCAAAGACACGAGGGCTCTTCCAGCCTATCTGACTGCTTTCTAATTTTTTTTCTGAACAGGCCTGAGGCATTTCTTAGCAGCAGACTTCTAAGACTACAGTCACTCCCTCAGATGATAGAAAGCTTTCTTTTCCTTACGATAAGAAAGAATATTAATACTTGGGGAGCAGCAGTGTGTGCTTAACACACGAGGGATTGCGAGGCTATTCAGCATGCTTCCTGTTCGTTCTCCAGGGTGTTATTCTTGTTGGTGAGACAAACATTGGTTCTCTCTCCTCTCTCTGCGCTGACCCATCTTTGAGTCTCAGCATTTTTTTTTTTTTCTATTTTGAGACAGGGTCTCACTCTGTCACCCAGGCTGGAGTGCAGTGGCACCATGATGGCTCACTGCAGCCTTGACCTCCTGGGCTCAAGTGATCCTTCTACTTCAGCCTCCCAAGTAGCTGGGATTATAGGCATGCACCAGTATGCCCAGCTAATTTTTTTCCTTCTTTTTTTTAGGGTAGAGATGGGGTCTCACTATGTTGCACAGGCTGGTCTCAAACTGCTGGGCTCAAGCAGTCCTCCCACTTCAGCCTTCCAAAGTGCTAGGATTATAGGCATGAGCCACTGTACCTGGCCCCTGTCTCAGCATTTTAGTGAAGGTGCTGCAGATAACTGCAGTGAATAAGACAGATGAAATACCTACCCTCACACAGATCGGCAACTGGTCAGGAGGTAGAAAGTGTGAGAGAATGATCATATGGTGTGGGGACAGCTCTGATGGGGAAGAAGTGGGTGCTAAGGTCCACATAGGAAGGATAGATGGGTGAGATTAAAGAAGGCTTCTTTGGAAGAGGTGACAACTGAGATCCAAAACATGAGAAGGACATAACTGGGTGGAATGGTGGTGGGTTTAGCAGCTGGGAGATTGAGGGAAGTGTATCCAGGCAGTTGGAACCACAGATGCAGAGCTCCTGGATTAAGACAGGACATGAGGGCCAGTCATGGTGGCTCACACCTGTAATCCCAGCACTTTGGGAGGCTGAGGCAGGTGGATCACCTGAGGTCAGGAGTTCGAGACCAGCCTGGCTAACATGGTGAAACCTGTCTCTACTAAAAATACAAAAGTAGCCAGGCATGGTGTGTTTAGGGAGCTAGGGGAAGTCTACTGTAGACTGAATGCTGTGTAAAATGATGAGAAGTGAGTGATGAGGTCAGAGGGGACACCATGGGGCGCATTATGGCAAGTCATGAAAACCATATCCACCTTCATTTCTTTCTTCAGCATCCTCAGCCATGTTCTCTCTCAGGAGTTTTCCTTTCTTCTTTCAAGTGCTTTCCAGTTTCTAATCTGGGGGGAAAGAACCTTTTGAGCCTATGATTACCCCCTAACTACTGTCCTATTTCCTTCCTCAGAAGGCTAGACTTGTAGGATGTGTAAATGTAGCTTTTGTGTCTTCACCATTGTTGACTCCAAAATTCCCTGCTCCTGGATTTTTGAATTCTCTTATAAAAGAAGGTTTTCCAGTTATTATATACATTCTTAGGTCCTCTGAAGTGGGACCTCCGGAGCCTTCTGTGTAGGGTTGCCTGATGGATCCCGGAGTCCTTTAGGTGACATTTTTGTCAACTCTCCTTCTCTGTTTTGTTTTATAATGAAGCTGTTTGTAGTGGGAGGATTTGTTGTTACTGTGGAATAATCTTCAGAAGAGATTAAAAAGGTTAAAATAGAGTTACTGTGAGTTTCAGAATATAAAGTTTAACAATTTTGCAAAAGTTTTAAATAGTCCTAGGTGTCCTTTTTTTCTTTTCATCTTTTTAGGAAGAACAGTTTCGATGGTGTTTAGACACCCTACTGGGTAGAGAGGTAATTGATTGTTGGGTAATCAGTGTATGTAGCTGTTGGGGAGATAAAGGGAAAATGGGTTCGTCAGCAGATACAGGGCTAGGTCTCTTAAGTGTCGGATCCATCTTGCACTTTGTTTTCCATTCTTCCTCTCTAGCCCTCCCCCAGTTAGGCCTTTCAAGCATTTAAAAATACTGAGCATTTTTAAATACTGAGGTTATGTAATGACATCCTTTTTTAAAAAAAAAATGTTATATGAACAACATTATAAACGAGAGTAATATTGTGTACCATAAATCCTGGCTCATGGTGAACACTTAATAAACATCTTATTAAGTGAATGAATATAGAAGAAATAAATTCACTCACCTTTTTTATGGACTCTTTACTCCTGTGCCGAAACAGTCTAATATTTCATTTTTTCAGATTCCTTTCTAGTGCTTGGGAAGTTAAAAAAAATCTGCTATTTCAAGGTGTTTTGAGAGTGGGAATAAGCCCCTTAGCTTCTGTACCTGTCTCCGCCCAGCCTCTGATGCTCTCATGTGATTGCAGGTACTCTGTTCCACCTGAGCATGGAAAGCGGTTGGAACGCCTCGCCAAAGGTACTGTGTCTCGTCTGTTTGCTGGGTTGGACTCTCCTATGAGCTGTGCTCCTTGCTCTACACTAAAATGTGCATTCCCCATGGTCAGATTCTTGCAGGTCCTGTTGCAGGCCTGCAGATGTGGGTGAGCCACATTGGTTACCTTAAGAGAGCAGTGACAGAGCCTTTTCTTCCTTTGTCCTGAGCAAGGACTTGGTCATTTCTTCTTTGATTGTCTGTGCCTCAGTTTTAATGAGCAGTGGTGTTTCTTTGACCAGTGATAATGAACCAGACCAGTATGACCGGTGTTTCCAGTAAAGACCCAAATGTTAAAGAAAAAATTGCATTTTATGCTTTGTTTCTTTTATGTGGACTTACATAGATTTGTATGTCTAGAGAACATACTTCAGGAAAGCCTGGGTAGATCATACTCTAGCTGCATTACTGAAGAAAGATCAGGGATACAAGTGACTGGAGAAAAGGTCCTAAATAGTTTCAAAGCTCTGTAAGAACAGAGTCAGCTTGGGTGACCTTGGTTTCCCAAACAGGATTTCATTACCCATGTAATGCCCTACATGGGAGTGAGCCCAGAGGCTCACTGTAGAATCTTAGAATTGGTGCGGAGCTATAGGGATCCTTGGAGGTCACATCGGTGATTCTTTCTGTTTATCATTCCGATGAGAAGCACAGGTGTGAAGTGACTCCGGATTGCAGAGCTAGTGTGGAGCACTGTGTTAACCCATACCCTTTCAATTAAATAGGCTTTTTCCCAGGAAGTGCTCAAAGCTGTGAGGCATTTCTCCGCCACAAGATGACCCTGATTTCCCCGTTAATGCTGAAGAAATATGGAATTCCCTTTGATAAGGTGAGCTGATGTTACATGCCAAAGTTCTCAGGCACCACCCTTTCTGGCCTTTTACAGAGTTTTATTCTAGTTCATCACTATACCAAGAGGGGGGCCAAAGCTTAAACTATGTAACAACCCTTTGATCTAAGAGCATTAAAGGTGGGGCCACTTTAGCTTCCTGGTGCCAGAGGAGAGTCAGATCCCCTTGAACAGTGTTCATTTGGAGGAATGGTTAATTATAGTCATGTCATCTGATATGTCTGGGCTTTGCATAATTTTATAGAAGACAGCAAGACCCCAGGGGTTTTATGACTTACCCTTTGTTGCTCAGCTAAGTTGTGGTGGAGCTCAGAATTCCAGTTCTGTGGACCTCTGCCATTTGAAGCAGCTGTTTCAAGTCTGCTCTTGTTCAGGTGACTCAAGAGGCCGGAGAGTTTATGATCACTTTCCCTTATGGTTACCATGCCGGCTTTAACCATGGCTTTAACTGTGCGGAGTCTACCAATTTTGCTACCCGTCGGTGGATTGAGTATGGCAAGCAAGCTGTGCTGGTAAGTCTGCTTGATTTCTTTCTATAACACCATGACAAAAATGAGCAAATTCTGGTTAGATACGTTGGCTGGTGATTAGAATATTTCTTTGAGTTGCTGGAATTCAGAAACGAGCAGCTAGCAGTGTGTCAGAGTACTAACATTTTGTGTTCATAAGGAATTTTAAAAAATGTGTTCAGATTTGGGAAGTATAAAATGAGGTTCGTAAGTCCATTAGGCATTAAAACCACATCCACACACGTTAATATTCTTGCCTTAGCCACTCTGAGACTTCTCTGTTGAAGTTCCTAGGGGTTTTCTTTACTCTAGGGAAGCGGCAGGGCTAGGCCTTTGACTCGTAGTAGTAGACTTGCTTGTGTGTTCCTGGCTTGGACAGGGAGCCAAGGGCAGGTGGCTCACCATCCTGGGGGCCTAAGTGCTGAGCCTAACCACCGTCTGTGGCCCTGAGTTAGTGCCCAGGTAGATTTGCCCCAGTAGTATGTATTCTCTGCCCTTTTTTCCCTGCTTCCCTTCATATTTGAAGTTCCTGCAAGGATAATATGCCCTCAGCCTGTGAACCAAAACAATCTGGTTATAAACCATCTTGCACTTGTTTCCATGTGGAGGGAGGAGCTAGGACTTGGGGGTGAGGTGGAAGCAGCAAGGTATGCTCACCTGGTGCTCTTCCGGTTCCTGCTGACAGTGCTCCTGTAGAAAGGACATGGTGAAGATCTCCATGGATGTGTTTGTGAGGAAGTTCCAGCCAGAAAGGTACAAACTTTGGAAAGCTGGGAAGGACAACACAGTTATTGACCATACTCTGCCCACGCCAGAAGCAGCTGAGTTTCTTAAGGAGAGTGAACTGCCTCCAAGAGCTGGCAACGAGGAAGAGTGCCCAGAGGAGGACATGGAAGGGGTGGAGGATGGAGAGGAAGGAGACTTGAAGACAAGGTAACCCAGCAGCCCTTTGTCGTGGCTGTGTGAGGGAGAGGTGTCTGGGTAGGTCCTGTGACCTGTGGAGAGGCTGTTTCTTTTTTTTTTTTTTTTTTTTTTTGAGACGGAGTCTCGCTCTGTCGCCCAGACTGGAGTGCAGTGGCCGGATCTCAGCTCACTGCAAGCTCCGCCTCCCGGGTTTACGCTATTCTCCTGCCTCAGTCTCCCGAGTAGCTGGGACTACAGGCGCCAGCCACCTCGCCCGGCTAGTTTTTTTGTATTTTTTAGTAGAGACGGGGTTTCACTGTGTTAGCCAGGATGGTCTCGATCTCCTGACCTCGTGATCCGCCCGTCTCGGCCTCCCAAAGTGCTGGGATTACAGGCTTGAGCCACCGCGCCCGGCCGGAGAGGCTGTTTCTAAGATGCTGTTTGTGCCTCGGCTGAGGGATTGTTCTTGGTAAAGGCTCCAGAAGCCGGAGAGCCAGAGCATTCAGGCACTTTCTGAATGAGAGAACTGCAGTGGGCGTGTAGTCTGCTGGAGCAAGGGGTTATTTATATGAGAGTCAAGGCATTTATGTGCGAAGGTTGGGCTCCCCCTGAGCCGGAAAAGTCATGTTTTCTCATCATATCAGAGAGTCTTTTAAAAAGAAGTGTAGTGAGGATGAGACTCAAGGGCATTGGTAATGTTGTGATTTAAGTCTGCAGTGCCATTAGAGCAGACTTAAGAAGAGTCACCTTCTTAAGTCTGCACCAATGGGAAGCTGAGCCCCAGGGGATCTGTGCTCTGAGAATTTATCCTGGGCCATATGGGAAAGAAAGGAGGAACCGTTCCTTGGTACCTACTATATGCCAGGCACTTTGCCAGCTACTCTGCATACCTTTTCTTAGTCCTCACAACAAATCTGTTAGGTGGGTGGTAATACCTGTATCTTTTAGATGATGGAACAAGCTCAGAGAGGTGAAGTCCCTTGTCTCAAGTCACAAATAAGAGGTGTCCCTGAGTTTTGAGCCAGGCCTGACAGGCTCTGGCCATTCACTTTGGGTTGTGTGTGGATGTGTAGGAATGTCTTTGAGTAAGTGGATGTATTTGTGGGCTCTTACAAGATTTGCCCTCTCCCTTGCAGCCTGGCCAAGCACCGAATAGGGACAAAGAGGCACCGAGTTTGTCTTGAAATACCACAGGAGGTGAGTCAGAGTGAGCTCTTCCCCAAGGAGGAGCTGAGTTCTGAGCAGTATGAGATGACGGAGTGCCCGGCAGCCCTCGCCCCCGTGAGGCCCACCCATAACTCTGTGCGGCAAGTTGAGGATGGTCTTACCTTCCCAGGTTAGTTGACTATGGTGTATTTTCCACAACCTTAACTCATACATGTGTCCCGTGTCAGATGCCATATTGAGTGCTGGGTGAGAAAGAAAGCAGAGTGACAGGTCTGTGAGCAGATAGTGTACTTGGAGTGTGGGAAGTGCTTTGGGTAGGGATGTACAGGGTGGACTGGACACGTAGGGAAAAGCTCCTCCCTCTGTCTGGTCAGGGGTCAGGGAAACACTGGAGGTTTTGGTGAAGGTGACTCTTACAAGGTAAGTAGGACCTTCCCAGGCGGACAGAGAGAGAGCAGGGATGTAGAAAGGGTGTCCCAGAGGGGAGGAGCAGGGCACAGGCGTGGAGATGGGAGAATTTTTTTTTTTTTTTTTTTGAGATGGAGTCTTGCTCTGTCATGCGGGCTGAAGTGCAGTGGCGCAATCTCGGCTCACTGCAACTTCTGCCTCCTGGGTTCAAGTGATTCTCCTGCCTCAGCCTCCCAACTAGCTAGGACTACAGGTGCCCGCCACCACGCCTGGCTAATTTTTTTTTTGTATTTTTAGTAGAGATGGAGTTTCACCATGTTGGCCAGGCTGATCTTGAACTTCTGACTTCAGGTGATCCGCCTGCCTCGGCCTCCCAAAGTGCCGAGTGGGATTACAGGCTTGAGCCACCATTCCCATCAGAGATGGGAAATATTAATAGCATGGTCCACTTGGGGGAACTGGTGGGGAGTTTCCCTCAATTGAATATTAGGGTAGAAGGCAGCTGTGTGACCAGAAGGTGACGCTGGAGAAATAGGAGAGGATGTAGGGCTGTCTGCCATTTTCATTTGCTCACTTGGAAGCTTATATTTTAAGAGTGGGAGTGGTGTGATCAGTGTTGTTTAGCAGTCACTTGGAAGGTCATTGAGGCTAGATTTGTTGGAGAAAGGCTTGTATCTGTCTTGGGTCAGGTATGACGCTAAGATGTGGTCTGCTGACAGCCAGGTAGCACTGTGGACTGACGTTCTGGGCTGGGCTGGCTTCTAATTCAGCAGATTTTCTTTCCCTTTTTTCCCTTCAAATTTATTTATATTGACAGATAAAATGGTGCATATTTGTCATGTACAACATAATTTTTTTTTTTTTTTTTGAGACTGAGTCTGGCTCTGTCGCCCAGGCTGGAGTGCAGTGGCCGGATCTCAGCTCACTGCAAGCTCCGCCTCCCGGGTTTACGCCATTCTCCTGCCTCAGCCTCCAGAGTAGCTGGGACCACAGGCGCTCGCCACTTCGCCTGGCTAGTTTTTTGTATTTTTTTAGTAGAGATGGGGTTTCACCGTGTTAGCCAGGATGGTCTCGATCTCCTGACCTCGTGATCCGCCCGTCTCGGCCTCCCAAAGTGCTGGGATTACAGGCTTGAGCCACCGCGCCCGGCCACAACATAATTTTTTTGTTTTAGAAATAGGGTCTTGCTCTGTTGCACAAGCCTGTGCGAACACAGCTCACTGCAGCCTCAACTTTCCCGGCTCAAGCAATCCTCTTGCCTCAACCTCTCAAGTAGCCTGGACTACAGGCATACGCCACCATGCCTGGCTACTTTTTTGTTTTTTGAGACGTAGTCACTCTGTCACCCAGGCTGGAATGCAGTGGCGATCTCGGCTCACTGCAATCTCTGCCTCCCGGGTTCAAGTGATTCTCCTGCCTCAGCCTCCTGAGTAGCTGGGACTACAGATGTGGGCCATCACGCCTGGCTGATTTTTTATATTTTTAGTAGAGATGGGGTTTCACCCTGTTAGCCAGGATGGTGTCGATCTCCTGACATCGTGATCTGCCTACCTCGGTCTCCCAAAGTGCTAGGATTACAGCCGTGAGCCACCGCGCCTGGCCCATGCCTGGCTAATTTTTAAATTTTGTAGAGATAGGGTCTCACTTTGTTGCCCAGGCTGGTCTTGAACTCCTGGGATCTAGCAATCCTCCCATCTTGGCCTCCCAAAGTCCTGGGATTACAGTTGTGAACCACTTCTCCTGGTCCAACATGATTTGTGAAGTAGATATATGTTGTGGAATGGTTAAATCTAGCTGATTAAAATACATATTACTTCACATAGTTACCATTGTTGCAGTGAGAACATTTAACATACACCCTCTTAATATTTTTCAAGATCTTTAGATTTTCTAGCATGGGCTAGGTAGCCAGGTCTCTGCTGAGCTCAGACTTGCATTTCCTGCAGGAGACTTTGGAGGAAATGGCAGCTGCCCCTTACTGAGTGTCTGCTGAGTGCCAGGTGGTGCTCAGGAGTCTTATTTATGAGCCCTGCAGATATGTAGTAGCATCTTCTCACTACAGAGGAAGAAGCTGGAGGCCAGGAGGCTGAGCAGATAGCCCTGGCTCACAGTGTCCCTCAGTGACAGAGCCAGGATGGGAAGCCAGGTCCCATTCCTAGCCCATGTTCCTTGTGCTTTGCCACTCTGGCTTTCATCAGATTCACGTGTGCAGGTGGAACTTGGCTCTGTCTAACGTGTATGTGTGTTTCAGATTATTCTGACTCCACTGAAGTCAAATTTGAAGAGCTCAAAAATGTCAAACTAGAAGAGGAGGATGAGGAGGAAGAACAAGAAGCAGCAGCCTTGGATCTTTCTGTGAATCCTGCGTCTGTAGGGGGACGCCTTGTCTTCTCAGGCTCCCAAAAGAAGTCATCTAGCCTGGGCTCTGGCTCTTCACGGGATTCTATCTCTTCTGATTCAGAAACTAGTGAGCCTCTCTCCTGCCGAGCCCAAGGGCAAACGGGAGTTCTCACTGTGCACAGTTATGCCAAAGGGGATGGCAGGGTCACTGTGGGAGAGCCATGCATGAGGAAGAAAGGGAGCGCCGCCAGAAGTATCAGTGAGCGGGAGCTGGCAGAGGTATGGGCTCCAGGCAGTGGTGTGGGCTGGGGAGCTGCCCTGAAGGACACCCTGTCGGGGAGGGGATCTGTGTTGGGGAGGTGGGTCTGTGTGGTGGAGGTGCTGCAGGAGGGCAGGAGAAACCCTCAGTCAGTGCCTCCAGCCTGCAGTGGTTGTGTCCAACAAAAGCCTGGGTGGCATTCACTCTCCCAGCTTGTTCTTTGCTGGGAGTTGCTTTTCTCTTATCCCTGTGGCTTCTGATTCCAAGAATTGCATCAGTGCAGCCTCAGTCACAGCAGCAGATCCTCCTCAGCCCACTTGGATCACAATGCCTTTTTTTTTTTTTCTTGAGATAGAGTCTTGCTCTGTTGCCTAGGCTGGAGTGCAGTGGCGTGATGTTGGCTCACTGCAACCTCTGCCTTCCAGGTTCAAGCAGCTCTCCTGCCTCAGCCTCCCGAGTAGCTGGTATTACAGGCGTGTGCCACCACGCCCAGCTAGTTTTTGTATTTTTAGTAGAGACAGGGTTTCACCACGTTGGCCAGGCAGGTCTCGAACTCCTGACCTCAAGTGATCCGCCCACCTCAGTCTCCCAAAGTGCTGGAATTACAGGCGTGAGCCACCGTGGCTGGCCTTTTCAGTTGGGGTGGGTGGGAACTCTTCCTCTGACCCTCATTGCCTTAGCGGCACAGGGGTTAGAATAGCTGCCATTGGAGCCCACATGTTTGGGGGTTTGGGATGAGATGAGATGAGATGGCCTTTCTTACCTTGAAATTCAAGGGTTTTTTTCTTACAAGTCTTGACTGCTCTGTAGACTCCCAGTATGACACTGATAGAACATCCTTTTGGAGACCAAGATGCATTCCCAAAGCTATAAATATGAACGTGTGTGTTCAGGCTTCCTCCATAAATATGTGTTGTCACCAAAAGCTGATTCCTGCTTTTGTGTAAAATGGCTCTTGGTGGGTCTGCCACTATGGGTGATCAGAGTCATGTCAGATGCAGCTGGACCCACACTACCCAAGGGACCTTCCCTGACTCCCCAGCCTTACAGCTTATGTGGGTCAAGCTTGCAGCTTTTGATGAGGGGTGGCAGATATAAGAAGCCAGTGCAGAAGGTCCTCTTTATTCCCTATCCCCTTACCTTTAGTTTTTAAAAATTTAGCTCTTAAAAATCTTCAC
This sequence comes from Macaca nemestrina, assembly GCF_043159975.1. Classification (NCBI taxonomy): domain Eukaryota; kingdom Metazoa; phylum Chordata; class Mammalia; order Primates; family Cercopithecidae; genus Macaca; species Macaca nemestrina. The sequence goes on along the minus strand of NC_092125.1, from coordinate 190,039,037 downwards.
TATGGAAAATTTCTGAAGTATGTACAGAATACCATCACGAGCCCCCGCGTGTACTCATCATATATATGATTAGCATTTGGCACATTTGCTTTCTGTTTTCTTTGGCTGCAGTACTTGACACTCAGTCATATTCACATTTCCCTAGTGTTGCCAATAGTCCCTTTTTATGGTATGTTTATCTCCTTGTTGTTAATACTCGTAACTTTTCTCGGTGCCTTCTCTGAATCTCAGGGTACGGTTTTTGTAGACTTCCTTTTTACCTTGTGAATGTTCCTCTTTCCATCCCACTGTGGTTGCAGGCTAATGAGCTAATAACTACTGTGTTTCCTTCTCATTGCCTCTGATTGCAGTTCTCTATGCCTTCCTATGGCAGCTTCCATAAATGAGGGCTTTTTCAGCCTGGAAACCAGAGTCTCTTAAACTTCCAGTTGCCACCTAGCAATTCTTCCTTCACAGAGGCGCCGAGCCATTTCGTCCATCCTACTGTTCACTACAGTTCATGCTGTCCTCTTGCTGAGTCTTCCTGACATTCTTGTTTCTAGTTGCAATCACAATCACAAAAAGCAGCTAAGAAGTAGCAAGAGCTCACTGTATATTAAATACTTTGTTTTTCTTTTTTGAGACAGGGTCTTGCTCTGTTGCCCAGGGTAGAGTGCAGTGGCACAGTCTTGGCTCACTGCAACTTCTGTCCCCTGGGTTCAACCCATCCTTCCCACCTCAGCCTCCCAAATAGCTGGGACTACAGGTGCACACCACCACTCTCAGCTAATCTTTGTATTTTCTCGGCTTATCTTTGTATTTTTGTATTTTTTGTAGAGATGGGGTTTCACTGTGTTGCCCAGACTGGTCTCGAACTCCTGGGCTCAAGTGATCCTCCTCCCTTGATCTCCCAAAGTGCCATGATTTCAAGTGTGAGCCACTGTGCGCCCCACCGCCCCCAGCTATTAAATACTTTATATGCATTGTTTAGTCTTTGTATTACTGGTTAATTAATCTTATTACAGAGTCAAGTTTTTGTGGGATTTTTTTGGGGTGGGAGGTGCAGGAAGCCAATAAATAACACTTGTCCTTTTTCCTCTCAAATTTGGAACTATTTAATTGATGATACAAGAGTCAGGCATATGGAGCTCAGAATGTTGCTTTACTTACAAGTTAAAATGATTGAAGAAAGTGACTTTTAACCTGTGGCCAAATGGCCCTGCTACTCATTTACTCTTTTTTTTTTTTTTTTGAGACTGAGTCTCGCTCTGTTGCCCAGGCTGGAGTGCAGTGGTGCAATCTTGGCTCACTGCAAGCTCCGCCTCCCGGGTTCAGGTGATTCTCCTGCCCCAGCCTCCCCAGTAGCTGGGATTACGGGCGTGCATCACCACTCCTGGTTAATTTTTGTATTTTTTTAGTAGAGATTTCACCATGTTGGCCAGGCTGGTCTGTAACTCCTGAGTGCCCGCCTCAGCCTCCCAAAGTGCTGAGATTACAGGTGTGAGCCATCGCGCCTGGACTACTCATTTACTCTTGATGTCTCCAGGCCCCTCTAGAGGCAAAGCATTTCCATGGAAGCACTCAGCTTCCATGTGGTGTGGACATAGGCCAGAATGCACTCCCTCTCCAAAAGACAGATCCTATTGAAGTGAATCACAGCTTTTAAGGGGGTGGGGAGAAGAAAAGCCAGGACTCTTTCCATGTGGAAGTATGCTGGGGGAAGGGGTCTTCTCTCTGACATGTCTCTCTTTTTCAGTCCTCTGCTCAAAAACCCTTGAGTGTCTTCTTGGTTCCTTTTTATTTCTGTATATACTTCTCAGGTCTAGCCTGATGATAATACCCTAGTACCCTCTCTGCTGCATTGCCATCCATCCCTCCACCTCCAACATGTGCTAGCTTGTTTGTCTGAACTACTTAAAAGTCTCTAAAACTGTTTTGGCTGCCTTGCCTCTTCACTACTTTGTAATCATTTACAGCATGCCTGCTCTAGGCCAGGACTGTGCCTTCAAGGAACTCATAGTCTAGGAGAGATAGATAAGAGCAAATCATTCCAGTACTAATGATATGTGTTGTGGTACAAGTGGGAGAGTTAGCAGTTCAGCTTGGGGTTGCAGTGTGGATTTCAGGACTGCCTGAGAGAAGGAAACAGTTTAGGCCTGAGGTTAGAAGAATGCCAGGTGGATAGAAGGAAATTGAAGAGAGAATCTGGGAGAGTAGGATGTTCTAAATGCTCATGATAGCTCATGCCAGCATCAAAGCACTTGGGGATCTGCAGTGGTTTAGTTTGTCTCAGGTGTATAGGGCTAGAGAGGGCCTCAGGTGGTGCTTTTGGAGGATATCAAGAGCCAGAACCTGGAGGGTCTGCCTTGTTGCTCTGTGAAGCAGTTTGACCTCCTAGTTACAGTGTAGGGAGCAGCAGAAGGGTCCCCACCATATGCACCGTATGGGTTTGGAAATTGAAAACTTTCATAATTCATTCTTTTAAATGCACACACAAAGGGCCGGGTGTGGTGGTGCATGCCTGTAATCCTAGCACTTTGGGAGGCTGACATGGGTGGATCACATGAGGTCAGGAGTTCAAGATCAGCTTGTCCAAAATAGAAAAATTAGCTGGGTGTGGTGGCGGGTGCCTATAATCCCAGCTGCTTGGGAGGCTGAGGCAGAAGTGCTTGAACCCTGGGGCGGAGGTTGCAGTGAGGTGAGATCACACCACTGCTCTCTAGTCTGGGTGAAAGAGTGAAACTTTGTCTCAAAAAAATAAATAATAAATGCACACACAAAGATTCAGAGGGAGGCCACGCAGGGTGCCGTGCACCTGTGGTCCCAGCACTTTGGGAGGCTGAGGTGCAAGAATCGCTTGAGCCCGAGAGGTTGAGGCTGCAATGAGCCATGACTGTACCATTGCACTACAGCCTGGGTGGCAGAATGACACAATATCTTAAAAAAGAAAGATGCAGAGCAAATAATACAGTGAACCCACAAATAAATTTTTTTTTTTGAGATGGAGTCTTGCTCTGTCGCCCAGGCTAGAGTGCAGTGGCATGATCTGGGCTCACTGCAACCTTCACCTCCCGGCTTCAAGCAATTCTTTGCCTCAGCCTCCTAAGTAGCTGGGATTACAGGCGCCTGCCACCACGCCCGGCTAATTTTTGTATTTTTAGTAGAGACGGGGTTTCACTATCTTGGCCAGGCTGGTCTTGAACTCCTGACCTCATGATCTACCCACCTCAGCTTCCCAAAGTGCTGGAATTACAGGTGTGAGCCACCGCGCCCGGCCGAACCCATAAGTATTCTAACAGGTGTCAGGATCTTTCCATATTTGCTTTGTTTGTCCTATTTTCAATTTGCCGAAGTATTTATATTAAAATTATATTATCTTTATTAGTTTATAATGTACATATTTTTGGGGTACATGTGATATTTTAATACATTAATTTGTGAAGATTAAATCAGTGTAATTGGGAAATGTATCACCTTAAATATTTGTCTTTATGCTAGAAACATTCAAATAATTCTAACTATTTTGAAATGTACAATAGACTATTGTAAACTAGTTACCCTACTGATTTGTCAAACACTAGGTCTTATTTTTTCTATCAAACTATATATTTGTGCCCATTAATCTGCCTCTCTGCTGAAGTATTTTAAAGCACATCCCAGATACCTTGTCATTTCTTCCCTACTTCAGTGTGTATCTTTGAAAAATATGGTCACAGGCCGGGCGCGGTGGCTCAAGCCTGTAATCCCAGCACTTTGGGAAGCCGAGACGGGCGGATCACGAGGTCAGGAGATCGAGACCATCCTGGCTAACACAGTGAAACCCCGTCTCTACTAAAAATACAAAAACTTAGCCGGGCGAGGTGGCAGGCGCCTGTAGTCCCAGCTACTCGGGAGGCTGAGGCAGGAGAATGGCATGAACCCGGGAGGCGGAGCTTGCAGTGAGCTGAGATCCGGCCACTGCACTCCAGCCTGGGTGACAGAGCGAGACTCCGTCTCAAAAAAAAAAAAAAAAAAAAAAAAAAAATTCTTTAGCATAATTTACTATCCAGTCCATAATCACATTTCCTCATTGTCCAAACAAAGTCTGTTTTACAGTTGACTGGTTTGTATCAGGATTAAACCAAGGCCCACACCTTTGATTTGATGATGTTTTGAAGTCTTCCTTAATGTAGGCCAGCACCTCCCCCCATTTTTTCCTCACCATTGACTTAATCAAGAAGCTGTCATTGGTTGTCCAGTAAAGGGTTTTTTAAGTACTGCACTGATGTTTTAGAAGATTGTTCTGGAGGCAGTATAAAGATTCTAGGGGGGAGGAAGAGAGAGGCAAAATTAGAAATTGTTAACAGAGGTTCTCTTGAAGGTGGAATTATGGATGATTTCACTTCCTACATTTATGCATCATTTGAATATTTTTATGATTAACATGTTATTTTTATAACTAAATATTTCTACTTCAGGAAAGGAGGAAAAAAGATTTGAAACAGGGAAACCAATTAGGAACCTATTTCTTTAGTCTGAGAGAGAGGTAATGAGGACCTGTGGGTGGTGGTGATAGGGATGGGGAGCAGAAAATGGACTTGAGCTACTTGGAAGGTAGGTGCATAGGACTGGGTGACTGGATGTGGGGTGAGTCAGAGGGTAGCATGGGGCTTGACTCGGGTTTCCAGCTTTGAGTTCTTGGGATGGATGGTGGTGCCATCCATATAGGATAGTGGTTATAAGAAAACTAGAGGGTTTTTAGTGTGGGCCAGGAAATGATTTGAGTTTGGGTACGTCTGGAGGGTAACTTTTGTGAGGTAGGCTATGGAGATACATAGACATAGCCTCGAAGCTGGGGGTGGAAGGGTTGGTCTGTGGGTGTGGGAGTCACCAGGAGGGCACTGGTGGGTATGGAAGAATGTGTGTAGAGTGAAGAACAGTTTCACAGTGTGGGGTGACGGGAGAGGGCCCAGGTAGGAGAATGTGAAGAAGCAGCCAGAGATCAGGAGAACTAGGAAAGAACAGTGTATTCAGGGCCAGGGCGGGAGAAAAGTTCAAGACAATTGGAGATATGGCCAAGTGTGCCTTGTATTAAAGGGCAGGGTCCTGCCGAGTGCGGGAAGTTGAAGAGGTAGTGATTGGATTCTGGGGATCTAAGGAAGTGGGAGTGCAGATGGAGAGACAGGAGGGGATGGCTGCAGATAGGTTTTTTGTTTGTTTCTGAGACAAGCTCTTGTGTTGCCCAGGCTGGAGTGCAGTGGTGCGATCTCTGCTCACTGCAGCCTCGACCTCCCAGGCTCAAAGGATTCTCCCACCTCAGCCTCTCAAGTAGTTGGGACTATAGGCATGTGCCATCATGCCCAGCTAATTTTTTTATTTTTGTAGTGATGGGGTATCCTTATGTTGCCCAGGCTGATCTTAAATTCCTGGGCTCAAGTGATCCTCCTGTCTCGGCCTCCCAAAGTGCTGAGATATAGGCATAAGCCATCACACCCAGCCTGTGTTTTTAAATTGTGGTAATATATACATGATATGAAATTTACCTATTTTAACAGTTTTTGTAGTATACAGTTCAGTGGCAGTAAGTACATTAACTTTGTTGGGCCACAGTCACCAGAATGCAGATGGTTTTGAGGTGGGAGGAGATGGAGAATTTATCTCTGAGGGTCGCCTAGAGTAGTCAGATAATTACCTCTGCTTAGTGCAGCCCAGCGCTTTTCAAAAGCCACTACTCTTGGAAACTCTTCATTGCTTTCCATCTAGTTCCCTTTCTTCTTTGAAGCTCTAGAGTACTTGCTTCTTAATGCCCTTGCCATAGGCTGGTGAAAAATATAACCTTCTAGAAGCTGGGCTCTGTGCCACACTCATCCTCATTTCTTGAGTTACCAGCCCAGTCCACAGGGCTTGGCCTGTGAAACCCTCTGTAATGAGGATGGAATGAGTAAATGGAAGGTCAGGTTTGTTTTAGTAAGAAGCCACCATCAGAATTAATTGACTGGTAGGAATAAGGGACAGATAGTCAAGGTTTGGGGGCAGAAGCTGAGCAACTTTGCCCATCCCTGGAGAGGTCTAATAGCACTGGATCTATATTTGTAGACAACTGGGTTCCTTAGAGCACCCTTATATTCCCCTACCCCCACTTTAAGCATCCCCAAGCTGTAATTTGGGCTGCCTGCTGTTCAGTTTCCATGCCACCATCTATGTCAAGGGCCTTTTTTAGGTGAGTTTGGTAAACTGCAGTTTTTGGTAAAAGCACCCTGGCTGACTGACTGCCAAAGCTGTAGAGTTTTCATTACCTACTGACTGAACCTCAGCCATATGTCTGCTGCAGAAGTTCTTGTTAGTTCAAGCTGCTTTGAAAAGTGAGTTCCCAAAACAAGGTGGGAGAACAATTGGTTCTTCTCTGTGCAGAATAAACCCTAACAGGAACACTAACCTTGATGCTGGTGCCAGATGTTGGAGGAGCGAGGAAAGAACTCAGGAGCCTTGAGCTCTAGCTTTCTTGCAGGCAGGGCCCTGGGAGACTACCTGCTATCCCACCCTGTCTGCAAAAAGAGCCCTTTGGGGAAGGGTTTATTACTGCCATTTTACTGGTAGGGCTGCCACTCGTCCAGGCTCATACAGCTAGTTGGTTTCTGTCATATACTGAGGGAATTTAGAAACTGGAGCAATCCCAGGGAAGGCAGCACCATGAGAAGGGTGCGGATGCCATGGTAGCAGGAGGAGTACTGGCCAGGAGATGAGGAAATGTGAAAAAATATTCAAATATTTGAATGGACCTGACTACTTTGGTCAGAGGCAGCATGACGGTAGTGGAAAGGGCTCAGACTTCAGACTTGGACACTAGGTCTCCCTCCCTGAGGTTAGAAATCATGTCTTGTTCATCTCTACACTGCCAAAACAAGTGTTCCCACCATATGCTGGCTATATAGGAGGTGCTGTGAACACACTGATCATGGAAAAACTGTCCTCTTCCTTTCCCAAGCTGCATTCTGGTGTTCTTGACCTTCACCCTTCCACCTCCTCTCGGTGATCTTAGGTACCTCCTACCCTGTATTTGTTTCCTATTGCTGCTATAACAAGGTACCACAAACACAGAGACTGAAACACTTGTTCTCTTGTGGTTCTTTAGTTCAGAAGTCTGAAATGGGTTTCACTGAGCTAAAATGAAGGCGTCAGCAGGGCTGTGTACCTTCCTGGAGGCTCTCGGGGGAGGACCCATTTCCTTGCCCTTTCCAGCCTCCCTAGGCTGTCCACATTCCTTGGCTCCTAGACCTCTGCGTCCATGGTCAGAGGCAGGGGCATCCAACCAAGTGTCTCTGGCATCACATCACTCAGACTCTTCTGCTTCCTTCTGTTGTATTCCCCATTGGGATTACACTGGGCCCACCTGAATGATCCAGGATATTCCCTATTTTAAAGACTATCTGATTAGCAATCTTAATTCTCCTTTACCATGTTAGAATAACATATTCACAGAGATTGGGATGTGGGTATATTGGGGAACCATTCTCTCTACCAAATATCCTATTATCTCCCTTTCACAAGCTGCTGCTTTGCCTATAAAGCCAAGCTCATGTAGCCCCTATCATAGCTAAAATACAATTCTAGAGGAAATTTCCTTCTCAAATTATGATCTCATTTTCCCCTTGATCTTCCCAAAAATACTCCGTGATATATTCGCTCCTTAGTTTCTTATTCTTTGTCCACCGGAACTTATCTCAAAAAACAGTCCTGATAGCTCCCTGTTGCCGAGTGAGTCCCTTGGCCACTTCCCTGCTCAGCTCTTCTGTGTTCTTTGGCCTGTGGATCTCCCCCTCCCTGAAGTCGTCCCTTTGTTGGCTTTCTGGTATTCCTCTTACCTGTCTGCTGCGGAGTCTCCTTTTCTCCCTTCTCTTCTTCCTCCTGTCCCTGGAAGGCTTAGTCAATTTATCACCCACGACAATCTTATCTTCTCCCACCATTGTAATTCTGAACCTGGTGCTGCGGGTTCCCAGCTCTTGCTCTGACCTCTTTTCTGAACCCCCTGAATTTCTTATTGCCTCCCCTGAGTATTTCCAAATGAAAAGACCCTGGATACATGTTGTGTACCCCACACAGCTTGTTTAACCTGGTTTGTTATTAGCCTCCACTTCCTCCACACGAGCCCTCTTAAAGCCTGTCACCTTGGTGGTCCAGGCTAGAAAACGCCACCGTTTCTGGCTTCTTTATTCTCTTTTTTTTTTTTTTTTTTTTTTTGAGACGGAGTCTCGCTTTGTCGCCCAGGCTGGAGTGCAGTGGCCAGATCTCAGCTCACTGCAAGCTCCGCCTCCCGGGTTTATGCCATTCTCCTGCCTCAGCCTCCCGAGTAGCTGGGACTACAGGCGCCCACCACCTCGCCCGGCTAGTTTTTTGTATTTTTAGTAGAGACGGGGTTTCACCATATTAGCCAGGATGGTCTCGATCTCCTGACCTCGTGATCCGCCCGTCTCGGCCTCCCAAAGTGCTGGGATTACAGGCTTGAGCCACCGCGCCCGGCCTGGCTTCTTTATTCTCATTCCTTTTTTCCCTAGTCTGCCACAGCCCACAGGTTTAGGCCTATTGTCCAGGTGCCCTCAAAGTGATGGTGGGGGCAGGTCGGTGGCATGGGGGAAACAGGAATATTATTGGGGTATAGGAATAAAGCAAAATTAACTTTATTTTTATCTTAACCTTTTATAGTCTGTTTTTGCTTTAAAATGTGCATATGTGCATTAGTATTAGTATATGTAATTGATTAGTAAGTAATATCTAGGTTGGGGGTACATGCTCCTAAATTTTCTATTTACATGGTAAGACTATCAGAGTTGGGCAAGTATGGGTTTTCCAGTTTGTTTTAACCAAAGAACCCTTTTACTTACTTATTGATTGATTGGAGACAAAGTCTCACTTCTGTCATCTAGGCTGGAGTGCAGTGGTGCAGTCTCAGCTCACTCACTGCAGCCTTGACCTTCCGGACTCAGGTGATCCTCCCACCTCAGCCTCCCAAAGTGCTGGGGATTGTAGGTGTGAGCCACTGTGCCTGGCCAGAACCCTTTCTTTAAGTGAAATCTTAATCAATTAAAACATACAAATCAAAAGCAGAGCCATTCTGGTTGGAAAGAAGGTGGGGCCTCAAGCCTTTTTTGTTCACTCTAATGGAGGCTCCTTAGGCGCTTTCCGGATGTACATTTTGAAAACCATTGGTTTAGACAGTTGATACAGTTCAGGTCTGATTAAGTCTATGGTCATGTAAGTCTTCATGGACATCAGCAGGAAAAGGTCCCTGATATCCTCACTCCACCGTATTCCTCCATACTGCTGCAGCATCCTTACTCACCTAAGCACAGATCCCATCTTCTTTGTTTCTCCACACCTTCTTCTTTTCCTGAGCAGGCCTTTGCACACAGTAGGTGCCCAGTGAATATTTGTTGAATGAATGGCAAATGGACGGCAAAACTTGTTGGCAAAATTTACGTTTGGAAGATTAGGCTCTGTTCTTCCTGGACATGGCCTGTTCAGAAGTTGTTTTCTCTTGGCATTCCAACTGTGGTCCTTAACTCCTGGGGCTCTGTGTAGTCGCACATGGAGTCTGTAGGCCCAGGGTGTCTTCTCTAAAGTAGCACTGCAGCATTTATGGCATTGGTTTTTGTCACAGTTGTAAAGTGGCCCTCTTTCAGGCCTCATTTCCTTGCTTAATGGATTTTGCTAACCCTACGTCTCCTAATGTCAGTGTAACCAAGTTTTAAATATGTTGATTAGAAAGAAACCCTTCTGTAGTGTTTCTGAGTCAATCCTGTATGTTTAAATCTAATTACATTTGCTCTGACATTATGTAAATGCAGTGTTAAATCAACCTTTCCCTTTGCAGCCAGGCCAGAGTTTCAGATGCACTTTCCGTCCTCGCTGATGTTCTCCCCTGGAGAAGCAGCAGCTAACTGAGGAATGAACAGTACCTGCTAGAGCTGAAGTCCCGGCAGTGTATAAGGAGAAGGTGGCCTATTTTACTTTTATTTTTTTATTTATTTATTTATTTTTTTTTGAGACGGAGTCTCACTCTGTCGCCCAGGCTGGAGTGCAGTGGCGCGATCTCAGCTCACTGCAAGCTCCGCCTCCCGGGTTCACGCCATTCTCCTGCCTCAGCCTCCCGAGTAGCTGGGACTACAGGCGCTGCCACCACGCCCGGCTAGTTTTTTTTTGTATTTTTAGTAGAGACGGGGTTTCACCGTGTTAGCCAGGATGGTCTCGATCTCCTGACCTCGTGATCCGCCCACCTCGGCCTCCCAAAGTGCTGGGATTACAGGCGTGAGCCACCGCGCCCGGCCTATTTTACTTTTAATAGGTTAGCTGCTGCTCACCCCTTTGGGTGTCCCCTAGACACTCCTGGGTGGCCCAGCTGCCTGGTACATTGTAACAGGTACTGTTGACCTACTGGGCCAAGGAAAGGGGTGCCTAGGCTCCTTGGGGGCTCTCTCACTTGGGCCACCTCGGTAGTCTCATGGCAGTGAGCTTAAGGGACGGGGCAAGGCTCTCAGAGTGGAAGCAGGCTTGTTTTTGGTACATTTGTTTCAGGCTGCTCCTGAGAAGGCCAAGAACCACACTTGGGTTTTCCCCCAAATTTACATAATCCTGGTTCAGACTAGTTTGGTACGTGGTGTTGTCACTTGGCTTTTTCTAAGACAGGTATTTTCTGTGTTTGGTTTTATATGTCTTTTTGTTTCTCTGTGCCCCTCTCTTTCCTTTGGTTTTCATTGTAAGGGTGACTTGTGCTGTCTCTCAAGTGGAGACAAGACCAATTTAATTTCTTCTGGTTTGCCTAGGTTGCGGATGAATACATGTTTTCCCTGGAGGAGAATAAGAAGTCCAAGGGACGCCGTCAGCCTTTAAGCAAGCTCCCCCGCCATCACCCACTTGTGCTGCAGGAGTGTGTCAGTGATGATGGTAAGTGTTGTTTTTCCTTCACCAGGAAGAAAGCAGCTCACCACATTAGACTTAACAGGACAGGACATCAGAAGGCCAAGCTGACAGATAAGGGTGGGCCTGTGGCTTAGCTGCTCTTCCAGATTTCCATAGAGAGGACTGGATTTCCTTATATCTAATTCACTAACCAGATTTCATTATAAGTTTGAGTATCTTGCAGTGTACCTTAACAGGGGATAATTGCAGGCAGGTTTTTTCCTTTCTTTTCCTGGGAGGTACACGGCTGATTTTTCAAGATAGAAACTCCTGTCAGTGATGCAAAGCCCTGTGCTGGATATGTGGCTGCAAAGATAACTAAGATATGTCTGTGCCTTCAAGACACTCACAGCGTAGCGGGGAAACTGGACAGGTGAACAGATCTCAAGAAAGAAGAGGCGGCTGGGCGCAGTGGCTCACGCCTGTAATCCCAGCACTTTGGAAGGCCAAGGCGGGCGGATCACGAGGTCAGGAGATCAAGACTCTCCTGGCTAACACATGAAACCCCATCTCTACTAAAACTACAAAAAAGTAGCCGGGTGTCATGGCGCATGCCTGTAGTCCCAGCTACTCAGGAGGCTGAAGCAGGAGAATTGCTTGAACCCAGGAGGCGGAGGTTGCAGTGAGCCGAGATCGCGCCACTGCACTCCAGCCTGGGCAACAGAGCGAGACACCGTCTGGAAAAAAAAAGGTGTTACTCTGGGGCAGAAGGACAGCATGCCTTGGAGAAGAGGAGCAGGAGGCTGTAGTCAGAGGAACTCTAGTCAGCTCAGTGTGGCTAGAGCTGGAGGGCAAGGCCACGGAGTGATAGGTGGGGTAGGACGAGGGGGACCAGATCCTGGAGAGCACTATCATGGAGGCCAGAGTGAGGAGTTTGTCTTACTGGCATTCAGGAGCCAGTGACACAGTGACGTTCGAGCAGAGGAATGACATGGTCATTTAGATTCCTTTAGAAAAGATCACTCCTAGTGCTGGCATCTTGAGGATGGCTTTGAGAGGACCACATGGGCTTCCATAATGGTCTGTCTGCAATATGAAGGTCTGAAGTAGGATGGTGGTGGTAGGGAATATATTTGGAAGATAAAATCAACTGGATTTGGTGACTGGCTGTGGAGCTATGAGGATGGTAGTTGAGGAGGATGATTGAGTGCCTCCCTGGTTTGTAGCTTTCACTGGGGAAACCTGAGTTCAGTGTCTATGGAGGACGTAGACTTAGGACTTGGCACTGAGGTGACATTTGATACAATTGTTGGAATAATGAGGCCACTCTTGGGGAGGGGACCAAGGTGGGTGAGCAGAGGCTGGGGGTAGGTGGACAGAGGAGGGAAGGGAGCCTGTGAAGGAGGCAGAGAGGCAGGGTAAGCAGACGTGTAAGGAAAACCAGGAAATGTGGCACTGAAGCTCAGGGTGCATTGACATCAGTGGAGAGTGGTCTCCTGTGCTGCCTGGAGCCCAGAGATCCAGGAAGATCAGTACTGCTGAGCCTCAGCTCTGGCTCGGTTGATGACTGGGCCCTGGCACCCTCAAGGAGAGCAGAGTCAATTGTACTTGTTACTCTTGACTAACGTCAGGCCCTGTCCTACCTGGTCCTCTCCTTCCTGATCATTGCCCCATCTCTGCTGTTTTTTTTTTTAAGTAGAAAGATCATGATATGGCTGGGCGTGGTGGCTCATGCCTGTAATCCCAGCACTTTGGGAGGCTGAGGCGGGTGGATCACAAGGTCAGAAGATCAACACCATCTTGGCTAACATGGTGAAACCCCATCTCTACTAAAAATACAAAAAATTAGCTGGGTGTGGTGGCGGGCGCCTGTAGTCTCAGCTACTCAGGAGGCTGAGGCAGGAGAATGGCTTGAACCTGGGAGACGGAGCTTGCAGTGAGCCGAGATGACACCACTGCACTCCAGCCTGGGTGACAGAGCCAGACTCCGTCTCAATAACAACAACAACCACCAAAAAAAAAAAAAAAGATCATGATAAACAGGGTGGGGAACATCCCTTCTGTCCTCTATTCAGAAGTGTGGCAGGACCCTGAGTCAGGTCCTAGGAAGTTCTCTGTGTTCTTATTCCAGCCCAGACAGAAACTTCAGGTTCTCTTGGTAGCACCAGCCTATCTCCCAACTGGTTTAAAGCAATACAGACTTTAGGAAACTGGGAAGGTTACCAAGAGGAATACAAAATTACCCTTCAAAGATGACCATTATAAATATATTAGCATATTATCTTCTTGACTTTTCTAGTCAGATATTAGAGTATGTCCATGTATATCTTTTTAAAATAATGCAGTTGAGATAATACACAACTTCCCCCTACTTTTTTTGTTTCGTGTTTTTTTTTTTGAGACAGAGTCTCACTCACTCTGTTGCCCAGGCTGGAGTGCAGTGGAGTGATCTTGGCTCACTGCAACCTCTGCCTCCTGGGTTCAAGTGATTCTCCTGCCTCAGCCTCCCAAATAACTAGGATCACAGGCGTGTGGTACGACTCCCGGCTAATTTTTGTATCTTTAGTAGAGACGGGGTTTTGCCATGTTGGCCAGGCTGGTCTCGAACTCCTGACCTCAAGTGATCCGCCCACTTCAGCCTCCCAAAGTGCTGGGATTACAGGCATGAACCACCACGCCCAGCCCCATAATATCCTTTAATCTTCAGTCCATGACCCTCTTTCTGTCCTTGTCCCAAGAATGTGTTTTATAGTTATTTCTTTTGAACTCTAATATAAATCAAGCTAAGGTCACATACTGTATTTGGAAGTTATGTTTCTTTAGTGTTGTATGCCCCTCCCCCCACTTTAAAAAAATTTCAATTCAAGCATAACAATTCAGTGACATGCACACATTTTAACTGTACAGCTCAATGAAATTTTATGTATGTAAACTGTGTAATTTTGCTTCCTGCAATAACGTAGTGAACATTTTCCCTCATCATTCAGTATTCACAAATGGAATGATCTGGGGCCACTTTTGGCTTTGTAAATGGAACAGATGTCAGTGTGTTAATTTTTTAGTTGTGAGTGTGAGCCTGCCTGTCTGTTTCTGTTTCTTCCATTCTATCTTGGTCACTCCTGTTTGGCCAGGATAACGAAAAAAATCTGTGCTTGGGTTCTGGGCACCATGGCTCCTGGTTGCAACTGAACGATGGGGCATATAGGGGTTGATTTTCATTGTCTGCGTTGGTGTCCTTAGGGTACACTGAGGTGGCGCACAATGGCAGCTGCCAGATGCCTTCAGATTAAACATGGCTGTGAGGGCAGTGTAGAAAACTATCGCACTGAGCTGGAGTTGCCAGAAATGAAGAAACAGGCACCTAATGGAAGTACAGACCAGAGCTCTCCTTGGCTGCTTTGAACAGATTGCAGGGGCCTTTGAGAAAGCACTTCTTTTTGGGAAGAAGGAGGGTCATAGCTGAGGACTGATGATGCCACTCACAGCGAGAGGCAGGGATCCCCTAGGATGCCCCGTGTGATGGGGCTGGCACAGAGCCAGTCTCCTTTCAGGGGCCGCATACTTGGGCCTTGCTTGGTCACACTTGCCAAAGAAGGGCATAGCAACTGTAGCTTCTCATACCTCCCTCGCATGGTAGAGCATCTGGAGAAACATTTTGGACATCTACCAAAGACTGCCCTCATTTACTCATAACCTTCAGAATTTTGGCGTTTCCTTTACTTCCCTGTTTCTGTTTCCTTGTTTCTGCTGGGAGCTCGTGGACTATGCCAATGTTTTACTGATTTAGGAAGAACTGGGAAATGTGCACCTTCATCACTTATATGAGTTTTGTGAGCAAACTGTTTTTGATTTCCACTCAGCAGTATGTCCCTTTCTTGTAGGAAGATGCACCCAAAGGGGATTTTTCCTTCCCAGGCCTTGGTGAAGTCTGATGAGTTGTATGTTCTGCTGTCTAGCGTACCTAGGAGACACCATCTGTCATGACCAGGGATATATAAAGGGCCAGGAAGTCAGTATTTTAGGCTTTACAGCCCTCATTAGGCTCTGTGGTTGTCACTGTCTTTTTTTTTTTTTTTAAGCCCCAATGCTGAAAATGTAAAAACAAAGCTGGGTGCAATGGCATGTGCCTGTAATCCAAGCTACTTGGGCAGCTGCGATGGGAGGATCACTTGAGTCCAGGAGTTTGAGGCTGTGGTGGGCTATGATCGCACATGTAAATAGCCACTGTACTCCAGCCTGGGCAGCATAGTGAGACCCCATCACAAAGATGTAAAAACAATTCTTAACTTCCCGAGTGGGCTGGATTCAGCCTGCAGGATATTGTTTGCCAGCGTCAGGACATCACATCTTGTGGCTGGGAAGAGGAATCATCTTGGACATGTAGCTCTGCTTTCTTCTGAGGCAGAGCTAGGAGGGGGTGGGGAGCCTTGTCCAGAATAGGTACATACCCCTGACCTTTCCAGAGGAAGCTGGAAAGTCCTGGCCAAGGACCATGATATTACAACTTTTAAGCTTTGCCAATTCCCTGTTATTTTCCTTCCTTGTTTAGCTGCACTAAAGGGAAAACTCTAAAAGGTAAAGGACTTAACAGGCTGACATTTTGGAGGCAGCAAATAAGATGGTTTCTGGCAAGATGGTGCTTCATTCTGCTGTCCTTGGGCAGAGGGGCTGAATGTGGCAGCTGTTAAGGGAGAGCAGAGTAAGCTAAGCTCATGGGACAGGAGGAAGATTGGAGGCCATGAGTGAGTTTGACCAGGGAATGGGGTACTGGCAGGACTCTCTACACATCATCAAGATACTGAAGGAGTCTACTGACAGTTCTTCCATCCTTTGCCTTTATCATCCTTAGGAATCCAGGAGTCACCCTTGGTCCAAACCTAGGACCAGGAGTCCTAGTTGAACTCATCTGCTCTCCAGGCAGAGCCACAGGGTTGGTGCTGACTCATATTTCTGTTTCCTCCACTAGAGACATCTGAACAGCTGACCCCTGAGGAAGAGGCTGAGGAGACAGAGGCCTGGGCCAAGCCTCTGAGCCAACTGTGGCAGAACCGACCTCCAAACTTTGAGGCTGAGAAGGAATTCAATGAGACCATGGCCCAGCAGGCCCCTCACTGCGCTGTCTGTATGATCTTCCAGACTTACCATCAGGTAAGCCGGCTTCATGCACTCTGTTTACCCAGGACCAGCAATCAGAGGGAAGCTAGATTTAATTGTGAGTATATAGCTTGTCACTGGTTGTCTTGGGAAAGGCCACCTCCATCTCTGGCATTCTCTGCCCCATCCGTGTATTGGTCAGTCTTCTCCAGGTAGATAACCCAGCAACGTGGGTTTCAATTGAGAATGCTTTGGAGATGAGCTGAGGGTGGGCTTAGGCTCCCCTTTGCACATGCATTCACCACAGACATCATTGTTCGCAGAGCAATCTGCATTTTTCTTATTCTGGTCCGTGGTTATTCCTGCCAAGTGGCTTGTAGTCCTGGCCAGGGTGGAGAACTAATTTCTTTACCACAGTCTGAACTTCAGCTAAAAAGCCAGATCCTCTAATGTTGTTTTTCTTTTCCCATTGCCACAGAGGGTGTTGCCAGTAGCAGAAGGAACTTGGGAGGGGTAGAAGCAAGGGCCCGATATGTGAGGAGGGACTGGGAGGCAAGACTGCTGAGCTCAGCTGTGTGCTTCATACTCTGGGGCATCTATGGATTCACTGATAGATCTCTTTGGGTCCAGCTCTAGGATGCCAGGAAGGCATTCACAGCAGCAGGTGCCAGGGGACAAGCTCAGTCTCAGCTGGGACCTGCACAGCATGGCAGGTAGATAAGTGGTCCTTAACTTGATCTGGTGGTTAAAGTAGCATGGCTACTGCTGAGGCTGGCAGGGCCCCCGATTCATGCTTGCTGAAAATAGAACCTCAGACCAACACACTTTGGATTAGGAACTCGCTAAATCTTTCCATTGACAAAAAGCAAAACCAAAGCCTTTGCCTATGAGGGGAGTGAATGGCTGGGTTCTTACTATAAGCAGATCTACTAAGTAGGAGTTTCACAAATGGCATAGGCTCTGGGGTTGACATCTTTCTGGGCCTCATCCTTGGAATGGGGATGCAAGTGCCATCCAGCAGATATTTGCAATCAGTATAGTTTGCCAAGGGAAGTATGTGGATATAAGTTCTTCCTGGAGGGACCCTGAGCCAGGAATCACACAGGTGGGGCTCCAGCCATGTAACAGTGCTGTGGCTCAGGTGACCTGCTAATAGGCACCACAAGAGGCAATTAGTGCTGGCCTATTAGGAGCATCTGCTCTGGGTACACTCCCCGGGTGGGGTCACTGCACGGTGTAGCACATAAGGGAGCCCACAGTAGCAGCCTAGCTGCTAACATTTCAGTGCCTTTTTTTTTTTTTTTTTTTTTAAAAGATGGAGTCTCAGTCTGTTACCCAGGCTGGAGTGCAGTGGTGTGATCTCGGCTCACCGCAACCTCTGCCTCCCCAGTTCAAGCGATTCTCCTGCCTCAGCCTCCCAAATAGCTGGGACTACAGGCATGTGCCACCACGCCCAGCTAATTTTTGTATTTTTAGTAGAGATGGGGTTTCACCATGTTGGCCAGGCTGGTCTCAAACTCCTGACCTCTGGTGATCCACCTGCCTTGGCCTCCCGAAGTGCTGGGATTACAGGTGTGAGCCACCTCGCCTGGCCTCTGCATTTTATTACCACTTGCTTTGGGAAGATTGAAATCCCAGTTGCCTCTTACCTTGCTCCCTTTTCTCAGCTGTCCCCTAGGGGTCTTTGTATGATGCTGCTGTGAGAAATTGAATTTGAGTCATTAGAGGTAACTTCAATTAGCAGCTCCGGGATAATGGCTGTGCACCCGGGAGCTGTAGCCATAGTCAGATCGGTAAGAGAGCCAGCTTTCTGCTGATAGAGCAGGTGGAAGGCTAAGAGCACAGGCATGTGCTCACTGAGGTGTACACTTGTTCTTTCCCCTTAGGTTGAGTTTGGAGGCTTTACTCAGAACTGCGGAAATGCTTCAGATTTAGCCCCCCAGAAGCAGAGGACCAAGCCATTGATTCCGGAAATGTGTTTCACTTCGACTGGCTGCAGCACGGACATCAACCTTTCTACTCCCTACCTTGAGGAGGATGGCACCAGCATACTGGTTTCCTGCAAGAAGTGCAGCGTCCGGGTCCATGCCAGTGAGTGCTGCTCACCTTTCTGTGTGTCCTGTCCCAAGAGTATGGGCCTGCCCGCTGGACGTTCTTGCTACCTCCTGGCCTCCCAGCCCCTAAAAGATTGTTGATGTTTTATTGGGAGAGTCTGTTGCTAGTGGATTTTTTCTGTGTCTCCAGGGGTCCATACCGGCACTAGGCATCTCTGTGCCATCCTCTTGGTTGCAGACAGCAGAAAGGGATTAGTCCCTGCCACTTACTAGGTGTTTGTACCAGTGAATCTACAGTTTCTGACTTTTTGAGACTTTGAGCCATACTATATGCCTGAGCCCTGGGGACTCAGACTAAAGAAAACTAAGGGGTTTCTGTGAGATTTGGTTGTAGCTTTGGGAGGTGGTATATGGAAAGGAATTGCAAATCTCCCTTTTGACTCTGACCATTGGGTTTAATTTGCTCATCTTGGTGTCCCTGTTAGGTTGCTATGGGGTCCCCCCTGCAAAGGCTTCTGAAGACTGGATGTGTTCTCGCTGTTCAGCCAATGCCCTAGAGGAGGTGAGTGATCCCACATGGTTACTGTCTTCACCGTAAGTCTTGGTGCATATTCAGGGCTGTACGATTTCATGTCAGACTCAGTATTCCGAACAGTCTGCATAGGGTCTGGTATGCGGCGATGTCAGAGAGCAAGTATTGTGAGAGTAAATCCTATGACAGTGAGAGCGGTTGCTGCCCACTTAACGGAGTCTGGACGCTGTGTTAGCTCCATTATGTGAAGACCAACTAGTGGTCTTCCTGTAGGAAGAACGATAACTCCCTTAAAAGAATTTAGCCATTTTGAGTTGGAGCCTCAGAAAGGGGCTCAGATGATTCATTGTGCAGTTTTCTCTTCACTGTACCCCTGGAACCTGGCTGTACCTAGCCCACAAAAGAAGCAGTCAGATCCCTGTCGTGCCTCTAGTTTGAGCAAAGTATCTTTCATGACTTTGCTAAGAGTTGTTATTAGCAGTAAACAGTGAGGAGGATTATATGAAGTCATGCGAATACTTGGCACACTTTAGCCCTGAGTGGCCTCTCCTTCCGACAGGGCGTCCTGGTACAGGGGCTGCCTGGGTGAAGCCCCACATGCTATTATGCTGCTTTCTTATGTGGAGGAGTTGCCCAAAGCAGGTCCAGGGGAGAGCAGATTGAATGTTAATGACTTGGTGTTAACCACTTTTTCCTCCCTCTCCTTTCTTGGCAGGACTGCTGTTTATGCTCATTACGAGGAGGGGCCCTGCAGAGAGCAAATGATGACAGGTAAGTTTCCTGAGCAGTGCCTTGGAATGCACAGGCTCAAGTTCTGAAGCACACAGTGTCTTTGTGAGGGCACTAGCTGTTCTTCTGAATGACTGATGAGGATTTGGGAAGCACATCGTGTGGAGCTGGAATAGCATCTCCAAGACTCATTTTAAAAATGGAATGCTAAGGGAGCCAAGCAGTCCCAGACTTTCCAACTCCAGCTGCTCCTCTGCAGCAGAGATGTCAGTGACATCCTCCTTTGGAGGCGCTAAGAATGGACTCAGGAGAATATGAAGGCTGTGAAGGTGATGCGCAGGGACTGTGTGGGCTGGAGTGAGGACATTCACCTTGTCACAGCTGGCGCTGGTGCGCAGAGGCGGCCACAGGCTAGCAAGCACTTCTCCACGTGGCAAACTCCCTGGCTCAGACCTGGTATTTGGAATGAGGCGAGTGTGCTCAAGGGCGACACTGAGGAGAGCTCAGACAGGCCCACCCACTATGGAACCAAATCTACTGAAGTTTCTGGGCTTCTCAGCTGTTGGACAGCTCATTTTTATGGAGTGAATCTTTGTGCTTAGACATGTGCTTGGTTGCTCTGAGGTGGAAACGTAAGATGAATGAGGTTTCTGACCTGGAAGAGCTGGCTGTTTAGGGCATGGTGCATGCAGGTCAGTGCTGAGTATCCTGCTTTTAAGTAGAATCCCGTGGCAACTTGCAGCACATGTTCAGTCCAGCCGCCTGCCCTCAAGAGTCCCTGTCATGCTGTCCCTGAGAGATGGCTACTCTGCTTGCTGCTTCTGCTCCTTCAGAGGCACTTGCTGCCATTATTTGAGGTCATTGTGTTCCTCACAATCACAGGATAGTGCTGGGAACATTCTTACTTGGAGTGGAAATGGCTCTGCTTGAACCTCTCACCTTTACCTCTGAATGCCTGTTCTTCCCTCCAGGGCCACCCAGAACAAATCCGTTCCTACTCTAAAAAGACAGCCCCACTAGTACTGCAGACAGCTTCATGGAGCCCCAGTGTTGTCTGTTGTAGGTTTTCACGTAGCGTGGTTTTAAGAGTTGTCACCATTTTAGTTCTTTTCCTCTTGGTGCATGCTAGTTTCTCAAAATGTCCAAAACTTACTTTAGTTCAAAGATGTCCGTTGAATAGACCTCTCAGAGTAAGTGGAGCTTGGGTCAAACCTTAAGGATTAAAGAGTGAGTCAGCTACGGAAAAAGGGAGCAGAAGGGAGAGGTCATTTCAGCCTGGGGGAGAGGTTTGGGCAGAGGCCAAGAGAGAGAGCTGTGATTACTGGCAGATTGGGGCACAGCCGGGGATGTTTTCAGGAAGCACTTGGGTCCTGTGGTAAAGAGGTCTGCATAGAGCTCTCCAGTTTATTCTCACTCCCTGAAACCTGCCACACACCATTAGCCTGCGGCTCTGCTCATTTTTTAACAGACAGTGAGTGAGTGGTGTAAGCAGCATGATCCTGTGCTAACCTAGGGCAGTGGGCAGTGGCAGCAGTGGGGGTGACACTGCTTCCACATACTCAGAGGAGAGACGGTTCTGGTTCTCACCATCCTGGGTCCCAGGCACGTGCTGGTGGGAGTCAGTGGTCACCCAGGTGAGGGAGGAAGCACTGTCAGCAGGCCCACGTGAGAAGAGAAGGCCGTAGAGCCTTGGGCCCAGAGGTGACTGAGGTAGCCTTTGCCTTTTGGCAGGTGGGTCCACGTTTCATGTGCTGTGGCAATTCTGGAAGCAAGGTTTGTCAACATTGCAGAAAGAAGTCCGGTGGATGTGAGCAAAATCCCCCTGCCCCGCTTCAAACTGGTAAGGGTTTGTAGACTACAGAATTTCCCGACTTACAAGTACCTGGGTAGAAGAGAACAGGGACCCCCTCTGTCCCTTGGTTTTGGTTAGAGTTTGTGATTCTCACTCTGTGGTTAGATTCCTTAGTGGAGGCCAGGTGTGGTGGCTCACGCCTGTAATCCCAGCCCTTTGTGGGGCCGAGGTGAGTGGATCACTTGAGGTCAGGAGTTCAAGACCAGCCTGGGCAACATGGTGAAACCCCAACTCTACTAAAAATATAAAATTAGCCAAGAGTGGTGGTGTGCACCTATAATCCCAGCTCCTCGGGAATCTGAGGCAGGAGAATCACTTGAACCCGGGAGGCGGAGGTTGCAGTGAGCTGAGATTGTGCCACTGCACTCCAGCCTGGGCAACAGAGCAAGACTCTCAAAAAAAAAAAAAATTTCTTGGTGGGTAAAGTTGTAACCAGACCTGGATTAGAGCAGGCTGGTGTGTCCTTGTATTTTGGGAAGGACTCTTGCTTGACTTTGCATTTGGGAGGGGAACAATAGAGGAAGCTGTAGTGTCAGTTCCTGCAATCACTGGTTTTCTTCCCCTGTGCTACAGAAATGTATCTTCTGTAAGAAGCGGAGGAAAAGAACTGCTGGCTGCTGTGTGCAGTGTTCTCATGGCCGCTGCCCAACTGCCTTCCACGTGAGCTGCGCCCAGGCTGCCGGTGTGATGATGCAGCCTGACGACTGGCCTTTTGTGGTCTTCATTACCTGCTTTCGGCACAAGATTCCTAATTTGGAGGTGAGAGAGGGTGCCATTCTAGAATCCTCTTGACATTTTTCATGATCATTTTCTCTGCATGTTTTCCATTTATTGTGTCAGGAACAATTTCCTCAAGCATTCTGCATTATGAAGAGTGCTAATGAGTTAAGAGATTGAGAGATGGCCCCTGTCCATCTCCACTCCCTGCCTTGTACTCCATAATCCAGTGACACCAAACTGCTTGTATTTGATTCCTTTTGATTATCTCTTTACTTGTCTGCCTCTCCATCAGGATAAACTCCTTGAGGGTCCATATCTTATTACTGTGGGCATCCTTATTACTTAACCTAGTGTCTGGGACATGCAGAACCTCTGAAAATGTTGAGAACAAATGGGGAGAGCTCCCAAGAGTTAACCGTGTTAACTGTTAGCCAGACAGTAGAGATTTCTGCAGTTCTCTGAATGGCAGAGATTAGAGAAAAAGTGACATGTAATGTTAGCTAGAGGAGCTACGAAGAGGATTGGGTAGAAGGTGGCATTTGAAGTGGGTCTTAATAAGAAGGAATTGTGTGCAGAGACTGTTGTGTGCAGAGCTTCAGAAACAGAACGAGCAGGTCGTGGAAGAAAGACCATGGAAGACTGGTTATGGGAGTGTGACGGCGTGTGGGAGTGTGATGCCTGAGAGGCGGACAACGGCAGAGGATGAAGGCCCTGCACTGCCACTCTCAGGACTCTGACCTCTCTTCACTGGATGAGGAGAACTTGCTGAATATTTTGATTCTGAACTATAGTTTTTGATAATCACTTAGGCGTGTGTTTGAAGAGAGGATTCAGAGTAAGAATTTGAGGCCAGAAAACCAGTTAGCCTAGGAGAGAGTGAGGTCTTAAATGGGAACACATAGGCAGGGCTTTGGGGTACATTTAACTTTGAGATCCCCCAACAGGTAGAATTGATAGGATTTGATGACCCTCGTGGGTTGAGAAGGGGAGAGGAGGAGGAAAGGGGGAGTGAATACTGAAGATGACTCAGGTTAATCCCTTGAGAGATGGGAAGGATGCTAATATGATGTTAGTAACTGCAATCAGGAACTGAGTTGAAGCAGTGTTGCTCTGCAAGGGAGAGAGGGAGGGATGAGAAAGAGGAAAGTAAATGCTAAGGTCGCTGGAGCATTCTGGAGAGTAACTGTGAGGGTAAAGATTTGGCTATTAGCATTTAACAGCATAGTTAAATCTAGTTCCCATTAGAAACTGGGCTCCGGAGATTCCCAGTGGGAGGAGCAGGTAGCAGAGCATGAACCAGTGAAAGCAGCTGAGAAAGTGAGGCAAGCCAGTGGGAGGAAGGAGGGTCACATTCAACAGAGAAGGCAGGGCTGGCGTGGTGGTCACTAAGTACCACAAACTGGAGTGTCCCTGTGGGGTAGTCAGGTCAGATGCCAGACCGTAGTCGGGGAAGGCTCTGCCATGAGTGAGTTACAATCTAATAGAAGAGACGATCATACAGGTTTGACAACAATGTGGTAAATACATAATCAAAGGAAGAACGTGATAGACGGCCAGCCCAGAAGGATAAACTTTTCACTCTGCCATTTGGGATTGCAGAAAAGTCCTGGTTGGCTGACTGCATTCTTTTTCATAAAGATGTTGAACATGACAGGTGGTCAGGGGTACGGTTAGGACCTTAGGAAGATGGGAACATATTCTAGTGAGAATGAGACTCCGGAGTGTCTCAAGGGCCCTGCCATAGCCATCCCTGGTGCCCTCACCATGCCCTTCTCATTGTGAACTTGCCCTTGACGCAGGTAAAAACTTGAGGTAGTACGAGTCACAGATATGATAGGGAAATAGGAGTTTTTTCATACATAGAATAGTTATTTTGTGATAATCATTAGTACTCCACATGCTTAAGCTGGCAGCTGTAGACTGCTGGTGGGGGGGGACTGATGAGTTAGTATTTCTTTCACTGATTTATTCTTCAAATAGTTATTGAGCATTTACTATATGCCAGGCACAGTTTTAGGTGCCAGGACTATACCACTGAACAAGACAAAAAAGTCCTTGCCCTTCTGGTGCATACAGTATAGTTGAAGGATACATAGAAGCAAGTAAATACACAGTATAGCAGATGGTGAGAAGTGCAGGGATAAAAATTAAGTCAGATAAGGGGAATGGAAGATTAAGTAGTAAGGAATGACATCAATAAGTTGACACTGGGATGGGAGTCAGTGTGCAAGTAACTGGGGAATGGCATCTCAGGTAGAAGAACCAGCAGTGCCAAAGCCCTGAGTGGCAGCACATGTGGCATACTCATTCAGGGAACAGCAAGGGGGGCCAGCATGGCTGGAGCAGAGTGCCTGGGCAGGCTAGCAGGTGCGCTTGGAAATGAGGCTGTCACATGCTTTGTGATCTTGTTTGCATCAAGGGCAAGTTCAGGATGAGAAGGGCATGGTGAGGGCACCAGAGATGGCAATGGCAGGGCCCTTGGAATGGGGGGCAGTTCGTCATGTGTAACTGGAGACATCTGGGAAACCTAAGTCTTTGTGCCCTAGCCCTGAGGGTAATGCCGATGCTAAGATGTGGTGCAGCTTTGCCCCTCAGGGCACCTATTGAGTCTTTCCTTCCATACTTTGATGTCAGTTCTTGGCAAGATCAGAGAAGTCCTTGTTGTTCAGAGGGTTCTGGGTAAGACAATGTGGTATAAGGGCCAGTTGTGGACTAGCTAAATTTATGGGAGGAGCTAAATTTATGGAGGAAAATGTAGTACTGGTCTCTTCCAGTGTCCTGGCTGGGATGGTGGGTATCTGGAAAGGCTTGTTTTAGCTCCCATCTCTTCTCTCCTTTTTACTTGTACTTTCCCATGTTTATCTTTCCCTGATAAGGAGGAACTAATTGATCTTGGTCTCCATATGCCAGGCCTGCCAACTCCACGTGTGAGTAACCGAAGCCTCTGTTTTTTTCCAGCGTGCCAAGGGGGCCTTGCAAAGCATCACTGCAGGCCAGAAAGTCATTAGCAAGCATAAGAACGGGCGCTTCTACCAGTGTGAAGTGGTCAGGCTCACCACTGAGACCTTCTATGAAGTCAACTTTGATGATGGCTCCTTCAGCGACAATCTTTATCCTGAGGACATAGTGGTAATAACTGCATGGAGCTTCTCAGGCGGTTTGGAATGGGGGATGTTTCTAAGGTCTGGCTGGCAGACTGTGTGTGTGTGTGCCTGCTGCTTCTAGCCAGGTCCATGGTCCCATCACCTGGTCCTCAAACAGAAAGAAGCATCTGTACCAGTCTTTCCTTGCAAAGAAAACTGCATGCTGCTAGGCTACCCTATATTCCCTAGAAGTACCTGGGAATCAGTATACTTTTTCTGCAATTCCTTGAAACCTGCAACTGTTGCTGTCTAAATTATCCTTGGGGGCATTCTAGTGCAATAGGAGAGCCCAGGCTTTGGAATCAAATGTGCCAATACCAGCTTCATTGCCTAGTAGCTGTGTGATTTTAGGAGAATTATCCAACTCTCTTTTCTACCAGGCCCTCTTAGTAGAGGTATAGAATCTGCTTTTGTTTCTTCACAGTGGGCTTTAGGGCTGAGTAGAAACTGCCTGGAGACACCACTGGCCTGCTTATGTTATTACCACCTGAGATACGGTGGCCCCACATGGACCCAGTTCTAGGTCTGGCTTGGTATTGAGGATTTAGTTCAGGTTTCCCCTACCCCCACCTTGCCTTTTCAGTTGGTAGACTAACCACCAAAGTAGAGAGGAATGAAACAATTTTTTCCTTTAACAAATCAGGTATTGTCCCATGTTTATACCACATTAGCCACTCAGTTGCTAAAAGCACATTCATAGTTATAAGGTAGACTTATAGAAAAGGCGACATTAGTAGTACTCATAGCAGTAGAAAAGGCGACATTAGTAGTACTCATAGCAGTAGTATAGCTGTCATTTATTTACATTTTATTTATTTTTATTATTATTTTTTGAGACGGAGTCTTGCTCTGTCGCCCAGGCTGGAGTGCAGTGGCGCAATCTCGGCTCACTGCAAGCTCCGCCTCCCGGGTTTGCACCATTCTCCTGCCTCAGCCTCCCGAGTAGCTGGGACTACAGGCGCCTGCCACTGCGCCCGGCTAATTTTTTTGTATTTTTAGTAGAGACGGGGTTTCACCATGTTAGCCAGGATGGTCTCGATCTCCTCCTCGTGATCTGCCCGTCTCGGCCTCCCAAAGTGCTGGGATTACAGGTGTGAGCCACCGCGCCCGGCCTATTTACATTTTATTTTTGAGACAGGGTTTCACTCTGACACCCAGGCTGGAGTGCAGTAGCACAATCTCAGCTCACTGCAGCCTCAACTTGCTGGATTCAGGTGATCCTCCCACCTCAGCCTCCCTGGTAGCTGGAACTACAGGCACGCACCACCATAGCCTGCTAATTTTTTAATTTTTTGTAGAGATGGGCTTTTACTGTGTTCCCCAGGCTGGTCTCGAACTCCTGGGCTCAAGTGATCTGCCCACCTTGGCCTCTCAAAGTGTTGGGATTACAGGCATGAGCCTCTGTGCCCGGCCTTATTTTTTTTTTTTGAGAGATCAGGTCTCACTCTGTCACTTAGGCTGGAATGCAGTGGCTATAACATAGCTCACTGCAATCTCAAACTCCTGAACTGAAGTGATACTCCTGCTTCAGCTTCCCAGGTAGCTGGGACTACAGGCACATGCAACCATGCCTGGCTAATTTTTAAATTTTTTGTAGTGACAAGGGTCTTGCTTTGTTGCTCAGGCTGGTCTCGAACTCCCAGCTTGAAGCAATCCTCACATCTTGGGCCCCCAAACCACTGGGATTACAAGAGTTTGAGCCACCACACCTGGCCCTTGCTGTAATTTATTAAGCTGGTACAGTATGCCAGGGGCTATGCTAAGTGGTTATTTCAAGTATCTCTTTATTTTCTCATACCCACTCTGAGAAGTATGTGGTATTATCTCTAACTTACGGTGGTTTCAGTACTCCATTTTCTACAAGTTAGAGACCCCAAAGAGCCTGTGTTTCTCTGGGTTACATCTAAAAGTATTTATCCTTATTAGAAGTTAAAGCAGATTGATTTAAAATAATCAATTTTTTTAGATTAAAAATAACTTTTCTAAAACAAAAACAAAAGATTGCCATTTTCCTGCAATTTTGCAAATCTCTTTAATGTCACTTTTTTTTTTTTTTTTGAGACGGAGTCTCACTCTGTCGCCTAGGCTAGAGTACAGTGGCGCGATCTTGGCTCACTGCAAGCTCTACCTCCTGGGTTCACGCCATTCTCCTGCCTCAGCCTCCTGAGTAGCTGGGACTACAGGCACCCGCCACCGTGGCCAGCTAATTTTTTGTATTTTTAGTAGAGACGGGGTTTCACCATGTTAGCCAGGATGGTCTCGATCTCCTGACCTCGTGATCCTCCTGCCTTGGCCTCCCAAAGTTCTGGGATTACAGGCGTGAGCCATTGTGCCTGACCTTAATGTCACTTCTTGATTCAATCTATTGTGATATACTGTTTAGGTTAAAGTATAGGAAGAAAATTCAGCTTTGCACAGATATGTAATTGGAAAAAGGAGAAGTTTTGTTTTTGTTTTTTAAGATAGGGTTTCACTCCCATCACCCACATTGGAGTGCAATGCAGCAATCTCAACTCACTGCAGCCTCCGCATACCCAGCTCAAGTGATTCTGCTGCCTCAGCCTCCCAAGTAGCTGGGACTGTAGGCGCCTGTCACTGATGCCCAGCTGATTTTTTAATTTTTTGTAGAGATAGGGTTTTGCCTTGTTGCCCAGGCTGGTCTCAAAACTCCTGGGCTCAAGCAATCTGCCTACCTCAGACTCCCAAAGTGCTGGGATTACATCTGTGAGCCACCACACCCAGTCAAGGGAGGTATTTTAACAGTCTTTTGGGTAATTGTGATTCTCTGACATCCACCAAAACTCAATGGAAGTAACAACTTTTTTTTTTGTTTGTTTTTTTAAGAGATGATGTCTTGCTTTGTTGACCAAGCACTTCCCGAGTAGCTGGGACTACAGGCATGCCTGGCTATTTGTAGAAATGGGGTCTTGCCATCTTGCCCAGGGTAGTCTCAAACTCCTGGGCTCAAGCGATTCTCTTGCCTCAACCTCCCAAAGTGCTGGGATTACAGGTGTGAGCCACTGCTTCTGGTAGGTTCTTAAGTTAGTTGCAGTGTGGAATCTGAAAGGTCAGTGAACGTTTCATACTGTTAACACTAAAACCCATTGGTCTCTTCTGAATGGATCTTTCACCCATGCATCCTTTTATAACATCATACATTGATCATTTAGAAAATATTGGTGCACTGGCCTATGGATAGCCTCTAAATGTTGTTAAATATTATTATAATTTTTTTTTCTTTTTTTTTCAGACAGAGTCTCGCTCTGTCGCCAGGCTGGAGTGCAGTGGTGCAATCTTGGCTCACTGCAACCTCCACCACCTGGGTTCAAGCGATTCTCCTGCCTCAGCCTCCCAAGCTGGGACTACAGATGTGCGCCACCACGCCCAACTAATTTTTGTATTTTTAGTAGAGATGGGGTTTCACTATGTTGTCTAGGCTGGACTCAATCTCTTGACCTCGTGATCTGCCTGCCTCGGCCTCCCAAAGTGCTGGGATTACAGGCGTGAGCCACCGCGCCCAGCCATAAATATTTTAAAAATTACATTTGTTAGTATCACTAATAATAATAGAAAAACTTGGAATTTTGGGAAGCTTCAAGCTCACAGTTGTGAATGCCGCTTCTCTGAAATGCTAATATTTGCTTGAAAGCCTGAATTTTATTATTGGCAACAGATACCGACTCTTGTTTTCCTTGATATGACAGGCATTCACTTAATTCGTTTTCAAGAAGATGTCTGCCACATACCTAAGTCTGAAAAGCCACAGTTTGTCAGTCACTTTTTTTCTTTTTTAAAATTTTATTTCATAGAGTGTTTTAAAGACAGGGTACCGCTCTGTTGCACAGCATCACTGCTGGAGTGCAGTGGCATAATCATGGCTCACTGCAGCCTCATCCTCCTGGGCTCAAGCAATCCTCAGCCTTCTGAGTAGCTGGGACTATAGGCGCGTGCCACCATACCTGGCTAATTTTTTATGTTTTGTAGAGATGGGATCTCCCCTGTTTTGTCCAGGCTGGTCTTGAACTCCTGGGCTGATGCGATCCTCCTACCTCTGCCTCCCAAAGTGAGGGATTACAGGCATGAGCCACCGTGCCCGGCCCAGTAATTTTTTTCAAATAAAATTGGTATTCCATGAACAAAGCAGCTAGTGTAATTCACAACTCAAACAACACAGATATATTTCTTTGAGACAACCAAAAGTGTTTTATGAGGACTTAACACATGTACTCAATGATTCAGATTTAACAAAATTAATAATTTTTACTGCTTCATCAAGGGATATTGTTACATGCAATTGAGTTTTTGCTCTTTTCTCCTAAATTATGAGTGTACAGTGGTGAAAAATGCAATAACAACTAGTAGAGCTTGGGGTCAGTGCCTTGATGTGCACTCAGGTGCCAGCATTTGTACCTATCCTAGGTAAATGACAACACAGTGACAAAGGCTAATAGTTTAATATTATAAAAATAGTCATGTCTCACTTGCTCCCTGACAGTGTCTCAGGAACCCCTCAGAGGTTCACAGACCACATTTTCAGAAGTGCTGTTATAGGAGGTGGAACTGAATTGCAGAGAACTTAAGCAATTTATCAAATATCAAACATTTGAGTAGTTAAATCTTAGAACACCTCAGATATTGGGTGTAGGAGGCTGTAGTTTATGCCTAAGTGTTAGATTGATATAAAATGTATTTACTGATTACCTATTCAATAAATAAGTAGGGAACTGTTTCCACTCAACAAATGAATGGTAGCGTGATTGTAAGAGCAGTTGTGAGCATCCACATCCTTTTAGACTCAATGCCCTGCCCCTCTCTGATTTTTATTTTTTAAGCCATGTCCCTAAGGACCTTCTCTCAGGTATACCCATCAGACCTTTCATTCAGCCAATATGCTTGTGTGTTAACCTCCCCCCCATATACCAAGCCCTATGCTGGGAATACGATGAGGACTTGGGGTACTTACCTGCTTCTGGAAGGAATAAAAGTTCTGAAGTACTTTGTCAGGTCCCATGGTAGGTGATCCTTTCTCATCTTTCTTGTTAAGAACATATTTCTTGGTTGGGCACAGTGGCTCATGCCTGTAATCCCACCACTTTGGCAAGCTGAGGCAGGCAGATCACCTGAGGTCAGGAGTTCGAGACCAGGCTGGCCAACATGGTGAAGCCCCGTCTCTACTAAAAATACAAAAATTAGCCGGGCATGGTGGCATGTGCCTGTTGTCCCAGCTACTTGGGAGGCTGAGGCAGGAGGATTGCTAGAACCCAGGAGACTCCATCTCGGAGTCTCGCTCTGTCGCCCAGGCTGGAGTGCAGTGGCGCAATCTCGGCTCACTGCAAGCTCCACCTCCTGGGTTCATGCCATTCTCCTGCCTCAGCCTCCCGAGTAGCTGGGACTACAGGTGCCCGCCACCATGCCTGACTAATTTTTTGTGTTTTTAGTATAGACAGGGTTTCACCATGTTAGCCAGGATGGTCTATATCTCCTGAATTTGTTATCTGCCTGCCTCAGCCTCCCAAAGTGCTGGGATTACAGGCATGAGCCACCATGCCTGGCCAAGAAAAAAACATTTCTTATAGTTGAGTATGGTTCTGGTATTTTTTCATGGCAGAGCCCTGGAGAACCCTCAGGGGAACAGTTGAGGGAATTTAAGAAGGACTCTTGATTCTGGCACTTAACTCCTGTGTTTACTAAGTTTATTATAGCTTGATTTTTTTTTTTTGGTCACCTAGAAGCAGGAGAGGGCAGAGATAGGGGCAGACTTTGACTTAGCAAGGTCTTTAACATTTTTCAGCCCAGAGAGCTGCCTTGCTCTCTAAAACAGTTACTTTGTCCTGGTTCACTCTTCCCTGAGTAGAGGACAGTTACCTTTGTGTGCAGGTGGACCTTCCTTTCACCCTCCTTCCTTCCTGTTTCCTCAGAGCCAGGACTGTCTCCAGTTGGGTCCTCCTGCTGAAGGGGAAGTGGTCCAAGTGAGATGGACAGATGGCCAAGTCTATGGAGCCAAGTTTGTGGCCTCCCACCCTATCCAAATGTACCAGGTATCCATAGGTTCTACCTTTCTAGGGAGTGGGGGGTGCTTGATTAATTCTGTGCTTCCTGTTGGGCCAGAGGCAAGTCTTTGCTCTTAGGAGAGCTAATAGGCTGGTAAACCTTTCAGAGCTAGGGGTCTGTCCTGTGTCCAGTCTGCCAAATGGGAAGTAAGGTAGTCCTTATTTTAGTGTGCTAACTCCTTCCTTTGACTGTAGGAGACTGCCACTGTGCATGGGAACCAGGGAAAGAGTCAGGGATATCCTAGCCAAAAGGCCTTTGTTTCCTTGGTAGGTGGAGTTTGAGGATGGCTCACAGCTTGTGGTTAAGAGAGATGATGTATACACACTGGATGAAGAGCTTCCCAAGAGAGTCAAATCTAGACTGGTGAGTATTTTCTGTGTGTCCCCAGTTCCTGTCTTGGAGGGAGGGAACAAGGCAAGGATGCATCCCTTTGTATTTTTCTTAGGGTAGCTGACATTTGGCTTGCTTATTCTTCTATAGTCAGTAGCCTCAGACATGCGCTTCAATGAGATTTTCACAGAGAAAGAGGTTAAGCAAGAAAAGAAACGGCAACGAGTTATCAACTCAAGATACCGGGAAGATTATATTGAGCCTGCACTATACCGGGCCATCATGGAGTAGGTGCTTCCAGGGTCCAAGGAATTCCCAGCCATCCAGGCAAGAGCACTCTGGGTTCCACAGCACAGCAGACATGGAACTCTGAAGTCTCTGAAAGTGAAGTTGTAAAAAGAAAAGGAATGAAATAACCGACCCATCATCCTCCCACCCACCCTCATTGCATTCCGCTGTAGCGAAAGGACGAGCCGTTTCTGGGCACGTGGCAGCAGTCGCTGATCTGCCAGCTACGGGGCTGAGCACTGGAATGCTGTGGCTGCACTGGCCCCAGTCCATAGAGGGGTCAACTGTGCTGGCTGGACTGGCTGCCCTGTTCCTGGCCTAGGACTTAGCTTCATAACTATCACCTGCACCTACTAGGCTGAGGTGCTGGTACTTGCCCCAACCCCTACTTTTGTATTTATATGTGTGTATGTGTGTGTGTATGTGTGCGCGCGTGTGTGTGTGTGTGTGTGTATGTATGTTTGGTCTGGACCAGCTTCTGCCAGCCCCTGGCCTTTACTTTCTTCCTTGCCTATGCAGGGCAAACAAAATGTGAAATTCTGCCCTCAGCTGAGCTGAGTAAGGGCTCCTGGGGGTTGGCTGGAGATGGGTGTGGCATCTGTCCAGGCCTGGAACAGCCTCAAGACAGTGCTGGCAGAGCTGCAGTATTGAGATGCTAAGGAGCTGATGCCACCTCTTTGTCTTCCCCTGAAGGAGAACATGGGGATAACATGGGTGTGTGCCCACAACACTCTAGGTGCAGAGCCCCTGTGGCAAAGTATTAGAGGGTGTGGGTGGGGATTACCCTGAAGCGGGGATTTTAATGATGGAAGCAGGCAGAGCCTGGTGGGTGATTCTGTCAACAGAAAATTGCAATCATGCAGGGGCTTACTGTAGGGTTAGGATGAAAAAACTGGGGCCATTGGAGGCCCACTGTGGGTGGGAGGGAGCTGATTTTGGGGTGGGGGTGGGACTAGAGGGCAATACTGAAGGGGTTAAACAGGTTTTTGCTCCTCGAGAATTTGTTTGCCTGGGCCCAGGGTTGGAGGGCTTCACACCAATACCCTGTGTATACAAGAATCAGATTTATAATACTTCCCCTTTTTTGTTACGTATGAACACTATAAACCAAATTATTTTGAAAACTGGTGCATCACCTTGTCCTTAGCAATAAAATGTGTTGAGCAGAGGATTGGCTGTCTGCCCCAAGGAGCCCAAGTGGTCCACGTCAGGCTGGGGGTGTATCTAGTCATAGGCTCTGGAGCAGGGCTGTATATTTGAAGACAAATCAGTAAGGCAGTCCCTAGGAAATTCCAGAGAGTGGGTCCTTTGCTTGTCAAGCTCTGTATTAGGCCAAGTATGGTGGGTCATGGGAACAGGGACACTTCTGGCTCTGAGCACCTCTTTGTTGTGCTTGCTCTGCCTTAGAGACAGGCAGGATGAGGTAACAGGAAGCACCAGACCAATGAGTCCTCTCAACAGAGTATCTCTCACTGCTGCCCCATTTGATACATCTTCGTTAAGCTGGCCTAAGTTCATGCCAGTATCTGTGTTATATACACATTGTGGAACCAGTGTGAAGAACGGGGTGCGTTTTAGGTGCTTGAAAAGCAAGGGACCCAACCTCCACTGGGATCCTCAGATTGCTCTCCGAGCTGTCTAGTTGGTGAGAAGATACAATCTCCTTTGGCTGGTGGGTCCCTGAGGTCAAACTGGACAAGGATGGGGAACCATAGAACAGGGAGGGGGGCAATGAAAAGGTGCAGGACTTGGGCGCCCCGGAGCTGCACCGGCTGGCCCTTGAACAGCCAGGCACTTCCTGAGGCATGGCCCTGTCCAGGTGCGGGAGAGGCTTGGGTCAGCTCAGCTACTCTGGATGCTTCCTTGTGCCCCTGCGGGTGAGAGGTGGTTGCTAATTGGTATCTCATTGTGAAGAAAGGTGCAGGAGGTGATCTTTTTTTATGTCAGCTCCCTCCTGGGGCCCAGAGAGGGAAGTTGGCCTTCTCCCCCCCCCCCACGCTCCACTTGAGGATTCCCAGGGGATGTAGCAAGGGAGGCTGGGCAGAACCAGGCCTTAATGGATTGGTGAGAGAGCCCAATTCACTAATCCATCCATCTTTGGAAGAGAGGAACACTTCACCAGCCTTTTTACACAGGGTCCCTACCTTTCTCGATGACCCCACTTCCTCCAGCGGTGGGCGCTGGGTTTAATCCCAGCAGTTTTTACTCAACAGCTGACCAGTTTTCCAGAAACCACTTTTTATTTTGGTCAACGTAATAACTCTTAGGAAACCGCAACTCAGGTGATCCAAATCACACAGACCGGTCTATTCTCCCCCCTACTGGCTGCCTATGCAGTCGGGTCGACCTCGAGAACTGGCCCCAGTCAAAAGCGGCACCTCCTGGTCTGCCAGTCCCTTCCTGCCTTAGGCAGCTCCTCCCAGAAGCCTTTTTGTAGGGCAAACTGCCTTCCCTCAGTAAGGTAGGGCCTTTGGATCCAAGGTTGCAGTTTAAAGACCACCCCAGCTTTGTTGAGGAATACAGTTTTAAATCCCGCCCCAGGCGGATAACACCAGGGCTCAGCCGCAGGAATGAAAAAGTGGGGTGGGAGGGCTGCAAAGTGTAAGTGGGGCTTGGAGGCCCTGTGCCATGCCCGGACTAAAAATGGTCTACGAGTCTCTTAACGCTCATCTCCGTGCCCCCTTACCCACCAGGGCCCACGGAGGTCTGAAGCTTTCGGCCTCAGTGAGCGGACTGGGTGCGCTCACGACCTGGAGGGCGAGATGAGATGTTCCTCGGTGTGAAGTGGCGGTGACTACCCCAGCACTTTGCGTTCCCCGCGCGGGCGACGAAACAGGCTCTCGAGGGGAGAGAGCCGTGCGTCCTCTGGGCCGTGAAGCCGGGGGA
Source organism: Macaca nemestrina (assembly GCF_043159975.1). Taxonomy (NCBI): domain Eukaryota; kingdom Metazoa; phylum Chordata; class Mammalia; order Primates; family Cercopithecidae; genus Macaca; species Macaca nemestrina. Next base: position 190,004,507 of record NC_092125.1, on the reverse strand, counting down.
AGAGGGTTCCTCTAGACGGCTCGACGTGCCCGGGAGAGACACCCGCGCTGAACCTGCAGGCTGGGGCGCTCCACCAGCGCGAAGCTCTGACCCCGCACTTGCCGCAGCTCTAGTCCCGTGGTAGGCGGGGTGGGCGGGCCGGCAAATCCGCGGCTCCTGCGTCCATTGGCCTGCTCGGGGCAGCGCAGCTCCGCATTGGCCAGGTCCTCGCTCCGCCCGGCTTCCGCGCGCCCATTGGTCGCAGGCTCCCGACCCGGTCGCGGCCGCGCGCTCCGCCCGCCGCTGCGTCCCCACTATGGCGGCGCCCATGCAGCCCACCGCGTCGTGGGCGCCCGCCGGGGTCCCCCGCGGCTGTCGCCGCCGCCTCCGCCGCCGCCTCCGCCTTCCTGCCCCGCGTCGGGCCGGGCGCCACCTTCCCCCTGCCTCCCTCTCCGCTGTGGTAAGGGCCTGCCCAGTGCGCTTCGGGGCGCGATGGCTGACCGCGAATAACGGTCGCCGCGCCGCCCCGCCCCTCCCCCGCCGGCCGCGGTTCCCGGGCTGGGCGGGGCGCGGAGCCCGCGCGCTAGTGCCCGGGAAGGAGGGGTCGGGGCACGGCCCAGTTGTCCTTCGGGCTGGGGGCCCGGTATCTGGATGACCTCGCCTGGGTGGGGGCCGCCGAGCCTGGGGGAAAGGCCGCCAGGACGCGGGCCAGGAGGTCTGAGGTCATCTCTGTGCGGGACCCCGCAGCGCTGCGCACCTTGGCGCAGAGCCCCGACACCATCATTCGGGCCCTGCTGTGGGAAGAGGAAAGAAAAGTCCAGGGAGCGCCTGAGCGGGAATCGGCAGCGTATGGGTAGTCGTTGTCATTGCTTACTGCTCTGGGGGGGCCAGAACCGGGGTCAGTTTGATTAGCAAAGTACGCCTCTCTTGCTTCCTTTCCTTCTGGCACTTTCCCCCGTTGTCTCCTCGGTGCTTTTGCTTGCAAGAGAATATATCTTAGAGAGAAGAGCAGATTTAGTTAAGAGAGTGTCCCATGAACATTTTGGATTCCTTTTTACAACAATGTCCCTTTTTATGATTCCTCAGTAAGCCTCATTTTTGTTTATGTTTCCTTCACGTATGAGGAAGGAGTGAAATCTTATAACTGAATGTAATTAATTGAATGGGGGACCAGTGAAGGCAGCTATTACCTCAGAAAGTAAAATACTCAAAACTTTTCAGTGGATGTACTGTGCATTATAGATAGCTGGACATGAAGGTAGGAAAAAACTCTTACTAGGTTACTAAAAGTAAGATAGTCCCCATGACAAATTAGGTTGTTTCTAAGTCAGAATTATCTTGTAGAGATGATCACTGAAATGTTTGGTGTACTTTCAAGTCAACAGAGGATTAAAAGGAAGCTGGCACAGAAATTTATTACCAAATGATATTTTCAAATAATCTCTTAAGGCAATAACAGCTCCTCCTATGATTAGAAATTCTTAAGAATATTTTGAGATACTAAGTGGTGAATCTCTTCATTTCACATGTCTGTCTAACCATGGCTTAATAAAAATAAAATATTAATGATGAAACAAGGCATTCATGTTCTTAGAGACTAACAGACTTTGTATCAATCAATGGAACGCCTCTTGAGTATATGTTTTATGCAAGGCATTGACTGAGGGGAAACTCAAAACCATTTAAGATAAGAAACTTGTTCTAATGGGCCTATAATATAGTTGAGGGAATAAAGCACACACATGACAGTGATAACTATGATATGGTCTCTAGAATTCCAAGATGGTAGATACTATGAGAAACCGGGAAAAGGAGAAATCAGTGTGTTTGAGGAAGGTTTCACAGGGAAGCTGAGGCTTGAATTGGGTCATAAAGAGTGGGTAGGCCTGGCTGGATGAAGAAGAAGAAGTGAGCAGATGAGAAAGTGAGGATGGCAAAGGTGCAGGGGAACCTGAGATGCTTATGGGTGGTTGCAGGGAGTTTCTTAGCAGAAAAAGCAGGATATGAGGTTGCACAAAAGGTGGGTTGATGGCATTAATCCAAGAGGTACCTTTGTCCTGTATGGTGCAAAGAGTAAACAAGTAATAGAATTTATTTCCAAGGAAGCTGGAGCTAACTATCAGGAATATGGTAACACTTTACTTACCATTGTCACTTTTTCTTTTTTTTTGAGACAGGGTCGCCCTCTGTCACTTAGGCTGGAGTGCAGTGAACATGGTTCTCTGCAGCTTTGACTTCCTGGACTCAGGCAATCCTCCCGCCTCAGCCTCCCAAGTAGCTGGGACCACAGGCAGGTGACCTGGCGAATTAAAAAAAAAATTTTTTTTTCTTTGTAGAGACAGGGTCATGCCATGTTGCCCAGGCTGGTCTTGAACTCCTGGGCTCAAGAAATCCTCCCACCTTGAGTTCAAGACCAGCCTGGCTAACATGATGAAACCCCGTCTCTACTAAAAAAAAATACAAAAAATTATCCAGGGGTGGTGGCAGGCGCCTGTAATCCCAGCTGCTCGGGAGGCTGAGGCAGGAGAATCGCTTGAACCTGGGAGGTTGCAGTGAGCTGAGATCGCGCCACTGCTCTTCAGCCTGGGCAACAAGAGTGAAACTCAGTCAAAAAGAAAAAAAAAGAAATCCTCCACCTCAGCCTCCCAAAGTGCTAGGAATATAGGCGTGAGCCACCACACCTAGCCCATTGTCGCTTTTCTGATTCACCTCAGCTACTTGGAATAACAGTTCTCTCAACCCAGAAGCTGTACCTTAAATTTATTCTTATTTTTCTTCTTTTTTTCTCCCCTGTGTTTTTGGTTGGGTGCCAGCTCTTGTTGACCCTACTTCCACACTGTTTCTGGCATCTGCTTGTGTTTTTGTGTCAGAGCCTCCCTCTGTCGCCCAGGCTGGAGTGCAGTGGCCCCATCTCAGCTCACTCCAACCTCCACCACCCGGGTTAAAGTAATTCTCCAGATCTCAAGTGATCTGCCCACCTTGGCCTCCCAAAGTGCTGGGATTATAGGCGTGAGCCTCCGTACTCAGTCTGGCATCTGCTTCTTTTCTTTTTTTTTTTTTTTGAGACAGAGTCTCGCTCTGTTGCCCAGGCTGGAGTGCAGTGGTGGAATCTCAGCTCACTGCAAGCTCCGCCTCCCGGGTTGACGCCATTCTCCTGCCTCAGCCTCCCGAGTAGCTGGGACTACAGGCGCCCGCCACCTCGCCCGGCTAGTTTTTTGTATTTTTTTTTTTAGTAGAGACAGGGTTTCACCGTGTTAGCCAGGATGGTCTCGATCTCCTGACCTCGTGATCCGCCCGTCTCGGCCTCCCAAAGTGCTGGGATTACAGGCTTGAGCCACCGCGCCCGGCCTGCTTCTTTTCACTCCTACTGTCATCACACTGATTTGGGGCCCTTGGACCATTCCTGTGAATTACCACAGAAACCCCCTAACATTTTTTTCCTTCCTCCCCTCTATTAATCTGTACTGCCATCACTTCCAAGTTTGTCACTTCTCCAGCCAGGACTTTGAATGGCTCCCCATTATCTGTTGGGTTAGGCACAGACCAGCCTGGCATGGGCAATATGGGCAAACTGATTTCTTGCCATTCTCATATTTTCCAGGTCAGTGGAACTATTTGCTCTTTGTGCTTTGCTGTTTGTACTCTGTATCTTTGCTCATGTTGGCTTTTTCTATCTTAAGTAGTCTCCTTGACCCTAATTGTTCTTATGTGTGTTTCAGGGCCATTTGATACAGAACTTCCTTTGTGAAGCTTGTCTGTACTTCTCTTCCCATCTAGATGAGATGTCTCTCCTCTTTTAAGTTTAAAGTTTAAACCACCATAACATTAGAGTCTGCCTTTTTGCGATAACTGCCTTAAATCCTGCTTCTACCCACAGTATAAGACTGAAGCTATTTCAAGACATAGACTGTCCTCTTCATCATCCAACTTTGTACATAGTAGGTACTTGGCAAATATATTTTATATTGAAAATAGCTTTGAACCAGGATGGACGCAAAGATAATTCTTTATCCAAACAAAATGTTTGTCATTAAAATCTATAAATAAAGTTGTTTATGTGAGAGAATCCCTTACTGAGAGATCTGTATTGATATAGATACCTTGGATTAGGTTGCACTAACAAAAACCTCAAGACTTCAGTGGCGTAACAGAACAAAACTTGACTTCTCATTCATGTGATGTGTCCAGCATGAGTGTACAGGAAACTCTTCACAGTCACTCAGGGACTGAGGCTGATAGAAACTCCATCTTAATATGGTACTGCCATGACCATTTTGATTAAATGAAAAGATAGTGGTCAAGTGGATACTGGCTTTTCAAGTTTCTGTCCCACTATGGCACATGTCACTTTCATTCACATTTTCATTAGCCAAAGCAAGTCACAGCCATGCCTAACTTTAAAGAAGGTTAGAGAATTTCAGTGTTAGCATATGTCTGGGAAACAAAGAGCCAGAAATATTTGGTGCATAGCACTAATGACTGCTACCTCGTCTATGGTATCACAGCCCATTGAAGATTAGAGGTAGCACATCAGATGGGCTGCTAGAGGCAAACATTGACAGTAGCAAGAAATGATAGCTCTAACTAGGCATGGGGTAGTGGTAGATTCAGAGTCAAAACTGTTACAAGCACTTGTAAGTGCTCACAGGCCAAGGGTGTTGATACAAGGGCAATCTGTTACATCCCGGTTATAACAGTGATTCCTGAAGAATGTCTTTTACAAAACTTACTGTGTTACAGCATTCTTAGTAACAAATACAGCAGTGGTTCTGAGATAGCAAAAAATAAAAGTTAAATTATATTCAAGGTATTCAATTTATAAGAAATCAGGAAATGTGTAATAATTTTAGGTGCATTTTCACTCAAATGGTGAAAATTAAAAAATAATCTTAGTTTAGGCCAGGTGCAGTGGCTCACGCCTGTAATCCCAGCACTTTGGCAGGCCAAGGCGGGTGGATCACAAGGTCAGGAGATCAAGACCATCCTGGCTAACACCGTGAAACCCCGTCTCTACTAAAAATACAAAAAAATTAGCCAGATGTGGTGGCGGGCGCCTGTAGTCCCAGCTGCTCAGGAGGCTGAGGCAGGAGAATGGCGTGAACCTGGGAGGTGGAGCTTGCAGTGAGCCGAGATTGCGCCACTGCACTCCAAGCCTGGGCGATAGAGCGAGACTCCGTCTGAAAAAAAAAAAAGAAAAAAACCAATCTTAGTTTAACCTTACCGGTTTAATTGAACCTAGCCAACTTGGTATTTGGGGAGGAGGTGAAAACTTTTGACAGATAGTAGAAACAGTACCGGTTGGAGCCCTGGTTCAGGAGACAGAAGATTTGGGTTCAGATCTTGGGTCTTCCACTATTAATAGTTGTCTGACATTAAGCACGAATCTTATTTTTGAGCCTCAGTTTCCTCATCAGTGAAATGCATTGGGCAGTGGTGAGAAACAAGTCAGTTCATGTAAAATGCTTTGCAGAGCACATGGTTCAAAGTAAGCACTCATGATCAGAGTGCTTCTAACTAGCTGCAGCAAGATTAGAAGAAACTTGAGAAATCAGGTAAGGAACCCTCAGAGATACAGGTAGAAGGGTTCCCCTGGATTTCCGCACCTTTTTTCTCCCTTGGACAGCATCCCTACTGTATCTTATTTTCACATTTTTATTATTTTATGTGATTGTATACATTTCTGTCTCTCCTAGACCAGGTGCTCTCATCATTCCACAAATGAGTACTGAACATGAGCTCTGCCAGGCTCTGTGCTAGGTGGTGGCTTGATAGGTATGAAGGACATGTCCCTGGCCTCAGAGAGCCTCCAGTCTAGTAGCACCAGAAGCAAGTAAAGAATACATTATAACCAGATGCAGTTAGAATACATTATAACAAGGGCTGTGGTTGAGGGTCTTGTGGGATCTTCTAAAAGCGCACCTGATATCATGGGGAATATGAGTAGTGGTTTTCTAAGGAAGTTCACATCTGACCTACATCTTGAAAAATCAGTAGTTACTAGCTGGGTGGATATGGGTTTAAAAGGCTTTTCACACAGGCAACAATGTGTGCCGTGGCCTAGAAGCAAAGAATGTGGCTACATCCTAAAGACACTGGTGTGGCAGGAGTACGGAGCCTGTTTGGGGAGTGTGTGGGAAATGAGGCTGCAGAAATCGGTCAAGAATAGATGTGAAGGTCTTTGTGAGTTCTGGAATTAGAGCTGTATCCTGAAGGTGATTAGGTGCCACTGAAGGATTCGAAGATAGAGACTTTATCAGCTTCGCCTTTCAGGAACATCACTGTGTGGAAGAGGCAGAATAGTGAATAGCTATTTCCCTCACGTGGGGAGTTCTGAGGTTTGCAGCCATAGTACCATGCCTACTACACAAGAGTCATAAAATATGCAGGATGAGAGGTTAGAATGAGGTGAGACTGAACGGAAGGCTGGTTAGGCTGCTACAATATGTGAGGGGCATGTCTGTGTACTTCCTAGGGCTAGATGAGCAGCAGACCAGGATTTCAGTAATAGCCTCACCCGTTTCTATTGTGTCACCTTGGATAGGCTTCAGAATCTCATGTCTTCTTGGTTTTCAAATTTGGAAAGTGAGCACAAAGGTTCCTACCTTGCAAGGTTGCTCTGAGGATTGGAGGGAATAGATATAAAAAGCCTGGTCTTGTGCTATTAATAGATATATACAAACAATAGTTTAACAATAAAAACAACAGTTATAATATTTCTAATCTTTAGTATATTACCTGGTTCATGGTAGGTGATCACTAGTCTTAAATCTCACTGCCTAAAGATGCCAACATTGGCCGGGAGCAATGGCTCACGCCTGTAATCCCAGCAGTTTGGGAGGCCGAGGCGGGCGGATCACGAGGTCAGGAGATTGAGACCATCCTGGCTAACACGGTGAAACCCTGTCTCTACTAAAAATACAAAAAAATTAGCCAGGCGTGGTGGCAGGCGCCTGTAGTCCCAGCTACTCGGGAGGCTGAGGCAGGAGAATGGCGCGAACCTGGGCTGAGATCGCGCCACTGCACTCTAGCCTGGCGACAGAGCGAGACTCCGTCTCAAAAAAAAAAAAAAAAGATGCCAACATTGTGGGAATTTTTTTTTTTTTTTTTTTTTTTTTTTTGAGACAAGGCCTCACACTATCACCCAGGCTGGAGTGCACTGGCATGATATGATCATGACTCAGTGCAGCCTCAACCTCCCAGGCTCAGGTGATCCTCCCACCTCAACCTCTCAAATAGCTGGTACCACAGGCACGCACGCACCACCACACCCAGCTAATTTTTTGTATTTTTTGTAGAGATGTGGTTTCACCATATTGCCCACACTGGTCTCGAGCTCTTAGGCTTAAGCAATCTGCCTGGCTCTGCCTACCGAAGTGCTGGGTTTACACGCGTGAGCCACCATGCCCCGCCACGTTGTGGTTTTATTTATGCATTTATTTTATTCTTTTTCTCACCATTATACTAACAAGGATATGCATTTTAAGTGATTGATGATGCCGGGCTGGGAGTGTTAGGCATAAGGAAATTACTTTGAGATCAAAAAGAGACAGTTGATAAGAATACCATACGGGCTGGGTGCAGTAGCTCATACCTGTGATCCCAGCACTTTGGAAGGCTGAGGCGGGCAGATCACCTGAGGTTAGGAGTTCGGGGCCAGCCTGGCCAATGTGTTGAAACCTCGTCTCTATTGAAAATACAAAAAGTAGGCCGGGCGCTATGGCTCATGCCTGTAATCCCAGCACTTTGGGAGGCCGAGGCAGGCGGATCATGAGGTCAGGAGATTGAGACCATCCTGGCTAACACAGTGAAACCCCGTCTCTACTAAAAATACAAAAAATTAGCTGGGTGTGGTGGCGGGCGCCTGTAGTCCCAGCTACTCAAGAGGCTGAGAAAGGAGAATGGTGTGAACCCGGGAGGCGGAGCTTGCAGTGAGCTGAGATCGGGCTACTGCACTCCAGCCTGGGCGACAGAGCAAGACTCTGTCTCAGAAAAAAAAAAAAAAAAAACCTCACCGGATGGGGTTGCTAAAACATACGCACTTCTCCTTGGCCTGTCATTGTTGACTTTTCTTCCCCCTGAAATTTTGCTCCTCCTCAGTCATCTTCTGATGATTTTTTTAAAGATGATAATGGAAGGTTAGTTCATATTTATTCTCCATTAGATTCTTTATCTGATCATCCTGGCTTGACATGAGTTCCTCCTCTCTGAACTCCTGTAGGACTTAATTTATGTTACTCTGATGAAATGTCATCTACTGCCTTGGCCTATTATTTGTCTATATATCATAAATTTCCTCTTCCTTGATGTCAGTTTTTCTTGCAAAGTAACTGAAAGGTGGCATGTTCATGTATTTTTAACACTGAACCCTTTTGTTTGGAATATGTTAAACAAGTCAGGAAATTCTATTACTGAGGATTTAAAGTATGTAGCGGTGGTTCTCAGACTCTTTAGTCTCAGGATTCCCTTAAAGTTTAAAAATTATTGAGTATTCCCAAATAACTTTCATCTTTGTGAGTATTGTCTGTCGATATTTAATGTTTTAAAAATCACTGAGTACAAAAAAATGATAAAAAATGTTCTTGGCTGGGTGCGGTGGCTCACGCCTATAATCCCAGCACTTTGGGAGGCCGAAGTGGGGGGATCGCTTGAGCTCAGGAATTTGAGACCAGCCTGGGCAACATGGTGAAACCCCATCTCTACCAAAAATACAAAAAAGTTAGCCAGGCGTGGTCGCACACTCCTCTGGTACCCCCTACTTGGGAGGCTGAGGTGGGAAGATTGCCTGAGCCTGGGAGGCAGAGGTTGCAGTGAGCCGAGATCATGCCACTGCACTCCAGCCTGGGGGACGAAGTGAGACTCTGTCTAAAAAAAAAAAAAAAAAAGTTCAGCCTGGGTAACATAGTGAGACTACATCTCTTCAAAAAATTAAAAAATTAGCCAACCATGGTGGCACATCCCTGTAGTCCCAGCTACTAGGGAGGCTGACAGCAGGATTGCCTGAGCCTAGGAGGTTGAGGCTGCACTGAGCTGTGATCATGGCAGTGCACTTCAGCATGGGTGACAGAGTGAGACCCTGTCTCAAAAATCACAGTAACCCACAAGCACGCATACTGTTAACTGGGAGAATAATCGTGGTCACCTCATCATGTTATGTAACCTCTAGAAAACTGCTGGACGCTCATAAGAGAATGAGAGTGAACAAGGCAAATAATGTCTTAGAATTATTGTGAAAATAGTTCTAAACTCGTGGACCCCCTGGACTACACTTTGAGAACTGCTGGTATATAGATAAGAGTTTTTGTGTGACTTTTATATTCTTCTGGTAACAATGTAAGGATGCAAACATTAAAAACGTCTATTTTCAAAATGCACTCAACAGTTTTCTTTAAAAAACAGCTAGTTTCTAGCCTTTGATAATATTAATGGCAGAAACCACAATTTTGCATCAACCGAAATAGATGTTTATCTTGGAAGGGCAGCTGTTTGTCTATTTGGAGTATCTGCTAGGTGCCATGCTACTTACATTTGCCATCCCAGGAAAGGTCACCAAACTGAGAACAGCAACATTTTTGTAGAAGAAAAATACATAACTGCTCTTTAAGTTCTAAAACAGATGATAACTGGAAAACTTCTTCATGGTGCACGTTTCAGAGTTTCTCACTGTCTCATTGTCAAGTTTAGTTATGATCCTATTTAAAATATCCTATTACGGGCTTGCTTTGGCAGCACATATACTAAAATTGGAACGATAAAGAGAAGATTAGGATGACACACAAATTTATGAAGTGTTCCATAAAAAAATCTTTTTAACATCCAATTTTTACGAAAGTAACCATATTGATGTCATCTGTACTGCATGAACCGTTCTACATTAGGACGTGAATGAGTGAGTGGCAGTACCACACGCTCCACGCTGTGGAATTTTCACACTTCCTGAGGAGTCTTCCTGAACCTCATGTGCCACAGACATCTGACTCAGGGACTTAGGAGGCCAGTGTCCATGAAATTAAATACCAGAGAAGTTTATAAATAGGAGTTGTAGTATTTTTTTCCAATACCCTGCTGAATCACGTTGAGTGCCCTTCAAGGTATACATCCCCTCTGAGGGCAAATGACCTGGGCTGTTATAATGGCCTCTTATTGCTCTGTGCTTAGCCTTCTCCAGTCTGTTCTCCATATTGCTACACAAGCAGCCTTTCTAAAACAGATTTATGTCATTTCTCTATGTACGTGATTCCCCATTGCCAATGGGATAAATTTCAGGCTCCTTAGCATGGCTTATAATCCCTCTCCTGCCCTTCTGCTTCAGCTTCCCAGAGTCAGTTTAATTCAGGCAACACCTCTGAAGCTTTTCCCGAGCTTCCCAGACAGTTATTAATTGCCATAATCTCATAACATCTGTTCCTTGTTTATACCATAACTGCATGCATCACTCTGCTCCTTGAGGGCAGGCACCACTCCCTGTGTGCCCACTGCTTTACTCAGGTGTGTAATAATGGCTTTTGCTGGGACTGTTAAGATGGCATAGCTGCTAGCGTAGTTCTATTTACTTTGCAATAGTCCAGCATAGTTTTTCTAAAATATGTCTTTCCTTTCTAAAAAAATATATGAGGAGATAAACAATATGGAACTACTGCATAGGCCTAAAACATGTAAAGTTTCAGAAATAATAGCAAGGAAAGGTAACGTTTATGTTTTCTTTTTCTTTTCTTTTTTTCTTTTTTTTTTTGAGATGGGGCCTTGCTCTATTGCTTAGGCTGGAGTGCAAGGGATGCAATTATGGCTACTGCAGCCTTGACCTCCTGGGCTCAAGTCTTAGCCTCCTGAGTAGCTGGGATTACAGGTGCACACCACCATGCCCTGGTAATTTTTTTTTTCTTTTGTATTTTTTTGTAGAGATGGGGTTTTGCCGTGTTGCCCAGGCTGGTCTCAAACTCCTGAACTCAAATAATACACCCATTTTAGCCTCCCAAAGTGTTGGGATTACAGGCATAAGCCACCACACCAGGCCTCTTACCTACTTCTAAAGGGAGTACCTGGCCAGTGACAAAGTATTTTTCAGCTTTACTCTTCTGTTCTCTATTTTTAAAACCGTTGTAGATCATCTGATTTCTACTCAGGAAGTCACTGACTACTCATCTTGCAGGAGTCTGGATCCAATTAAAAGATAAATCACATGGTAACTTGACTAGATAAGGTTTAATATAAGGATTACTCAACTATTACAGAGAATTGGAGTAATGCAAGATTGGCTAATAAGAAGTAAAGAAATAAGCACATAGAAAGATAGTTAACATCATCAGCTTTCAGGGGAGTGCAGATCAAAACTACCATGAGATGCTACCTCACACTCTATGGTGGCTGGAATCAAAACAGCAGATAATAATAAGCAGTGGTTTGGGGCCAGGCATGGTGGCTTATGCTTGTAATCCTAGCACTTTGGAAGGAGGCTGAGATGGACAGATTGCCTGAGCTCGGGAATTCGAGACCAGCCTGGGCAACGTGGTGAAACCCCGTCTCTACTAAAATACAAAAACAAATCAGCCGGGTGTGGTGGCAGGTGTCTGTAATCCTAGCTACACGGGAGGCTGAGGCACGAGAATTGCTTGAACCTAGGAGGCTGAGGTTGCAGTGACCCGAGACCATGCCATTGCCCTCCAGCCTGGGCAACAAAGAGTAAGACTCTGTCTCAAAAAAAAAAAAAAAAAAAAAAAAAAAGAATAAGCAGTGGCTTGGGAGGCTGAGGTGGGCGGATTGCTTGAGGTCAGGAGTTCGAGACCAGCCTGGCCAACATGGTGAAACCCCGTCTCTACTAAAAATACAAAAATTAGCCAGGTGTGGTGGCATACGCCTGTAATCCCAGCTACTCTGGAGGGTGAGGCAGGAGAATCACTTGAAACCGAGAGGCGGAGATTTCAGTGAGCTGAGATCACGCCACCGCATTCCAGCCTGCGCGACAGAATAAGACTCTGTCTCAAAAAAAAAAAAAAAAAAAAAAAAAGAATAAACGATGGCTCACACCTATAATCCCACCACTTTGGGATTTGAGGTGGGAGGATTACTTGAGCCCAGGAGTTAGAGACCATCCTGTGCAACACAGTGAGACCCTATCTTTACAAAAAATAGGATCATTAGCCGGGCATGTAGTCCCAGCTACTCAGGAAGCTGAGGCAGGAAGATTGCTTGAGCCCAGGAGGTTGCAGCAGCACTGCGCCAAGGTCATACCGCTGCACTCCAACTTGGGCCACAGAGTGAGACCCTGTCTCGTAAAGAAAAAGAGAGTAAGTGTTAGAGCTGGCAATGTGGAGAAATTGGAGTGCTCTGCTGGTGGGAATGTAAAATGTATGGCCACTTTGGGGAACACGCTGTCATTTCTTCAAGCAGTTAAACGTAGAATTACCATACAACCAGGAGATTTCATTCTAGGTGTCCTAGTCCATTTTGTGTTACTATAACAGTAGCTGAGACTAGGTAATTTATAAAAAACAGATTTATTTCTTACAGTTTTGGAGGCTGGGTAGTCCAAGATCAAGGGGCTGGCATCTGGTGAGGGCCTCCTTGCTATATCATCTCATGGCAGGACCTGGAAGGGCAAGAGAGAGTGAGGGAGAGGGAGAAAGAGACTGAACTCACCACCTCAAGCCCTTTGATGATTGGCATTAATCCGTTCATGAGGGTGGAGCCCTCATGACCTAAATACATCTCATTAGGCTGCACCTCCCAGCACTGTTGTACTGGGGATTAAGTTTCCAACATACGCTTTTTTGGGGGACATATTCAAACCGCGGCTCTAGTTACATACCCAGTTCCACTCTTAGGTATATGCCCAAGAGTATGTCCATACAAAAATGTGTACATGAAGGTTCATAGCAGCATTATCCAGCCAAAAAGTAGAAACAACCCAAATGTCTTGCCAGCTGATGAATGGATAAATAAAATATGGTATATTCCTAGGATGAAATAGTATTCAGCAATAAAAAGCAATGAAGTACTGGGCCAGGCATAGTGGCTCATGCCTATAATTCTAGCACTTTGGGAGGCTGAAGCAGGAGGATCGCTTGAGGCCAGGAGCTCAAGACCAGCCTGGGAAACATGGTGAGACCCCTGTGTCTACAAAAGTAAAAAATTAGCCAGGCATGGTAGTACATGACTGTAGTTTCAGCTATTTGGGAGGCTGAGGTAGGAGGATCACTTGAGCCGCATAGTTGGAGGCTGCAGTGTGTCATGATCGTACCACTGCACTCTAGCCTGTACAACAGAGCAAGACCCTGTCTCTTAAAAAAAAAAAAAAAAGAAATGAAGTACTGATACACACTACAATATGCTTGAACCTTGAAAACCTTGTGCTCTGCATTGGTTCTCTGTGCCTATCTGGAAAAAAAGCATTATGCTAATTGAAGGAAGCCAATCAAAAAGGACCGTATATTGTATGATTCCATTTTGAAATGTCCAGAATAGGCAAACCCATAGAGATAGAAAGTAGATTAGGGCTGGGAGAATAGGGGATTTTGGGGAATAGGCAGTGACAGCTAAGGGGTACAGGGTACCTTTTTTAGGGTAATGAGAAAGTTATAAAATTATGATGTTCACACAACTTTGTGAACTCTGAATATACTAAAAGCCACTGAATTGTACACTTTGGGTGAATTGTGTAGTATGTGAAGGATATCTCAATAAAGCTGTGGAAAAGAGATAAGGAGAGCTCTAAAGAATATAGAAATAGCAGATATAAGGAGCAACCACCACCCTGGGCTGAGATACAGCACTGGACAAGGAGCTCTTTTCCTCCTCTACTGCCACTACCACCCCCGGCTGAGATCCAGACTTGATGTAGTGTCTCACTGGATGGCAGAGAAGTGACTGATGCTGCGTGGCAGAATTTGCCAGAAATCTGCCCTCTAGGGTGCTAAGGAAAGCTATTTACAGTTAGGTGTCTCAGCTGAGGTACTCTACTACAAAACTGCCCAAGAAGGCTCCCGGGGAAGGTTGCTGACTGTGGGACCCTGGAAAGCCATGGATGTTGCTGGGGCCTGCTGAGCAGAGCACACTGGGAGCTGGGAGCCAAACCCTTTTCTTTCTGCAGTGTTTCACAAGCACCCTCTACTGACAATGCTTGACTTCATTCCAGCTGGCAAAAGAAAAATATATCAAGGGCCCAAATTAACTTTGCAGGGTAGTCAGAAAGGATGAATTTGGAGTCGAGAGGCGAAATAAGTCTGTGACTGGCACAGTGGATAATTGGGATCTCAGCATACCCGTCCCTTTTTTATTTCCTTTTGAGATCTTCAGGTTATCCTTGCCACCTTGGCTATTGTGGTTTGGAGAAGCTTGGAAGCTGTATCTTTGGGCGAGCTTGCCCTCAGCCCCATTCCCTCTAATTATTTATTTTTTGATCTCTTTCTGTTCCATTTGCTTGGTTCCCTCTTTCAGACACCAGTTATGTTTGTGGTCGACCTCCTATGATTTCCATTGCTACATGTTTTTGCTTGATTTTTTGGGTTTGTTTTGAAAACCTTTTTTTTTTTTTTTTTTTTTTTTTGAGACAAAGTGTTGCTCTGTCACCCAAGCTGTCGTGCAGTGGCACAATCTCAGCTCACTGCAATCTCCGCCTTCCAGGTTCAAGTGATTCTCCTGCCTCAGCCTCCTTAGTAGCTGGGACTACAGGCATGCGCCCCCACGCCTGGCTAATTTTTGTATTTTTAGTAGAGACGGGGTTTCACTATGTCGGCCAGGCTGGTCTTGAACTCCTGACCTCATGATCCGCCTGCCTCGGCCTCCCAAAGTGCTGGGATTATAGGCGTGAGCCACCTTGCCCCCCGAAAATATTTTAATTTTAATTTTTTATTTTATTTATTTATTCTTGAGACAGGATCTGGCTCTGTCTTTCAGGCTGGAGTACAGTGATGCCATCATGGCTCACTGCAGCCTTGAACTCTTGGGCTAAAGCTGACCTCAGCCTCCTGAGTAGCTGGGACTACAAGCATGTGCCACCACACCTGGCTAATTTTTGAAAAATTGTTTTGTAAAGACAGGGTTTCACCATGTTGCCCAGGCTGGTCTTGAACTCCTGGGCTCAAACAGTTCTCCCCTACTGGCCTCCTGAAGTGTTGAGATTATAGGAATGAGCCACTGGACTGTTTTGGAAATCTTTTTAACTTTTTATTCTTTTTTCATTGTCTTGCTCTTTTTTTTTTTTTTTTTTTAAACCATTCTTGGCTTTCATGGCTCTTACTGTATTTTCAGCAATGTCTACTTTCTTCTGTCCCATTGAAGACTTTCATTTTTGTGATGGCGTTATTTTTCTTTGTTCACTTTTTTTCAGAGTGCTATTATAATTTTATTTTATTTTAAACATTTTGCTGTTTTCCTCTGAAATTTGCCTTTAGTCTCTGCCCCTAGCTCTCATTTTACAGAGCCATTCGGGGGTGGGTGGGACTGGAAGGATCTTTGTTAATGGTCTTTGTCAGTTCTGTGAGGGAATTTTTTCTGTTGTATGGTCTTCATCTGCCATGCTTCACCCTCCCCTTCCTGTACTAATTCCTTTCTTCCTCTTTTGTTTCAGTATTTTTGTGTAGATTCTGTACTGATTCCTTTTTATTATTATTCTACTATAACTTTTCTTGTTATTTAGAGAAGCAGTATGATATATGACTGAAGCCAGATCATCTGGATTTGAATCTTGGCTCTGCCACTTATCAGCACTGTGATTTTGGACAAAATCTTTAGCTCTTTGTGCCTCAGTTTCTTCTCTGTAAAATGGGAATAAGTTCCAGAGTTATTAAGAACCTTCGGTTAGTTAATTCCTAGAAAACTTAGAACTGTGGCTGATCCACAGTAAATGCTGTATGAATATTATCAATATTAATTATTTTGTCCCTAACAGTGACTTGTAATTAGGAAGTGCACAATGCTTCTGAATATAATGATTTCATAGATTGCTTGTTAATTAACTACTTAAATCTCCTTGGTCATGCATATTGTCTAAATAGCAGGGGTGCATTCAGCAAAAACATTTCCAAAAAATTCATAAGCTTTTTCAGTAAATGGTTTGGAAAGCTGGGTAATAAATACTATGTAATAATTTCTAATTATCTTGGCAAAAAAATATTTACAGGAGACATGCGCTGGAAATACTCTGTGGTTTTTTGCTCTGCATGATTTTGTCATAATTTAGTTCATATCCATTATGGCTGATATTTGAAGATCATCAGAATTCTGACATTTTAGACTAACCTAAAAATTATTGTATGTATAGCTCAGAAAATAATCATACTGTGGGATGTTTTAGGAACAGCAAGTTTGGTGTAGTTTGTTTTGGTGAGTTCAGATTTTTATACAATTTTCCTTTTTTGTTGTTGTTGTTTTTTTTTTTTGAGATGGAGTCTCGCTCTGTCGTCCAGGCTGGAGTGCAGTGATGTGATCTCGGCTCACTGCAAGTTCCACCTCTCAGGTTCACACCATTCTCCTGCCTCAGCCTCCCGAGTAGCTGGGACTACAGGTGCCTGCCACCACGCCCAGCTAATTTTTTGTATTTTTTAGTAGAGATGGGGTTTCACCATGTTAGCCGGGATAGTCTCTATGTCCTGACCTCGTGATCTGCCCACCTCAGCCTCCCAAAGTGCTGAGATTACAGGCGTGAGCCACTGTGCCCGGCCTACAGTGTTCCTTTTATGGCTAATTAAGATAATCTAGTTTTCTATACCTTGTGTATTTCTTTTTTTTTTTGAGCCGGAGTTTCGTGCTCTTGTTGCCCAGACTGGAGTGCAATGGCTGAATCTCAGCTCACTACAACCTCTGTCTCCTGGGTTCAAGCAGTTCTCCTGCCTCAGCCTCCCTAGTAGCTGGGATTACAGGCATGCACCGCCACACCCAGCTAATTTTGTGTTTTTAGTAGAGACAGGGTTTCTCTGTGTTGGTCAGGCTGGTCTCGAACTCCCAACCTCAGGTGATCCGCCTGCCTCAGCCTCCCCAAGTGCTGAGATTACAGGCATGAGCCACTGTGCCTGGCTCTTTTTTTCTTTTCTTTTGAGATGGAGTTTTGCTCTTGTCCAGGCTGGAGTGCAATGGTGTGACCTCGGCTCACTGCCACCTTTGCCTCTTGAATTCAAGCGATTCTCCTGCCTCAGCCTCCCGAGTAGCTGAGATTACAGGCATGTGCCACCGTGCCTGACCAATTTTGTATTTTTAGTAGAAACAGGGTTTCACTATGTTGGTCAGGCTGGTCTTGAACTCCTGACCTAAGGTGATCTGCCTGCCTTGGCCTACCAAAGTGTTGGGCTTACAGGCATGAGCCACATGCCCGGCCCCCTTATGTATTTCTTTTCAAGCATACTGTAACTGATTGAATAATCAGTTAGTCAACAGACAGTTTTTGAGCACCTACCAGGGATAAAATGGTGAACAAAATAGACATGTTCCCTGCCTGGATCAGCCAGAATATAAATACCAAATTATTGTAAATACTTATAAAATTATAAGTGCACAGTGTAATGGGATAGGGATATATAGGTGTGGTAGGAATATATGACAGGGAGACCTAACCTGAAGCCTGGAGACAGATCATGCTTCCCTACTGAATTAAGGTTTTAGCTGAGACTTAAAAGGTAAGTAAGGGTTGGCTAGATGAAGTGGTGGGATCAGGAGGGCTTCAGCCTGACATTGGGAGGTGAATAAAGCGGTGGGTCGGAAGGGCTTCAGCCTGACATGGGGAGGGCATGATAAGTTGAAAACACCGAGAGAAGCTCCATGTTGCAGGCTCATAAAGAGATGAGGTGGCAAGAGATGTGGAGGAGAGGTGGGAAGGGGCCAGATATCTAGGCTTTGTTTAAGGAGTCTGGGACTTTACCCTAAACATAATGGGAAATTTATGAAGTTTAAGCCTGGGAATGAAATAATCCTGTCACATTGGCTGCTGTGTGGAGAACTAATTGGGCAGGGGCAAGTAGGAGGATTACTAGGCTATTGTAGTAGTCCATACAAAAGGTTATGGTGACTCGAATTAGGATGGTGGCAGTGAAGAGGGAGGGATGTGTAGCTTCAGCAAGTATTTGGGAGATAAAATTTGTAGGACTTGATTGATTATATGTGCAGGATGAGAGTGAGGAGGAGTCTAGTGTCAAGGCTAATTTCCAGGTTTCTTGTAGAAGCATCTGTGAAAGGGTTGACTTTGATTGAGACAGTAAATGCCAGAGGAAGAGGAAGTTCCTCAGGGTGAAACATCTAGATGATGAGGTATAGCAAGAAGTTAACATACTTGGACTTGGAACTCAGAAGGGTATCTAGACTGAATATGTAACTTTTGGGATAGTGACATAGTTTGGATATTTGTTCTCTCCAAATTTAATGTTGAAATTTGATCCCCAGTGTTGGAGGTGGAGCCTAGTAGGAGGTCTTTGGGTCATGGGGGCAGATCCCTCATGAACTGCTTGGTACAGTCCCTGCATAATGAGTGACTTCTCCCTCAGAGCTGGTTATTTAAAAGAGGGTGGCAACCCTTCCCTCTCTCTCTTCCCTCCTTTTCTTTGAGAGAGAGTCTCGTTCTATAGCCCAGGCTGGAGAGCAGTGGCGTGATCTGGGCTCACTGTAACCTCTGCCTCCCAGATTCAAGCGATTCTCCTGCCTCAGCCTCCTGAGTAGCTGGAATTATAGGCACGCACCACCACACCCGGCTAAGTTTTGTATTTTTAGTAGAGACGGGGTTTCACCATGTTGGCCGGTCTGGTCTCAAACTCCTGACCTCAGGTGATCCACCCGCCTCCGCCTCCCAAAGTGCTGGGATTACAGGCATGAGCCACCGTGCCTGACCTCTCCTCTCCTGGCATATGATGTCTGCTCCCCTTCCCCTTCTGCCATGCATGAAAGCACCCTGAAGCTCTCATCAGAAGTAGATGCTGGTGCCTTGCTTCTTATACAGCCTACAGAGCTGTGAGCCAAATAAACTCTTTTCTTTAGAATAATTACCCAATCTCAGGTATTTCTTTTTTCTTTTTTTATATACCAGTCTCAGGTATTTCTTTTTCCTTTTTTTTTTAGACAGAGTCTCACTTTGTTGCCCAGGCTGGAGTGCAGGGGCATGATCTCAGCTCACTGCAACTTCTGCCTCCTGGGTTCAAGTGATTCTCCTGCCTCAGCTTCCCGAGTATTTGGGTTTACAGGCACACATCACCATGCCTGGCTAATTTTTGTATTTTGAGTAGATGGGGTTTCGCCATGTTGGCCAGGCTGGTCTTGAACTCCTGACCTCAGGTGATCTGCCTGCCTCAGCCTCCCAAAGTGCTGGAATTACAGGCATGAGCCACTGTGCCCAGCCTCAGGTATTTCTTTATAGCAAAGCAAATGGACTAAGAGTCAGCATAATGCTGGTAAATGAAGTCACAGAAGAGAGTGGCATTGCTTTGGGGATATCTGCAGAATGAGAATGTAAGAAAGCCTAAGATAGCACCCTGAGCTGCTCTCTATATTTAAAATTGTTGTGTGTGTATGTATATATATGTATGCATATATATATATATATATATATGCATTCAAATTATACCTTTAGAATGTATTACTTTTTGGAATATGTACAAATTATATTGTGTCTAGAGTTGGGGAATATTATTGGAAATATATTTTATTTATTTACTTTTTGAGATAGGGTCTCACTCTGTTTCCCAGTCTGGATTGCAGTGGCGCAATCTCAGCTCACTGCAATGTCTGCCTCCCAGGCTCAAGTGATCCTTCTGCTTCAGCCCCATGAGTAGCTGAGACTGCGGGCCCTCACCACTATACCTGGTTATTTTCTTTTTCTTTTTTTTTTTTGTAGAGATGGGGTTTCGCCATGTTGCCCAGGCTGGTCTCAAACTCCTGAGCTCACGCCATCTGCCTTCCTCAGCCTCCCAAAGTGCTGGGATTACAGGCTATTTTATTTTTAAACAAACTCTTCCTGCGTGTTACTATATTTGAGGCACTATGCTGATAAATGCTAGTGATTTAACAGACCTAAGTTATAGGTTCTTGTTTCAGATTGTATGCTCATTATCTGCAGAGACAGAAAAAGAGGCAAGATGTTTTCTAAATGCTATGATAGAGGTGAGCATGGGATGTTATGGAGCACAGTCATAGTGTAGGGCTGTGATTAAGGAAAGCTTCCTGAAGGAGCTAACACTTGAACACAGTCCTGAAAGTTGAGTGGCAAAGAAGGCAGAGAAAGACTCTTACCACCTCTCACAGTTTCAGGGGCTGTATAAAGGTCAAATTGCTGGAGGACTGTAAAGTGTCCAGTGGATTTGGCACTTAAGAGGTCAGTGGTAAACTGACCCACAGTGACAGGTGGGATTAGAAGCCAGATTAGATCACAGAGTTGAAGAATGAATGAGAAGATAGAAGTCCTATAAGGTGGGGCTTGCGTTTCTGTGTTTCAGTGTCCTCGATGCCTTGTGTAATCCCTAGCTCATAGTGTTTGTCCTGTTAGCTTTGGATGGAAGAGAGCCACTTCCCTCTCTGGGATAAGATGCGCATATGTGGAGAAGATGAGTCCAGATCGCTGTGCTCCATCTGCCTTCTAGAGGGAGCATCTGCAACTCTTTACCTGCATGCTTTTTTTTTTTTTTTTTGAGATGGAGTTTCACTTTTGTTGCTCAGGCTGCAGTGCAGTGGCGCAAACTTGGTTCACTACAACCTCCACCTGCCAGGTTCAAGCTATTCTCCTGCCTCAGCCTCCCAAGTAGCTGGGATTATAGGCATGCGCCACCATGCCCAGCTAATTTTGTATTTTTAGTGGAGACAGGGATTTACCATGTTGGTCAGACTGGTCTTGAACTCCTGACCTCAGGTGATCCACCCACCTCGGCCTCTCAAAGTGCTGGGATTACAGGCATGAGCCACTGAGCCTGGCCTGCATGCTTTTTTCTGACCATGCAGGGAGGCCAAATGCAGTCCCACAGCCAGAATTCTCTGTCTTAATCTACTTCTAGCATTTTTATTTTTTATTTATCTTTTTCTCTCATGGTTGAGTGCCTGATACTCTTTTTAATTTAATTAATTAATTAATTTTTTTGAGACAGGGTCTCACTCTGTCACCCAGGCTGGAGTGTAGTGGCATGGTCTCGGTTCACTGCAGCCTCCACTTCCCAATCTTAAGTGATCCTCCCACCTCAGCCTCCTGAGTTGCTGGGACTACAGGCACGCACCACCATGCCTAGCTAATTTTTGTATTTTTTGTAGAGACAGGGTTTTGCCATGTTGCCCAGGCTAGTCTGGAACTCCTAGGGTCAAGTGATGTGCCTGCCTTGGCTTCCCAAAGTGCTGGGATTACAGGCGTGAGCCATCGCACCCGGCTTCATATTTTATTTTTCTCATTCAGTACTATACCAAAAGCATTTCTCTATATCATTAATTTTTTTTTTTTAGTTTATACAACCATTTTAAGTGGCTGCATAAACTCTCATTTAGATGTTTATTTGAACATTTAGTTTAAAATTATTTTCCCTTTTTAACTTTTCATTTTGAAATAATTTCTCATTTACAAAAGAGTTGTAGAAATATTACAAAGAACTCCCATATATCCTCTTCAGCTAGCTTATTGTGATATCAGATTTCTCAATTGCAAAGTTACTCTGTTCCTCTCTCTTAATAGTAAATAGTGAGGAAATAGTTTAAAACTATTTTATATCTTATTTCTTATTTATTTATTTATGAGAGACAGGGTCTTGCTGTGTCACTCAGGCTGGAGTGCAGTGGCATGATTTTAGCTCATTGCAGCCTCTAACTCTTGGGCTCAAGCAATCCTCCCTCCTCAGCCTCCCAAATAGCTGGGACTACAGGCACATGCCACTACGCCCAGCTAATCTTAACATTTTTTGTAGAGATGGAATTGTCCTGTGTTGCCCAGGCTGGGCAACTCGTGGCCTCATGTGATCCTCCTACCTTGGCCTCTCAAAGTGCTAGTATTACAGGCATGGGCTACTGTGCCTGGCCTATATTCCATTTCTTTTTCTTTTCTTGAGACAGAGTCTTGTTCTTTTGTCTAGGCTGGAGTGCAGTGGCAAGATCTTGGCTCACTGCATCCTCCGCCTCCTGAGTTCAAGCAGTTCTCCTGCCTCAGACACCCAAGTAGCTGAGATTACAGGTACATGCCACCATGCCTGGCTAATTTTTGTATTTTTAGTAGAGACAGGGTTTCCGCATGTTGGTCAGGCTGGTCTCAAACTCCTGACCTCAAGTGATCCACCCACCTCAGCCTCCCAAAGTGCCGGGATTACAAGCCTGAGCCACTGTGTCCGGCCTTGTATCCCATTTCTTGTAAAACTTGTAGGCATTACTTTTAGCATCCATTTATGTTTTTTATGTGAATTATTACTATAATGGTTCCTAAATGGTGATTTTTTAATTACATTATTCCTTCTACTTTCATCAGCTGTCATTTCACTCTGAGAGCTTTCTCCCCTCTTCGTTTATTAGATTCTTATTTAATGGATTATAATCTGTTATTATTAGTCTTTATCTTGATGCTGAATTGCTCCAAATCTTACCAGTAGGAGCTCCTAGGCTGGTTCCTTTTTCCTTTTGACCTATCCTCACTCTGTTTTCCCACTTTCAGGCACAGGTGGCCCAGACTTACCTCACGCCTTCTCTGCCCCAGCCTCGGAGTCAGCCATTCTTCCAAGAAGACCTGCTTCCTTTTTTTTTTTTTTTAAACAATTGTTTATTGAACTCCTGCTATATGCTATAAGATGATGAGCAAAACCAGATACAATTTCAGACCTGGAAGGAGAAAAGGGAGGTCGATATTAATCAAGTAATAACATTAATGGGGCATTTCTCAAGTGAGAGAAGTGCACTAAGGAAAGAAATGTGATTATATGATAGCGTAATAAAAGATCCTTGACTGGGGAGGGGCAGCATACCAGTAATTAACTGATCTGAAAAATCAGTAGAAATTAACTTGGTAAAAGTGGAAGTGGATGGCCGAGTGGGACCAGCATTCAGAAGGCAGGTGCCTGCAGAGAAAGTCATCAGTTTTAACAAGAAATGCTGTATCAGAGATGAAACTAAACTTACCATTATCTTTTCTTCTTGCTTCGGATATAGCTTTGAAAAATCGTTTATGGGCCGGGCGCGGTGGCTCACGACTGTAATCCCAGCACTTTGGGAGGCCGAGGCGGGCGGATCACGAGGTCAGGAGATCGAGACTATCCTGGCTAACACGGTGAAACCCCGTCTCTACTAAAAATACAAAAAATTAGCCGGGCATGGTGGCGGGCGCCTGTAGTCCCAGCTACTCAGGAGGCTGAGGCAGGAGAATGGCGTGAACCCGGGAGGCGGAGCTTGCAGTGAGCCTGGGCGACAGAGTGAGACTCCGTCTCAAAAAAAAAAAAAAAAGAAAAATCGTTTATGCTGTCTTTAGCCTCATCCCTTCCCCAAACTTCACATTGTTCTGGGTTTTAGGTGTCTCAAATTTTTTTTTTTTTTTTTCCTCCCCAAAGACCTATGACTTCTCTTGAATATTAAGTGCATTTTTCTATCTGTGTCCTAAACCTTTTTTTAAAAAAATAATTTCAACTTTTATTTTCAATTCAGTGAGTACGTGTTCAGGTTTGTTACATGGGTATTGTGTGATGCTGAGGTTTGGAGTATGATTGATCCTGTCACTTATGTACTGAGCATAGTAATCAACAGTTCATTTTTCAACCCTTGCACCTTTACCCCTCATCCCCGTCTAGTAGTCTTCAGTATCTGTTATTGCCATCTGTGTGTCCGTAAGTACCCAGTGTTTAGCTGCCACTTACAAGTAAGAACATGTGGTATTTGGTTTTCTGTTCCTGTGTTAATTTGCTTAGGATGATGGCCTCCAGCAGCATCTATATTGCTGCAAAGACCTGAATTCATTCTTTTTTATGGCTGCACCCCGCTTCTTGTTAGTGGAGAATAGTGTTTCAAAACCAAGATCTACGGAGGTTGTGGTGAGCTGAAATCACACCATTGCACTCCAGCCTGGGCAATAAGAGCAAAACTCCGTCTTGGCAAACAAAAACAAAAACAAAACACCACCAAAATCTAGGTACTAGATATGCTTCATGCTGTTGGGATATGACCACTGCCAGGCTCTTTCTGTGGGCAGAGCTAAAGAATATATGTAGGGGTGTTGGGCACAGTGGCTCACGCCTGTAATCCTAGCACTTTGGGAGGCCAAGGCATGAGAATCATTTGAGTCTAGGAGTTTGAGACCAGCCTGGGCCACATAGCAAGACCCTGTCTCTACAAAAAGTTAAAAAAATTTTAGTAGCTGGGTGTGGTGACATGTGCCTATGGTCCTACCTACTTGGGAAGCTGAAATGGGAGGGTCACTTGAGCCCAGGAGGTCGAGGCTGCAGTGAGGTATGATCACGCCACTGCACTCTGGTCTGAACGACAGAAACTCTGTTTCAAAAAAAAATTATATGTGTGTATACACACAAATGTACACACACTATCCACACTATATTTATTTTTATATCTTTGTATATATAAACACACACATATATACACATATGTATACACACATATGTACATGTATATATACATACACACACATATATATATTTCTGTATTATTATTATTTTTGAGACAGGGTCTCTCTTTATTGCCCAGGCTGGAGTGCAGTTGCGTGATCTCAGCTCACTGCAGCCTTCACTTCCTAGGCTCAAGCGCTCTTCCCACCTCAGACTCCTCAGTAACTAGGACTACAGGCACGTGCCATCATGCCCAGCTAATTTTTAAATTTTTTGTAGAGACAATTTTTTTTCTTTTTTTTTTTTTTTTGAGGTAGAGTCGCACTCTGTCATCCAGGCTGGAGTGCAGTGCCATGATCTTGGCTCACTGCAACCTCTACCTCCCCAGTTCAAGCGATTCTCCTGCCTCAGCCTCCCAAGTAGCTGGGATTACAAGTGTCCACCACCACCATGCCCAGCTGTAGACAATTTTTTGTAGAGAATATATTGCCCAGGCTGGTCTCAAACTCTCGGGCTCAAGTGATCCTTATGCCTTGGCCTCCCAAAGTACTGAGATTACAGATGGGAGCCACGATGCCTGGTTATATATTAAAAACCATTTTTTCCACTGAATACCTCCAATTTCAATACAAGTCAAAAGATTAATTCCAGTTTTCCCTTTCCATATTTGTAACTTTCTTCTCCATCATTGGGAAATCTTGTTCCCATTAGCTTCAATACATTTACTTATCTGGTCAATCCCAAATCACCTGTGGCCACACCCTAGACCCCTTGCATGGACTAATGCCCCTCTCTCCCCTTTCACCCCAGGCATGTGTGACTCCCTAAATCTAAGGTTTTTAGATTAAATTATTTAGAAAGGAAGGGATAGAGGGACCTCATTTCTTTTATGGATGCATGGTACCTATTTTATGTATGTACTGTAGTTGATTCAACCCCTGTTGAAGGACATTTGGAGTACATTGAGTCTTATTCTGTTATGTTACAAATAGTGCTACAGTAAGTGGCCATTCACATAAGACTTTTTGTATTTTTGTCAGTGTTATCTTTGGGATAGTTTCTTAGAAGTGAGACTATTGGGTTAAAGGGTTGAAAAGCATGTGTAATTTTGTTAGATATTTTCAAATCCCTTCCATGACCAGTAATGTATGAAAGAGCCTGTTTTTACCCCACAGCCTCACTTCTAGAATGTGTCAGACTTTTGTCCTAGTGGTGAGTTTGAAATTACATCTCTTACAGGATCTTGGGATATTGTTCTCCTTGTCTTGGAGGCTTTGGCTTCTTTTAAGCTCTTTTTTGCTCTTGTGTATGTTGTCTACTTTTGGAAATCAGTTTCTTCCTTGGGATTTGTTCTACTCTTGTCATTTGAAGATTGTTTTCCCTAATGGAAAAGACTGAAATAAAACAGATGATTCCTTCAGCCTTCTCACGGTCATATTTGTTGAAAGAATGGGTACATCTGTTGACTCACTGACTATTGTGTGTCTGCCAGAGCCTTGGGCTGTGGTCAGTGTGTGGCTGTGGCAATTCAGCATCACATCTCTTGCATTCAGCACAGAAAGAAGAAGAGGGGTGGTGCCAGCCACTTCTGCCCCTTTCTAAAAGAAAATAAAATTCTTTTTAAGAACCACTTGCCTTTTGTGCGTAGACTACTTACAACTTAAATTTTTAGTTGTTTTCAGTGGGAAGTTTGGACAAGATATATAGTTCTTTGTGTAGTTAGAAATACAAGTTTCTGATTTCTTTTTCTTTTCTTTTTTTTTCAGACAGAGTCTTGCTCTGTTGCCCAGGCTGGGGTGTAGTGGTGTGATAATGGCTCACTGTAACCTCAAACTTTATGGGCTCAAGCGATCCTCCTACCTCAGCCTCCCAAAGAGCTAGGACTACAGGCCCATGCCACCATGCCTGGCTGATTTTTTAAAATTTTTTCTGGAGACAGGATCTTACTATGTTACACAGGCTGGTCTCAAATTCCTGGCCTCTCAAAGTGCTAGGATTACAGGCATGAACCACCATGCCTAGCTATCAAGTCTCTGATTTCTATTTCACTTAAAACTTTTTGTATTTACTTTTACAAGTACAAACATTAAAAATAAATATATGGATAAATAAATACCTTGTCAAAGTATTCCATCTGAACCCACTTTTCAGAGATAATTATTGTGAGTAGTTTGGTGCATATTCTTTTATGTATGTACTTGATACTTAGTCTTAATTTTTTTTTCTTTGAGATAGTATCTCACTCCGTCACCCAGGCTGGAGTACAGTGGTGCAACCTTGGCTTACTTCAGCCTCAACCTCCTGGGCTCAAGAAATTCTCCTACCTTAGCCTCCCAATTAGTTGGGGCTACAGGCACATACTACCATGCCTGACTAATTTATTTGTTTATTTATTTATTTTTATTATTGAGACGGAGTCTCACTCTGTCGCCCAGGCTTGGAGTGCAATGGCACAATTTCGGCTCACTGCAACCTCCACCTCCTGGGTTCAAGCGATTTTCCTGCCTCAGCATTCCAAGTAGCTGGGACTACAGGTGCGTGCCACCATGCCCAGCTACTTTTTTGTATTTTTAGTAGAGACAGGGTTTCACCGTGTTAGCCAGGATGGTCTTGATCTCCTGACCTCGTGATCCACCTGCCTCGAACTCCCAAAGTGCTGGGATTACAGGCATGAGCCACCACGCCCGGCCCTGACTAATTAAAAAAAATTTTTTTTTTTTTTGTAGAGACAGGGTCCTACTGTGTTGCCCAGGTTGGTTTCGAATTCCTAGGCTCAAGTGATCCACCAGCCTCAGCCTCCCAAATTGCTGGGATTACAGGTATGAGTCATGGTGCCCGGCCCTTAATCTTAATTTTTAAATATTATTGTCATCTTCGTTTGTTGTTGCCAGTATGGGGCCATATGTATACATACTATTCGACAGCTAGATTTTTTTCACTTAGCAGTATGTTTAGACACACTTCCCTGTTAGTACATGCAGATATGGCTCATTCTTTCCAGCTGGTACATTATATTCTACACTGTTATTCTCCTGCCCTCGCAGATCCTTTATTCACCTTCGTTTCTTCTGTGTACTGGCAGCTGGTCTCTGTTAACCTGCATCATCTGGGCTTCCTCGCCTCTGGCTTCCAGCTGGGATCAGCTGATAAAAGGCACTGCCAGGAGACCTGAGGGCCAATGTTGGGAGGAGTCAGACTATGTTTTATCCCCATTGTCCCTTGCCATGGTTCTAGTAGCAGCTGTGCTCGTTGTCTGTGATCACTGCTCTTTAGGGTGGCTTCTGTTCTCCAGCCAGCTCTTGCTGGGCTCCAGTGACACCCTTCTCTTCTTTTGCCCTTTTGGGTTGAAGGGTAGAAATAGCTTCCTGCTGTTGCTAGTCCCTGGATGCTTCACCATCCCTTGTTGATTCCTTTAAATGCTGCTCACACAGCTATAAAAAATCCTGCCATTAAATTTCCTTCAGTTTATTCCTTTGCATATGCCATCTCTTTCCTGCTAATACCTCAATTGATGTGACCAGGGAGACTTACCATAATTTAATTATTGGGTCCCTATTACTGGGCATTTAAACTGTTTCTAGTATCTTGCTGTTATACTCAGAGTTGCTAATGAACATTCATGTACATGTCCTTTTTAGTATTTGTTGGAGTATTGTTTGAGAAAAAAGTCATAGGAATAGAAAGACTAGGTTAAGGTACATGAATATTATAAATTTCAATAGATACTTCTAAATTGTTCCCAAAGGAGTCTACCAATTTACATTTCTACAATGTGTTTTTTTAATAGTAAAAAATTAATGGAGGCAGTACTTGTGACTTTATAAAAAATACTTTTTTTTTTTTTTTTTTTAAGAGACAGTATCTCTCTTTGTTGCCCAGGCTGACGTGCAGTAGCATGATCGTAGCTCAGTGCAGCCTCGAACTCCTGGGCTCAAGCAATCTTCCCGCCTCAGCCTCCCAAGTAGCAGGGACTACAGGTCCATGCCACCATGTCCAGCTAATCTTAAAATTTTTTGTAGAGATCAGGGCGGGGGGGGGGGTCTCATCTCATCATCTTGCCTAGGCTGGTTTCGAACTCCTAGGCTCACGCAGTCCTCCTGCTTCGGCCTCTTAGAGTGTTGGGATTATAGGTTTCAGCTGCCATGCTAGGCCTTATGACAAATAAATTTAATTCAGAAGTGTACAAAGGGAAAAGTAAAAGTCCTCCAAGTCTCACCTGCTTCTCATCATCCCATCCTATTCCCTACAGGTAAGCATGCTAACACCTGTATAGCCTGTCAGGCCTGTCTTCCATTTTTTTTTTTTTTTTTGGAGACAGAGTCTCGCTCTGTTACCCAGGCTGGAGTGCAGTGGTGTGATCTCTGCTCACTGCAAGCTCTTACTCCTGGGTTCAAGCCATTCTCCTGCCTCAGCCTTCCGAGTAGCTGGGATTACAGGCGCCCGCCACCACGCCCAGCTAATTTTTTGTATTTTTGGTAGAGATGGGGTTTCACCATGTTAGCCAGGATGGTCAGGATGGTCTCGATCGCCTGACCTCGTGATCTGCCCGCCTCGGCCTCCCAAAGTGCTGGGATTACAGGCGTGAGCCACCACGCCCAGCCCCTTTCTTCCATTTTTATATGTACATGCTTAGCATAAATTGAGTACATTTATATGTATAAAATAAACTCATTCGTATATGTGTGTTTATGTATCTCTTTCTGTTTGAGATAAGGTATTTCTAGACTCTGTTCTCTTCCATTGACCTAACTTGTTTTTTCCTCTGCCAGTACCTATCTACCTTAGTAATTATAGCCTTGAGTTGGTTCGATATCTGGCGAGGCAGATTCTCATCCCATTATTTTTCATTTTAAGAAATTTCTTGGCCCTTCTTGGGCATGAACTCTTCAGATTATCTTTAGATCCAAGTTCAGAAAATTCATGGATTTTGACTGGAATGAAACTGAATTTATAGAAAATTCACATTTCAGGAAAACTGATATATTTCCAGTGGAATCTTCTCACTTAAGAAACTCTCCGGGCGTGGTGGCTCATGCCTGTAATCCCAGCACTTTGGGAGGCCGAGGTGGGTGGATCACGAGGTCAGGAGTTTGACACCATCCTGGCCAACATGGTGAAACCCCATCTCTACTAAAAATACAAAAAATACAGCTGGGTGTGGTGGCACGTGTCTGTAATCTCAGCTACTCAAGAGGCTGAGGCGGAGAATTGCTTGAACCTGGGGAAGTGGAGTTTGCAGTGAGCCGAGATGGCGCCATTGCACTCCAGCCTGGGCAACAGAGGGAAACTCTGTTGCAGGGCGGGGAAAAAAAGAACCTCTTTTGTCTCTTTATTTACTCAGATATTTTATGTTCTTTGGTGAAAGTCTTGCCTATTTCTTACTAAGTTTATTTTTAGTTATTTTATAGATTTTGTTGCCATCATGAATGGAATTTTTTCACTTTACGTTTTCTTTTCTTCTCTTTCTTTTTTTTTTTTTTTGAGACAGGGTCTTGCTCTGTCACCCAGGCTGGGGTGCAGTGGCACGCTCACAACTCACTGCAGCCTCAGCCTCCTGAACTTAAGGAATCCTTCTGCCTCAGCCTCCTGAGTAGCTAGGACCACAGGTGCACACTACTAGGCCTGGCTAATTTTTTAATTTTTCTTTTTGTAGAGATAGGGTCTCATCATGTTGCCTAGGCTGGCCTCAAACTCCAGGGCTCAAGCAGTTCTCCTGCCTCAGCCTACCAAAGTTCTGGGATTATAGGCGTGAGCCACTGCACCCAGCCCACCTTACATTTTCCTTTTTTTTTTTTTTTTTTTTTTTTGAGACGGAGTCTCGCTCTGCCGCCCGGGCTGGAGTGCAGTGGCCGGATCTCAGCTCACTGCAAGCTCCGCCTCCCGGGTTTACGCCATTCTCCTGCCTCAGCCTCCCGAGTAGTTGGGACTACAGGCGCCCGCCACCGCGCCCGGCTAGTTTTTTGTATTTTTTAGTAGAGACGGGGTTTCACCATGTTAGCCAGGATGGTCTTGATCTCCTGACCTCGTGATCCGCCCGTCTCGGCCTCCCAAAGTGCTGGGATTACAGGCTTGAGCCACCGCGCCCGGCCTCCACCTTACATTTTCTAATTGGTTATTGCTGGTATGGTTTTTAAGAATGTGTTGATTTTTGTAAATTAATCTTATCATAATCACCTACTTTATTGAACTTCCCATTCTAATGATTTTTTAGTATATTCTCTTGGCTTTCCTAGGTGGACAATTATCTGTAAATTACAATGTTTTGTGACACCATTATTAATATTTATACGTCATTTTTTTCTCTTATGTCATTTCGTCGCTGGGATATCTGATTGGGCTTGGTTGGGGGCCTGACCCAGGGCAGTCTCCTTGGCCAGTGTTACATTTTACATTTAAGGTGTACCTGCTATACATCCTTTTACATCAAAGGGTGTATAGCGGGGTACAGTAGCAGGGTGGGTGAATTCCAGACAGACCTTGAGGATAGAAACAACAAGGCAATGTTCAATGAATAGAAAGTACAATGACTAGAGCATAGGGCACAAATGAGGTTGAGAGAAGCAAGAGATGGATTGGAGAGTAGGTTGAGGCTCCGTCAGAAGCCGCTAGGCTTTAAGGAGCAATTACTTTATTCAGAGGAGTTGAGAATTGAATGAAAGCTGTAAGCTGTATTAGGCAGAATGACCCTTTAAAGATATCCACACCCTAATCCCTGGAACCTATGAATTTGTTACTTGACGTGGCACAAGAGACTTCACAGATATAATTAAGGTTATGAGCCTTCAAATAGTGAGATTATCCTGGATTATTAAGGTGGGCCCACTATAATCACATGGGCCCCAAAAAGCAAAGAAGTTTCTCCAGCTGGAAGAGAAGCAAGATATGGTGGAGGGGGAATTTGGAGAGATTCAAAGAGTGAGAGAGCCTGAAGGGGACCACATGGAAAGCATGAAAAGGACTGTAGGCATGAAGGCTGACCCCTGGCGGATAACCAGCCAGGAAACGGGGGCTTGGCCCTACAGCTGCACGAACTGAATTCAGCCAACAGCCTGAGTGAACATAGAAGTGGATTCTTCTCCAGGGCCTCCAGAAAGGAACACAGCCCTACCAACACCTTGGTTTTGGCCTTGTGAGACTCTAAGCAAGGACCCAGCTGGGCCTCACCATACCCAGATTTTGGCCTTCAGAACTCTGAGATGATTTTGTGTTGTTCTAAACTGCTAAGTTTATGACACTTTGCCACAGCAGCAGTAGAGAACGAATGCAAAGGGGTTTAAGCAGGGATATTGTCAGATTTTGTGTTATTCAAAGACTTCTTGTGCCATGTGGAAATGGATTTGGAGAATGTAAATTTGGAGGCAGGGAAACGTGTCTGTGGGAATGCTGTGATAGCACAGTCTAGGGTAGTGATTATGGGAAGGGGATATGATTTGAAATATATCTGGGAGGCAAGAGTTGCCAGAACTAGTCAGGGACCGGATGTCAGTGGTTGGGGTGGGGAAGCAAGGATGACTGCTGCTTTCTAGCTTACGCGCTGGCTGATGATGAAGCTGTGTCTTGAGATGGGGATGAGCAGGTTGGAAGATGCCATGATATGAAAGTGATAACTCTTAAGTTGTTCTTCATTTGGAAATTCTCTCTATAGATACTTTATTTTAAGAGAGTATGTCAATAAGATGAGTGCTTTGTCTTTTAAGAACGAAACTTTTTCTTTTCTAGGTCATTTAAGAAATCGTAAATCATGTGAAGATGGGACTCTTGGTATTTGTGCGCAATCTGCTGCTAGCCCTCTGCCTCTTTCTGGTACTGGGATTTTTGTATTATTCTGCGTGGAAGCTACACTTACTCCAGTGGGAGGAGGACTCCAGTAAGTATAGTCACTCTAGCTCATCCCAGGAGAAGCCTGTTTCAGGTCAGTTACTGGTTTTTCGTGTGGCTGCAGTGCTCTCTTATTCTTCAGAGGTGGGCAATGAGAGTAAACTGAACATTTCTGGGACTTTGACTTAGACATTGCTGCCATTTTAGCTGGTATAGGCTGAGAACTTTGATGTTTTTTAAAAACTGCATGCCATGACACATCTCGTTCCTTTTACAAACTTGGTGAGAATGTGCTATTCTTCAATAAAAACCCAAACTATACTCATACTTCTAGTTCTTGAATGCTTTTGTTCTTTCTAATTGCTGTAGCATATTGCCACTCTTATTTTTCCATTTATTGCCTTAGGGATTAGTATTGGAGTTGGTTTCCATATGCCCTTAAAACATTCATCTTTATGTTGAATTTTCAACATAATGTTGTCTCTGTTTTGTTTTCCCTAAAGAAACTTTGTCTACTAAATCTTTGTAGCCCTTGCTGCTATTGAACTTGCACCTGGCTGCAATAATGGCTTATTTTCCCTACCCAGTAACTCTTAATTTTTTTCTTCTCTTTGTGCACTTTGTCTCATGTGTTACATAGTGCTTTCCACATAGCCTGAATCCCACTGATTTGGTTTCTGTTTACCTGACGTGGCCTGTGTTTTGGTTCTAGGCTTGCAGTTGAAGGGCTTACGTTGATCGGCACCCAGCCTTTGAACATTGTTTTCTTGGCTGTAGCTTGAAATATCACACAGTGACCATAGTGGTTTTCTTTTTGGTTATTTTGTCTGACTGTTACCTGAGCCTCGTGTGGGAGATAATATAAAATCAGAACAGAGTGGCCTGTTTTGATCTACAGTGATATGTCTTCTCTTAAAATTAGTTTTATTTTTACTGACATCTACCAGATACCAGTATAGAACTCACTTGAGAAGAGAGTCAGTCTCTAGGTATGAGGTGAAAGTGAGCTGCAGTGAGTTGGAAGAAGCAACAGGCAATTGGCCTGCTGTTGTTCTAAGACCCTAACATGGGAACTGTTACAGTGAAGTAGCTCATTTATTTCTCCCATGGCTCAAACTACTGAGGCAGTTTCAAGCCAGTTTTTAAAATATAGTGTTATATCCTTCATTTATTGTTTTATATAGGATGTTTAAGTACATTTTAAATGCTTAGCTTATAATTATCACTAATTACTTGTGTTTCAAAAGTTTACTTAAATTTCTCTGCACTGACTTATTTTTAAAACCAAGGAGACTACCCAGGATAAGGAGTGTTTATATCAGTGAAATGCAGAATTCTGTATTTAGAGGCATTCATTGTCTGTATTAGTAGTGGTGGATCCATCTGTATCAATATTGTAGATGGAAATGTGTGTGAAGAACAACGGTCTCCTTTTCTGCTAAGAGCTACTGACCTGTAGAAGACATAACCAAGGATCAGATAAGATTTTCTTAGATCAGTAGGGAATGGAATTTACTTTATGGAAGACTCATTGTGTGTCAGGCATTAAGCTAGACAATTTACAAATATAATTTCATGTAATGTAATTCTTACTACAGTTTTGTGAAGATGCCATTATTACCCCATTTTCCAGTTGAGCATACTGAAACACTTTAATTTACCAAGGTTATATTGTTGGAACTGGAATTCAATTCTGATTTCCTGTCTTTAAAACCTATGTTTATTATTTTATTGAAAAATATAATAAATACTGAAGGCAAGACTTAATATTCTACTTGGTAAAAAGAGAGAGGGAAAGGGGCTCAGAGAAGTAATAGTAGAGAGTATCAGGAAGGGAGTGTGAAAAGAAAAGGAGGGAAAGATAGAAAGTTATCAAAAGAAGACAGAGAGGCTTATTAGGTTTGAAGGTGACAAGGTGCTACTCACTTGGGCTGTAGGATTCAGAAGTTTATTGCTAGTTATCTGCTGTCCTTTCCATTAGTTGTTAGCTGACTAACCAGTATTTATAGCTTTTCTATTCTGACTCCTAAGCCTTTTAGATGTTTGACTTTGAATAGGTTGTTTAGACCATAGCATACTGTTTTCTGTGCTGTAATATCAGAGAACAGAGTAATAGGACCCACCTTGCATGGCTTACTAAGTCAGACAGGTCCTCCATTTTTTTTTTTTTTTTTTTTTTTTGGAGCTGAGGTCTCACTCTGTTGCCCAGGCCAGAGTGCAGTGATGCAGTCATAGTTCACTGTAATCTCGACCTGCCAGGCTTAAGTGATCCTCCTACCTCAACCGCCCTAAGTAGCTGGGACCACAGACTCACACCACCATTCCTGGCTAATTTTTGTATCTTTTGTAGAGATGGTGTTTA
Source organism: Macaca nemestrina (assembly GCF_043159975.1). Taxonomy (NCBI): domain Eukaryota; kingdom Metazoa; phylum Chordata; class Mammalia; order Primates; family Cercopithecidae; genus Macaca; species Macaca nemestrina. Next base: position 189,969,878 of record NC_092125.1, on the reverse strand, counting down.
GTCATGTTGCCCAGGCTGGTCTCAAACTCCTGGGCTCAAGTGGTCTGCCCGCCTTGGCTTCCCAAAGTGGTTGGATTCCAGGCATGAGCCACTGTGCCCGGCCAGAGAGGAGTCCTTTACTTAGAGTCAAGCTGAAGGAGCGTCACAATCCCGAAGACTGTTATGTTGTGAAATTTAGGCTGTGTTTTAATAATATGATGATAAGATGAAATAGTAATTTATTGAGTATCTACTGTATATCCATAACATAGCAGGGTCTTTATATTCAAAATCTCATTTGATCCTTGTAGTTTTTATTAGTTATTATTTTCCTCATTTTACAGATATAAGAACTGCGGCTTCAGAGAGGCTGTGTAATCAAGAGTTTGTATGCCTTTCATCTGAAGAGGTTGAGGACAATCCCAAGTTAGAAAAATAAATGTCTTTAGCATTACTTTTCCTTAATTTTTAGAATAGTAATGAGTTACTCAGATAACCTATTGGAATTTCTTCATGGTGGGGGGAAGAGGCTAGAGTTGGTTTTTGGTTTTTGTTTTTGATACAGGGTCTCACTCTGTCACCTAGGCTAGAGTTTTGTGGTGTGATCTCGGCTCACTGCAGCTTCAACCTCTTGGGCTTATGCCACCCTTCCACCTTAGCCTCCCAAGTAGCTGGGACTACAGGTGTGCACCACCACGCCCAACTAATTTTTCAAAATTTTTTTGTAGAAATGGGGTTTCTCCATGTTGCCCAGGCTGGTCTCAAACTCCTGAGCTCAAGTGGTCTTCTTACCTCAGCCTCCCAAAGTGCTGGGATTACAGGCAGGAGCCACTGCGCTTGGCCTGAGGCTAGAGTTTTTTATTATTAAATTATTCATTCAATAAGCAGTATGTTCTTATTATGGTCCATGTACTGTTCTGGGTAAACTGGATATAAGATGAACATAGGCCTTCATACTCTTAGCCTATAATATGAGAACAAAACAAAACAATTATTATTATATATTGAGCTCTAAAAGAGCAATCTGTGTGAAATGCTGTGTTGGAGCATAGAATTCCTTCCAGATAGAAAATTTATGTTTTCATTAATTCCAAGGTGTGTTGTAGAGGACTACAAACTGCTTTGCCTTGGGTAGTTTAGAGACACATGTGACCTAGGGCTTGGTCAGGTTGCCAAGACTTGGGTCAAATGCTTAATGTGAAAAGCTTCAAGTATGAGAATAGTTATCAACCTGTTTTAAAAATTACTGTAGAATTATTATACATGTAGTATGATAAAATATGTATGTATACATATATTTTTAATATATATTTTAATTAATGAACAAATCACCAGTATCTGGAGTTAGAAAGAGTTGGGTGTGCTTGTTTCTTCGTCTCCAAAATGAAGATAAAAGACTTATTTCTCAGCTGGACACAGTGGCACACACCTGTAATCCCAGCACTTTGGGAGGCCGAGGTGGGCAGATCACGAGGTTGGGAGATCGAGACCATCTTGGCTAACACAGTGAAACCCCATCTCTACTAAAAATACAAAAAATTAGCCAGGCGTGGTGGCGCGCACCTGTAGTCCCAGCTACTTGGGAGCCTGAGGCAGGGGAACCGCTTGAACTCGGGAGGCAGAGGCTGCAGTGAGCTGAGATCGCACCACTGCACTCCAGCCTGGGCCACAGAGCAAGACTCAGTCTCAAAACAAACAAAAAAAAGACTTATTTTTCTTTGCTCTGATGCCTTGTGTAGGAGTCGGGTAGTTGCCTCTTTACAACAGCCCTCATTTCACAATGGTCCATTTCATGGAAGCCTTGCATATTTTTATTAATTTAAAATTTTACGTATTTCTGCTGGGTGTGGTGGTTCACATCTGGAATTCCAGCACTTTGAGAGACTGAGGAGGGAGGATTGCTTGAGGCCGGGGGATTGCTTGAGGCCAGGAGTTTGAGAACAGCCTGGGTAACATCGCGAGGCCTTGTCTCTATAAAAAAAATTAAAAGATATTATCCAAGCATGGTGGTGCACACATACACAGTGTGTGGGATAGCTACTTGGGAGGCTGAGGTAGGAGGATCACTTAGGCCCAGGATTTTGAGGTTGCAGTGAGCTATGATTGTGCCACTGTACTCCAGCCTGGGCAACAGCATGAGACCCTGTCTCAAGAAAGAAAGAGAGAGAGAGAGAGAGAGAGAGAGAGAGAGAGGAAGGAAGAGGGAGGGAGGGAGAGAGAGAAAGACAAAGGGAGGGAGGGAGGAAAGAAGGAAGGAAGGAAAGAAAGAGGAAGGAAATTAATTTCTGATTAATAAAGTAGATCTTTCATAGGATTAGTTTCCTGGGCTGAGTGAGGTGGCTCATGCCTATAATCTCAGCACTTTTGGAGGCTGAAGTGGAAGGATTGATTGAGCCCAGGAGTTCAAGACCAGCCTAGGCAACATAGGGAGACCCTGTCTCCACAGAAAAATTAAAAAATTAGCTTAGTGTGGTGGTACATGTCTGTAGTCCCAGCGACTCGAGAGGCTGAGGTGGGAGGATTGAGCCCAGGAGGTCAAGGCTGCAGTGAGCTGTGGTCATGCCACTGTACTCCAGCCTGTGTGACAGAGTGAGACCCTGTCTCAAAAATTTTTTTAAAATTACATTTATGCTACTGTGTTTATCAATTATTTCAACTCTCTTTGTGTTCTTCCCCATATTTATAAAAGATTATAACCAGACAAATTATAATATATGCATTCAAATTATAAAGTACACATTGTTGATCTGATTGCTGTGGAGAATACTCTCTGGCACAAAAGCGGAAGTCAGATCTGATACTAGGAGGACAGGTTGAAATGAGTTTAGTAGACATAGAACATTGTATTAACTCTTAGTTTTCTGTCTTAAAAATGTAGAGGAGGCTGGCATTTCTGGTCACGTTTCTGGGAGGTACTCTGCTTCCGATGGTAAGGAAGTAAGTGGTATCACAGCTAGCCTTCTCTCTATAGGAAGCTATAAAACTGGACAGAAGAAATGAAGCAATTGTGTCAGCCTGTAGACAATAGGCAGCATAAAATTTCAGTTCCTAAGAGAAGGAAAACTCGAGGTGAACACCATATTTGCTCAGTTTTCTGTCTGAGGACAATTTCCCAACCCTGTTCTGTGAGTGGAGTCTAAACAGGCTGTGATGATTTCCCCTGAGCTGAAGAGGCGGAGGTCAGAGTTTGGGCAGCTGAAGCAGTTGGAATCTGTGGGGTGGACCATCATAGAGTAGGGAATTGTTCAGCAAGAGGGTTTCAGAAGTCCGTGGGGGCATTCCTGTGAGGCTGAAGCTAAGGACTGGCCTATTGTTTATACATGGGGTGAAACCACCTGAAGCTTACCATATAGAGAGCAGCTGGTACAAAATGAATACAAAAGAGATACTAGAGGTCAAGTCCTGTTGGGGGGAAAGCAATGCCAGGAACATTGATGGTCCAGCCCTACCAGTAGAAAGATCTCATTGACACTTTGTTAACACCCCTGGCATCCAGCTGAGACCCCAGAAAGGCCATGTCTTCTGAATAAAGATCTTACCCAAGAGTAAGATCTACTGTGAACCCGCCCTAACAAGGCCTAAAGCCAACCCCCTGCAAGACAGATTTCGAAGTTTGGGTCCTGTCAAGTTAAGAGAGGTCAAAAATGCCATGGGCTTTCCTCAGATCCACACTCACGATGCCTAAAATCAAAACCACACAAGTTCAGGGCGATCAGGTAGTCATTGAACTATCTGCTAAAATACAAATTGACACTCTTTGTGGGAAGATAACGGTATTCGTAGTTTTTATGTGTAATATCCACAGTGGCTAATGTTCAAAAAAAAACAGGAGAATATCCATATTCAAGAAGAAAAATCTATGGATAAGATGGCCTCAGTGTTGCACTTAGCAGACAAAGTAACTATTACGAATATATTTAAAGAATTAAAGGAAAATACAGTAGTGAACAATGAGTGGTCTCAGCAGAGAAATGGAATCTATAAAAAAGAACCAAATGCAAATTCTAGACCTGAAAAGTATAGTAACTGAAATGGAAGTTTCACTTAACAGCAGATAGTATATAATGGAAGAAGCCAGTGAGCTTGAAGAGAACACAGTGGAAATTATCCAGTCTGAACCACAGAAAGAAAAATATTGAAGAAAAATGAACAGAGCCTCAGGGACCTGTGGGACAATATCAGATAGTCTAATTGGGCCGGGCGTGGTGGCTCATGCCTGTAATCCCAACACTTTTGAGAGGCTGAGGCAGGTGAATCACGAGGTCAGGAGATCAAGACCATCCTGGCCAACATGGTGAAACCTGTCTCTACTAAAAATACAAAACTTAGCTGGGCCTGGTAGCACGCACCTATAGTCCCAGCTGCTTGTAAGGCTGAGGCAGGAGAATCGCTTGAACCCGGGAGGTGGAGCTAGCAGTGAGCCGAGATCACGCCACTGCACTCCAGCCTGGTGACAGAGCAAGACTCCGTCTCAAGAAAAAAAAAGACAATTGGGTGGGAAAAAAATTACCGTTTTATTTTTTGAAAATTAATTTCCCATACCTACTTATCTGAAGGAAAAAACATTAAATAATGGCTGAAAACTTCCTAAGTTTGATGAAAAACATTGACTTACAGATCCAAAAGTGTAGTTAACCCCAAGAAAGATAAATATTGGGGGGAAAAACCTAGGTACATCATAGTTAGACTTCTGAAATCTAAAAATAAGGAGAGGCTGCTGCTGATGCTGCTCTTGAGCTCATTTGGTGTGGGCCTGGTGCCTCTTTAGTGAAGCAGCAACTGAGGACACCTCTGGTGTTCCCTGTGGCCCATGAAATGCCAAGGGAGGTGTCAACACTAAGAACAACGATCATATGAATTTGAAGGTGGTGGGGCAGGATGGTTCTGTGGTACAGTTTAACATTAAGAGGCATACACCATTTAGTCAACTAATGAAAGCGTATTGTGAATGAGAGGGTCTGTCAGTGAGGCAGATCAGATTTCCATTTGACAGGCGGCCAATCCATGAAACAGGCACACCTGCACACCTGGAAGTAGACGATGAAAGTACCATTGCCGCCAGGCGCGGTGGCTCACAGCTGTAATCCCAGCACTTTGGGAGACCGAGGCAGGTGGATCACGAGGTCAGGAGTTCGAGACCAGACTGGCCAACATGGTGAAACCCCATCTCTATAAAAATACAAAAATTCACTGAGCGTGGAGGCGCGCGCCCTGTAATCCCAGCTACTCAGGAGGCTGAGGCAGGAGAATCGCTTCAATCTGGGAGGCGGAGGTTACAGTGAGCCGAGATCACGCCATTGCACTCCAGCCTGGGCAACAGGGTGAGCTTCCATCTCAAAAACAAAAAAAAAAAAAAAAAAAAAAAAAGAAAGTACCATTGCCATGTTCCAGCAGCAGTCAGGTGTCTACTACAAAGGAACCTGCTACGTTATTCCAGAACTCCATTCTTACAGAGCAACAGTACATTCTCAGTTAGAAAACTGCAATTTGGCCGGGCGCGGTGGCTCAAGCCTGTAATCCCAGCACTTTGGGAGGCCGAGACGGGCGGATCACAAGGTCAGGAGATCGAGACCATCCTGGCTAACACGGTGAAACCCCGTCTCTACTAAAAAATACAAAAAAAAAAACTAGCCGGGCGAGGTGGCGGGCGCCTGCAGTCCCAACTCGGGAGGCTGAGGCAGGAGAATGGCGTAAACCCGGGAGGCGGAGCTTGCAGTGAGCTGAGATCCGGCCACTGCACTCCAGCCCGGGCGACAGAGCGAGACTCCGTCTCAAAAAAAAAAAAAAAATAAATAAATAAAAGAAAACTGCAATTTGGTTCCACCACATCCTAACTACTACAGTATAGTTTTCTCTATTCTTTCGTTTCCCTCCTCATTCCTATATTGCATGTAGAGTAAGTGGTGTATGTGCACATGCATATTGTACTTTAAAAAAAACAAAATGGCCAATGGTGTGTTTTGATTACCATCAAATGGATATGGGATGGGGAAAGATACTGGTTCTGTGAAAATACTCTTTCTCCATTAGTGGCATGCTTATCTTTATATTCCAGTAAGTTATTTTCTTCTTACTATTTGAACAAAAAAGCCAACATGAAAAATCCTTGCATACTTTGTTTGATTGAAGAATTTTAATGTTTTTTATTTATCATCATAAAACCAAGGACAGTTTTACAATTTGTTGTATGTAGGTGTTTCATATAGAGAGCAGTCTGTCTTTAAGGAGGGATAATTACTCTTAAAAATGAATCCTAGTTTTTCCTTTAAATCAAGCATCTTCTTTTTTTTTTTTTTTTTTTTTTTTAGACAGAGTCTTGCTCCCTCGCCCATGCTGGAGTACAGTGGCATGATCTTAGCTCACTACAACCTCCGCCTCCTGGCTTCAAGTGATTCTCCTGCCTCAGCCTCCCGAGTAGCTGGGATTACAGGCACCTGCCATCATGCCTAGCTAATTTTTGTATTTTTGTAGAGACAGAGTGTCACCACGTTGGCTAGTCTGGTCTCGAACTCCTGACCTCAGGTGATCCTGCCCGCCTCAGACTCCCAAAGTGCTGGGATTAATGTGTGAGCCACCATACCTGGTGGCATCGTCTTCTTTAAATAAACTTCTCATTTAAAAAATAAAGAAAAGGCCTGGCGTGGTGGTTTACGCCTGTAATCCCAGCACTTTGGGAGGCTGAGGCGGGCGGAATCACTCGAGGTCAGGAGTTTGAGACCGTGAAACCCCATCTCTACTAATAATACAAAAATTAGCTGGGTGTGGTGGCACGCATCTGTAATTCCAGCTACGTGGGAGGCTGAGGCGTGAGAATCTCTTGAACTCGGGAAATGGAGGTTGCAGTGAGCCAAGATCGTGCCACTGCATTCCAGTCTGGGTAACAGAGTGAAAGGTGTTTTGAAAAAAAAAAAAAAGAAAGAAAGAAAAATAGGCTGGACGCGGGTGCTGTGGCTCATGCGTGTAATCCCAACACTTTGGGAGGCCTGACTTAAGGTCAGGAGTTTGAAATCAGCCTGGCCAACTGGGAAATGGAGGAAAGATGACCACTGGAAATGGTAAATGGTGGGCAAATATGACTCTCTTTCCTTCTTCTCATAACTTGCTTAAAAGACAACTAATTGTTTAAAGCAAAAATAATAACCTAGTAAAGTGAGATTTTGTACATATGTGGAGGTAAAAGATATGTCAACACTTGCATAAGGGATGGGGGATGCGTAAATGTAATTTTACCGTACAAGGTTATTACATTTGTGAAAAAGGAAGTAAGTGGGAAATAAGAATGTCTTATATAAAGTGAGAAGAGAAAAGGGTAAAGTAATAAGTATGAAATGTCAGATTTGAAGAGGTATTATATTGACTCTAAATAGACTCTGATAAGTTAAGGATGAGTATTGTTAGCTCTCGAACAACTACTTAAATAACACAACAAAAAGAGACAGTCATACACTGCATAACAGTGTTTTGGTCAATGACAGACCACATATACAAAAGTGTTTCCATAAGATTATATCATATTTTTACTGTAGCTTTTCTGTGTTTAGATGTTTTATTGATTGATTGATTGAGACAGAATCTTGCTCTGTAGCCCAGGCCAGAGTGCAGTGGCACAATCTTGGCTCACTGCAGCCTCCCACCTTCCAGATTCAAGCATTTCTTGTGCCTCAGCCTCCCGAGTAGCTGGGACTACAGGCGCGTGCCACCATACCCAGCTAATTTTTCTATTTTTAGTAGAGATGGGGGTTTCGCTATGTTGGCCAGGCTGGTCTTGAACTTCTGACCTCAAATGATCTACCTGCCTCGGCCTCCCAAAGTGATGGCATTATAGGCATCAGCCACTGAGCCTGACCTAAATATGTTTTGATACACATATACCATTGTGTTACAGTTGCCTACAGTATTTCAGTACAGTCACATGCTGTATAGGTTTATAGCCTAGAGCAATAGGCTATACCATGTAACCTTTGTGTGCAGTGGGCTATTTTATCTAAGTTTGTGTAAATACACTCTATGATAATTTGCACAACAAGGAAATTGCCTAACAGCGCAGTTCTTAGAATCTATCCCTGTCGTTAAATGATGCATGACTATATTTGAGAAGCTATCAGAAGAAATAAAATGGAACACTAAAAAATATTTAGTCAGTCCCAAAGAAGGAAGGAAATTTTGACACATGCTGCAGCATGGATGGACCTTGAAGGCATCATGTTAAATGAATAAGCCAGTAACAAAAGGACAAATACTGTAAGATTCCACTTATATGAGGTTCCTAGAGTAGTCAATTCATAGAGACAGAAAGTAAAATGTGGTTGCCAGAGGCTGGAACAGAGGGGAGCGGACAGTTCAATGGGTTCAGAGTTTCAGTTTTGTAAGATGAAAAGAGTTCTAGAGCTGCATAGTGGTAATGGATGTACAACAGTGTGAATGTGCTTGATGCCACAGATTATAAAGTTAAAATGGTAAATTTTGTTGTTGTTGTTGTTTTTTCTTTTTTTTTGAGACGGCGTCTCGCTCTGTCCCCCAGGCCAGAGTGCAGTGATGTGATCTCGGCTCACTGTAAGCTCCGCCTCCCGGGTTCATGCCATTCTCCTGCCTCAGCCTCCTGAGTAGCTGGGACTACAGGCGCCTGCCACCACACCTGGGTAATTTTTTGTATTTTTAGTAGAGACGGAGTTTCACCATGTTAGCCAGGATGGTCTCGATCTCCTGACCTTGTGATCTGCCCGCCTCAGCCTCCCATAGTGCTGGGATTACAGGCGTGAACCACCGTGCCTGGACTAATTTTTTTTGTTTTTTCTTTTTTGAGACAAGTCTCATTCTGTTGCCCAGGTTGGAGTGCAGTGTCGCGATCTCGGCTCACTGCAACCTCTGCCTCCTGGGTTTAAGTGATTCTCTTGCCTCAGCCTTCCAAGTAGCTGGGACTACAGGCGTGTGCTACCATGCCTGACTAATTTTTTTCGGATGTTTAGTAGAAATGGGGTTTCACCATATTGGCCAGGCTGGTGTCAAACTCCTAACCTCAAGTGATCCACCTGCCTCAGCCTCCCAAAGTGCGAGGATTACAGGCATGAGCCACTGTGCCCAACCTAAAATGGTAAGTTTTATGTTGCATATATCTTACCACAATAAAAACTTAAAAAAAAAAAAAATGAGGCCGGGTGCAGTGGCTCATGCCTGTAATCCCAGCACTTTGGGAGGCCAAGGAGGGCGGATCACCAGGTCAGAAGTTTGAGACCAGCCTGGCCAGCATGGTGAAACCCTGTCTCTACTAAAAATACAAAAATTAGCCTGCCAGGCGTGGTGGCGAGTGCCTATAATCCCAGCTACTCGGGAGGCTGAGGCAAGAGAATCGCTTGAACCCAGGAAGCAGAGATTGCAGTGAGCTGAGATCGTGCCACTGCACTCCAGTCCAGGTGACAGAGTGAGACTCCATCTCAAACAAACAAACCAGCCAGAGGCAGAGATACCTAGGGTGAAGGATAGGAAAATGGGCCCAGGGCTTCAATGCTGTCTCCAGGCATGCCACTCTCCAGCACCTCCACGTGTTCAGCAGTCTGGAAACTGCAGACCCCATAGCTCAGGGATTTTTTTTTTTTTTTTTTTTGAGACAGGGTCTCGCTCTGTTGCCCAGGTTGGAGTATTATCTCCAACCTGCAGTGGACCATCTTGGCTCACTGCAACCTCCGCCTTCCAGGTTCAAGCCTCAGCCTCCCGAGTAACTGGGATTACAGGTGCTCACCACCATGTCTGGCTAAGTTTTGTATTTTTAGTAGAGACAGGGTTTCACCATGTTGGCCAGGCTGGTCTCGAACTCCTGACCTCAGGTGATCCGCCTGCCTCGGCCTCCCAAAGTGTTGGGATTACAGGTGGGAGCCACCATGCTCAGCCAGCTTTTTATGGAGGATTCGTTATGTATGCATGGTTGACTAAATCATTGGTCATTGGTGATAAACTCAACTTTCAGCCCTCCAAACACATTGTTGGTTCCCCTGGTAACTGGCCCTCATTGTGAGAGGCTGTCAGGAACCCACTAAGAGTCACCTCATTAGAACAAAAAATGCTCCTACAACCCAGGAAATCCCAAGGGATTTAGGAGCCCTGTCTCAGGAATCAGGAGCAGAAACCAAATATATGTTTCTTATTATATAACAATATCACACAATATATAAAACTCAATTGTGTTTCTATATACTGGAAGTGCACAAATAGAAAATAAGATTAAACAACATTATTTGCAATAGCATCAAAAAAAGTAAGATACTTAGAAATAAATCTAAACATATGCAGGACCTCTACACTGAAAACTGTAAAAATATTGCTGAGAAGAATTAAAGATCTAAATAAGAGATTAAATAAAGACATCTAAATAAGGAGAGATTTATGGATGCCTGTGAATTGGAAGACTTAATATTGTTAAAACAGCCCCCATTTTTAATTTAATTTAATTTTATTTTATTTTTTGAGACAGAGTCTGGCTCTGTCATCTGGGCTGGAGTACAGTGGCGGGATCATAGCTTACTGCAGCCTCAAACTCCCCAGCTTAAGTGATCTTCCTGCCTCAGCCTCCTAAATATCTGGGACTACAGGCATGCCTAGCTAATTTTAAAAAAAATTTTTAAATAAAAACAGCTTTTTACATTGTTGCCTAGGCTGATCTTGAACTCCTGTTGTCAAACAGTCCTCCCACCTTGGCGTCCCAAAGTGTTGAGATTACAGGTGTGGGCCACCTTGCCAGACCTGTTTTTAATTTTTATGTTTTATTTTTGTAGAGATGATGTTTTGAGTTGTTGCCCAGGCTGGTCTTGAACTCCTGCCCTCAAGTGAAGATCCTCAGTTTTTCAAGACTAATCTATAGATTCAATGTAATCCTAATTAAAATTTCAGCAGGCTTAAAGAAAAAAAAGAAATCAATAGCTGATTCTAAAATTTGTATGAAAACACAAAGAATCTAGACTTCGGAAAGTAGTAGTTAAAGAGCTTACACTACCTCACTTCAAGTCTTAACTATGGTAATCAGGACAATACAGTATTAGTGAAAGATCAGTAGACACAATAGAGTCCAGAAATAGACCATGCATATGTAGTCAATTGAATTTTGATAAAAGTAATAACATAATTCAGTGGTATAGGGAGTCTTTTCAACATACTATGTTGAAATAACTAGATATCTATATAGAAAAATAAGGAGCCACAATTCCTATCTCACACCATATACAAAAAATCAATTTTAAGTGGATCATAGACCTAAGCATAAAATTTATAGAAAAGGAGAAAATCTTCATGCTGTTGTGGTAGCACAAAAAGCATTAACCATAAAAGCAATACTTATCAATTGTATCATTGAGATTCTTTCTGCTCTTCAAATTGTTCCATCAAGAAAATACAAAGCAACCTACACACTGGGAAAAATATTGGCAAGCTACATTGGGCAAAGGACTTGGATCCAGAAGATATAAGGAACTCTTACAACTGAATAAAAAGGCAAACAACCTGGTTAAGGAGTTGACAAAGTACTTTTGGGAGACCAAGGAGTTCAAGACCAGCCTGGACAACACAGTGACACCCCATCTTAAACAAACAGAAAAATGAACAACAACAAAAAGAAACTGACAAAGGACTTGAACAGATATTTCATACAAAAAAATACAAATGACCAATAAGCACCTTGCTATGATTTGAATGTTCTTGTCCCTTCCAAAAATTCATGTGTTAGAAACTCAATTCCCAGTGCAACAGTGTTGGGAGATGGGGCCCTTGGGGAAGTGATTGGGTCACGAGTGCTCTGTCCTCATAAATGAATGAATGCCATTATAACAAGGGCTTGACAGAGAGAGTTTGGCCCCTTTTTGCCCCTTCTGCCTTCTGCCATATGAGGACACACTGTTTTTCCCTCCTGTGGATGCAGCGTTTTAAGGTGCCCTCTTGGAAGAGAATACTGGGGCTTTTCCAGACACCAAGCCTGCTAATGTTTTGATCTTTGACTTCAGAACCTCCAGAACTGTGAGAAAATAAATTTCTTTTCTTTTTTTTTTTTTTTTTTGAGACGGAGTCTTGCTCTGTCGCCCAGGCTGGAGTGCAGTGGTGCGATCTCGGCTCACTGCAAGCTCCGCCTCCCGGGTTCAAATTCTCCTGCCTCAGCCTCTCGAGTAGCTGGGACTGCAGGCACCCGCCACCTCGTCCGGCTAGTTTTTTGTATTTTTTTTAGTAGAGACGGTTTTTCACTGTGTTAGCCAGGATGGCCTCAATCTCCCGACCTCGTGATCCGCCTGCCTCGGCCTCCCAAAGTGCTGGGATTACAGGCCTGAGCCACCGCGCCCGGCCAAATTTCTTTTTTTTTTTTCTAAATAAGTTACCCAGTCTCAGATATTTTGTTATAGCACACAGAGTGGGTTAAGAGACATCTCAAAAGATTCATCATCATTAGACGTCAGGGAAAGCTAATTAAAACTTTAGTGAAATGCCACTTCACACCCATTAGAATTGCTGAAATTTAAAGATTGGCATTCTTCAACTTAGCAACTCTCTTGTGTTGTCAAATGGAATGTAAAATGGTGCAACCACTGTGGAAAACAGTTTGGCAATTTTTAAAAAATTAAGCATATATTCAGTACATGACTCAGCACCTCATACTTCCCAAGATAAATGAAAACCTTTGCCTACAAAAGAAGTTGTAAACAAATGTTGGTGGCAGCTTTATTAATAATAGCGAGGTACTGGAAACAATCTAAATTTCCATCAATAGGTAAGTAAAACAAATGTACACCTTAGACAAAAATAAATTTCAGCTAGATTAGAGATTTAATTGTAAAGAACTAAATTAAAATACTAGAAAACAATAAAGAATATGATATTGGGATTGAGAAAGGGATTTTATTAGCTTGATACCAAACCATAAAAGAACGAAAAATGTTATCTTTTGGCCCAGCACAGTGGCTCGTGCCTGTAATCCCAGTACTTTCAGAGGCCAAGGTAGGAGCGTCTCTTGAGCACAGGAGTTCGAGGCCAGCCTAGGCAACATTGCAAGACCCTGTCTCTACCACAAGTAAAAAAAAAAAAAAAAAGTTAGCCCCGCGTGGTGGTATGCGCCCGTAGTCCCAGCTACTTAGAAGGCTCAGTGAGCCTTGTTCATGCCTGAGCTGTGTTCACGCCTCTGCACTCCAGCCTGGCTGACAGAGTGAGTGAGACTTTGTCTCAAGAAAAAAAAAAAGCTATTAGAGATGATATTCTTAATATATATAAAGAGCTTATATAAATTGTTTGGAAAAACCAATACTTAAATAGAAAAGTTGATAAAATGCATGAACGTCTTAATTTCACAGAAGGAAATTTATAAGTGGTTAGTGTTCATTTACAAAAACATTCTGTTTTTTAAAGAAATGCAAAGTATGAAAGAGTGATGGTACATAATTGTTATTTTATTCTTCCATATCGATGGTACCTTTCCTGTTGGCATAGAGTTTAGAATGATAATGCCCTGAACATGCGTAAGTAAGCCGTTATTCTTATATAATATAAGTGGGTTCCTGGAAGGCAATATAATAGTGTGTATTCAAAAGTATAAATATACATACCTTTTGATGCATCAGTTTTACTTCCTAAAGAAATACAGAACAAGCATGCACAGATATATGTACAGGTGTGCACATTGCGTTGTTTATAAGAAAAAAATGGAAACAATAAAAGATTGATTAAATAAATAATGGCATGTCCATTTGGCGGATACTCTGCAGCCATTGAATTGGCTAAGGTAGATCTTCATGTACTCTACATGAAGATGGAAAGTATATAGAATGATCTTTTTCACTTACATACACACAGAGGCACACTCAAATGCAGATGTATACACATAGGTCAATCCCACACTTTATTTGTAGGAAGCTCAAAATCAATGGCAGTAAACATTTATTGGCAGTTAGAGTATTCCTGGCATATTCTGTGTAAGGTCTTTGGGAAAGAAAGATGAATATAGGCCTATCCTACTCTCATGGTTGTTATAATCTAGCAACCTTATGAGGTTATGATCGGTTACATTTTGTTGTTGTTGTTGTTGTTTGAGGCAGAGTTTCTCATCACCCAGGCTGGAGTGCAGTGATGCAATCTCAGCTCACTGCAACCTCCACCTCCAGGTTCAAGCGATTCTCCTGTCTCAGCTTCCTGAGTAGCTGGGATTACAGGCACCTGCTACCATGCCTGAATAATTTTGTCTTTTTAGTAGAGACAGGGTTTCACCATGTTGGTCAGGCTGGTCTCAAACTCCTGACCTCAGGCAATTCACCTGCCTTGGCCTCCTTAAGTGCTGGGATTACAGGTGTGAGCCACTGCGCCTGGCCTAAATTTTTTGAACATTTAACTACGTGCTTGGAGCTCACATTTTTATAAAGTGCTTTGCATGCATCATGTTATTTAATCTACTAGGTATGTTTGATAGTATTTCCACATTTTACAGGTAAGGCTAATGAGGCTCAACAAGTTAATGCCTTTTTTGAGATCACACTGATAAAGTGGGGACTACTTTTTTCCTTTTTGCAAGTGGGAAAACAATTTTAAGTGGGTTGGTCACTAGCAGTGACAGCTTTAACTAAGGGTTTCTTATCTTCAAAGTTTGTGATCTGAATAACAATACTTGATGTCTGAAGCCCCTGATTCACCCACCTGTTTCATAGACTAAATGTTTTTTCCTTGGCTCTTCTTCCTCACTTATTCCCTTACAATTTTTTGTTTGTTTGTTTCAGACACAGTCTCGCTCTGTGTCCCAGGCTGGAGTGCAATGGCACAATCATGGCTCACTGCAACCTCTACCTCCTGGGCTCAAGTAAGCCTCCCATCTCATCCTCCCATGTGGTTGGGACTACAGGTGCACACCACCATGTCTGGCTAATTTTTGTATTTTTGTAGGAATGGGGTCTCACCATGTTTGCCCAGGCTCATCTTGAACTCCTGGGCTCACGCGATCCTCCCACCTCAGACTCCCAAAGTGCTGGCATGAGCTGCCACATCCAGCCAACAAGTTTATTTGACTATAGCAAACTTTAAGGCAAAAAACCTCTTGTTCTGCTTTTCATCTAATTTCACTTTTCAGTAGAGAAAGAACTGGTTGATGGGGTGGACTATCTCTCTACAAACAAATTTTAGAGGATTATGTATAAATCTTTAAAAGATTATTCATATTTGAACAGTAACTCATATATGCCTTGAGACCTTGTAATTGGAAGGTTAAGTCAGAAATCTTACTGATGTAAATATGCATCAGTACTCTTTGTAAAGGTAATAACTAAACCATTTACAGAAACTGAACTAATGGCTAAGTTAACTCAAATTTATAATTTAAAAGCAGTAACACAATGGCACACCATGTCCAATTCAAGGCAGCACTGATGGCACACTGATAACAGAGTATATTCCAGAGAACTGTAGGGACCCTGTACACGCGTGGGCATGAGTGAGAGCTACTGTGCAGTAGAGTTGAATATTGCCTGGTGTGCAGACTGCTTAATGAAATGCCGGTATAGGGCTCAGAGTACACTCCAGTAAAGTGCTATTTTTGGTTTTACCTATAGCACCTTTTTGTAACTCAGTAATTTATTTTGTGGGTTTCTAATAACTAAGTAAGGCCTAATTGTAAATAAAAGTGAAAGTTTGTAGATTCCACGTGTCACAAAGAAAGGACTTGCATTTTTGGGTCAGTTTATAGGCCAATTGTAAGAACCCATCAGTAGACCGCGGACCATACTTTGAGAATCACCACTTGTTCTGAGAGGGTATGTGATGGTGGGAGGAATGCAGATAGGTCTCAGTTCCCTCCCTGCTGTTCTCTACTACTTTTTCCATCCTTGCTGATATCATGTTCTAAACTTCATGTTACTGTAATCTGTTCTAGACTGCTGACCTTTGTCAGTGGCTTTCTCCCTTTTTGACCTGATGAAAGTTCCTCCAGCTTCTAATGAGCTGCTCTTTCTGAAGGGATTCCCCTAGCTGGGCCTCCGGAATCCCAGTTCTTTATATCATAGCTTTCTCAGGATTGATAAGTGCCCTGGGTTAGGAGGGCTGCAGCTGGGTTGAAGGATGCTCAGGCACATCTTCCTGCTGTACCTGGAAGGGCTGTACCCCCTCCCGCCCAGACCCTGCTCCTGCCTTGGTCTACTCTCAGGTAACTTACTATCTCCTTCTCTCTCTCCAGTCCAGCCACCTTCACAGAACCTCAGTTCATTAGATAAATTTGGACATGTATACACCAAAATTATGGGCTAGCTTTATTTCTCACTGTGAAAAGGAGAGAGTCTTGCTCTCTCAGATATTAAGATATCCTTAGAGCCATACAATTAAAAATAGTAGTGTCATGCTAAGACAGAAAAAGTAACCAATTTAAAAAATAACTCAGAGGCAAAACTCAGGTATAATAGGAGTTATGTTTGTTTGCTTTTTGAGACGGAATCTTCTTGTCACCCAGGCTGGAGTGGTGCAGTGGCATAATCCCAGCTCACTGCATC
Organism: Macaca nemestrina; assembly: GCF_043159975.1. NCBI lineage: Eukaryota > Metazoa > Chordata > Mammalia > Primates > Cercopithecidae > Macaca > Macaca nemestrina. The sequence goes on along the minus strand of NC_092125.1, from coordinate 189,953,415 downwards.
CTCTGCCTCCTGGGTTCAAGCAATTCTCTTGCCTCAGTCTCCCGAGTAGCTGGGATTACAGGCACCAAGCACCCTGTCTGGCTAATTTTTGTATTTTAGTAGAGACGAGGTTTCACCGTGTTAGCCAGGCTGCCTCTTAACCCCTGACCTCAAGCAGTCCACCCACCTCAGCCTCCCAAAGTGCTGGGATTACAGGCATGAGCCACCATGCTGGCATCATGTATAATAGGAATTTAATAGCGTTTAAAGATGGCACACAAGTCGAAGGAGAAAGGGCATACGGGCTCGCTGGATGAAGCTGAACAAAACTGAGTCCATCCCTAACTCCAGGTACAAGTGTAGAATTCAGGCAGACCAAAGATTTAAATGAGACTGGTAAAATTAGAAAGTAACAGAAGAAAACAAAAGATTATCAATGTGGCTGGGTGCAGCAGCACTTTGGGAAGATGAGGCAGGAGGATGACTTGGACTTTGAGACCAGCCTGGGCAACATAGTGAGATCCCATCTCTACACAAAATTACAAAATTAGCTGAATGTAGTGGTGTGTTCCTGTAGTACCAGCTACTTGGGAGGCTGAGGTGGAAGAATTGCTTGAGTCTGTGAGGTTGAGGCTGCACTCCAGCCTAGGTGATAGAGCAAAACCCTGTCTCAAAAAAAAATCATAACAAAAGATTATCTTTGTGATTTAGGTGTCTAAGGGAAGGACTAAACAAAATCTTAAAAGCAAAAATTGTAGGCAAAAAGTTGATAAACTTGTTTAAATCTAAGTTAAGGATTTTGTGCTATTAAGGACATCATAGACATGGTTAATACACAGATAATTTACTGGGAGAAAACATTTTCAATATTTAAAATTCACAAAGAATATACAGGGAATTCCTGCAAATCAAGAAGAAAAAGAACAATCCCAGTAGAAAATGGGCAAAGAATTAGAACAGGCAGTTTACAGAATAAGAAACCCATAATGCTAAGCATATGAAGAGATAGTCAAACTCATGGGCTATGAAAATATTCAGATTAAAAAAAGATATTTTATTCTCTTAGACTGGTAAGAAATTAGAAAGCTAGATAATGTCACGTGTTGGCTAGAATGTGAGACTATTGTAACTTACATCCTTTACTGGTAGAAAAGTACATTGGTACAGCCATTCTGGAGAGCACTCTAGCAATAATTAATAACTTAAGTATATACATATGCTTTGGCTCAGCAAATCTTTTATTTATATTCCACAGAACTTATCAGAATCACACATTACTTGTGAACCCAGTGAGTTGAAGGATGAATATATTTCCATCCTGGGGTGGGGGTTCAATAGGCAAAAAGTAGGGTATTTCTATCATCAAATGATATGAAGTTGTTAGAAATAACAGACTAAATATACAAAAACAACATGAATGAGATTTAGAAAACATAGTTGGAGTCAAAAAGGAAATAGAAACACAGTTTCACTTACATAAATTAGAAAGATACAGACAACGGTTTTTTAGGATACAAGAAGCATGAACCATAAAATTAAAAATTGATAAACTTTACCAAAATTAAAAATATTGGCCAGGCTCATTGGCTCCTAGTGCTTTGGGGGGCCAAGTTGGGAGGATCACTTCTAGGAGTTCGAGACCAGCCTGGGCAACATAGTGAGACCCCCATCTCTACAAAAACTAAAAAAATTAGCCAGGCATGGTGGTACATGCCTGTTGTCCTAGCTACTCAGGAGGCTGATATGGGAGGATCACTTGAGCCCAGGATTTTGAGGCTTTAGTGGGTTATAATCGCACTAGTGTACTCTAGCCTGGTGGACAGAGTGAGAACCAGTCTCAAAAAAAAAAGTAAGAAGAAAAGGAAAAGAAAAATAAAAGGAACCTACTTGATACATATGACATAATAGATAAATATCAAACTCATGCTGAACAAAAGAAATCAGACATTTTAAAAAGTATGTATTGTATGGCACCATGTGTGAGAAATGGAAACTAAGTTAGTAACTTAGATCAGTGTTTATGTAGGGTTAAGAGTGAAGGGAGGGATGGATTGCAAAAGGACCCAAAAAATTTTTTTGGAATCAGTGGAAATGTCCTTTACCTTGATTGTGATTTTATGTATGTGTACAACTTTCAAAACTTCAAGTCCTGTACTTTAAATTGATGCAGTTTATTATATATAAATTATTACTTTATAAAGTTGATAAGAAAAAGTACATGATATAAAACATAAATGTATTAACAGAACATAAACTATATATGTATTGTATACACACACACACACACGCACACACACTCATTAAACAAAATAGAATGATTGCCTTTGCAGGAGGAGAGACGTAGTGAAAAGGGAGAATAAAAGTGAAGACTTGATTTATATTATTTCCATAGGGTTCATTGCAACTCACTTGACATGGTTGGATCATTGTTTCTGTATACCTATACATTCCATGATATTAGGAGGATGGCCCATCTAAGCACAAGGAGGAAGGCCCTCTAGGGAACAGAATGGCCAAGATGTTCACTAAAACCCAAAAAGATTACTGTGAGAAATGTAAGAATACTGGAATCGACATACCTGTTCATGGGTCAGAAGACCTATTAATGTTACTGAATCTCCCCAGTGTGTTTTATTTTATTTTATTTTTTGAGACAGGGTCTCGCTCTGTCACCCAGGCTGAAGTGCGGTGGTGTGATCTTGGCTCACTGCAACCTCTACCTCCTGGTTCAAGTGATTCTCCTGCCTCAGCCCCCGCGAGAACCTGGGACTACAGGCACCCACCACCACGCTTAGCTAACTTTTGTATTTTTTAATAGAGATGGGGTTTCACCATGTTGGCTAGGCTCGTCTCAAACTCCTGACCTCAAGTAATCCGCCTGCCTCAGCCTTTCAAAAGTGCTGGGATTACAGGCATGAACTACTGCACCTGGCCCCCAATGTGTTTTAAAATTCAACACATTCTCTTAATCAGAATCGCAGAAGGCTTGGGTTTTTTTGTCTTTAAAAAATTTTTGCTTTGGTAGACATTTAAAACTGATTTTGAAACTTATATAGAAATACAGAGATTCAAGAATAGTCTAACCATTCTGAAAAAGAGCAAAGTTGGAGGGTTTACATTACCTGCTTTCAAAACTTATCATAAAGCCAGCAGCAATCAAGATAGAGTGGTACTGGTATAAAGATAAATGTACAGATCAATGAGACAGAAAACAGAGTCCAGAAATAGACCCACACATATATGGCCAATTGATTTTTCACAAAAATGCCCAGGCGATTCAAAGGAGAAAGTATAGTCTTTTCAATAAGTGGTTGCACAAAAACAAACAAAAGAACACTGATTCTTATCTCTCACCATGTACAAAATTAACTTGAAATAGATCATACACCTAAATGGAAGAGCTAAGACTAAAAAACACATAGAACAAAATATAGGAGAGAAATGTTAGTGATGTTGAGTTTGGTAAAGATTTCATAGAAATAGGGCAGAAAAGCATAAAAAAATACATTGAACTTCATCAAAAGTAAAAACTTTTGCTCTTTAAACAGCACTGTTACAAATATTTAAAGGCAAGCCACAGATTGGGAGAAAATGTGAAACATATACAACAAAGGTCTTGTATTTTACTATTGTACTTTACTAAGTCAATATAAAGTCAAAACAAAGTCAATAAAGACAAAGGTCTTGTACTTTACTATTCAGTAATAAGTAGACAAAGAGCCAGTTAAAAATAGACAAAGATATGAATAGACACTTCACCAAAGTAGACATACAGATGGCAAGTAAGCACCTGAAAAGATTCTCAGCATCAAATTAGTATGAAATGCAAATTAAAACCACAATAAGATACTACTCCTATACCATACTCCACTGGCTGTATACCACCGGCCCCCCCCAAAGAAAGGTAGTATCATCCAGTCAATATTTGGCATTATAAAAACAGAAGAATGGAACTATACTACCAGTTAGTAATTTTAAAAAAATTGTTTTGAGATAGGGTCTTGCTCTGCCACCCAGGCTAGAGTGCAGTGGTGCAATTATAGCTCACTGCAACGTCAAAGTCCTGGGCTGAGGCAATCCTCCCACCTCAGTCTGCCAGGTAGCTAGGACTACAGGAGTGTGCCACTACACCTGGCTAATGTTTTTAAAGTTTTTTATAGAGACAGGGTCTTGCTATATTGCCCAGGCTAGTCTTGAACTCCTGACCTTGAGTGATTCTCCTTCCTTGCCTCACAAAGTGTTGGGATTACAGGCATTGGCCACTGTACTTCATCTTAATAATAAAATTTAAATTGAGAGACAGCATTAAGAATTAAAGTATTTTTCTTGTATCCTTTGTTCAGTCAGTTAAGTATGTTGATAAACTTAGACTTTTTTCAGTTAATTATGTTTGCTAAAGATTTCTAGGTCAGCCACAACAAGAATAGAAAGAGTATGTAAAGTGCATAACTTAACAACTGACTAGAAAAGGTCAGGCATGATAGTTCACACCTGTAATTCCAGCACTTTGGGAGGCTCAGGCAGGAGGATCATTTGAGGCTAGGAGTTCAAGACCAGCCTGGGCAACATAGCAAGACTCTGTCTCTACTAAATAATAATGATAAATAATTAAAAAATTAGGCAGGCGTGGTGGCGTGTGCTTATAGTCCTAGCTACTCAGGAGGAGGCTGAGGTGGGAGAATCAATTGAGCCTAGAAATTCAAGATTGCAGTGAGTTATGATCATACCACTGCACCGCAGCCTGGGCAACAGAGCGAGACCATCTCTTAAAAAAACAAACAACAAAACACACACACACACACACACACACACACACACACAGAAGGAGATATATAGTGATGAAAAAAAGAAGGCATGAAACTCAATAAAAGAAAAACTAGGCCAGGCCTGGTGGCTCACGCCTGTAATCCCAGCACTTTGGGAGGCTGAGGCGGGTGGATCACGAGGTCAGGAGATGGAGACCATCCTGGTCAGCATGGTGAAACCCCATCTTTACTAAAAATACAAAAATTAGCTGGGCGTGGTGGCACGTGCCTGTAATCCCAGCTATTCGAGAGGCTGAGGCGGGAGAATCGCTTGAACCCAGGAGGCAGAGGTTGCAGTGAGCCGAGATTAGGGCACTGCACTCCAGCCTGGGTGACAGAGCGAGACTCCATCTCAAACAAACAAACAAACAAATGAACAAAAAACTAATGTTGAGGGAAGAGGCCAACACTTAATATCTGAAACAAAAACCTGAGCATATTGGTAGTTTAAGCTAGAAGAGCTGTGCTTATAAGACTTAGTCTCTCTAAGCAAAGCAGAGAACTACTGTCTTTTGTAGAGTGGTTCTTAAAGTTTGGTCAAGTCTATTTTGGTTGCCTGTTGCACTGTGTTGGCATCTGCACTGATGCTACAAAGCGATGGCAGGTAAAGCTGCTTGCCCCTTAGTACAAGTCAAATCAGTAGCACTAAACTGCTATTATAGTTGTCATTATATTTCTCACTGCCACACATGGTGGGAAATAAAATGAAGCCAATTTTACTTAAAAATGTTATTGACGAAACATTTAATTTCATGAAATCTCAATTTTTGGATATGCGTTGTTTCACTCAAAAACAAATGTCTACTCAGGAGGTTGAGACACAAGGATCACTTGAGGCCAGCCTGAGCAACATAGTGAGACCCCATCTCAAAAAAAAATGTGGTGATGAAATGGGAAATATGCGTAAAACACTACCACTGCACACTGAAGCTTTATTGTTGCCCCAGGGAAAAGCCCTCATGGTGTGGATTGTTTGAACTACAAGCTGAACTAGCTGCTCTTTTGGGGGTACTATTTTTACTTGAAAGAAATGATAGACAAAATATGGTTATTTAGACTGGGTTTTGACAGACCTTTTCTCAAAGATGAATGAAGTAAGCCTGTCACTTCAAGGGAAACCATTGGCAGTATTTTTTTGCAGTGAGAAAACTCTGGCTTTCAAGAGAAGACTAGAATTCTGAAAAACTTACATCTGTTGCCATAAGCCTGACATTTCAATATTTAAACACTTTTCTGATAAGATCAGTAGAGATATTAACAAATGATATTTTTTGATATAATGAATGTGAAATCATTGGAAGGTGTGTATAACTCGATGAACCCATAATGCGCAATGACTACTGTTAGCATGTTACAGAATCATGCTTGGATAAAAGATCCATTCAAAGTATAAGATAGGCCAATGGATTTTAGCGTAACAGAGTATAAAAAAGGTCACTAATACAGCTTCAGATTCCATGTTGCAACCAACCTTTAAGAAACTACCAGTTTTGAGTTTTGGTATAATGTCAGGGAGGAATATCCACAATCATTTGAAAAGATTATTATAATACCCCTCCATTCCTTTTCTAGCTATTTTTGTAAGAGGTCTGTTTTTTTTGTATATTTCATTCAAAACTATTTTACAACAGATTGAATGCAGAAACAAATGAGAACCCAGTTTTCTCTTATGAAGCTGGAAATTAAAGAGATTTGCAAAATTCTAAAGCAATGCCACCCTTTTCCTACTATTTTTTTTTGTTTTAGACATATTTTTTCATGAAATTATCTAGTTACAATATTTAGTGAGTTTATTATTGTGAATTTTAAATGAGCTAGTACATATTTTTAAGTATCTTAGTTTTAATTTCTAATGTAATAAATACTAACATAATTCTTAACCCCCACACACTAACACTCTTTGGTGTCCTCAATAAGTTTTAAGAGTGTCCTAGCCTGGCCAACGTGGTGAAACCCCATCTCTACTAAAAATACAAAAATTAGCTGGGTGTGGTAGTATATACCTGTAGTCCCAGCTATTTGGGAGGCTGAGGCACAAGAATCGCTTGAACCCAAGAGGCAGAGGTTCCACTGAGCTGAGACCATGCCACTACACTCTAGCCCGGGTGACAGTGCAAGACTCTGTCAATAACTAACTAACTAACTATTAAGAGTGTAAAGAGTCCTGAAGCCAAATGTTTTAGAACCACTGTTTTTTAGAGTCTTCAGTGGAGATCAGGGATTGGTGGCCGTAAGAAGAGTGTTTAGGTATTGGCTAATCTTTGTCTGTGGATTCATAATTAGACTGAGTTAGACTGTTGTTGATTTTTAGATAACTTTCAGAAGCACAGTCATTGAAGTGAAGCTGCTGTTAACTGGCTGGCTTTCAAAACCTTGTATACTGGTGTGAAACAGCCAATGGTCAATTTGGATGGGTTTAAAACAGTTCTTTTTTTTTTTTTTTTTTTTGAGACGGAGTCTCGCTGTGTCTCCCAGGCTGGAGTGCAGTGGCGTGATCTCGGCTCACTGCAAACTCCGCCTCCCGGGTTCACGCCATTCTCCCGCCTCAGCCTCTCAAGTAGCTGGGACTACAGGCGCCCGCCACCATGCCCGGCTAGTTTTTTTTGTATTTTTAGTAGAGACGGGGTTTCACCATGTTAGCCAGGATAGTCTCGATCTCCTGACCTCGTGATCCACCCACCTCGGCCTCCCAAAGTGCTGGGATTACAGGCTTGAGCCACCGCGCCCGGCCAACAGTTCTTGTGGTTACTTCTTGCTATAGAAGAACAATCAGTACCTTCCTAGATGGATAGGAACTCAAGAGAGGTGAAAACATATGTCCACATGAAAACTTATACACAAATGTTAAGCTGGGCACAATGGCTCATGCCTGTAATCCCAGCACTTTGGGAGGCTGAGGCAGGTAGATCACCTGATCACCTGATCAGGAGTTCGAAACCAGCCTAGCCAACATGGCGAAACCCTGTCTCTACTAAATATACAAAAATTTGCCAGGTGTGGTGGTGGGCACCTGTAATCCCAGCTACTTGGGAGGCTGAGGCAGGAGAATCACTTGAACTTGGGAGGTGGAGGTTGCAGTGACCTGAGATCACGCCACTGCATTCCAGCCTGGGTGACACAGCAAGACTCCGTCTCAAAAAAAAAAAAAAAATTGTTGATAGCACTATTATTTCTTATAGCCAAAAAGTAGAAACAACTCTATTCCACACCAGCTGAAGAATGGATAAATAAAATGTGGGGCCGGGCGTGGTAGCTCATGCCTGTAATCCCAGTACTTTGGGAGGCCGAGGTGGGTGGATCACAAGGTCAGGAGATCGAGACCGTCCTGGCTAACACGGTGAAACCCCGTCTCTACTAAACAAACTACAAAAAATTAGCCGGGCGTGGTGGTGGGCACCTGTAGTCCCAGCTACTTGGGAGCCTGAGGCAGGAGAATGGCGTGAACCCGGGAGGCGGAGCTTGCAGTGAGCCGAGATTGTGTCACTGCACTGTGGCCTGGGCGACAGAGCGAGACTCCATCTTAATAAAATAAATAAATAAATAAAAATAAAATGTGGTATATCCAAACAACTGACTGTTCAGCAATAAAGAGGAAGGAGGTACTAATAATGCTACAATATGGATGAGCCTTGAAAACATTATGCTGAGAGAAAGAAGCAGGCCACAAAGGCCACATATTTAATGGTTTCACTGATATGTCCAAAATAGGCAAATCTATAGAGGCAGAAAGTAGATTAGTGGTTGGAGGGGATAGGAGGATGATATCTAAGGGAAATAGGGTAATTCTTCCTTAACCGTTTTCTGCCAAGGCCACACCAGGCTGAGCAGTGGAAGAATGTCCCTCCTGGGAGCTGGACAGCTTCAGCAGTTCATTTCCTGTTGATGGGGGTTTTGGGAGCTTGGGAATTCTTGTAAGATTTAATAGTCACAAGCCATTGCAGGCTAGGCTTGGAGTTTATTTGGCTATACATTTCCTTCAAAATTTAAAGAGCTAACTGTAAAAAGATTTTTTTTTTAGATAATTGTAGAAATATGAATGTAGCTTGAGCATTTGATGAAATTAAGAAATTTACCTTGTGTTAATGACATTGTGGTCGTGTAAGGAAATGTCTTTGTGTTTTATAATGTCCAGAAGGGTGTATTTAGGGATGAAACGACATGCTGTCAGGGACCTGTTTTATAATAATGCAGCCAAAAAAGAGAGAAGAAGAAAGAAAAGGGGGCAAGGGAAGGAAGGAAAAAACAAAGGAAGAGAGGAAGCCAGAAGCAAAACGTTTGAATTGTTGAATCTGTAGGATGGGGTTCATTATACTATTCTCTCTACTGTGGTTAAAAACTTTCATAAAAAAAAAAAAATCATAAAAAAAAAAAAAAGCCAGGCTGAGCTTGGTGGCTCACACCTGCAATCCCAGCACTTTGGGAGGCCAAGGCAGGAGGTTCACTTGAGCCCAAAAGTTTGAGACCAGACTGGGGAACATAGTGAGACCTTGTCTCTACCGAAAACAAAAATGAAAAATCAGCCAGATGTGGTGGCATGTGCCTATAGTCCCAGCCACTCGGGAGGCTAAGGCGGGAGGATTGCTTGAGCCCAGGAGATTGAGGCTCCAGTGAGCCACTGTACTCCAGCCTTAGCAGCAGGGCAAGACCCTGTCTCATTTTAAAAAAACCCGAAAAACAAAAAAGTCAAAACCTTTACACAGGTATGTAACTGTATCTGCCAAGGATCTTACTTAGTTTCTGACGTTTTACTTACTGACCCATTTGTGCTTTATCCTTCCCTCTAACCCTTAAATTAATGCATGGCTACTTGGCGAGTAGTCCAGAGTGGGAGACAATACTTTTAATTTTCCCCTTTGAGTTCACTCCAGTTGGCTGACAAAGAATTCAACTATAGGTTGAAAAGCGTTGGGGGCCACAGTTTTAACTCCTGTGAAGGTTGTTACTTGGCAGCATCCCCTTAAAACTGCGTCCATTGAGGATATAAATGCTACCATTTATAACAAGGGGACGGGGAAGTTGTCTGTGTGTATGTTCATATTTATACATACATAAGCATATATATTATATATAGGTTTGCATACATATGCATAAAATAATTGGAAGTGTAAAACCCAGAAATAATAACTTGGGTTTCTTTCTGGGAAGAAAACTGATATCTGGAAGACAAGAGTGGGTGAGACTGCTGGGGAGAGGAGATAGGATGAAAGGGGACCAAAAACCAAGTCCTGGGGAAATGACAACCAAGGGGTAAGCAGGTGAAGGACACAATGGGAAGAAGCCTGAGAAGGAGCAGCCAGACA